>NC_092820.1:25124246-26513412 GCF_023375885.2 Dermacentor andersoni | reverse complement strand
CTGTGAATAGCATTGGAGAGATCGTATCTCCCTGCCTGACGCCTTTCTTTATTGGGATTTTGTTGCTTTCTTTATGGAGGACTACGGTGGCTGTGGAGCCGCTATAGATATTTTTCAGTATTTTTACATACGGCTCGTCTACACCCTGATTCCTTAATGCCTCCATGACTGCTGAGGTTTCGACAGAATCAAACGCTTTCTCATAATCAATGAAAGCTATATACAAGGGTTGGTTATATTCCGCACATTTCTCTATCACCTGATTGATAGTGTGAATATGATCTATTGTTGAGTAGCCTTTACGGAATCCTGCCTGGTCCTTTGCTTGACCGAAGTCTAAGGTGTTCGTGATTCTATTTGCGATTACCTTAGTAAATATTTTGTAGGCAACGGACAGTAAGCTGATCGGTCTATAATTTTTCAAGTCTTTTTCGTCCCCTTTCTTATGGATTAGGATTATGTTAGCGTTCTTCCAAGATTCCGGTACGCTCGACGTCATGAGGCATTGCGTATACAGGGTGGCCAGTTTCTCTAGAACAATCTGCCCGCCATCCTTCAACAAATCTGCTGTTACCTGATCCTCCCCAGCTGCCTTCCCCCTTTGCATTTCTCCCAAGGCTTTCTTTACTTCTTCCGGCGTTACCTTTGGCACTTCGAATTCCTCTAGACTATTTTCTCTTCCATTATCGTCGTGGGTGCCACTGGTACTGTATAAATCTCTATAGAACTCCTCAGCCACTTGAACTATCTCATCCATATTAGTAATGATATTGCCGGCTTTGTCTCTTAACGCATACATCTGATTCTTGCCAATTCCTAGTTTCTTCTTCACTGTTTTTAGGCTTCCGCCGTTCCTGAGAGCATGTTCAATTCTATCCATATTATACTTCCTTATGTCAGCTGTCTTACGCTTGTTGATTAACTTCGAAAGTTCTGCCAGTTCTATTCTAGCTCTATTCTTTCTTTAGCGGATCCTTTTAAATATGATCACTTGGGAATACCACTTCAGCTCACCAGCAAACATAAGTATGTTTTTCCAAGTCAGTAACACATGCACGCGGCAATTTTGTGCAAGACCTGTATTGCAAATTGTTTTAAGGGACTGACAACCAGCCAGAACATTTTGCGAGATGTTAGTAAAAATGAAAAAAAAAACATTGTTTATAGTAACGCATTCGAGCCTGCTGTTCACGACATCAATGGAAATTATGTTTTTAAGTTGGCATAAGAAATCGCAATAACCGGCATCTTTGAATGTGGTACATGACATTACTGTACATAAGCCGATCGTTATAAAGTGACACAGTTGTTATTGTTTAAAATTGCAGTTCCTACTGCAAAAACCAACGACTCCCAGTGCCTTTCTTGTGCGTTTTCTGCACTGGGAACGCTGTAAATTCGCTGGAAGCGACGATATTTCACTGGGTGGCACACGCTGTAACGCTGGGAGTGCTGGGTTCGTGTTGGTTTGCACTGGGTCTGTGCTTGGCCAATGCTGGCATCGCTGTATTTCACTGGTGCCAGTGCGTAGTGCACTGGATATACAAGTTGTAGGCGGCACGCTGGGAAGCTGGGCGCTGGAGCTATTGCGAAATTCGCTGGGGGCACCGAAAAAGGTCTGCAGTCGCTGGTACACGAGCACGCTGTGCGCTGGGGCCAGTATGAGGACCGCTGGAGAGCCACTGGTTGTTGGACGCTGGGAACGTGGCGCACTGGGCCGCACTTCAGCGCTGGGAGCTGCAACGGCTGCAAGGCCTGGCGACATGGAACGCTTCGCGACAGTGATGTGTTGTGCACGGAGGGCGACCACGTAAGCGTGTATACATGTGCGCGAATAAATGCCCGGTGAGAAAAAGATGGATAATGTCACGTTGAAAGTTCCTTCGACGATCGGGGAGATATCTGCAGGTGAGCGTGTACACAGCGGTTGCTATCGGAAATCGGAGCTCTCAACGGGCGAATCTAGTTTGTTGCTACAGTATCGCAGCACCATTAATGTCCATATCGAACCGCGTTCCATATAAAAGCAGCTGCATTGTCAAAGCACGGCTGCTCGATCCAGTTTCATCAATCTGCCGTAATCACCCCGCCAACTAGACTTGATGCGCGTACGCTCACGCCAAACACGCTCGTACGATGCGCAGAAATGACATTTTCGAGACTATAGCGTAGCCTGTGCACGACCGCAGGTTTTGTTATTCTTCGCGGATCTTGTGCCTGCCACTGACGTAGTGTTTTGCTCGCAGAAGATGACTATATATTGTAACGCACAGTTGAGTGACGCTACTTTAATAACTTTACGTTGGGCGAACTTGTGCCCGACAAACAGCTAAGCGAGAGCCTCGCTAAAACGTCCAGTCTCTTTCGCCGCAGTCCCGCACTTCTTCCCTCGTGTCCGGCGCTCATAGCACGTTGCCCCGATTGCGCGTGCCTTGCGAGCCCGTGTTGCCCGCTTCACTGCCACTATCTTTCTCTGGTAGCAGTAAACAGCTGGACGGACGCAGGAAGCGGCTGGCGCGCGTAATTTGAAATCATCTTGTGTCATTGTCCCCCTTCCAAAAGTGCATCGTCCCGATGCTCAAACAGAAGGCGGTGGTTTCTAGACTGTCATGAACTCACAATCTTTGTAGGCGCAAGCAGTTATTGCCTGTCGTAGTATGGTTTCATTAGGACAACATGCACGATTTCTGTTCGATGCCGCCATCGTGATGAGGTTACTTGACTTTCTGGAGCAATTTCGAAGTTCAATGGACTAATTCGGCGAATTATGCTATACGGGCCAAAATAACGACGAAGAAGCTTCTCGGATAGGCCGCGCATCCGTACGGCAGTCCACAACCATACTTTGTCTCCAGGTGCATACTGGACGTCTCTTCGTCGCAAGTTGTATCGGTCCGCGTCAGTTTGCTGCTGCTGCTGAATGCGGTGTCGCGCTAGCTGCCGTGCTTCTTTGGCTTTTTGTGTGAAGTCGCTGACGTCATTGTCATTTTCGAAGGTCTCATCTACTGGTAGCATTACATCTAAGCTTGTGGGGACGGTCCGGCCAAAAACGATTTGGAAAGGTGTCATTTGAGTCGTCTCTTGTACAGCAGTATTGTACGCGAATGTTGCGTACGGTAGTATCCTGTCCCATGTTCGGTGCTCCATGTCCACGTATATTGACAACATATCAGTCAGCGTTCTGTTCAGTCATTCAGTCAGCCCAATTGTCTGTGGATAATATGGGGTGGTTTTTCGGTGACTGGCGTGCGTCAATTTTCATGATGGCTTGTGTCAAATGCGCAGTAAAATGGTTCCTCAGTCCGTGATGAGAAGTTTAGGAGCGCCATGCCGTAGTACTATGTTAGTGACGAAAAAATCTGCTACCTCGTCGTCGCTGGGAATCATCGATGGATGTTCTTCTCCTTTCGCGTCGGCAGCGGCCTTACCTCCCGAGGCCGCTCACTCTAGTTTTCCCGACTCGGGCTCTGTAAGCGGCGTCTTGGGGAGATTGAAGACGGGCGGGGGCTCGGTGACCGATGCCTCAACGGCGCTGTTGATCGAGGTTGGTCTTGCGGGTAGGTGTATGGGGAGCTTTGACGAGTAGACAGGTACTCTTCGATTTCAAATGGGCGCTCACCATTTCGAGGGCAAGGTGCGTTCACCGGAAAACCACGAAGCCCTGCCTGGCGATAGTGGCACATTCTGTGCAGGTGGCCAGCCTCACCGTAGTGGTAGCAGAGAGGTATTCGGTCAGGAGTGCGCCATACATCGGTCTTCCTAAATCTTCTTTCCGGTGGCGGCAGCGTATTTCGAGGCATCGAGCTATTCATAGAGAAAGTGGCTGCGACGTCAGCACGTCCGGGAGTTTGCCGCAGCACATCCGCGTACGAGACGCTCGGCTGGCGCAGTAATGGCGCTTGGGGCTGCGCACTCAGCTGTGGTTCCCGGGCCACCTGTCTGACCTCTTCGCGAACCACGTCTGCCAGCGAAGAGGGCGTTGGAGCGTTGTGGTCAAGCCGTAGTCTCTGAAGCTCTTCTCGCACTACAGATCGCACGATCTCCCATATGACCTCCATGCTGTTTCCGATGGCGGCTGGAACTGAGCCTACAGATTTATGTTCATTTCCAGGTTGTACATCCTTAATCGCTGTTGCAAGGCGCTTTCCATTGTGGTCGCCTCAGAACGATTGTGGTCGCCTCAGAACAAAACTCAGCGACGGTGCGCGGCGGGCTCCGAACAAACCCTGCGAACAGTTCCTGTTTTACGCCTCGCATTAAATGGCGTAGTTTCTTGTCTTCGCTCATGTTCGGATCAGCTCGGCGGAATAGGCGGGACATGTCTTCTCCATACATGGCCACGCTTTCATTGTTCCGCTGGGTTCTTGCCTGCAGGGCAGCTTCGGCTCTCTCCCTGCGGTCGGTACTCAGGTAAGTCGCAAGCAACTCCCGCCGGAAAGCATCCCACGAGACAAATGTCGCTTCGTGGCTTTCAAACCACGTTCGTGCGCTGTCCTCTAACGCGAAGTAATAGTGTCGTAGCTTGCGCTCTCCGTTCCATCCATTGAACTCAGCGACGTGCTCAAAGCGTTCCAGCCAGTCCTCTGCGTCTTCAAATGTGTCGCCATGGAAAGGCTCTGGCGTCATTGGTGAGTTCACCACGATGTGAGTTGGCGTGATTTGAGTTGCCATCTCGGTAGCGTTTCCGTTAGCAGATGCTGATGCTCCGATAGAATCCGGCAAAGGTGAAAACTCGGGGGGCTCACCACGTAGGCGAGGGCTGCTGGGTTGGTGAACAGGAGTCAATTCGATGGGGCCAAGTCGCCGTGAGTCCGGGCTCCTTTCTCTGACTCGAGAAGGGCTTGAAATCATACCATTCACCTCCACCAGAACTGTAACGCACAGTTGAGTGACGCTACTTTAATAACTTTACGTTGGGCGAACCTCTGCCCGACAAACAGCTAAGCGAGAGCCTTGTTAAAACTTCCACAGTCTCTTTCGCCACAGTCCCGCGCTTCTTCTTCCCTCGTGTCCCACGCTCATAGCAGGTTGCTCCGATTGCGCGTGCCTTGCGAGCCCGTGTTGCCCGCTTCACTGCCGCTATCTTTCGCAGGTAGCAGTAAACAGCTGAACGGACGCAGGAAGCGACTGGCGTGTAATTTGAAATCATCTTGTGTCATATATTACAAAGCTTACGCTCAGCCATCGCGGATGGTGCTGCCGTAAAGCATTGATATCCGATAATCGCTAGGTGCTGTATGTTTTCTTTCCACTTATGCACGAGTCCCGAGCGTGTATTTAAGTATGGGCTGGTACTTCCGAGATCTGCCGGCCAGCAGGTGCAAACCACACGAACGTTAAAACGTGACATTTAGGGCAGACCATAGTGAAACTACATGCTGATCGATCGAGCCAGCTTTATGGTTAACTTAATCTGTGACAGGTTTCTTTCTCAGCGCCGCACGGTCGCATTCAGAAATATTTTAGGGCACTGGGCCGTCAGTCCTATATGGGGGAAAACAGCTACATCACCTACTCCAGCTTATGAAACTCTATCAATATAATAGCTAGTGAAGTCGTTTGATCGTTCTCATAAACGAGCTGCTGAAAGCAGTTTTGCAATCCTGTCCCAACCGAGGTTGTGAATAAGCCAAATGAGTTGCTGACTTTACAGAAAACTGTAAAAGCTTTTTTTTTATTTTGGGGCTAACATTTCCCACTGCATTATTATTCCATAACATGTACAGCAATGTATTTGCATACCTGCACTGCATATGCCACACTGTTTAAAAGAGCTAGCTGGTATTACAAGCTGTGCTGTCATTACTTTGAAATAAAATGGTTTGATATTAAGGGTCCCGTCAATATGCTTCATAACATGTTTACACTAAATCGAATCTCATGAAAGCACAGGAGTCCGCACATGTTCTTTAATTCTGTGGATTGTGTAGAGTGCGCTTGATGCATGGTATTACTTTTTGCGTCATTGCAATAATGCCTATGAAATCAACGGAAAGAAGTCGGGTACATAAACACACCAGTAAATATTGCAGAAATGTCCATAAAGCAACACTTGCTGCATAGATAATACAAACATTGAGCATATCTGCATTCAAATTACATTATCTTCAGCTTGCTAACTTGCATGCTGTAATTAAGGCAGCGTATTGGTTAATATAAATTTAGACTGTGAATGAACGTATAACTTGTTTAAATGAGTTAAAAAAACAGACACCTTCTACAGCAGCATATGCGCTGATGTTACCAAGTACAAGTCAATCAAGTTCATGACGTTCATGTATGCCAAGGAAAGGAGGTTGGGCCACTTAAGAAGATTTAGCAGAGGATTGCCGGACCTCGCAAATCCTGTATTACATCTGCAGCTACGCCGCAGATGTATTACTATATGTAATAATACTAGATGTAATGATAATGTTTGCGGCAGTGGCATATATCTTTGGTGGCTCAAGATGTGGCATATGGGCTAGGCGATGGATGTAATGAATGCCTGGTGGATATCAGTGCCTCACGCCATCCATATTTGAGTCCATTGGTAGTTATTTCATTAGACTTTCATTGTAGAGTAATTCATATTTGAGGTTAAAATTGTCATTTTCCTCACTTATAGCACAGGCTGTCTCTGCAGGCTTTGGACAAATGATTGTGTGACATATTGTTTGGCTCCACAAGATAGTTAATTCATCATATCTGATAGATACACCACTTTCTTTCGTTGATTTTTCTAAACGATGTGTTGCAGTCACGTATTAAACACTGCACCACTGAAAACTCATTTGGTTGTTTAAAGGTAGTCTTCTTTTTCACCATAGTACTCAAGTATGTAATAATTTGGATGGTTTGCTTGGAAACTCACCCGAGGTGGTCTTCACTCAAGGAATTGTGAACTTCATTGATTTTTATTTGCTCAGCCATTTATTGATGATTACCTACATTTTTGTTTTAGTAAGTGTTTACTTGTAATGAAGTGGTTTTCCATTTTTCTTATATGTACCCACTCCTGTTACGTCTCATTTCTGAGACGCCAGTATATGTAAATAATATGCATTTACAAGATGGTATGCATACTTCAGATTACTTACCGAAGCACAGCACTATAGGCGACATAACAAAAGCCACTGTCACCTTCACCCATACTCCAAATCATTGCTTCAGTTTCACCAACCACAACTCATAAATGTCGGCCCGAGTATCCCAAGAGTACACAGTGGGTTAGGAAGGATGCCACAGTTGGAATCTCGGCCTGGAGCTCTTTGGTGGTCATCTAAATGAGGGTCGGAATATTTTTGCAGTTTGCGCCAGTGCACAACGCCCAATAATCAAAGCTGTGAGCTCATGCTTTTATACCTAATGCCTCGAGTCCCAAGTCAGCGCAGCGGGCAGACAAAGCAGCATGTATAGTGCACAAGCTTTCAAGAGATAAGGAGACAACTGGCTTCCAGTATACATAAACTTTTGATTACTGTCAAAGAATCTCTTCTATTTTGCTACTGACAAAATATCAGTTGTAGACGACTTCTACAGGTATGCTTGTGGTTGATCTGGACCTGTAATATATAAGTAAATTCTAGCCTTTAATCAGCAGAAGATTGTTAATGAGCTATAGTGCAGGCAGTTTGCTACATTCTTCTCTGTATTCAGGTCTATATTGCAAGTTTCCTGTTACGTTATGAGTAATGCGACACTTGTTGCAGCAGCTTGGTATTTAGGACCACTGGCATGAACTCATCAGTACGATGTCAACCTGTCAGCCAGGGTAGGCTGGGGTTTTGTAACAGACACAGTGCATGGAAAACATTACAGAAAGGGTAGAATACAGTTTAATATGCATATATGCTGCAGTAATTTGCCATATAGGATACATGGTCAGTTGGTTGCATTTGCATTCATGAGACATAAATAATTTAGTGGAAAAAAAGTTAACTGAAATATGTCAGAGGTGTGTGGAGGGACACATCATCTTCCTCGGGTAAAAATAAAAGCTGCTGTGTTACAATATACAGTGACTAGATATATATACGTAAAAGAACCTTTCAGAATATTTCTTGTACAGGGGTACAATATAAGAGCCTTATACATTGCTAATGGTGAGACATTATAATACAAAACGAGTACAATTACAAGTGAGCCTGTACTTAGCCCCTTATATACTATCTATGCCAGCGTAATCCCTTCGGCAGCACCGTGTCATTCCACCTCACTGATTGGCTTCCTCATATTTCACCCATGCAACCCATAGGGGCATTGCCAGACCAGAATACCTAAGCCACGCACAAGCACCGGCCGGCTTGCAGAAAAGATGAAAAGTTAATGTGTGCGTGTCTGCAAGTATTCTAAAACATGACAAAATGAGTTTGCCTATACGAAGCAGTGGCCGAGTATAAAGCACCGGCTGCTGCATGCAGAGCCGAAAGATACTTTCATCTGTGACACTGACTATGGACATACCCTTCCCGGAAAAAGTACAGATGAGCCTGTCCTCACATATTTGTTGTGCTTAGTACTAAACAAACTTTCAGAGCGTTTTAGGAATCCAGTGCCTTCCTTTTTACAGGCAACTGCACTGGTCGAGAGCTTCATCATACACCACGTGCTAACAAATCGATTCGGTTATCTTGTTTTGTGCATTGTCACTGACAACCAATAGATTATGATGTGGCTGTATTTCAACTGCTATGTAATGTAAGCATCGTCCACTGTATACTGCATCCTGAAGCCTCACAGAGCATGTAATTCTTGAAGCTCGATCACCATTATGTTGATTATAAATGCGAGATCACAACTTTAAGAGCATGACTTTGGCGTAGATGGTGCTGAAGTGTTGCGACAGTGTGAAGTCTTCAAGTATTCAATGGTTGATTATCACGAGAAGTTAGAAGCGATTCCAAGTTTTTTCGCTCTCTGTTTACTAAATTTTCCTTGAAGGTTATGACCAAGAATGACAATGACAAAATTTTTGCAGTGAAGCCACTGCTACGGATGGTCCACAATATTTAGCTGCAAATGATGGGAATAAATGTACTTGTGTTGCACTTTTCAAGTTCCATATTACTTTGTCGCAAGGCTAGCATTCAATACCTCTTTAATATAGAACGAAAGTGCACGGAAGCATCTTAGAATAAATGAGAACTGTTTCTTATGCTTGTTTATTTTTTGTATGCATATTATTTACTGCTGACACAATTTTTGCCAGACTGTTTATTTGTTCCAGTGAAAATGTTACTGGCACTTAGATTTATAAAGCAATAGAATATGTGCAGAGAAAAGGGCCAGCTACAGCACATGCCACCCTATAATGTCGTCTCGTCTGTTCTGGGCAGGCACCCTGTATTCTTAGCGTGGATGGACTGACATGAAAGTATATAGGAAACTATGACCTGTACTACAAGCAAAACCTGAACATTCAGACAATGTACAGGCTACATAGAAATTAACATATAACATGTTTATAAAAACAACCTTTTGACTTTACACAATTTTTTCACTGTACTGTATATTGGCTGCAGACCAGCAACAACAAGGCACTACTGGTCCATGCTCACACACAATCAATGTAAAATTTTTCCATTAAATTCAAGAATAATGCTACAAACTACTCTGCACATGACTGAAAAAAATTGTCCTAGCTCTACGAGTCTCATCAGTCATGCACAGCTTTGCCCCGAATAACAAATATATATGACATCCTGGTTGACAACGCGCATAAGTGTACTATTTTGTGTAGCCTTTGAGCCATCGGAGGCTTTCAGTTACCCGCTGGATGACGTGTCAAGTGAAAGGTTGGAAGAAAGTGCAGCTAGAAGAAGCCAACTTTGCATCACTATTTTGTCCCCCTCGTCTACATTAGTAGTGGTGGTTGTAGGCAGTGCATTCACTGCTAGCAGCAGCGTGTTCACTTTACGTGACAAATGGAGATTTAAAGTGGAGTCCACTGAATGTTTGTGTGCATGACACGACGTCTCGTAAGTGGTTTGCAGCACTGTAGCAGGTACGAAGTGTGTACAGGCGATATCTTTGTGCAGGCTTAACTCTCTGATAATGTGGGGATTAGACTTATTTGTGCTTGACACGAAACCTTACAGTGATATAAAAGATATTACACTCTTTGCACATGCATCTCGAATTACTGTGGCAGCTATTGCTGGTAGCATTAATAGCCACCCTAACCTCGATTATACAACTTGGCCGCACCCCATGCAAACCATACTGCCCACTTTGATCCTAATTCGAGCTCGTTACTGGCCCTCCACCATTACTGCAACAAATAAATAACAAAATCTGTTATCGCTTGGTCTCATTTCACACTGAGGACAAAGCATTAGGTTTATTTGGTTATTAATATTGAGATCAGCTGCTTGTTTTGATGCTGCTAGGGCTACCGAGGTGGTACAAAGCAGTAAACGAGTTTCGATTTCAATTTAGCAAATGCTGCCAAAGAATTAGAGTTGGTGATGCGTTGACGATGCAGAATGCTAAGAAGGCCTAATTGTTAACTGCATTATTAATTTACTACTCCGCTCTAGTATGGTACGTAGGTGTTGACGGTGGCCAGCAAACGCCAAATAGATGCCGAGCAGATGGTGCCGCATGTGTGAACATTTATCAGGGCCTTCGATCGTATTAAAACTGGCTCAGAAGGCTGTATTCAAGTGCTCAGAATGCATATTGATGAAGCGAAGCCCTGCTGTGGCATTCATGGGCAAGTAGCCTACAGTTACGACACAAAAACTTTTGTTGCATCACTCCACTAACAGTGGAGGATGTATCGAAAGGATGGCAAGCAGATGCTGAGGAGATGACGTGGCATGGATGAACACATCTTGAAGGGCATTTAGCATTCTTATTGGCTGAGGAGCCCTGCAGCTTCCCGAGTGCTGCAAGGAATTACTGAGATGGCGTATAGTTGTGCATTCTGTTAAAGTAGAGCACCACCAACCAGAAATGGCGACTTAAAGCAGCGTATGTGCGAAGCGGGTCACCCGGACTAGCGGACTAAAACTGAATATGGCACAAAATAAATGCAACTGTCGTATCTCTGTTCAACCTGAGCCTCGCACATTACTTCACCATTGGCAACATGACACTGAGTGTGCATAATTTTTTTGCAACCCATGTGCATGCGGATCTCACTGCCTCATTATTGCGACACCACGTACCCGAGCACACGAGGGCTGGACCCTCCCGCGTCTAAGCGTGGGTGGCTTAGCCGTGTCCGGGGAAAGGGAGATCCTGGGGGTTGAGCCGATGCTGGGTGTTCGGACCTTTAACGCTCCCCGGCGGAGGCAACACATCTCTTTGGCCGCTGCTTCACGTAGACAGCACCCCCGGATTGACCCACCCGTGGGAAATCGGTAGTTGCCTTTTCCTGCTTCTCTCTCTCCCTCCAATCTTTGTCTTTCTCTTACTTTTCATCTTTCCTGTCTTCTATTAGCTTCCGCTTCCCATTTTTCCAGGCAGCAAGGGTTAACCTTGTGTGAATAACCAGCCTAGGTTATCTCATATTTGGTTATAGTGATAACGTACAGCTGGCGTTTGCAGGACCTGTTTTTACAGTCCCTGTAACTTCCCCTTGTAGGGCTCCACGGTGGGTGGCTGGCGTTATTGCCGAAAATTCAATTACGTTATGGCAACCTCCTTCCCTCCACTTCCTGATCGCCCTCAGAAAAGAGGGCGCACCGATTAAGTTTTCCAGGTTTTGGCCGGCAAAGGCTGAACTTTCTGCGATATCATATTACCCACTCAGAAAAATGCGATAAGCAAGTACGAAATTCCCCCTTTTCTAGTCTCCAAGTCCCTAACTGATGTCCTTGGTCCAGGCTACAAGGTATCAAGGATTGCAAGTGGTGATCTCCTCTTAGAGCTGCATGATCAGAAACAATATGAAAAATTGCCCAGTCTAGTGTCATTTGGGGATGTTTCATTGACAGTAACTCCACACCGCACTCTGAACACCACCCGCGGCGTTGTCTCGGATGGTGATTTGCTCCAGCTGACAGAGGCTCTTGGATGGCTTCAGTGAGCAGAATGTTGTCAATGTCAGAAGAATTAAGATGAGAAGGGACGGTAAAGAAATTCAAACGACACACCTAATACTCACATTCGGTTCAAGTATGCTGCCCGAGTCAGTAGAGGCCGGGTACATCTAGCTCCGTGCCGGACCATATGTGCCAAACCCCCTCAGATATTTTAAATGCCAGCGTATCGGCCACAGTTCGCAGAGCTGCCGGGGCCGCCAAACATGTGCGAAATGCAGTGCCCAGGAACACACCACAGAAGCTTGTGCGAACGCGTTCCACTGTGTAAACTGTGATGGCGAGTACGCCGCGTACTCGCGGTCGTGCCCATCCTGGAAATAAGAAAAGAAAATTGTAACAGTTAAAGTAAAGGGAAATATAGGTTTCAAGGAGGTACGCACGCGGGTATCCTACCTGCCCAAGAAAACCTTTGCCGATGTGGCGCGTCAGGGGGCAGCGTCAAAACGGCTTCCGGCGGCTGTCCGACCCACAAGCAGTGAGCCGGCAGTTACGCCATCTGCCCCAGCGGCGGTTGCAGCTAGCGCTGCTCCGTCAATTGAAAAGAGGGGACTATCGACCCCGAAGGCGGGCGCAGCCGAGGCTGCCTCAACCTCCAGGTCCCTTCCAGCGCTGGCAACGGCCGGCGCAGCCAGATCCCTCAGGGAGCCCCATCGACCTCCGGGCTAGTGGGCGCAGGGCTCTTGCCCTCCAAGGCGGGACTCTCTCTGGTAACGTCTCGCTCGCAAGAGCACGTGTCCGGAGCCTCACTAGAGGCACTGGACATTACACCTGTCCTGAAGGCGCACCAAACGCCTATGGAGCAGTGAGGCTCCCTCGAACGCTTCAGAAAGGGCAAAACCCCAATTACAGGGCCGCGAATGAGCTCTGTAATCTAAGACATAACTACCGTTTCCGTATACACAGCACATATTCACTTCCAATATGGATACACAAATTATTCAATGAAACGTCAGAGGTCTCCTTAGAAACCTTGATGATGTTAAAGAACTCATCCACAAACACAATCCAAAAGTGGTGTGTTTACAGGAAACGCACTTAAAATCAAAATACACAAACTTTCTTCGACAGTATGTTACTTTTCGCAAAGATCGCGATGATGCTGTCGCATCATGGGGCGGTGTTGCCATTGTTATTCATTAAGGTATAGCGTGTCAATGTTTGCAGCTACAAACGCCCCTTGAAGCAGTGGGGGTTCGTGCTGTTCTACTAAACAAACTCATCATCATTTGCTCGCTTTACATAAACCCTATTACCAACTAAACAAACATGACTTTCACTCCTTCATAGACCAACTGCCATAAGCTTATGTTGTACTTAGCGATTTCAATGCACACAGCAGCCTGTGGGGAGACTCTCGCATCGATGCGCGAGGTCGTCTCGTTGAACAGTTCTTTTTTTCTTTCGGTGCATGTCTGCTGAATAAGGCATCCACATATTATTCTCTCGCAAACAGAACATTTTCTTCAGTTGACCTCAGCCTAGTTTTCCTGTGTATACTGCTTGAACTCGAATGGGAAGTTACCAACAAAACTTACGGGAGCGACCATTTCCCCATACTGCTAAGACCACCTAAAGAAAACGAATATCCACCACATGCTCCTAGGTGGAAGATTGGGACAGCTGATTGGGAGAAATTTCGAATTCGTAGTAGTGTCTCATGGGCTGACATGTCTTCGTTAGGAATTGATGCTGCAGTGGAGTTTTTTACAGCTTTCATAGTAGATGCCGCATCTAAATTCATATCAGAAGTAAATGGCTTGGCGTGCAAACGGCGTGTCCCGTGGTGGAACGACGAATGTAAGATCGCTCGTACAAAACAGAACAAAGCGTGGGGGTTGCTACGCGCCTCTCCCACTCCGGAGAATCTTGGTAACATTAAGAAAGTAAGATCCCAAGGTAGGAGAACGCGCCGACAGGCCAGAAGAGAGAGTTGGCAAAAGTATTTATCGGGCAACAACTCGTACACAGTTGAAGCAAAAGTCTGGAACTGGGTTAATAAGAAAAGCGGGCGATACCCTGCAAACACACAAGGCGATACCCTGCAAGATCAGGAAGATTCACTTGGGGAGCATTTTGAGAGGTGGCCAAGTTCAACCAATTATTTATAATCCTTTCTCGAATATAAACAAATAGAAGAACGCAAGCCATTCACAAGAAAAAGTCGAGAGAATGAGCCTTACAACCGTCCTTTTAGCATTGCCGAATTGAGAGCTGCCTTGAGCGCATGCAAGAGCTCCGCACCGGGATCTGACAGAATCATATATGAAATTATCAAAAACTTACACAATGACACCAAAGTTACACTCCGCGCACTTTTCAACACCATTTGGGCTGCAGGATACCTTCCAAATGCATAGAAACAAGCCATTGTGGTTCTGTTTTGAAACAAGGGAAAGATCCTTCCTCATTGGCAAGCTACCGACCGATAGCCCTCACAAGTTGCATTTGTAAGGTGTTTGAAAAAAAGATTAATCGGCGACTCATTCACTTCCTTGAACTGAGCAAAATGCTGGATCCCTATCAGTGTGGATTTAGAGAAGGATGGTCCACAACCGATCATCTTGTACGTATTGAAGGATATATTCGCGATGCTTTCGTACACAAACAGTTTTTCTTATCAATATTTCTCGATATTGAGAAGGCATACGACACAACGTGGTGGTACGGGATCTTGCGAGACTTCTCGGGAATGGGCATCCGTGGCGAAATGCTAAAACTGATAGAAAGTTACCTGTCCAACCGTACCTTCCGCGTGAAAGTCGGGAATGTACTCTCACGTCCATTTAGACAGGAGACTGATGTACCCCACGGAGGTGTGCTCAGCTGCACGCTCTTTATAGTTAAGATGAACACACTCCGCACTTCATTACCACCAGCTGTATTTTATTCCGTGTACGTAGATGACATACAAATAGGTTTTAAATCCTGTAGCCTTGCAGTGTGCGAAAGACAAGTACAGCAGAATTTGAACAAGATATCGAAGTGGGCAGACGAAAATGGATTTAAAGTCAACCCCCACAAAAGTTCATGTGTTCTCTTTACAAAAAAGAGAGGTCTGGTTCGAGACCCGTTCATGGAACTGGGTAGACAACAAATACCTGTCAACAAAGAACAGAAATTTCTATGTGTAATACTTGACTCTAAGCTTACTTTCATCTCGGGCATAAAATATCTCAAAACTAAATTTCTAAAAACTATGAACTTACTAAAGGTACTATCACACACAACATGGGGTAGCGACAGGAAGTGTATAATGAATATTTACAAGAGCCTGCTTCAATCACGGTTAGACAATGGCGCCATAGTGTACAACTCTGCCGCCCCGAGTGCACTAAAGATGCTGGATCCCGTCCACCACCTGGGTTTCCGTCTGGCCACAGGCGCATTAGGAACTAGCCCCATTCAAAGCTTGTATGTAGAATCGAATGAGTGGCCACTCAATCTGCAGAGATCTTACACCAGCTTCACATATTTCCTTAAAGTTTACTCTAATCCTGAACATCCGTATTGTGAAACTATTAACGATTCGGCATGCACTGCACTCTTCCGTAATCGACTCTCTGTGAGACAGCCTTTCTCAATCCGTGTGAGAGCGCTTAGCGTGGAAATGGATGTTCCACTCTTAGGACACCGCTTGATGCCTCCAGCGAAGCAGCTACCGCCTTGGGACTGGTAAGTGACAGAATGTGATATATCTTTTGTAAGAGTTACAAAACACGCACCGGAACTCGAAATACGAATGCATTTCCATGAACTCTAGTTGAAGTACTGTTGTGCGGAATTCTACACCGATGCGTCGAAATCGCATGTTGGTGTGTCTTACGCGGCTGTTGGATCCTCTTTCTCTGAAGCAGGTGTAATGAACACCCATACAAGCATCTTTACTGCAGAAGCCTACGCAGTACTGTCTGCTGGAAAACACATAAACAAATTAAAATTAGACACAGCGACAATATTCACGGAGTCGTTGAGTGTTGTGAGAGCACTGATGTCCTTATGAAAACACAGCACTAATGTTTTCATTGAGCTTTACTTTCTCTTGTGCAATATTTATTCGTCTCGTAAACATGTGACAATATGCTGGTTCCATGGTCATAGATGCATTGAAGGTAATGTGCTGGCCGACCGAATGGCCACATCAGTTACACCTCAAGCTGGTAATACCACAACTGCTATTGCTGCCACAGACCTCAAGCCTTTTTTGCGAACGAAACTGCGAAGTTACTCGCAACGCATGTGGGACAATGAAACAAATAATAAGCTCCATTTGATTAAGCCAAGGATAGGTTACAAAATCAAGAAGGACCGATGTCTTATTCTGTAGACCCAGAATGGAACACACATATGGCACTCACAATTTTCTGCTTACTGGCAACGAACCTCCTACCGGTGGTAGATGTGGTGAAAGGCTCACCGTCCTCCACGTCCTCGTGGAGTGTCGGGAAGCTGAAAGAGAAAGGAAACATTTTCCTCTAGCATACCGGTATTGTATCCCTCTCCATCCCGGTATGTTTCTTGGTAAGGAACCCCTTTTTACCACCGAAGCTGTCCTAGGTTTCTGGAATGATGTGGTTCAGCATGTTAAAGCCCAATACTATCGTAGCACATCCTCTTTCTAGAGGATGCTGCTATGATAGTAGTTCTGGACAGCACACACCTTCAGGTCGTTGCGCTTCATTGACTCTGTTAGGGCAGTAGTGCTTTTTCAAATTTTTTATTGAGATGACCAGTTTTATCACAATGTAATTCTTTTACAATGCTTCTTTCGCGTCCTTGCGACGCTTCATAATCATAGTCATTGTTTCATTGCACGTAGCTATTACGCATTTTGCAGTGACCGTCTTTAAGGCCCCTCTACAGCCCTGCAACATTCACTGCTTGTAATGTAACGCTTCACATTGGTTTCATTACCATTGGCTTGGCGCTCCTTGGCCGCCCTTGCGCCATAAAACACAACACATCATCATCATCACTGCCTCATTAAGTTTTCACGCAGAGAGAAATGGTCTTCCATGTGACACGCTTATTCTTTAGTTCCTTAGTGTTCATTCAATCCTTTGTGCCGAAACTCAAGACAATTCAGCCACAGACACTCGAACGCCATGAAAGTACTCGACAAGAAACAGGCTGACCAGCGCCAAGCTATAAGCACGATCATCACCTAAGTCAATAAGCTGCTTCTAAAAACTGCCAGTCCTTTTGATCTTGTACATTTACATGTTTCAAGAAACAAGAAAAGCCTCAGACGGTTAATGACAGTCAAAAATAAAATATGCATTGAAGAGCTCAAAGCTGCGCAAGCTTCTTGCGTGACTTTTAATGAAAGGATCTGCAACACAATATCAAGAACTACATGAGCACTCCAAAGTTAACCATTCAACGCTAAAAAAACAGAGGGACATCATCAGTGACCGAAAATATTGCAGACCATGAGAGACAGCTTTTTACTACTTCATTGGTCACAACGGTTGAAAGACCACCCGTAGCTATCAAACTACCAAAAGCTACATAATGCTTAATTCAATGGAGACCGCTCGTGGCAATGTTATGGAACCGGTTTGAACTGAATGTTCACATCAGTATCCTATTTCGAATATCTGATTTTTAACACCTGATGAGCTGCTTCACAAAAAGAGCTGCGCTGCCATCAAAGGGCTGTGTTTCAGCCACAAGCTAAAGTATCGTGCTGCAGAGTAACCGAGAAATTTAGTAAAGATGGAACAATTCAAATGCAGAAAGAAAGGGGATGCGAAAGACTTGAAAAATTATAGACCGATCAGCTTACTGTCCGTTGCCTGCGAAGTATTTACTAAGGCAATCGCAAACCGGATCCGGAATACCTTAGACTTCTCTCAATAAAAGGACCAGGCAGACGATATTCACACTATGAATCAGGTGATAGAGAAATGTGGGGAATATAACCAACCCTTTCATTGATTAAGAGAAAGCGTTTCTTTCACTCGAAACCTCAGCAGTCATGGAGGCATTAACCAATCAGGGTGTAGACGAGCCGTATGTAAAAATACTAAACGATGTCTATAGCGGCTCCACAGCATTACCTATGGCAGGCATTAGCAAAGAATTTTGTAAACAAATCCAGTGTTTGTACAATGGCCTTACGTCAGCGGTTATAGTACAGGAAAGAACATCAGAAAATTTTCAAATAGAAAGAGGTGTGCGGCAAGGCTGCCCACTCAGCCCAATACTGTATATACTCGCCATAGAACCACTACTACAACAAATTGCCGCAACAAAGGCCCTGATCAAGTTAAACGGATAATAGTAAAACTGCCACGATTCCAAGGTGGCCTAGGCGTTCCGGACTTGAATGTAATGGCACTAGCCTTACATACCACGTGGACGCAAATCGCCCTAGACTCGGACATTCGCTTAACCAAGATGCTAACTTCGTTTTATCTCAGTACGAAAATTGTTGTGTTCACTGGTCCCCCACTCTCGCATTCCGCTCCCCGCTCAGAATCCCCTTACCCTTTTATAAAGAAAGCGCAAATGCGTTATGCACATTGAAGAACATACCGAACTTTGATTTGACGAGTACGGCGGTCAAAGTGGTTATAGAGCTCCTGTCACCGAAGTTACCACGACAAATGGTGCCTTTTAACAAACCGGCCGAAAAGCCGAACTGGCATCTGATATTAGCAGACTTCCTCGATGCTCGACGAGCATCATTCATGTGGCGCTTTGCACGCGGATGTGTGCCCATAAGGAAAAGACCCTTTGTATCAGCCACGGGCGGTGTCAACAAAAACTGCCCATTTTGTAACGCCAGAGAGACGCCCGAGCACATCTTTTACGAGTGCTTGATCCCGGCAGCACTGATTGAAAGATATTTTCAAGCTGCCGGGACTGCCATACCTGACTGTCCGGTACATGAACCCACTCCCTAAAGAAGGGATTAACCAATTTACTGTGCTGATGATTGAGTGTAGCTATCAGGTGTGGCTGGCGAGATGCAAAGAAACGTTCTCGGACAAACAACCGGGACTGCACGAAGTACTGGCAAAAATCAGGAAGGAACTGTGGTTTCACCTGGAGAGGAAGAGACGTCAATTGGGTTGGCCAGCCACCATGGAGCCCTGTTGGGCTCCATGGTGGGTGGCTGGCGCTACTGCCGAAAAATACACTCCCACTTATGGCTAGTTCTTTCCCGCCACTCTCTGATCGCTCCCTGAAAAGGGGGCGCACCGAAGACATTTTTAAATTTTTTGGACGTCAAAAAGAAACTTTCCCGCGATTTCATGTAATGCATTCTGAAAAACAAGAAAAGCAAGCACGAGCAAACTCACCTATTGTGGTTTCAAAAACCCTAACTCGGGCATTTGGACCAGGTTATAAAGCATCAAAGATGGCTAGCGGTGATCTCCTTTTGTAGCTCCGCGACAAAAAGCAACACGAGAAACTGCCTAACCTTGTATCATTAGGAGATGTCCCAGTGACAGTTACCCCGCACCGCACGATGAACACCACCCGTGGTGTAGTTTCGGATGATGACCTGATGGAGCTTACGGACGATGAACTATTAGAAAGCTGGAACGATCAAAACGTAATCAATGTTAAGAGAATTCTGCTAAGGCGCGATGGAAAAGAGATTAAAACACAACATCTAATTTTTACCTTTCGTTCAAGTGTGCACCCTGAGATTATTGAGACAGGATATGTGAAGCTCCGGGTCAGACCATATGTCCCAAACCCTCTGAGATGTTTAAAATTCCAGCGATTTGGCCACAGCTAATCCAACTGCCGCGGCCGCCAAACTTGTGCAAAATGCAGTGCTCATGAGCACTCCGCTGAATCGTGTGAAAACACTCTCCACTGTGTGAATTGTGATGGGGAGCACGCCGTGTACTCGCGGTGCTGTCCATCTTGGAAAAAAGACAAACAGATTGTAACAATCAAAGTAAAGGAAAATATAGGTTTCAAAGAAGCGCGCAGGCGGGTATCCTTCCTACCAAAGAACACCTTTGCCGAAGTGGCGCGTCAGGGGGCAGCGCCACAACGGTCTCGGCGGCTGACCGTCCCACACCCAGTGAGGCAGCAGTGACGCCATATGCCCCCCCCCCCCCCCCGGCGGCTGCAGCTAGCGCTGCTACGCCAAGCCAGCAGACGGGGCCATCTACCTCCGGGCAGGTGACCTCAAAGGCCTCGTCCAACGTACCGAGGCCTTCACGCCAAACAAAGCGCTCAGAGGAGCGCGTGTCCAGAGCCTCGCAGGAGGCGATGGACACAACCACCAGCAAGACGGCGCCACTAGCGCCTAAGGAGCGGCGAGGCACTCTCGATCGCTCCAAAAGAGACAAAACTCCGGTCACGGCGGCTGAAAAAGGCCCGTGAGCTAATCCTCGTCTCTTCAACACACAGCACCCAACACATATAGCATAATGGATACACAAATACTACAATGGAATATGAGAGGACTTCTTCATAACCTCGACGACATTAGAGAACTCCTACACAAACACAATCCCCAGTTGCTGTGTGTTCAAGAGACACACTTAAAATTAACACACACTAACTTTCTAAGGCAATATGCCATTTTCCGCAAAGGCCGTGATGATGCACTCACCTCGTCAGGGGATGTAGCCCTAATAGTCGATAAGGGCGTAGCATGTCAGCTTGCTAAAACAGAGTTCGAAAGCTTTATCGATGAACTTCCTCCGCCATCTATAGTCGTTGGTGATCTAAATGTACATAGCCCCCTGTGGGGTCACACGCGTTCCGATGCGCGTGGGCGCCTGATAGAAAATTTTCTATTTTCTTCGGGTGCATGTTTATTGAACAAAAAGGAACCAACGTACTACAATGTTACACATAAAACGTTCTCGTCCACAGACTTGAGCATAGCTTCGAGCTCATTATTTCAGTACCTGGAGTGGTCTGTTCTCAAGAAGCCCTATGGGAGTGACCACTTCCCAAATACATTAAATCTAACAAAACCGGATACATGCTCGCCCCATTTCCCTCGATGGAACCTCGAATCACCAAACTGGGAACTGTTTCGAGAACTCACATATTTAGGCGAGGACGGCATTTCTGATTTTAGTATAGACAATGCTGTGGCATACCTAACTGGTTTTATTGTTGACGCTGCAACGAAATGCATTAAACAATTTAATGGACTGGCAAAGGACCGTCGCATCCCATGGTGGAATGACGAATGTCGAAAAGCACGCAAAAATCAAAACAAAGCTTGAAGATTGCTTCGCGATTCTGCAACAGCTGAAAATCTTAAGTTTAAACACGTCAAATCACAAGGCAGGAGAACACGTCGACGTGCAAAGAGACAGAGCTCGGAACATTACATATATGGGATAAATTCTTACAAAGATGAGACAAAGGTGTGGAATAGGGTAAATAAACGAAAAGGCCGGGAGACGAACCCCCTGCCCTTATTAAGTACCCAAGGAGATGGCCTGGAAGACCAGGCAGACTGTCTGGGTGAACACTTTGCCTATATCTCCAGTGAATCTCATTACACGCAATCATTCTTCAAGTTTAAAGAACGTGCAGAGCGACAGCCCCTTGATAGGAAATGTGGCCATTATGAAGGTCACAACCGCCCGTTCAGTTTAGCTTAGCTTAAAACTTCTCTTGCATGTTGCAACAGCTCAGCGCCAGGTGGTGACCTTATCATATATCAAATGATCAAGTCCCTCCACCCTGAAGCACAGAAAACACTCCTCTCACTTTATAATGTCAGGTGGACGGCTGGATATATTCCATCTTCTTGGAGAGAAGCTATAATAATACCTATACTCAAACAAAATAAGGACCCTAGTAGTTACAGACCTATCGCTTTGACAAGCTGTCTTTGCAAGCTTTTTGAAAAGATGGTAAACCGGCGCTTAGTAAATCTCCTTGAGAGCAACGGACAATTAGATGCTTACCAGTGTGGCTTTAGAGAAGGCAGGTCGACCGCAGACCACCTGATCCGTATTGAGGCAAATATAAGGGATGCTTTTATACACAAACAGTTTTCCTCTCCGTATTTCTTGATTTGGAGAAAGCATATGATAGCACATGGCGCTTTGGTAATATCCGAGACCTTTCCACTATGGTATCCGCGGAAGTATGCTGAGTATCACCAAAAGTTACCTTTTTAACCGCACATTTTGTGTAAGGGCGGGCCATGACTTGTCGACGTCTTTCACCCAGGAAACCGGTGTTCCACAAGGTTGTGTGCTAAGCTGCACACTCTTTATTGTGAAAATGAATTCTTTGGGCATGGCTATCCCACGAACGATTTCATACTAATGTGCAGCTTGGTTTTAAATCATGCAACCTAACTATCTGCGAACGCCATGTCCAGCATGCCTTAAATAATGTGGCGAAATGGGCTGACGAAAACGGTTTCAGGTTGAGCCCACAGAAAAGTACCTGCGTTCTTTTCACGAATAAGAGAGGAATAGTACCACGTCCTCCTATTGAGCTCTCTGGTAGCAGATTACCTGTAAGCGCCGAACACAAGTTTCTCGGCATCATACTGGATTCAAAACTAACATTCATCCCGCATATTAAATACTTGAAGGCTAAGTGCCTCAAAACAATGAAATTATTGAAACATCTATCAAGTACAACATGGGGCAGTGACAGGAAATGCATTTTGAACTTGTATAGGTGTCTTGTCGGCTCACATCTTGACTATGGCGCTATAGTATATCAGTCCGCTGCACCAAGTGCTCTAAAGATGTTGGATCCTGTCCATCATTTAGGAATCCGCCTCGCGACCGGAGCCTTCAAGAGAAGCCCCGTACAAAGCCTTTATGCAGAAGCAAATGTATGGTCACTCCATTTTCAGAGATCACGTAGCAGTTTTACATATTTCCTCAAAGTAAATTCTAACCGCGAACACCCCTCTTATTCATGCATAAACGATATGACCGATGCCATACTCTTGAATAACCGACCTGCAGCGAGAAGACCGTTCTCTTTGCGTGTAAGGAACGTTGGTGAGGAAATGGGTGTTCCGGTACTTGAACATTGTCTTATGGCTCCAGCGAAACTGTTGGCGCCATGGCAGTGGCAACTGATAGAGTGTGACACATCCTTTGGAGAGGTCACTAAACATGCACCAGAGACACATATCAAAATGCATTTCTTGGAGCTCCAGTACAAGTACTCGTGCACAGAGTTTTACACAGACGCTTCTACGTCGCATGCCGGGGTGTCCTGCGCAGCCATTGGTCCATCCTTCTCGGAATCCGGTGTACTGCACCCTGAAACGAGTATATTTACGGCTGAGGTCCATGCACTATTGTCGGCTGTGAAACATATCAGAAAATCAAATCTTCAAAAAACAATTATATTAAGCGTCGTAAAAGCCTTGAAGTCACTCTGTAAACACAGAAACCCCGTACACACAGAGCTCTATTCCATTGTCTGTAGAGCGTATATGTCTAACCAGCATGTCATTATATGCTGGGTACCTGGCCATAGAGGCATCGAGGGGAATGTGCTAGCTGACGAAATGGCTACATCAATCACCTCGTAAGCTATTATATCTACGGCTGCTGTCCCTGTCTTAGATCTGAAGCCTCTCTTACGGAAGCATCTGCGAAGCCACTGGCAACGTTTGTGGGACAGTGAAACAAATAATAAGCTCCATTTGATTAAGCCAAGGATAGGTTTCTGGCCCCCCGGTTCAAAAACAAGACGGACTGATGTCCTATTTTGTAGACTCAGAATAGGACACACATATGGTACTCACAATTTTCTGCTTACTGGCAACGACCCTCCTACCTGTGGTAGATGTGGTGAAAGGCTCACCGTCCTCCACGTCCTCGTGGAGTGTCGGGAAGCCGAAAGAGAAAGAAGGAAACATTTTCCTCTAGCATACCGTTATCTTCTCCCTTTCCATCCTGCTATGTTTATAGGCAAAGAACCCCTTTTTACCACCAAAGCTGTCCTGGATTTCTTGAAAGATGTGGTCTTGCATGGTAATAGTCCAAATGTTTCGTAGCACATCCTCTCTACAGAGGATGGTGCTGTGATATTAGTCTTTGTACAGCACACGCCTTCAGGTCCTTGCGCTTTAAGGAATCTGTTAAGGCAGTAGTGCTTTTCGAATTTTTATCCAAATGACCAATCGTACATCGTAACTCTTTTGCAATGCACCTTTCGCGTCCTTGGCACACTTCATAGTCATTGTCATAGTTTTATTACATGTAGCTCTTACACACTTTACAGCAGCCATCTTTTAGGTCCCTTTACAGTCCCATAACATTCATTGCTCGTACTATTGTCGCGGTACAACGTGGACAGAACACAGTAAGACGTTCTTCACGAACAACCGGACAAACTGTTCAAAAACAAACAGAGCAGAGGCACGTCTTCTTCGTCATCACCCAATCTCGCTCTGACCCACTAGACATAGTCCGTTAGTGCTCCCATCATCGTCGTCGTCGGCATAGAATACACGCGTCATTTGTCCCTCCCTACGAGAGCATCGTCTCGATGCTAGACAAGCAATGTCAGTTGCGGAAGTAAAGGCCGCTAGCATAGTTATTCGCTCACATACGGCTTCATGCGGACAACGTGCACAAGTTCAAGACGGTGGGTGTGGCGCCGCGTACAGTTCGGATTAACGGGAACGACCTCGTAGGTGACATCACTGAGTCGCCGCAATACCCGATATGGTCCGAAGTATCGCCTTAACAGTTTCTCAGAGAGGCCTCGTTTCCGTACGGGTGTCCAAACCCATACTCTGTCGCCGGCTTCATAGGTAACTATTCTACGGTGAAGATCGTAGCGGCCTGCGTCGTAGTCTTGCTGCTGGCAGATCCGCAAGCGCGCGAGCTGCCGAGCTTCTTCTGCGCGTTGCGTAAGCACAGCGGCGTCCGTATCAGCGTCGACAAAGTCGTGTGGAAGCATCGCATCTAGCATCGTTCGTACTTCTCGTCCGTGAACAAGGGTGAATGGAGTCATGCGCGTCGTCTCTTGTTTCGCCGTGTTATATGCAAAAGTGATATACGGTAGGATGTCGTCCCAATTTTTATGTTCGACATCCACGTACATTGACAGCATGTCTTCAATGGTTTTGTTTAGGCGCTCTGTTAACCCATTGGTTTGTGTATAGTAGGCGGTTGACTTTCGATGGGCCGTTTCACTTAGTAGCAAGACGTGATCTAAAAGTGCAGCCGTAAATGCGGTTCCTCGGTCTGTTATGACGACGGTTGGTGCGCCGTGTCGCCACACCACATGCTCAATGAAAAAGCGCGCTACCTCGGCTGCTGTGCTGCTCTGGATTGCCTTTGTTTCAGCGTAGCGTGTGAGATAGTCGGTCGCTACGATAACAAAACGATTCCCGGCAGTAGAAGTAGGAAGTGGGCCCAATATATCCATTCCGATTTGGTCAAATGGTCTTCGAGGAACCTGGACGGGTTGTAGAAGACCGGCTGGTTTCGATGGAGGCGACTTGCGCCTCTGGCAGTCGAGGCAAGTGTGAACGTGATGCTTCACGATGGTGGTAAGTCTCGGCCAGTAGTATCTCTGCTGCACTCTGGCCAGCCATCTCGTGTAGCCTAAGTGACCAGAAGTCACCTCGTTGTGACAAGCTTCAAGTACTTCCGTACGAAGAGCTGCAGGAATGACGAGCAGATAGGGGGACCCGGTCGCAGAAAAGTTTCGCTTGTAAAGTACTTTCGCCCACAAGCCAAACGACAACAGTCCCCTTGCGAAAACTCTAGGCGGTTTCGCAGACCTGCCCTCTAAGTAATTGATGAGTTCAAGCAACTCAGGGTCGTCCCGTTATTGTTGCGCGATGGTGGATGTTTCAAGAACCAAAGAAATGCTGAGTCTTCTTCTTCGGGCGGAGCAGGTGACTCTATCGGCGATCGAGACAAGCAGTCAGCATCCGTATGTCGTTTCCCCGACTTGTACGTGACAGTCATGTCAGACTCTTGCAGCCTTAGGCTCCAACGCGCCAGTCGTCCAGAAGGATCTTTAAGGTTTGTCAACCAACATAGTGAATGGTGGTCGCTGACAACTGTGAAGTGGCGGCCATACAAATATGGGCGAAATTTCATAACCGCCCATACCACGGCGAGGCATTCTTTCTCAGTTGTGGAGTAATTAGCCTCTGTACGCGAGAGTGTTCTACTTGCATAGGCAAGCACTCTTTCTGTGTCGTCTTGCCGCTGCACAAGAACAGCTCCCAAGCCAACATTGCTGGCATCAGTGTGAAGCAATGTAGGAGCGGTCTCATCCGAGTGAGCGAGCACTGGAGGTGTCTGGAGACGTTGCCGCAAGTCGTTGAATGCACCTTGCTCTTCGTCGCCCCATACAAAAGCAACGTCGTCTCTCGTCAGGCGAGTTAACGGCGACGCAATGCGCGCAAAGTCTGCAATAAACCGCCGGTAATCCGCACAGAGGCCGAGGAAGCGCCTGAGAGCCTTTTTATCGGATGGTACGGGAAACTGTGCGACGGCTGCAATTGTTTCAGGATCCGGCCGGACACCTGCGTGGCTGACGACGTGACCGAGAAAATGCAGTTCCGCGAAGCCAAAGTGGCATTTCTGCGGCTTCAGGGTGAGGCCGGCGGACCGTATAGACTGCAGAACTACTTCAAGCCGTTCGAGGTGTTCTTCAAACGTTGCGGAGAACACGATGACGTCGTCGAGATACACTAAGCAGGTTTTCCACTTCAGATCGGAAAGTGCAGTATCCATGATGCGTTGGAACGTAGCAGGGGCAGAACACAAGCCGAAAGGCAAGATTTTAAATTCGTATAGGCCGTCTGGCGTCACGAAAGCAGTTTTTTCACAATCTCTCGGATCTACCTCGATTTGCCAATATCCGCTTTTTAAGTCCATTGAAGAGAAGTAACGTGCCTGTCGAGTGAATCATCTATACGAGGAAGTGGGTATACGTCTTTCTTTGTCACCTTATTTAGCTTTTGGTAGTCCACACAGAAACGCAAGCTGCAGGCTTTTTTCTTGACCAGAACTACAGGAGATGCCCAGGGACTCGTTGATGGTTGGATCACGTCATCTTCAAGCATTTTTGTCACTTGTTGTTGTATGGCTTCACGTTCTCTAGGAGCCACACGATATGGATTTTGGTGAATTGGTCTTGCCGAATCCTCTGTAATTATTCGGTACTTTGTTAGAGGCGTCCGACCGACGCTGGAAGTCGACGCAAAGCAGTCGTTGAACTTGGCCAATAGCGTAAGAAGGCGCTCTCGTTCGTGCTGCGACAAAGCAGTGCTAACGTCAAGTACAGGAGTTGGGTCTTGTATAGGTGCCTTTTCGAGTAGTGAGCAGCAGCCACGAACATCCGCAACGGCGTCAAAATAAGCCACAGCCGTGCCCTTGGGAAGGTGCCGTTGCTCTGTGCTAAAATTTGTTAGCAACAGGTTTCTGCGCCCGTCGGTGACATTCACGATTACTCGTGCGACCGAGATACCGTGAGTAATCAACAACGAGGTTATTTGGTCGGCAACTCCTTCGCAACGAAACGGTATGTCACATGCTACCGAATCAAGGGCACACGATCGAGGGGGGATGATGACGTCGTCTTCTGTTAGACGGAATGAGTTGTGTTGCGGCGAAAAGCAATGGACTAAACCGGAGCTCTCATAAAACGTCACCATGGGGTCCGGGATGTTAATTACGGCGCCATATTCTTTTAGGAAGTCCATTCCAAAAATCAAATCTTTGCAGCATACAGGAAGGACGATGAATGCGGCCACAAAAGAAGAATCCCTGATGTTAACTCTAGCAGTACACCTTCCAGTAGGCATCAGTAATATGCCGCCTGCCGTCCTTATGTGAGGTCCCGTCCATGGCGTCTTTACTTTCTTCATGCGGAGGACGAGTTCCTGACTCATTATAGAGAAGTCAGCACCAGTGTCGACTAACGCTGTCACCGGCTGCCCATCCACGAAAACATCAATGTCGGCGCTCACAATTTCTTCAGTGTTTATCGGCTTCACGCCGTTCTGCAGCGAGAATGTTGGGGGCTTTTTAGTGTCTTGCGGCGGGCCTGCAACCTTGCCCCCAGAGGTCGCCGCCTTCAGTTTCCCCGACGGGGGCTGGGCGACCTTCGTCCTCGGAGCTCCGCAAAAGTACGTCCAGTAGATGAAGCCATCTGACGTGGAGGGGTTGGAGAGCGCGACCGACGAACGAAATCGGACCGATCATTGGGCACGGATTAGTCATTCAGGTGCGCTATTGAGGGTCCCTGAAAAGCAGCGTCGTCGCGGCGTAGCATGGCGTCGTCATTTGCACGTCGACCACAGGACCGCGGACGAAGAGGTCGAAATGATGTATCACGATGCCAGCAATGACGCGAAATATGGCCGGCGCCTCCGCAGTGAAAACAGAGTGGGCGCCTATCGACAGTGCGCCATACGTCGGTTCTTCGAAGTTGCGGCTGTCCCGTAGCGTCGTTTTCCGGCGGTGACCAAGACGCGGCGAACGACGGCTGGCGGTATGACTGAAGCGGCGTAACGGCTGCGCGCTTCGAAGCCTCCTCTTGTGGCGGCGACCAAGGAGCGGCTGTCGGAGGTTGGTGGTACGGCGATGTGGTTGCAACTGGTGGTGGACATCGGACAGCGGCAGCGTAACTCAGGGGTGGCTGGTGGTCTTGAAGATCGGTTACCGGGAACGCCTGCCGGATTTAGTCGCGCAACACTTCGGCGATTCACGCGACGGGTCTATCAAGTGTCGGTTCCATGATCTTTTGAATTTCCCCTCTGATGAGCTCCCTGACCAACTCACGCAAGGAGTTCTGATACTCGGCAGTCACTGCGGCGGCATTGATTATAGTGCTGGCGGACAGTCGATCGTATTGCCTGCATCTCTGATGAAGGGCCCACTCAATAGCCGTAGCCTCTTTGATAAACTCAGCGACAGTGACTGGTGGATTGCGCACAAGCCCCGCGAACAACTGCTCTTTTACGCCTCGCATGAGGTAGCGCAACTTCCTACCTTCGGTCATGTTCGGGTTGGCTCTACGAAAGAGGTGGGTCATGTCCTCGGCGAACATTGTGACCGACCCATTATGTTGTTGCACGCGTAGCTCCATCTTTTCCTGGGCGCGGCCGCGTCGGTCGGCACTCGCAAAAGTTTCCGTGATCCTCTGCCGAAAGTCATGCCAGCTCGTAAGGCTACCCTCGCGGTTCTAGAACCAAGTACGGCCACTGTCGTCAAGGGCGAAATAGACGTGGGAGAGCTTTTGCTGCTCAGTCCACTGATTAATCAGAGCGACGCGTTCCTACTTGTCCAGCCAGTCTTCAACGTCTTGGAAGACTGCACCGCGATAGCGATCGGGAACCAGCGGATGCAGAACGGTTACCTGTTGTGGAGTGCGAAACCGACTGGTTTGGGGTGCTTGTGGTGGACTGGTTTCGGCCATTGCGAGGTGTGTGCAGCTCCTGGAGAGGTGGTTGAAGAGTGGAGAACTCCGAGGCAAGGCCTAGCAGTCGACGGCTAAAGCTATGCACGGGTGTCGTAACTGGTGACAGTGCGTCCGGCCTAGATGAGCGACTCCCAGAAGGAATCCGACGCATTAAACGCGGTCAATACCCAGCACCTCCACCAGTGTCGCAGTACAACGCGGACAGAACACAGTAAGACGTTCTTCACGAACAACCGAACAATCTGTTCAAAAACAAACGGAGCAGGGACACGTCTTCTTCGTCATCACCCAATCTCGCTCTGACCCACTAGACAGAGTCGGTTAGTGCTCCCATCGTCGTCGTCGTGCGCATAGAATACACGCGTCAATATATTTGTTGACTTTGATATAATTACCATTGGCTTGGCGCTCTTTGGCGAAACCTGGCCCTTGCGCCATTAAACTCCACACAACATCATCATCATCAAGGAGAAATAGTTGTGGAGTTCTGAAGAACTCCACAACTCCACAACAGGTAACCGTTCTGCATCCGCTGGTTCCCGATCACTATCGCGGTGCAGTCTTCGAAGATATTGAAGACTGGCTGGACAAGTAGGAACGCGTCGCTCTGATTAATCAGTGGACTGAGCAGCAAAAGCTCTCCCACGTCTATTTCGCCCTTGACGACAGTGGCGTACTTGGTTCGAGAACCGCGAGGGTAGCCTTACGAGCTGGCATGACTTTCGGCAGAGGATCACGGAAACTTTTGCCAGTGCCGACCGACGCGGCCGCGCCCAGGAAATGATGGAGCAACGCGTGCAACAACATAATGGGTCGGTCACAATGCGCCGTGCACGACACGGCATCACAATCTTCACTAATGAGCGTCACTCTTTCGAACATCTCAAGGCTGCAATCGAAAGGAACCCGATAACGCGTACAGCGATTTCCATAAAGGTTGCCCAAAAACGACAACCCCATATTCGGATATCAGGTGTTGATCCTGACGTACCAGCTCATGGCCTCCTTGCCGCTATCAATGCACGCAACCCATCAATCCAACTAGATCCTGATTCCTGTAAAGTACGAGTCTCTTTCCGCGAACGCTCCGGAAACTTCACCCATGTCCTTGCCGTCGATGCAGCGTCCTTCCGCTTCCTTACCGCCCTCGGGCGTTTGATCATAGGATGGACTTCGGTGACGGTGCGGGAAGATCTGCATGTCCCCACCTGCACCTACTGCTCGACGTACGGACACTCCAAACGTGCCTCTCCTCATAAGTCGGACACTTCGCAGATGGTGTGAACGAAATGTGCTGAGGCGCATTTAGCAGAAACGTGTTCGGTGCGTATGGGGGACGCTGCGGTATCGTCAGCCGAGTGCCGGCGGGTAGCTAGGGCGTCGTCGCATCCCACGGGAGATGCAACTAGCCCAGTTTTGCTTGAACGCATAGCGCGTATGCGCATGCGCACGGACTATGGATAACATATCACGCACCACCTACTCTTGTCTCTTGCGGGCTGCGCGGTGGCTCTTGCCATCTATACTCCCTGCCATCAGATACACTGGTATCCTCTCTATCCCTCGGCTTCTGGACTTGACGCTTCTGTCGGTTTGCCACTACGCAGCCCCTTTCTCTATAGGGCGGGTGCATACGCCCCCCATACGCCTTCTATCCTCAATCCTTGTTCCCGTCTGGTTGCTCACCCTGTCCCTCGCTTCGTTCTAGTGGTCTGCTTCTCTCTATTTCCTTCCTTCCTTTCTTCTATCTCTCTTTCCTCCATCTCCTCTTATCTGTTACCTTCTGCCTCCCCTTTACTTCGCACATTTTGCCTTTCTTTATTTCTGTCACCCGTGATGCTATACTCATCTTAACGTTCTCTTCCCCTTTCTTTGCTATACTCAAACATGGGCCATTCCATACCCATTACATTTTTACAGGCTAATCTGGCACATTACCTACAACCCACATTGCTGTTGTCGGACTTTATCCAGCAGCACCACACTGATTTTATCATCATTTCCGAACCTTATACACGAGGCAACTCTCTTCCGCACCCACCTCACACGCACATCACTTTCGCTTCACCAGTAAGTCCCCGTCTTGCTCTTTTAGCTCATGAACATACCTATGATCTCTTCCTAGTCCATTCCGATCCTCTATATGTCATAGTCTCCTGTGTTGCCCCTTCAGTTTCTTTCGTCATCCTCGCTGTTTACGCTCCCCCTCACGAACCACTGGAACCCCTTTTTGACGCCCTACAAGCTCACCTGTCCTCTCTTACTCAACGATTTCTGGTGATGGCGGGTGATTTCAATGCGAAACGTTTACTGTGGGGCCCTGTGGAAGGCGATATCGAAAAGGGCAGCTCACACAACTTGCTGCCGCCAAGAACTTAAAATCATTAAATGACCCTCGCTCGCCGCCTACCTTTCAATGCCACCTTGCTGAGAGTTGGATCGATGTTTCCTTTGCATCAGTTCCTCTCGCCGCATGCGGCTACAGCTGGTTCGTCGACGAATCCGAAACGTTATCCGACCACAAATATATCTTATTCTCCTTTTTTGGCCATATCAGACCCCGCCATAAACGATTAACAAAATCGACTACCTCTCATCTTTTACAGTCACTCGTCACCTCTCCATGGTTTTCGTTGGTCCAACAGACAACTTTACTATCACCGAACGCAGTTGAATTGGTTTTGACGAAGTTCTACATTCTCTTCGACAAGCTTCGTCATCTCCATTCTCGCTGGATAAAGCCGCGCTCCTCTCCGACTAAATCATGGTGGACTTCCGACCTTACTATTAAACGGAAACGGATCCGTGCTCTCCGTCGGCGCTTCCAGCGCACCACTGACCCGCTCCTTCGACAGTCGTTTAAGGCTCAGTACTATGATGCCCATGCCGAATATAAAATGCACATCGACCAGGCCAAATCTGCAGCCTCCAAACCTATCTGTTCCGACCTTTCCAAACGCAATCTTTTCGGCCTTCCTTTCCGCATCTGCTTTGACAAACTTTCCCGTACAAACCAACTCCCCTCCCTTCTTTTACCCGATGGTCGTTCCACATGCAGCGTGCTTGAGTCGGCTCGCTTTCTCCTTAATGCTCATGTGACCCACGACTCTCCCTCAACAGATAATGACGACCACGTGCGCCTGCGTCAAATAACTGCCACGCCTTATTCCTCCAAAACTATTGATCTCCCTTTCACTATTTCAGAAATTGAACATGCTCTTAATTCATGCAACACCAACGCCGCCCCAGGTCTAGACGGACTCACTCTTCCCATGCTCAAGACGATTTTTTTACTATCACCCGTCCTTTTCCCTCTTCATTTTTAATCATTGTGTCAATCTATCCTACTTCCCAGCTCATTGGCGTAAAGGACGTGTTATCTTTATTGCTAAACCCAATCGCCCTCTCGACTCTCCTTCATCCTACCGCCCTATTGTTATAAATTCTTTGTTTAGTAAAATTCTCGAACGTCTCCTAAATTCCCGGCTCTACTTTTTTCTCCACTCCAATCACTTACTTCATCCGCGTCAATTCGGTTTTACACATGGGAAGAGTGCGTCCACCGCTTTCTACCGTCTCAGACAAACTCTAAACACCTACAAAGACCGGAAACAACACGCAATTCTCATCTGCTTAGACTTTAAAGGCGCTTTCGATAGCGTTTGGCACCCTGTCGTCCTTCTTTTTTACGCTCGCACAATTGCCCTTCCAAGCTTTACCACCTTCTACAAGCTTTCTTAGAACACCGACAGATCACTTTCCGATCGCAGACAGGTCAGGTGTCTGCTACGGCTACTTTGGACAGCCCTCAAGGGTCACCACTCAGTCCACTGCTGTGGAACATTGTCATCTGCGGATTGCTTGACCTCCCCTTTCCCCCGGACGTGGTTGCGCAGGCCTATGCAGATGACACTGTCATAGCGCTCTCTGCAGACAATCGTCGCGCTTTAGAATCCAAGGTAGCTCTTACTCTTAATCTTATCTCGACCTGGGCACAGCGTACCAAACTCACCATTAGTACCGACAAATCTTTCTTTCTATACTTCCCCAATAGCCACTCTGCTTCCTCTTCCCGCACCCGTCTTCCCATAGTTCGCTTTAATGGCTTTCCCCTCAAATTTCAGTCGAGTACTAAAATTCTTGATGTCATCTTTGACACCCACCCCAACTTTAACGCTCATTTAACATATCTCCGTACAAAAGCAGACCTTCTCTCTTCCCGTCTTCTCCTGTTCCTTCGCATGCATTACTCGATGGCCCCATTGGCTCTCCGTCTCCTCTATAATCAGGTTTTACTTCCGCCCATCACATATGCTTCTCCCGTCCGGTGGCCAACGTTTCCTACTTCACAGTCTAAAATCAAAATATCCTCTATCCAACGTACCCTTCTCCTTCCAATCACCGGTGCTTTCCGTACGGCGCGTACCTCGTCGCTTCAGGTTCTGGCTAACACACCCCCGCTCCATATTGAACTAGACCGTCTATACGCCTACTTCTCTTTATTTGTACTCAAAGCCCTTACCTTTTATGGCCCTGACTCCTACCATCCGTCGCTTGTTCACTACCCTATGAATCCTTGGGACTGTCATCCAAGCCTTAAATCTCGTTTTTCTCATTACCGCCTTCGACTTCAAGAAGTACCCTCTGTTACCACTATGCCGGCCTACCACCTGTATACTGACGGCTCCTACACTTCCCAGTCTGCAGGAGCCGCTTTCGTACTTTATAGTCCAACAGGCCACATCACCAAAGTTGGAAAATTTAAAGTTTTTGGTGCCACTTCATTCTATGCTACCGAAACAGTTGCTTTACTGGAGGCACTAGCTTATATACGGACTTTGCCCCATTTCAACCCTCTACACATTTACACCAATTGCTTGTCCATGCTCACTGCATTGGACACTTTCACGACAAGCAATACCTCTGTCAGGGAAATAAAGCAGCTCCTTCAGTTCATCTCTACCTGGCGACGGGTGTCTCTTTTCCATGTACCGGCACATCAGGGCATTGAAGGAAACGATATGGCGGACATCCTCGCTAGCTCCGCCGCCTCCCATGGTGTTTCTCAATTCCTCCTTGTCGCTCCCTCCTCTATAATATCAAAGGTGCGTGCCTATTCCTTCGCCTAGTGGAATGCTCACTGGGCGCGAGAGAATAGCGACACTGCACTTTTTCAATGGATAAAAAACGTCACTCGCATTCCCTCTTTCTTTCCACCGAAAATACCCATTGTTCACCTCATCACCGCTCATGGCCGCTTCCCTTTCTATAATTTCCGATTTCACCTTTTATCTCACAGTAACTGTGCCTGTGGCAATCCTTGCACAGACTTGCTTCATTATTTCAATGACTGTCCCCTTACATCTCATATTGCTCATCTCCTTAAAGAGAATCTCCCGTCTACCGTTACACCTGATCTTTACCTCTCCTTTCTTACCGATCAAAGAAAGCGGGCACTTCTCATTCGTCTTTACCGAATCATTTCATCGTTCACTTTCCCGGACTCCTCCTAATTCTTTCTGCAATCATACCTTTTCCATCATCGGTTTCCTTTCCCTCTTCTCTTTCCTTGTTTCTACTTTATATCCCTCACACCTTAACCCTTCGCCTTTCACTTTATAGTGTCCTTGGTTATGCCAACAAAGGTGGAGCTTGTCTCCAGGGACACTATAGACCTAATGGCTGCTTTCTTGTTTTGACACTTTAGCTTCTCCTCCATTCCCTATCTGCGCCCTAGCTACACCTACTGAACCTGCTTGCCATCATTTTCAGCTTTCTTGCAGATCTTCATTCGAGCTGCAGTCCAGTGGAGTATACTACCCTACTGATACCTGATGTAAAGTCACCCTACCGGAACCCTCCGGTTATGCCAATACGCCTCCAGGCCGGTGCAGTCTGGTCTACCGCAAGCTCCGCTCCGCTTATTCGGAATCTTGATGGACCTACAGGCCTCCTCGCACCCTGCTCTCTTATGACGTCCTAATTCCTTTTTCCCCTTTTTTCCTGCTACATAAAAAAGAATTGGACGGAACGAGACGTCACACGTCACAAACCGATCCAGACAAGTCCTCCGCCGTCCTGTCCCCTACTTGTAAGCATATACATTTTGTGTTGGTTTACCTCGGTTTCTTTTCTTTAAACAATTGGCTTTACCTCAAATTACATTTTGGGTGGTTTCTACCCCTCTTCATTTAATTTTGATTGGCTTAAAGCTGCTATACCTTGGTGGTGCGGCTTTCCCTCATTTTTATTTAGGTTATTTTTGCAATACGAGGGGCTCAAAAATATGCCACTTACGAAGGCGCTGACAGCGCGCTCCAATACGATGCTATGGCGCCGAGAGCCGCTCCCGCCAGAGTACGGTTGCTTGATCCCGTTCTGAACATGACCTCCGCCTTGAAACCCCAAATCTCCTTCACCGTGCGGTGTTGGGGACCTTGCTTGAGGCGGTTGTACGGATGACGATGGTCGGCTGAGATCTGAACTCTCTCTAGGGGACAGCACTTTTTGAGCTGCCCTCTCTTCCATCTGACAAAGCAAGGGCGGCAAGGCGCTCGGCAAGGGTGGCGCAAAGCGTCATCGTAAGCTGTTTCGTGACAAAATCCAAGGCATCACCAAGCCTGCCATCGGTCGCCTCGCTCACCGTGGTAGTGTCGAGCGGATCTCTGGCCTCATCTACGAGGAGACACGCAGTGTGCTCAAGGTGTTCTTCCAGAACGTGATTCGGGACGCCGTCACCTACAATGAGCACACCAAGCTCAAGACCGTGACCTACATCCATAGCGGTTGTTCGGAGCTGTAGCCAGCAATATAAGTACGGAGGTATAGGAGGAGGAAGTAAGCCATTAAGTTTAGCAGCTCAAGTCTACCAGGTGGCGTGCTCCTTTATGGTATATTGAGCCTTAGGCTCCGGCAGTGATGCGCTGTCATTTTGATGCTGCAGTTTTATTGCATAACGATGCGATGTTTTAAAGAGGCCATTCGCCTTCCGGTGGTTGCGCGTCTTCCGTCGGTTGTGCCAGGGGACAGACCTATGTGCACCCATCCTGCTGCTGGGGTCCAGGTACATCGCATCTCACCTTGACTGGAGGCTGGGTCCGTGGTACACCGAGAGCAGCATGATCTGGTGATGACCTGGAGGCTGTATCATACATGCCCGGGATGGTCACCGAGCAAGCAAAGATAAATCATGCCTGCTGGTATTGGTCAGAAGGTAGTATATTACGCAGCAACAGAGTGAAGGAAGAGGTGTGTAGAGGTAGATACGAAGGGAAGTAATGTAGATGAAGCATGCAGTTAGTACCATAGGCAACGGGGTATACACCCCACCACGGTAGGCATGTACAGTGCCAATGGTACGAACAGACATGCGAAAGTAATATGAAGGCGTGACAGAGCGAGGAGAGAGACAGAAGCCATTAGAGAACAAGGGAAGTTATGAGGCATCCGGAAAGGGAATAGTGGCGGGTTGTGCCGCCACAGGGCGTACAATAGCATGAGCTAGCTGCAATAATAATGCCCGGTGTCGTTTATCTTGTAGCAGCACAGGGTACACTGCTGGCGTCACATGCTCGATCCGGGAGTGAGCGCACATTTTTGCCACTATCGCCACAGTACGTGGGCACGCAGTCAGGTAGTGTTCCACTCCCTCGCACTCCGCTCCACAGGTACACAGATTTGTGGCACTTAGATAAAAGCGGCGCAAGTAATAAGGAAAGTGCCTGGGTCCCGTGAAGAGGTGAACGAGTAAGCGGTTTGGAGGAAACCAATTAGGAATCGAGTGAACACTGGGGACCCAAGCGTAGAGGCAGGTGCCTTACCCCTCCCGTTGCCAGTATTCATGCCACTGGTTCGCGGCTATTCTAAAAAATCGCTTTCTTATGGAGCGGATGGAGTGAGCGCTCGTGCGACCTGCACCAGTAGTGCACGCAGATGAAGCGGCGGTGTCGGCAAGCTCGTTGCCCAGTAGTCCCCGGTGTCCTGGCACGTGAAATAACAGGACACCAGGTCCGTTTCTTGCTAGGAAACGCAGCACGTTTCTGACTCGCCTCATCCGCTCCCCCTCACTGCGCAACCGTATCAGGGCCACCAAAAGCGACAGACAGTCGGTGTACAAGTAGGCTGTGTGGCGCAGGGTAGCTGTATATGTCGGCGCCTCTTCAAATACACACAGCTCAGTGCCGAATGTACTACAAGCGCCAACAACCCGGTATTTGCCCACACGGACGACGTGACCACCCCCATGCAAGGCTACAAACGCGCCGCCCGCCGCAGTGGTGGTGAAGGCACCGTCTGAGTAAACATGATAGACAGGAGCCCGGGAAAGTGTTCGCCTGTTCAAGAGTGAGGCGCATCAAGGGGAACCGGACGCGCTCACTAGGATGCTCCTTCCAGGGGTCACAGGGGAAGTCAAGTAAGTGAGGATGAAAAGTTTCAACCCCATAATGAGTCACCTGTCGGAGAGTAAAAAGAGAGAACTCTGCTGCCAAGCGATCCAACTCCACAGTAATGGGGGACAGTTAGCTAACACATGAAGTGCCGACGTGCGCGTCGTATGGTAAGCGCCCGTCATGGCTACAAGAAGGGACCGCTGGGCAGAGAGGACACGCGTGGTAAGGTGGGTGGAGGGAAAGGGAGGCTACCAAACTGGGGACGCGTATGCAACTGCAGGCAGCAGGACCTGTCGGTACAGTCGGCGAATAATTGCCGGAGGAAGCGCGCGATGTAAACGGATAAAATTTAGTAATCGAACAGCCAATACCTCTGATTTGGATTGAATATAGTCGACGTCAGCAAAGAAGTTAAGTTTATCGTCAAATACCACACCTAGCAGCTTGATGCGATCTTTGCACTGCAAAAAAGCGCCATCCAATCGGATGGACGTCCGCCGCTTTGATGTTCCAATGTGGCCGTTGTTAAAAAATACAAAGAAAGATTTTGGATGACTGATTTGGACCTTGTTCCGTCGAGACCAATTACAGACCAAGGTAAGGACCGATTCCGCCAAGGCCTGCAGTTGAGAACGCGACGTGCCAGTGATGAGGAGAATGGTGCCGGCCGCATAGGCCTGAATGTGTACTCCCTCGGGGAGGCCGAGACCTAGAAGCGAATACATGATTACGTTCCATAATAGAGGGCTGACCGGTGATTCCTGAGGGGTGCCAATCAATGAGTGTTCAGTCACCTCACCCGTGTTCGAACGATAGACAACCGTTCGCCCCGTTAGAAAGGACGGGAGCAGGTTGTAGAGGTTAACCGGGCAGCGGTGTTTTCGGAAAAAGAAAAGAACCGCGTCGTGCCACACGCTGTCGAAGGCTCCTGTAAAGTCTAATGAGATCAGGACAGCTGGTGTTTTTGTAGACTTCAGGGCGTACAGCCTCTGACGCAATGCGTAGAGTGCCTGAAGGGCACCACGAGCATGTGTTAATGCGAATTGGTGGGGGTGAAGAAGATTGTTGGAGTGCAGGAAATGGTATAGCCGGGAATTTAGTAGACGTTCGAGGACCTTACCGAAAAAGGAGTTAATGACTTGGGGCCTGTATGCGGATGGAAGGTGCGGTGGACGACCAGGCTTCAGTGTGAAAATTATCCTGCTGACCTTCCAACAGGAGGGGAAGTGGCCCAGTTTAAGAGCACTGTTAAATACTGCCATAAAGAAGTCGGGATGCTGTTGAAAAAGCCGGCGGACAAACATGCCTGTGAGGCCATCGGGCCCCGGCGCTGCACCAGGGTTTCCTAGCGAGATGGCATGTTCAATCTCTGCCATGCTGAACGGTCGTTCCTTGCAGTGCCAAGGATAGGGCGAAGTGGTGAGTTGTCGAAGGCGCTGGTGGAACTCGCCGTCAGAGGTCGGATTGTCAGTCGCCACATGCTCACGCAAGAGCAACGCGGCGGAGTCTAGAATGGAGACCGTTGATCCTTCTGGAGAGACAGCGAGCGGGGGAAAGGGCGTCGGTGCGACGTGTTTGCCAAAAGTCAGTTTAAACGGTTTGCTAAATAGGTGTTTCGCAGTGAGTACTCGACAGACCGTCTTTTCGAAGCTGTCTTTCGCTAATCGGATGTAATGTTTGTAGACCGCGAAGGCGTTGGCATATTGTTGCCTGAAAACCGTACGTAGCGCAGGGTCCCGTTTCCGCTGAGCCCGGCGTCGCATCGCGCGTGTTGTTGCGCGTTCCTCCTCCAACTGCGGGGTCCACCACGCGTTGGCCCGCTCACCCCGTTGTCGAATTACTCGCATGTGCTTGCGGGAAAGCGCCGTACATACGATAGTATTGCGCTAGCACCATGTCCAACGAGAGGGTCGTGGAAAAGGGACAGCGAATCACTCGTGCGAACCAATCGGAGCTCTGGAGGGCGTTCAGCATCTTACATTGCGCGTAAGTGGTTAGACGCTTTACTGTTATTCCGGTTGTCGCACAAAGAGAAAATTCAATAGTCCATAGCTTTATGTGGCCCCTTGGTCGAAAAAGAATGGAAAAATAAAGTAGGGGCAAACCCGCACCACCGTTAAGGTATAACGGGTATAAAACCTAATATAAAATAAATGAAAAGGGGCCGCCAAGGCAGCCCAAATTGCTTTCAGAGAAAAGCCAATTGATAAAAGAAAAGAAGGCGGAGGCAAGCTTACAATTAGACCAAGATGTTGTATAAAACAATGTCACTGAGAGAGAGGAGGGGAGCAGCAAAGTGTAAACTGCCTCCTAAGAAATGGGTCTGCAAACTGCGCATGCACCCAAACCCACACCGTTTCGAGGGCAACCCATCAATGCCCACGTAGTGACGCGCAGCTGTTTTATTGTAGATAAGAACCAAAGCATCAGTGCTTCTTCGTGGTCGTGCTCTTGCCGCGTGGTCTTGTCGCGTCGAGTCGACTTGAATGGTCCGGATAAAGGTCATCTCTACGGTGACGTCAGCGTTCTTCTGGCTAAACAGCTGCACAATTTGTCTAAGGGTATACAAATGGGGAAGGAAAAATGGGAAAGATAAAGGGAAAGAAATGGGAATGTAGCATGCGGTTAGGGCCATCCAACACGGGGAAGCCCCGCCATAGTTGGCTTATGCAGTGTGGATGGCCAAGAACAGTCATGCGAGAGTAATATGAAATGGTGAACCGAGAGTCATAAGAAGGAGGGAATTAGTGGGCATCGGGAAGCGAAGGAGACACAGTAACAGAAGGAGAAGGAACGGAGAGAGTTACAAGCGGTATTAGTGGCAGGAGCAGGGCGCGGGATCGTGTGGTTTTTATGATTGCGGGATACATGTCGGGAGAAAGGGCATCGATATTAAGAAGGCGGCGCAACCGCGAAGCAAGAACTTCGGTGCGCGGGCACGAGGTCATGTAGTGAATGTCATCTACATTAGGGGTACCACACGCGCACCGAACAGAGGCAATAAGGCGGAAACGATGAAGGTAGTATGGAAAGTGGCCATGTCCGGTGAAGAAATGCGTGAACAGACGAGGCGGGGGGAACCAAGATGGAATGGCATGTACACTCCCGACCCATCTGTAAAGGCTGGCACCTTTTCCCTCGCGCTGCCAGTACAAGTGCCATTGCTGTAATGATGCGGTAAATAGTGTCTTTTTGACCGACCGAACTGAGGTGGGGCAAAAACGAAGTAAACCACTGCGTATCGCCGATGACGCGGCCTCGTCTGCTAGTTCGTTACCTACCACGCCCCGGTGGCCAGGGACGTGGAAGAGGCGTATAGTGAGACCCACGAGTTGGAGCTGGCGCAGCACTTGAAATTTCCAGACGCGTTCATCCGTAGGATGAAGGCTGGAAATCGCCGTCAAATCAGACAGGCGCGAGCTCCACACACGTTCATTATGAACTGGAGGGCCTCTTCAAAAGCAATGGCTTCAGCAATGTATGCGCTAGTGGCATTCTGGAACTTATACTTGCGCACCGCAAGAAGGCGGCCGCGCGGGTCGAATACCACGTACGCCGCTCCTGCCGCGACTGTCGTGAAGGCGCCGTCCGTGTATACGTGATATGCCGTCAAGGAGGAACGTAGGGCTGCCTGGGAGGGTGTCAAACGAGTGAACGAAAAGCGACAGGCCACGCGCGGGTGATGCGACCAGTCGTCGAACGGACGCGCTATGGAGGTCGGGTGGAAAGTGACCTGGCCATAATGTGTGATTTGGCGGAGAGTTAGGATGGAGGACTCTGCCCCCAACCTGTCCAACTCCACATTCAAAGGTGGACATTTGGCCAGGATATGCAGTGCCGTGGTGTGCGTGGTATGGTATGCACCGGTCAGGGCCACGGGAATAGAGCGCTGGACAGACAATACTCGGGTGGTTAAGAATGTAGATGGAAAAGCCGGCCACCACACCGGAGACGCGTAAGCAATCGCAGGAAGCAGAACCTGTCTATATAGACGCCGTATAAGCACGGGACGCAGCGAAAAGTGCATACGTAAGAATTTAAGAGCTCTCGCAACCAATACCTCGGCTTTGGTCTTTAGAAGATCAACATGGGCGTGGAAATTAAGTTTGTCATCAAAGACCACGCCGAGAATTTTAATGTGGTCTTTGGTTTTTAGATAAGTGCCGTCCAATCTAATGGAAGGACGCCGCTTAGAGGTACCAATGTGCCCATTGTTGAAAAAGACGAAATAGGACTTTTCGTGACTAATTTTAACCTTGTTTTGCCGAGCCCAATTGCAAACCAATGCGAGTGCAGATTCTGCAAGAGCCTGCAACTGCAAGCGCGACGGACTGGCAACGAGTATAATGGTGTCGTCTGCATATGCCTGGATGTGTACCCCTTGTGGAAGGTCTAATAACGAGTAGATGACCAAATTCCACAGTAAGGGGCTAATTGGTGAGCCCTGAGGACTTCCAATAGACGGACGCGCCGATGCGTCTCCCACGTATGCCCGAAAGACTACTTGGCGGTCCGTCAGGAAGGATTTCAGTAGGTGGTAAATATTGGCGGGGCAGTGGTGTTGGCGCAGAAAAAACAACACCGAATCGTGCCACACGCTGTCAAACGCGCCTGTGAAGTCTATGGAGATCAACACCGTTGGTAGCTTGTCAGCTTTCAGCCCACTGAGGCGACGTTGTAGGGCATACAGAGCCAGAGGGGCGCTCCGCGCATGTGTAAAACCGAATTGTCGAGCGTGAAGGAAGTTGTGTGTGTGGAGAAAATAATACAGGCGAGAATTTAGCAACCGTTCTAATATCTTGCCGAATATAGAGTTCATTACTATGGGCTGATATGCGGAAGGGAGAGAAGGGGGGCGACCGGGTTTTGGGATGAAGATGATCCGGCCAACCTTCCACGCGGACGGGAAGTGGCCCAAACGGAGAGAGGCATTGAAGATGTCAAAGAAGAAACGCGGATGTAGCCGGTACAGGTTGCGAATGAACATGGCGGTAAGCCCGTCTAGTCCCGGCGCCGATTGCGGATTGCCCCGGTAAACCACTCGTTCAATCTCCGCCTCAGTGAATGGATAATCATCCCGTACCGCAGGATACGGACTCTGTACCACAGCCCGGATGCGACGATGGTAATCGCTGTCAGCGGTTGGGTCATCCGAAGCGACGTGCGTCCGTAATAGGAGGGCCGCCGAGTCTAAGACGGACGTGGTGGGAGTACCGTCCGGACCTTGTAACGGAGGAAGAGATATTATAGGTGGAGATTTTTCAAAGGCGGTCTTGAAAGGCACACCAAAGAATGCCCGTGCCGTAAGGTCTTGGCACGCCGACCGATCAGCCGCAGCCTTCGCCTGCCGCATATTACGCTTGTAGATAGCGTAGGCGGCAGCATATTGGGCTCGAAAGGTCTCACGCATGGCAGGGTCGCGCGCGCGCTGAAAACGGCGTCTCATCGCGCGCACTCTGGCACGCTCCTCCTGCAAAAGAGGCGACCACCAAGTCTTTGCCCCGTCGCTGCGCGGACGAACCCTTCGAATGTGGCTCCTACAGAGGGTGTTGTAGGTGGTGTAAACCTCTCTATCACGATGTCGAGCATTGCGGATGTTGGGTACTGACATCTGGAGACGCCGCGGAACCAGTTATGGTCCCGGAGACATTCTAGGATTTGGCCGCGTGCGAAGTTTGTAAGACGACGGACAGTTGTCGTCGTGGCCGCGAAAAGTGTGAATTCAATGTAGCGGTGGTCCGACAGCGTCTCCTCCTCGCATACCGACCAGCTATATCCCTCCTCTGTAAAGGAGAATGAAGCTAACGAGACATCGATGCATGATCGAGCGTATGGTGTCTCGAAGGTGAGGAGTGAGTCACAATTGTTTAATATTTGCAATTCATTTCCGCACGCGAAATGTACGAGTTGAGCTCCTCGCACATCGCTCGCCTCGGGTCCCCACAGCGCATGTTTAGCGTTAAAATCACCGCCCAGAATAAAGCTGTGTGTGAGATGTTGGGAGATGACCTGGCTTAGTTCATCCAGAATGGGGTCCAACGGGCGATGAGGTGGCGCATAGACAGCTTCAACGATGAATGCCTTCCCAGCACGTTCGCAGCGGATCGCAACGACCAACTGGGAGCAGTGTTCAGGAAATATGTCGAAGTCTGGGGCCCGCGCCGGCAAGACGACGCGCGGGTGCTCTGAAGCATGATATGAAACGACGGACCGGGGCAGATTCTGCATGCGGTTGTCGCGCGTGTGGGGGTCGGACACTAACGCAAAACTGAATTCCCCCGCGACCATGCGCTCCACAAGCAGCTTGGTGGCATCGCGCGTACCGGCAAGATTGGCCTGGATAAATTTGATTGGTATTTCTCTATCCATGGCGGCTGAGCACATGGGTGTCAGCAAGATCATTACGCGCACCCGGCAGCAGCCAGGAAGAGCGCCGGCGATGGCACCAAGACCGCGTGCACGAAGCCAAGTCCGCTAACGGTCGCGACCCACCAAACGAGGGCATCATCCACAGCCAAGTGTGATCGGCCCAAAACCGACTAAGCGGACAATTTTGCCCTGATCTTGCAATAACGCTTTCGAAAAGGTAGTGGTGTGAGAGAAGGAAGCATTGAAAACAATGTAGACAGGGACATAGATGAAATAGGGACGAGAAAACGTGTAGGAAGACGCAGGATACGAGATCGAACGGAGGGACGAAAGGAAGACTAGGGAACGGGGATGCAACATACTTAAATGAGTGACGAAGGCACGGCGGCCCCGCCCCCGCCGGCCACGTACGCTGTCTCCCGCGCACGTAAAAGCCGCCGACTTCCGCGGACGAGGCGGAGCCACTGCGCTGCGACAGACGGGCCATAGGGTTGAAGTTAGCCATAATCTGTTTCGCAACCGCAGGCGGGCTATCCAAGCCATCAAAAGAGGGCACCCCTATCGCCCGTCGGGTGCAAGCTCGGCTGCCCCGCCCGATGGCACTCGCTGCAGCACACCGTCGCATCACCCATGCACACGGTGCACTGCTCGCCGAGATGTCTGCCGGCGCATCTGGTGCAAACCGCCATAGCGGTCACGCTCTTGCGCTTGGCGTGCTCAGTGTAGGTGACGGCGTCCCGAATCACGTTCTCGAGGAACACCTTGAACACCCCGCGTGCCTCCTCGTAGATCAGGCAAGAGATACGCCTGACACCACCACGGCGAGCGAGGCGACAGATGGCAGGCTTGGTGATGCCTTGGATGTTGTCACGCTACACATTGAGATGACGCTTCGCGCCACCCTTGCCGCCCTTGCTTTGTCAGATAGAAGAGAGGGCCGCTGAAGAAGTGCTGTCCCCTGGTGAGAGTTCAGATCTCAGCCGACCATCATCATCTGTACAACCGCCTCAAGCATGGTCCCCAACACCGCAAGGGTGAAGGAGATTTGAGGTTCGAGGTGGAGGTAATGTTCAGAACGGGATCAAGCCACCGTACTCTGGCGGCAGTGGCTCTCGGCGCCATAGCACTCTATTCGAGCGCGCTGCCAGCGCCTTCGTAAGTGGCTATCGAGTTCTTCAGAACTCCACAACTATCTTTCCTTGTCGTTCGGAAAAAAATTATCATAGGTCGGCACCATCTTCGGGGGAATCGGAGTGTACCCATTTGACGTCTCTCCCTCTCCAGGTGGAACCACAGTTCCTTCCTGATTTTTGCCAGTACTTCATGCAGTCCCGGTTCTTTGTCCTTGAACGTTGCTTTGCATCTCGCCAGCCACACCTGATAGCTACACTCAATCGTCAGCAGAGTAAACTGGTTTATCCCTTCTTTAGGGAGTGGGATCATGTACCGGACAGTCAGGTATGGCACTCCCGGCAGCTTGAAAATATATTTCACTCTTTCAATCGTGCTGCCGGGATCAAGCACTTGTAGAAGATGTGCTCGGGCGTCTCCCTGGCGTTACAAGACGGGCAGTTTTTGTTAAGACCACCCGTGGCGGATACAAAGACTCTTTTCCTAATGGGCAGACATCCGCGTGCAAAGCGCCTCATGAATGATGCTCCTCGAGCAACGAGGAAGTCTGCTGATATCAGATGCCAGTTCGGCTTTTCGGCCGGTTTGTTAAAAGGCACCATTTATCGTGGTAACTTCGGTGACAGGTGCTCTATAAGCACTTTGAGCGCCGTACTCGTCAAGTCAAAGTTCGGCATATTCAATGTGCATAACGCATTTGCAGCTTCTTTATAAAAGGGTAGGGGAAAATTGACCGGGGAGCGGAATGCGAGAGTGGGGGACCAGTGAACACAACAATTTTCGTACTGAGAAAAAACGAAGTTAGCATCTTGGTTAAGCGAATATCCGAGTCTAGGGCGATTTGCGTCCACGTGGTATGTAAGGCTAGTGCCATTACATTCAAGTCCGGAACGCCTAGGCCACCTTGGAATCGTGGCAGTTTTACTTCTATCCGTTTTACTTGATCAGGGCCTCCTTGCCAGAGGAAGCGGAAAATTATCTTTTCTAGCTTCGTTTTTACTTCGCTAGGAATATCTAGCAGACTCGCGGTATACATGAGGAAGGATATCAACAAATTTATTATATTTGCTTGCGCCGTAATGGCGCATTTTAATGCGCTATAATTATTTACTTTCTGTCGGAGTTTCTCTTCTGCATTAAACCAGTTGTAAGAAGGTTTATTGGACGAGTCCAACAAACAGGCTGTAGCTCAGAACAGTAGGTCGGGAGAACAAGATGGTGGTGTTCGAGCGCCGATCTCGTGCCCTCCGCTCTTGATGATGATCGGGATGTCATTTCTTCCTTTCTTCATTACAATTGCCCCCGTCGAGAAAGGTGGAGCCATCCTGGCGACCGTCCACGTCGACGACGGTCGCCTAGCAGCGTAAGAGGTTCAATGACGTAGTTTACGGGCGAAGTACGCTCGACGACGCGGTAGGGACCATGATAATTTGGGAGAAGTTTGGACGACAAGCCAGGGGCGCAGGGTGGTACAAGCAGCGACACAAGTGCTCCAGGAGCGAATGTTGCCGCAGGAGAGTGGTCATTATCGCGGGCGTTTTTCTGGCGTTGTTGGTCGGCTGTAGTAAAGCGCTTGGCTCATCTTCAGCCTGATTACGCCCACTGCAGGGCAAAGGCCTCTCCCATACTTCTCCAACTACCCCGGTCATGTACTAATTGTGGCCATGTTGACCCTCGAAACTTCCTAATCTCATCTGCCCATCTAACTTTCTGTCGCCCCCTGCTACGCTTCCCTTCCCTCGGAATCCAGTCCGTAACCCTTAATGACCATCGGTTATCTTCCCTCCTCTTTACATGTCCTGCCCATGCCCATTTCTTTTTCTTGATTTCAACTAAGATGTCATTAACGCGCGTTTGTTCCCTCACCCAATCTGCTCTTTTCTTATCCCTTAACGTTACACCTATCATTCTTCTTTCCATAGCTCGTTGCGTCGTCCTCAATTTAAGTAGAACCCTCTTCGTAAGCCTCCAGGTTTCTGCCCCGTACGTGAGTACTGGTAAGACACAGCTGTTATACACTTTTCTCTTGAGGGTTAATGGCAACCTGCTGTTCATGATCTGCGAATGCCTGCCAAACGCACCCCAGCCCATTCTTATTCTTCTGATTATTTCACTCTCATGATCTGGATCAGCAGTCACTACCTGTCCTAAGTAGATGTATTCTCTTACCACTTCCAGTGCCTCGCTACCTATCGTAAACTGCTGTTCCCTTCCGAGACTGTTAAACATTACTTTAGTTTTCTGCAGATTCATTTTTAGTCCCACCCTTCTGCTCTGCCTCTCCAGATCAGTGAGCATGCATTGCAGTTGGTCCCCTGAGTTACTAAGCAAGGCAATATCATCAGCGAAGCGCAAGTTACTAAGGTATTCTCCATTTACTCTTATCCCCAATTCTTCCCAATCCAGGTCTCTGAATACCTCCTGTAAACACGCTGTGAATAGCATTGGAGAGATCGTATCTCCCTGCCTGACGCCTTTGCTTATTGGGATTTTGTTGCTTTCTTTATGGAGGAGTACAGTGGCTGTGGAGCCGCTATAGATATCTTTCAGTATTTTTACATACGGCTCGTCTACACCCTGATTCCGCAATGCCTCCATGACTGCTGAGGTTTCGACTGTTCTGCAAACTCTACTAATAACCCCCCCCTGCTATTCCTAGTGCCTATGCCATATTCCCCCACTGCCTTGTCTCCAGCATGCTTCTTGCCTACCTTGGCATTGAAATCGCCCATCAGTATAGTGTATTTTGTTTTCACTCTACCCATCGCCGATTCCACGTCTTCATAGAAGCTTTCGACTTCCTGGTCATCATGACTGGATGTAGGGGCGTAGACCTGTACAACCTTCGTTTTGTATCTCTTATTAAGTTTCACAACAAGACATGCCACCCTCTTGTTAATGCTATAGATTTCCTGTATGTTACCAGCTATATTCTTATTAATCAGGAATCCGACTCCTAGTTCTCGTCTCTCCGCTAAGCCCCGGTAGCACAGGACGTGCCCGCTCCTTAACACTGTATATGCTTCTTTTGGCCTCCTAACTTCACTGAGCCCTATTATATCCCATTTACTGCCCTCTAATTCTTCCAATAGCACTGCTAGACTCGCCTCACTAGATAATGTTCTTGCGTTAAACGTTGCCAGGTTCATATTCCAATGGCGGCCTGTCCGGAGCCAGGGATTCTTAGCACCCTCTGCAGCGTCGCATGTCTAACCTCCGCCGTGGTGAGTTGCTTCGCAGCTGCTGGGGACTGAGGGCCGGGGTTTGATTGTTGTGTTCATATAGGAGGTTGTGGCCAAGTACTGCACCACGGTGGCCAATCCTGCTCTAGTGAGGGAGTGCGTTACCGGTTCTGGTCACCGGCATGAGGCCACACTCCAGGCCTGTTTATGCAATTTTATCAACACGCGGAATTTTTTTTTAATCCGGTGGAAAATTGCGCGGCACCGGGATTCGAACCACGGACCTCTTGCACGCGAGGCGGGTGTTCTACCTCTACGCCACCGCTGCACCCTTAGCGCTTGGCTAGTTGTCGGCAATCTTCAGCGTAACGGGCGGCTTCCGACACGGGCGTGCACTCTGAGGCATCTGGTGCGTATGGCAGCAACGTGTCGATAGTTTGCGTCGGCTGGCGACCGTACAGAAGGAAGGAGGAGGAATACCCTGTTGTGAATTGCGTAGCGGTGTTGTACGCGTATGTCGCCAATGGAAGAACCAGGTCCCAGTTGGACTGATCAGATGCAACATGTGTCGCAAGCATGTCGCCCAGTGTCCGATTAAACCGCTCAGTGATACCGTTCGTCTGAGGGTGGTAGGCAGTACACGTCCGATGAACAATGTTGCACTGGTGGAAAAGTGCTTGGATTACATCAGAGAGGAATACGCGGCCACGGTCACTGAAGAGTTCACGAGGAGGACCATGTCGAAGCACAAAAACGCTTGAGAATGAAAGAGGCGACGTCCTGTGCTGTAGCGGTGGGCAGAGCAGCGGTTTCGGCGTATCGTGTAAGGTGGTCGACAGCAATGATAGCCCATCGGTTTCCCGCCGTGGTCAAAGGTAAAGGTCCATAAAGGTCGATTCCAACGTGGTCGAATGGGCGGTCTGGGCATGGAAGGGGCTGTAATGAAGCTGCGGCAGGATGCGGTGGTTTTTTTCGTCACTGACACGTGGCAGCCGCGAATGAACTTGCGGACAAAGCGAAACATTCCGCGCCAGTAGTACCTTTGGCGTAAGCGTTCATAGGTCTTGAAGACACCGCCGTGAGCACACTACGGGTCGGAGTGAAAGGACGCACATATTGTAGAGCGCAGCGTTCTGGGGATAACTAGGAGCCACTTCCTACCATCTGGCGAGTAGTTGCGCCGGTACAAGAGGCCATCACGGATGCTGAAGTGCGAAGCTTGGCGTCGCAGTGTTCGAGTGGTCGAAAGGGTGGGTGCCTCGGATAAAACGTCAAGAAGCGAAGCGATCCAGGGATCGTGGCGCTGTGCAGAGGAGACGGTGGCGATGTCAAGAGCTGACAATGGGTGGTCTATAGTGGATATGGACGCAGTTTCGGTGGATAGTGGTGACCGCGACAGTGCATCAGCATCAACATGCTTGCTTCCGGAACGATATATAACACGGATGTCGAACTCTTCAAGTCGAAGAGCCCAGCGGGCAAGGCGACCTGACGGATCCTTCAACGAAGACAACCAACATAATGCATGATGATCCGTCACTACATCAAACGTCCGGGCATATAGGCAACGGCGGAACTTGGCAAGCGCCCAGACTATTGCCAAGCATTCTTTCTCGGTGACGCTATAGTTTGACTCAGCCTTGGTGAGCGTTCTGTTGGCGTATGCGACGACGTACTCTGCGAACCCAGGCTTTCGTTGTGCGAGAACAGCACCGAGGCCGACACCACTGGCGTCTGTGTGCACCTCAGTTGCTGCCGTAGGATCGTAGTGGCGCAGTATAGGTGGTAACGTCAGGAGACGGCGAAGGGTGGAGAAGGCTTGGTCACACTCAGAAGACCATGACGAAAGATTGGAGGCGCTGCTTAAAAGTTGGGTCAAAGGCGCAATTATAGAGGCGAAGTTGCGCACAAACCGACGAAAGTAGGAGCATAACCCTATGAGCCTTCGTAACTGCTTTAGAGTCGTCGGTTTGGGGAAGTCGGTCACGGCACGTAGTTTAGCCGGGTCCGGAAGCACACCGTCTTTTGATACGGCGTGACCAAGAATAGTAAGTTTTCGTGCTGCAAAGCGGCACTTCTTGAGATTTAGTTGCAGCTGAGCGGTCTTCAGACACGTCAGGACATGGTTGAGGCGTTCCAGATGGGTTGAGAAATCTGGCGCAAGGACAACAATGTCATCGAGGTAGCAGAGACATATGTGCCACTTTAAACCCCGCAGAACCGAGTCCATCATGCGCTCGAAGGTGGCAGGCGCATTGCAGAGGCCGAAGGGCATGACATTGAATTCATGTAGACCGTCAGGCGTGACGAAGGCTGCCTTTGAACGGTCGGCCTCTGCTAAAGGCACCTGCCAATACCCGGAACGCAAATCTAACGATGAAAAAAACTCGGCACCTTGTAGGCAATCAAGGGCATCGTCAATTCTGGGTAACGGGTACACGTCTTTTCGAGTGACCTTGTTTAGGAGCCGGTTATCCACGCAGAAGCGAATTGATCCATCCTTTTTTTTAACGAGAACCACAGGTGATGCCCATGGGCTTTGTGAAGGGCGAATAACGTCGCGTTTAAGCATGTCGTCAACCTGGTCGGTAATAACTTGACGTTCCGCGGTGGAGACACGGTAAGGGCGTTGTCGCACTGGCGTGTTGGAGCCGGTGTCGATGTAGTGAAAAATGGTAGAAGTTCGGCCAAGGGCACGTTGGGCAACATCGAAAGAGTCCCGGAACTGGTAGAGCAGCTGGACAAGAGCAGAGCGTTCAAATGGTGACAGTCCCTCTGCGATCGCCGAATCGAATAGGTGGTCAGCTGGTACATCAGAAGGATTAAGGGCACAGACGACGTCGAGGTCGCATCGAGCTGAATCTTGCTGCACGGAAAAAATTTGGCGGATATCAATGGGTTGCACGCATCCAAGGGATTCACCTTTGAGCAGTTTGATGGGATACGGAAGAGGATTTGTGAGGCAGAGAGCGCTTGTTCCATTCGGAATAGAGAGGGTCGAATACGGCAGAAGTGGCTTCCGACTTAGAAGGAGGCGTGATGGTTCAAAGAATGCAGCTTCATCACATATGCTGTTGCAGAACACGGGGAGCAAAACAGCTGCTGTCGGTGGAATTTCTGTGTCTTCTGTTACGACTAGTTTGTGTGCGGCTTGATGAACGGGGTTGTAGGACTGGTCACACAACGGGAAGAGCTCAAGTTCAGATCTGACACAATCAATAACGGCGTGATTATGCGATAGAAAGTCCCAGCCAAGTATGATGTCGTGCAAGCAGCAAGAAAGGACGATAAACTCAACAGTGTAGTGCTCTTTAGCGATAATAAGTCGAGCAGTGCAGGCAGCTATAGGCCGAACAGGGTCTCCATTCGCTGTACGTAGGGGCATCATCTGAAGAGGCGTGGTCACCTTCCGAAGCTTGCGCCAAAATGTGGCGTCTATAACAGAAACGGCAGCTCCGGTATCGACAAGAGCATATGCACGGGTGCCTTCTACAAAAACTTCGACAATATTCGACGGCAAAGTTCGAGGACTTGAGCATTTCGACAGTGCAGTTCTTGCCTCACGAACTGCGGGGGCTAGTTTCCCTCATTTTCAGGGGCTGGTCGACGACGCATGGGCGACAAGGATCGGCGACGGGGTGAAGGTGAGCGACGAGACGTGGGTTGCGGATAGTCACGTGAAGACGTGCTTGTTTGCGGACCCGGACTCTCATAACGAGTCCAGGGACGATCCATGTAGTTCTGCGAACGGGCGTCTGAGTATCCTGGCGCGCGACGGCGGCAGAATCGGGCGATATGACCAGGACCACCGCATGCAAAACAGATCGGCCGGTTGTCGCGCGTTCGCCAGGGATTCGCAGTGATGGGAGCAGCCCATGTCACGGACGGCTGAATCGGGGCTGCAGCATACGACACGCCATGGGACGGTGAGGGCTGTTGAAGCTGCTGCCGCTTTACTACGTCAGCGTAACTAAGAGGCGCGGCGACAGGTTGCGTCTTAATGGGCACCGACATGGCCTCGGAAATCTGTTCTTGGATGACGTGTCGAAGAACGGGAGCCAACGGGATTGGACGCTGCAGTTGCTGCTGCTGTGGAAGCTCCTGGCGCTCAGCAAACGGCAGGAGAGACAACTGGCGGGCCACTTCCTCACGCACAATTCTTTCATTTGTGCGAGAAGGTGTGACTGGTCAGGCACGATGTCCAGTGCAGAGAGTGGTTGACTGTACGTGCGAGATGAACGTCGGGTGAGAGCCCGTTGCCTTCTCAATTCGTCATAGCTGTGGCACAGAGTTACCACTTGAGACACTGTGCCAGGAGACTTCGCGAGAAGCATTTGAAAGATATCGTCGTCGACGCCCTTCATAATATGCTGTATTTTGCCACTTTCGCTCATTGAAGCATCGGCGCGCCTGCAGAGATCGATTATGTCCTCAATATAGGCGGTAAAAGTTTCGTTTGGTTCCTGTGCCCGTGTGCGCAGCCGTTGCTCGGCGCGGAACTTCCGCACGACAGGGCGACCGAAAACGGCAGATATTGCCTCTTGAAAAGCGGACCAGTTCTGAAATTCGTGGTTCGTATACCAAAGCTTCGCCACGCCAGCCAGATAAAAGTTCGCGGTACTCAGCTTAGCAGTGTCATACCACTTGTTGGGTCCACTAACTTTTTCGTAGGCCGACAGCCAGTCCTCGACGTCCTGGTCTTCCGTACCCGAAAATACCGGGGGGTCTCGCTGGCGAACCGGGCCGGGGCAAACGGCGACCGGGAGAGCTGGCGGCGGTTGGGCAGCGTCAGCTTGCATGGTCGAGTGCAACGTACGGGATCGGAGTTCCAGGGTGTCGGCGATGTGCGTACCCAGCACGATCCACCAAATGTAAGAAGGTTTATTGGACGAGTCCAACAAACAGGCGGTAGCTCAGAACAGTACGTCGGGTGGACAAGATGGTGGTGTTCGAGCACCGATCTCGTGCCCTCCGCTCTTGATGATGATCGGGATGTCATTTCTTCCTTTCTTCATTACACAGCTAGATTTAGAGGGTCCCTTCCTATCAAATATGTAACCAAGCATCTTTATATCTTTTTTCTTTTTTCAGAGGCAAGCTGTGCAAATGTCCTGATAGTCCAGGCTCAGGGTGCAGGCTCATAATTGTGCTTTTAGTGCGCTTGAGGTTTGCTCCGCTTGCTAGACAGTACCGATCAACTACTTTTAGTAAGCTAGTGACAGAATTGCTGTCTGCTACCACTACTGTGATATCATCTGCGTATGCGAAAATCGGGGTGCAGTTTGGACCAACAGGAAGGGGGAATTTGCTAATGCTGTCATCAGCGGTGATTTGTTCTAGTAGCGGTTCTATGGCGAGTATATACAGTAGCGGGATGAGTGGGCAGCCTTGCCGCAGACTTCGATTCAATTCAACCGATTCAATCCAACTGGTGGACAGTCCGAAAAAGTTTGGAAGGTTTGAAAATCTATCTTTGGTAATTCTTCCGAACCGACCACAAAAATTATTCATGAAGGGATTGAATTAAAAGGTGCTGACCTAGCAGATGCCTTTAATGACTACTTTCTTTCTTTTGCGGACACATCAAACAGCGATGTAAATCTGTCTAATATGAGTGTCCGAAATAGCGAAACAATATTTCTAATGCCGGTTACAGTAAATGAAGTAATTACAGAATTTTTATCACTCAATAATAGTAAAGCTACAGATGCGTCAGGTTTCCAGATACAGCCCATAAAATTTACTATCGACATTCTTGCACCTTGCCTTGCCCATATCTTCAACTTATCTTTAGTTTCCGGCGTTTTCCCGCGTCTTATGCAAAAGGGCAAAAGTTGTAGTAATATATAAAAAAGGGAACAAAAATGTAGTGGGAAACTATCGCCCGATATCCATCTTACCTGTGTTTTCTAAAGGCCTCGAAAAAGTTGTTCTTAAACGGCTATCTTGTTTTAGTGAAAGATACAACATTATCACTACAGCTCAATATGGCTTTCGTAAAAACAGATCTACTGAGTTAGCTCTCCTTGCTCAAAAAGAATTCATACTAAAAAATTTTGAATCAAAAAACATGGTACTAGGATTATTTCTAGATTTTTCAAAGGCGTTCGACCTTGTTAATCACTCTGTGCTGCTTAAAAAATTGGATCATTACGGTATTAGAGGCATAGCCCATATGCTGATTGCCTCATACTTGCGACATAGGTCTCAGTTTGTTAGTATTGCCGGTGAATGCTCACAGTTGAAAGCGGTAGCTTCCAGCGTTCCGCAAGGGAGCATTTTGGGTCCGTTTCTTTTTGTTCTTTATGTCAATGATATTGTCCACATCGACAGCACTGCTAAGTACATAATTTACGCAGATGACACCAGCTTGTTTTTTTCGGGTACTTCAACTGCTGATCTCGCAAATCGAGCTAATAAAACCTTAAAAGAAATAAATTCTTGGGCGGCTGATAATCACTTAAGACTTAACGTTAGCAAAACTGCAGCAGTCATGTTTCACCCAAGTCACAAACACTTTGAACCTCCTCTAATTGAATTAAACAATACCAGAATAGAATTTGTGCAGTCTGTGAAAACTCTGGGCGTTTACTTTGCAGCAGATATGTCGTGGAATGATCATATTAATTACGTAGTTCAGAAACTTTCCAGAACAGTTGGTATCATGCGCCGCAATTGCTTTAATTTTCCTACATCAGTTAACTTGTTACTTTACCACTCTTTGTTCTCTTCCATAGCCAACTACGGATGTATGGTGTGGGCAACAACAGCTGGAAACATTAACAAACTCACTGTTTTACAAAAACGTATTATACGCATTGCATGTAAAGTGCCGTATTTCTTCCACACTGCTGGCCTTTTCCATCAACACAACATTATACAGATGAAGTCCATGTATAACTACAGACTGTGCTATAAATATAAACTCGCCATGATGAAAAATGATGACTGCTTGCTTAGACTTGCTGGGTTAGAGCAGAGCAGAACTGTGTATGATACCCGCACAACAGAACCTTGGAATGTTAAGAAATGCCGCACAAACTATGGCAAACAAATGTTGCAGCATACCTTACCGACACTTCTGAACCATTTGTACTGCTACGAGAATATTGATTTATCTAATATTTCTCTGAAAGAATTGCCCCAAATGTTCGTGTAGTTTTGTACTGTACAAGTACAATGTACTGCGTACTGAAAGTGTATGTCCCATTCTCCGTACCGAACGTACGTGTTTTTTTTGCTTTTTTTGTTTTTCTCCTCACGTTTTGTCTGTTGTTGTACTCCGCCGCCGTCAATGCTGCACTGTAAGAGGAAGCCAGGACCTCTCAAGCTGTCTATACAGCTTTTTCCCTGGCTGTCCTCGCAACACCAGTTGCGGAAATAAACCTTCAAACCTTCAAACCTATTTGAAAATTTTCTGACGGTGTTCCCTGTACTATAACCGCTGACGTAGGGCCATCGTACAAACAGTGGATTTGTTTACAAAATTCTTTGCTAATGCCTGCCTGTTGTAATACCTGAAAGAGAAATTCGTGGCTTATCTTATCGAACGCCTTTTCTTGGTCTAGTGAGCATATGTAGCCGGGCAAATTTCTTGATGTAGCCCACGCTAGTAGGTCCCTTCATTCCAAGCCGTGTAATTCAGTTGATCTGCCCGGAATACGGCATGCTTGGTAGGTCCCGACTATGTTTGTTGGGACGGGCGTCAAACGGAGTGAAAGGCTTTTCGCGATAATCTTATAGACGCTATTTAGGAGCGTAATAGGGCGCCAGGCTCCGAGGTCTGATGATTTTCCTACGTCCTTACATAAAAGCGTGATTAAACCTTGTCTTTGCGAAACTGGTAGCGACCCTTCTGCTAAGGAGGCGTTTACAAGGGCTGTAAAATATTTACCCTGGAGGGGCCAAAATTGTGTATATAAAGCCGGCGGGAGGCCGTCTGTGCCTGGAATTTTGTTTTGTTTCATTGCCTTTAGGGCTTCAAAAAGCTCTTCTGCTTCTAATGGCGTATCTATGACTATGGGGCTGATTTCTGGGCTTTGCAGAGGGAAAGACGCGGGAGTGCAATGGGTTCTTGTATACAGATGCTCATAAAAGGACCTAGCTGCCTCTGTTACCTCTTCAGGCTTGGTTGTTGTGACGCCCGTGACTGGGTCTGTCACTTCGCACAGTATATTACTTCTTGTAGCTAGGCGGCGGCGTAGGAGATGCCTAGAGCACAATATTTCTTCTCTCACCTTTCCGCAAGTGCTGTAGCTCTAAGTCAGTCCCATCTTTTGTTGAGCAAGCTGTAGAGCTCTTTTCTGAGTTCTACCAGAGCGCCTGCTATGCTTGGCCCTTGCGCTTGGCCCTTGCGACTTTCCTTATTTCCTCACGTTCTTCTCTGGCTAATTTAGTGCCCCATGTTTGGAAGACTTCCTTAACGCTTACTTTAAAGCATTCCCATGCTGTGGCGGTCGGCGGAGATTTAAGGGAGCTTTTTATCAAGTTGATAATATCTTCAGCTACGCGTGGATCTTCGAGAAGTTTTATATTAAGTCGCCAGCATCCTTTGGCTCGCGCAGCTAAATCATTATTGGAGAAGCGAAAGATTAAAAATTTGTGGTCGCTCAGTGCGGTGGGAAGGACCCACGCAGACTGTAGTGAAGGCGCCAATGCGTTCGAAGTATACAAGCGGTCGATGCGGCTTTCGTAGCCGCGACCCGTCCATGTCATTCCTGAGCGGCCAGGCTGTAAGGTTTTCCACGCGTCTATGAGCCTTATTTCATCTACCAAGGAGCGCTGTGTCTGCGCGCTATTGTAGTCGCGCCCAGTATGCATAGGTGCGCCGCCGTGAGAGCGCCTATCGCTCGCTTCTAAGAAACAGTTGAAATCACCCAAAAGGATGACTTTAGTAGGTCTAACTAGATAATGTTCTAATGATTGAAAATATTCTCTTTGACCGCGCTTACAGGGGGCATAAATAATAATTATTCTAATACCATTATCTAAGTCAATGCTCAGCGTGCGACTCGCGTTATCCCTTTTATAACGAAGTACTTTTACATTTAATTCTCTAAGAAAAACAATTGCAACACCAGCCGAGCCCTTCCTTCCAAAATTCCAGTACAATTTTGTACCAAATTTTAAGTCGAATCGCCTCATCTGATCGATGTGGTGAATGTACGTTTCTTGAAGTGCCAGTATATCGATTTCCAGCTGGCGTGCCAATGGTATTACTTCCGCTTGTTTAGTTGCTCTCGTCAAACCACGGCAGTTGAGAGAAGCTATCTTGAGCTAAAGAGCGATCTTGGAAGGACGGAAGAAGGTGGGCCTAAATTAAAGTTTAGAAGGCAGCCTTCCCCTAAGGCGAGGCAACGACCGAGGGCAAGCCCTCGCTAGACGACGAGTAGGCGTTGTCGGACATTAGATAGCTATCACAGCTGCTCAGGTGGCAGAATTCACATAGCGGTTTCGCTCTTGGCATCTCTACAACAGTTTCTGTGTCGCTTTCTGAGTTGCATTCGTCACTGGTACTTGCGAGGATTTGCCGTTTGTGGTGCGGCCTATTGCTCGAACTAGCCTTTTCCACATCATGGTCTGACTTGGCCTCCTCCACTTTGTTGCAGGTGAGTCCCTCAGGCTCCCTGGGGGCGCGGGGGGTATTGTTCGGCTGGGCTGCTTGGTCTGCAGCTTGAGGGGCTGAGAGGGGGAACAACCCAAGTGCTGTTGGTTTCCAGTAGTCGGCCGCGACTGCATTTTCTTTGTCTGCTTCAAGCTCCTTGCAAGTCACAGCAGCAAACGTGCGTTTTGTGCATTTGCTGACCGCGTAGTCTTCTCCGCATTTGGGAGATGGGGTGTTACAGTCCACGTGGCCGTACATTCCACACCTCTCGCATTGCGGAGTGTCGCAGGCAGCGCCAAAATGGCCTTCGCCGCCGCAGCGCCTGCACACTCGCACAACCCCTCCCTTCATATTCACATTGAACTGTCGTGTCGATAACATTCAGGAAGTTTGGCACTGGGGTCGACATTTCGATTTTAACTCGGCGTATGCTGGTCGTAACCGAAGGAAGCCCTGGTACACTCTCGCGTGTGACACTCAGGACCTTTCCATACTTTTCCATCGCTTTCGACAGTACCACATCTTGATGCTCGGCAGAGTATCCGAATACTCGCACTACCTTAGCTCTCGTTCATCTGTACTCAAACTGTACTGCTGTGTCCCGAATTACGACGACGGGATTGGTTAGGAACCGCTCGGCCGCCGCGCGCGTCTTCAAAAAGATTTTGTACTTTCCAGCTGTGAAATCTTGCACACCGCCTAACTCATTCTTCGTGAACTTCGACGTCAGGCATTTGGTCAGTTCAGCGGTGGTCACGCCATGCGGGAAACGCCCGAAGAACGTAAACGGCTTGAGCCGCTTTTGGCTTGCCATCGCGGTTGGGGTACCGTGTGGCTAGCACTTACAAGACACACTAGAGAAACACAATCTAGCACACGAGAAATGCGAACACGGCCTGGAAGGGAAGAGGAATGAGAACCCGTTGGCTTACTCACCAAACTTAGGAACTTGGGGTAAACGAAATCCTAATCCTTGCCACGTCCAGACATCTCGACTGTTGCTGCTGCTTCGAAGCGAGTCACGAAAGCGGATGCCGCGTCCTTGCGCCCCGACTAAGCGAGGAAGCCACGCCGCAAAAAAAAGGGCGAGGAGGATGAACGCGCGCCGATTGGCTCACGGGCAGCGCGGCCTCTCTTCGCGAGTGAGTCGCTGGTTGCTGTACTGAGCCCTGCTTAGGCCACGCACTGAGTTCAGGACAAGTGGCTTCGTAACGCAATCGCAGGGTTTACTTTCGTTTTTCTTATGTTGTCTCTTTTTGGCATTTCACACTGCAACGTAGGCTGATGTTCAACCCGCCTCCTATCTTCTTTTGCTCAACTCGCTAAGACAAAAAAAAAACGTGTCAACAATCTTATTGTGGTATGTTGCACGCACTCACTGCTCGTGTCGCGGCCCAGGAACCACTTTATTGTGTTCTCATAATTGTGGTTACTCCTTCTATTCACCGTTAGCACGGCTACGCTTGCAAGTGCACCCTGGTCATTGCAGCAAAGCACACCGTGCGAACCACTTCAAACTCAGCCACGCCAACATCGTTCACTTGAGCACTAGACGCAAAACAAGGCGCGCTGATGCTCTGTTCGCCTCAGGCGTTTCAAATTTCGCACGCAGGCACCGCTGACTGGTGCCTACACGACCGTCAAATTTTGTCGCGGTAGCTTACGTAGCCTCTTATATAACGTCAGCGAAATCAGCCTAAGACACGCGCGCGAGCCCAATTCAGCATTCTAGGGGACGGAAGAGAGCGAGGGCTGCGCTCTCCTCCCTCTCCCATCGCCCCCAGCCCGTACGAAGGCAGCTACGCAGGACGTGCGCGAAACCGCTATGCAGTATGCGGAGAGGCTCGCGCATCTCTTCTTTTTCCACGTCAAATTACCACTACATTTGTAATAACAGCGTAAAATTTCCCTTACGCGCTGCTGCTTCGTGAACGTGCTAACCCATTCCCGCTCGCCAGCCACTGCTACAGCGATGCGGCGCTGACAGCACGCGGCTCTAAATTTCAGTCCGGAGCACTGCTCTATACGTGCGGGCGGCCGCCGAGTGGGCATTCTAGCACACGCAGCGACCGACGACATTAGTTCTAGCAGCCATAGAGGCACACCTCGGGACTCGGAAATGCGCGTCGACCGAAAAGAAGAAATAAAATGTGAAGAAAGTGATGACGGCTGCCGGCTTTTAAAACTTATGCTACATCAGAATTAAGTAAATGTGCTGCAACGATCGCCTCATCAGCCTAGGTGTGCGAAACACGCGCCGTGGTAATTAGTGCAGGCGAACGTGGCCGCTCGCGCAGAGTCGGTTCACGCGCCTATACTTGCTTTGTTTGTGTTGTGCTGAGCGCATGGCGTTCAGTGCGTTTCTGCTACAAAACTTTTAGCACACGCGCTGTCGCAATGAGAACGCGTTGTCCGACAGCGCGCGCCGGGTTTTAGTAAACGACGAAGGGTCGAACAGAGGGAACGGACGGAATTGTCGAGATTCTCACTACATCCCAATGCAGACCCTTTGGGTGGCTCTGAGAAGAGCCGTTGGGTGTTGGCTGGGCGGACGAGCGCTCGGTCGCCTACTTGGAGCTGGTGTACTGGTGACTGCTTTGGTGCCCTCGGACACGGCGTATTTTTGAGCCCCTCGAATTGCAAAAATAACCTAAATAAAAATGAGGGAAACCCGCACCACCAAGCATATCAGGTTTAAGCCAATCAAAATTATATGAACAGGGGTAGAGACCCAAAATGTAATTTGAGGAAAAGCCAATTGTTTAAATAAACCGAGGTAAGCAACACTAAATGTATATGCTTACAAGTAAGGGACAGGAATGAACGTCGGAGGAGATTAGCAATGTGAGATGTAAGAGGACAATTATTGAAATAATGGAGCAGGTCTCTACAAGGATTGCCACAGGCACAGTTACTCTGAGATAAAAGGTGAAATCGGAAATAACAGAAAGGGAAGCGGCCATGAGCGGTGATGAGGCGAACAATGGGTCTTTTCGGTTGGAAGAAAGGGGGAATGCGAGTGATGTTTTTTATCCACTGAAAAAGTCCAGTGTCGCTGTTCTCTCGCGTCCAGTGAGCATTCCACTGGGCGAAGGAACAGGCACGCATCTTTGGTTTTATGGATGAGGGAGCGACAAGGAGGAATCGAGAAACACCATGGGAGGCAGCGGAGTTAGCAAGGAAGTCCGCCATATCGTTTCCTTCGATGCCCTGATGGGCCGGTACATGGAAAAGAGACACCCGTCGCCAGGTAGAGATGAACTGAAGGAGCTGCTTTATTTCCCTGACAGAGGTATTGCTTGTCGTGAAAGTGTCCAATGCAGTGAGCATGGACAAGCAATTGGTGTAAATGTGTAGAGGGTTGAAATGGGGCAAAGTCCGTATATAGGCTAGTGCCTCCAGTAAAGCAACTGTTTCGGTAGCATAAGATGAAGTGGCACCAAAAAGTTTAAATTTTCCAACTTCTGTGATGTGGCCTGTTGGACTATAAAGTATGAAAGCGGCTCCTGCAGCCTGGGAAGTGTAGGAGCCGTCAGTATACAGGTGGTAGGCCGGCATAGTGGTAACAGAGGGTACTTCTTGAAGTCGAAGGCGGTAATGAGAAAAACGAGATTTAAGGCTTGGATGACAGTCCCAAGGATTCATAGGGTAGTGAACAAGTGACGGATGGTAGGAGTCAGGGCCATAAAAGGTAAGGGCTTTGAGTACAAATAAAGAGAAGTGTGCGTTTAGGCGGTCTAGTTCAATGTGGAGCGGTGGTGTGTTAGCCAGAACCTGAAGCGACGAGGTACGCGTCGTGCGAAAAGCACCGGTTATTGCAAGGAGAAGGGTACGTTGGATACAGGAAATTTTTATTTTAGACTGTGAAGTAGGAAAGGTTGGCCACCAGACAGGAGAGGCATATGTGATGGACGGAAGTAAAACCTGATTACAGAGGAGACGGATAGCGGATGGGAGCATCGAATAATGCACGCGAAAGAACAGGAGAAGACGGGAAGAGAGAAGGTCTGCTTTTGTACGGGGATATGTTAAATGAGCGTTAAAGGTGAGATGGGTGTCAAAGATGAAGCCAAGAATTTTAATATTCGACTGAAATTTTGAGGGGAAAGCCGTTAAAGCGAACTATGGGGAGACGGGTGCGTGAAGAGGAAGCAGAGTGGCTATTGGGGAAGTATAGAAAGGAGGATTTGTCGGTACTGATTGTGAGTTTGGTGCGCTGTGCCCAGGTCGAGATAAGGTTAAGAGTGAGAGCTACTTTGGATTCTAAAGCGCGACGATTGTCTGCAGAGAGCACTATGACAGTGTCATCTGCATAAGCCTGCGCAACCACGTCCTGGGGAAAGGGGAGGTCGAGCAATCCGTAGATGACAACGTTCCACAGTAGCGGACTGAGTGGTGACCCTTGAGGGCTGCCCAAAGTAGGCGTAGCAGACACCTGACCTGCGATCGAAAAGTGATCTGTTGGTGTTCTAAGAAAGATTTTAGAATGTGGTAAAGGCTGGAAGGGCAATTGTGCGAGCGTAAAAAGTGGAGGACGACAGGAGCCAAACGCTATCGAAAGCGCTTTAAAGTTTAAGCAGATGAGAATTGCGTGTTGTTTCCGGTCTTTGTAGGTGTTTAGAGTTTGTGTGAGACGGTACAAAGCGGTGGACGCACTCTTCCCATGTGTAAAACCGAATTGACGCGGATGAAGGAAGGTATTGGAGTGGAGAAAAAAGTAGAGCCGGGAATTTAGGAGACGTTCGAGAATTTTACTAAACAAAAAATTCATAACAATAGGGCGGTAGGATGAAGGACAGTCGGGAGGGCGATTGGGTTTAGCAATAAAGATAACACGTCCTTTACGCCAATGAGCTGGGAAGTAGGATAGATTGAGACAATGGCTAAAATTGAAGAGGAAAAAAGGACGGGTAATAGGAAAAAATCGTCTTGAGCATGGGAAGAGTGAGTCCGTCTAGACCTGGGGCGGCGTTGGTGTTGCCTGAATTGAGGGCATGTGCACTCTCTGCAATAGTGAAAGGAAGGTCAACAGTTCTGGAGCAATAAGGCTTGGCAGTTATTTGACGCAGGCGAACGTGGTCGTCATTATCTCTTGAGGGAGAGTCTTGAGTAACGTGAACATTAAAGAGAAATCGGGTCGACTCAAGCACGCTGCATGTGGAACGACCATCGGGTAAAACAAGGGAGGGGAGCTGGTTGGTACGGGAGAGTTTGTCAAAGCAGATGCGAAAAGGAAGGCCGAAAAGATTGCGCTTGGAAAGGTCGGAGCAGATAGATTTGGGGGCGGCAGATTTGGCCTGGTCGATGTGCATTTTATATTCGGCATGGGCATCATAGTACTGAGCCTTAAACGACTGTCGAAGGAACGGGTCAGTGGTTCGTTGGAAGCGCCGACGGAGAGCACGGATGCGTTTGCGTTCAATAGAAAGGTCGGGAGTCCACCATGAATTAGTCGGAGAGGGGCGCGGCTTTATCCAACGAGAATGGAGATGACTAAGCTTGTCGAAGAGAATGTAGAACTTCGTCAAAACCAAATCAACTGCGTTCGGTGATAGTAAAGTTGTCTGTTAGACCAACGAAAACCATGGAGAGGTGACGAGTGACTGTAAATGATGAGAGGTAGTCGATTTTGTTAATCGGTTATGGCGGGGTCTGATATGGCCAAAAAAGCAAATTAAGATATATTTGTGGTCGGATAACGTTTCGGATTCGTCGACGAACCAGCTGTAGCCGCATGCGGCGAGAGGAACCGATGCAAAGGAAACATCGATCCAACTCTCAGCAAGGTGGGATTGAAAGGTAGGCGGCGAACGAGGGTCCTTTAATGATTTTAAGTTGTTGGCGGCAGCAAATTGTTTGAGCTGCGCACCCCTGATATCGCCTTCCACTGGGCCCCACAGCAAGCGTTTAGCATTGAAATCACCCGCCATGACCAGAAATGGTTGAGTAAGAGAGGACAGGTGAGCTTGTAGGGCGTCAAAAAGGCGTTCCAGTGGTTCGTGAGGGGGAGCCTAAACGGCGAGGATGACGAAAGAGACTGAAGGGGCAACACAGGAGACTATGACATAGAGAGGATGGGAATGGATTAGGAAGAGATCATAGGTATGTTTAGGTGCTAAAAGAGCCAGACGGGGAGTTACTGGTGAAGCGAAGGTGATGTGCGTGTGAAGTAGGTGCGGAAGAGAGTTGTCTCGTCTATAAGGTTTGGAAGTAATGATGAAATTAATGTGGTGCTGCTGGATAAAGTCCGACAACAGCAATGTCGGTTGTCCGGAATGCGCCAGATTAGCCTGTAAAAATTTAATGGGTGTGGAATGGGCCATGGTTGAGAGTAGAAGAGAAAGGGGAAGAGAACGTTAAGATGAGTATAGGAGCGCAGGTGTCAGAAATAAAGAAAGGCAAAATGTGCGGAGTAAAGAGGAGGCAGAAGGTAACAGATAAAAGAAGAAAATGGAGGAAAGAGAGATAGAAGATAGGAAGGAAGCAAACAGAGAGAATGAGACCACTAGAAGGAAGCGAGGGACATGGTGAGCAACCAAATGGGAACAAGGATTGAGGAGGATAGAGGGGCGTATGCACCCGCCCTATGGCGAAAGGGGGTGCATAGTGGCAAACCGACACTAGTGTCAAGTCCAGAAGCCGAGGGATAGTGAGGATACAAGTGTATCTGATGGCAGGAAATATAGATGGGAAGAGCCACCGCGCGGCCCCCAAGGGACAAGAGTAGGTGGTGCGTGATATCTTATCCATAGTCCGTGCGTATGCGCATACGCGCTATACATTCAAGCAAAACTGGGCAAGTCGCATCGCCCGTGGGATGCGACGACGCCCTAGCTACCCGCCGGCACTCGGCGCACGACACCGCAGCGTCCCCCATACGGACCGAGCACGTTTCTGCTAAATCCGACTCTGCACATTTCGTGCACGCCATCCGTGAGGGGTCCGACTTAGGCGGGCAGGCGCGTTTGGAGTGCCCGTACGTCGAGCAATAGGTGCAGGTGGGGACATGCAAAATCTTCCCGCACCGTCACCGAAGTCCATCCTATGATCAAACGCCCGAGGGCGGTAAAGGAACGGAAGGACGCTGCGTCGACAGCATGGACATGGGTGAAGTTTCCGGAGCGTTCGCGGAAAGAGACTCGTACTTTACAGGAATCAGGATCTAATTAAATTGATAGGTTGCGCGCATTGATAGCGGCAAGGAGGCCATGAGCTCGTACGTCGGGATCAACGCCTGATATACGAACAAGGGGTTGTCGTTTTTGAGCCACCTTGATGAAAATCGCTGTACGCGTTATCGGGTTCCTTTCGATTGGAGCCTTGAGATGTTCGAAAGAGTGACGCTCATTAGTGAAGATTGTGATGTCGTGTCGTGTACGGCGCATCGAGACGTCACCGATTCCCTCCGTTATCGGGTCCATGTTTGCCTTCAGAAGAGCTACGACATCGCGTGCCGGCGAGCCGGAAGGAGCGATAGGGGGGAGGAACAGGATAAATTCGTGCTCTGGCCTGATTGCATCGGGACGTGGAGGAAGTACCGGCGGGTCCGGGTCCGTTTGTAGAACCTCTGCAGGGGTCCTGATTGAGGTCGGCCGGGTCGTGGGCGGAGCAGCCTGCATACCAAGATGCCCCGCAGCCACGTATATCCTGGGCTGACAAGGAGCCGCCAGCGTATCGCCAGCAAGGCGCCTCGCCTGGTGCAGCTGGTCCCGCAAGTCTTCAACGCGACCCGCCTGATGGGCAGCAATCGCGCGAACGTCAGAACATTCCTGTAATATCTCGCCAAGCCAGGATACAATTTGCGAGCTTTGAGCATTCGGTACTTTAGAGGAGGCATGGAAGATCAAGTCTGTGATTTGTTTTTGCTTCTCTACTATGTGGTGAATGGAGGTGACAATCCGTTGCTCGGAATCCAGTGGAACAGTGGAAACCGAGTTGCCGCAAACGGAAGCCGGGGAACTGAGGGCTGCAACAACAGGAGGTAAAAGCCCGGTAGCGGGGCCGCCCCTTGAGGGCGGATCGCGTTCCCCTCCGGGTAACTAGGATTCGCGAAGCACCGCGTCTCCTTCATCAGAAAAGACTAACACATTTGAGCCGTCCGAGCGAGGCGTTTTGACACCAATAAGGGAGTCTCGCCCGAACGTCTGCTCGTCCTGGGGAACCTCAGGCTTAGGCATGGCCGCGTACATAGGCGGCCATGGCCATTGGCCGGCCGGCTCACGGTATTAGGTGGTCGAAAAAAGCAAAAGGAGCGCACAAAAGCCCCAATCGCACAACGGAGCGAGTCCTGACAGATTTAAAAGGATTCTCAAAGCAAGGTTGGGTTGGTAAGGTCGAAAAAATCTTACCTTGTCCGAGAAAACTCAGGAGCCGAGAGAGCCGCAGACCCCGTACCCACTGCCAGGTACTGCCAGTACCTGGCAGTGGCAGTGTTTGGCCAGCTCGCCGGGTAACAACAAACGCACGGCAGTCTGGATCTCCCGGCTCGTGATGGTCGAGCGCTTGTTGTAGTGAGCCAGACGGGACGACTCCGCGGCGATACGCTCGAAGATGTCGTTCTCGAAGCTGTTCACGATAGACATGGCCTTGCTGGAGACTCCATTTTCCTGGTGCACCTGCTTCAGCACCTTGTAGATATAGATGGAGAAGCTCTCCTTCCTGCGGCGCTTCTTGTCGGTGGCGCGCACGTGCTTCTGCTCCTTGCCGGCCTTCTACACGGCCTTACCGCTCGGCTGAGGAGACATGTCGAGCACCGTTGTCAGATGGGAAGGCGACTTGGCAGCCAAAGGCGCCGCGTCCCAGCGCTTTCATGTACTCATCAACCCAACATCATTCGACTGGCGCGCACGGCCGAATCGTGCGACCTTTGGAGCATGCATCATAGCTTAATGGATAAGTTAACGGCAGGACGAGCCCACACTTCGAGAAACTTCTCGCCCAAGTGGTGCCGCTCCCGGGTAAGGTGGAACCAGACCTCCTTGCGTGCTTTCGCAAGCACTTCGTGAAGGCCCGGTGCCCGACCCCCGAAAATTGCATCGCAGGGTTCCAGCCAAACTTGGTATGAGCACTCGGCGAGAGGAAGCACGAACTGGTTGATCGCCTGATTGGGCAAAGGGCGCAAAATCTAAATCCGATCGAGCCTAAACGGCCTAGCAACTCTTTGGAGAAGTGCTGCAGGAAGCAAACACTGCGTAAAGATATGAACAGAGTCCTCACGAGAAGCACAGAAAGGACACACTCCACGAGCCGGGATGGCTGTGAAGGGCCTGTAGCTCAACGGCAGGCCCCCTTGCGCAAGGCAGTACATAAAGGTGACTCGCCTGGATTCGAGGAAACCGGCCGTGATGAGCTTCCAGTTTGGCCTGTGAATCGACAGGTCGTACCTTTGGCAACGTGGGGGAAGTCCTGGGGTGAGGATATCCACTAATTATTTGAGTGGAGCTGAAACAACGTCGATGCCGGGGTGAACCTTGCGGAGGCTTACCAAAGAGTTGGCAGCCGCCACATAAATGTTGGACGGGGAACCTGAGCGAGGCACACAGTGGGAAAATGTGCTCTGCGAAAACAAGCGGGGTCGGGTGCTAAGAAAGAAGGAAGTTAAGCTTCGAGTTAGGCGCATATCCGAGTTAAGAGCGACCGGGCTCCACCTGACGTGTAGTGCAGTAGCCACTATGCCCAGGTCGGGAATTCCGAGTCCTCCCTTGTCCCTGGGCAACTTGAGCACCCGCCTAGCTACTCAACCAGTTGTACCCTTCTACAGGGAGCGAAACAAGACCCTCTCCAAGATAAGCTTGGTTCGGGTTGGAATAGGAGACACACATGCCACATACGTCAGAGAGCAAAACAGAAGTGAGCGAAGGATTGTCGCTCGAGCAGTCAATGGGCATGACAGCGCACTGAATTCATGAACCCTGGCTTCAAGCTTCTCCTTAGCCTGTTGCCAGTTTTCGGAAAAGAGACCGTGTGGTTCGAATTAGAAGCCTAGAATGCGCAGCCGCGTTTTCACGGGGAGACCATAAACGGGCTGCGGACTGGAATGAGTGGAGTTCAAGTACATGGCTGCACTTTTCGGCATATTCAACCTTGCACCGCTCGGCCCACAGTAACTGTCCATGACCTCCAGGACGCTGCAAGCTCATGCCTCGTCCGCGACAATGGACAAGTCGTCTGCATAGGCAAAGAGTGCAAACGGGGCGGGACCTGGCGGAAGTAGGAACCTGCCAATTCTGCTGTCACAAGACAACCTCTGCAGAAACGGTTCAAAAGCGTGTACGTAAAGGGCAGGTGAGAGCGGGTCCCCCTGTCGTACACCACGTCCCACAATGAACGCCTCCGAGAGGCGGTCTCGTATGGGAACAGCAGAAGCCGGTCGAGAATACAAAGCTTGGACCATCTGTCGAAAACCCACACTAAAACCAGCCTCTTCCAAAACACGGAAAAGGTACCTATGGCTAATGATATCGAAAGCCTTCTCCTGATCGAAGGAGCAAAGAATACCTGGAGTTTCCTGGTATTTGCCCACAGGAGAAGGTTATCATCATCAGCCTGGTTATGCCCACTGCAGGGCAAAGGCCTCTCCCATACTTCTCCAACTACCCCGGTCATGTACTAATTGTACATGACCGGGGTGATCGCCGCACTACTCTTCTCTCCAACTCAACCGCCGATTGGCCAGCGCCAGCGCAGCCGTCTCAGGCGGTGCGCACGCCGCCGCCGTCGGCTTCACTAGGAGCGAGCGCGCCTTCCCCCTCGCCCTGCGGACCCGTTCCCTGTGGCCCGCCGAGAGGAGGCATCGCCTGCAACGAGCGCCTTCTCCCCTTTGCCAGGATTGCGGCGCGATTGAACCATTATAACATCTGCTATGGGAGTGCCCTGCTCTCTCGCCCGCGCGTTCGGCTCTTGCGCAAGTGTATCGTGCGCGCAACGTACCATGTGCTACACTGGACGACCTGCTGCATATCACAGCACAGGCGCCTTTCCCGCGCGCTCTTGGCCTTCGCCGAGGACGCGGCACTTCAAAGCCGCCTGTAAACCTGCCCCACCCACGGACTTACCGCGTCGGCTGTCGCCGCCGGGCTTTTCTTTCCTTCTCACCCATCTTTTAATTCCCCCTTTCCCCCCTGTGCAGCGCGGTTGAGGTGTCCTCTGCGGAGAGACAGTTACTGCGCTGCACTCAATCCCATACTTCCATCTCCTTCTTTAGAATCTCTTTACGCCGCCGCCGTTCGCCAGGATGCTGAAGGAGGCACGTTTCCGCGCGGGCGCCTTGTTCGCGGTTAAGGAAAGCACATTCGCAGGTGGTTTAATTGAGTTTAAACACGACAGCATGCTGCGCTGTTCTCTTTCGTTTCAGCAAACACCACAAACTCGCTTATACCGCCGCGCATCGTGAATTGCCAGTGCCGAGTGTGAGACCACACCACTAATCTCGACAGTGGTTAGCGCTCCACGCCCAACGCCATCGGAGCTGTTATCGCGATCTGCGCGCGACGGAGATGGGTGGCATGTTTAGGCTACATTACTGCTTGTTCACTGCATTGCTTTGATCATGCTGCTCCTCGTTTCACGAACTACAAGTGCGCGCCACGGTGCCTTCTCGAGGGGCAACTACATCGTGTTTTGGCCGCACTCGGCAGCAAACTCTCTCGCATGTGCAGACATGCCAGTACCGTACTTTCCCGTCCACGCTTTGAAGAACGCGAGGCCCGCATGCGCCTCGCAAGGTTAACGACAAACTTACGTATGGTCTACCAGCACCACTTCAGAGTTACAATATTGACAGGTGTTGAACGCGCGTTAGGAGACATGGACAACTAATTGGGGCATCAAAACTGTGGACAGGCAAGCGGTACTTCCATGTGTATGAAGGGTCGTTAAACAATATGTCAAGGTAGCGTCAACCAATGCTTCGCAGGCGCGGTCCCAAGCACGGCTTCCCCGTGCCATGTATTCAGTACACAGTTTTCGCACTTGCAAGGGACGCCATGTTTTGACAAACAATCATCAAACGCAACACTTTGCTCTACAGAGTGCGTACATTTCGTCAGCTAGCTTTTTCGATTGCATTCTCGCACGCAACTTCGCCACAGGATCGACGGCATTGTTGTCATGTTATAGCGAAGCTCCAGCTCGGCAGCCGCCTGGAGAAATCTATTTCCTCGCCAATTAACGCACCGAATATGGTGCGCCTAATTGCGTGTAAAAGAAAATATTCAAATGCCGCGCCTGCAAGAGCGCAATTTTCAACTGATGCCGAGCTGTCCCTATTTTTTTAAATTTATTCTCACTAATTGTGGAAAACTGTGAAATGGAAGAGAGGGAAAAAAGAACAGTTCAACTGTGCGCTTTAAAGCTCCGTCACACAGCAATGAAACCGGATTTGGAAATTCTGTTAATTGCACAAGGCGATATGTAAAAAGGAAACACAATGTATACGCCTCGATAAGATATACTAGTCATGTGTGAGTATGACTTTTAATATACCATCATAGACATCAGAGCCGTTTTCAATGGGATAAACATTTTTAGACAGAACTTCCGTGAGTTGTTGTGTGCGATTCACACGATCGCGGTACCGCTTTCTATTGTTGAGATATAAAACTTTGTACTTCTTAACCTGCCAGTACTCGCGCATTATGGAAAGGAAAAAAGAAACGTCACCGCACCACGACACGTTTTTCTCACATGCAACAAGCTTCGTTTACATGGCTGCATTAGTTCTCTCGTGACAACCCGTTGTTTTCTCTTGGGCGTGTTCCGATGCATTACTTGGAGTTCACCTCCGACCTACACTCACGACCGGTATGACCTCATTGCGCACTGTGTACGCCTTGCTTCGTCCTCGGCTATTCCCTTTGCACGCACATGCCAGTGAGTTCACAGTAGCAATCCATACATAAACAAGAGAAAAGAAATGACCAAGAGTGCCGAGTTTCTTCAAAGCACGAGGCCCGTACATTTTCTCTGGCTGTTTCTTCCCCATTTGTTTACCTGTTGAGCCATCATCTCGCTTTGCTATACGTCAAGGCCATGTATCAGGTTGATGACCCTGATTTTGCGGACGGCTGTCAAGCGACTATTCGGGTTAAATGCAACAAATGCCGCCCCCGCCGAAATACTCGTGAATGCACCATCAGTATAGACATGGAAAGCGGAGCGGGTAACGACGCGAGCAGCGCCTGCTGGGGAGAGCCGCGTGCACATGAGACGGCAAGTTTCGCGTGGGTGGTGGGTCGAACGAGTAAATGACGAGTCAACATCGCTAGGGTGAAACGTGTCAGAACCGTAGTGCGTGATCTGATAGTTCGTAGAGCTGCCGGGGCCGCCAAACATGTGCGAAATGCAGTGCCCACGAACACACCACAGAAGCTTGTGCGAACGCTCTCCACTGTGTAAACTGTGATGGGGAGCACGCCGCGTACTCGAGGTCGGGCCCATCCTGGAAAAAGAAAAGGGAATTGTAACAGTTAAAGTAAAGGGAAATATATGTTTCAAGGAGGTACGCAGGCGGGTATCCTACCTGCCCAAGAAAACCTTTGCCGATGTGGCGCGTCAGGGGGCAGCGTCACAACGGCTTCCGGCCGCTGTCCGACCCACAAGCAGTGATTTGGCAGTTACGCCATCTGCCCCCGCGGCGGTTGCAGCTAGCGCTGCTCCGTCAATCGAGAAGAGGGGACCATCGACCCCGAAGGTGGGCGCAGCCGAGGCTGCCTCAACCTCACAGGTCCCTTCCAGCGCTGGCAACGGCCGGCGCAGCGAGATCCCTCAGGGAGCCCCATCGACCTCCGGGCTGGTGGGCGCAGGGGTCTTGCCCTCCAAGGCGGGACTCTCTCTGGTAACCTCTCGCTCGCAAGAGCACGTGTCCGGAGCCTCACTAGAGGCAATGGACACTACACCTGTCCTGAAGGCGCACCAAACGCCTAAGGAGCGGCGAGGCTCCCTCGAACGCTTCAGAAAGGGCAAAACCCCAATTACAGGACCTCGAAAGAGCTCTGTAATCTAAAACATAACTCCTGTTTCCGTATACACAACACATATTTACTTCCAATATGGATACACAAATTATTCAATGGAACGTCAGAGGTCTCCTTAGAATCTTTGATGATGTTCAAGAACTCATCCACAAGCACAATCCAAAAGTGCTGTGTTTACAGGAAACGCACTTAAAACCAAAATACAGAAACTTTCTTTGAAAGTATGTTACTTTTCGCAAAGATCGCAATGATGCGACAGCATCATCGGGCGGTGTTGCCATTGTTATTCATTAAGGCATAGCGTGTCAATCTTTGCAGCTACAAACGCCCCTTGGAGCAGTGGCGGTTCGTGCTGTTGTACTATACAAACTCATCACCATTTGCTCGCTTTACATACCCCCGCATTACCAACTAAACAAACAACTCTTTCAGTCCTTCATAGACGAACTGCCATAAGCTTATGTTGTACTTGGCGATTTCAATGCACACAGCAGCCTGTGGGGAGACACTCGTATTGATGCGCGAGGTCGTCTCGTTGAACAGTTCTTTTTTTCTTTCGGTGCATGTCTGCTGAATAAGAATGCACCCACATATTATTCTCTCGCAAACAGAACATTTTCTTCAATTGACCTCAGCCTAGTTTTCCTGTGTATAATGCCTGAACTCGAAGGGGAAGTTACCAACAATCTTTACGGGAGCGACCATTTCCCCGTACTGCTAAGACCACCTAAAGAAAACGAGTATCCACCACAAGCTCCTAGGTGGAAGATTGGGACAGCTGATTGGGAGAAATTTCGAATTCTTAGTAGTGTCTCATGGGCTGACATGTCTTCGTTAGGAATTGATGCTGCAGTGGAGTTTTTTACAGCTTTCATAATAGATGCCGCATCTAAATGCATATCAGAAGTAAATGGCTTGGCGTGCAAACGGCGTGTCCCGTGCCGTGGTGGAACGACGAATGTACGATCGCTCGTAAAAAACACAACAAAGCGTGGGGGTTGCTACTCACCTCTCCCACTCCGGAGAATCTTGTTAACTTTAAGAAAGTAATGTCCCAAGGTAGGAGAACGCGTCGACAGGCCAGAAGGGAGAGTTGGCAAAAGCTTTTATCGGGCATCAACTCGTACACAGTTGAGGCAAAAGTCTGGAACTGGGTTAATAGGATAAGCGGGCAACAAAATACTCCCTTCCTTTGGTAAACACATAAGGCGATACCCTGCAAGAACAGGCATATTCACTTGGGGAGCATTTTGAGAGCGTGTCAAGTTCAACCAGTTATTCATAATCTTTTCTCGAATATAAATAAATAGAAGAACGCAAGCGATTCACAAGAAAAAGTCGAGAGAATGAGCCTTACAACCGTCCTTTTAGCATTGCCGAATTGAGAGCTGCCTTGAGCGCATGCAAGAGGTCCGCACCGGGATCTGAAAGAATCATATATGAACTTATCAAAAACTTACACAATGTGATGTGGTGCGCGACATGGTGCGGTGATCGGGACGGTCAAGAGCCGACGACAATGAGTGCACGCGCGCCGAGGCGGATTCCATGCTGGAAGGAGGAAAACAACGACGCCGAAGAGCGTCCGGCACGAGAACGCGCGGCGCATGAAAAACAACAAGAAGAAAAGCAACCAATTAGGAAAGACCAAGGGGAGTTTGGCAGCCAATCGGAAAATGCCAAATCGGCCAGATCAGAAGAAAAAGCGTGGTGTGCTCACAGAACGGGAGGACACGCAAGGAGATGCAGAGGAGACGCAAGGGAGACGCCAGGAGATTCCAAGGAAGCGACGGCAGGAGGAGGTCAACCACCGGAGCGGGCGTTGAAGACGGGCCGTCGGGTTCCGGGCCCGAGCCACCAGGACATCACCCGACCGGGGCCTCCTGCCAACCTGTTCCTGTGCGTCGCCCGTCTACCCGAGCGTGCCGGCAGCTCCTCAAGGCCGGTGAGCTTCTGTGCTCGTGGGTACGACGAGAACAGTCGGGCATCGGGCCCGAGGTCTACGCCAGCTGCCCGGCCAGAACGCCACCCCCGTCTGTCGTGCCGCCTGCTGCCCGAGGCCGGCGTTCGAGCTTCTGTGCGCGTGGGTAGGACAAGAGCAGTCGGGCTACGGGCCCGAGCTCTGCACCCAGTTGCCCGGCCAGAACGCCGCCGCCGTCGGCTTGTGCCACCAAGCAGCCTGCTTCATCTCTCCAAGCCAGAGCTGGCCAGCTCCGTTCGCCCGGTCAGTCAACTTACACCACGACCTTTGGTGAGACCGGCGCCACTCCTTTCGTCAGCTTGTCGCCGCGTCGCCGCGTCGAGACTCTTGTGTGTCCCTGCCGTCGTGGCAAGCCCGGACTCGTGCACTAGGTAGCTCCATACTAGCCCCAAGTGTTTCTTTCTGCGATTATGTCTATTTGAGTGTTTCTTTTATGTTTTCTATTTTCTTCTATTTATTTTAAGCTTTTTGTTTGTTTCATTAAACGTTTGTGTGTGTGTTCAAAGCAACAGCTTTGTCCTCAATTGGGTTCTCGGAGGCTCCGCCTAAGAGAACCGTCAAAACATTTGAGTGCACGAACCTTTTCCCCCATATTAGGGTCATCACAGACACCAAAGTTACATTCCTCGCACTTTTCAATGCCATTTGAGCTGCAGGATACCTTCCAAATGCATGAAAAGAAGCCATTGTGGTCCCTGTTTTGAAACAAGGCATAGATCCTTCCTCATTGGCAAGCTACCGACCGATAGCCCTCACAAGTTGCCTTTGTAAAGTATTTGAAAAAATGATTAATCGGCGACTCATTCACTTCCTTGAACTGAGCAAAATGCTGGATCCCTATCAGTGTGGATTTAGAGAAGGATGGTCCACAACCAATCATCTTGTACGTATTGAAGGATATATTCGCGATGCTTTCGTACACAAACAGTTTTTCTTATCGATATTTCTCAATATTGAGAAGGCGTATGACACAACGTGGTGGTACGGGATCTTGCGAGACTTGTCGGGAATGGGCGTCCGTGGCAAAATGCTAAAACTGATAGAAAGTTACCTGTCCAACCGTACCTTCCTCGTGAAAGTGGGGAATGTACTCTCACGTCCATTTATACAGGAGACTGGTGTACCCCAAGGAGATGTGCTCAGCTGCACGCTCTTTATAGTTAAGATGAACATACTCCGCACTTCATTACCACCAGCTATATTTCATTCCGTGTATGTAGATGACATACAAATAGATTTTAAATCCTGTAGCCTTGCAGTGTGCGAAAGATAAGTACAGCAAAATTTGAACAAGATATCTAAGTGGGCAGACAAAAATGGATTTAAAGTCAACGCCTACAAAAGTTCATGTGTTCTATTTACAAGAAAGAGAGGTCTGGTTCGAGACCCGTGCATGGAACTGGGTAGACAACAAATACCTGTCAACAAAGAACAGAAATTTCTATGTGTAATACTTGACTCTAAGCTTACTTTCATCTCGCACATAAAATATCTCAAATCTAAATGTCTAAAAACGATGAATTTACTAAAGATACTATCACACACAACATGGGGTAGGGACAGGAAGTGTATAATGAATATTTACAAAAGCCTCATTTAATCACGGTTAGACAATGGCGCCATAGTGTACAACTCTGCCGCCCCGAGTGCACTAAAGATGCTGGATCCCGTCCACCACCTGGGTATACGTCTGGCCACAGGCGCATTCAGAACTAGCCCCATTCTAAGCTTGTAAGTAGAATCGAATGAGTGGCCACTCAATCTGCAGAGATCTTACAGCAGCTTCACATATTTCCTTAAAGTTCACTCTAATCCTGAACATCCGCGTTGTGAAACTATTAACGATTCGGCATGCACTGCACTCTTCCGTAATCGACTCTCTGTGAGACAGCCTTTCTCAATCCGTGTGAGAGCGCTTAGCGTGGAAATGGATGTTCCACTCTTAGGACACCGCTTGATGCCTCCAGCGAAGCAGCTACCGCCTTGGGACTGGCAAGTGATAAAATGAGATATATCTTTTGTAAGAGTTACAAAACACGCACCAGAAGTCGAAAGACGAATGCATTTCCATGAACTCCAGTATAAGTACTGCTGGCGGAATTCTACACCGATGCCTCGAAAGCGCATGTTAGTGAGTATTACGCGGCTGTTGGACCCTCTTTCTCTGAAGCAGGTGTAATGAACCCCCATACAAGCATCTTTACTGCATAAGCCTACGCAGTACTGTCTGCGGGAAAACACATAACCAAATTAAAATTAGACACAGCGATAATATTCACGGACTCGTTGAGTGTTGTGAGAGCACTAACGTCCTTAAGAAAACACAGGAGCAATGTTTTCTTTGAGCTTTACTGTCTCTTGTGCGATATTTATTCGTCTCGTGAACATGTGACAATATGCTAGTTCCATGGTCATAGATGCATTGAAGGTAATGTGCTGGCCGACCAAATGGCCACATCAGTTACACCTCAAGCTGGTAATACCACAACTACTATTCCTGCCACAGACCTCAAGCCTTTTTTGCGAACGAAACTGCGAAGTTACTGGCAATGCATGTGGGACAATGAAACAAATAATAAGCTCCATTTGATTAAGCCAAGGATAGGTTACAAAAATAAGACGGACCGATGTCTTATTCTGTAGACTCAGAATGGGACACACATATGGCACTCACAATTTTCTGCTTACTGGCAATGAACCTCCTACCGGTGGTAGATGTGGTGAAAGGCTCACCGTCCTCCACGTCCTCGTGGAGTGTCGGGAAGCCGAAAGAGAAAGAAGGAAACATTTTCTTCTAGCATACCCGTATTGTATCCCTCTCCATCACGGTATGCTTCTTCGTAAGGAACCCCTTTTTACCACCGAAGCTGTCCTAGGTTTCTTGAATGATATGGTTCTGCATGTTAAAGCCCAATATTATCGTAGCATATCCTCTTTCTAGAGGATGCTGCTATGATAGTAATTCTGGACAGCACACACCTCCAGGTCCTTGCGCTTCAAGGACTCTGTTAGGGCAGTAGTGCTTTCTCAAATTTTTTATCGAGATGACCAGTTTTATCACGATGTAATTCTTTTACAATGCTTCTTTCGCGTCCTTGCGACGCTTCATAATCATAGTCATCGTTTTATTACATGTAGCTATTAGGCATATTGCAGTGATCGTCTTTTAGGCCCTTCTACAGCCCTGTAACATTCATTGCTTGTAATGTAACGCTTCACTTTGGTTTCATTACCATTGGCGTGGCGTTCTTTGGCTGCACTTGCGCCATAAAACACAACACATAATCATCATCACTGCCTCGTTAAGTTTTCACGCAGAGAGAAATGGTCTTCCATGTGACATGCTTATTCTTTAGTTCCTAACTACACGCTAGTGTTCATAGAATCCTTTGTGCCGAAACTCAAGACACTTCAGCCACTGACACTCGAACGCCATGAAATTACTCGAAGAGAAACAGGCTGACCAGCGCGAAGCTATCAGCAGGACCATCACCTAAGTCAATAAGCTGCTTCTAAAAACTGCCAGTCCTTTTGAGCTTGTACATTTACATGTTTCAAGAAACAAGAAAAGGCTCAGACAGTTAATGACAGTCAAAAATAAAATATACATTGAAGAGCTCAAAGCTGTGAAAGCTTTTTGCGTGATTTATAATGAAAGGATCTGCAACACAAAATCAAAAATTACATGATCACTCCAAAGTTAACCATTCAGCGCTAAAAAAATAGAGGAACATCATCAGTGACCGAAAATATTGCAGGCCATAAGAGACAGCTTTTTACTACTCCATTGATCACAACGGTTCAAAGACCACCCGTAGCTATCTAACTAGCAAAAGCTACACAATGCTGAATTCAATGGAGACCGTCCGTGGCAATCTTATGGAACCGGTTTGAACTGAATGTTCACGCCAGTATCCTATTTCGGATATCCGATTTCTAACACCTGATGAGCTGCTTCACAAGAAGAGGTGCGCTGCCATCAAAGGGCTGTGTTTCAACGTCAAGCTAAAGTATGGTGGTGCAGACTCACCGAGAAATTTACTAAAGATGGAACAATTCAAATGCAGAAAGAAAGGGGACGCGAAAGAATTGAAAAAATTATAGATCGATCAGCTTACTGTCCGTTGCCTACGAAGTATTTACTAAGGTAATCGCAAACCGAATCCGGAATACCTTAGACTTCTGTCAATCAAAGGACCAGGCAGGATTTCGTAAAGGCTACTCAACAATAGACGATATTCACACTATCAATCAGGTGATAGAGAAATGTGGGGAACATAACCAACTCTTTCGTTGATGTTGCAGAGATGCCAAGAGCGAAACCGCTATGTGAATTCTGCCGCTTGAGCAGCTGTGATTGCTCTATAATGTCCGACAACCCCTACTCGTCGTATAGTGAGGGCTTGGTCTCGGTCGTTGTCTCCTCTTAGGGGAAGGCTGCCTTCTAAACTTTCATCTTCCAAGATGGCTCTTTCGCTCAAGATAGCTTCTCTCAACTGCCGTCGTTTGAAGAGAGCAGCTAAACAAGCGGAAGTGATACAATTGACACGCCAGTTGAAATTCGATGTACTGGCACTTCAAGAAACGTACATCCACCACATCGATCAGATGAGGCAATTCGATTTAAAATTCGAAACAAAATCGTTCTGGAATTTTGGAAGAAAGGGCTCGGCTTGTGTCGCAAGTGTTTTTCTTAGAGAATTAAATTTAAAAGTATTTTGTTATGAAAGGGATAACGCGGGTCGTACGCTGAGCATTGACTTAGATAATGGTATTACAACAATAATGTTTATGCCCCCTGTAAGCGCGGTCAAAGAGAATATTTTCAGTCATTAGAACATTATTTAGTTGGACCTACTAAAGTGATCATTTTAGGTGATTTCAACTGTGTCTTAGAAGCAAGCGATATGCGTTCTGACAGCGGCGCACCTACGCGTACTGGGCGCGACCAATATAGCGCGCAGACACTGCGCTCCTTGTTAGACGAAAAAGGGCTCATAGACGCGAGGAAAGCCTTGCAGCGTGGCCGCTCAGGAATTACATGGACGGGTCGCGGCTACGAAAGCCGCATCGACCGCTTGTACACTTCGAACGCATTGGCGCCTTCGCTACAGTCTGCGTGGGTCCTTCCCACCGCACTGAGCGACCACAAATTTTTATTCGTTCGCTTCTCCGAATATGCATTAGCTCCGCGAGCCAAAAGATGCTGGCGACTTAATATAAAAGTTCTCGAAGATCCACGGGTAGCTGAATATATTATCAACTTGATAAAGAGCTCCCTTAAATCTCCGCCGACCGCCAGAGCATGGGAATGCTCTAAAGTATACGTTAAGGGAGTTTTCCAAACATGGGGCACTAAATTAGCCAGAGAAGAACGTGAGGAAATAAGGAAAGTTTGAGATGTGATTTTAATTCTAAGTGCACCACTGTCGCAAGGGCCAAGCATAGCAGGCGCTCTGGTAGAACTCAGAAAAGAGCTCCACAGCTTGCTCAACAAGAAATGGGACCGACTTCGAGCTACAGCGCGTGCGGAATGGTGGGAGAGAGAAACATGGTACTCTAGGCATCTCCTGCGCCGCCGCCTAGCTACAAGAAGTAACATACTGTGCGAGGTGACAGACCCAGTTACGGGTGTCACAACAACGAAGCCCGAAGAGGTAACAGAGGCTGCTAGGTCCTTCTATGCGCATCTGTATAAAAGAACCCATTGCACTCCCGCGTCTTTCGCTCTGCAAAGGCCAGAAATCAGCCCCATAGTCATAGATACGCTATTTGAAGCAGAAGAGCTCTTTGAAGCCCTAAAGGCAATGAAACAAAACAGAAGTCCAGGAACAGACGGCCTCCCGCCGGCTTTTTATACAAAATTTCGGCACCTTATGGCAAATTATTTTACAAACCTTGTAAACGCCTCCTGAGCAGAATCATCGCTACCAGTTTCGCAAAGACAAGGTTTAATCACGCTTTTATGTAAAGACGTAGGAAAATCATCAGACCTCCGAGCGTGCCGCCCTATTACGCTCCTAAACAGCGACTATAAGATTATCGCGAAAAGCCTTTTGCTCGGTTTGACGCCCGCCCTCACAAACATAGTCGGGACGTACGAAGCATGCTGTATTCCGGGCAGATCAGCTGAATTACACGGCTTAGGATTAAGGGACCTATTAGCGTGCGCTACATCAAGAAATTTGCCCGGCTACATATGCTCACTAGACCAAGAAAAATTATTCGATAAGATAAGCCACGAATTTCTCTTTCAGGTATTTCAACAGGCGGGCAATAGCAAAGGAATTTTTAAACAAATCCAGTGTTTGTACAATGGCCTTACATCAGCGGGTATAGTACAGGGAAGAACATCAGAAAATTTTCAAATAGAAAGAGGTATGCGGCAAGGCTGCCCACTAAGCCCACTACTGTATATACTCGCCATAGAATCACTACTACACCAAATTGCCGCTGATAACAGCTTTAGAAAATTGTAACGCCAGAGAGACGCCCGAGCACATCTTCTACGAGTGCTTGATCCCGGCTGCACTGATTGAAAGAGTGAAAGATATTTTAAAGCTGCCGGGACTGCCATACCTGACTGTCCGGTACATGAACCCACTCCCTAAAGAAGGGATAAACCAGTTTACTCTGCTGATGATTGAGTGTAGCTATCAGGTGTGGCTGGCGAGATGCAAAGCAACTTTCACGGACAAAGAACCGGGACTGCACGAAGTATGGTGAAAATCCGGAAGGAACTATGTTTCCACCTGGAGAGGGAGAGACGTCAATTGGGTACACTGCAATTCTCCCGAACATGGTGCCGACCTGTGATAATTTTTTCCCATCGACAAGGAAAGATATTTGTGGAGTTCTGAAGAACTCGATTGCCACTTACGAAGGCGCTGGCAGCGTGCTCCAACACGGTTCTATGGCGCCGAGAGCCGCTCCCGCCAGAGTACGGGGGCTTTATCCCGTTCTGAACATGACCTCCGCCTCGAACCCCAAATCTCCTTCACCCCTGCGGTGTTGGGGAACTTGCTTGAGGCGGTTGTACGGATGATGATGGTCGGCTGAGATCTGAACTCTCTCTAGGGGCCAGCACTTTTTGAGCTGCCCTCTCTTCCATCTGACAAAGCAAGGGCGGCAAGGGGCCGGGCAAGGGTGGCGCGAAGCGTCATCGTAAGGTGTTGCGTGACAACATCCAACGCACCACCAAGCCTGCCGTCCGTCGCCTCGCTCGCCGTGGCGGTGTCAAGCGTATCTCTGGCCTGATCTACAAGGAGACACGCAGTGTGCTCAAGGTGTTCCTCGAGAACGTGATTCAGGACTCCGTCACCTACACTGAGCATTCCAAGTGCAACACCGTGACCTACGTCCATAGCGGTTGTTCGGAGCTGAAGCCAGTAGTATAAGTAACGAGGTATGGGGCTCTTGCATTGCCCAGGGGGCGCTGCGAAAAAGGTGCTAAAAAGCGCCCTCTGTCCTAAAATGGGTCGTACCAAGCTCGGTCGTCTACTTCGGAAAGCACGTTTGCAATATGGACCCGCCGCTTTCTGTTGTGTTGTATCACGGCCTGCAGCGAATATCGGGCGGCGAAGATTTTTTCAGGAGTGGCACGCTGCGTAAAGGCAAGAAATTATGCAGTGCCGAATTCGTGTATGCCGTTCAAGAATTAGGCGGCGAAGTTATAGCGCGGTGTCAATCGGAAGTGAAGCGAGTCGCATACGAAGTGGAACTTCAGGTAAGGTTTGCACGTTGCTAGATTCAGGCGCGCAAACGCGAGGAAATGCTTGCTATAAATGAATCCACAGCAGCGATAAGCAGATATCATGTGTACGGAACTGCTCGAGCACACGACGGTACGCGCCGCGACGGCAGCGGTCTTTTGATATGCCGCGAAACGGCGGGTCTCCTGCAATCTTTGTTGACTGCATGCCGCTAAACAAGTAGTTAGGCCTGCGTTGTAGTAGCGGCCATCTGTCTCATTTTAGTAACTGGTAATAACTGATGCAATGCATATGAGCTCGCACATACGTGTGAATTGCGCAGCGCGAGCTCGTGCGCTGCTCGCTTGATGTAGCTTTTAATGACAACGCTCGAAAATCGATATGCTGTAATCAATACTATTTTGCTTCGCTGCCTCAACATGCTGGCTTGAGGTCAAGTATGAGCACATTTAAATCTCTAACCTGTGCTGCTGGTAGTGGGGTAGTGAATTACCACCGAATCAACCCGGCCGTTTGTGGTCATTTGCACGCACCTGGGCACTTCACCACTTCGCACCGGTGGAATTTTAAATTGTCGCTGTGGCCGGGTTTCGAATCGTGAATCACCAGCCATGCCTGCGGCTATGTCGGTCTGCCGTCGGGACTGTAGGTGCAAAAGACCGAATTTTAGAACGCAGATCTATAATCAAGCAAGCTTCAAGACAGGTGAAGCAGACAGCATGGCGCGAAGTTTCGCTTACCCAGCGCGACGAACTGCAGTTATACAGCGCGCCCGACACTCCGCTTCGTAAGGCCTTGAAGGGAAACGATAGAATCGGATGTTGGGATTCAGGCCTTCTTGTTCATGGGAGCCCACGACGCATCAGTATCGACGGTGACGCTTTTTCGATGCTGAGCTAGGTCTCTCCGGATCGGCGTCGCCGATTCCTTCTGCTTCCAGTATTACGTCCCACGGCACACGGAGAGTCCGTTTTCGTTAAACTATAGGCTGCGACCAGCTCGCAGCGTGGTCGACGTGGTCTGTGAGAAGTGACGAGCCTTGTCGCACTCGCAACAAGGCAGAAAAAAGTGCGAATCGACGCAAAACTCGGCCTAGAAACGTGCTTCGCAACAGCCAGGGCTCAATACGACCCAAGCTGGTACGACCCAGATGTCGTTTCGCGCGCCGCCACCAGGCGCCGCTACTATACCTCAAACTCCACCGCAAGACGCCCATAGGAGGAGGAAGTAAGCCATCAAATTTAGCAGCTCAAGTCTACCAGCTGGCGTGCTCCTTTATGGTATATTCAGCCTTAGGCTCTGGCAGTGATGCGCTGTCATTTTGATGCTGCAGTTTTATTGCATAATGATGTACGTCTTCCGTCGGTTGTGCCAGGGGACAGAACTATGTGCACCCATCCTGCTGCTGGGGTCCAGGTACATCGCATCTCACCTTGACAGGAGGCTGGGTCTATGGTAGACCGAGAGCAGCATGATCTGGTGATGAGCTGGAGGCTTTATCATACTTGCCCGGGATGGTCACCGAGCAAGGAAAATAAATGATGCCTGCTGGTATTGGTCAGAAGGTAGTATATTACGCAGCAGCAGAGTGAAGGAAGAGGTGTGTAGAGTTAGATACGACGGGAGGTAATGTAGATGAAGCATGCAGTTATTACCATAGGCAACGGGGTATACACCCCACCACGGTAGGCATGTACAGTGCCAATGGTACGAACAGACATGCGAAAGTAATATAAAGGCGTGACAGAGCGAGGAGAGAGACAGAAGCCATTAGAGAAGAAGGGAAGTTATGAGGCATCCGGAAAGGGAATAGTGGCGGGTTGTGCCGCCACAGAGCGTACAATAGCATGAGCTAGCTGCAATAATAATGCCCGGTGTCGTTTATTTTGTAGCAGCAGAGGGTAGACTGCTGGCGTCACATGCTCGATCCGGGAGTGAGCGCACATTTGTGCCACTATCGCCACAGTACATGGGCACGCAGTAAGGTAGTGTTCCGCTCCCTCGCACGTCGTTTCACAGGTACACAGTTTTGTCGCACTTAGATGAAAGTAGTGCGAGTAATAAGGAAAGTGCCCGTGTCCCGTGAAGAGGTGAACGAGTAAGCGATTTGGAGGAAACCAATTAGGAATCGAGTGAACACTGGGCACCCAAGCGTAGAGGCAGGTGCCTCGCCCTTCCCGTTGCCAGTATTCATGCCACTGGTTCGCGGCTATCATAAATAATCGCTTTCTGATGGAGCGGATGGAGTGAGCGCTCGTACGACCTGCACCAGTAGTGCACGCAGATGAAGCGGCGGTGTCGGCAAGCTCGTTGCCCAGTACTCCCCGGTGTCGTGGCATGTGAAGTAACAGGACATGAGGTCCGTTTCTTGCTAGGAAACGCAGCACGTTTCTGACTCGCCTTATCCACTCTCCCTCACTGCGCAACCGTCTCAGGGCCACCAAAAGCGACAGACAGTCGGTGTACAAGTAGAGTGTGTGGCGCAGGGTAGCTGTATATGTCCGCGCCTCTTCAAATGCACACAGCTCAGTGCCGAATGCACTAGAAGCGCCAATAACCCGCTATTTGCCCACACGGACGACGTGACCACCCCTATGCAAGGCTACAAACGCGGCACCTTCACCACCACGCAGTGGTGGTGAAGGTGCCGTCCGTGTAAACATGATAGTCGGGAGCCCAGGAAAGTTTCTTTGCCTGTTCAGGAGTGAGGCGCGTGAAGGGGAACCGGAAGCGCTCACTAGGGTGCTCCTTCCAGGTGTCACAGGGGATGTCAAGTAAGTGAGGATGAAAAGCTTCAATCCCATAATGAGTCACCTGTCGGAGAGTAAAAAGAGAGAAGTCTGCTGCCAAGCGATCCAACTCCACAGTAAGGGGGGACAGTTAGCTAACACATGAAGTGCCGACGTGCGCGTCGTATGGTAAGCGCCCGTCATGGCTACAAGAAGGGACCGCTTGGCAGAGAGGACACGCGTGGTAAGGTGCGTGGAGGGAAAGGGAGGCCACCAAACTGGGGACGCGTATGCAACTGCAGGCAGCAGGACCTGTCGGTACAGTCGGCGAATAATTGCCGGAGGTAGCGAGCGATGTAAATGGATAAAATTTAGTAATCGAACAGCCAATATCTCTGATTTGGATTTAATATAGTCAACGTAGGCAAAGAAGTAAAGTTTATTGTCAAAGACCACACCTAGCAGCTTGATGCGATCTTTGCACTGTAAGAAAGCGCCATCCCGTCGGATGGACGGCAGCCGCTTTGATGTTCCAATGTGGCCGTTGTTAAAAAATATAAAGAAAGATTTTGGATCACTGATTTGGACCATGTTCTGTCGAGACCAATTACAGACCAAGGTAAGGACCAATTCCGCCAAGGCCTGCAGTTGAGAACGCAACGTGCCAGTGATGAGGAGAATGGTGTCGTCTGAATAGACCTGAATGTGTGCTCCCTCGGGGAGGACGAGATCTAGAAGCGAATACATGATTACGTTCCATAATAGAGGGCTGACCGGTGATTCCTGAGGGGTGCCAATCGACGAGTGTTCAGTCACCTCACCCGTGTTCGAACGATAGACAACCGTTCGCCCCGTTAGAAAGGACTGGAGCAGGTTGAAGAGGTTAACCGCGCAGCGGTGTTTTCGGAAGAAGAAAAGAACCGCGTCGTGCCACACGCTGTCGAAGGCCCCTGTAAAGTCTAATGAGATCAGGACAGCTGGTGTTTTGGTAGATTTGAGGGCGTACAGCCTCTGACGCAATGCGTAGAGTGCCTGAAGGGCACCACGAGCATGTGTGAATCCGAATTGGGGGGGTGAAGAATATTATTGGAGTTCGGGAAATGGTATAGCCGGGAATTTAGAAGCGTTCGAGGACCTTACCGAAAAGCGAGTTCATGACTAGGGGCCTGTATGCGGATGGAAGGTGCGGTGGACGACCAGGCTTCAGTGTGAAAATTATCCTGCTGACCTTCCAACAGGAGGCGAAGTGGCCCAGTTTAAGAGCACTGTTAAATGCTGCCATAAAGAAGTGGGGATGCTGTTGAAAAAGCTGGCGGACAAGCATGCCTGTGAGGCCATCGGGCCCCGGTGCTGCACGAGGGTTTCCTAGCGAGATGGCATGTTCAATCTCTGCCATTCTGAACGGTCGTTCCTTGCAGTGCCAAGAATAGGGGGAAGTGGTGAGCCGTCGAAGGCGCTGGTGGAACTCGCCGTCAGAGGTCGGACTGTCAGTCGCCACATGCTCACGCAAGAGCGACGCGGCGGAGTCTAGAATGGAGACCGTTGATCCTTCTGGAGAGACAGCGAGCGGCGGAAGGGGCGTCGGTGCGACGTGTTTGTCAAAAGCCAGTTTAAACGGCTGCCAAATAGGTGTTTCGCCGTGAGTACTCGACAGACCGTCTTTTCGAAGCTGTCTTTCGCTAATCGGATGTAATGTTTGTAGACCGCGAATGCGTTGGCATATTGTTGCCTGAAAACCGTACGTAGCGTCGGGTCCCGTGTTCGCTGAGCCCGGCGTCGCATCGCGCGTACCCTTGCGCGTTCCTCCCCCAACTGCGGGGTCCCCCTAGCGTTGGCCCACTCACCCCGTTGTCGAATAACTCGCATGTGCTTGCGGAAAAGCGCATCGTAAATACGATAGAATTGCGCTAGCACCATGTCCAACGAGAGGGTCGTGGAAAAGGCACAGTGAATCACTCGTGCGAACCAATCGGAGCTCTGCAGGGCGTTCAGCATCTCATATTTGAAGTAGTAGCTTAGCGCAAAAAAACCACAGACACAAGGAAGACAGACATGGACAAGCGCTACTCACAACTGTTTAATGGAAGGAAGGATAGTACATATGTATATATATCCTCTTGTCACGCATGCGCCTACCAAGCAGAAGAGAAGCCAGTACATGCACATCAAAGGCGGTTGCGCAAGAAGTTAAATTCGGCATCCAGTAATGTGATCGAAGGCTCACTCACACATCTATTTCTATTAATCTTGATAAAGAAGGCCTCAAGTGCGAGCCTGGAAGACGCGTTGCCGCTCCTGCCAAGAATAGTTGTCGCAGAAAATCGAGCGTCGCAACCACACGCGGTGACATGAGCCACCAAATGTGCGCCCTTATCCTCTTTTTTCTTTAGTTTTTGCGCATGTTCCCTTAAACGGTCATTCACACAACGCTCAGTTTGTCCAATGTAAAGCTGCCCACAAGGGTGCAAGGGAATTGCATAAACAACCCCTCTGGAGCACTCAACAAAGGGCTTCTCATGCCTCGTGCGGCAGCCCCGCCTGCTCTTACAGCAAACTCGAGAACACAGCTTCGAAAGCTTGTTGGGCGCAGAGAAAACCAGAGGAATACCATGACGGTTAGCAACCTTTTTAAGGTTGTGTGACACCTTGTGTACATAAGGAATAACCTCTGGTCTTACCTTCGGTCGTTCGACCTCTGCGCTTGCCCTTCGTGCTCCAAGCTTAACTTTTTGCAGAAGAGACTCTACTATAGCATTGACGACCGTCAAAGGGAAACCAGCTGCCAAAAGGCGTCCAACTTGGTTCGTAAAACTAGACCGCATTTGGTGTGCGCACGATTTCCGCAAAGCCGATTCCAAGCAAAGACTACCAACTGCTCGCTTCACCACTTTAGAGTGTGCGGAATCGTACGGCAGCAATTGCTTCATGGCTCGCGGTTGATAGGACCAGCAGACATGGCCAACTTCAAAAGACAGTTTTAAATCTAAGAACTGTAGGCCTGTGTCGTCAGGAAGTTCATGGGTAAACACAAGCCCTTGGCCTTGGTTGTTAAAAGCTTGAGCGTAAAGCACATAAGCACATTGAGCGTAAGTGGTTAGACGCTTTAGTGTTATCCCGGGAGTCGCACAAAGAGAAAATTCAATATACCTTTTGCCGGAGAGCGTGTCCGCGTCCGATACTGTCCAGATGTACCCCTTGCGGGCTAAAGGTATGGAGAGCATCGTAACGTCGATCCACGAACTGGCGTAAGGTGTATCGAAGGTAGGGGCAGATGCGGGGTCGTTCAGGATGTGAAGGCCGTTGCCGCTGGCAAAACTTGCCAGCAGGACGCCCCGCATGTCACCAACTGCAGGGCCCCAAAATTCGTGCTTGGCATTAAAGTCTCCGGCCAGAACAAAGTTCTTTGAGGAATGCCGCGAGAAATATTGCCAGTGCTCGTCTAAGATGGGATCTAGAGGGCGATGCGGTGGGGCGTACGTCGCTATTAGGATGAAATCCTGCCCCGGGCATGGACAGTTGACCGCAACTACGTGCTGTGATATATATATATCGGGAACAAGTCAAACCCGGGAGTTCGTGCCAGCAGCATTACACGCGGATTCTCTGGGGTGTTGAAAGCAATTAGGATAGGTGGTACATTGGCAACTTTGCCATCTCGGATGTGCGGCTCCGAGACGATGGCAAATGAGAATCCACCCCGATTCATGTGGTCGACCAACAGCTTCAACCCGTCGCTAGCGTGGTCAATGTTGGCTTGCGCGAACTTAAGGGAGTGCGTCCTAGCCATAATTGATTAAAGACCATTGATGCCGGGACGGAAAGTCTGGCCGCCAGAATACCGGTCGCAAGCACGTGTCCGAGAGCCAACGGGTCGCGTTAAACCATGGGCGTGCTTTCTCGCACGCATATACCTCATGGAGGAGGTAGCACAATTGCCAATATAAGGTCAAGGAAGGAAAGGCGGGCAGGAGGTGCAGACAGGCACCGAATACGATAATTGGCAGGGGAGAGGAAGGAAAAAGCAGTCAGTAGAAGCTATTGGGGATAGAACGATCAACGCACAAGACCGTAAATGATGATTCGTGGAGAAAGAACAAATTAACTCATGGAGGAGAGAGGACGGCGCGCGGCAGCCCCAGTCGCACAATCGAGCCCAATGGAAACGTCTACCACTGTGTCAATCGCGGGACCTACCATCCGCTGCACTGAGGCCGTCACGCGCCGCTCCAGGAGCAGTGTGGGAGGCGCTATCCATAATCTGTTCTAGCCCTCAAGCGGGCTATGCGGTTGGCTAAAAGAGGGTAGAGGCGGTCCCTAGTTAGGTGTGTGCTTGCTAGTCCAGCCTTGTGGCATTCGTTACAGCACACTGCCATGTCTCCCAAGCGAACAGTGCACTGTGTGTAGAGATGTGGGCCCGTGCAGCGCGTGCAGACGGCCATAGCCTCCTGCTGTCGCACTGGGCAGGCGCGGCGAGGGTCGCCATAGGTCGCACTAAACGTACAGGTGGGGACATGGAGGTCCTCTACCACGGCTGCCGATGTCCAGCCCACCATAACACGCCCGCAGCTCAGGAGGGAGCGGAACGCCGATGGATTAACTTCCAGTACGTGGGAAAGTTGCCCGAGCGCTCCTTAATGGATACGCGTAACGAGCACATTGAGATATCTAGGTCTAGGCCAGGATGGCGAGCGTTCAGTTGCGCAGCCAGGTTAGTGGCAGGGATGTCAGGATCTACCCCCGTTAACTTAAGTTAACATGAGGCTTCCGTTCTTGTGGTAATCGAATTGACATGGTGGTGTTGGTCACACGGTTTCCTTCGAGGGCAGTTTAAGCCTGTCCATTGATGTCTTTTCATTTGATAGGATTGCCAGTCCGTGTGATGTCTTTCGAACAGTAATGTCACCTAGTTGTTCTTAGACTGGATCGATGTTCGCTTTGAGTACAGTGTTAAGGTCCTGAGCGGCGGAGGATGTGGGAACTAGAGGTGTTAAGAACATAACGTGTGCATGGTCTCGCCTGAAGGGGGCATCGGTGGCTCCCTCGGCCAAGGTGGACGCTCAGGTCGTCGCAGCAGCAGCGGGTCCAACAGGCGCCCTTAGGACCAGAGGCGCACTCTCTCGGACTACGGTAGCGTAGGATGGCATAGCCCCGGACCGGACGTCTACCCCAGGACACACCGCGGGACCTACCCGCGCCTGGGCCAGCTCCGAACACGGAGCTGCTCACGGAGTTCATCCGCACGGCCGCACTGCCGCGCCGCCGCCGGTCACGTATCAGCACACTCCTGTAAGATTAGCCTTAAATGCCCAAGGATTTGAGAGCGATGAACGTTCATCACTTTACATTGTGTATCGAATAGGATGTCCGTAATTTGCTTCTGGAGCGCGACGGGGCGATGAAATGACGCCGTCAGTGCGCCACCCACTCGGCTTTGGTCAGAGGGCGCCTGGTCGGCCCCGCCTGGTAGCGAAGCACGACCAGAGTTGGCTGCAGGGGGGCCTCGTTCGCGAGACTCCAGGTTCACCTCCCGAATCGCGCCATCCCCGTCCACCGAGAAGACAGAGTTCTCCAATCGTGGAGAAGAACCGGCTGAAGGGGGGTTGGCCCCGGTGGAAGGTCCAGCGGCGGAAGGCTGAACAGCAGCCATATACCACTAGTGGGTATGAGCCATCAGCCCGGCCGCCGTCCGAAGGCATACCAGCAAACGCCGATCCAGTCAAATGTATCCTCCCCCGGCACAGCAAACCGCCTCGGTCTGGTGCAGGAGACACTAATGATGGTCCACCGACAAGAGAGTGGGCGGCGAGGAAGGGAAAAGCCGACCTTTCGCCGAAGCTGTGACGAGCGAAGCGAGCAGCAAACAGGCTGAGGCGAAGGTGATGTGACTCCATAGCTTAATTGTTTCCTCCAGAGCAAAAAGAACAGAAAAGAGGGGGGGGGGGAAGCCCGCACCACCATGAGGTATAACGGGCGTAAACGCCAATCAAAATATAAAAGATTGAGGGATCATCACGAATGATGATCCAAAATAAGTTTGGATACAAAAGCCAATAACTAAAGAAAAAATTGTTCGGAGCTGAAGCCAGTAGTACAAGTAAGGAGGTATAGGAGGAAGAAGTAAGCCATCAAGTTTAGCAGCTCAAGTCTACCAGGTGGCGTGCTCCTTTATGGTATACTGAGCCTTAGGCTCCGGCAGTGATGCGCTGTTATTTCGATGCTGCAGTTTTATTGCATAACGATGCGATATTTTAAAGAGGCCATTCGTCTTCCGGTGGTTGTGCGTCTTCCGTCGGTTTTGCCAGGGGACAGAACTTTGTGCACCCATCCTGCTGCTGGGCTCCAGGTATATCGCATCTCGCCTTGACAGGAGGCTGGGTCAACACCCTCTCAATATTCTTCAAGGCCTCTCCACCGGTCGCATGAGGTCACGCCATGTGACCGTGCCGGCGCTGCGCTTCGCTATTTCAAAGTGTTGCGCCCGTTTGCACTGCAGTTAGGGTACTGCCGCGCTTAGCTGTCAAGAAGTTCCAAACTGTCTGATACAGTGATTTGTTCATTTTTCTTTGGTGGTTACCGCAAAAAAAAAATGAAGGGGAGTAGTTCGTGCATGCCTAGTACAGTTTTTATCTGCTGTTTTTATAATTGGTCTCTTTATTACAGGACACCTTATATACTGAAATATATTCCCGCTTTGAGCTGCTAATCAAGTTTTTTCCCTTATTAACTTAAACATTTTTACATAGCCTGCGACGATACTATATTGCGCATTCTGAAAGCTTGTAAAAAGTCTTCTGCTTCGCTGTTAACATTTTACATTCAGATATAATGGCGCGCCCTCACAGGAACGTTGAGCCGTCAGAGTTCAACTATGTGTGTTAATGCGGCAAAATGCTATTACGGCACGCCATATAAGTTGTCTTTGCGTGCACAAGTGAAGCATTGTATAGCTAGTCCAACCACTGTAATAAGAAACCATGAGACGCCAGCAGTGAAGTGTTCCCAAAAGCATTTTTATTGCGTTAGAAAGAACTTGCATCCACTTTCATTGCGTTCACTTTTTCTTCAGTGTTGCTGCTTTTCGGGCTGCTGCCTCCTGCTGCGCATTGTCTTGTATAGTGTCATTTCTTACTTTGCAAAAGTTGCTTAAAACTACATTGGTTGCAACACGAACTACAAAACGCAAGACAGTTTGTGCAGTATGACCATTCTCGCATGCCTCAACGTGGGGTTCTTCCAGGAGAGAAATCGCCTGCGATCTCACAACACCACGCTGATTACCACAGGAGAGAAAATCTTTCGCGATGGCTGCGAAAGACAATTTCTCTGCAACTAATTCAGTCATCAATCAGTACCATATGCACTGTGCATGGCTGCGGAAATTTCAGCCCTCCTCTTGATAGGTTAAATATCATGGCTGTGTTTCCCGCTTCAATCTCACGGTTTTCAATAACCAGTGTGCTGAAGCAAATGGAGCATGAAAGCTTCGTTAAAGCCGCATGAGCAGCGTATCCTGCAATGTAAACAATGGCATCCATATCGGAGTGGGCGCGTGCAATATCGTCGTCACTGACAGGCACGGAAAAGTTGCATCCCACAAGTTCTTCACTGATGCCTTCCCACTTTGTTTCGTCGCGCGGAAATGTCGAAAGTTTTTGGAGACGAAGCTTTTTCTCACATTCGTAGAGTTAACGAACCGAAATCTGGTACTATGCTCCTGCTAGTTGGCAGTAACGGCCAAACCGGTCTTCTAGCGCATCTGTCCGAAACTTTCCCCCCAAGACGTACTTAAAGTGAAGTTCCTCCAAGCAGTGCCGGGAGAGTGCTACCAGGAAATAATAGCACGTCAGTCGCAAAGCACTGTGCGTCTCTTTCGTCAGCGAGCAACTGCTGGCGCGAATTCGTGTCCAAACATCCAGCCAGTCGACAACTGCACTCAGAAAAGTTAACTGTGTGTCGTCAACAGACTTTACAGGATATTGCATGCTGTGCCTAAGCCTCTGGCCTTTGCAAGGGTCCTTAACATTGACTATTCGCCACCATTTTAGGATAATATCAATGAAAAGAGCGGTGAACTCAGCTTGAGCAATCTTGAACGCGGAATCATGTGTTCTAAGTGCATTTGACACGAACTCATTCATGACATCCAGAACGAGTTTCACATTTTCCCGCTCCAAAGAGGTTGGGTTCACGGCTTTTGCGTTCAATCTGTAGCCAGCCTTCACAAGCGATGATTTCTCTGCAGAATAAAGCTGCTGCACAGCTGCAAAAGAAGCAGCTTTTATACGAGGAGGCCCTTCAGGCATGTTTCCACTCAAGTCTATTTCAAGGAAATAGAGACATGTTCCGTGGTTTTTCTGGTTGATCCAATTGTTCCGCACGCACTTCAGCAGATGCACTGGACCTACCACGTAGAAAAGAGGACGAGCGTTGTCCGCTGGATGGGATAGACAATGCTCACTTTAAGGCTTGCAGCAAATAAGGACATCATCTTGTGGTTCAGAGCATTGTTGTATATTACTACAGCTATAACTTTAAGGCGCATTTTCTCAACATTTAGAATTATGTTCTCGGCATGCTCGTGGAAAATTTCTGCGCTCATTTTGCTCACAGGCAGTATGTGAATGACGTCCTTATTTGCAGAAAGGAGCGACTTTACCATGAACACATGAGCTGTTGTGGCAGGTTCTGTGGAATGAACCGATGATCCTACTATTGTGCCCCCTTTCTAGTCGAAGTATGGTTTTATGTGGATCTCATCAATCATCGGGGTGACGGCCTTTTCATGGTATTGCATTGACTTCACTCGTTCTCGGATGTAGGAAAGGTGCATTTGGTTTTGCTCTAGAAGAGGGTCATTTTTTTAATTTGAGCAAACACGCCGGAGTGTGGAAGGATGGGGCAAGATCATTCTTGATGCAGCTCTTGTGAAGTGATAGGCGTGAGGAAAAATTGAATTCATAATACTTGCGAATACCAACAGTTCTGGACTATACACACGCTGCTTCGCAAGAAGTTATATCTGCTCACCCAAAAATTTGAACACAGCAGAGTGTTCTTTCGGCGTATCACTGTCCTCAACGACATCTGCAAGAAGTGAACTGACTAAGCGCAATACTTTAGTTTCCTTCGACTCTTTCGTGACTCCAGGTATATCATGAAAGTGTTTCTCGATCTCCCCTAGCAACAAGGACAGACTGGAAGTGTCACATACTTGAATTGGCACAGTGCTACACCCAAGGAAGCGACTAAAGCTTCACTCCGTTCAGGAAAACGGAAAGTGATAGATCTGGGCAGAACTAGCAAGGCGCATTTCACATTAGGTGAAGGATCGTTCTCAATGAGAAGAAAGCTAACGCATTGATCATGGACAGAAACCGTCCAAAATGCTGTGTTGCAAATTCCAGACAGCTTAGCTTTCAGTTCCTCGTATGATGAAATTTTGTTTCTTTTGTGTTCAAGTTCATTAGATTCAAGGGATCTTCTCATAGCCTCCTGCAGCACAACATTTTCGCTTCTTGCTTTTTGGTGTCTGGCACTTCACTGCGTGCTGGCGTTGAGGAAAAGTATTTTGGACAGTTTGGGAACAGAGAAGGCACAACACCCTTCTTCAACTGCAGTCTATCACGCTTCACCCCTATTGTACTTCCTCTCTGTTCATCTTGATGAGACAACGTCATGATGAAGTCATCTGCATGGAAGTGCAGCTCACATACCTGCGTGAGAAAATGAAATGAGGGAAGGCCATTCGTCAGAACTGTCTATTGCATAAAACGATAAGTAAAAAGCATCTTAAGAGTGCCGGCGTTTTCCACATTTGCCACGCAAACAGACAAAAATTGTAGCACGCAGAAGTGGCGCAATTTATACTAAGGGCGATAATCTAGGTATACGAGCTCAAATGTGAGAATGAAGTTCGTTCGAGCGACCGTAAAGATGGTGTCACGCATACGTTAACGCCTGGTACGCTAGCTTGAGCGGGTAGAAGGAACACACGAACGCAAGATGCAGCACACGTAACATTAATCCAATATGGACTTTTAACTACAGGAACACAGGGTAACTTTAAGACACTTATTGCACACAGAATGCGTCCTCTGTTCCTAAGCTTTCCGCTCACACTATCGCGTTTACAAACGTCTGTGAGGCGATCAACTATTCGCTGTAGTAAGGGCGCTTATCGTACCGGTTCTGTTCAACGCGGGTATCAGCGTCCCCCGGTCTGTGGTTCATCGTTGCAATCTGGTAGTCTTTAGTCGTTGTTGGTGTCCGGCGTCACCGATGCCCCGGCCGATGTGACGAAGGCACGGCCGCTGAGGGGCTGTCGCGCTCAGGCAGAGCGCGGCTCGTGCCGGCTGGCGCTCCAGTGCGCGCCGGCCCAGCTTAGTTCTCTGGACGGGATGGTGACTGGCTGTAGCCAGCCTCTGCGCGTCTACGGGATGGTGACTGACTGTAGCCAGCCTCCGCGCGTCACAAACGCTGACGTGCCTTGGCAGGTAGGTCCGGGCCAATGGTAGTTCCGGGGACGTCGGACATCAGCTCGCCGAGCCTGGTACTCGGGCGGGACGTCGATGTGTCGCCTAGGAACTGGGGCAGAACCCAGAGAGGCGATCTCCGGCCGTCTTCTCCTGGAACGCTGCGCCCGGCCACCACGTCCTTCCCTGCGCGCGCCCCTTCTCCAAGATGGCGGCTCCACGCGCCCGCTCCACTCCTTCTTCCTCGTCCTCTTTCTTCGTTTACGCTTGTCACTCCTGACAGATGGTATTATTCCTGTACAGATGTACGCACAGTCTACTGCTCAGCCGCGGAAATAAATGCCTGCTGTAAAATCCGTACTTTATTTAAAATGCTCTCACTGCCTACTACGGGTACTTTCGATTGTTGGAGTCACAGCCCATAACCATAGCAAAAGCTCATCGCTAAAAAAAAATCCCTGAAGCAAAGGTTCAGTGCCTTACCCTCGAATGCGCTGTAGGTGTGAAATCCTTCCGTGGAATGGCTCGCAACCATGCTTTCTTCGGAGCTTCGTCTCTTGGAAAGCAGTAAACACGCACTCCTGGGCCATTGTCATAGTTTCCGCCGACCCCGCGAACACAGCACCGGCCCATCTTTCACAAAGTTGCACTCGCCGCAACAAGGCAGGCATCCAGAGATGAACTCCGGGTGAATTCCGGGTGAACTACGATAGTACACGCATGCACGCCACTAAAGGAACAGCCACACGGAAAAGATACTGCAGATGTTGCAGAGATTGTCTAAGTAAACACGAGTAAACACAGTAAAATACTGGTCTTCAAAGACAGGAACTTGTATTGCATTAGGACCGTTGCAAGGCGAAGAGGTGGCAGCGTCTGACTGACGCCGCTGACGCTGCTAGCGAGTCAACTGAACTAGACGCCGGATGAGACGCCGGCTGCGCTCAAGTTCACTTGCGCGCTGCACGCGCGTTCGTCACGAACGCGGGAACAGGGACGGCGTCGGCATTGGCGTTTGTGCTGTCGCTTGCGGGAATGGTCATGCCGGTCGTACAGGCGGACACATGGTGTGACGTAGCGCGTGTGGAAAGGAGGGCCAGGAGAGGCCTGAAGGATATAGAGAGGGTGTTGGCTGGGTCCGTGGTAGACCGAGATCAGCATGATCTGGTGATGACCCGGAGGCTTTATCATACATGCCCGGGATGGTCACGGAGCAAGAAAGATAAATGATGCCTGCTGGTATTGGTTAGAGGGTAGTATATTAGGTAGCAGCAGAGTGAAGGAAGAGGTGTGTAGAGGTAGATACGACTGGACGTCATGTAGATGAAGCATGCAGTTAGTACCACAGGCAACGGGATATACACCCCACCATGGTAGGCATGTACAGTGCCAATGGTACGAACAGACATGCGAAAGTGATATGAAGGCGTGACAGAGCGAGGAGAGAGACTGAAGCCATTAGAGAACAAGGGAAGTTATGACGCATCCGGAAAAGGAATAGTGGCGGGTTGTGCCGCCACAGAGCGTACAATAGCATGAGCTAGCTGCAATAATAATGCACGGTGTCGTTTATTTTGTAGCAGCAGAGGGTACACTGCTGGCGTAACATGCTCGATCCGGGAGTGAACGCACATTTGTGCCACTATCGACGCAGTACGTAGGCAATTAGTAATGCAGTGTTCCGCTCCCTCGCACTCCGCTCCACAGGTACACAGTTTTGTCGCACTTAGATGAAAGCAGTGCTAGTAATAAGGAAAGTGCCCGTGTCCCGTGAAGAGGTGAACGAGTAAGCGATTTGGAGGAAACCAATTAGGAATCGAGTGAACACTGGGCACCCAAGCGTAGAGGCAGGTGCCTCGCCCTTCCCGTTGCCTGTATTCATGCCACTGGTTCGCGGCTATCATAAATAATCGCTTTCTGATGGAGCGGATGGAGTGAGCGCTCGTGCGACCTGCACCAGTAGTGCACGCAGATGAAGCGGCGGTGTCGGCAAGCTCGTTGCCCAGTACTCCCCGGTGTCGTGGCATGTGAAATAACAGGACATGAGGTCCGTTTCTTGCTAGGAACCGCAGCACGTTTCTGACTCGCCTTATCCACTCTCCCTCACTGCGCAACCCTGTCAGGGCCACCAAAAGCGACATACAGTCGGTGTACAAGTAGACTGTGTGGCGCAGGGTAGCTGTATATGTCCGCGCCTCTTCAAATGCACACAGCTCAGTGCCGAATGCACTATAAGCGCCAATAACCCGCTATTTGCCCACACAGACGACGTGACCACCCCTATGCAAGGCTACAAACGCGGCGCCCGACGCAGTGGTGGTGAAGGTGCCGTCCGTGTAAACATGATAGTCGGGAGCCCGGGAAAGTTTCTTTGCCTGTTCAGGAGTGAGGCGCGTGAAGGGGAACCGGAAGCGCTCACTAGGGTGCTCCTTCCAGGTGTCACAGGGGATGTCAAGTAAGTGAGGATGAAAAGCTTCAATCCCATAATGAGTCACCTGTCGGAGAGTAAAAAGAGAGAAGTCTGCTGCCAAGCGATCCAACTCCACAGTAAGGGGGGACAGTTAGCTAACACATGAAGTGCCGACCTGCGCGTCGTATGGTAAGCGCCCGTCATGGCTACAAGAAGGGACCGCTTGGCAGAGAGGACACGCGTGGTAAGGTGCGTGGAGGAAAAGGGAGGCCACCAAACTGGGGACGCGTATGCAACTGCAGGCAGCAGGACCTGTCGGTACAGTCGGCGAATAATTGCCGGAGGTAGCGAGCGATGTAAATGGATAAAATTTAGTAATCGAACAGCCAATATCTCTGATTTGGATTTAATATAGTCAACGTAGGCAAAGAAGTAAAGTTTATTGTCAAAGACCACACCTAGCAGCTTGATGCGATCTTTGCACTGTAAGAAAGCGCCATCCCGTCGGATGGACGGCAGCCGCTTTGATGTTCCAATGTGGCCGTTGTTAAAGAATATAAAGAAAGATTTTGGATCACTGATTTGGACCATGTTCTGTCGAGACCAATTACAGACCAAGGTAAGGACCAATTCCGCCAAGGCCTGCAGTTGAGAACGCGACGTGCCAGTGATGAGGAGAATGGTGTCGTCTGAATAGACCTGAATGTGTACTCCCTCGGGGAGGACGAGATCTAGAAGCGAATACATGATTACGTTCCATAATAGAGGGCTGACCGGTGATTCCTGAGGGGTGCCAATCGACGAGTGTTCAGTCACCTCACCCGTGTTCGAACGATAGACAACCGTTCGCCCCGTTAGAAAGGACTGGAGCAGGGTGAAGAGGTTAACCGGGCAGCGGTGTTTTCGGAAGAAGAAAAGAACCGCGTCGTGCCACACGCTGTCGAAGGCCCCTGTAAAGTCTAATGAGATCAGGACAGCTGGTGTTTTGGTAGATTTGAGGGCGTACAGCCTCTGACGCAATGCGTAGAGTGCCTGAAGGGCACCACGAGCATGTGTGAATCCGAATTGGGGAGGTGAAGAATATTATTGGAGTGCGGGAAATGGTATAGCCGGGAATTTAGAAGCGTTCGAGGACCTTACCGAAAAGCGAGTTCATGACTAGGGGCCTGTATGCGGATGGAAGGTGCGGTGGACGACCAGGCTTCAGTGTGAAAATTATCCTGCTGACCTTCCAACAGGAGGCGAAGTGGCCCAGTTTAAGAGCACTGTTAAATGCTGCCATAAAGAAGTGGGGATGCTGTTGAAAAAGCTGGCGGACAAGCATGCCTGTGAGGCCATCGGGCCCCGGTGCTGCACGAGGGTTTCCTAGCGAGATGGCATGTTCAATCTCTGCCATTCTGAACGGTCGTTCCTTGCAGTGCCAAGAATAGGGGGAAGTGGTGAGCCGTCGAAGGCGCTGGTGGAACTCGCCGTCAGAGGTCGGACTGTCAGTCGCCACATGCTCACGCAAGAGCGACGCGGCGGAGTCTAGAATGGAGACCGTTGATCCTTCTGGAGAGACAGCGAGCGGCGGAAGGGGCGTCGGTTCGACGTGTTTGTCAAAAGCCAGTTTAAACGGCTGCCAAATAGGTGTTTCGCCGTGAGTACTCGACAGACTGTCTTTTCGAAGCTGTCTTTCGCTAATCGGATGTAATGTTTGTAGACCGCGAATGCGTTGGCATATTGTTGCCTGAAAACCGTACGTAGCGCCGGGTCCCGTGTTTGCTGAGCCCGGCGTCGCATCGCGCGTACCCTTGCGCGTTCCTCCCCCAACTGCGGGGTCCACCACGCGTTGGTCCGCTCACCCCGTTGTCGAATTACTCGCATGTGCTTGCAGGAGAGCGCCGTACATACGATAGTATTGCGCTAGCACCATGTCCAACGAGAGGGTCGTGGAAAAGGCACAGCGAATCACTCGTGCGAACCAATCGGGACTCTGCAGGGCGTTCAGAATCTCACATTGCGCGTAAGTGGTTAGACGCTTTACTGTTATTCCGGGAGTCGCACAAAGAGAAAATTCAATAGTCCGTAGCGGTCACGCTCTTGCGCTTGGCGTGCTCAGTGTAGGTGACGGCGTCCCGAATCACGTTCTCGAGAAACACCTTGAGCGCACCGCGTGTCTCCTCGTACATCAGGCCACACCACCACGGCGAGCGAGGCGACGGATGACAGGCTTGGTGATGCCTTGGATGCTGTCACGCAACACTTTACGATGACGCTTCGCGCCACCCTTGCAGAGTACCTTGCCGCCCTTGCTTTGTTAGATGGAAGAGAGGGCAGCTCAAGAAGTGCTGTCCCCTAGTGAGAGTTCAGATCTCAGCCGACCATCATCATCCGTACAACCGCCTCAAGCAAGGTCCTCAACACCGCAAGGGTGAAGGAGATTTGGGGTTCGAGGCGGAGGCCATGTTGAGAACGGGATCAAGCCACCGTACTCTGGCGGCAGCGGCTCTCAGCGCCATCGCACCGTATTGGAGCGCGCTGCCAGCGCCTTCCTAAGTGGCAATCGAGTTCTTCAGAACTCCAGAACTATCTTTCCTTGTCGTTGGGAAAAAATTATCATAGGTTGGCACCATGTTCGGAAGAATTGGAGTTTACCCAATTGACGTCTCTCCCTCTCCAGGTGGAACCACAGTTCCTTCTAGATTTTTGCTAGTACTTCGTGCAGTCCCGGTTGTTTGTGCTTGAACGTTGCTTTGCATATCGCCAGCCACACCTGATAGCTACACTCAATCATCAGCAGAGTAAACTGGTTTATCCCTTCTTTAGGGAGTGGGTTCATGTGCCGGACCGTCAGGTATGGCACTCCCGGCAGCTTGAAAATATCTTCCACTCTTTCAATCAGTGCCGCCGGGATCAAGCACTCGTAGAAGTTGTGCTCGGGCGTCTCTCTGGCGTTACAACATGGGCAGGTTTTGTTGAGGCCGCCCGTGGCGGATACAAAGGCTCTTTTCCTTATGGGCAGACATCCGCGTGCAAAGCGCCACATGAATGATGCTCTTCGAGCATCGAGTAAGTCTGCTAATATCGAATGCCAGTTCGGCTTTTCGGCCGGTTTGTCAAAAGCTACCATTTGTCTTGGTAACTTCGGTGACAAATGCTCTATAAGCACTTTGAGCGCCGTACTCGTCAAATCAAACTCCGGGATGTTCTTGAATGTGCATAACGCATTTGCGGCTTCTTTATAAAAGGGTAGGGGAAATTCCGAGCGGGGAGCGGAATGCGACAGTGGCGGACCAGTAAACACAACAATTTTCGTACTGAGTAAAAACGAACTTAGCATCTTGGTTAAGCGAAGGTCCGAGTCTAGGGCGATTTGCGTCAACTTGGTATGTAAGGCTAGTGCCATTACATTCAAGTCCGGAACGCCTAGGCCACCTTGGAATCGTGGAAGTTTTACTATTATCCGTTTTACTTGATCAGGGCCTCCTTGCCAGAGGAAGCGGAAAATCATCTCTTCTAGCTTCGTTATTACTCCGCTAGGAATATCAAGCACACTCGCGGTATAGATGAGGAACGATATCAACAAACTTCTTATTACATTTGCTTGCGCCGTAATGGGGCATTTCAATGCGCTATAATTATTTACTTTCTGTCGGAGTTTCTCTTCTGCATTAAACCAGTTAGATTTAGAGGGTCGCTTCCTATCAAATATGTAGCCAAGCATCTTTATCTCTTTTTTCTAACGCAACCGTGCAAAACTCCTGATAGTCCAGGCTCAGGGTGCAGGCTTATAATTGTGCTTTTAGTGCGGTGGAGGTTTGCTCCGCTTGCTAGACAGTACCGATCAACTACTTTTAGTAAGCTAGTGACAGAATTGCTGTCTGGTACCACTACTGTGATATCATCTGCGTATGCGAAAATCAGGGTGCAGTTTGGACCAACAGGAAGGGGGAATTTGCTAATGCTGTCATCAGCGGTGATTTGTTGTAGTAGCGGTTCTATGGGGGGGGGGGGGGGGGTGAGTATATACAGTAGTGGGATGAGTGGGCAGCCTTGCCGCACACTTCTTTCTATTTGAAAATTTTCTGACGTTCTTCCCTGTAATATAACCGCTGACGTAAGGCCATTGTACAAACACTGGATTTGTTCAGAAAATGCTTTGCTAATGCCTGCCTGTTGTAATACCTGAAACAGAAATTCGTGGCTTATTTTATCGAACGCTTTTTCTTGGTCTAGAATCCTAAGCCGTGTAATTCAGCTGATCTGCCCGGAATACAGCATGCTTCGTACGTCCCGACTATGTTTGTTAGGGCGGGCGTCAAACGGAGCGAAAGGCTTTTCGCGATAAACTTATAGTCGCTGTTTAGGAGCGTAATAGGGCGCCACGCTCGGAGGTCTGATGATTTTCCTACGAGTTTACATAAAAGCGTGATTAAACCTTGTCTTTGCGAAACTGGTAGCGATCCTACTGCTCTGGAGGCGTTTACAAGGGTTGTAAAATAATTTGCCAGGAGGTGCCAAAATTTTGTATAAAAAGCCGGCGGGAGGCCGTCTGTTCCTGGACTTCCGTTTTGTTTCATTGCCTTTAGGGCTTCAAAGGGCTCTTGTGCTTCAAATGGCGTATCTATGACTATGGGGCTGATTTCTGGGCTTTGCAGATTGAAAGACGCGGGAGTGCAATCGGTTCTTGTATACAGATGCTCATAAAAGGACCTAGCAGCCTATGTTACCTCTTCTGGCTTCGTTGTTGTGACGCCCGTGACTGGGTCTGTCACTTCGCACAGTATATTACTTCTTGTAGCTAGGCGGCGGCGTAGGAGATGCCTAGAGCACCATGTTTTTCTCTCCCACCTTACCGCACGCGCTGTAGCTCGAAGTCGGTCGCATCTTTTGTTGAGCAAGCAGTGGAGCTCTTTTCTGAGTTCTATAAGAGCGCCTGCTATGCTTGGCCCTTGTGACAGTGGTGCACTTAGAATGAAAATGGCATCTAAAGCTTTCCTTATTTCCTCATGTTCTTCCCTGGCTAATTTAGTACCCCATGTTTGGAAAACTTCCTTAACGCTTACTTTAAAGCATTCCCATGCTGTGGCATTCGGCGGAGATTTAAGGGAGCTCTTTATCAAGTTGCTAATGTCTTCAACTACGCGTGAATCTTCAAGAATTTTTTGTTAGGGCGCCAGCATCCTTTGGGTCGCGGAGCTAAATCATAATCGGAGAAGCGAAAGATTAAAAATTTGTGGTCGCTCAGTGCGGTGGGAAGGACCCGCGCGGACTGTAGCGAAGGCACCAATGCGTTCGAAGTATACAAGCGGTCGATGCGGCTTTCGTAGCCGCGACCCGTCCATGTCATTCCTGAGCGGCCAGGCTGTAAGGTTTTCCACGCGTCTATGAGCCCTATTTCATCTACCAAGGAGCGCAGTGTCTGCGCGCTATTGTAGTCGCGCCCAGTAGGCGTAGGTGCGCCGCAGTGAAAGCGCCTATCGCTCGCTTCTAAGACACAGTTGAAATACCCCAAAAGGATGACTTTAGTAAGTCCAACTAGATAATGTTCTAATGATTGAAAATATTCTCTTTGACCGCGCTTACAGGGGGCATAAATATTAATTTTTCTAATACCATTATCTAAGTCAATGCTCAGCGTGCGACCCGCGTTATCCCTTTCATAACGAAGTACTTTTAAATTTTTTTTCTCTAAGAAAAACAATTGCGACACAAGCCGAGCCCTTCCTTCCGAAATTCTACTACGTTTTGTGCCAAATTTTAAGTCGAATTGCCTCACCTGATCGATGTGGTGAACGTACGTTTCTTGAAGTGCCAGTATATCGATTTTCAGCTGGCGTGCGAATGCATTACTTCCGCTTGTTTAGCTGCTCTTATCAAACCACGGCAGTTGAGAGAAGCTATCTTGAGCGAAAGAGCCATCTTGGAAAGACGGGAGAAGGTGCGCCTAAATTAAAGTTTAGAAGGCAGCCTTCCCCGTAAGGCGAGGCAACCACCGAGGGCAAGCCCTCACTAGACGACGAGTAGGCGTTGTCGAGCAATCATTAGACATTAGAGAGCAATCACAGCTGCTCAGGTGGCAGAATTCACATAGCGGTTTCGCTCTTGGCATCTCTACAACACTTTCTGTGTCGCTTTCTGAGTTGCATTCGTCACTGCTACTTGCGAGGATTTGCCGTTTGTGGTGCGGCTTATCGCTCGAACTTTTCGAGCTAGGGCTTTCATTTCCCGACCCTGTCCTTCCTTGGTAGCGGTGGAGGTTGGGGTATTCTTTTTGCTCTTTCGATTTCTTTTGCTTGTGGCCTTTGTTGGCTCCCCGGCGACTTTGGCGACTTCTAACAGGGCTGTCCCATTGTCCGGGGGTGAACTAGCCTTTTCCTCATTATGGTCTCACTTGGCCTCCTCTTCTTTGATGCAGGTGAGTCCCATAGGCTCCCTGGGGGCGCGGGGGGTATTGTTCGGCTGGGCGGCTTGGTCTGCAGCTTGAGGGGCTGAGAGGGGGAACAACCCAAGTGATGTTGGTTTCCAGTAGTCGGCCGCGACTGCATTTTCTTTGTCTGCTTCAAGCTCCTTGCAAGTCACAGCAGCAAACGTGCGTTTTGTGCATTTGCTGACCGCGTGGTCTTCTCCGCATTTGGGAGATGGGTCGTTACGGTCCACCTGGCCGTACGTTCCACACCTTTCGCATTGCGGAGTGTCGCAGGCAGCGCCAAAATGGCCTTCGCCGCCGCAGCGCCTGCACACTCGAACAACCCCTTCAAATTCACATTGAACAGTCGTACCGATAACATCCAGGAAGTTTGGCACTGCGGTCGACATCTCGATTTTAACTCGGCGTATGCCGGTCGTAACCGAAGGGAACCCTGGTACACTCTCGCGTGTGACACTCAGGACCTTTCCGAACTTTTCCATCGCCTTCGACAGTTCTACATCTTGATGCTCGGCAGACTATCCATATACTCGCACTACCTTTGCTCTCGTTCCTCTGTACTCAAACAGGACTGCTTTGTCCCGAATTACGACGACAGGATTGGTTAGGAACCGCTCGACCAGGAGATTTTGTACTGTCCAGCTGTGAAATCTTGCACACCGCCTAACTCACTCTTTGTGAACTTCGACGTCAAACATTTGCTCAGTTCAACGATGGTCACGCCATGCGGGACACGCCCGAAGAACGTGAACGGCTTGAGCCGCTTTTGGCTTGCCATCGCGGTTGGGGTACCGCGTGGCTAGCACTTACAAGACACACTAGAGAAACAAAATCTAGCACACGAGAAATGCGAACACGGCCTGGAAGGGAAGACGAATGAGAAACCGCTGGCTTACTCACCAAACTGAGGAACTTGGGGTAATCCAAATCCTTGCCGCGTCCTTGCGCCCCGACTGAGCGAGGAAGCCACGCCGCAAAAAAAGGGCGAGGAGGATGAACGCGCGCCGATAGAATCACGGGCAGCGCGTCCTCTCTTCGCGAGTCAGTCGCTGGTTGCTGCACTGAGCCCTGCTTAGGCCACGCACTGAGTTCAAGACAAGTGGCTTGGTAACACAATCGCAGAGTGTACTTTGTTTTGTTTTTTTTGGCATTTCACACTGCAACGTAGGCTGATGTTCAACCCGCCTCCCTCCTTTTTTTGCTCAACTCGCCAAGACAAAAACAAACGTGTCAACAATCTTATTGTGGTATGTTGCACGCACTCACTGCTCGTGTAGCGCCCCAGGAACAAGTTTACTGTGTTCTCATAATTGTGATTACTCTTTCTATTCACCGTTAGCTCGGCTACGCTTGCAAGTGCACCCTGGTCATTGCCGCAAAGCACACCGCGCGCACAACTTCAAACTCAGCCACGTCAACATTGTTCACTTGATCACTACTCGCAAAACAGGGCGCGCTCATGCTCTGTTCGCCTCAGGCGTTTCAAATTTCGCACGCAGGCACCGCTGACTGGTGCCTACACGACCGTCAAATTTCGTCACGATAGCTTACGTAGCCTCGTATATAAGGTCAGCGAAATCAGCCGAAGACGCGCGCGCGAGCCCAGTTCAGCATTCCAGGGGACGGAGGAGAGCGAGGTCACTGCTGGCGGCGCTCCGACCTTCTCCCTCTCCCATCGCCCCCAGCCCGTACGAAGGCAGCTACGCAGGACGCGCGCGAAACCGCTATGCAGTATGCGGAGAGCCGCGCGCATCTCTTCTTTTCCCACTTCAAATTACTACTACATTTGTAATACCAGTGTAAAATTTCCCTTACGCGCTGCGGCTTCGTGAACGTGCTAACCCATTTCCGCTCGCCAGCCACTGCTACAGCGATGCGGCGCTGACACCACGTGGTTCTAAATTTCAGAGGCATAAAGTGGCCTAGTAGGTATGTATTCGTTGTGGCTTAACAGTGTAAGGAAACGCAGCACCGTGTCTTGTCCGTTTTCTTGGTATGTGTTTACTTTCGTTGTTTAGCCAATAAGAATAAGGCCATAAAGAAATTTAACATGGTCTCTTATGCTATCGCTAAGGCTTAAAGGCAAAGACCCAAGTGCTGATGCGTTAACGATGGAGACATGATGTACACATCCCCCTTAATTTGCTCAGTCAGCCCTGGTAATTCCAACAAGGTCGAGGGCTTGACTCCCATCCGAGCACTTCCTTTCGGACAAAAAAGATTTACTTAAATGAAATAACTTGCATGAACTTTATAGTGACCAAAGGAAGTGCTCACAATTCATGTGACAAACTTGTGTTTACAAATACATGTTGGCATGCATTATTTATATGGCATTGTAAGTAATCGCAGACAAATGCTGAGCAATTGCTTGCATATATTGTTTTCTGGCTTTCTCTAAAAAGAAAAAAAAACACAAATAGGGCACATAGGCATGCTCCGCATATCTGTTATGCCTCTCCTCACAAACACTTGTTGACGTATTGTATTTGCATGAATATAATGCAACCTTTACTTTTATTGCAATATTTCCACTTCTGAGCATGCCCTACATTTGGATCCCTGATAGAGATATAAAGATTTCTTTTGTTAAACGTGAACTAGCGCAGTTGGCACTTATGCAGGTGTATCATACAAGCAGTGTTCAAAGTTGTTCGGCAGCTCACTGTGTAATCAACTTTGCCATGCTCTATTGTGTCATGGGCATCTCTGGGCACATGGGCATGCTCTGCATATCTGTTATGCCTCTCCTTACGAACACTTGTTGACGTATTGTATTTGCATGAATATAACGCAACCTTTACTTTTATTGCAATATTTCCACTTCTGAGCATGCCCTACATTTGGATCCCTGACACAGGTATGAAGATTTCTTTTTTTAAACGTGACCTAGCGAGTTAGCACTTATGCAGGTGTGTCATACAAGCAGTGTTCGAAGTTGTGCGGCAGCTCACTGTGTAATCAACTTTGCCATGCTCTATGGTGTCATGGGCATCTCTGAAGACCTTGGTGGATTTCACGGAAGATGACCTGTTCTTGCTGACAGGGACAGGCATACAGCACTCATCCTTCCTTTCGTTTTTGAGACTGCAGTTGACAGTAACAATGAATGAAGCCCTGTGGGCATGCACTTTTGTGTTACCTTTCCCGTTTCTTTGTAGCATCGTTTTGCATTTTAATTGTAATATTTTTTTCTATTTCCGAGACAAAGTACACCCTTGCCGCAGTGGCGTAGCTAGGTCGTCTGGCACCCGGGGCCCATAGGTCTTCTGTCACCCCCCTCCCCGGGTGTAGCCGGCGGAAAGAAGGGTGTCTTCAGACGTATATGACACCCCCCCCCCCCCCCCTCTCTGGCCCCTTGCACCCGGGGCCCACGGCCCCCCGGCCCCCCCTGTTGCTACGCCACTGCCTTGCCGTATGTTCGTGGTTTCATTATTTATGTGCAATTGTGGTGCATTTGCTTGCATTTTCTGCATTTCAGCGTCCACCGTAAACCTGCCAGGTTTTAGTTATGGAAGCCGCTCAATGTCACAGCTGCCATTGCATTACTTTCGGGCAGTTAAACTGTTCTATCAATGACGTTATCAAAGGCACTCCCTTTGTATTTTTGGTGGCAAGTGCAGTTTTGCTTTCCGAAGTTTACAAATAGATTACTTAAAACATGGCACTGCTGCTACCATATTAACAGTAACTGAAGCCATCAGCTTCACAATAAGGTGGGAGATTACTTCTAAGCTAAGTAAATTGAGAAACACCTTACATTTGAATAAATATGGTGCGTGTTTCTGTAAAGTATGTTGACAAAATACAGTTAGTATATTTGTGGCTTAATCTAAGACATATTTTTTCAGAGGCAGGTTTGGCGAGGTGGCACTCCTGCCACGATCCTTGTTCGAGCCAAATGGAAGCTTTGGGAGACTGCTTGGACCCAGAGGAGCAGCTCTGGGCTGTCCGAAGACGCCGGCAGCAAGCAACGACTGGCCGCCGTCTAAGGAAGGGGGGACTGGGGTTTAGTCTCCCGACCACCGCCACCCCTGGACCCAATCAAAGATATAATAAAGTTATATCTTTTTGGACACTTCTGAGCCTTTGACATGGATGCCACCACTGGCTAAAGCTATTCCTGTCCCAGGCATAAGCACAACTTGCTCTGTTGCATGGTTGATCTGGTGGAGCTCGATGGACACCGAGTGGCATCGTCTTTGTGTGTGTGTGTGTGAAAAAGCATATTGTGTGTGCCATGATAGCTTATGTGGTGGTGTGACTTCCCATGTGAACTTCAGTGTTGTGTGTGTTGGGTGCATTAAAAGTCTGCGCACGGCGCTGAGGTATGTGAGTAGTCATCAAGGAGTGAAAACTCTTGTGTCGAGTTGCGGTAGTGTTGTGTCACGTGTGACAAGTGATACCTGGAGTAAAAGTCAATTCTAAGCCTCATCTATCAAAAGCTGTGTACGTGCCAATGCTTGCAACGCTGGGCATGGACGCACCACTACACGCTAAAGCTATTCCTGTCAACAGTGTGAGCACAAGCTGACACGGTTGGTCTGCCAGAGCTCGACACCCAATGATGCTGTCTTGACTTTGCAGTATACATGTGACGTGTGATGCCAGTCATGGACATACTGCTGTTAGACAAGGAAAACTACCAGCAGCCTCAACGATGCTCCCAACTGGTTTGTTAGTACTGCAACTACTGTTAGCTCTTCTCCTACTGCGCCATTAGGCATTGTTATAGCCCACATTAATGGATTGAAACACCGCTTTTTGAGACCGGCACTGCTCACGGACACACTGCCATTCGACGTGGAGGAGAACTTATATTGTTTCCTAAGCAGTTCAATTTTTTCCCACAAGGCGGTGATTTTTAAACGCACTCTGAAGTTTCGCGAACATCAAAGCGGAAAGTAAAAATGGCCACCTTCGGAAGCGGCATGCATGCGCTTCGAAAGATAACAGAGCTCGCAATCTCACTGTGTCTGCAACCGATTTTATCGATAGAATGAGCAGCAGCGAATCTGAGGATGCTGCCATTTCATTGGACTTTGACTCCTAGAGCAACAACAATGCAAACAGTCCCTGAACACTGGCCGCCGAAGCCCAGTTAGTTTCGTGTTTGAATTTTGCTTTGACTCGTCTGTGGTTGTTTGAAGTGTTTGAGAGTCTGCCAAGATGGAGACTTATAGAAACAACAAGAAATGCTATGACGGCAAGAAAACAGAGTAGAAAACAAGAGTTTACTGCAACATATGCAATGTTCTGTTATATATTACACGGAGGAACTGCTTCGTCATATGGCACGCCCAACTGTAGTGCTTGCATTTCAAATATTGTAGTGGAAGACCTGTTTAATGAAAAATGTTTATTTTTTGGGAGATGGTGCCTATTTGGCGGCAATACATTTTGTATATCTCATAATATTTGTTACGTTTCTTTCCTATAGCAAATACAAGTGCGTCTTTACAAACTGTTCTAATTTTATCCCACAATCTTCAATCTGGCATTCATTCTGTTTTTTGTCTATGTATTACATAAAATATCGAGTACAGTAGTTCCTTATGAATTTGTTATGAATTAATGCTGAGAATGTGTTCATCTTTGAATCAAGCAACATACTAGGCAAACCTATATGTGACAATGTCATTCTTGGAGCAAACATAATGCAGATCTACTTGTTTGCTTGGCTGATTGCAAATCTGTAAGTTTACCAAATAAGTTTAACGGGGGAATTATATTGAGCGAATTCCGACAGTAGTAAGTGAACATAGTCTCAGTAGGGGAGTAAACAGGACTGGGTTAAACTGGTCAGGATTAAACGGGTCAGGATTGAACAGGATTAAACAGGTCAGGTTTAAACTGGATTCAACGGGTCAGGATTAAACAGGCCTAAAAAGGATTTAAACGAGTCAGGACTGAACAGGGTCCCCAAACAGGGTCCCGTTCCATAACCCTATTTGATTAAACCCGTTTGAAAACAAATAGGATATTCTAGTAGGGAGTGCCCTCGGGAACTGCCTGGGCGTCATCACAATACCCTTTTGACGGCTGTAATTATGTGTGATCCCTTGCAAAAGCATTGCAGAAGCTGCTGCGCTTACCTCTCTACGAACGTGCAACTGTCAGGAGGGGTGGTAGATATAATGGCAGAGAGGACGTAGGGAGTGGAGGCAGAGAATCGACAGAACCGATACAGTCGCGAAACAAGTGAATGACAGCCTGTATAGTGCGTAGGCAAACAGTGGTGGACGCAAGGAAACGCTTAGCTCGCCACTCTTGTATTGTACTAAACAGTGAAGGAATTAAACAATTGCTGTAAACGTCACCGCTATTATAGTCATTCAAAGCAAACACCACAGAAAGTTTCGCTTACGTCGATTCCCACAGTGCAGGCGGGCGATCCACGAAATTTTTTTAAATGAAGCTTTCTTTGCAAACCTGCCTGCGCCTCTCTTGCTGACAGTGGCTGCTGCCTGCTGCTGCTGCCTGCTACTTGTGCATTCTCGCCCAATAGCTCACACTTGGCTGTGGGACAGTGCATCCATGCGGACGGTTGCATCTGGGGCTCCTAGGGGAGGTCGGGTACCCTAAACAAATGGAGCAGAAAGCCAGCTTGCCACTTTCATCCCCTATAACATACGCTGCTTGTATTCACCATGTAGGTGCATCGCATTCTTTGCCAACATGTCACCTAAATTCGCTTTGCACTCACACTGAATAAACACAAACGCGTGTTTCAGCACTCAAGCCTTACGCATTTATGGGAAGCCTTCCCTGTATATACAGATTCCAACTGATTTTTTTTTAAACGTGTTTTTGAATTGGCTTTTTGCTTTTTACTTGCAGCTCTCTTCAGCATATACATGGGCAGCGATGTGCTTAAAGACTCCCAGAGCAAGAGGTTCAAGGACGCATGCAAGCACCTTGCTCAGAAGCTGGGTGACACGCGGCGCAAATGATCCTTCGTGCCGCCAGCACCCGCCATCCACCTGCAGCAGGATGACGCCCGCGCCCTCCCTGAGCCATTCCAACCAACTTCGTGTACTGCGGTATTTAAAAAAAAGATGCTGTTCCACTCAACGTGAAAGCTGTCTTAAGTGGGAAGCAGCGATTTGCCAGTGTTTCCTTTGCGTTATTGTTGTCGTTATTGTTATTCATCTTCTGTTTGTGTTTTGATTGTGTATGTTTAGCTTTTCTTTTTGTGTTTTGCTTTTCTGTTTCTGTGTTCTGCTTTTGTTTATCTGTTATTTTCTCATGTTTATGCATTGTTTATTTTCCTTCGTTACTCGAGGTTAATTTTAGATTTGATTTTTTTGTAATTTAAGTACATTTAGTAATGACAGTAGACTTTGTTTAAACTTTCTACATACGCACATTTATTTACATCTGGTTTTTCACTGGCAACATGTGTGTACATTTTCTCATATGGCTTCCCCTTTCTTTGACATCATGATATCGCATTGTCTTGTTGTTGATTTGAAGAGTAGTCTTGTTGCATTGGTTCATCCTCTTGGAGTTCGTACGCATAGTGCCAAGTACAGGGTTGTATTTTGCTTTCACTATTACTGTTAATGTTATTACTGACGGCTGCGCAGCTCTTGCCGCTTGCTCCTTCCCATGTGCAGTTACCACTCTGTCAATGTGAGTGTACCTAGTCATCTAGCTGTATAAACGCGGCCATATTCTTTCTCCTTTTGTTTATCATTCTCGTTTCTTCGCGCATGGGCATGGGTTCCAGCGGAGGAGTTTCTGCGCACATTAAACAAACGGATTTTCATTTTGCCTAGCCATATACAGCATCGCTGCAAAAGTGCAAATTTGCCTGCGTATATACTGGGTTTCAGAGACAAAGCAACAGCGCGCGCATGCGATCCCATAGGTTAGATGAATATATATATTAAAATGGGGTTTATTGTAGCTCGTTCGAGGGATCGCAGGTAGCTCTAGATCACGAGTCCTAGCGCTTCGCATCAACAACCCGCGCTCGTGTCTCGCGCCGCAGCGGTGGCAGTCCACACAGTGCCACATGCATATTACCCACTACAATTACAGTGCCTCATGCATATTACCCACTACAACTTCCCCCGGGGCGAAGAGGAGCCATCCTGGCGACCTAAGGCGATGATACGATAAGGGGGTCGTGGTACGGCTTCAGGCGGCTGATGTGAACAGTCTCGCGGCCACGGCGGCATTTGTCCGAAGATGGCGTCACCGGTTCGACCACATAATTCACAGGCGAAGTACACGCGACGATCCGGTACGGACCTTGATATTTCGGAGCAAGCTTTAGGCTAACGCCTGGAGCTTGGAAGGGCAGCCGAAGCCAGACGTGAGAGTCCACGACGAAGGACTGTGTGGGCTGATCGTTGTCGTGGCGATCTTTGTGGATTCCTTGGGTATCCGACGTGAACGAGCGAGGCAGTTGGCGGCACTCTTCAGCATGGCGAGCAACTTCGGAAAGAGGGGTGAATTCAGAGGCATCCGGGTGATATGGTAGTACGGTGTCGAGGGTAGTGGATGGTTCACGCCCATAAAGAAGGAAAAATGGTGAGAAGCCTGTGGTAGCCTGAACGGCGGTATTGTATGCGTACGTCACAAAAGGGAGGACATCGTCCCTATTTAAATGATCCGACGCAACATACATGGTGAGCATGTCCCCAAGGGTGCGGTTGAATCGTTCCGTTAGACCGTTAGTTTGTGGGTGATACGCCGTAGTGGTGCGGTGAATAGTGCGGCACGCGGCGAGTAGCTCATTAATAACTTCGGACAAGAAGACACGGCCTCGGTCACTGAGCAGTTCTCGCGGTGCGCCGTGCCGTTAGACGAAATGCCGTAAGATGAATGCGGCGACGTAGCGAGCAGCAGCCGAAGCAAGTGCAGCAGTTTCAGCATATCTTGTCAAGTGGTCTACTGCGACAATTATCCAGCGATTTCCGGTAGCACTGCATGGAAGAGGCCCATAAAGGTCGATGCCAACCCGATCAAAAGGACGTGCAGGACACGGTAAAGGTTGCAGAGGGCCTGTCGTATGAGAAGATGTCTTGCGTCGCTGACAGGCTGCACATGACCGAATGTATTTGCGGACATAAGAATACATGCCGCCCCAGTAGTACCACTGGCGGAGCCGCTCGTAGGTTTTCATGACGCCAGCATGAGCTTGTGGGTCTGCATGGAAATACGTGCATACGTCGGAACGCAAATGGCGAGGGATGACTAGCAGCCATTTGCGACCGTCGGGCTGATAGTTTCGGCGCTACAAGATGGCGTCCCGTAGCACGAAGTGGGTGGCTTGGCGACGAATGGCTCGAGGGCATGTAGACGTTGAAGAACTGCTAAGAATGTCAATGAGAGACACAATCCACGGATCTTTTCTCTGTTCAGACGGCATGTCAGTAACAGCAAGCGTAGCAACCGGGCACTCTATGAATGAAGGTGGCCTTTCGTCGGATCGCATGGGCGCACGGGAGAGCGCATCTGCATCAGAATGTTGGCGCGCGGATCGATAAATGACGCGAATGTCAAATTCTTGGATCCGAAGAGCCCAACGTCCAAGACGCCCCGACGGGTCTTTCAGTGACGCAAGCCAGCAGAGCGCGTGGTGGTCTGTCACAACGTCGAACGGACGGCCATACAAGTAAGGGCGAAATTTGTTTAAGGCAAAACTATAGCTAAACATTCTTTTTCCGTGACGGAATAATTGGATTCTGCCTTCGTGAAAACACGACTCGTATATGCAACCACATATGCTGGAAAGCCAGGCTTCCGTTGTGCAAGGACGGCCCCAATACCAACGCCGCTGGCGTCGGTAAGAACTTCAGTCGGTACACTCGGGTCGTAGTGGCGTAGAACAGGCGGTGAGGTAAGCCGACGACGCAAAGTGGTGAAGGCTTGGTCACATGCCGGAGTCCAGTCGCGAAGGTCACCAGAGCCAGCCAGGAGCTTCGTCAGGGGAGCGATGATGCAGGCAAAATTGCGCACGAAGCGGCGAAAATAAGAGCAAATACCGACGAAACTGCGGAGCTCTTTCACTGTAGTCGGCCGCGGAAATTCTGCGACAGCACGAAGTTTGTCAGGGTCGGGAAGGACGCCGTCTTTGGACACGACATGGCCAAGTATGGTCAGCTGGCGGGCTCCAAAGCGGCACTTTTTCAAGTTAAGTTGAAGGCCGGCGGTGGTAAGGCAAGTAAGGACTTCGCGTAGACGAGAGAGGTGAGTGGTGAAATCAGGGGAGAAAACTACCACCTCGTCTAAATAACACAAGCACGTCTTCCATTTGAGGCCTCGTAGAAGATCGTCCATCATCCTTTCGAATGTCGCGGGTGCATTGCCGAGGCCGAATGACATTACTGTAAACTCATACAGGCCATCAGGCGTAATAAAAGCTGTCTTCGAGCGGTCGGATTCATCCACTGGCACTTGCCAATAGCCCGATCGCAAGTCCAAAGAAGAAAAGAATTCGGCACCATGAAGACAATGCAGGGCGTCATCTATGCGCGGTAGAGGATAGACATCCTTTAGTGTAATCTTGTTGAGGCGACGATAGTCTACACAGAAACGAATCGAGCCATCTTTTTTCTTAAGGAGTACTACAGGAGATGACCAAGGGCTGCAGGATGGCTTGGTAACACCACGTTCAAGCGTGTCTTCAACTTGCTCGGCGATGACACGACGCTCGGTGGATGACACGCGGTACGGACGCTGGCGTAATGGTGCGTGGTGTCCCGTATCAATGTGGTTAGAGACGGTACTTGTGCGGCCTAATGATGCTTGGTTGCAGTCAAAGGAGGCGTGAAAATCATTTAAAAGAGTAATAAGCCGCTCACGTTGTGTCGGCTCGAGGTCATCGGCAATAGAGCGACAAAAAACATCCGGTGGTACTCGGTTAGATGGCACATGAGGTGCCAGTGCTGCTACGTTGGCAGTATCCAAGTCGTCGGGAGCAGGGAAATGCACAATAACGTCAGCGTCCACAGTTTGGATGGTACCAATAGTCTCGCCACAGTGCAAAGCCAAAGTGTACGAATTTGGGTTAGAAATCAGTATTTCTGCAGCCCCATGGTGAACCGTGAGGAGGGCGAAAGGCAACAATATAGGCTGGCGGCGAATGAAGACGGCAGCGGGTGAAAACATGACCGTCGCTTCGGCAAGCGATGCGCATGAAAGAGGGACAAATACCGCGCTGTGAGGGGGAAGGTCAGTATCTGAAGCTACACAGATCCTGGTAACATCATGAACTTGAAAGTCGTGAGATGGCAAATCACACAGAACGGAGAACTGAACCTCAGCACGTGCACAGTCAATGACGGCGTGATGGCGCGACAGCAAATCCCAACCGAGAATCAAATTGTGGGAGCAACAAGTTAGCACAAAGAAATCAATCGAATACAAAATGTCTCGAATCAACACCCTGGCAGTGCACATAGCGACACAGGCTGAACTTGTTGTGCACTGGCTGTTCTAAGCAATAATACTGAAGGCATCATGGTCACTTTCCGTAATTCACGGCAAAGTTTCTCGCTAATCACAGGTACAGCAGCACCTGTATTGACGAGCGCAAGACATTTCATGCCATCAACAGACACTTCAATAACGTTAGCGGGGGAAAAACGAGGACTTTGTTGTTCCGACGATGACGCAGTTCGTGCCTCAGGAACTGCGGAAATCAGTTTTCCGCCTCAGTAGTACTGGCGCTGGGCCTACGACGCATGGGCGAGAGTGAGCGCCGACGAGGGGAAGGCGAGCGACGAGTATTGTAGAGCTGTGACAGCGGTGCTGGTATGTCATCAGCAGCGTAGACTTCCGGTGGTGGTCGCTGAGGCATACGGTATGGTCGGAAGCTGGAGCTGGGTGGTCGCGCGGTGCCCACGAAGACCGGCAAGCGCCGGCGGCAGAAGCGCGCTACATGTCCCGGTGTACCGCAGGCATAGCATATTGGGCGGTTGTCAGGAGTGCGCCAAGGATTTGTGCCTTGCTGCTGTGTGCTGAAAAAGGGAGCGACCTGCTGGCGAGGCGAGGGCGGATGAGAGAACACCGGCTGGAGAGGCGCTGAAGGCGGAGGTGAGAATCCCGGCAGACGAGGCGCCCGTGCAGCGGCTTCAGCATACGTCAGAGGCGCGGCCACGGGAGCCGGCTGACACGGAGGTGGAAGAGCTTCGGTCACTTGCTCTTGAATTACCTGTCGGATTGCTGGAGCCAAATATTGAGAAGGCTTCTTCGTGGTCGGCAAAATCGAGAGCTGTCGCGCGACCTCCTCGCGCACAAATTCTTTTATTTGCGTCAGCAAAGTTCTGTGGTTGTCGCCAATAACCAATGCTGCTAACGAATCTTCCATAGGCGGTGGGCGCCGAGCTAAGATGCGTTGTCTCCGTAGCTCGTCAAAACTTTGGCACAAGTTGATAACTTCGGCCACGGTAGCGGATCCTTCGCTAGCAACATTTGAAATGCGTCCTCATCAATGCCTTTCATAATGTGTTTTATCTTGTCCTCTTCCGCCATTGACGGATTCACGCGCTTACACAGGTCAATGACATCTTCGATGTAATTTGTGAACGTTTCACCGTGATATTGCGCGCGCCCCCGTAAGCGTTGTTCTGCGCGAAGCTTGCGCACAGCGGGGCGCCCGAACACTTCTGTGAAACTTGTCTTGGATCTGCTCCACGTTGTGAAATCGTGTTCGTGGTTTCGGAACCAGAGGTTCGCGATGCCGGTTAAGTAAAACAGCACATTGTGCAACTTTGTGACGTCGTCCCGCTTGTTATGCTGGCTCACCCTTTCGTAAGAGGACAACCAATCCTCCACGTCATGATCATCGGTGCCGCTAAAGATGGCAGGATCACGCTGGCGCAATGCACCGGAAACGTAGACCGTCGGAGACTGTGGTGCATCTTCCTGGGTGGTTTCGTCAGGCATGGTCCCAGCAGTCGGTAGCGTCCGGCTTTGGAGTTCCAGTTTTCGAGGTTACCCCGCAGCTCCACCAAATGAAATAGGGTTTATTGTAGCTCGCTCGAGGGATCGCTGGTAGCTCTAGATCACGAGTCCTAGCGCTTCGCATCAACAACCCGCGCTCGTGTCTGGCGCCGCAGCGGTGGCAGTCCGCACAGTGCCACATGCATATTACCCACTACAATATATATATATATACATATATATATATATATATATATATATATATATATATATATATATATATATATATATATATATATATATATATAGATAGATAGATAGAAAACTATCAGCCATAGCTCTCGTAGTATAGCCCTCTGGGCCGTTTCCTTTTTTCTTTCGAAAGTAGTCCTATTAGGGTTATTATAATTACACGAAGGTATTTCGCCCTCGTCAGCAGTCCTTGAGATAGTTATTCTGGGGCTAGCTTCCCACGCTATGCATGCCGCCATCGCACCTGGTTAAGCTTCTCCTAGACGCTAGAGTTATACAATGTCCGCGCAACCTTGAGCGATCGGAAAGCGCGTTTTCCGCTCTTGGCCGGCGGGGACGGGAGGCTTTGTTCCGGCCGCAGAGCCCTCCACGTCTCAGTAAGGTGCCTGGTGGTGGTCTCGTTCGGACAATGCCCTCTCGGTGAGCGCATATTTCCCCTCGTCTTTTAAGAGTCTCAATACTTACAGGAATTTGTCTCGCAAACCATACTTATTTCAAGGGAATTTTCCACGTCTCAATAATTTCTCTCGTCGTATTCGAGTGCTGATTGCCATGTTATAGTTTGTTAACGAAGCTTTCCCTCAAGTCTAAGTATGTTAATTCAGTTTGTCGTGTGCCTATCATGGCCACGCACGCTTATATCGCCTTCCGTTTCTCTACCACGGTTGCGCTTTAAAACCGCGGCGCTGCAATTTTGCTTCAGAGACTTTCCTTTCCTTCCTTCTCCGCCCTTAAACTGGCTCTTTTAACTACTACACGCAGAGACAAAGCAACAGCGCGCACATTGGATCCCATTGATGAGATGAATATTTACAATTATTATTAGGGTTATAATTATATCCAAGTGCTGATAGCCATGTTATAGTTTGTTAACGAAGCTTTCCCTCAAGTCTAAATATTTTAAGGCAGTTTGTCGGGTGCGTACCATGGCCAGGTACGCTTATATCGCCTTCCGTTTCTCTACCACGGGTGCGCTTTAAAACAACGGCGCTGCAATTTTACTTCAGAGACTTTCCTTTCCTTCCTTCTTCGCCTCCCTTAAAGTAGCTCTCTCAACTACTATACGCAGAGACAAAGCAACAGCGCGCGCATTAGATCCCATAGATGAGATGAATATTTACAGTTATTATTAGGGTTATAATTATATTCGAGTGCTGATTGCCGTGTTATAGTTTGTTAACGAAGCTTTCCCTCAAGTCTAAGTATGTTAATTCAGTTTGTCGTGTGCCTATCATGGCCACGCACGCTTATATCGCCTTCCGTTTCTCTACTACGGTTGCGCTTTAAAACCGCGGCGCTGCAATTTTGCTTCAGAGACTTTCCTTTCCTTCCTTCTCCGCCCTTAAACTGGCTCTTTTAACTACTACACGCAGAGACAAAGCAACAGCGCGCACATTGGATCCCATTGATGAGATGAATATTTACAATTATTATTAGGGTTATAATTATATCCGAGTGCTGATAGCCATGTTATAGTTTGTTAACGAAGCTTTCCCTCAAGTCTAAATATTTTAAGGCAGTTTGTCGGGTGCGTACCATGGCCAGGTACGCTTATATCGCCTTCCGTTTCTCTACCACGGGTGCGCTTTAAAACAACGGCGCCGCAATTTTACTTCAGAGGCTTTCCTTTCCTTCCTTCTTCTCCGCCCTTAAACTGGCTCTCTTAACTACTACACGCAGAGACAAAGCAACAGTGCGCGCATTAGATCCCATAGATGAGATGAATATTTACAATTATTATTAGGGTTATATTTATATTCGAGTGCTGATTGCTGTGCTATCGTTTGATGACGAAGCTTTCCCTCAAGTCTAAATATTTTAAGGCAGTTGGTCGTGTGCGTATCATGGCCACGCACGTTATATCGCCTTCCGTTTGTCTACCACGGGTGCGCTTTAAGATCACGGCACTGCTTTTTAGCTTTCCTTTCCTTCCTTCTTCTCCGACCTTAAACTGGCTCTCTTAACTACTACACGCAGAGACAAAGCAAACGCGCGCACATGCGATCCAATAGATGAGATGAATCTATATATAAATATATATATATATATATAAATATATATATATATATATATATATATATATATATATATATATATATATATATATATATATATATATATATATATATATATATATATATATATATATATATATATATATATAGAAAACTGTCAGTAATAGCTCTCGTAGTATAGCCCTCTGGGCCGTTTCCTTTTTTTCTTTCAAAAGTAGTCCTCTTAGGGTTAATATAGTTACACGAAGGTATTTCGCCCTCGTCAGCAGCAGTCCTTGAGATAGTTATTGTGGCGGCTACCTTCCCACGCTATGCGTGCCACCATCGCCCCTGGTTAAGCTTCTCCTAGATGCTAGAGTTATACTATGTCCGCGCAACATTGAGCGATCGAAAAGCGCGTTTTCCTCTCTTGGCCCGCGGGGACGGGAGGCTTTGTTCCTGCCGCAGACCCCTCCACGTCTCAGTAAGGTGCCTCGTGGTGGTCTCGTGCGGACGATGCCCTCATATTTCCCCTAATCTTTTAAGAGGTTCAATACTTACAAGCATTTGTCTCGCAAACCATAATAATTTCAAGGGAATTTTCCACTCTCAATAATTTCTCTCGTCGTATTGGAGTGCTGATTGCCGTGTTACAGTTTGTTAACGAAGCTTTCCCTCAAGTCTAAATATTTTAGGGCAGTTTGTCGTGTGCGTATCATGGCCACGCACGCTTATATCGTCTTCGGTTTCTCTACCACGGTGCGCTTTAAAACCACGGCGCTTCAATTTTGCTACAGAGACTTTCCTTTCCTTCCTTCTCCGCCCTTAAACTGGCTGTCTTAACTACTACACGCAGAGACAAAGCAACAGCGCGCGCATTAGATCCCATAGATGAGGTGAATATTTACAATTATTATTAGGGTTATAATGGTATTCGAGTGCTGATTGCTGTGCTATCGTTTGTTAACGAAGCTTTCCCTCAAGTCTAAATATATTAAGGCAGTTTGTCATGTGCGTACCATGGCCACGTACGCTTATATCGCCTTCCGTTTCTCTGCCACGGTTGCGCTTTAAAACCACGGCGCTGCAACTTTGCTTCAAAGACTTTCCTTTCTTTCCTTCTTCTCCGCCCTTAAACTGGCTCCCTTAACTACTACACGCAGAGACAAAGCAACAGCGCGCACATTGGATCCCATTGATGAGATGAATATTTAGAAATATTATTAGGGTTATAATTATATTCGAGTGCTGATAGCCGTGTTATAGTTTGTTAACGAAGCTTTCCCTCAAGTCTAAATATTTTAAGGCAGTTTGTCGGGTGCGTACCATGGCCACGTACGCTTATATCGCCTTCCGTTTCTCTACCACGGTTGCGCTTTAAAACCACGGCGCTGCAATTTTGCTTCAGAGACTTTCCTTTCCTTCCTTCTTCTCCGCCCTTAAACTGGCTCTCTTAACTACTACACGCAGAGACAAAGCAACCGCGCGCGCTTTAGATCCCATAGATGAGATGAATATTTACAATTATTATTAGGGTTACAATTATATTCGAGTGCTGATTGCTGTGCTATCGTTTGTTGACGAAGCTTTCCCTCAAGTGTAAATATTTAAGGCAGTTTGTCGTGTGTGTATCATGGCCACGCACGCTCATATCGCCTTCCGTTTGTCTACCACGGGTGCGCTTTAAGATCACGGCGCTGCATTTTTGCTTTCCTTTCCTTCCTTCTTCTCCGCCCTTAAACTGGCTCTCTTAATAATACACGCAGAGACAAAGTACACGCGCGCGCATGCGATCCAATAGATGAGATGAATATATATATATATATATATATATATATACATATAGAAAACTGTCAGTAATAGCTCTCGTAGTATAGCCCTCTGGGTCGTTTCCTTTTTTTCTTTCAAAAGTAGTCCTATTAGGGTTAATATAGTTACACGAAGGTATTTCGCACTCGTCAGCAGCAGTCCTTGAGATAGTTACTGTGGCGGCTACCTTCCCACGCTATGCGTTCCACCATCGCACCTGGTTAAGCTTCTCCTAGACGCTAGAGTTATACTATGTCCGCGCAACCTTGAGCGATCGGAAAGCGCGTTTTCAACTCTTGGCCGGTGGGGACGGGAGTCTTTGTTCTGGCCGCAGAGCCCTCCACGTCTCAGTAAGGTACCTGGTGGTGGTCTCGTGCGGACGATGCCCTCTCGGTGAGCGCATATTTCCCCTTATCCTTCAAAAGGTTCAATACTTACAAGCATTTGTCTCGCAAACCATATTTATTTCAAAGGAATTTTCCACGTCTCAATAATTTCTCTCGTCGTATTCGAGTGCTGATTGCCGTGTTACAGTTTGTTAACGGAGCTTTCCCTCAAGTCTAAATATTTTAGGGCAGTTTGTCGTGTGCGTATCATGGCCACGCACGCTTATATCGCCTTCGGTTTCTCTACCATGGTTGCGTTTTAAAACCACGGCGCTGCAATTTTGCTACAGAGACTTTCCTTTCCTGCCTGCTTCTCCGCCCTTAAACTGGCTGTCTTAACTACTACACGCAGAGACAAAGCAACAGCGCGCGCATTAGATCCCATAGATGAGGTGAATATTTACAATTATTATTAGGGTTATAATTGTATTCGAGTGCTGATTGCTGTGCTATCGTTTGTTAACGAAGCTTTCCCTCAAGTCTGAATATTTTACGGCAGTTTGTCGTGTGCGTACCATGGCCACGTACGCTTATATCGCCTTCCGTTTCTCTGCCACGGTTGCGCTTTAAAACCACGGCGCTGCAACTTTGCTTCAAAGTCTTTCCTTTCCTTCCTTCTTCTCCGCCCTTAAACTGGCTCCCATAACTACTACACGCAGAGACAAAGCAACAGCGCGCTCATGCGATCCCATAGATGAGATGAATATTTACAGGTATAATTAGGGTTATAATTATATTCGAGTGCTGATTGCCGTGTTATAGTTTGTTAACGAAGCTTTCTCTCAAGTGTAAATATTTTAAGGCAGTTTGTCGTGTGCGTATCATGGCCACGCACGCTTATATCGCTTTCCGTTTGTCTACCACGGGTGCGCTTTAAGATCACGGCGCTGCATTTTTGCTTTCCTTTCCTTCCTTCTTCTCCGCCCTTAAACTGGCTCTCTTAACTACTACACGCAGAGACAAAGCAAACGCGCGCGAATGCGATCCAATAGGTGAGATGAATATATATATATATATATATATATATATATATATATATATATATATATATATATATATATATATACATATAGAAAACTGTCAGTAATAGCTCTCGTAGTATAGCCCTCTGGGCCGTGTTTCCTTTTTTTCTTTCGGAAGTAGTCCTATTAGGGTTATTAGAATTAAACGAAGGTATTTCTCCCTCGTCAGCAGCAGTCTTGAGATAGTGATTGTGGCGGCTACCTTCCCACGCTATGCGTGCCACCATTGCACCTGGTTAAGCTTCTCCTAGACGCTAGAGTTATACTATGTCCGCGCAACCTTGAGCGATCGGAAAGCGCGTTTTCCCCTCTTGGCCGGTGGGGACGGGAAGCTTTGTTCTGGCCGTAGAGCCCTCCACGTCTCAGTAAGGTGCCTGGTGGTGGTCTCGTACGGACGATGCCCTCTCGGTGAGCGCATATTTCCCCTCATCTTTAAGAGGTTCAATACTTACAAGCATTTGTCTCGCAAACCATATTTATTTCAAGGGAATTTTCCACGTCTCAATAATTTATCTCGTCTCTTCGAGTGCTGATTGCCGTGGTATAATTTGTTAACGAAGCTTTCCCTCAAGTCTAAATATGTTAGGGCAGTTTGTCGTGTGCGTATCATGGCCACGCACGCTTATATAGCCTTCCGTTTCTCTACCACGGTTGCGCTTTAAAACCACGGCGCTGCAATTTTGCTTCAGAGACTTTCCTTTCCTTCCTTCTTCTCCTCCCTTATACTGGCTCTCTTAACTACTACACGCAGAGACAAAGCAACAGCGCGCGCATTAGATCCCATAGATGAGATGAATATTTACAATTATTAGGGTTATAATTATATTCGAGTGCTGACTGCGGTGTTATAGTTTGTTAACGAAGCTTTCCCTCAAGTCTAAATATTTTAAGGCAGTTTGTCGTGTGCGTATCATGGCCACGCGCGCTTATATCGCCTTCCGTTTCTCTCCCAAGGTTGCGCTTTAAAACCACGGCGCTGAAATTTTGCTTCAGAGACATTCATTTCCTTCCTTCTTCTCCGCCCTTAAACTGGCTCTCTCAACTACTACACGCAGAGACAGAGCAACAGCGCGCGCATTAGATCCTATAGATGAGATGAATATTTACAATTATTATTAGGGTTATAATTATATTCGAATGCTGATTGCCGTGTTATAGTTTGCTAACGAAGCTTTCCCTCATGTCTAAATATTTTAAGGCAGTTTGTCGGGTGCGTACCATGGCCACGTACGCTTATATCGCCTTCCGTTTCTCTACAACGGCTGCACTTTAAAACCAAGGCGCTGCAAGTTCGGTTCAGAGACTATCCTTTCCTTCCTTCTTCCCCTCCTTTAAACTGGCTCTCTCAACTACTACACGCAGAGACAAAGCAACCGCGCGCGCATTAGATCCCATAGATGAGATGAATATTTACAATTATTATTAGGGTTTAAATTATATTCGAGTGCTGATTGCTGTGTTATAGTTTGTTAACGAAGCTTTTCCTAAAGTCTAAATGTTTTAAGGCAGTTTGTCGTGTGCGTACCATGGCCACGTACGCTTATATCGCCATCCGTTTCTCTACCACGGTTGGGCTTTAAAACCACGGCGCTGCAATATTGCTTCAGAGACTTTCCTTTCCTTCCTTTTTCGCCTCCCTTAAACTGGCTCTCTCAACTACTACACGCAGAGACACAGCAACAGCGCGCGGATTTGATTCCACTGATGAGATGAATATTTACAATTATTATTAGGGTTATAATTATATTCGAGTGCTGATTGCTGTGCTATCGTTTGTTAACGAAGCTTTCCCTCAAGTCTAAATATTTTAAGGCAGTTTGTCGTGTGCGTATCATAGCCACGCACGCGTATATCGCCTTCCGTTTGTCTACCACGGGTTCGCTTTAAAATCGCGGCGCTGCATTTTTGCTTTCCTTTCCTTCCTTCTTCGCCCTTAAACTGGCTCTCTTAACTACTACACGCAGAGACAAAGCAACCGCGCGCGCATGCGATCCCATATATGAGATGAATATATATATATATATATATATATATATATTGTACTGGAGAAGAACGCGCGGCAGGCACTGCTTCGAGAAAGACGACGACAACGTTTTGGTTGAAAGCCTTGTGTCTGTGTTGCCGAAGCTCTGTGTCCTCTCGCTACGTGCTCTGCTATCTGAGCGTCTAATCAACCGAACTATAACGCATCTTAACATTTGGTGGACGTGCTGGGCCCTTCTCAAACCTGGAACTCCGCAGCCGGACGCTCCCTACCGTTTCTGCTATGCCCCAGGACGCTGCGCAGCCCGATCCTCCCATGGCATCGCCTGTCGTCTGCTCCGGTGCTCTCCGCCAACGCGATCCTCCGGTCTTCAGCGGCGACGACGACCATGACGTGGAGGATTGGCTCTCGTCATACGATCGCGTGAGTGCTCACAACAAGTGGGATGACAAAGCTAAATTGACTAACGTCATCTTCTATCTTTCTGGAGTCGCGAATCTCTGGTTCCGGAATCATGAATCTAACCTTTCCACCTGGACAGCATTTACCCATTGTTTCAAAGAAGTCTTCGGTCGCCCTGCTGTGCGCAAGCTCCGCGCAGAACAACGTTTGCGTGGTCGCGCTCAGCAAAAGGGTGAAAACTTCACCAGCTACATTGAAGACGTAGTTGACCTTTGCCGGCGCATTAATCCCACCATGCCCGACTCTGAAAAGATCAAGAATGTAATGAAGGGCATAGAAGATGACGCCTTTCAAATGCTCTTGGCGAAAAATCCTCAAACGATCGACGAGGTCATTACACTGTGCCAGAGCTACGATGAGCTCCGCAAACAACGCCTTACCACGCGCCGCGCTGTCGCGCCGGACGACACGGTTTCGGCTTTAACTGACAGTTCTAGTGCTGCTTCCGCCCACTCTTCGTTCCTCGACCAGATCAAGCAATTTGTTCGCGAAGAAGTCGCGCGCCAACTATCACTGCTGCCTGCTACCCAGTCGTCTGAGTCCTCTTTGTCCCCAGAACTGCGACGCGTCATCCATGAACAAGTCAGCGACGCACTACCTCTTGCTAATCAGCCACCTTCAGCGACAGTCCCGCTCACTTACGCTGCCGTCGTTGCCAGGCCAAGACCTCCGCCTGAAGTTGCGCATTACACGCCCACAAGCGGCTTCTACGCCTCGCCTTCTGCAGCTGCGAACTACGTGCCCAGAAGCGGCTTCTGCGCGCCTCCGCAGCCCCTACGCCCAGTTCAAAACTGTGCTCCGCTACCTAGACCCCCTGTTGATAATCCCTGGCGTACCCAAGACAATCGGCCGATCTGCTTCGTGTGTGGCTTTGCTGGACACGTGGCACGGTTCTGCCGCCGGCGAGGTTGGTATCCTCCCGATACTGCGAGACTTCAAGGGAATGCTCCTGACTCTCAGTCCCGCTATTCACCACCAGTTCCGCACTTCACTCCTTCCTCTCATGTTCCCCAAAGCTTCAACACTCGTCGGTCTCCATCTCCCCGTCGACGTTCCCTGTCCCCCATCGTCCGCCGCCCTCCGGCTGCGGAGGAAAACTAAATGGCGCAGTTCCGGAGGCAAGAACTGCGATCTCTTCGAACTGCTCAAGCCCTCGTTTATTCCCAACGAACGTCATTGAAGTTTTAGCCGAAGGTATCGCCGTTCACGCGCTTGTCGACACGGGTGCCGCTGTATCCGTCATTGCCGACCAGCTTCGCCGTACGCTCCGAAAAGTCGCCATGCCGTTTTCTGCCATTTCGCTACGCACAGCAAGCGCTGATCCTATTGAGCCCTTAGGAACATGTACCGTTCGTGTCGCCATACAAGACACTTTATACCACATTGAATTTGTTGTTCTTCCCCGCTGCTCTCACGACATCATCTTAGGATGGGACTTCCTCTCATCTCATCACGCTATTATTGATTGTGCCCGTGCAGAACTTGCGCTGACTCCATTCTGCGGCAGTCTTTCTGAAGATTTGCCTCCACCTTCTGCTCGAGTGTTCGTTGCCACCGCCACTGATATTCCTCCTTTCTCTTCCGCCCTTGTACCCGTTTCCTGTGCTGCTTTCTACGATTCCACAGTTCTTTTCACGCCATCTCAACTTGCTGTACGCCGTCATCCCTTCTTGCTTCCCTTTGCCCTCCTTCCCTTTCGCCAGGGCTCCAGTGCACTTTACGTTTCGAATCCGTTTTCGTGTCCATCAAGCTTACATCATGGCGAGTGCCTTGGTTTTGCTGATGAATTCGACACGAGCTCTGTCTACGATGTACCTGATGACTCGACTCCTCTTCACGTTGACGCCATGACTCTCCCTGTTTCTGCGCCTCCGCCTGCATGTGAGCGAGAATTTGCTCCGTCTATTGACCCCAACCTCACTCCGAGTCAGCGCACGCAGATCGTCGACCTTCTTAACCGATTTCGAGCTTCTTTCGACCTACAGAAACAATGTTTAGGCCGTACCTCCACAGTCGTTCATCGCATCGACACCGGCAGCCACGCGCCGCTACGCCAACGTCCATACCGTGTGTCCGCGACGGAGCGTCGTGTCATCGATGAGCACGTAGGAGACATGCTCCGACGCGGCGTGATACAGCCATCACACAGTCCTTGGGCTTCTCCGGTAGTGCTGGTCAAAAAGAAAGATGGGACAATTCGTTTTTGTGTGGACTATCGACGACTCAACAAGATAACCCGGAAAGATGTATATCCTCTTCCCCGTATCGACGACGCACTGGACTGCCTCCAAGGCGCTGAATTCTTTTCGTCCTTAGACTTACGATCTGGTTATTGGCAGGTCCCGGTGGCTGATGCAGACCGTCCAAAAACGGCATTTGTTACGCCTGATGGCTTATATGAATTTACCGTGATGCCCTTTGGCCTCTGTAATGCGCCTGCAACTTTTGAAAGAATGATGGATAACATACTCCGGGGCCTCAAATGGCAGACATGCCTTTGTTATCTCGATGACATTGTCATCTTTTCCCCGGACTTTTCTTCTCACCTGTTCCGACTCAAACGCGTGCTCACTTGCCTTGCCGATGCTGGACTCCAGCTCAACTTGAAGAAGTGTCGCTTCGCCGCCCGGCAGCTAGTCATCCTTGGCCACGTTGTTTCGAAAGATGGTGTGCTCCCAGATCCAACCAAACTCCAAGCCGTTGCCGAATTTCCAAGACCAACGACCACAAAAGAACTCCGCAGCTTCATCGGATTATGCTCCTATTTTCGTCGTTTCATCCGCAACTTCGCCACCATAATAGCGCCTTTGACGCAGCTTCTCGCGGGTAACCACGACCTCGTGGCTTGGCCGCCAGCTTGCGATGCCACATTCACGACGCTGCGACGTCTTCTAACCTCACCCCCCCTACTTCGACATTTTGACCCAAGCGCACCGACAGAAATACACACGGATGCCAGTGGCGTCGGCATTGGCGCTGTTCTTGCACAACGAAAGACTGGCTTCGATGAATACGTTGTTGCCTTCGCTAGCCGCGCACTCACGAAAGCGGAAGCAAACTATTCCGTTACCGAAAAAGAATGCCTGGCTATCGTTTGGGCCATAAATAAGTTCCGTCCTTACCTCTACGGTCGCCCGTTCGACGTCATCACGGACCATCATGCACTCTGCTGGCTGTCGTCCTTGAAAGATCCTTCAGGTCGCCTCGCTCGATGGGCGCTTCGCCTCCAAGAGTATGATATTCGAGTGCTGTACCGCTCAGGCCGTAAACATTCGGACGCGGATGCCTTGTCTCGCTCCCCAGTGTCAGGCCAGCCCAATTATCAGAAAGTACGAATATGCGAGTCCTCCCTCACCGCCACGGATATGCTTTCGGAGCAGCACAAGGATCCATGGATTGTTGCTATGCTGGCTTTTCTGTCAGACCCATCAGCGCCTTCTACTGGACGTGCGTTGCGTCGCCAAGCACACCACTTCGCTGTTCGTGACGGGCTCCTGTACCGCCGTAACTACCTCTCGGACGGGCGCAAATGGTTACTCGTGGTTCCTCGGCATCTACGTTCGGACATATGTGCGGCGTTTCACGATGACCCGCAATGCGCACATGCAGGAGTACTCAAAACATACGCGCGCCTGCGAATTCGTTATTACTGGCGCGGGATGTACCGATTCGTCCGCCAATATGTCCGCTCCTGCCTCGCATGCCAACGCCGCAAGAATACCCCTCATGCCTTAGCTGCTCCACTGCAACCCTTGCCTTGCCCAGGACGGGCCTTTGACCGGGTCGGAGTTGATCTTTATGGACCCCTTCCGGGTACTTCAGATGGCAACCGCTGGGTGATAGTGGCGATAGACCATCTCACGCGTTACGCGGAAACTTCGCCTCTGCCCAACGCATCTGCGCGGGATGTTGCCGGGTTCCTTCTGCGTAACGTCATACTTCGCCATGGAGCCCCCAGAGAGTTGCTGAGCGACAGAGGCCGCGTCTTTCTGTCTGATGTTATAGAAGCCCTGCTCAAGGAATGCAACGTAATTCACCGTACTACTACTGCATACCACCCGCAAACTAATGGCATGACTGAGCGCTTTAACCGCACTCTTGGCGATATGTTAGCCATGTACGTCGCATCTGACCAAACCAATTGGGACCGAATTCTCCCCTTCGTGACGTACGCTTATAATACCGCCACACAGACCACTACAGGATTTTCCCCGTTCTTTCTTCTTTACGGACGTGAGCCTTCCTGCACAATGGACACCATCCTTCCGTATCGCCCTGACCCAACGGAGGCTACTACCCTGTCCGAAGCTGCTGCACACGCGGAAGAGTGCCGAAAGCTCGCCCGCACATTTACTTCGGCTGATCAGCAGCGACAGAAGCACCTTCGGGATATTCCCTCCTCTCTGGCACCCTATGCCCCTGACTCACTAGTCTGGCTTTGGGTTCCCGCTACCAGCCCTGGACTTTCACCAAAGCTTGTTTCTAAGTACCAAGGTCCCTACCGTGTCGTCAGTCAAACGTCTCCTGTGAACTACTTGGTAGAACCCCTTGAGCCGCCTTCCGATAAGCGCCGCCGAGGGCGCGAAATCGTGCACGTTCAGCGGCTCAAGCCGTACTTTGACCCACCTGTGCTATCTTGCCCGTAGGTCGCCGAGACGGCTCCTCTTCTCCGGGGAGGCAATTGTACTGGAGAATAACGCGCGGCAGGCACTGCTTCGAGAAAGACGACGACAACGTTTCGGTTGAAAGCCTTGTGTCTGTGTTGCCGAAGCTCTGTGTCCTCTCGCTACGTGCTCTGCTATCTGAACGTCTAATCAACCGAACTATAACGCATCTTAACAATATATCTATATATATATATATATATATATATATATATATATATAGATATATGTATATATATATGTATGGAAAACTATCAGTAATAGCTCTCGTAGTATAGCCCTTTGGGCCATTTCCTTTTTTTCTTTCGAAAGTAGTCTATTAGGGTTATTTTAATTAAACGAAGGTATTTCGCCCTCGTCAGCAGCAGTCCTTGAGATAGTGATTGTGGCGGCTACCTTCCCAGGCTATGCGTGCCACCATCGCACCTGGTTAAGCTTCTCCTAGACGCTAGAGTTATACTATGTCCGCGCAACATTGAGCGATCGGAAAGCGCGTTTTCCTCTCTTGGCCGGCGGGTCCGGGAGGCTTTGTTCCGATCGCAGAGCTCTCCACGTCTCAGTAAGGTGCCTGGTGGTGGTCTTGTGCGGACGATGCCCTCTCGGTGAGCGCATATTTCCCCTCATCTTTTAAGAGGTTCAATACTTACAAGCGTTTGTCTCGCAAACCATATTTATTTCAAGGGAATTTTCCACGTCTCAATAATTTCTCTCGTCGTATTCGAGTGCTGATTGCCGTGTTATAGTTTGTTAACGAAGCTTTCCCTCAAGTCTAAATATTTTAAGGCACTTTGTCGGGTGCGTACCATGGCCACGTACGCTTATATCGCCTTCCGTTTCTCTACCACGGGTGCGCTTTAAAACAACGGCGCTGCAATTTTACTTCAGAGACTTTCCTTTCCTTCCTTCTTCGCCTCCCTTAAAGTGGCTCTTTCAACTACTATACGCAGAGACAAAGCAACAGCGCGCGCATTAGATCCCATAGATGAGATGAATATTTACAATTATTATTAGGGTTATAATTATATTCGAGTGCTGATTGCCGTGTTATAGTTTGTTAACGAAGCTTTCCCTCAAGTCTAAATATTTTAAGGCAGTTTATCGGGTGCGTACCATGGCCACGTACGCTTATATCGCCTTCCGTTTCTCTACCACGGGTGCGCTTTAAAACAACGGCGCTGCAATTTTACTTCAGAGTCTTTCCTTTCCTTCCTTCTTTGCCTCCCTTAAAGTGGCTCTCTCAACTACTATACGCAGAGACAAAGAAACAGCGCGCGCATTAGATCCCATACATGAGATGAATATTTACAATTATAATTAGGGTTATAATTATATTCGAGTGCTGATTGCCGTGTTATAGTTTGTTAACGAAGCTTTCCCTCAAGTGTAAATATTTTAAGGCAGTTTGTCGGGTGCGTACCATGGCCACGTACGCTTATATTGCCTTCCGTTTCCCTACAACAGGTGCGCTTTAAAACCACGGCGCTGCAATTTTGCTTCAGGGACTTTCCTTTCCTTCCTTCTTCGCCTCCCTTAAACTGGCTCTCTTAACTACTACACGCAGAGACAAAGCAACAGCGCGCGCATTAGATCCTATAGATGAGATGAATATTTACAATTATTATTAGGGTTATAATTATATTCGAATGCTGATTGCCGTGTTATAGTTTGCTAACGAAGCTTTCCCTCAAGTCTAAATATTTTAAGGCAGTTTGTCGGTTGCGTACCATGGCCACGTACGCTTATATCGCCTTCCGTTTCTCTACAACGGGTGCACTTTAAAACCAAGGCGCTGCAAGTTTGCTTCAGAGACTTTCCTTTCCTTCCTTCTTCCCCTCCTTTAAACTGGCTCTGTCAACTACTACACGCAGAGACAAAGCAACCGCGCGCGCATCAGATCCCATAGATGAGATGAATATTTACAATTATTATTAGGGTTTAATTTATATTCGAGTGCTGATTGCTGTGTTATAGTTTGTTAACGAAGCTTTTCCTAAAGTCTAAATGTTTTAAGGCAGTTTGTCGTGTGCGTACCATGGCCACGTACGCTTATATCGCCATCCGTTTCTCTACCACGGTTGCGCTTTAAAACCACGGCGCTGCAATTTTGCTTCAGAGACTTTCCTTTCCTTCCTTTTTCGCCTCCCTTAAACTGGCTCTCTCAACTACTACACGCAGAGACAAAAGGACAGCGCGCGCATTAGACCCCATAGATGAGATGAATATTTACAATTATTATTAGGGTTATAATTATATTCGAGTGTTGATTGCCGTGCTATCGTTTGTTAACGAAGCTTTCCCTCAAGTGTAAATATTTTAAGGCAGTTTGTCGTGTGCGTATCATGGCCACGCACGCTTATATCGCCTTACGTTTGTCTACCACGGTTGCGCTTTAAAAGCACGGCGCTGCAATTTTGCTTCAGAGACTTTCCTTTCCTTCCTTCTTCTCCGCCCTTAAACTGGCTCTCTTAAATACTACACGCAGAGACAGAGCAACCGCGCGCGGATTAGATTCCATAGATGAGATGAATATTTACAATTATTATTAGGGTTATAATTATATTCGAGTGCTGATTGCTGTGCTATCGTTTGTTAACGAAGCTTTCCCTCAAGTCTAAATATTTTAAGGCAGTTTGTCGTGTGCGTACCATGGCCACGTACGCTTATATCGCCTTCCGTTTCTCTACCACGGGTGCGCTTTAAAACAACGGCGCTGCAATTTTACTTCAGAGACTTTCCTTTCCTTCCTTCTTCGCCTCCCTTAAACTGGCTCTCTTAACTACTACACGCGGAGACAAAGCAACGGTGCGCGCATTAGATCCCATAGATGAGATGAATATTTACAATTATTATTAGGGTTATATTTATATTCGAGTGCTGATTGCTGTGCTATCGTTTGTTGACGAAGCTTTCCCTCAAGTCTAAATATTTTAAGGCAGTTTGTCGTGTGCGTATCATGGCCACGCACGCTTATATCGCCTTCCGTTTGTCTACCACGGGTGCGCTTTAAGATCACGGCGCTGCTTTTTTGCTTTCCTTTCCTTCCTTCTTCTCCGACCTTAAACTGGCTCTCTTAACTACTACACGCAGAGACAGAGCAAACGCGCGCGCATGCGATCCAATAGATGAGATGAATATATATATAAATATATATATATATATATATATATATATATATATATATATATATATATATATATATATATATATATATATATATATATATATAGAAAACTGTCAGTAATAGCTCTCGTTGTATAGCCCTCTGGGCCGTTTCCTTTTTTTCTTTCAAAAGTAGTCCTATTAGGGTTAATATAGTTACACGAAGGTATTTCGCCCTCGTCAGCAGCAGTCCTTGAGATAGTTATTGTGGCGGCTACCTTCCCACGCTATGCGTGCCACCATCGCGCCTGGTTAAGCTTCTCCTAGACGCTAGAGTTATACTATGTCCGCGCAACATTGAGCGATCGGAAAGCGCGTTTTCCTCTCTTGGCCCGCGGGGACGGGAGGCTTTGTTCCTGCCGCAGAGCCCTCCACGTCTCAGTAAGGTGCCTGGTGGTGGTCTCGTGCGGACGATGCCCTCTCGATGAGCGCACATTTCCCCTCATCTTATAAGAGGTTCAATACTTACAAGCATTTGTCTCGCAAACCATATTTATTTCAAGGGAATTTTCCACTCTCAATAATTTCTCTCGTCGTATTCGAGTGCTGATTGCCGTGTTATAGTTTGTTAACGGAGCTTTCCCTCAAGTCTAAATATTTTAAGGCAGCTTGTCGGGTGCGTACCATGGCCACGTACGCTTATATCGCCTTCCGTTTCTCTACCACGGGTGCGCTTTAAAACAACGGCGCTGCAATTTTACTTCAGAAAGTTTCCTTTCCTTCCTTCTTCGCCTCCCTTAAACTGGCTCTCTCAACTACTATACGCAGAGACAAAGCAACAGCGCGCGCTTTAGATCCCATAGATGAGATGAATATTTACAATTATTATTATGGTTATAATTATATTCGAGTGCTGATTGCCGTGTTATAGTTTGTTAACGATGCTTTCCTTCAAATCTAAATATTATAAGGCAGTTTGTCGTGTGCGTATCATGGCCACGCACGCTTATATCGCCTTCCGTTTGTCTACCACGGGTGCGCTTTAAGATCACGGCGCTGCATTTTTGCTTTCCTTTCCTTCCTTCTTCTCCGCCCTTAAACTGGCTCTCTTAACTACTACACGCAGAGACAAAGCAAACGCGCGCGAATGCGATCCAATAGATGAGATGAATATATATATATATATTTATATATATATATATATACATATAGAAAACTGTCAGTAATAGCTCTCGTAGTATAGCCCTCTGGGCTGTTTCCTTTTTTTCTTTCGAAAGTAGTCCTATTAGGGTTATTAGAATTAAACGAAGGTATTTCGCCCTCGTCAGCAGCAGTCCTTGAGATAGTGATTGTGGCGGCTACCTTCCCACGCTATGCGTGCCACCATTGCACCTGGTTAAGCTTCTCCTAGACGCTAGAGTTATACTATGTCCGCGCAACCTTGAGCGATCGGAAAGCGCGTTTTCCCCTCTTGGCCGGTGGGGACGGGAAGCTTTGTTCTGGCCGTAGAGCCCTCCACGTCTCAGTAAGGTGCCTGGTGGTGGTCTCGTACGGACGATGCCCTCTCGGTGAGCGCATATTTCCCCTCATCTTTTAAGAGGTTCAATACTTACAAGCATTTGTCTCGCAAACCATATTTATTTCAAGGGAATTTTCCACGTCTCAATAATTTGTCTCGTCTCTTCGAGTGCTGATTGCCGTGGTATAATTTGTTAACGAAGCTTTCCCTCAAGTCTAAATATGTTAGGGCAGTTTGTCGTGTGCGTATCATGGCCACGCACGCTTATATAGCCTTCCGTTTCTCTACCACGGTTGCGCTTTAAAACCACGGCGCTGCAATTTTGCTTCAGAGACTTTCCTTTCCTTCCTTCTTCTCCTCCCTTATACTGGCTCTCTTAACTACTACACGCAGAGACAAAGCAACAGCGCGCGCATTAGATTCCATAGATGAGGTGAATATTTACAATTATTAGGGTTATAATTATATTCGAGTGCTGACTGCGGTGTTATAGTTTGTTAACGAAGCTTTCCCTCAAGTCTAAATATTTTAAGGCAGTTTGCCGTGTGCGTATCATGGCCACGCACGCTTATATCGCCTTCCGTTTCTCTCCCACGGTTGCGCTTTAAAACCACGGCGCTGAAATTTTGCTTCAGAGACATTCATTTCCTTCCTTCTTCTCCGCCCTTAAACTGGCTCTCTCAACTACTACACGCAGAGACAAAGCAACAGCACGCGCATTAGATCCTATAGATGAGATGAATATTTACAATTATTATTAGGGTTATAATTATATTCGAGTGCTGATAGCCGTGTTATAGTTTGTTAACGAAGCTTTCCCTCAAGTCTCAATATTTTAAGGCAGTTTGTCGTGTGCGTATCATGGCCACGCACGCTTATATCGCCTTCCGTTTGTCTACCACGGGTGCGCTTTTAAACCACGGCGCTGCAATTTTGCTTCAGATTCTTTCCCTTCCTTCCTTCTTCCCCTCCCTTAAACTGGCTCTATTAATTACTACACGCTGAGACAAAGTACCAGCGCGCGCATTAGACTACATAGATGAGATGAAAATTTAAATTATTATTATGGTTATAATTATATTCTAGTGCTGATTGCCGTGTTATAGTTTGTTAACGAAGCTTTCCCTCAAGTGTAAATATTTTATGGCAGTTTGTCGGGTGCGTACCATGGCCACGTACGCTTATATTGCCTTCCGTTTCCCTACAACGGGTGCGCTTTAAAACCACGGCGCTGCAATTTAGCTTCAGAGACTTTCCTTTCCTTCCTTCTTCGCCTCCCTTAAACTGGCTCTCTTAACTACTACACGCAGAGACAGAGCAACAGCGCGCGCATTAGATCCCATAGATGAGATGAATATTTACAATTATTATTAGGGTTATAATTATATTCGAGTGCTGATTGCTGTGCTATCGTTTGTTAACGAAGCTTTCCCTCAAGTCTAAATATTTTAAGGCAGTTTGTCGTGTGCGTATCATGGCCACGCACGCTTATATCGCCTTCCGTTTGTCTACCAAGGGTGCGCTTTAAGATCAGGGCACTGCATTTTTGCTTTCCTTTCCTTCCTTCTTGTCCGCCCATAAACTGGCTCTCTTAACTACTACACGCAGAGACAAAGCAACAGCGCCCGCATTAGGAAAGGCGTAATAAATGAGTCATCAGAATATGTAACAAGCAAAGTTACAGTGAATGCGTGACATCACAAGCACGTCTGTACTGCAGATAAGAAGGAATCTGGGGTGGCTGAGTTGACCACGCTTTGCGGAAGAGCGTTCCATTCGCGAATTGTCTTGGGCAGGAAGGAATAAAGATATGCGTTTCTTCTAGCGCGCGGCAATAATATTGTTTGATTGTGCTTACCTCTGGTCAGTCGCGATTTGTCAACTTGCATGTAGTTGTCAAATCTCATTTTAGTGTGGTTGTTAACTATGTTATACATTGCTTGTAGACGGTGCATTTTGCGACGAGTTTCTAGTGTCTGGAGCCCAGATCGCAACCTTAAAGAGGTGACTGAAATGCGCCAATTGTAAGCATTATAGATAAATCTAAGAGCTTTTTTTGTACTCTTTCGATAATGTCTATACCAGCCTTTGTGTGAGAGTCCCAGTCTATATGGGCATACTCGAGTGTTGGCCTAATAATTGCCTTATATGCGGTTAATTTGGTAGCACTAGTGCAATTTTCAAAACGGTGCTTTAATAACCATAACTTTTTCATTGCTGCCGCAGAAACATACCTAACGTGAGCGGTACAGCTCATCTTGGAATCAATTGTAATTCCAAGATTGTAATTCCAGAGACTTTCCTTCCTTCTTCTCCGCCCTTAAACTGGCTCTCTTAACTACTACACGTAGAGACAAAGCAACAGCGCGCGCATTAGATCCCATAGATGAGATGAATATTTACAATTAAAATTAGGGTTATAATTATATTCGAGTGCTGATTGCTGTGCTATCGTTTGTTAACGAAGCTTTCCCTCAAGTCTAAATATTTTAAGGCAGTTTGTCGTGTGCGTATCATAGCCACGCACGCTTATATCGCTTTCCGTTTGTCTACCACGGGTGCGCTTTAAAACCACAGCGCTGCATTTTTGCTTTCCTTTCCTTCCTTCTTCTCCGCCCTTAAATTGGCTCTCTTAACTACTACACGCAGAGACAAAGCAACAGCGCGCGCATGCGATCCCATAGATGATATATATATATATATTGAAAACTATCAGTCATAGCTCTCGTAGTATAGCCCTCTGGGCCGTTTCCTTTTTGTCTTTCGAAAGTAGTCCTATTAGTGTTCTTATAATTACACGAAGGTATTTCGCCCTCGTGAGCAGCAGTCTTTGAGATAGTTATTCTGGCGGCTGCCTTCCCACGCTATGCGTGCCGCCATCACACCTGGTTAAGCTTCTCCTAGAAGCCAGAGTTATACTATGTCCGCGCAACCTTGAGCGATCGGAAAGCGCGCTTTCCCCTCTTGGCCGGCGGGGACGGGAGGCTTAGTTCTGACCGTAGAACCCTCCACGTCTCAGTAAGGTTCCTGGTGGTGGTCTCGTACGGACGATGCCCTCTCGGTGAGCGCATATTTCCCCTCATCTTTTAAGAGGTTCAATACTTACAAGCATTTGTCTCGCAAACCATATTTATTTCAAGGGAATTTTCCACGTCTCAATAATTTGTCTCGTCTCTTCGAGTGCTGATTGCCGTGGTATAATTTGTTAACGAAGCTTTCCCTCAAGTCTAAATATGTTAGGGCAGTTTGTCGTGTGCGTATCATGGCCACGCACGCTTATATAGCCTTCCGTTTCTCTACCACGGTTGCGCTTTAAAACCACGGCGCTGCAATTTTGCTTCAGAGACTTTCCTTTCCTTCCTTCTTCTCCTCCCTTATACTGGCTCTCTTAACTACTACACGCAGAGACAAAGCAACAGCGCGCGCATTAGATCCCATGGATGAGATGAATATTTACAATTATTAAGGTTATAATTATATTCGAGTGCTGACTGCGGTGTTATAGTTTGTTAACGAAGCTTTCCCTCAAGTCTAAATATTTTAAGGCAGCTTGTCGTGTGCGTATCATGGCCACGCACGCTTATATCGCCTTCCGTTTCTCTGCCACGGTTGGGCTTTAAAACCACGGCGCTGAAATTTTGCTTCAGAGACTTTCCTTTTCTTCCTTCTCCTCCGCCCTTAAACTGGCTCTCTTAACTACTACACGCAGAGACAAAGCAACAGCGCCTGCATTAGATCCGATAGATAAGATGAATATTTACAATTAATATTAGGGTTATAATTATATTCGAGTGCTGATTGCTGTGCTATCGTTTGTTAAAAAAGCTTTCCCTCAAGTCTCAATATTTTAAGGCAGTTTGTCGTGTGCATATCATGGCCACGCACGCTTATATCGCCTCCGTTTCTCTACCACTGGTGCGCTTTAAAACCAAGGCGCTGCAGTTTTGCTTTCCTTTCCTTCCTTCTTCTCCGCCCTTAAACTGGCTCTCTTAACTACTAATCGCAGAGACAAAGCAACAGCGCGCATGCGATCCCATAGATGAGATGAATATATCTATAGAAGACTATCAGTAATAGCTCTCGTAGCATAGCCCTGTGGGCGTTTCCTTTTTTTCTTTCGAAAGTAGTCCTATTAGTGTTATTATAATTACACGAAGGTATTTCGCCCTCGTCAGCAGCAGTCCTTGAGATAGTTATTCTGGCGACTTCCTTCCCACGCTATGCGTGCCGCCATCGCACCTGGTTAAGCTTCTCATAGACGCTAGAGTTATACTATGTCCGCGATACCTTGAACGATCGGAAAGCGCGCTTTCCCCTCTTGGCCGGCGGGGACGGGAGGCTTTGTTCCGGCCGTAGAGCCCTCCACGTCTCAGTAAGGTGCCTGGTGGTGGTCTCATGCGGATGATTCCCTCTCGGTGAGCGCATATTTCCCCCCATCTTTTAAGAGGTTCAATACTTACAAGCATTTGTCTCGCAAACCATATTTACTTCAAGGGAATTTGCCACGTCTCAATAATTTCTCTCGTCGTATTCGAGTGCTGATTGCCGTGTTATAGTTTGTTAACGAAGCTTTCCCTCAAGTCTAAATATTTTAGGGCAGTTAGTCGTGTGCGTACATGGCCACGCACGCTTATATCGCCTTCCGTTTCTCTACCACGGGTGCGCTTTAAAACCATGGCGCTGCAATTTTGCTTCAGAGACTTTCTTTTCCTTCCTTCTTCGCCTCGCTTAAACTGGCTCTCTTAACTACTACACGCCGAGACAAAGCAACAGCGCGCGCATTAGATCCCATAGATGAGATGAATATTTACAAATAATATTAGGGTTATAATTATATTCGAGTGCTGATTGCTGTGCTATCGTTTGTTAACGAAGCTTTCCCTCAAGTCTCAATATTTTAAGGCAGTTTGTCGTGTGCGTATCATGGCCACGCACGCTTATATCGCCTTCCGTTTGTCTACCACGGGTGCGCTTTTAAACCACGGCGCTGCAATTTTGCTTCAGATTCTTTCCTTTCCTTCCTTCTTCCCCTCCCTTAAACTGGCTCTATTAATTACTACACGCTGAGACAAAGTAACAGTGCGCGCATTAGACTCCATAGATGAGATGAAAATTTAAATTATTACTATGGTTATAATTATATTCTAGTGCTGATTGCCGTGTTATAGTTTGTTAACGAAGCTTTCCCTCAAGTCTAAATATTTTAAGACAGTTTGTCGTGTGCGTATCATGGCCACGCACGCTTATATCGCCTTCCGTTTCTCTACCACGGGTGCGCTTTAAAACCACGGCGCCGCAGTTTTGCCTTCCTTTCCTTCCTTCTTCTCCGCCCTTAAACTGGCTCTCTTAACTACTAAACTAAGAGACAAAGCAACAGCGCGCGCATGCGATCCCATAGATGAGATCAATATATATATAGAAGACTATCAGTAATAGCTCTCGTAGTATAGCCCTCTGGGCCGTTTCCTTTTTTTCTTTCGAAAGTAGTCCTATTAGTGTTATTATAATTACACGAAGGTATTTCGCCCTCGTCAGCAGCAGTCCTTGAGATAGTTATTCTGGCGGCTACCTTCCCACGCTATGCGTGCCGCCATCGCACCTGGTTAAGCTTCTCCTAGACGCTAGAGTTATACTATGTCCGCGCAACCTTGAACGATCGGAAAACGCATTTTCCCCTCTTGGCCGGCGGGGACGGGAGGCATTGTTCCGGCCGTAGAGCCCTCCACGTCTCAGTAAGGTGCCTGATGGTGGTCTCGTACGGACGATTCCCTTTCGGTGAGCGCATATTTCCCTTCATCTTTTAAGAGGCTCAATACTTACAAGCATTTGTCTCGCAAACCATATTTATTTCAATGGAATTTTCCACGTCTCAATAATTTCTCTCGTCGTATTCGAGTGCTGATTGCCGTGTTATAGTTTGTTAACGAAGCTTTCCCTCAAGTCTAAATATTTTAAGGCAGTTTGTATGGTGCGTACCATGGCCACGTACGCTTATATCGCCTTCCGTTTCTCTACCACGGATGCGCTCTAAAACAATGGCGCTGCAATTTTGCTTCAGAGCCTTTCCTTCCTTCTTCGCCTCCCTTAAACTGGCTCTCTCAACTACTACACGCAGAGACAAAGCAACAGCGCGCGCATTAGATCCTATAAATGAGATGAATATTTACAATTGGTATTAGGGTTATCATTATATTCGAGTGCTGATTGCCGTGTTATAGTTTGTTAACGAAGCTTTCCCTCAAGTCTAAATATTTTAAGGCCGTTTGTAGGGTGCGTACCATGTCCACGTACGCTTATATCGCCTTCCGTTTCTCTACCACGGGTGCACTTTAAAACAACGGCGCTGCAATTTTGCTTTAGAGTGTTTCCTTCCTTCTTCGCCTCCCTGAAACTGGCTCTCGCAACTACTACACGCGGAGACAAAGCAACAGCGCGCGCATTAGATCCCATAAATGAGATGAATATTTATAATTGGTATTAGGGTTATCATTATATTCGAGTGCTGATTGCCGTGTTATAGTTTGTTAACGAAGCTTTCCCTGGTGAGTTTTCCATGCTAGCCCATAAAATATATATATATATATATTGTAAGGAAGATGAGGAACGTGCGCGCAGTCAGCAGCATAGGCAGCATCAAGCGCGCGGCAGAGGCTCGAGCTCGGGGACTGTGCTCGGTGCATCGTAGAACCGGCGGTCGCTACGAACCCCAATAAACCTCCTTTATAAGTGGTGGAGCCGTGTGGGGTAACGTTCCACCCTACCATCCTGGAATTCCGTTCTCGGACGCTACCCTCTGCCATGCCGTACGCCGACCAGCAGACCCTTCCATCGCCACCCGTCCCTTGCGCTGGCACCGTTCGCCAGCGGGAGCCCCCCATCTTCAGCAGAACCGACGACAACGACGTTGAATAGTGGCTGTTGTCCTACGAACGGGTGAGCGTTCACAACAAATGGAATGACTCGGACAAGCTGGCTTACGTGTCATTCTACCTCGCGGGCGTGGCCAGTCTTTGGCTCAGAAATCATGAAAGGGATATCCGAACGTGGTCGACGCACAAGGCGTCGATTACAGAAGTATTTGACCAACCCGACGTCAGGAAACTCCGAGCCGAGCAGCGTTTGCGTACACGCGCACAGGACACGGGTGAGACATTCACCAGGTATATAGAAGATGTTCTCGATTTGTGCAGGCGCGTGAACGCTGCCATGACGGAAGCGGAAAAGATCAAGCACGTCATGAAGGGAATCGACGATGACGCGTTCCAAATGCTTCTGGCCAAGGGCCCGCGCACGGTTGGCGACGCCATCAGCTTGTGCCAGAGCTATGATGAATTGCGTAAGCAGCGAGCTCTGACAAGGCGACATCCCACACCAAATGCGGCACCACTCTGCAGTCTCACCACCGGCCCAGAACGCCTCCCTGATAACGCAAATCAAGGATTTCGTCCGCGAAGAAGTCGCACGACAGCTATCTCTGGTGTCCGTCACTCAGGAGTCTGCCAGCACTTTGCCTTCTCATATTCGTAACGTGATCCATGAAGAGGTCGCGGAAGCGCTGCCGGCTGTTCACCAGCAGGATGTCGTGGCTACACTTGTCACTTATGCTACGGTTGCTGCAATGGCCCCTCGCACTGTGCCCGTGCGTCGCTTCCTGCAGCCTGTGCACCGCTGTCCACCTCCCGTCCCCTGGACCACCACTGCCGTGCTAACCCCTGGCGTACGCCGGACAATCGCCCTATATGCTTCGCATGTAGGTGTCCCGGTCATGTCGCAAGGTTCTGCCGCCGCCGCTCGCAGGCGTTCCATGACGATCGCCGAGCGCCCTATGCGCCGCCTGATTCAAATGCGCCTTACGGACCTTTCGACCCATCACCAGTTCGCTCCCAGACTGATCGCCGTCCTCGCTTCGAACGCCTCCGGTCACCCTCCCCACGTCGTCGATCGCTTTCCCGTATGCGTCGACGACCCGTCTCTAACGAAGAGGGAAACTAGACGACGCAGTTCATGAGGCAAGAACTGCGCAAGTGTCGACATGCCGAAGTCCTCCTCCTTTACCTGCCAATGTCATTGATGTGCTTATCGAAGATGTCGCTACAGTCGCCTTAGTCGATACCGGTGCCGCTATTTCAGTTATGGATGCCAGGTTTTGCCGTTCGCTTCGTAAAGTGACGACGTCTCTGTCTGGATTGTCGCTCCGAACGGCCAGTGCTCAACCCATTCACCCTACCGCTGCTTGTACTGCCCGTGTGATCATACAGGACGTTTTGTACACGATTGAATTCATAGTTCTTTCATCGTGCTCTCACGCCGTTATTCTAGGATGGGATTTTCTGTCACGTCACAAAGCCATCATCAATTGCGCTCGGGCTGAGATTGAACTTTTCCACCTTGGTGACCTGGCCTCGGTCGATGCTCATCCTGCCGCTAACATTGTCGTGAAAGAAGACACCTGTATCCCCCCGTGCTCGTCAGCATTCGTACCAGTCTTCTGTAGTACCATATCCGATGGGACGGTCTTCTTCATGCCCTCTCATCACTTTGTTTCCCAAAAGCACTTCACTTCCTTTGCCCTTTACAGCTTTTGACCTTGCCGCCGGTGTGAGCACGATGCCCATTTACAATCATCTTTCATCGCCGCTATCACTGCTCCGCCGCGAATGCCTTGGTTACGTCGAGTCGTCGATTCAACACGAATTGTCTCCGTCCTCGACGAAGTGTCTTCTACTGCCGCCCATGAACTGAGTGCCCTCTCCGTACCAGACTCAACATCGACTGGTGTGTTCAGCCCATTCATCGCTGAAGATCTGACGCCTTCGCAGCGATCTCAACTTGTCGCAATCCTTCAGCACTTCCGCCTTTCTTTCGACGTTGTGCAAACCTCTCTTGGCCGTGCATCGACAGTCAAGCATTACATCGACACTGGCGCTCACTCACCCCTGTGACAAAGACCATATCGCGTGTCCGCTACGGAACGTCGCGTCATTGCAGACCAGGTCGATGACATGCTCCGTCGAGGCGTCATTCAACCTTCCCAAAGCCCATGGGCCTCTCCCGTGGTCGTCGTCACAAAGAAAGACGGTTCCATCCGCTTCTGCATTGACTTTCGGCGGTTGAACAAGATCACGCGGAAGGACGCCTACCCATTACCACGCATCGATGATGCTCTGGACTGTTTGCAGGGAGCTGAGTTCTTTTCTTCGCTGGATTTGCGGTCAGGCTACTGGCAGGTTCCGATGGCAGATGCCGATCGCCCGAAAACTGCCTTTGTTACACCAGACGGCTTGTATGAATTCACCGTCATGCCTTCCGGACTTTGCAACGCACCTGCTACGTTCGAAAGAATGATAGATAATGTTCTGCGTGGCCTCAAAGGGAAAATATGTCTTTGCTATCTTGACGACATTGTGGTGTTCGCCCCTGATTTCCCAACACACCTGCTCCGCCTCCAGCACGTACTCACTTGCTTGACCAACGCCGGGTTGCAACTTAACTTGAAGAAGTGTAGATTTGCTGTTCGTCAGCTAACAATTTTAGGCCATGTCGTGTCAAAGGAGGGCATTCGCCCGGATCCCGAGAAGCTACGTGCTGTTACTGCGTTCCCAAAACCTACTACTATGAAAGAGCTACGCAGTTTTATCGGCCTCTGCTCTTACTTCCGGCGATTCGTTCGAAACTTTGCGTCAATTATGTCGCCTCTCACGCAGCTCCTTGATGGCGCTAGAGATCTCTCATCATGGTCTCCAGAGTGTGACGACGCCTTCACAACCTTGCGCCGTCTTCTCACGACGCCACCTATTCTTCGCCATTTTGACCCACAAGCGCGAACCGAAATTCATACCGATGCAAGCGGTGTAGGCCTTGGCGCTGTGTTGGCACAGCGTCAACCTGGCCACCCAGAATACGTCGTCGCATACGCGAGTCACACGTTAACCAAGGCGGAGACCAATTACAGTGTTACAGAAAAGGAGTGTTTGGCCATTGTGTGGGCGCTTGGCAAGTTTCGCCCATATTTATACGGCCGATCTTTTGACCTAGTGACCGACCACCACGCACTATGTTGGCTGTCGACGCTCAAAGATCCATCGGGCCGCCTTGCCCGCTGGGCATTGCGAATCCAAGAATACGACATCCGCGTGGTGTACCGTTCCGGGCGAAAGCACTCTGACGCTGACGCGCTATCGCGATCACCACTTCCCCCGAAGGCCAGTGACGACTCCCCGTGCGAGTGCACATTATCCTCTCTGGACGTTGACACTATCGCTGCTGCACAGCGTAATGATCCCTGGACTGCATCTCTGCTCGACCTTCTCTCGGATACGTCGAAAGTTCCAGCGTCACGTACGCTTCGGCGCCAAGTGCCTCATTTTGCGATTCGCGACCAGCTACGGTATCGACGCAACTATGCCCCAGAGGGACGCACCTGGTTACTCGTCATTCCGAGAATCTTGCGAGCAGAGCTCTGCTCCTCGTTCCACGTCGACCCTCAGTGTGGCCATGCGGGAGTCTTCAAGACCTACGAAAGACTTCGCCACCGCTATTACTGGCGGTTACTGTAGAATTTCGTTCGAAAGTTCGTCCGCTCTTGTCATGAGTGCCAACGCCGGAAAGCGCCACCGCATAATAGCGCCGGTGAACTCCAGCCTTTACAATGCCCATCCCGACCCTTTGATCGCGTGGGCATAGATCTCTGCGGGCCGCTTCCCTTGACTCCTGCCGGCAACAGGTGGATAATCGTTGCGGTAGACCACTTAACCCGTTATTCGGAGACTGCTGCTCTACCAAATGCTACAGCGCAGGATGTCGCCAATTTCCTACTGCGTCCTTTTCTCCTTCGTCATGGAGGTCCACGTGAACTTTTAAGCGACAGAGGCCACGCCTTCTTATCTGAAGTCATCGAACAACTGCTTGCTGAATGCGCTATTGTTCATCGTAAATGCACTGCTTATCACCCACAGACTAACGGTACCACGGAACGCTTTAATCGAACTCTTGGTGACATGCTCGCCATGTATGTCTCACCTGATCACTCTAATTGGGACCTAGTTCTTCCGTTTGTTACCTACGCCTACAACACCGCGACTCAGGCCACTACCGGATTCTCACCCTTTTACCTTCTTTACGGCCGTCATCCTTCGCACACCATCGACACCATTCTGCGCTACTGGCCAGGCCCATCTGAATGCCTGCCGATATTGGAAGCCGCCAGACAAGCAGAGGAATGTCGCCAGCTTGCCCACCGATTCACGTCGGACGACCAGAACCACCAAAAAGCCGTTCACGATGCCCAGAACTCGACTCCCACTTTTCTCCCTGGCCTTCTCGTCTGGTTGTTAGTGCCCCACTGCACGCCAGGGCTCGCTTCAAAACTCCTTCCGAAGTACGACGGTCCATACCGCGTTCTCGAGACAACATCACCCGTTAATTATCTGGTTGAGCCGCTAACGCCACCGTCCGACATGCGACGTCGTAACCGCGAAGTCGTTCACGTTCAGCGTCTCAAGCCGTATCACAATTCCACCATCCTTCCAGGAAACTTAGTCGCCAGGTTGGCTCCCTTATTTCCGCGGGGCCATTGTAAGGAAGATGAGGAACGTGCGCACAGTCAGCACCATCAGCAGCATCAAGCGCGCGGCAGAGGCTCGAGCTCGGGGACTGTGCTCGGTGCATCGTAGAAAGGGCGGTCGCTACGAACCCCAATAAACCTCCTATATATAAATATATATATATATATATATATATTTATATAAATATACATATATATACATACATGTATATAGCAAACTATCAGTCATAGCTCTCGTAGTATAGCCCTCTGGGCCGTTTCCATTTTTTCCTTCGCAAGTAGTCCTATTAGGGTTCTTATAATCACACGAAGGTATTTAGCCCTCGTCAGCAGCAGTCCCTGAGATAGTTACTCTGGCGGCTAGCTTCCCACGCTATGCGTGCCGCCATCGCACCTGGTTAAGCTTCTCTTAGACGCTAGAGTTATACTATGTCCGCGCAAAATTGAGCGATCAGAAAGCGCGTTTTCCCCTCTTGGCCGGGGGGGGGGGGACGGGAGGCTTTGTTCCGGCCTCAGAGCCCTCCACGTCTCAGTAAGGTTCCTGGTGATGGTCTCGTGCGGACGATGCCCTCTCGGTGAGCGCATATTTCCCCTCATCTTTTAAGAGGTTCAATACTTACAAGCATTTGTCTCGCAAACCATACTTATTTCAAGGGATTTTTCCACGTCTCAATAATTTCTCTCGTCGTATTCGAGTGCTGAATGCCGTGTTATACTTTTTTAACGAAGCTTTCCCTCAAGTCTAAATATTTTAAGGCAGTTTGTCGGGTGCGCACCATGGCCACGTACGCTTATATCGCCTTCCGTTTCTCTACCACTAGTGCGCTTTAAAACCACGGCGCTGCAATTTTGCTTCAAAGTCTTTCCTTTCCTTCCTTCTTCGCCTCCCTTAAACTGGCTCTCTCAGCTACTACACGCAGAGACAAAGCAACAGCGCGCGCATTAGATCTCATAGATGAGATGAATATTTACAGTTATTATTAGGGTTATAATTATATTCCAGTGCTGATTGCCGTGCTATCGTTTGTTAAGGAAGCTTTCCTTCAAGTCTCAATATTTTAAGGCAGTTTGTCGTGTGCGTATCATGGCCACGCACGCTTATATCGCCTTCCGTTTGTCTACCACGGGTGCGCTTTTAAACCACGGCGCTGCAATTTTGCTTCAGATTCTTTCCTTTCCTTCCTTCTTCCCCTCCCTTAAACTGGCTCTATTAATTACTACACGCTGAGACAAAGTACCAGCGCGCGCATTAGACTACATAGATGAGATGAAAATTTAAATTATTATTATGGTTATAATTATATTCTAGTGCTGATTGCCGTGTTATAGTTTGTTAACGAAGCTTTCCCTCAAGTCTAAATATTTTAGGGCAGTTTGTCGTGTGCGTATCATGGCCACGCACGCTTATATCGCCTTCCGTTTCTCTACCACCGGTGCGCTTTAAAGCCATGGCGCTGCAATTTTGCTTCAGAGACTTTCCTTTCCTTTCTTCTTCGCCTCCCTTAAACTGGCTCTCTCAACTACTACACACTGAGACAAAGCAACAGCACGCGCATTAGATCCCATAAATGAGATGAATATTTACAATTGTTATTAGGGTTATATTATATTCGAGTGCTGATTGCCGTGCTATCGTTTGTTAACGAAGCTTTCCCTCAAGTCTAAATATTTTAAGGCAGTTCGTGTGCGTATCGTGGCCATGCACGCTTATATCGCCTTCCGTTTCTCTAACACGGGCGCGCTTTAAAACCACGGCGCTGCAGTTTTGCTGTCCTTTCCTTCTTTCTTCTCCGCCCTTAAACTGGCTCTCTTAACTACTAGACGTAGAGACAAAGCAACAGCGCGAGCATGCAATCCCATAGATGAGATGAATATATATATATATATATATATATATATTAGTCATAGCTCTCGTAGTATAGCCCTCTGGGCCGTTTCGTTTTTTTCTTTCGAAAGTAGTTCTATTAGTGTTATTATAATTACACGAAGGTATTTCGCCCACGTCAGCAGCAGTCCTTCAGATAGCTATTTTGGCGCCTAGCTTCCCACGCTATGCGTGCCGCCATCGCACCTGCTTAAGCTTCTCCTAGACGCTAGAGTTACACTATTTCCGCGCAACCTTGAGCGATCGGAAAGCGCGTTTTCCCCTCTTGGCGGGCGGGGACGGGACGCTTTGTTCCGGCCGTAGAGCCCTCCACGTCTCAGTAAGGTGCCTGGTGGTGGTCTCGTGCGGACGATTCCCTCTCGGTGAGCGCATATTTCTCCTCATCTTTTAAGAGGTTCAATACTTACAAGCATTTGTCTCGCAAACCATATTTATTTCAAGGGAATTTTCCACGTCTCAATAATTTCTCTCGTCGTATTCGAGTGCTGAATGCCGTGTTATAGTTTGTTAACGAAGCTTTCCCTCAAATCTAAATATTTTAGGGCAGTTTGTCGTGTGCGTATCATGGCCACGCACGCTTATATCGCCTTCCGTTTCTCTACCACGGGTGCGCTTTAAAACCATGGCGCTGCAATTTTGCTTCAGAGACTTTCCTTTCCTTCCTTCTTCGCCTCCCTTAAACTGGCTCTCTCAACTACTACACACTGAGACAAAGCAACAGCGCGCGCATTAGATCCCATAGATGAGATGAATATTCACACATAATATTAGGGTTATAATTATATTCGAGTGCTGATTGCTGTGCTATCGTTTGTTAACGAAGCTTTCCTTCAAGACTAAATATTTTAAGGCAGTTTGTCGTGTGAGTATCATGGCCACGCACGCTTATATCGCCTTCCGTTTCTCTACCACGGTTGCGCTTTAAAACCACGGCGCTGCAATTTTGCTTCAGGGACTTTCCTTCCTTCTTCGCCTCCCTTAAACTGGCTCTCTCACCTACTACACACAGAGACAAAGCAACAGCGTGCGCATTGGATCCCGTAGATGAGATGAATATTTACAATTATTACAAGGGTTATAATTATATTCGAGTGCTGATTGCCGTGCTATCGTTTCTTAACGAAGCTTTCCCTCAAGTCTCAATATTTTAAGGCAGTTTGTCGTGTGCGTATCATGGCCACGCACGCTTATATCGCCTTCCGTTTGTCTACCACGGTACGCTTTTAAACCACGGCGTTGCAATTTTATTTCAGAGACTTTCCTTTCCTTCCTTCTTCCCCTCCCTTAAACTGGCTCTATTAATTACTACACGCTGAGACAAAGTAACGGCGCGCGCACTAGACCCCATACATGAGATGAATATTTACAATATGTATTAGGGTTATATTATATTCGAGTGCTGATTGCCGTGCTATCGTTTCTTAACGAAGCTTTCCCTCAAGTCTAAATATTTTAGGGCAGTTTGTCGTGTGCGTATCATGTCCACGCACGCTTATATCGCCTTCCGTTTCTCTACCACGGGTGCGCTTTAAAACCATGGCGCTGCAATTTTGCTTCAGAGACTTTCCTTTCCTTCCTTCTTCTCCTCCCTTAAACTGGCTCTCTTAACTACTACACGCAGAGACAAAGCAACAGCACGCGCATTAGATCCCATAAATGAGATGAATATTTACAATTGTTATTAGGGTTATATTATATTCGAGTGCTGATTGCCGCGCTATCGTTTGTTAACGAAGCTTTCCCTCAAGTCTAAATATGTTAAGGCAGTTCGTGTGCGTTTCATGGCCACGCACGCTTATATCGCCTTCCGTTTCTCTACCACGGGTGCGCTTTAAAACCATGGCGCTGCAATTTTGCTTCAGAGACTTTCCTTTCCTTCCTTCTTCGCCTCCCTTAAACTGGCTCTCCCAACTACTACACACTGAGACAAAGCAACAGCGCGCGCATTAGATCCCATAGATGAGATGAATATCTACAAATAATATTAGGGTTATATTATATTCGAGTGCTGATTGCCGTGCTATCGTTTGTTAACGAAGCTTTCCCTCAAGTCTAAATATTTTAAGGCAGTTCGTGTGCGTATCATGGCCATGCACGCTTATATCGCCTTCCGTTTCTCTAACACGGGCGCGCTTTAAAACCACGGCGCTGCAGTTTTGCTGTCCTTTCCTTCTTTCTTCTCCGCCCTTAAACTGGCTCTCTTAACTACTAGACGTAGAGACAAAGCAACAGCGCGTGCATGCGATCCCATAGATGAGATGAATATATATATATATATATATATATATATATATATATATATATATATATATATATATATATATATATATATATATATTAGTCATAGCTCTCGTAGTATAGCCCTCTGGGCCGTTTCGTTTTTTTCTTTCGAAAGTAGTTCTATTAGTGTTATTATAATTACACGAAGGTATTTCGCCCACGTCAGCAGCAGTCCTTCAGATAGTTATTTTGGCGCCTAGCTTCCCACGCTATGCGTGCCGCCATCGCACCTGCTTAAGCTTCTCCTAGACGCTAGAGTTACACTATTTCCGCGCAACCTTGAGCGATCGGAAAGCGCGTTTTCCCCTCTTGGCGGGCGGGGACGGGACGCTTTTTCCGGCCGTAGAGCCCTCCACGTCTCAGTAAGGTGCCTGGTGGTGGTCTCGTGCGGACGATTCCCTCTCGGTGAGCGCATATTTCTCCTCATCTTTTAAGAGGTTCAATACTTACAAGCATTTGTCTCGCAAACCATATTTATTTCAAGGGAATTTTCCACGTCTCAATAATTTCTCTCGTCGTATTCGAGTGCTGAATGCCGTGTTATAGTTTGTTAACGAAGCTTTCCCTCAAGTCTAAATATTTTAGGGCAGTTTGTCGTGTGCGTATCATGGCCACGCACGCTTATATCGCCTTCCGTTTCTCTACCACGGGTGCGCTTTAAAACCATGGCGCTGCAATTTTGCTTCAGAGACTTTCCTTTCCTTCCTTCTTCGCCTCCCTTAAACTGGCTCTCTCAACTACTACACACTGAGACAAAGCAACAGCGCGCGCATTAGATCCCATAGATGAGATGAATATTCACACATAATATTAGGGTTATAATTATATTCGAGTGCTGATTGCTGTGCTATCGTTTGTTAACGAAGCTTTCCTTCAAGACTAAATATTTTAAGGCAGTTTGTCGTGTGAGTATCATGGCCACGCACGCTTATATCGCCTTCAGTTTCTCTACCACGGTTGCGCTTTAAAACCACGGCGCTGCAATTTTGCTTCAGGGACTTTCCTTCCTTCTTCGCCTCCCTTAAACTGGCTCTCTCACCTACTACACACAGAGACAAAGCAACAGCGTGCGCATTAGATCCCGTAGATGAGATGAATATTTACAATTATTACAAGGGTTATAATTATATTCGAGTGCTGATTGCCGTGCTATCGTTTCTTAACGAAGCTTTCCCTCAAGTCTCAATATTTTAAGGCAGTTTGTCGTGTGCGTATCATGGCCACGCACGCTTATATCGCCTTCCGTTTGTCTACCACGGTACGCTTTTAAACCACGGCGTTGCAATGTTATTTCAGAGACTTTCCTTTCCTTCCTTCTTCCCCTCCCTTAAACTGGCTCTATTAATTACTACACGCTGAGACAAAGTAACGGCGCGCGCACTAGACCCCATACATGAGATGAATATTTACAATAGGTATTAGGGTTATATTATATTCGAGTGCTGATTGCCGTGCTATCGTTTGTTAACGAAGCTTTCCCTCAAGTCTAAATATTTTAGGGCAGTTTGTCGTGTGCGTATCATGGCCACGCACGCTTATATCGCCTTCCGTTTCTCTACCACGGGTGCGCTTTAAAACCATGGCGCTGCAATTTTGCTTCAGAGACTTTCCTTTCCTTCCTTCTTCTCCTCCCTTAAACTGGCTCTCTTAACTACTACACGCAGAGACAAAGCAACAGCACGCGCATTAGATCCCATAAATGAGATGAATATTTACAATTGTTATTAGGGTTATATTATATTCGAGTGCTGATTGCCGTGCTATCGTTTGTTAACGAAGCTTTCCCTCAAGTCTAAATATTTTAAGGCAGTTCGTGTGCGTATCATGGCCATGCACGCTTATATCGCCTTCCGTTTCTCTAACACGGGCGCGCTTTAAAACCACGGCGCTGCAGTTTTGCTGTCCTTTCCTTCTTTCTTCTCCGCCCTTAAACTGGCTCTCTTAACTACTAGACGTAGAGACAAAGCAACAGCGCGTGCATGCGATCCCATAGATGAGATGAATATATATATATATATATATATATATATATATATATATATTAGTCATAGCTCTCGTAGTATAGCCCTCTGGGCCGTTTCGTTTTTTTCTTTCGAAAGTAGTTCTATTAGTGTTATTATAATTACACGAAGGTATTTCGCCCACGTCAGCAGCAGTCCTTCAGATAGTTATTCTGGCGGCTACCTTCCCACGCTATGCGTGCCGCCATCGCACCTGGTTAAGCTTCTCCTAGATGCTAGAGTTATACTATGTCCGCGCAACCTTGAACGATCGGAAAGCGCGTTTTCCCCTCTTGGCCGGCGGGGACGGGAGGCATTGTTCCGGCCGTAGAGCCCTCCACGTCTCAGTAAGGTGCCTGATGGTGGTCTCGCGTGGACGATTCCCTCTCGGAGAGCGCATATTTCCCTTCATCTTTTAAGAGGCTCAATACTTACAAGCATTTGTCTCGCAAACCATGATTATTTCAATGGAATTTTCCACGTCTCAATAATTTCTCTCGTCGTATTCGAGTGCTGATTGCCGTGTTATAGTTTGTTAACGAAGCTTTCCCTCAAGTCTAAATATTTTAAGGCCGTTTGTAGGGTGCGTACCATGTCCACGTACGCTTATATCGCCTTCCGTTTCTCTACCACGGGTGCACTTTAAAACAACGGCGCTGCAATTTTGCTTTAGAGTTTTTCCTTCCTTCTTCGCCTCCCTGAAACTGGCTCTCGCAACTACTACACGCGGAGACAAAGCAACAGCGCGCGCATTAGATCCCATAAATGAGATGAATATTTACAATTGGTATTAGGGTTATCATTATATTCGAGTGCTGATTGCCGTGGTATAGTTTGTTAACGAAGCTTTCCCTGGTGAGTTTTCCATGCTAGCCCATAGATTATAAGAATATATATATATATATGTATATATATATATATATATATATATATATATATATTGTAAGGAAGATGAGGAACGTGCGCGCAGTCAGCAGCATAGGCAGCATCAAGCGCGCGGCAGAGGCTCGAGCTCGGGGACTGTGCTCGGTGCATCGTAGAACCGGCGGTCGCTACGAACCTCAATAAACCTCCTTTATAAGTGGTGGAGCCGTGTGGGGTAACGTTCCACCCTACCATCCTGGAATTCCGTTCTCGGACGCTACCCTCTGCCATGCCGTACGCCGACCAGCAGACTCTTCCATCGCCACCCGTCCCTTGCGCTGGCACCGTTCGCCAGCGGGAGCCTCCCATCTTCAGCAGAACCGTCGACAACGACGTTGAAAAGTGGCTGTCGTCCTACGAACGGTTGAGCGTTCACAACAAATGGAATGACTCGGACAACCTGGCTTACGTGTCATTCTACCTCGCGGGCGTGGCCAGTCTCTGGCTCAGAAATCATGAAAGGGATATCCGAACGTGGTCGACGCACAAGACGTCGATTACAGAAGTATTTGACCAACCCGCCGTCAGGAAACTCCGAGCCGAGCAGCGTTTGCGTACACGCGCACAGGACACGGGTGAGACATTCACCAGGTATATAGAAGACGTTCTCGATTTGTGCAGGCACGTGAACGCTGCCATGACGGAAGCGGAAAAGATCAAGAACGTCATGAAGGGAATCGACGATGACGCGTTCCAAATGCTTCTGGCCAAGGGCCCGCGCACGGTTGGCGACGCCATCAGCTTGTGCCAGAGCTATGATGAATTGCGTAAGCAGCGAGCTCTGACAAGGCGACATCCCACACCAAATGCGGCATCACTCTGCAGCCTTACCACCGGCCCAGAACGCTTCCCTGATAACGCAAATCAAGGATTTCGTCCGCGAAGAAGTCGCACGACAGCTATCTCTGGTGTCCGTCACTCAGGAGTCTGCCAGCACTTTGCCTTCTCATATCCGTAACGTGATCCATGAAGAGGTCGCGGAAGCGCTGCCGGCTGTTCACCAGCAGGATGTCGTGGCTACACCAGTCACTTATGCTACGGTTGATGCAATGGCCCCTCGCACTGTGCCCGTGCGTCGCTTCCTGCAGCCTGTGCACCGCTGTCCACCTCCCGTCCCCTGGACCACCACTGCCGTGCTAACCCGTGGCGTACACCGGACAATCGCCCTATATGCTTCGCATGTAGGTGTCCCGGTCATGTCGCAAGGTTCTGCCGCCGCCGCTCGCAGGCGTTCGATGACGATCGCCGAGCGCCCTATGCGCCGCCTGATTCAAATGCTTCTTACGGACCTTTCGACCCATCAACAGTTCGCTCCCAGACTGATCGCCGTCCTCGCTTCGAACGCCTCCGGTGACCCTCCCCACGTCGTCGATCGCTTTCCCCTATGCGTCGACGACCCGTCTCTAACGAAGAGGGAAACTAGACGACGCAGTTCCTGAGGCAAGAACTGCGCAAGTGTCGACATGCCGAAGTCCTCCTCCTTTACCTGCCAATGTCATTGATGTGCTTATCGAAGATGTCGCTACAGTCGCCTTAGTCGATACCGGTGCCGCTATTTCAGTTATGGATGCCAGGTTTTGCCGTTCGCTTCGTAAAGTGACGACGTCTCTGTCTGGATTGTCGCTCCGAACGGCCAGTGCTCAACCCATTCACCCAACCGCTGCTTGTACTGCCTGTATGATCATACAGGACGTTTTGTACACGATTGAATTCATAGTTCTTTCATTGTGCTCTCACGCCGTTATTCTAGGATGGGATTTTCTGTCACGTCACAATGCCATCATCAATTGCGCTCGGGCTGAGATTGAACTTTTCCACCTTGGTGACCTGGCCTCGGTCGATGCTCATCCTGCCGCTAACATTGTCGTGAAAGAAGACACCTGTATCCCCCCGTGCTCGTCAGCATTCGTACCAGTCTTTTGTAGTACCATATCCGATGGGACGGTCTTCTTCATGCCCTCTCATCACTTTGTTACCCGAAAAGCACTTCCTTTGCACTTTACAGCTCTTGACCTTGCCGCCGGTGTGAGCACGATGCCCATTTACAATCATCTTTCATCGCCGCTATCACTGCTCCCCCGCGAATGCCTTGGTTACGTCGAGTCGGTCGATTCAACACGAATTGTCTCCGTCCTCGACGAAGTGTCTTCTACTGCCGCCCATGAACTGAGTGCCCTCTCCGTACCAGACTCAACATCGACTGGTGTGTTCAGCCCATTCATCGCTGAAGATCTGACGCCTTCGCAGCGATCTCAACTTGTCGCAATCCTTCAGCACTTCCGCCTTTCTTTCGACGTTGCGCAAACCTCTCTTGGCCGTGCATCGACAGTCAAGCATTACATCGACACTGGCGCTCACTCACCCCTGTGACAAAGACCATATCGCGTGTCCGCTACGGAACGTCGCGTCATTGCAGACCAGGTCGATGACATGCTCCGTCGAGGCGTCATTCAACCTTCCCAAAGCCCATGGGCCTCTCCCGCGGTCCTCGTCACAAAGAAAGACGGTTCCATCCGCTTCTGTATTGACTTTCGGCGCTTGAACAAGATCACGCGGAAGGACGCCTACCCATTACCACGCATCGATGATGCTCTGGACTGTTTGCAGGGAGCTGAGTTCTTTTCTTCGCTGGATTTGCGGTCAGGCTACTGGCAGGTTCCGATGGCAGATGCCGATCGCCCGAAAACTGCCTTTGTTACACCAGACGGCTTGTATGAATTCACCGTCATGCCTTTCGGACTTTTCAACGCACCTGCTACGTTCGAAAGAATGATGGATAATGTTCTGCGTGGCCTCAAAGGGAAAATATGTCTTTGCTATCTTGACGACATTGTGGTGTTCGCTCCTGATTTCCCAACACACCTGCTCCGCCTCCAGCACGTACTCACTTGCTTGACCAACGCCGGGTTGCAACTTAACTTGAAGAAGTGTAGATTTGCTGTTCGTCAGCTAATAATTTTAGGCCATGTCGTGTCAAAGGAGGGCATTCGCCCGGATCCCGAGAAGCTACGTGCTGTTACTGCGTTCCCAAAACCTACTACTATGAAAGAGCTACGCAGTTTTATCGGCCTCTGCTCTTATTTCCGGCGATTCGTTTGAAACTTTGCTTCAATTATGTCGCCTCTCACGCAGCTCCTTGATGGCGCTAGAGATCTCTCAGTATGGTCTCCAGAGTGTGACGACGCCTTCACAACCTTGCGCCGTCTTCTCACGACGCCACCCATTCTTCGCCATTTTGACCCACAAGCGCCAACCGAAATCCATACCGATGCAAGCGGTGTAGGCCTTGGCGCTGTGTTGGCACAGCGTCAACCTGGCCACCCAGAATACGTCGTCGCATACGCGAGTCACACGTTAACGAAGGTGGAGACCAATTACAGTGTTACAGAAAAGGAGTGTTTGGCCATTGTGTGGGCGCTTGGCAAGTTTCGCCCATATTTATACGGCCGATTTTTTGACCTAGTGACCGACCACCACGCACTATGTTGGCTGTCGGCGGTCAAAGATCCATCGGGCCGCCTTGCCCGCTGGGCATTGCGAATCCAAGAATACGACATCCGCGTGGTGTACCGTTCCGGGCGAAAGCACTCTGACGCTGACGTGCTATACCGATCACCCCTTCCCCCGAAGGCCAGTGACGACTCCCCGTGCGAGTGCACATTATCCTCTCTGGACGTTGACACTATCGCTGCTGCACAGCGTAATGATCCCTGGACTGCATCTCTGCTCGACCTTCTCTCGGATACGTCGAAAGTTCCAGCGTCACGTACGCTTCGGCGCCAAGTGCCTCATTTTGCGATTCGCGACCAGCTACGGTATCGACGCATCTATGCCCCAGAGGGACGCACCTGGTTACTCGTCATTCCGAGAATCTTGCGAGCAGAGCTCTGCTCCTCGTTCCACGTCGACCCTCAGTGTGGCCATGCGGGAGTCTTCAAGACCTACGAAAGACTTCGCCACCGCTATTACTGGCGGTTACTGTATAATTTCATTCGAAAGTTCGTCCGCTCTTGTCATGAGTGCCAACGCCGGAAAGCGCCACCGCATAATAGCGCCGGTGAACTCCAGCCTTTACAATGCCCATCCCGACCCTTTGATCGCGTGGGCATAGATCTCTGCGGGCCGCTTCCGTTGACTCCTGCCGGCAACAGGTGGATAATCGTTGCGGTAGACCACTTAACCCGTTATTCGGAGACTGCTGCTCTACCAAATGCTACAGCGCAGGATGTCGCCAATTTCCTACTGTGTCGTTTTCTCCATCGTCATGGAGGTCCACGTGAACTTTTAAGCGATCGAGGCCGCGCCTTCTTATCTGAAGTCACCGAACAACTGCTTGCTGAATGCGCTATTGTTCATCGTAAATGCACTGCTTATCATCCACAGACTAACGGTACCACGGAACGCTTTAATCGAACTCTTGGTGACATGCTCGCCATGTATGTCTCACCTGATCACTCTAATTGGGACCTAGTTTTTCCGTTTGTTACCTACGCCTACAACACCGTGACTCAGGCCACTACCGGATTCTCACCCTTTTACCTTCTTTACGGCCGTCATCCTTCGCACACCATCGACACCATTCTGCGCTACTGGCCAGGCCCATCTGAATGCCTGCCGGTTTTGGAAGCCGCCAGACAAGCAGAGGAATGTCGCCAGCTTGCCCGCCGATTCACCTCGGACGACCAGAACCGCCGAAAAGCCGTTCACGATGCCCAGAACTCGACTCCCACTTTTCTCCCGGGCCCTCTCGTCTGGTTGTTAGTGCCCCACTGCACGCCAGGGCTCGCTTCAAAACTCCTTCCGAAGTACGACGGTCCATACCGCGTTCTCGAGACAACATCACCCGTTAATTTTCTGGTTGAGCCGCTAACGCCACCGTCCGACATGCGACGTCGTAACCGCGAAGTCGTTCATGTGCAGCGTCTCAAGCCGTATCACAATTCCACCATCCTTCCAGGAAACTTAGTCGCCAGGATGGCTCCCTTATTTCCGCGGGGCCATTGTAAGGAAGATAAGGAACGTGCGCACAGTCAGCACCATCAGCAGCATCAAGCGCGCGGCAGAGGCTCGAGCTTGGGGACTGTGCTCGGTGCATCGTAGAACCGGCGGTCGCTACGAACCCCAATAAACCTCCTATATATATATATATATATATATATATATATATATATATATGTATATATATATATATATATATATATATATATGTATATATATATATATATATATATATATATATTTATATAAATATATATATATACATACATTTATAGAGCAAACTATCAGTCATAGCTCTCGTAGTATAGCCCTCTGGGCCGTTTCCTTTTTTTCCTTCGCCAGTAGTCCTATTAGGGTTATTATAATCACACGAAGGTATTTCGCCCTCGTCAGCAGCAGTCCTTGAGATAGTTACTCTGGCGGCTAGCTTCCCACGCTATGCGTGCCGCCATCGCACCTGGTTAAGCTTCTCTTAGACGCTAGAGTTATACTATGTCCGCGCAACATTGAGCGATCGGAAAGCGCGTTTTCCCCTCTTGGCCGGGGGGGGGGGGACGGGAGGCTTTGTTGCGGCCTCAGAGCACTCCACGTCTCAGTAAGGTTCCTGGTGATGGTCTCGTGCGGACGATGCCCTCTCGGTGAGCGCATATTTCCCCTCATCTTTTAAGAGGTTCAATACTTACAAGCATTTGTCTCGCAAACCATAGTTATTTTAAGGGATTTTTCCACGTCTCAATAATTTCTCTCGTCGTATTCGAGTGCTGATTGCCGTGTTATAGTTTGTTAACGAAGCTTTCCCTCAAGTCTAAATATGTTAAGGCAGTTTTCCTAGTCTCTAAAGCCGCTCGAGTTCGCTCTTCTCCTCGGGCAGCCATTTTTCTAAGAAAGTATGCCTTCCAACCACTCAGAACCAACTATCGCGGACAACATCAGGCCCTTTCCACTTAAGTGTGAGGCTCGGAGCAGGAGCTGTGGCGCTGGAAAATAGCCTGGGGCCTGACGAACCAACCGACTGAGCTATCTTTCCGGGCAACATCCAAGGGTAACGAGTTCAAATCACCTGTTGTGTTCCTTTTTTTACCCTTTTTCTGTCTTTTTTTCTGTCTTTTTGATGTCTTTTCCTTTATTTTATCACTGTACAGGAACCCTCCTAAAATAAAAAAAACAAAGATATATATCTTCAATTATGTATGGCCACACATGTGCAGGTCATAAATACCAGGTTCTCTAGCCGAGTGCCTTCCGTGCGGTATAACCGAGCACAGATTGGTCCACCTTGACTGATCAAATAGGGCACCACTGTATGTTAAATGAGGCGTACAACTCCTGCGGGAGCCGCCGTGGTTACTCAGTGGCTATGGTGTTAGGCTGCTGAGCACGAGGTCGCGGGATCGGATCCCGGCCACGGCGGCCGCATTTCGATGGCGGCGAAATGCGAAAACACCCGTGTACTTAGATTTAGGTGCACGTTAAAGAACCCCAGGTGGTCGAAATTTCCGGAGTCCTCCACTACAGTGTGCCTCATAATCAGAAAGTGGTTTTGTCACGTAAAATCCCATATTTTAATTTTTAATTTAACTCCTGCGGGGACGGTAGAGTATCCGCCTCCCGTGCAATAGGGCCGTGATTCAAATGCCGGGCCACACAATTCTCCACCGGAAAATACCAGAAAAAAAACCGTGTGTTGAGAAAATTGCACAAACAGGCCTGGAGTGCGGCCTGATCCCGGTGACCAGAAGCGGTAACGCACTCTCTCACCAGAGCAGGATTGGCCACCCTGGTGCAGTACTTGGCCACGACCTCCTATATGAACACAACAATCAAACCCCGGCCCTCAGTCACCAGCAGCTGCGAAGCAACTGACCACGGCGGCGGTCAGACCTGCGACGCTGCAGACGGTGCTAAGAATCCCTGGCTCCGGACAGGCCGCCATTGGAATATGAACCTGGTAACGTTTAACGCTAGAACGTTATCTAGTGAGGCGAGTCTAGCAGTGCTATTGGAGGAATTAGAGGGCAGTAAATGGGATGTAATAGGGCTCAGTGAAGTTAGGAGGCCAAAAGAAGCATATACAGTGCTAAAAAGCAGGCACGTCCTGTGCTACCGGGGCTTAGCAGAGAGACCAGAACTAGGAGTCGGATTCCTGATTAATAGGAACATAGCTGGTAACATACAGGAATTCTATAGCATTAACGAGAGGGTGGCATGTCTTGTTGTGAAACTTAATAAGAGGTACAAATTGAAGGTTTTACAGGTCTATGCCCCTACATCTAGTCATGATGACCAGGAAGTCGAAAGCTTCTATGAAGACGTGGAATCGGCACTGGGTAAAGTCAAAACAAGATACAGTATACTGATGAGCGATTTCAATGCCAGGGTAGGCAAGAAGCAGGCCGGAGACAAGTCAGTGGGGGAATATGGCACAGGCTCTAGGAATAGCAGAGGAGAGTTATTAGTAGAGTTTGCAAAACAGAATTATATGCCGATAATGAATACCTTTTTCCGCAAGTGGGTTAGCCGAATGTGGACGTGGAAGAGCCCGAATGGTGAGACTAGAAATGAAATCGACTTCATACTCTGCGCAAACCCCGGCATCATACAAGATGTAGACGTGCTCGGCAAGGTGCGCTGCAGTGACCATAGGATGGTAAGAACTCGAATTAGCCTTGATTTGAGGAGGGAACGGAAGAAACTGGTACATAAGAAGCCAATCAATGAGTTAGCGGTAAGAGGGAAACTAGAGGAATTCCGGATCAAGCTACAGAACAGGTATTCGGCTTTAACCCAGGAAGAGGACCATAGTGTTGAAGCAATGAACGACAATTGTATGGGCATCATTAAGGAGTGCGCAATAGAAGTCGGTGGTAACGCTGTTAAACAGGAAACCAGTAAGCTATCGCAGGAGACGAAAGATCTGATCAAGAAACGCCAATGTATGAAAGCCTCTAACCCTACAGCTAGAATAGAACTGGCCTAACTTTCTAAGTTAATCAACAAGCGTAAGACAGCGGACATAAGGAACTATAATATGGATAGAATTGAAGAGGCTCTCAGGAACGGGGGAAGCCTAAAAGCAGTAAAGAAGAAACTAGGAATAGGCAAGGATCAGATGTGTGCGTTACCAGCAATATCATTACTAATATGGATGAGATAGTTTAAGTGGCTGAACAGTTTTATAGAGATTTATACAGTACCAGTAACATCCACGACGATAAGGCGAGAGAGAATGGTCTAGAGGAACTTGAAATCCCACAAGTAACACCGGAAGAGGCAAAGAACGCCTTGGGAGCTATGCAAAGGGGGAAGGCAGCTGGGGAGGATCAGGTAACAGCAGATTTGTTAAAGGATGGTGGGAACACTGTCCTAGAAAGATTGGCCGCCCTATATACACAATGCCTCATGACCTCGAACGTTCCGGAATCTTGGAAGAATGCTAACATAATCCTAATGCATAAGAAAGAGGACGCCAAAGACTTGAAAAATTATAGACCGATCAGTTTACTGTCCGTTGCCTACAAAGTATTTACTAAGGTAATCGCAAATAGACTCAGGAATACCTTAGACTTCTGTCAACCAAAGGACCAGGCAGGATTCCGTAAAGGCTACTCAACAATAGACCATATTCACACTATCAATCAGGTGATAGAGAAATGTGCGGAATATAACCAACCCTTATACATAGCCTTCATTGATTACGAAAAAGCATTTGATTCAGTCGAAACCTCAGCAGTTATGAAGGCACTATGGAATCAGGGTGTAGATGAGCCATATGTAAAGATACTAGAAGATATATATAGCGGTTCCACAGCCCCCGTAATCCTCCACAAAGAAAGCAACAAAATCCTAATAAAGAAAGGCGTCAGACAGGGAGATACGATATCGCCAATGCTATTCACAGCATGTTTACAGGAGGTATTCAGAGACCTGGAGTGGGAAGAATTGGGGATAAAGGTTGATGGAGAAAACCTTAGCAACTTGTGATTCGGGGATGATATTGCCTTGCTTAGTAACTCATGAGACCAATCGCAATGCATGCTCACTGACCTTGAGAGGCAAAGCAGAAGGGTGGGTCTGAAAATTAATCTACAGAAAACTAAAGTAATGTTTAACAGTCTCGGAAGAGAACAGCAGTTTACGATAGGTAGCGAGGCACTGGAAGTGGTAAGGGAATACATCTACTTGACCACGGATGCGGATCATGAGACTGAAATAACCAGAAGAATAAGAATGGGCTAGGGTGCGTTTGGCAGGCATTCTCAATCATGAACAGCAGGTTGCCACTATTGCTCAAGAGCAAAGCGTATAACAGCTGTGTCTTACCAGTACTCACCTACGGGGCAGAAACCTGGACGCTTACGAAAAGGGTTCTGCTGAATTTGAGGATGACGCAACGAGCTATGGAAAGAAGAATGATAGGTGTAACGTTAAGGGATAAGAAAAGAGAAGTTTGGGTGAGGGAACAAACGCGGGTAAATGACATCTTACTTGAAATCAAGAAAAAGAAATGGGCATGGGCCAGACATGTAATGAGGAGGGAAGATAACCGATGGTCATTAAGGGTTACGGACTGGATTCCAAGGGAAGGGAAGCGTAGTAGGGGCGGCAGAAAGTTAGGTGGGCGGATGACATTAAGACGTTTGCAGGGACAACATGGCCACAATTTGTACATGACCGGGGTATTGGAGAAATATGGGAGAGGCCTTTGCCCTGCAGTGAGCGTAACTAGGCTGCTGATGATGATAATGACACTGGGATGCGCAAGCTGCTGGCATAGGTCGAAATATTGTGTACTTGCTGTACCCTGTACTTGATGTATATAAAAATAATGTGAGGTATTCAGAAAAAGATTTATTTTCTGCCAACTAACACAAGGATGTGTATGTGCGGGCCTAATATATAGGCTTAACCATGCACTCCAACAAGCCGATAAGCATACAGGCCGACAAGCCAACAGGCCGGTAAGCCAACAGACCAATAAGCCAACAGGCCAATATGCCACCAGGCCAATATGCCAACAGGCCCATATGCCAACAGGCCAATAAAACCAACAGAGTGATAAGCCGACATGCCAGATTTCCCCATAGCCAACAGACATGGTCTTGTTGGAATTGTTGACTGGGTTGCCATAATTTTCTTACGCGTAGATTTTATGCCATTTGCAGCAACGTCTTTTAGGCCCCTTGACAGCCATGTCACACTAGCTGCACAGATCCCATTCGAGCACTGCAAACCTTTTACCACAAGATTGGTGCTTTTTGCCCATACCTGGCCCTTCCGCAATTAAACATCAAACATTCATTCATTCAGAGGCAGCATCCAGTGCTGCCAAATCCAATAACACACAGACCTTGCTCTCGCAGGGCTGCATTACTGCAAAAACCGAGGCCCGAGACACGTTTCCCAGAGCCTCGTGACCCCGCCTCCACCGCCTCTGAGAAGGAGATGGAGGTTGATACTAGTACACCGGTGCCCGCGGCACCAAAAGACAAGCGCAGCTTGCTTGAGGGACATAAAAAAGAAAAAAAAACTCGCATAATTCCACCTAAACAGAAATAACATTATCACTCTACACAGAACACTTTCAAAAACACCTTTGTCATAATGGGTGTTCAGATATTGCAATGGAATGCCAGAGCGCTTTTGCATAACCTAGATGACGTCAAATAGTTGTTATCTACGTATAAGCCTAGAGTGTTCTGTGTTCAGGAGACGCACTGAAAATCAAGTGACTCGAACTTTCTAACTCAGTTTGGAATTTTTCGTAAAGACCGTGATGATGGACATCCTGCATCAGGTGGCGTAGCAATATAATATCATAGACTGTTGCATGCCAAAATCTCCAACTTAATACGCCTTGTGATGCAGTAGCCGTACGAGCTATTTTGCTTAATAGGCTTGTTAGTCTATGCTCTTTGTACATTTCACCAGACAAGCCGCTCGACATTACTGACTTTGAAAAACTAATAGACCAGCTTCCTGAGCCGTATATTGTGGTTGGTGATTTTAATGCTTATAGTGGACACTGGGGGGACTAACGTTGTGATGCAAGAGGCCACGTAATTGAAAAATTCCTTCTATCCTCTGCAGCATTGCTGCTTAACAAAACGTTTCCGACTTATTATAGCACTACACATAACACCTACTCCTCAATAGATCTGGCAGTTGGTACTGCAACACTTCTGCCATTGTTTGAATAGAGAGCTCTCACAGGCTCCTTTGGAAGCGACCATTTTCCAGTTATCTCAGAGGCGATACATACGTATGAACCCACTTGTAAATCCAAAAAATGGAAGCTAAATGCTGCAAACTGGGCAGAATTTAAAGAGCTCGCATGTTTGTCCCTTGAATCCGTAAAGCAGATTGAGATCGAAGAAATGACCGCCTATATAACTGAATACATTGTTCATGCCGCGAAACAATCGATACCACAAACCTACCACATAGTGAATCCTAAGCCCTGGTGGAATGAAGAGTGCAAGCAAGCACGAAAAGAACAAAGCAAAGCATGGCGTACGTTTTCCAAATATGCAGCAGAAGAAAACCTTATAAATTTCAAACGTGCAAAAGCAAACGGAAGACGTATTCGTTGGGATTCCAAGAGCGCTAGTTGGAGAAATTATATCGGCTCAATAAACTCATACAGAATAGCCAGAAAGTGTACAGTAGGGTTCGAAGGCTGAAGGGGAATACCATACTACCCTTGCCCGTGGTAAATGACAGTGCTACTACATTAGAAGGGCAAGCAGATTATTTGGGCGAACACTTTAAGCACATATCTAGTTGTGCGAATTACGCAAAGGCATTCCTAACACATAAAAAATTAGCTGAGTCAATACCCTTCTCCTTCGGAAAATCCCATAGCGATGGGTACAATTGCCCATTCACGATACAAGAATTAAAAATAGCTTTGCGCAACTGCAAGAACTCTGCGCGAGGATTAGACAGTATTAATTAGGAGATGGTCAAGCACCTATCCGAGGAAACACTTGAATGCCTCTTATACCTGTTCAATCCCCGCAGAACGTCTGCGTCAGCAGGATTTTGGTGTGTTGCGACACCACGTCCCCGAGCACACCAGGGTTGGACCCTTTGCTTGTAGATTTGTGCGGCTTAGACGTGTCTGGGAAAAAGGGGATCCTGCGGGTTGAGGCGATGCTGGGTGTTTGCACCTTTAAGGCCCCCCGGCTGTGGTAACACACCTAATCGGCCTCGGCTTCACATAGACGGCACCTCCAGACTGACCCACCTGGAGGAAATCGGCAGTCGCCTTTTCCTGTCTCTCTCTTCCTACAACCTTCGTCTTTCCCTTACTCTCCACCTTTCCTGTCTCCTTTTCCCTTCTATTTACTTCCTTCTCCTTGGTGGCAAGGGTTAACCTTGTGTGGCTATCCCACCTTGGGTACATCATATTTGGTTATAGTCATAGCGTACGACTGGCGTCATGCAGACTTGTACGCAAGCTCTGCAGCGTCCCCTCGTTGGGCTGCGTGGTGGGCGGTCAGCTCTGTCGCCGAATTTTTTGTCTTTTCATGGAAACTTCTTTCCCCCAACTTCCCGATCGCCCTTAGAAACGAGGGCGCACCGAATATTTATTTCAGTTTTTCGGACACCAAATCCAGAATTTTCCCCGCTTCCATGTTATTTACTCTCAAAAGCCAAACAAAGCAGTGCGAACCATTTCACCAATCCTTGTGTCAAATTCCTTGACTGATGTTTCTGGTCCAGATTACAAGATGTCGAGGATGGCAAGCGGTGACCTCTTGGAGATCCACGATTTGAAACAATATGAATAACTACCGAAACTAGTGTCACTTGGGGAGACCCGCATAACAGTAACCCCGCACCGTACAATGAACACCACCAGCGGTGTTGTGTTGGATGTTGATTTGCCTGACCTGACTTAGGGGGAACTCCTGGAGAGCTTCAGTGAGGAAAATGTGATCAATGTCAAAAGAATTAAGATGAGGCGGGATGGCAAAGAGATTCAGACGAAGCACCCAATTATTACCTTTGGTTCAAGTGTCTTGCTCGAGTCAATCGAGGCCGGGTACATCAAGCTCCCTGTTAGGCCGTACGTGCCAAATCCACTCCGTTGTTTCAAATGCCAGCGCTTCGGCTACAGCTCGCAGAGTTGCCGAGGCCGCCAAACTTGTCCGCAATGCAGCGCTCAAAAACACACCACTGAAACTTGTGAGAATGCTCTCCACTGTGTAAACTGTGATAGGGAGCATGCCACGTACTCGCGGTCGTGCCCCTCCTGGAAGAAGGAAAAAGAAATTGTAACGATCAAAGTAAAAGAGAACATATCGTTCAAAGAGGCACGCAGGCGGGTAGCATACCTGCCAAAGAAAAGCTTTGCAGAAGGGGCGCGTCAGGGGGCAGCGTCACAACGGCGTCCGGCGGCTGTCCGATCCACAAGCAGCGAGTCGGCAGTTACGCCATCTGCCCCCACGGTGGTTGCAGCTAGCGCTGCTCCGCCAACCGAGCAGAAGGGACCATCCCCGGCCCCTTCCAGCACTTTCAACAGCGGAGCAGCCAAATCCCTCTGGGAGCCCCACTGACCTCCGGGCTGGTGGGTGCAGGGGTCTTGCCCTCCAAGGTGGGACTCTCTCCGGTTACTTCTCGCTCGCAAGAGCACGTGTCCGGCTCCTCACAAGAGGCAATGGACACTACACCTGTCCTCAAGGCGCACCAAGCGCCTAAGGAGCGGCGAGGCTCCCTCGAACGCTTCAGAAAGGGCAAAACCCCCATTACTGGGCCTCGAAAGTGCTCTGTTCTCTAAGGTATCATTTCCCTTTCCATACACAGAGCACTAATTCACTTTAAATATGGATACAGAAATTATTCAGTAGAATGTCAAAGGTCTTCTTAGAAACCTTGACCGATGTGGAAGAACTTATCCACAAACACAATCCAAATGTGCTGTGTTTACAGGAAACATACTGAAAATCGAAACACACAAACTTGCTCCTACAGCATGTTACGTTTCGGAAACATCGCGATGATGCTATCGCATCATCGGGCGGTGTTGCCATTGTTATTCATAAAGCATAGCGTGTCAACGTTTACAGCTACATAAGTTCCTCGAAGCAGTGGCGGTGCGAGTTGTTCTCCTAAGCAAACTCATCACCATTTGCTCGCTTTACATACAACCGCATTACCAATTAAACAAACATGAATTTTAGTCCTTTATAGATCAATTGCCAGAAACTTATGTTGTTCTTGGTGATATCTAGAATTTACACATGACATTTGTATTAACCTCGACACGGGCAACCAAATTGACGCAATCTTCATTGACTTTTCAAAGGCATTTGATACTGTGATTCATTCGAAATTAATGTATAAACTTGACGCCATCCTTAATAATCGCCACATTCTCAGCTGGATTTCTAGTTTTCTTTCCGATCGATCTCAATTTGTGTCCTTTAACAGAGCTAATTCCAGGTTGACAAAGGTGCCTTCAGGAGTACCAGAAGGTTCCGTGCTGGGTCCGTTGCTTTTCTTGATCTTTATAAACGATTTGCCTCATCACATAACCTCAAATATACGTTTGTATGCTGATGACTGTGTATTGTATCATAAAATTTCCTCCTTTGATGACCATTTACAGCTTCAAGAATCATTTTCTAATTTTAGCTCTTGGTGCGATACCTGGCAAATGACAATTAACGTCCGTAAAACCGTTGTTATGACTTTCACTAATAAAACGACCCCTTCCGCTTTTATTTACAAAGTTAATAATACTCCAATTCAGAGCGTTAGTGAATATAAATACCTTGGTCTTGTTCTCACACCTAGTATGTGTTGGTCGAAGCACATTGATTTAATAACCTCAAAAGCACTGAAAAAGTTAGGCTATCTGCGCCGCACATTGACCACAGCCCCAAGATATACTAAACTACTCATGTATAAATCACTAATCCGGCCTATACTCGATTATGCTTCTCCCGTCTGGAATCCACACAAACAGTGCCACATTAATCAAATTGAGGCCATCCAAAAGAAAGCGATCCGCTTCATATGCCATAGGAACGATAGGGATTTTTCGCCGTATACAGCGCTTTCATCCCTAGGGTTAGAACCGCTCTCAGATCGCCGACGCACGGAATCATTGAAGTTCTTGCATTGCGTTATTAACTCTTCTTGCCGAATATCTTCGGATAACTACCTAACTCCTGCGAAACCATCTAATACTAGAAGTCAACATCACCTAAACATCGCACCTTATTTCGCCCGTACGGACACATTTAAATACAGTTTATTTCCTCGTGTAATCGAGTACTGGAATTCTTTGCCTGGTGCTACTCGTTCTCTTCCTTTAAACTTATTCTTGGCGGCCATTGAATAGTTTTGGCTTGTGTTTATTTGTATTTTTTGTATTGGCCTGTATTACTTACTATTCTTATTTCTCTGCCTTTCACACCCACTCCTGCAATAGCCCGATCGGGCTGCAGTATGTACAAATAAATAAAACAAATAAAATATCGATGCACACAGCAGCTTGTGGGGAGACTCTCGTATCGATGCGCGAGGTCGTCTCGTTGAACAGTTATTTTTTTCGTCCGGTGTGTGTCTCCAGAATAAGAAGGAACCCACATATTACTGCCTTGCAAAGTGAACCTTTTCTTCAATTGATCTTAGCCTTGTTTGCCCGTCTGTACTACCTGAACTCGAGTGGGAACTTATCGACAATCCTTACGGAAGCGACCACTTTGCCATAAGGCTAAGAACATATAAAGAAAACAAATATCTACCGCAGGTCCCTAAGTGGAAGATTGATACAGCAGACTGGCAGAAATTCCGAACTCTCACTAGTATCTCATCGGATGGCTTGTCCTCGTAAAGAATTGATGCTGCTGTTGAGTATCTTATAGCCTTCCTAATAGATGCCCCATCTAAATGCATATCAGAAGTAAATGGCTTGGCATGCAAACGGCGTGTCCCGTGGTTCAACGACGATTGTAGGATCGCTCGTAAAAAACAGAACAAAGCGTGGGGGTTGCTACGCGCCTCTGCCACTTCAGAGAATCTTATTACCTGTAAGAAAGTAAAATCTCGAGGCAGGAGAACGCGCCGACAGGCCTGAAGAGACAGTTGGCAGAAGTTCTTATCGAGCATCAACTCCTATACAGGTGAGGCCAAAGTCTGGAACAAGGTTAATAGGATAAGAGGCGACAAACATATTCACTCCCTCTGGTAAACACACAGGGCGATACACTACAAGATCAGGCAGATTCACTTGGGGAGCACTTTGAGCGAGTGTCGAGCTTGATGCTCTATTCCCAATCCTTTCTTAAGCATAAAGAAATGTAGAACGCAAGCCAATCATACAAAAATCCCGGCGGAATGAACGGTATAACTGGCCTTTCAGTATTGCCAAGTTGAGAGCTGCCTTTAACACATGCAAAAGCACTGCACCGAGACCTGACAGAGTCTTGCATTACATGATCAGAAACCTACATATTGACGCACAAGTTACACTACTTAAACTATTCAACACTATTTGGGCTTCGGGATACCTCCCATCCACATGGAAAAAAGCGGCTTTGGTTCCTGTTCTGAAGCAGGGAAAAGACCCTTGCTTGGCAGCAAGTTATCATCGATAGCTCTAACAAATTGTCTGTGTAACATCGCAGACTTACGCATTTCCTTGAGCTCAACTATATGCTCGATCCTTATCAGTGTGGCTTCAGAGAAGGGCCGTCGACAACCGATCATCTAGTACGCATTGAAGGAAATATCCGCGATGCATTTATACATGAACAATATTTCCTATCGATAATCCTTGATATGGAAAAAGCGTATGACACGGCATGGGGTTACGGGATCTTGCGAGACCTGTCGGAAAGGGGTATCCGTGGAAATATGCTGAACATAATTGAAAGCTATTTGTAGAATAGTATCTTCCGTGTGAAAATCGGCAATATATTGTCGCGACCTTTTATGCAAGAAACAGGTGTACCCCAGGGAAGAGTACTCAGTTGCACTCTCTTCGTCTTTAAAATGAACACACTTCGTCCTACACTGCCATCGGCCATTTTTTATTCTGTCTACGTACACAATATAGAGATACGTTTCAAATCCTCCAACCTTACAGTGTGTCAAAGACAGGTACAGCAGGGCTTAAACAAGGTATCCAAGTGGGCAGACCAAAATGGATTTAAAATCAACCCGCACAAAAACCCTTGTGTTCTCTTCACAAGAAAGAGAGGCCTGGTAACTGATCCCTGTGTAGAACTGAGTGGACAACAAGTTGTCTTCAACAAAGATCACAAATTTCTAGGTGTTATTCTAGACTCTAGGCTCACTTTCATTTCAAACATAAAATATCTGAAAGAAAAATGTCTAAAAACCACGAACCTAAAGTTCTATCCCACACTACTTGGGGTAGCGACAGAAGGTGCCTCTTGAATCATTACAGGAGCCTAGTTAGATCACGATTAGATTATGGTGCTGTAGTATATCACTCTGCTGGACCGAGTGCGCTAAAGATATTAGACCCCGTTCATCATCTGGGTATCCGCCTGGCCACTGGCGCATTTAGAACAAGCCCGCTGGAAAGTCTATATGCAGAGTCAGACGAGTGGTCACTACATTTTCAAAGAATGTAAATCAGCTTTACCTATTTTCTCAATGTGCGCTCCAATAAAGAACATCCGTGTTTCAACACTCTTAACGACTTGACGTGTGAAACACTTTTTCATAATAAACCCTCTATGAGACTTCCTTTCTCACGGCGTGCAAGAGAACTTAGCACGGAAAAGGATGTCCCTGTTCTTGAACATCACCTAATGCCTCCAGCTAAGCTATTACCACCCTGGGAGCGGTAGGTGATAAACTGTTCCAGCAGAACTTTTTGTTGGGCTAGTTGGTGCATGTTTCTGAAGTACTATAGCGCCAAACAGACGACACAAGAAGAGACACGGACGAGTGATAGACTGTGACGTATCCTTTGTAGAGGTCACAAAGCACGCACCTGATCTTGAAATCGCTATGCATTTCCGTGAATTTCAATCGAAGTACAGCTGCTCCGAATACTACAGACGCGTCAAAATCACATGCTGGTGTATCTTATGCTGCTGTTGGTCCCTCTCTTTCTAAATCTCACTTATTGAACCCGCAAACAAGTATTTTCACAGCAGAAGCCTATGCAGTACTGTCTGCAGTAAGACATATACAGAAATTAAAAGTCGACAGAGCAATTGTATACACAGACTCGCTAAGCCTTGTAAAAACGTTAATTTCATTAGAAAAGCTTAAAAATTCTGTTTTCATTGAACTTTACTTCCTGTGATGCAGTATTTATCTGCCACATATACATGTGGTAATATGCTGGGTACCTGGCCATAGAGGTATCGAGGGTAGTGTACTTGCTGATAAAATGGCCACATCACTCACATCACTAACACTTTTTCTGCAGCTGCTGTCCCTGTCACAGATCTGAAGCCTTTCTTGCGTAAGAAACTGCGACAACACTGGCAACGCATGTGGAACGCAGAAATAAACAATAAACTGCAGGTTATAAAGCCACAGTTAGGTTTTTGGCCCTCACCAACAAAATCACGGTGAACAGATGTCCTATTCGGCCGCCTCAGAATACGGCACCCATTTGGTACACACCATTTTCTGCTTACTGGAAATGAACCGCCAAACTGTGGTCGATGTGGTTAGAGGCTGGCCGTCCTCCACGTCCTCCTGGAGTGTCGGGCAGCCGAATCTGAGAGAAAAAAATATTTTCGTCTTGCATATTGTTATTGCGTACCTCTTCACCCAGCTATATTTCTTGGTAAGTACCCATTTTTCAACATCAAAGTACTCCTCAATTTTTTCATTCACGTTGTCCTACATGTAATGAGCCCAATAAATTCGTAGCGCAGCCTCTTTCCAGAGGATGCCGCTGTGATAGTTGTTTTATATAGGACATGCCTTCAGGCCCTTGTGTCTCAAGGGCTCTAACGAGGCCATGGTGCTCTAGTGAATTTTAGAAACATATGCAATTTTTAATATCGTATCATTATTTTCAAATGCACCTTAATGCTCATAGTACGCGTCATTTGTCATCGCAATAATTTTATTACACGTACATTTTACGCACTTTACAGCGACTACATTTAAGGCCCCTTTACAGCCACGTCACATCAACTTCATAGAACCCATCACTCCACTGCGAAATCACTAAAAGTTGCATGGCGCTCTTTGGCCATACCTGGCTCTTGCGCCAATAAAATCCCCACATTCATTCATTATACCTGTTCAATAAAATTTTCTGCCACGGTCGATCGCCGTCCTGTTGGAAGGAAGCTATTGTAGTACCAATTTTAAAGCATGGAAAAGACCCCTCCTGTGTACAGAGCTACAGACCTATCGCTCTAACAAGCTGTGTATGTAAGGTGTTTGAAGAAATGGCAAACCGCCGAATAATTTACTTTTTGGAATACAATAGAATTCTGGATCCTCGCCAAGACGGTTTTACACCAGGAAGGTGCACAACAGATAGCCTAGTCCTACTTGAGAGTTATATACGCGACGCATTTGTTCATAAACACTACTGTCTATCAGTATTTTTTGATCTCGAAAAAGCTTATGACACTACCTGGAGGTATAGCATATTGCAAGACTTCGCGTTGTATGGCGTGTCAGGCAACATGTTTAACATAATAAAAAGCTACCTTTCCGAACGAAAGTACAGAGTAAGGGTGGGAACTGCTGTGTGGAGAGCCTTTGTACAAGAAAACGGTGTACCACAAGGAGGACTGCGCAGCTGCACACAATTCTTAGTTAAAATGAACACACTACAAAAAACACTCCCACCATTTATATCCTACTCAGTCTATGTAGATGATATACAGATAAGTTTTAAATCGTGCATTCTGTCCATATGCGAAAGGCAGATTCAGCTGGGAGTGAACAGGCTTTCAAAATGGGCTGACAAGAACGGCTTTCGATTAAGTGAAGAAAAGACTGCATCCGTGTTATTTTCTCGGAAAAGAGGCATACATCCTGAACCGAATATTACGATGAACGGGTATGCGCTTAGTGTAAAAAAGGAGCAGAAATTTCTTGGCGTTATATTGGATGATAAGCTCTCGTTTGTGCAACATATAAAAACGTAAAAATGAAATGCTTAAAAACTATGAATATTCTCAAAATTGTTTCGTACCAGTCGTGGGGAACTGACAAGATATGCTTGCTCTAGCTCTATAACAGTTTGATTAGAACACGTATCGATTACGGGAACATCGTTTACCAATCAGCTTCACATTCTGTTTTAAAATTCTGGATCCTGTACATAACCTAGGCATGCGACTAGCCCTAGGTGCATTCCGTACTAGCCCTGTTCCAAGTTTGCACGTAGAAGCTAATCAGTGGAACCTAGACCGACAACGTAAATATTGTAGTTTTATGTACGCACTTATGATTAGTTCCAGCCGAGAACACCCGTGTTACAACATGCTGAAGAGCACAGAAACGCAAACCCTCATTGCAAAGCGGCCAAAATTAGCAAAGCCATTTCCACTGAAAGCACTGTCGCTACCCTACTAAAAATTTGCCCGATGCTGGGCATAACGGAATCCATCATCCATCATAATGGTGGATTATGGTAGTGGGTATGCTGGGTGTTGGGCATGGTGGGTGCCGGGTAGCATGCTGGGTGCCGGGTGGCGTGCTGGGTGATGCTGGATGCCGGGTGGCATACTGGGTGCCGGGTGGCATGCTGGGTGCCGGGTAACATGGTGGGCGATGCTGGGTGACGGGTGGCGTGCTGGGTGCCGGGTGGTGATGCTGGGTGACGGGTGGCATGCTGGGTGACGAGTGGCGTGCTGGGTGACTGATGGGCACAGCGGGTCAAGAGCAAGGTGTGCAATGGATTGAATGAGCAGCAAGTGCACTTGAAAAGCTTATGATGGTCTATATTCATGCAGTCTTGAGTCGTGCGAAGTGTGCAGCCTGTATCTACATGTGACTAAGTATGCAGCGACGTGTTCATATGCCGTATAGAATAAATATGTATACCGTTATATGTGATAAACAATTTTATTGTCCATCTGGCAGGGAGGCCTCTGCTCTTTTCTGAGGCCGGACTCTCTTTCCCTGTCGGGCAGCTTCAGTAAAAAAGATGCGCAGGTGTTTTCTTACAGCTGCGATACGGTGTTCAGCAGGTGGTGCTGCTGGCCCCGAAGGATGCACAGCCACATACTTCTCCAGGCAGTCTAAAAGAAGAATGCAATAAATGTAGAACTAAGTTATTTTTGTTACAATTTGTAGTAACAAGTGAATGAAGGAAATCTGCTGCAATCACTTCAAGCAAGATTCAACGAAACGTTTCAGATATTAAAATGCAGTACGATTTATTTCGCATGAACATGCTACCTGGCATGCATGCCAAAGTAGCTTTCGTTGCAGTGAGAACACATACACATGCATCACATTGTTTTGTTGAGTAATATGGGATTCTCGTCGAGTTGTCTTGGCTTGAATGCAAAGCTTAGTCGCATGGCAGCTGCACTAGAAGCCTCATGGGGCGGATTTTTGACTTCCAATTTCATATATTTTGTCTGCTCTTCAACCACCAGAATTCCTGTAGAATTTGGAGAGCCATGCCTCGGCGACACTGTCTCTAATGCATGCAAGAGAGTTGCAAGGGACGAGCTGCATGGTTTGTCCACTCTGTAATCTGTTACCGTTACCTGCTGCTCATGCACTGTATTAAGTGCAGTAGTGAAGGCGGACCATAACGTTAGCATCAGCCATGAAGGCATAAAAAAGTTACATAATAACCACTGTCATATGGCTGGTTTGCAAGCTCTGTTTAGCTACAAAGGACAGAAACAAATACCTAACTGTTGCACTATTAAACACCATATATTTTGCTTTTTGAGCAAGCTAATGCATCTTCAATGTAAAGAAGCCTAAGGATGCATCTTAAGACAAAAAAAGCCATCTGCTATGCTGGTTTGTTGATAATAAACATATTTTTGCAGCAAACGAAATTTGCGGCAGACTGTTTGCTGGTGCCAGTAGAAGAGCTATCGGCACTTAAATTCATAAAACAATCGAAGCTGTGCAGAAAGAAAAAGGCCAGTTACAGCCACACTATGCAGTCCATTCTAATCCAGGCTGGCAGCAAATGCTGGAACTCTGCATGATGCCCAGCACCTTGCTTTTCTTTGGAACCAACAATAGGCATGAAAATTAATAGGTGGATTTGGCAGGACAATTAGGCTCAAATATCCATGTCATAGTGTACATGCCACTAAGTACGAGTTTCTTTGTGTAGTAATTCTTCCTTCATTTCTATTCACAAATAAGATGAGATCACTGCAAGTAAGCCAAAAGTGATGAGAGGCCACATCTTGCACAAGTTCCAAGGCTGTCAGCACATTGGAAAGGCAGTGGTTTAAAGGGGTTCTTTGATTCAAGCGTTGCATACTGCTTCAGGAAGCAGGATACACACCATGGGATTCACATATACCCGATAAATAATTTAATAATAGCATTAGTATACCGAGCGATTTTTTGGTTTCTGGGCTCCCAGTGATGCGATTTGGTCGTAGGAGAGGAAACGCAACACGGCTTCGTCACGTGGGTCACAGTAAAGTGACATAAAACTATGCTATGTCGTCTGCTCGCGCAACACGTGCTCTGCCAGCAGAGGTAAACAACTGGCAACTCGAAGTGCATGCCGCGATTGCTATATATTGCTAGAGCGACGATGGTAAGAAAATATTGTGGCTTGTGAAAGTCGATGATTCATTCTGAAGCACCGTCAGCGTTAGCTTTGAAGTGAACCGGAAAAGGCCTAGCGACGATATCGGCGCCGCCGAATGATACGATGTGGTGAGGCTGCCGTCAGTGCCATAGGGACCACTCATCGGTCGCTGATTGGCCTTTACACATTGAGAAATGTCAAGTGAACAAGACCACTCGGAGCTGCCGAACTATGCGACTTGCAGATGCTACGTTAACAGCCCTCCGCTACAGCGCTGTGTATGTCTCGGTTAGCCAGGGGCCAGGGTTAGCTCGGTTAGTGTTCTAGAAGCCTGTAGCATAGAGAAAGGTGTTCTATATGCCTCTAGCTCAGTCATAGTGGAGGCTATCGGCATTTCATCGCTACTCATCATATGTCACATTTTTGTACTAGTGTGCTATGACATCAATATTTTCGTTCCTCCGCTGTCACAGCATAACAGCCACGCTAGCGATGGGTCTCAACCACGAGGAGGAGCTTTTAATCACTTTTTGGAGCTGAATTCAAATTATCTTCAAATATTTGCAACGTCTAATACCTCGTTGTGGGTGCGCTCGCATACAGAAGCAGCCTACAACAGGCTTTTTCTAGCCTCAAAATTTGGTGTCTCAACCCCTTTAAGCTTCTTTTTAGACCAAACAATTTGGCAAGTCATTTCAGATACTTCTTCGAAAACACTGTAATGAATGCTTCATCATCGAAAACTATGATGACACAAGTCTACATTACACTTTTTCAAAGACCATGAGGTGGCTGAAATCTAATTTTGTGTAATATAATAAACTAGGTACACTGACATCATTCCTTTTTTTGACATTTCCCTTTGCTCTGTGTACACCAACACTACTCGTACATACCGTATTTACTCGCATAATGATCGCACTCACGTAATGATCACGCCCCTAAATTTTTTGTGAAAATTCAATTTTTTTTCCTTTGCCGTGTAATTATTGCACATGAACTTGTCGCAGCAATGTCGTGTGCCAAGTCTATATAATGATGATCGCGCTTACCATCCGTCAAATGCTACATGAACAGCTCTTGAAGACATACCAAGTGGTCTGCACGCACCCAACATACTTAACCAGTGGCCCCATTTCATTCCTTTCATTACTTTCCGCACTTTCATGAAAAAAAACTACAACCAAACTTGCCTCAGCTTTATTTGTAGGCTTCATAATGGTTGTGGTCAACAACATAAGAGCGCCTTTAGATTCTTTTTGTCTGCACTCGTGGGCTGTTTCTACGTCACTGGCAGCTAAGCGCCCCCATCTGTTTCTGTCCCCTCAATGTGGACATGGCTACATTATAACTATTGTCGCAAACTAGCCAATATTAACGACATTATTCATTACTGATACGGAAGAAATTGCTTCAATGGGCATAATGTACTCACGATCGAGAAGAAAAATAATCATGTTCGGCGTGTTCGGCTTGCTCTGCCGGCCACCATTTTTGTTTTCGTGTCCCGTACTGACAGCGGCAGCCGCCTGGTTGTTGACCCATTGTCATCCCGCAGTAAATGCGGGGCGAAAAAAGAAAAAGTTTCTTTTCATGGGACATTTACCCCGCGTAATGATTGCACACGTGAATTCGTGTCAGTTTTTTCACAAAATAGTGTGATCAGTATGTGAGTAAATAAAGTACAACTTTCAGATATACAGCACTGTTTCTGAAGTCAGCTGACTGTTTACTTACTCTTCACAGCATCCACTTTCGCTGGTGTTGCCGCCAGCTTGCCGGATGATTCGGACATCGTCCGGCAAGCTTGACCAGTCAAGCTTCTTTCGCCAGCTTCTGCTGGGGTCCACAGATGTCTGGCTACATCCAGCACGCATTTTGCGTCTCCTCGAGACTTCATTATGTAGTGACACTTATTTTCTTGCATATGGAGGCTTTCACCAACCTGTACCTGCAAGACACGAAGTATTTTTTTCACTGGTACTCTTAACACTAAAGCACACTTGTATAAAACAGTATGGCACAGCTGAGAACCATCCATTTCTGATAAAACCTAACAATTTCTGTTCTGCACATCGAAAATGTTTTATAAAAATGGTGTTAAACCAAATCTCACCTTGAAATTGACCTTTCTGTAATGGGTACTAATACATGCAAGTTACTAGCTTAACAAAATTGGCCCACCTTGCGTGAGCAAGCAGTCATATTTTATAGTTCAACACTGCAATAAAGAAATCAACGAAGAAAGCAAAAAATTTTGTTCCAATAGGTGCAGTGCCGAGCAAAGAACAGTGAAAGAATGAGTTCGATCAATGTGGCCTTAAAAATTGCAAGCCTTGGAGTTTTTCACACATACGCCCACGTACGACGCCGGTTCTGGCCGGGTCTCTACCGCTCTGTGCCTCATTATGTCGCAACTTGCCAATTGTGTCAGCGCGGGAAGAAACCTCCCCTGCCACCTGTTGGACGACTCCATCCAGTTGAAGTTCCCTCTGAACCTTTTCGTTCACGTAGGTCTTGACCTGCTCAGCCCTTTTCTGATGACAACTAGAGGAGGAACAAGTGGATGGCCGTCGCTACTGATTATGCGGCATGCTATGCGATAATAAAGCTGTTGCCGACTAGTTGCGCAACTTACATCACTGATTTTCTCCTCCACGATGTTATTCTCCACCACGGTGCACCTTGACAGTTACAGACCCGGCCGCTCGTTCTTGTCTCGAGTTGTCGACGACCTCCTCCACTCTATGCACAACTGTCCACCACCTAACACCCACAAACAAACGGTCTTACAGAATGTCTCAACCCAACACTCGTAGAGATGCTGTCGATACACGTTTCCACCGATCACTGCAACTGGGACACGACGCTGGCCTACGTGACATTTGCATATAACTCGTCCTGACATGACACCACAGAATATTCAACCTTTTATTTTTTGTAATGGTTGTGACATTTAAACTATATGTCAGTGGCTGTTTAAGAAGGCTGACTTTTCTTGAGGCTCATGTGTGTTTACATTAGCACTCAACTATGTATGTGCACTAACGTCACTTTCCCGACACGTGGCATAATTGTTGATACAAAGATGTCTTTTTTACCTGAAATTTCATTAGAAAGCACATCTATGCAGACAAAGTGAAAGAATTCGGCCTCACCTGTCCATCGACAACACAAAACAGCTCATCTGCTTGAGGTGGCCCTGGGTGTGCTGCAGTAGGCAAAACAGCACTGCCTTATGCAGTCGCCTCCACTGCAACCAATGGCAAAATTTATTGAAACATATAGTGGTCATGGCTACTAATTCAGTGCAGAAATCACAGGAATAAAAACAGACACATAGGCAGGCCAACATATATCCCCTTCCCTTAAACCAGTGCTTGGTAAAGGGAAGCTGCAGAGTTATCCAGAAAAAAAATAAGTGAAGAGCTGTACATAATGGTTTTCAACCCTCCGAATTCGAATATCGCATTGAAATTGCGCAAAAGAAAGCGCAAACAGATTTTATTTTGACAAAAAGTGCAGGAGCAGACTCGGGGCAGCTCACGTGCCTCGTTTCCGTCTGTTATTGGTCGGGCACCTCGTGACGTCGCCAATGGTGTTCGTCCGGACCGAGCGCTACCACCACACCTGAAGCACGCTGCAAGGTGGTTTGGCGCTGTGGTTTAGTGAGACGCTAATGGTAAATTTCGAGAGCTTGCATTTCTCCGAGGAGTTCGGCGTTGCTCCCTACATGTACGTAGCCGGGCTCTCCAAGAAGCAAAAGTTTCTGGTAGCAAGCAGTGCTTTCGACGCAAACGAAAGCGAAGTTTTAGCATCTCCTCATGTTAGAAATGTTATTTGCTGAGTATGCTTTTTGCAAAGCTGTATTCAGTGATCCAGTGAGTTTGTTTCCGGGCAAACAACTGTACTGTTATGTTACTGCATGCTTCCTCGTGGAACGTAAGCAGGGATGCGATCGTCGGCATTTGTGCGCTGCCCCAAAGCTGTCGGCAATATACACAGACGGTTTACATGGGGGAGAAGTTTTCCACCTTTTGTAGCACGTGCAGTGACCTTCATCAGCGCGCCATTCGCACGCTACTCGTAACTGGAGCCGTAAAGGCGGTGAATTCCGTCAGCTACGTGAGACAGCCGGTTTCTCTTTGTGCGCGAGGGGAGCGTCCTGGTGTGCGCCGGCTTTCGAACACATGCAAACTTTACACTTGCACTGCGTTATGGCAGCTGCATGTAGGCTGTTTCACAACATACATGCGAATAGAAAATTGACGGCGGTTTGCGACGAAACCTGCATCAAGGGTGGGAGATAAACATCAATCAATCAATCAATCAATCATTTTATTTCCTTAAAAAAGGAGGAGTACAGGACTAAAAGCTTGGACAGCTTGACGAGGTCCCGACCCCTTGTAAGTTGGCATAACAGCAAGATGACAGCCAGTCATACACAAGAAATGAAAAAAAAAGCATCACAATATAACGGGTAATGCAGAGGGAAACAAGACAGCAAGAAATATTCAACACTACGGGTACCTATATGTATGTACAATATGTACCTTCTGTTTAGCGTGCTAACACGAAGGAGCTAGCAGTAAATCAAAATGCAGGTTTGGACAAGTTCGTGTATTCATAAGGTCTTCCAAGACCAGTTACCAGCCCCCGTCCCGCCTTTGTGCATTCGTTTCCCCGACCTTGTCACGCTGCATTTAGAAAGCCTACTAGCAGCAAGTCGTACTCTCACTCATTCACGCATTATTGATAAACTCTGGTAGTAAATGTCGTCACGGAAGTGATTAGAGCACAGCACTGTTGTTTTTGAGCGCTTGAAATTCTTTCGATTCACAGCAGCCTCCCCGTTAGCTGCAAACTTCTTGTCTTGCGGGAAGCACTGGAACATCGTCGCGGCGGCTGGTATTCGTGCAACCATAGGCTGCACAGAGCGCTGGCATGATTGGCAATACCGTCAAATACCACTCTACATACACATAAACAAAAGAATGCAGGGTCGAGCGAAGCAAATTATGACGGCACGCATGCAGAAACAAGCGCGGTCAGGCACGGTCGCGAAGACTGCGAAGGAACGGAACACCAGTGCCGACGTCACTACGCCACGGTTTCCAGTCTCCGCTCGCATCGTCAGCAACAGCGCGCGGCGCTCAACGGGGGGGCAAAGCAACAGCGCAGTTTTAACCAGCGATTACGTCACTCCTAAGTGAAAAATCCCACCCAACATTTACCTGCATGGTTTATAGGATTCCCGCATCCGTATATGTGCGTCTTATTGAATTCGACAGACTCTTCAGCTTCCCTTCAAGCCACTGAATCACCACAAAAGTAGAGCATTTAATGCAGTTTTGATTGGTGAAATAGTAGACACTTGTGCGCTTAAGCAGCAGGTATACCTTGTAATGTTGCAATTACTATACTAAGAAAATGAGGACGAACTTGCATAGTGTGCATACTCGCTATAACGGTGCATACCTAACAGTGTTCTGCAAAGCATTCATTGCACTAGTATATGTAACAGAAAGTTATACCCTGCCACAATGTAACCATAGTTGACAAATAATATGTTCTCTAAATTAATTGCCACAAAGATGCTCCCTCACCACCAGCTTCACTCCTCTGTCTCTAGAGGTTGGCCACTCAAAACTATCGGCAGACATGTGCACAGAAAAAATATCTTGTAAGTGGTCTTTTGCTTTGTATCTTGACCAGTTAAAGTACCTGATGTGTTTTCTCCACTAAATAAAGAATAACGCTCACTCACATGAAAGTCCCATCCTTGCTGTGGTTGATGAACCACTGCCACCTTCGTCCATAGTGGTGGACTCGAGCACCCCTGCACAATCATAAGAAACTGTGAAAAACATTTTGCTTTGACAAGAGCTTTATGCACAGTGAAACCTCAACATAACAAGCTATTTTCATTTACCGATTTTAGTTCCACTGAAAGCCATGTATTTTTTAGGCAATGTACAAAAGTATTTTTGCGACACAGCTTTAATCAAGTTTTTAGCCATCTGATGTATGTGCTTGGAACTGAAAGGGAAATCCTGAAATGTCGACAGATGCAGAGGTTATTTGCATGCATTTTTTCATATTGCTATGTGCTACTAGAAAATGATGTCCACCCTTGGATTTAGACATATCCATAAGCCGCAGTTGCTTGGTGATCAGATGGTGATTCGCCTTGTTTGATGTTGGCTGGATTCTATGGTGGCCAGTGTTTATTACCCTTGTAAACATTTTTACATATATGTGCAGCCATGGGACAAGGAATGGATGACGAATGCGAACTAACAACCGAGTTTATTGATCGACAAATCATTATAAATGCTTGGTCATGTGGTGCGTACCAATAAATCAGGACATTCAAAATGTCTTTTTCTTTGCGATGCAGTATAACAGACATTTGGCTCACACACGAGGCAGAATCAATGTACATGCAATGCCTCAGCTCTCTCTACGCATGTTAGCTTGCCATTTTTGAACAGAATTGCGGTTTGGCAAATCGGGGCCGCATTGGCAGTGCCTACAATGTGCCGCCAGATTTGAGCCTGTAGAATTTGTAACAGCAGCATCCAGTCTGTTTATAGTACATATTGCGGCATGATAGCGGTACCGTGTATACCACCACTACTTAACACAAGACGAACTGCCAAGTGCGTTTCATCTTACACAAAGTTGTGGATGCCTGCCACGTTTTGTTGACCAGATTTCTCGTCCCACTTAGCTGATCTCACAGAAAAGACAACTCAGACCCGATATTTGTTACCAATTTTTTTTCAGTCCATGTCCAACATCTGGTGTTTGTAAGGAGTAACGGCCAACTATTTTTTGTTTGTGCTGTTTTGGGCGATTGTGTTTCTCTTGTTGACAAGCCCTTCATAGAGATAATAGTAGATTTAGGAAAACTGTCCTTCTATAGCTGGCTTAGCTGTCGTGCAAAACTTAAATCGGCAACAAGGTGACAAGACTTCCCAAGAGCCAAAACTAAACATGCTGCATGTATGCTGCTTTTTAATAATTTTGAGTGTGCTAACCAGACTTAAGATTTGAAGTTGAGATTCATTACATGTCCCAAATGTGAGCAGTACAAACCAATATTGACTTACTCGTCTGCACACTAAAAATTAGTATAAAGAGGCATACAGTCGCCGACCAATTTTTCGGACTCAGAAAATTCGGACATGCTCGATTATTCGGTCTGCTTAGCGGTACCACCACTCTCCCCATAGACCATAATGTATACCAACTGCCGAAAGTTCGGACACCTTGCAACCTCTAGTCTGGTTTTTCGGACACTCCTTGAGCGAATTCGGTCGAGAGCACCATGCACGGACTCACCGCTGCCTGGTTCGACTTGCTGAACGACATTTTTGTATTGAACGGAGCCTCCTTGCTGCCCCACGAAGTGGCGCTACTGCAAATCGCCGCTCATCATCGTTTCTGCCCGGATAGAGTGGCTCTACAGCAGTTCCGGTTTCAGCTTAGTAAGCCATGTCAAGACAATCCAGCAGCTGATTTGTTTCTTCACGTACGATGCTGCGAGTAGGCCACATTTTTCGTTTGTGCAACTGGTGTCGGCGTGACGGCATGGTGATGTTTGCTTTGTGTGCTGTGTCGAGGTTGCGGTGATCCAACGTGGCATACGTAAACATCGAGTCAAGTGTTTAATGGCGCAGACAGCGCTGGGCAATGCCGGCAAGCGGGTTCCGGGAGGCCTGGGATTTGACGCCTACCGATGTGCTCCCTACTGACGCCGAATATATTCTGCCGAGACCTGCGCAGTGGTTGCATTGCGATTGCGGACACCGTCTCATTTGAGTTTTACAGCTGCTGACACTGCTGTACTGACATGCGCAGAACTCGACGAGGGGCGAGATCATTCGTCAGGTTTCTGCTGCACCGCCGGAGATGAGTCGGAAGACGACGTACCATGTGCTATGCTGCCACTCGCATGCAGAGCGTGTACAAGCAGCGACTGCTTTCAGCCACCTATAGTGACCGTACGACCCTCTCCAAGATTCAGGCTTATCTGATTGTGTGTAAACGGAACAGCATGCAACAGCGCATTCATGATTTCTTCAAGCCTACTGCCGAGCCAGAACAAGTGTGTGGAAATCAAGGATTTTTTTTTCTTAATCTGCTTTTTCGGACACCTGTTTATTCGGACATTTCCACAGTTCCCGTGAGGTCCAAATAAACGGTTTACAACTGTAGCTAGCTGCAACGTGTTTCGGTTTGGCTCTTGGAAGTCTTACCACCATGTTGCCAACTTAATTTTTCAGCGACAGCTAAGCCGGCTAAAGAAAGGTGGTTTTCCTAAATCCACTACTATTTCTGTGAAGGGCTTGTAAACAAGATAAATATAAGCACTTCCCCATAGCAGCAAAAAAAACAAAAAAAGAAGAAATTGCTGTTATTTCTTACACACGTAGGATGGACCGTGGACTGAAGAAAATTGGTAACAAACCTCAGGTGCGTGTTTCTTTTCTGCAAGAGATCAGGTAAGTGGGACGTGTAATCTGGTCAACAAAATTTGGAAGGTGTCGACAACTGCATCAGATGAAGCACATGGCAGTTCGTCTCGTGTTCAGTAGAGGTGGTATATGCGACATCGCAATCATGCAGCAAACTGTACTATAAATATACTGGATGCTGCTTTAATGTTAGTCTCAAGGCTTGTTCATGCTACCAACTTTATACCCGCACTGACAAGAAAACGACGAGACATGACACCAGTGATTGGCCAACTAGTCGGCAGACAGTGTTAGTGTCACTGAGTGGCATTCTCATAAAAAGCCAACAAACACTGACACCAAAGACAACATAGGGGAAATTACTTGTGCTTAATAAATGAAATAAAGAAACAATAAATTAATGGAAATGAAAGCGGATGAAAAACAACTGGTTGCAAACGGAAAACGATCCCACAACCTTCGGATGCGAAGGTTGTGGGATCTCAATGTCTCGATGACGATAGTGCGGCATCGAGACATTGTAGTAAGCGGGTTATTTCACCATGGCAAACATACAAAAGTTGACAGTGCAGCAGCTTCTCAGGGTTAAACCAATATATTTTTAAAACCGGTATCATAATAACTTGGTTTACTGTACGTCATTTTTTCCAAATGAGAGAAAGTTGTATTTCTGCATGAAAGCATGAGGTATGCAGTTCTGTAAAGGAGTTTTCTTTCTTTAGGTAACGGCAAACAGGTGTGCGTTACAATTGAGGGCGCGTTAGAATCAACTAAATGCGGTACTTGCTGATGCGGTACTATGCACCTGGACTGTTTTAGCAATTTGGGAAGTTATTTTTACAACTGTAAAGACCTTCAAAATCTCAAATTACCAAAATTCACAATGTAATTACATTTTTCGCTGCAAGTGTGGCTTTATTATATTCAGGGTTAGGTGTATTAGTTCCATTGCTAGCCAATTCTATTGCAGATGCATGCAAGAGACGAGGTCACACATGCATTTCACAACTAAAATTAAGTCACCCCATGACGTCCCCGCATATAGTGGCTTTGCAAAACCTGTAAGCAGCTATCAATGTTTGCAGAAAGTAAACAAGCAGGTTAGAGGAAAATGTACATTGACAGTGACAACAGTCGCAGACAGAAGGGTGCCATGCATTTGCAACCCCCTTATTCTGGCCTGTTGTCTTCTACCTACACTTACTGAAGCTGCGGCACGGAAAGTGCAGTTTTCATGCTACATGAGATGGGTGGAGGAGGACTTTTTCTAGACCAATTTAAAAAATGGTGACTTCCTGCATTAGCTACACTCATCTGGACACTGTACATAAAAAATAGCCTAGCTACCAGTCAACCACACACTTTGCTCGTCAAGTGGCATATGTACGACTTTTTTGAAACATGACTTACACAGATAGGCACACAGAAAACAGATAGGCACACAGAATAACAGTACCTTCATTCAAAGATGCCGCTGTGCAGATCACTGCGTCTGGCACTTCTGCAGCCTGGTGGCCCATGGTCACCGAAAGTGGGTCACCTTCTCTAGCCTTGCTGCGAGCAATCTCTGCATTTAAATTTATTAATGCTGTGTTCAAATAACGGCCAGCAAAGCACTGTCATACACTTCAATTAGCAAAAAAGTTCATAACTGTCTGCCACTGCTTCATAAAGGAGAGGTACAGGTCGTGTATTGAGCACACAAATTTAGTGGATTCCAACAGGTATGCATCAAGAGTGCACCCTCATGCAAGGGTACCAATGTAGGCTTGTTGGTACATCTTGACAAAAATGAAGTTAGAAACACAATTACAAAAGAAGGCATGGTGGATACACAGGCACTACTATCATGCATGCATAAACATGCATTTCAAATGCTACTCGAATATCATGGCGCACCTGCCATCCCACCAGTATCTATCAAGCGATGATCCACAACGGTGTTTATTTCCTTCACTGAGCTGAACTAAAGTACCTTGAGCATGTGTTGCCAATAACCTATCTGCTCAGGTTTAGTTTATTAGGCCAGTGACTTCACAATTTCTGCCCACAATAACTTTGATAATCGCTTGAACTCGTAAACCAGGAGAAAATTCAGGAGTCGCGAGGTATGAATAAGGGATGTTTGCAGTGACCATAATGACAAATAACTAGGCACCAAGCAAACACTATGCTCGATGTAAATAATGAATAGCAATGTTTATGTGTGAACTTCGTGTGAAAGATGCACCATGAACCAGCTGGCTATTCTGTTCCGATTTCAATGTTGCACTCTGTCAAACAAACTATTTAAGTCTGGGATTAAACCCTGACACGGTTATGAGGCATGCCATAGTTGGGGGACTCTGAATTTATTTTCACCAGCTGGCATTCTTTAATGTGCACCAAATGCATGGTACATGAGCTTTTTTGCATTTTGACCCCATTTATACGGGGCCGCCATGGCCAGGATTTTCTCCCATGCCCTCAGGCTTACCAGCGCAATGCCAAAGCCATGATGCCACCGCGGCGGGCTGTCGAGCAAATTATTATGACCAAGAAGTGGAATATAAAAATCATAAGAAGCCAACAGGCAAGACACTAAAGGAAAGCATATGGGAAGTTTAGTTGTACATTTAATTGCACCATAAAAATCATGAAATAAAAGGAAATTTCAGCAGACAAATAAACAATGCACCCCTGGTGGGGACCGAACTAACAGCCATTGCATTACATGTGCATTTAGCGTGCAAAAATATCCTGTATGCCTTCATTGGCTTGTTTGCCTGTTAGCTTGTTCTGGTTGTCATTAAGAAAGATCAAGCGCCTCGGTTTCTTTTCTTGAGCAAGTGGAACAACATGATGTTTGCTAAATCTGTGAAACCATTGTAATTTCATCCCTTATGAATGCATGGACAATATGGATGGCAGTGATGCGCCTTGTTGGCATTATAAAACAATAGCTCATTATCCTCATGTACTTGGGGAATTAAAAAATTGCCCAGAATGATTTTCTTTACAATCCAGCAGGCGCATATCCTTATTAGTTGAAAAGAAGTACCAGCAGCGCGACATCATTGGAAAGTGTGCTAATGCTGTACAGTGCTCATGGGAAAACTCAATATAAGCCATTAAGCACCAAATTGTAGAAGCAAGCCAGGCAACTAATTTTTTAATGTGACCACTATTTCTTGTTGTAAGGTGATAAGGCTACTGAGAAATACATTATGTACTCACCAAAGTTATCCAGCAGAGCTACAGTTAATTTTTTATTTAACTCATCTCCTTCTTTAAGTTTTTCCTTGAGCTTCTGCAGCTCTGTTGCTTGTTTTTCAATAGTTGCTCTGAGTTCAGCCACCACGTCTTCTGGTGGCTCACTGGCCTGAAAATTGAAGCAGTGCAAAAAAATAAGATGCATCATTATATTCTACTGAGCAGTGTACTCCTGTCCCTTTTGGCACACAACGTGTCTCCAAAAAAGTCCTTTATGTTCTGTTCATACCTTGTGTTGTTCCAAAAGCGATCATGGAGAACCTTTGTGGCTGCAACACGCTGTTTTTTTATTTCTCGTGGCGTTGGCTCCTTCTACAGAGGTGGGATAAGCAACAGAGCAAAAATTAAATGCTCCCTCAAGGTAAATACCTATAGATGAAATAGATGAAATCCTATAAGCATACTTGAATTTGAAGCACTATTTGCCTCATTCAGCACACTTTAAAGTAGCTAGGTATGCATGTTTGTGACTCGCCTTGCTTTAATAAAAAGAAGATGGTTGACCAGTGGTAGAATCATATCTCTACCATTGAGCACTGCAGACTGGTGTTCTAACCGTTAGGCCGCAATCACACGCATGCTTCTCTTAACTTTCAAAGCCAGCCTGCTCTTGAAACACTCGGCGCCTGCACCCCATGTCTTTTCCTCATCTTCTTTCCCTGCGACCGCTCACACTTATAGATGCCTTGTTGTACTGTACTTTCTCTGGGACTGGCCTACTTTTCTTAGTACTTTTTTGCAGCAACTTACACTATGTAGAAACTATGTAGCATCGCACTAATTTCATGACTGCCTCGGCTAATCATATTTTACCATTTTTTTGCCGGAATACAAATCCCATAATTTTCCAGACCCTGCATTTACATAGCCTTAAGTATGTATGATTATATAACACAGTCCCTGATCATGGCACAATCAGTGCTTCTCTTAATTAGTTCATCCACTACCTCTATGTACAAAACAATGATCGCCATGTCGTAAGGTCATGGCAAATAGCCGGCAATGGACGATCATGTCATTGCTGGCTCATGATCCTTTTAACACGGTTATCACCATGCTTCTGTCACACATACACAGATACATGCTCACTGCCCCCACACACTACTCAATTTACAAAAAACATGTTCGTCCACCAGGCTTCCCTTTGTAGAACTCCAAACAATGCTGGATAGCCAGGCACCTTGTGAAATGCTTTGCATAAGATGGATTTTCACAGCAAACGGTATCTGCACAATTTTTTTAGTACACAATTATTTCATTGGCATATTGCTTAACTCTGAACACCACATAAACTGCATGCAAGTGGTGGTACCGAGATAAAATGGCCAAGTAATGACTAGACTATCATATTATTATAGCGCTTAGAAATACTCACTCTGTGCTTGCGTGACGCCGGCAGCTCTCCCTGAACTTTTATCAAACGAGGAAATGATTCCCTCATTTTTTTAAGTTTTGTGTTGAGTCCGTCTAGGGTGTCTAAAACCGAAACAGCAGCACAGTGTCAACAGTCACATTTAACTACAGTCAACAATACTAAGTGCATGCAGTTGCACACAGACGTACAAAATAAAAATTAAGAATGATGCTGCTATCAGCTGAACACCATTATGACAATCTTCTTGCACAGCTTTGCACTAGAATGTGAGGCGTAAAAATGTTTCGTGATCCGAGCTCACATTCCCAGGGAATGTGGCTGAAAGTTGGTTGGCCTCCACATCTCGGGCAAGAGCCCACGCATGCCATGAGGTAGGTGGATGGCAAGTTTCAACCGTAGGTGCAGGCATGTACTCGTTTGCGGGCAGTACCACTCATATGCTTCCCTTATACTTAGGTGAACGAGTGGCGGGAGGTACACTTTCTCGACACTGGTGTTCTAGGGCATCCTGGGGAGTGAGGGGCACCAGTGGTGGGAGGAAGGTGCCTGTATGGGGGACAGTAGCTCGGTAAGCAATAGCTGTAGCAGCACTGTCCACTGTCTTTTCCTGTAGCTGCAATGTGTCCCAAATAAGGTGTCAAGGCATTCATGTTTTGGCACAGGCGCGGTGTGGATTTGGGGACGGATATTGGTAGTTCCTTATTGCTGTACTGTGGCCACATGGGATACCCTAAGCATGTAGCACCTTCCTACAAACTTTCTTCTTGAGACATGAGGGCCGCGATCCTCAGCTCTTCAAAGGTAATGTAGATTCCTAAGGCGAGAAGCCGATCCGTGCGTGTGCCTGTTGGTAGTCCGAGAGCAACCTTGTCCGAGAAGGCTTATGGTAAAAAGCATGCATGTCGGCATTGCCTTTTGTGAAATTTTTCGCGGGCTGCCATTCTCAATATTGTTAGGAATAATTTTGTAACGGATGGAAGACCTGGTATAAGCAACCTTAGCGATAGAATGTTGTGACAATATAAACCGCTTATACCACATGTCATATAGCATGGCATATAGCATAGATGTTCTTAAATATATGTGGACCTCCCGACGAAATCGACGGCACTTCGTTTGGAGTGTCCATATAATTGCTATCGCAATAAAAATTTAAAATATCTTTTTGCAAACAGATCTTGAGACCTGTTTGGAAACAACCTTTAGGCTCAGGAATTAGGCCTTGACGCGGATGTCTTGGACATGCAAAATTAGTAACTTCCTGTGACAACTGCTTTGCATCTGTCTACGTATGCATCAACACTTCGAAAAGCAGCTGTTAAAACACAAATAGGCTCAAGATGTGTACGTCCATCCGTTGTGATGATGTGATGATGTCAACGACGCACGCGGCGCACATTTGCTCAACATCAACGCAAGCATACAATACCGTAGTGCACATGTGACAACACATTTATGCCCTGTGATGCTATGCTAACACTGCACATACTAATGCATGTCAGGCACTCCCTAATCTCATAAAAGTGAGGCACATTGCCGCTTCCGAACGAAATTTCTGCAAGGCCCCATTATGAAGCCCAACGATAGTTTTTGCTAGCTTCGCAGTTTCTGATAAAGATAACAGTGGACCAAGAAAGCGTTAGACAGACAGCCAGGCATCGATGGAGACTACAGAAGACGCAAAACTTGCCCAGTGTAACAATATAAACATAGGGAAGCAAGGCTCACTTACCTGCCAGGGCATGTACGAAGGCCGGGTAGTAGCCTTCAGTAGCGCCGTCTTCGCTACACTAGTGTGCCTGGACTTCTCTTGACTTTGAGAAGTCTTCGTCGTCCTCTGGCTCGAATGACTTTATGAGCCGCACAGGCAATATCGCGCGGTAGTTGTCGCGGTATTTTACGTAAGCAAGAAGCATTCTTATCGCTCTTTCTACACGCGGCAACAGCAACAACGGCGCCTCAACACACACCTACACGGCTACGGCTACAACCACGGAGTGGCTACAACTTTGTCTCCGCCCGCGTACAACGTCACAGACACCCTACAACGAAAGGTTCCTGTAACTTCCTGTACTTTGCTGTGGCCTTGCCGTCCTAGCTTAAATAGTTCATGAAAATAATATTAATAATATCGACTGATGTGTTAACCTCCAAAATTTGCCTTAGACCGCACCGGCAGATTTCGGAGGGCATGTTCGATCGGTTTCTGTTTCGTTGCGCGAAATCGCTCGCGCGCATTTTGGAATTGGACGCAGCACATGTACATGTCGGTGAGATTATTGGCCATATGAGGAGTAAAATACAACCACAGGTTCATCAAAATTAAGGGCCACATAAACGTGTGTAACTCCTCGTTTGTTCGTGCCCTTCACTTTCATCATACGCCCATAAATTCGCTGGAAAGGCTCTTGTGTTCGATTTTGGGTGACCATTTAGTTCGTTCCAACGCCTCACATGCATGAATATATAGCTTGATTATTTGTATTCTCCTTGTCTGTAAAGGCGTGCCGCTTATGAAAGTGCGCCGATTGCCTTTTTGCTACACTCATCTTCCTCTCATCCTGTACATATCTCTTAAATCATTTTCTAAATCACCTCGCGCAGGCAAGTAAACCGGAATTCTTTGTTTTGAATTCATCCCTTGGGCCCAGATAATAAGGCTACAATAATGTAACATCAAACAATGGGCATGAAGTCTCATCGACTTTCGCGTACGTCGGGTGCGTGCTTTCATGGATGCGTCCAATCGGCAGCTAATGTTTATCCGCTACAAACTGTAGGACTTCTTTCCGCTCTTGGTTGCGTCTTAACTTCACAGAATCATGTTTTCTTGTTTTAATTTCCGTTACAAAAGTCACAATGTAAGCGATAATAATTGTAATTTTGTTTTTCAACTATTGCACATCCATTAGTTCAGTTATTGTTCACATCAGTTTTGAGTTTATTGGGCCGGGATCTCTGTTTCGAAAAGTGTGAGTCAGCTGCGGCTCCTCTCTGCGTCATCATTCGTTCACGAAACATAGTCAACGCTGATACCTGGTAAAGGGATATGTAACAACACTATCGAAGCTTGACACGTGCCGCGAAGGTCATGCACGGAATAATTAGGTGCAGATGAAAACGAAACTTTTTTTTTTGCTACGACACGGATGCTTCAGGCGCAACAACGCCGTCGGCGTGATGTCCCCCCTACTGACGTCCTCTGTCAGTGGTCCCACTCGACGACGCATGGGGCACTCCCATGCGGAGAGGACCTCCATGCAGAGACCGATACCATTTGGCTCCAAGGAAGCAGCGAAGTGAACGCATCGTCAGTGCACTAAGATTGGCTAATAAAATTAAAGGTAAATCGCCTCGATGTCGCTTTCCATGCTCTGCTAGCATATGAAGGTATGTTTTCCGCACCTGCTCCATCGGTTGCTGCATGCACTGCTGTGAGCAGAATGGGCACGTAGCTAATGGGACAATTAAGCTTTCTAATTAACCTGATCTGTACATTTCACTTGGCGTCGCGATTGTTTCCCACCGTGCGCCAATTAGATGAGCATACGCCACAGGCAACGCTCCTCCCTCTCCTCGACCATATCGCTTCATGAGACCGTGCGGAGCCAGCTAGAGCGCTTATAAGCAGGCAATGCCATTGAAGCAGGATATATATTACCTTGTGTACTGTGCCACGCCAAATTGGCGCGTGCCTGCATGTATATACGTACAACATCGTCCGAGGAGCCCTTTCGGCAAAACTGCTTATATTTTTTGTTAATTACCTTCGTACGTGCGCACGCACACACACACATCGTTTTTTTTTGCATTGCATAAATCAATCAGACGAATTAAGGAGTGCACAAACACTGATTTATTGCGCACTATATCTTCGGCCGTGCGGCCGGGCCATGCTGCGTGTCCCCAAATTTCTCTGAAAATATAGCTCTCTTAAGAGGTTCAAACACATATGAGTTCATATATATATATATATAGAGAGAGAGAGAGAGAGATCGAGCCCGATACAGATCGAATTCAATTTGCAGAAGGGAGGCAATCGCAGTGGCACGCTTCTATATGCAAATCGGGCTCGATCGCGATCAGTAGTGCGCCGCGTGACATCAATTGATGGTATGTGGCGTCGTTCAGACCGCGTACGCTTTATATTCATAACGAAGTCAATCCAGCAACCACGACTTTCCATCTGTAGTGCGAGGTTTCTATAAGCAGCGCATAACTTCCTCTGTGACACGGCATGTTAATGTCCGCTGCGGACCGGCATGTTAATGAAAATTTTATATTTTAAGCGATTGGCGTAGGTAATATCTTTACATCCTCCACACGACAAATTTTGCTAAGACAAATGCTGGAAGACCGTGATCCAAGCTCGAAATTTCGTCTGCACATGAAGAGATTTAATCACATTTAATTGTGTTTAATTCATAGCATTCACAGGCCATTTCAGCGCTGGCAAATTGCAATTTCACCAAGCATTATTGGTAAATAAATTTCTGTCACGTACGGCAAAACACGAACCGTGCGTGAAGTGCGGAAGAAAGGTAAAAATATAGCATCCTGCATATTTCGCTGCGTACGTTCGAAAAAGGGTTTTGCGCTCACCGCAGCACTGCTTATGCGAAAATTTTGCAGCAATATCGCATCTTGTAGTCTACGTCGTTCAGTATAAGACTTGGCACAGTTACTTAACTGGCTTTTAAGAAAAAAAGTGCGAATTTGCCTACACCTAGGATTATGCAAGCTACCACCGCGACGGTGCAAGCGTAAACTTTTTTCGCCACCTGCCGACAGCTGCAGAAAACAGCCTTTTAAGGAGGGCTGACGCGTGTTGCCCACTTCTGGAACATGGAACTGCCCTCCGCGAAGCGCTGCTTTCTGCAGCTGCCGACAGGCCGCGAAGCAAGTTTATGCTTATGCCGTCGCGGCAGCAGTTCACTTCTTAAAAACCAGGCAATTAACTGTGCCAAGTGGTATATTAAACAACGTAGACTCCAAAATGCGGTTTTCTTGCAAAATTTTAGCAATAACCGTGCAGCAGAGAGCACAAAACCTTCTTTTCGAACCTACGCAGCGAAATATGCAGGACCTGTACATTGCTTGGTGGCATTCGCCGCCCCTCTATTTCACAGATGATGCTAGTGGTATCTGTCTATAATTGAAGTATTGATTGTCTGGTCGGTCTAGTGGTGTTATCAATGCGGCTTCCTCTTGGTTTCTTTCCGCAAGCGGGAATAGAGCGCTCTTTATTCTGTGGGAAAGCAGTGGCTATTGCGTGATCGTTCGGAGTTTATCATCACCTTAGCGGGCACCGAAAGCAAGCGATGACAGAGGATTCCGCTATAAAGCGGCGTAAAGTATACTTAGACAAGGATGGCTACTTCGACGTGCCGACCTCTACTTGGTATAGGCATGAAAAGGCGCACACCGTCGCCATCGCATCGGCAACCTCACGGGCACCATCTACGAGCGTCGGCATCAGTGTGCAGTCGGGAAGCGCGATAGAGGCTTCGCTTAACACATCACCATGTGGGTCAAATGACGGATACAACAACGCAGTTTCTTCAGACCACGACGGCAGCGACAACTTCATATTCGACACTGATGACGAACCCGACGAGAGGAACAGCTCAAGTGCAAGTGGCACTTCCGAAAATTGGGACAGCTCTGACGGTAACGACGAATACGTTACTAACAAATCCTTTGATGATGACACGTTCCCGTCCTGGTTTGCGCAGTACGGCGGCGAAAGATTGCCGCACTCAAATGTAACAAAGGCGGCCGGAATAGCAGCAGTAATGTCGTTTGCGGTGTCTCATGGTTTGAGGTGGACAGTACTGGGCGACCTAGCGAAGCTGATAAACTTTCTTGTTGGCACAGATGCCTTGCCTCCGAGCAAATTTACTTTTCGGAAGCTCTGGGCGGGAGACATGCGGGATATTGTGCAGCATCACTTTTATTGTGAACAATGCAAACGCGACATGACAACGCATGGCAATTCTGCTGAGTGCAGCAGCTGTCACAGTGTCAGAACAACCCAGTCATTAAAAAATGAAGGTTGCTTCTTCTTCATTCTTAACCTGGCAACGCAACTCAGTCTTATGATTCAATGGACCAAACCGGAACTACATGAAAGCCTTGAAGCACTTCAGCACCCGTCATCTACCGTTACTGATATTACCAGGGGTCAGTGCTACAGCAGGCTGAGGGAAGAACAGAACCTTCGCCCCGATGACTTGACATTGACAATAAATACTGATGGGAGCCCTGTATGGAAATCTTCGAAGACGTCAGTGTGGCGCCTGCAATTTATTGTTAATGAACTGCCACCGCATTTGCGATTTAAACACCCAGTTCTTGCAGGGCTCTGGTTTGGTAAAGAGCATCCAGAGATGCAACTGTTCCTTGAGGGGCTCGTGAATGAAGTAAACAGCACAGGGGCAGTGAAGTGGGCTCACAAAGGAGGCGTTCATGCGTCAAAGCCTCATGTATTGTGTGTCTCCGTTGATGCACCTGCAAGGGCATGTGTGCAGAACATGGTGACCTTCAATGGATATTTTGGTTGCACATGGTGCCTGATTCCAGGAGAGCACCGAGGAGGTAAGTAAAATATCTTATATTTCTATCAGTCTCTGAAAAACGACTAATATGTATGTTTCTTTAAAATGTGAAAGTTATTCTTGGAGCGTGTAATGCACAGAATATGTTATACGGATATATGCACTTTATAAAATACTGGTATTTCATATAATTATGCTGACTATATGGTGCAATCTAAACATGATGATGCAGGTGCTAGATGTTAGTGACAAAATCGTACTTTGTTACTTTCACTTATGTTATTGTTTCACTCTTTTATGTGCATTAGGGAGCATGCGGTACACAACAGTGTCTTCTGTGGAACAAAGAACTTCAGACCGTGTCAAGAGTGAGATGCATCTGGCAAGCAGGTTTAGAGACACCATCAATGGCTTAAAGGGGCCGTCAGCCTTGATGAACTTGAAAGGTGAGTGAGGGGCATTGAAGCCCTAATTCCTTTCCTAATTGCAGTAATACCTGTGTCACATGGACTTGGCTCAAAGATTTCAGTCAAGGGTCACTGAAACTGCCAACCTCTGTCAAACTCGAAAGAGTTGTGATGCTGCCACACGGCACTTCATAACTGCTATCAAGAGTTTCACCTTATGAAGGAGTGGGACGTTGGTTGCCACACTAAATCTGCACAAAAAATAGACAAAAACACTATCATTTCTAGCACTATCGTCGCATATGTAGATTATTTTTAACCATATAGCAGCACCCATTTCGTCGTTATGTCAAAAGATTGTCTGTTCGATGCCTTTAGAAGTGCATGCGTGACACTGGTATTGATTCTTGGCTTCACAGCTTTTCTGCTTCTACACTGTGGGCAGTGCAAATAATTCACTGCTGTGCATGTCCATAACATGAACCACATGCAACATGTTTTAGTGATAATTGTTTTCAACAGGACTGACTCTTGGGCTGTAGTAAGTCTTGCATTATTATGATGGTACATTAGCGCTTGTCCTTTTGTTCTTTGTGTCTGTTATTAATTTGCGCTAGTCTACCTTGAGTATATTCATCTTCAATTATAACAAATATGTGATTCGAGGCAAAGTAATAATTTTTTTCTGCAAATAATTCATGGAGGTGGCAGACATCACATTTTGTGTGTCAAATGCTAGAAGCTAATATTTATATATAACTAAATTTCTTAAGTTAACCGCCAGTATAGCAAGTTTAGGAGCCTCGTATATGTGTTTGTAGTATGTTTTCTTACATAAGCTACATGTGTTCATTCAGGTTTGGACCTTGTGAACGGTTACAGCGTTGAGTACATGCACTGTGTCCTACAAGGTGTTGCAAAGCAGCTGACAGAAACCATCCTGTCAAGTTCCAATTCTGATGAGCGCTTCTATTCGGCTAATGTGACTCTTTCCATTGCCATTTATTTTGTAATATTTTGATTACATAGTGAAATTACAAGATGCTTAACGTGTAGAATAAGGTGGATTCACAAAGCAAACAATGTCACCAAATGAAATTGCCTGACTGTGTGTCATGGGATTTTGCATCATCAATTTGATGTTTTGTACCTTGTTCACAATTGTGATAGATCCTTAGGTATGTTTCACTGGATATTTGTGGTGCATACAAGTGCACTTGTCCTGGTTATGAATATCTCTTTGACATTTGAAAAGGTACATTACCATCTCCATTGCCTTTGCAAGCATCTGTTGATATGGGAGCAGTGTTTGTATAGCATGACGTTAGCAGCATCACATACTCTCAAGCCGCGACACAGCTGAGCTTTCATTTTGTGGACTTTTATTCCTAATCAAGTTGCTTGCTTAGATCTTTTGTACTTGTCTGCTTTCACAATTTTCTCTTCCAGAAAGTGGCAATCGTTAGTGCATCATCTTGTGTGTATGACTCTACCTTGAGAAATAGCTACTCAATCTACACTGCCATGTTTGGTTGTACATACAACTCCTGCAGAAAACCTGAATGAATAGTGCAACCGGAATGCATTAAAATTGCTTACTTTCAGGGGCATAGCCAGAGGGTAGCACATTAGGCATGTTCCCCTCCCCCTGAAAGAATGTTATATATATATATACACTACACCACTGCTTATCTCTAACATCCAAACTAGCACTTCTGCAATCAATGACTTGTCTGTTTTGTGTTCATCTGCACTCTTTAAAAAGTTTACATCCTTTGGGGCTTATCTTCTCCCACAACAATAATCGTCATCTGCCTTGCTTGTGTTTCCTTTCTTGAAAACTTGGTGCTCGCTACTTTCTTGTCGAAAATGCTGTGCCACACTGATGACTCGCAAGCTGTTCGTGAATTGGAAGTACTGGGCTCGCAAGCTGTTCGTGACTTGGAAGTACTGGGCTCGCAGCATTAAAGAAAGGGAATGGGGGCAAGACAGATGATGATTATCATTGTGGGGTAAGATACGACCCATAGGGTGTAAACGTTTTTAAGAGAGCATGTTTTCAACCGATTCTCTCATCACCAAGGACACGAAATTTTTATGTGTAGTATTTTCTAACTGAAAAGAGTGCTATGTTTTAATGTCCTAGAAATAAAATATTGCACTTCCTTATGACAATTTTTAGGCATGTAATGCTGTTTATTTTGATCGATTTTGAGCAGTGCATCCACTTGTTTGCATAGATTTGTTGCGTCACGCTGATAAAATAATTAAATTAGGTCGCGTTGTCTGTTATAGGTGCACCATCAGCACTTTCCAAAATAAATGCACGGCTGTTGTCCATCAAGCCACCTCACTGCATTACAAGGCTGCCACGGTCTGTTCAAGAAAGAAGCCATTGGAAGGCATCTGAATGGAGAAACTGGCTCCTTTTCTATGCTCTGCCTTGCCTTAATCACATTCTGCATCATGAGTACTGGAGTCACCTTTCCAAGCTTTGTGAGGGTATATATATCCTCCTTCAAGAGGAACTCACCATTCTTGAAATTGACAAAGCCGGTAAGATCCTTAAAGATGTGCTACTGCATGCATGCAAGCCAAGTTTGAACTCAACACCTTATGTGAGCTTATGGTAATGTCTGCAGATACTCCACACACAGACTATCAGTCCACGGTTTGTACTGTAGTGAGTTAACCTGTTCAATCTTTCAGCGCTTGTATGACCAAAACCATGTCCACATAGCAGAGATCTTGAAGACGACCATGGCAAATAAGGTGAAACATGCTAGACATTATATTTCTACAGAAACTTGCAAGGTGGAGAGAAGTAATTAATTAAGGGAAAATGAGACATGCACCCAAAGATTGCAGTTGCTTCGGAGGAAACCCATGCAGGTTCCTCGAAAGAAAAGCCTCACAGTTGAACAAAAATTCATCCTGGTCCGGGGCTCGAACCCAGGACCACCGCCTTCCCGGGGCAGCCACTCTACCATATGAGCTTGGGCCAGGGCCAGGATGAATTTTTCTTCAACTGCGAGGCTTTTCTTTCGAGGAACCTGCATGAGTTTCCTTTGTAGCAATTTCTACGTTTGGGTGCATGGCACATTTTCCCTTTATTAAAGGAACAAGCTAGCCACTGATTTATTTAGAGTTGGCAGAGAACCTATACCGGTAGCTGATGAGATAAGCCTTCTTACACATAGGAAAAACAGGCATAAAAATGTAATATACAGCATGCATAGCGCCATATATTTCTTTTTTCTGCAACATGCAGAGAAATTAAAAGGTCGTTAATGGAGCTAGTGACCTCCTTTGTGCAAGTATGGCTGTGGAAGTTCCCTTGAGACAGTCCCACTCTTTGTTAGCATCTTGATTTCTCAAGAGTGACTGAGGTACCAGACGGGGTGTGTTGGTAAATGTGTACTTCCTTTATTCCTGATGAACAAATTATTCTCCCATGCACAAGCTCAATGACCAGCCTGGCAAAATGTGTTTGCAGAATTTTATGTGTGTAAAATGGCACACTACATAGATGTTTGCTTCTTTCCGTAGTAATTTTTCTTTTTCTGGCTGCCTGAAATCAACTCATAGGGGCTACAAAATTTTGCCAGCACTCTGTATGTTCTGCCTTTGTAGCTTATGTATGTAAAGACCACGCCAGGCTTTGCTGTTCTTTCTGACACCAGTGGCTTTATTGTGCTCCTATGTATCGCATTCTTTGGGATATTCTCAGTAATTGGGATCAAACTAAACAAGTCTGCTGCAGCCAACCTACGTATTTGCTCGAATCTTGGCTGAGCCCCGAATGTCTGAAACCATAAAGAAACTTACCTCGAATGTAGGCCAAAAAACAAATGAGGGCAGGGTCTACAAAATGAAAACAGCACTTATTGAGTATGAACATGCCGAGCTCAGTCTATGTCATTGCTGCTAGCCTCGTACGCTTGCGGATGCATATCCACGCATGTGCAGACAGTGCTGCACAGCGCGATCTCGGTAAACTTGGCGCGATCTCGGTAAACCACTCCTCTCTGTTATCACATGCGTATCTTCCTTATTGCTGTCATCTCCTCGTTGCGGCAAATGCAAAAAGCATCTCCTATTGCCCCTCCAACAACGGGCGTTTTTCTCATCGATGCCTAAGTCCCGTCTGGCTTGAATGTTTGTTGATGCCTCTGCGGCTAGCACAATTTTTCGACTAAAAGCGGCACTGCAGTGTCATCACCTAAATGGTGTCATTGCGATAATACCGCGCCGCACACCGATACGACACAGGTCAAAATGGCAACGTCGTCGCTCGTGTACTTCAGTTGTCTACTGGTGCGGCAAGTTGTGGCTACGATACTGACTTTTCTAGATGGCGCTAGCTATGCACCACCTAATTGGCACCAAATTTAATATGTTCAATGACAAACTGGCATGTTTTCAAAATCTTCGAACCTAAGCCGACCACAGAGCTTGGCATATGACGATTTGAAAAAAAATAAACTATTGGCCTAGATTCAAATAAATACAGTATTTTTTGGTTATGGAAGCTGCCCTGCATCATGGAGGGCACAGCCTCAGCAGCAAAGAGTTCATATGCAGAGTTGTGTTGGAGTGTGCGTCCATTATATGGTAGCAGACCTTTCTGAGCCTTTGTTTGGTGACAAAAGCAAGCATGTTCTCAGGATAGCTTCAAGTTGCTGTCCAATAATTGCTAAAGTTATTGTGGAACTAGCTCACCTATCAACGAAAGTTAATTCAGTGTTGAAAGATGCTTAGATTTTGTTTCTTTGTAGCTTGGTATGTTAAAGGAAGTTCTTTTAATATAAGTAAAGTCTCAGCACACCTAAGAACATTTTAAGACCATGTCTGGGTGTGCACAAAGGTTGAAAACTTGCACTGCCAGCACATGACAAGAAAATACGACACAGGATGGAAGCCATGCAAGAAGTGGTGGCACTAATTTCATTGTAAAAACATTTTGTTAAAAACTATACCAGTCAACTGAAGCTTCAAAGGAGCTCATAAAAATAATTGTTAGGCGCACCAGATGAATTCCATAATGAAATTCCTCCATTCTTGTCAGTGCAATCCTTGACTGGGGTACAAACAAAGCATATGTGTACAAATTGTTAGCATCACCCAATAATGTACATTGAATGTGGTAGTCACATGTAAGAAGCTGATCAAATCAATATAATTTTTTGTGAAAGGATTTACCTTCAGGCTGGCTGTTTCTTTGTACCTCTTGATCGTGAAAGTTGCGTGTAAAGCAAAACTTACAAACTTACATATATTTAGCGGGCCTGACCAGCTCAAGCCATTTGCACATCAACTCGGGCTTTCCTCCTATTTGTAGCACTTGTCCTAACTGGAGTGAACGTTTCTGTGATGACAGCTAGGGGAAAGGCTATTATTGTAGGCACCAAAATATTACAGAACTGTTCATCTTGGCTTATGGAATCTTGGGTCACCGCTTCCGAAAAAAATGCGCAGTAGTTATGTCTTTATGTCATAGAAATTTATTATGAGTCTTCTGCACCTTTTTTTGATGTGCTTGTATATGTTAACACAGCTAACTTTGTGTAGAGCACTTGTCTTGTCTGTTGTGCTCATATTTGTTGTTTCACTTATTTGTTTTCTCTTATAAGCCATGCACCTGCCGGCCCTGCAATGCAGAGCAAATTTCCGTGAAATGTTGAAATTTCTTCTTTGCTGGTCAAGTTACGACCGCACTTTAGATGACAAAAGCTGGGGTTGCTTATGGCGAGACTGTTCAGGCTACATGTTAAACTTTGGAAAAGCACTGTATTCCTTCTAAATATCAGACTGGTTTCAGTGCACAAACCCTGCAGGGATGTTTTCATGTCGAGCAGTGTGAGAGTACATGTGTATGACTTTAGGCATTGTTTATGTGCAAATATTTAAAACAAATTGAGCCATGCCCTCTTTAAAACTATTTTGCTTTTCAGAGTCTCTTCTCAAGAACTTTGTGTCAAGGTGTGAAGCATTATATGGTGTGGCATTCATGACATATAATGTCCACGCACTCCTCCACCTTGGAAACTGTGCCCGTTCCCTTGGGCCCCTTTGGGCACATTCTGCCTTCATGTTTGAAGGGGGAAATGGCACCATTGTGCGGCAGATTTCTGCAGCAAAGGGCCTTCCGGACCAAATTGTAGAACGAGTCGTCATGTCTCAGCAGCTGCAGCGTCTACTTGCAAGTCCACTTCTAGCTTCTGAAGAAAAAAGGTTGTGCAATGGCTTTCTTGAATATTCACCTGTGAAAAACTTTTTGTGTGTAGATGGCTTATCACTGTTGATCACAGGTAACAAGACAGTGCTCACTGCTGAAGAGCAGGATGCACTGTATAGTCGGTGTGGAGTGGCTGTGTCCGATGCTGTGGAATATGAGCGATTTGTGCAAAAGGAGCAAGTTTTCCACAGCACTGGATTCAGAAGACCTTCAAAATCTGATACGACCTTTGTGCGGACATACGCTGGGTGCTATGCACAAATTGAGAAAATACTTGTGCTTCAGGAGACAGGCTGCTGCTATGTTATCTGCAGACCAGTAATTATAGCAGATTCCTCCTCACATAAAGGAGTGTTTTCTTTCGTGTGATGGAACGCGCGACGTGATCTTGCCTGATGAAATTGTTGACAGTTGCTTGTGTATAGATTTTGTGCAAGAAGATAAGATGTTCATTTGTGACCTGCCGAACAAGATTTAAAGGGATTGAAGGGACACTAAAGAGAAAAATGAGTTTAGCTGTATTAGTAATTAACCGTTCCTCATTACCAAAAACAAAGTGTCTAAAGCTACTGTGGAATGGAAGATCCATAAGGAAAACACTCTACAGCAACTGCATTCCACGAATCTCCTTGCTGCTTTCTGAATACTAGGGTTCAAACACGTAGCGAGCTGCTTATCACACATGTATACCAACCCGTCATCACACAAGTGAAGTGGTATCCTGCACAAACAAGAGGGATGAGTATGTGCTGCAGCGCACTTCAATGCCAATCGGTGCTAGCACAGCAGAAGGCTTGCTGTTGTAACGAAAGAGCCATTTACAAGTGATCTGGGTGTTGAATACAATACAAATAAGTTAGAAGAGAATGTGTGTAAAGCGCACAAGAATGTGCCTTCGAAATACTGAAATCAACAAAAATAATGCAGCAGAGGCCTGAACAGTTTCCAGGTAATGGTTAATATCTCAACTGAGGATATAGCTTATGAAACTTCAGTAGTATCTCTAAATTCCACACTGTAGTTTAGCATTCGATTTTACTGCCACACCTAATTTTTGTAGTTGATCCTTTGTTCTCTTCATATTTTGGGGTCCGTTTTCGTTGCAAGGGTTGCCAAATTTATTCCACAGGACCGAGAGGTTCCTTGAATGGCACATTGGAGTTCTGCGAGCTGTCAAAATGAATCTGCCCCATGTTCCTTTCAGTGCATTTTCACATTAGAGCTTGAATTAAAGAATGAAAAGCATCACAACCCCACTTCGGTAGCCTTCATGAATAAGATCATTGTGACAGTGGCAAGGGTCCCTCGTGCTTGTTTGTGAACGAAAACTTAAGGCGACTTGAAAAACGGTCAGCAGAGCTAACTGTTAGGAGAACAGGTGCGCTTCTCTGCTTTCATTACTAATGATTCTGTTAATTTGAGGGTTGCAGTTTAAACGTTGTAGTTGTGAAATTACGCTAATGAACATATTTTTACAAAACACTTAAGTGGACCACTAATGCAGTGTAATTGCATAATTGCACTATTTGCGATAAGCATGTCATAGTATCGTGTTGAGGGCCACCAAGTGGAATGCAGGTATTTGGCTTTAAAAGTGCCCATCAACACTACGGAAGATGTTGAAGTTACTGGAATGATAAGCATGTCAGTCTCTGTAGGCTGTGCCAAAACAAGCATGGTACACTGTAAGCCACGGGATAAGTGCTGAGGCAAGAGAAAAACTGATTCAGCTGTTCAGCATGAGTATGCTTAATGTATCTTAAAGGTAAACAAGACAAAGTAAATGATAAATGTCAAGACGTGCTTCCATAATAACAGTGCCTTATCTGTCTAACGTACTTGTAATGAAATTAGTTGGGGGGTGAAGGACGTACATTTAGTCTCATCTTACGAACAAAGCCACTCATACTATGAGAAGATGCTGTGTATTCCTGAAAAGATGTGAAGTGGCAATGCTGTCTTGAAATTGTTGCACTAGCTTGGCATGATGTTATAGATTTTGATGCCATTTGCTCACGCTTAATGAAATCTTTACGAGTAAAAATGAATGCATTGTGTTCCAAAAGAGCCAATGACTGAATTCAGGAAATTTTAACTCCTGCTTAATTACAATGCCTTAAATGCGAAAAAATGCTTTGCGATCTGTGATGTCACACTGACTGGTTTCGGTGTGGAAAAAAAATTGATCATGATTTTATCTTCTAATAATCACCCCAGCTGTTGCCGCAAAATAAATGAAACTAATTTTTAAAGATACTTTTTATTGTAAGCTGATTCAGTACATCTCTTTAGTGTCTTTTTGATGTTGCAAGGTAGGCTCTGCACTTGCAATGCAACTCATGTAGAACACCCTTTTTTGGGAAACATTTTTCTTATTGGTACCCAGCATTTAATGTTTGTCATATTTAGCTTTCAACTTCTTGCCCACATTTTTTCGAAATGGAGAAAGTTCTGTTAGAACCGTGTGTTTTGTTTGGTCATTTTATGGCATCTTTAAAAACCTACATTTTCATTTTCTGTTCTGGGGTATAAGTATGCTTCTAATAGGAGAGAGTACGTGTGTGTGTGGATAAAGCCAAGTAGAAGGACAGCCTATTTCCTCATCAAAAGATTGGAATATTTTCACATTCCTGCTTGATCTACCATGCATGTCTGGTACTTTTCTTTTTGAGCAAAGGGTGCTATCACTTGTATTTTGTTAGTGTTGTAAAATCATGTTCTCTGTGCTGTATGCAGTGCTGTGTCAATTGCACCAGTCCACGTTTCATGAAAGTTGCTATATTCGTATACAAATGAGATGACTTATGACAAAGCTATGCCAAAGAGCGGTGAACAATGCATGTGACATGAGCATATGCAAAAGATGCTGTACTTGTATGCCTTTCTCCACTCAGATGGTAGTGCCTGCAACTGGCATATGTATATAACTGCACTTACATACACTGATTGATGTTCTGTCATTTTGGTGATAATGGATATTGTTGGCTACAGCTGCTGTAGAATTTATGCTTTATCACTGCAGTCATCGATTGATCTTTTGAATGCCAGTTTTGTTAGACTTGCTTGATAATTTGGTAATCTAAGCAGTGCTTCGTAGAGCCACACCCCAGCCACTCCTTATGCCTATCCATAAAGCCATATATGCATGGTGTGACAAATTTCGAAAGCCATATAACAATTTTGCTAGACATTTATGACATCTCCACACATCACGTCGTAAAACTTGTAGTTGCAAACTAATTGAAGTCTTCATCATAAGGTTATCATCCTCGCCCTGGCCATTGGCAAGTGATTTTTGACTTCCGTATGCAATTCATTGCTTCAAGACGAGTTCACTCACTGTCAAAGTAATTTTCAACCACAGTTTCTGTGCAATATAATGCATGCTAGGCCTACCAATATGGCTTGAATGACTGGATGGCATGGTGGCAGGTGACAAGGCGCCATTGGAAGGTTGCTGCTATTTTTACTTTAGTGGCTATGAATGGCAGTCAAGCCCGAGAGTGTGTTTACTGATGGCTGATTGCCTATTTAGGGCCAACCTCCTAATTGCTATCAAATTTGCCTGTAAATGAGTTTATTTTCTCACGTTATGCTTCCTGTATTTCTGAGCATCAAGTTAGGTGTGCGTACACCCTTGTCCTACTGCGGCATCTGTTTGGTAGTATTTTATCTCTGTCCTTTGGCTCATATGCTTTCGCAAAAGGAACATACCTTTGTTCAGTAAGACACCAATTCGGAAAGTAGTATTTGTACATTTTAGCCATTTTGTATCTTGCTTTCTATACTTGATAACATTGCACATTCTTGTGGTATATTATGACCACCTGCTATAACATGACAGCAGAGTATTGGTAGACTAACTAGTTTCTTTTTTGTAATATCTTTTTGCACTAGGGAATTCCTATTGAAATAGCAGTGTGAAAATATTTGAATGTTAGAATTCAAATCAGAATAGTTCCAGCCATTTCCGTTTTTTTTCTACACTTCTTTACTACACTGGCCCTTTCTTTAGGAGTTAAAAAATATAGGTTGTCCAAAGGGCGTGCTAGAGGGGAACTGGGTGAAGCTGACCATGCTGTTTGTGTGGAGGTTGGAGGTTGCTTCATGTCCTACTTTGCACCAAGAAAAATATGTTTAGTGAACCTAAGCACCAACTTCCCGAAGTGCAAGTTCTGAAGTGTTTTCCAGTGCCCTTATTTTCATAAGCCACACTAGCTACTTTTCAATTGGGGTGATGCACCACTGGGGAGAGGGCATTCGGTGTGCCCAGAAAACTGGTCATAATGTCAGCATCATCTGAAGCAGGTGAATTGTTACAGTGGCTTCCTAGAGTGGAGTCTTCGGGCACTGAGTGTCCAGGATGCACCCTCTTGGCCACATAGATATAACCAATTACCCATAGCTCGATGGTTGATATCAGTTACAGTATCTAGCTGTGTGATCTGGTGTGCCACCTTAGCAGAAGCAGAGGGCAAACTTCGAAATGCTGATGAAACTGTTGAGCCACATCCATCTGTTGAGAGTAAGGAAACTTCTCTATAGAAGTCATAGGCAGTAACTGGCCTCTGTGAATGAAGGTTGCGTGGGTACTGATCAAAACTTCGATCAAAAAGGTCATTGTAGGATTTTTGGGCTAGATCATAATGCAGACTGTCTCTGTAGCTGCTAAAGTAGACAGTGAACATTGTTAAACTGCGCGAACAAACGGATCACAGAGACAGCATGGGACAAGGACGGGCGCAGACTTGCAACTAATGTTTATTCCACAAAGACCACATATAAGTACACCACTGCGCATATGCGAAAAAAGAAAAGATAAAAGAGGAGAAAAACCTTCTATATGCAAAACGCCACCTACCTTCGCTCGTCAATAAACCTCATCTCACTGTTGTGTAAATAAACTGAGGTGTCACTGACACAGTCTTGTCCCTTCTTTCTAATATGGTACGCCTCGAGTAGCTCTCTGGCTCGGCTATCTCGGCAGCGGCACAAAATCTTTACTTCCTTCATGATCGGCTTGCACGTGCACGCCAAGCAGTGGACTGGCAGGTGCCCATTCGCTTTATTTCTAATTGACAATTCATGCTCACGCAAGCGCACATTCACGCACCTTCCTATTTGGCCTATGTAAGCTTTACCACATGATAGAGGTATCTGATTACCTACTCCAACACTGCAATCTACGTGGAAAATGGAGTGCTTTGTTCCGCACCCTTGGAAGCTATCTTCTTCCTATGTGCGAGCATAGCCCAGCGAGCTTGCCGGGAGCCGAGAACGCTATCTCAACTCCATACCGTTTCACAACCTTTTTTAAGTTGCGGGAAGTCTTGTGAACATAAGGCACAACTTTACGTTTCTTATTTTTGCGCTCCCTTGTGTCTTCAGTAATATTGCCTTCCGTATAATAATAATAACAGTAATATTGCCTCCAATACTGCTGAAATGACTGATTGCGGGAAACCTGCTTCTTCCAACCTTACAATCTGCCTGTCAAAGCTTTCCTGCATTTTGTGTGTGCAGGACTTTCCTGAGGCTGACATGATACACTGGGTGGCTATTGCCCGCTTTACCGTTTTCGAATGAGCCGTATCGTAGGGCAACAATTTCTTTTGGGATCTTGGGTTATATTTCCAGCACACATGGTCGTCACAGAAGCTTATAGCGCAGTCTAAAACTGAATATTATTATCCTTTGTTAGTTCATGGGTGAAAGTCAAACCCTTGCCAAGGCGCTGGAAGATGTGTAGTACACCTGCGATGGCGTTGTTATACGTGGAACTGGCTTGCTTTTTTAAAAGTACAAGAAAATCGTCAACATAACGAAACACGGTAACAACCTGGTCACGATCGATCCCTTCGTTTACCGCTCTGTCAAATTCTGATAAGTAAACATTGCACAAGATTGCGCCCGTCCTTGTCCCATGCTGTCTCTGTGGTCCGTTTGTTCGTGCAGTTTAACAATGTTCGCTAATATGTACCAACTCGCCCAACAACAAGTTCTACTAAACTATAAAGTAGACAATGTCTAACGGGTGCTGCCAAGGAGTCAAAGTGGGTGCACAAACAATGTCTCAAAGCATTGGAGATGTAATATTTAAGTGTATAACGTGCCTGTGCTAATGACCAGGGACATGGGAGGTATTCTCCATTTCGGTGGGGGAAAAAATTCAAAAACACCCATGTACTTAGATGTAGGTGCACGTTAAATAGCCCCGGTAGTCCAATTTACAGAGTCCCCTACTATGGCATACCTCATACTCAGAAAGTGGTTTTGGCAAGTAAAACCCCATAATTTTTGTTGCCTCCCATCCCAACAGTTTGTGTGCAGCAATATTTTGTTTACACAGTATATTTCGGATATATTGTTTTTTTTCAGAACCTTCTATAAAAGGCGATGCTACAAATTGCAATTTTACCTGCTGCAAGATTTTCCCTAAGGTGCTTTGGCCATTTACATCACTGTGCATGTCATTGCAGGATGTTTCAAGACTATATTGGGCTTTGCAGTCCATAGGTCTGCTTTTGTACATAATTTGTATTGGCCGCATAAGAAAATTTTTGGTACACCAGTTGTGTTGTCCCTTGTCTGTTTTTGAGTAGCTGGACTGTTATCGAGGCGATGAGCAAAACGGGAACAAGGTGAATGCAGGAGCCAACGTTTCGACAAGTGGACTTGTCTTCTTCAAGGCGACATATGCTTTCCTCGCCACAGTATATATAGGTGGGGTTCTTCTAAAGGGGAGGGGGTGTGAGGCGGGAGGGCGCGGAAACGAGGGAAAGTGTGTTAGCGTGTCGAATTAGTAAAGGAACGCTGTGTACAAGGTCAAAGCCAGGACCCCCCCTCCCCTCACCCTAGTCTGTCAACCCACGCGCGTTAGCCGTGTCAGGCGTGTCAGACGCCCTTGACACGCCGGCTAACGCGCGTGGGTTGACAGACTAGGGTGAGGGGAGGGGGGGTCCTGGCTTTGACCTTGTACACAGCGTTCCTTTACTAATTCGACACGCTAACACACTTTCCCTCGTTTCCGCGCCCTCCCGCCTCACACCCCCTCCCCTTTAGAAGAACCCCACCTATATATACTGTGGCGAGGAAAGCATATGTCGCCTTGAAGAAGACAAGTCCACTTGTCGAAACGTTGGATCCTGCATTCACCTTGTTCACGTTTTGCTCATCGCCTTGAATTGCCATCTCCTGGATTCCCCGTCTTTTCTCTGGACTGTTATCAGTGTTATGTATCCCATTTTGAATTCTGGAAAGTAATAAAAACAGTTTACCGGCCACCACTTACTGAAGTAGTGGAACAGGTGTTTAATTTTGCTTCATTGGTGTTTTCATCATGATAGCTTTATGGTGATAAGACTACTCATTCTTTGTGAAACATCTTGCCTAATTGTAATGAAATGTAAGTTACAAGATGAATATCACAATTTCTTCTACAGAACCTGTAACCTAGCATAGGCACATCTCTACAATTGCTCAACCTTCAGGTGGCATTTAACATTGAAAAGTAGCCTTGGAACAAATGCACCAACATGTAATCTTTATAACTCTTGCACCATTCAGTGGTGACTAAAATTTCCCTTTGATTGTCACTCACTAGAGATGTCATGAGAAACCAACAAGACACCAAAGACAACATGGAGGAAATTACTTGTACTTACTAACTGAATTAAAGAAATGATAAGTTAATGGCAATGAAAATGGATGAAAAAATAACTTGCCACAGGTGAGGAACACGTAACGTATTCGCATTATGTGTGCGATGCTCCACATCCAGGCCTGACACTCAGGCCGGCAGTACGTACCAAATAAATAAATAAAATCCGCCACCAAGGTTTGTGAGTGGTAGCACTGGCTAACACTCCCAAGGTTAGTTCTAGTAGTAACCCATATAAATACCAAGAAAGTGGACGGGGAAACGGTGCCGTGGTAGCTCAATTAGTTGGAGCATTGCACGCGTAATGCAAAGACATGGGATCGTTCCCCAGCTCCAGCAAGCTTTTTCATCCACTTTCATTGCCATTAATTTATCATTTCTTTAATACACTTAGTAAATAGAAGTAATTTCCACTACGTTGTCCTTGGTGTCTTTGTTTCTTGGCTTCTCATGGTATGATTAACAAAAATCGGGCGCTTCCATTAACCCCCTTTCTTCTCATCACTAAGGGTGTGTAGTTCTAGAGCCTTGGCTATCAAGTTTCCAAGTTGCCCTTTGAGTAGGCAGTTCACCTCCCATAAGAGCAAATTTGCAAAATTGCTGCCCTTTGGAATGAGGTTGACAGCAGATTACTTCATTCGATGCATAGGACAAATAATTGATGACCTACGTATATTGCTGTATTGGGAATGGTAATGTCATGCAGTGTGTAGGGCAGACAACTTGCAGTCTGATACAGTTACGGAGTTTGGCGCACAAACAGACGGGAATGCTGTCAAAGGTGATGGCATCGCACAGGATGATATGAGATTTTGATAACGAGAAAATTAGTGGCCATTGGGTAGGTTTGTTTCGCACATGAAAGTAGTTAGATGTGGGAGAGGAGAGACCGCTTTGTGCTGTGGTTGACTCAGTCAAATCGAGAGTGGTGGAAACATGTCAACAAAGATGCATAGACTTATTGGTGCTTTGTTTGAAAATATATTGTGATTTCAGTGAAAATAGAAAGCAAAGCCAAAAGTGCTCCATATTAAAATTCATATTTTACATTGCTTGCACAATACTCGTCTTTATGGTGTAATGGTTGGGTCATTTTGTTACATATATGTCTGTATGAATCAAAAGAATAATATATTTTTGTGTAGTCTGGATAGGGAACCTGCACAAAATTGTTTTGTGCTAATACTTGGGTGTGCATAAACACCAGTGGCAATGCTCTATCAAGTGACCTACCCCATTAACATATGTGCTGCTGTGTGTTGCTTGTACAATCCTAAGTAAAGCATCTCATCTCCACAACACACTAGCAGTGGCCTGCTTACGATAGGGTATGTCTAGCATTTTTAATAACGAGAAGCAAGAAGTAATAGGAAAAAAATAAATTCATCCTACAGCACGGAAAAAATTAAAAGTAATTCATATACCTTAAAAGTGTCCCTCAGAGGCACTAGTTATTAAGCTTTGTACTGCAAAAACTGCGTATTGTAATTTAAAAATATCTCCGTTCGTCCTACAATTAAATGGTATACTTTTCACGAAATATTACAGGATGTACACATTTAAGCTCACTCTAAAAGGCTTACTTAGCATTACATGTTCTGTCATAAAGTCTGGTTCCATATTTAGCGTAGTGCACAAAACAATGGGGTGGGTTTGCTTTTTCAGCTTCGTTAAAATTTTCTTTTCTCTGGTGAGTCGCATTTCTCGTGATTACAACAATTCGCTACAACTACATTGCAATGTATAGTGTTCAGTGTAAACACTATATATAGCTTATCTCAAACAATGCCTTCATTAGAAATAAAGCCTAAGTTGCTTTTGTCTTCTATAATGTACATTATATAGCTTGTTGATCAACAGTTACATTCATATACACAAGAAAAGCTGCTTCAACATCCAGGCCATCCTTCATTGCAACCAAAAAGAGCAAAACTATTTGATTTAAAACGCTGCATACATTAATTTCTATCGTTTGTGTATAAAATAAACAAAGCAATAAGAAAATGTTCGACAGTTATGTCCAATGGTAAACATTCTTACTGATGCTTTGTTGTTGACATCTGCATGCTAAGTTTCCTGAAACTCCACAGATTTAGAGGCTGGGACAGCGCATAAAAATTAAACATTGTTAACAACTAATTTATGCAATATTTGCTGATTGTTATAGTCTGCAGAACTATTTTGCAACAGTGCACTGTTACAATAGTGTCTGTGTCTGAAAGAACATTATCCTTCAGTTATATTAGAATCGAGTTTGGCATTTTTGTTAGAAACTTTGTCAGTATTATGTGCTCTCTTAATGTGCTACATGCACCATGTCATTTCTACCTATTACTCACACGAAATTGCCAGAATATAATTTGTTTGATATGAGGATTCCCTGCCAGCTATTGATCTCTTGACACCCACTGAGAAAACTGTGGTGCTTCTCACAATAATGATGGGCTTGCATTTTACCATAGCCAAATCAGTGAAGTACAGGTAGATGTCTGGAATGCTTTACCATCATGATCAGTATTCCCAATTTGAGGTGAACTAGTTATTTATTTTATGTGCTGTACATGAAAACTGGGAATAAAAGTTGGACTGAAGCAGCTTGACCAGATCCCACTACCCACAAAGGATGGCAAAGCAGTGAGATCTTATTCTCAACAAAAACCAACATGAAAAACTCAAATCATTACAATAATAAACATTACTATTAATAGGCTCAAATTTAGCAGGGTACAAGAGTTAATAATTAGGCGTCACAAAATAGTATGCAGAAATACTTGAATAAATGTTAGAAAAGTACATGTGCACATAAAATTATATAAGCAAAAACTGGGACTACTCTGATGCCATTTGGCAAATCAAACATAACCCTATGTACACATCATGAACCCACCCTAATGACTGTGTCACTACTATTGCCATAAGCCACGTGTTAGATTATTGATGTCGGATACATTCACCCATTGTACTCCCACTATGCATCCCACTATCGACGCAGTACTCCCAGCACGCCACCATACACCCACTATTCACGCAAGTCAACCAGAATGTATCCTACTATCCACCCAGCACACCCCTCATTTACCCACAATTTACACAGGTCACCCGATATGTGTCCCACCATCCACCTCACGCACCCACCGTTCACCCAGCATATTTAACATTCACCCAACATTTACACTGGTCACCCAGTATGTATCCCAACATCCACCCAGCACACCCATCATCCACTCAGCACACCCACCATTGAGACAAGTCACCCAGTATGTATCCCAGCAATACATCCCACCATCTTCCACTGCACCCACCATCCACCCAGCATACCCACGATGAATTCCACCATACCCACCATGTTTTCCGTCATGTACATCACATTTTCCATCATACCCAGCATAAAATTCATGATGGGCAATGCTGGGATTTTCAGTAGGGATATGTCAAGAAAACAACATATTGCTGTCGGGCATTCACCTGCATAACACTAACGAGTTAGTAGGACCATGGGAATCAGTCACCATACATATTGACTTCTCGTTCACAGAAACAAATAAAACATACACCCCAAGAAGCTGTAAAAAAATACTTCTTATCTACAAGTATCCAGAATTTTACACTGATGCTTCAAAAACTGCTGAAACAACATCATGTGCTGCAATTGGTCCAGATTTTGTTGCCCCATTAGGATTAAATATATACACAAGTATCTTCAATGCTGAAGCTCATGCTATACTCCTCGCAGTTAAAGAAATAACAATAAAACAGTCAATCAATCGATAATATACACAGATGCCTTAAGTGTGGTCCGGTTGATATACCTAGAGAAACAAAGAAAGAATCCGGTGATAAACACTCTCATCAGCAGCTTATCCTTAGCCTACAAGAGAGGGCTACAGATTATAATCTGCTGGGTACCTGGCCATACTAGTACACCTGGTAATGAAGCGACAGACGCAAATGCGGCTTTAGCAGGTCTAAGGCCCCAAATAGATGTAAGATATGTTCCACATACAGATATGAAACCTGTCGTTCGAGGAATACTGCGTCACGCATGGCAAGAAGCTTGGGACACAGAGAATAATAGCAAAGTTCACATCATCCAACCCTACATTACCGAAACACCTGTACACCGGCATAGACAGGAGAAAGTAATGATGTCGAGACTGAGGGATAGGACACACACATGCAACACACTCATACTTCCTAACCGGTACTGATCTACTGGTCTGCATTAGATGTGGAAATGAACTCACAGTCATCCATGTTCTTATACAATGCCCTCTCATGGAAGCCATGCGAAAAAAATACTTTCGTGAACTTCACCGCACCTGTTTAACTATGCACCCCGTATTTTTCCTATCGGCTGAGCCGATGTTCCCCCTCGAGCGGCTGTTAAGTTATCTTAATGATGTGAACTTTTTGAAGAATATATCTTACCGCTTTTAAGCTCATCTTCCCTACGCTACCCAAAATCCTACATAATCATCCTACATTATATTAAGAAATGCGAGCCTTATGTTTTTAATTCCTAGGCCTTTAGAGCCACCGCAGTACATCACAGGCATTGCAGCCCATTATACCCGCCGACATATTTATAACATTATACCGCACTACTAAACATTGTTGCTGGCACTCTTTGGCCGTTGTAGCCCTTGCGGCATAAAACACTAAATAATAATAAAGAAACAGGTGTCTTAGTTCCAGAGAATGTCCTAATGGCACCCACTCGCCTGCTCCCACCATGGGAATGGCATACCATTGAATGCGACGTCTCTTTCGTAGAAATATCTAACAGAGCGCCAGAAGCACATATACAATTCCATTTTCGTGAACTTCAGGAGACGTACTCCTGTACAGAATACTATACAGACGCTTCCAAGTCCTCTAAAGGAGTTTCCTACGCAGCTCTGGGACCTTCATTTTCAGTATCCGGAGCACTAAATCCACACACAAGTATATTTACAGCTCAAGCCTACGCAATACTATCGGCTGTTTAAAACATAAGGCTCACAAAACTTGCTAGGGCTATTGTGTGTACAGATTCATTAAGTGTAGTCAGAGCCCTACTTAGCCCAAGAAAATATAAAAACTCAGTTTTTAGTGAGCTGTGCAGTCTGCTGTGCTCCCGATATATCTGCAATCAAATGATTGTCATATGCTGGGTGCCTGATCACAAAGGTATAAAAGGCAACGAAGCTACTGACCAAAGCGCTAGGTCAGTAAATTTTAGCGATGCAGATTCAAATATCCCCATCCCTGCCACAGACCTAAAGCCTTTTCTATGCAGTAAATTGAGGAATAATCGGCAAGGTGAGTGGGATGCACAAGCAATGAATAAGCTTCACATAATATAACCAAAACTGGGGAACTGGATAAATGGGAAAATAACAAACTACAAGGAAGTACTTCTTTGCCGATTAAGGATAGGCCACACATACGGTACCCACTCTCATCTCTTGACTGGGGGCGATCCTCCAACTTGTGTTAAGTGCGGCAATAGTCTCACAGTCCTCTACGTTCTTATTCAGTGCCCTGCAATAGAAACAGAGAGGAAAAAGTATTTCCCAGCTACATATCGCAAGAATTTACCCCTTCACCCTGCATTGTTTCTTAGCGATGAACCGCTTTTTAATCTGCAAACAGTCTTAGAGTTTTTAGCCGAAATGGACACCCTGAAAATCATCTGGCCAGGCAACTTTTAAACTTTTAGAACACGACTAACAGCCCTGCATTCAAGGGCTTTCTTGAAACTCTGGTGGCAGTGTTAAGTTTTATTGCATCATGTTTTAACGAAAGCCCATTGCCATAGCCCACATCACAACATAGTCACCGTCATTATTTTAGCACCTATATATTCTACTCCACTTACAGCGGAAGTTTTAGGCTCTTTCACAGCCATATCACATCTACAATGATGAGTTGTTGTGACGTCATCCACAATAGATCGTCAACATTACCACCTGTCATGGCGTTTGGCCAAACCTGGCCCTTGCGGCATAAAACACCACACATGATCAAGTTTTTAGGAGTAACCTTTGACACCAAACTTAACTTCCTAACTCATATAAAAGCACTATAGCCCCCGCAGGGGCGTCTGCGCAAGCAGGCGTTTGGTGTGTTGCGACACCACGTACCCGAGTACACGTGGGTTGGACCCTCCCGCGTCTAACCGTGCGCGGCTTCTGTGTCCGGGGAGAAGGGGATCCTAGGGGTTGAGCCAATGCCCGGTGTTTGGACCTTTACGGCCCCTCGGCGGTGGCAACACAGCCTTTTGACCTCGGCTTCACGTAGACGGCAGCCCCGGACTGACCCACCCGGGGGAAATTGGTAGTTGCCTTTTCCTGTCTTTCTCTCCCTCCAGCCTTCGTCTTTCTCTTACTTTTCATTTTCCTATCTTCTGCTAGCTTCCCATTACTTCCACTTTTTCCAGGCAGCAAGGGTTAACCTTGTGTGAATAGCCAACCTAGGTTATCTCATATTTGATTCTAGTGATAACGTACAGCTGGAGTTTGCGGGACCTGCTTTTACAGTCGCTGTAGCGTCCCCTTGTAGGGCTCCCTGGTGGGTGGCTGGCGTTATTGCCGAAAATTACATTATTCTATGGCTAGTTCCTTTCCTCACCTTCCCGATCGCCCTCAGCAAAGAGGGCGCACCGAAGATGTTTTCCAGTTCCTTGGACGTCAAAGGCCTAACTTCCCACGGTACCATGGGATCGACTCAAAAAAATTCGATAAACAAGTATTAAACATTTCCCCTTTCCCCTTTTCTAGTTTCCAAGTCCTTACCAGATGTCCTTGGTCCAGGCTACAAGGTATCAAGGATGTTAAGTGGTGATCTCCTGTTAAAGCTGCATGATCAGAAACAATACGAAAAGTTGCGCAGTCTAGTATCATTTGGGAATGTTCCATTGGCAGTAACTCCACACCACCCGCGGCATTGTCTCGGATGATGATTTGCTCCAGCTGACAGAGGCTGAGCTCTTGGAGGGTATCAGTGAGCAGAATGTTGTCAAAGTCAGAAGAATTAAGCTGAGGCGGGATGGTAAAGAAATTGCGACCAAGCACCTAATACTCACATTTGGTTCAAGTATTCTGCCCGAGTCTGTAGAGGCCGGGTACATCAAGCTCCGTGTCAGACCATATGTGCCAAATCCCCTAATTTGCTTAAAATGCCAGCGCTTCGGCCACAGTTCGCAGAGCTGCCGGGGCCGCCAAACGTGCGAAATGCAGTGCCTAAGAGTGCGCCACTGAAGCTTGTAAGAACGCTCTCCACTGTGTAAACTGTGATGGGGAGCACGCCGCGTACTCGCGGTCGTGCCAATCCTGGAAAAAGGAAAAGGAACTTGTAACAATAAAAGAAAAGGACAATATAAGTTTGAAGGAGGCAGGCAGGCGGGTATCCTACCTGCCCAAGAAAACCTTTCCCGATGTGGCGCGTCAGGGGGCAGTGCCACAACGGTTTCCGGCGGCTGTCCGACCAACACCCAGTGAGGCGGTAGTGAGGCCATCCGCCCCCCGGCGGCTCCAGCAAGCGCTGCTACGCCAACCCAGCAGACGGGGCCATCGAACCCGAAGGTGGGCGCAGCCGAGGTTATCCCAACCTCCCCGCTCCTTCCAGCGCTGGCAACAGCCGGCGCAGCCAAATCCCTCAGGGAGCCCCATCGACCTCCGGGCTGGTGGACGCAGGGGTCTTGCCCTCCAAGGCGGGACTCTCTCGGGTAACTTCTCGCTCGCAAGAGCACATGTTCGGCACCTCACAAGAGGCAATGGACACTACACCTATCCTCAAGGCGCACCAAGCGCCCAAGGAGGGGCGAGGCTCCCTCGAACGCTTCAGAAAGGGCAAAACCCTGATATATAGGGCTTCAAAAGAGCTCTGTAATCTAAGCTCTGAAATCTCTGTAATTAGTACTTCTGTTTCTGCTCGCACAGCACCCATTTACATCCGATATGGATACACAAATAATTCAATGGAACGTCCGAGGTCTTCTTAGGAACCTTGATGATGTGCAAGAGCTTATCCAAAAACACAATCCAAACGTGCTGTGTCTACAGAAACACACCTAAAACCACAACACACAAACTTTCTCCGACCGTATGTAACGTTTCGAAAAGATCGCAATAATACTGTCGTATCATCAGGCGGTGTTGCCATTTTTATTCATAACAGCACTTCGTGTCAGCGTTTACAGCTACAAACGCCCCATCATGCAGTGGTGGTTCGAGCTGTTCTCCTAAAGAAACTCATCACCATTAGCTCTCTTTACATAGCCCCATATTACAAATTCACGAAAAATGAATTTGAATACTTTATAGATCACTTGCCAGAACCTTATGACGTTCTGTGTGATTTCAATGCACACAGCAGCCTGTGGGGAGATTCATATCGATGCGCGAGGTCGTCGTTGAACAATTCTTTTTTTCGTCCGATGCGTGTCTGCTGAATAAGAAGGAACCCACTTTACTGTGTTGCAAACAGAACCTTTTCCTCAATTGATCTCAGCATAGTTTCCCCGTCTATACTGCCTGAACTCGACACTTCCCCATACTGCTAAAACACATAAAGAAAACAAATATCTGCCACAGGCTCCTAGGTGGAAGATCGACACAGCCGACTGGGAGAAATTCCGAACTCTCACTAATATTTCATGGCATGACATGCCCTCGCGAGCAATTGAGGCTGCCGTGGAGTATTTTACAGCCTTCATTATAGATGCTGCATCTAAAGGCATATCTGAAGTAAGTGGCTCGGCATGCAGAAGGCGTGTCCCGTGGTGGAACGACGAATGGAGGGTCGCTCGTAAGAAAGAGAACAAACCGTGGGGGCTGCTACGCGCTTCTCCCACTGCAGAGAATCTTGTCAACTTTAAACAGGAAAAGTCCCAAGGCAAGAGAACCCGCCGACAGGCCAGAAAATAAAGTTGGCAGAAGCTTTTATCGAGTATTAACTCGTTTACAGATGAGGCCAAAGCCTGGAACAGGGTTAATAGGATTAGAGGGCGACAAACATATTCACTCCCTCTGGGAAATCCACTGGGCGATACACTGCAAGATCAGGCAGACTCACTTGGGGAGCACTTTGAGAGCGTTTCAAGTTCAAACTATTATTCGAAATACTTTCTGAAATATAAACAAATAGAAGAATGTAAGCCACTCATAAGAAAATGTCCACAGACTGAACCGTACAACTGCCCTTTTAGTATTGCCGAGTTGAAAGCTGCCTTGATCTCTACACCGGGATCTGACAGACTGATGTATGAAATGATCAAAAACCTACACAATGACACCCAAGTTACACTACTCACAATTTTCAACATCATTTGGGTGTCAGGATACCTTCCAGCTGCATGCAAAGAAGCCATTATAGTTCCTATTTTGAAACAAAGTAAAGATCCTTCCTCAGTGGCAAGTTACCGCCCGATCGCCCTCACAAGTTGCCTCTGTAGGGTATTTGAAAAAATGATTAAACGGCGGCTCATACATTTCCTCGAAATGATAAAAATGCTTGATCCTTATCAGTGCGGCTTCCGAGAAGGGCACTCCACAACCAATCATCTCGTACGTGTTGAAGGAAATATCCGGGACCCATTTACTGTTCTTCTTATCGATATTTCTCGATATGGGAAAGGTGTATGACACAACGTGGCGTTACGGAATTTTAAGAGACTTGTTAGAAATGGGCACCCATGGTAATATGCTTAACCTAATAGAAATCTATCTGTCCAATCGCACCTTCCGGGTAAATTCGGCAATGTACTTTCACGTCCTTTTACGCAAGTAACGGGTGCACACCAACGAGGCCTGCTCAGCTGCATGCTCTTTATGGTGAAGATGAACACGCTTCGTGCTTCTTCATTACCGCCTGCCATCTTTTACTCTGTCTACGTGTACGATATTCAAATAGCTTTCAAATCGTGTAACCTCATAGTGTGCGAGAGACAAGTACAGCATGGCCTGAACAAAGTGTCAATGTGGGCAGACAAAAATGGATTTAAGATCAATCCCAAGAAAAGTTCTTGTTTTTTTTACAAGAAAGAGGGGCCTGATCCCAGATCCTTGCTTAGAACTGTGTGGACAACTGATACCTGTAAACAAAGAACACAAATTTCTCGGTGTTATACTTGACTATAGACTCACTTTCGTCCCCCACATTAAACATGTTAAAGAAAAATGTCTAAAAACAATGAACATAATGAAACTTCTATCCCAGACTTCATGGGGTAGTAATAGAAAGTGTTTAATGAATCTCTACAAGAGCTTCATTCGATCACGATTTCACTATGGTGCCGTGATTTATCACTCGGCCGCCCCGAGCGCACTAAGGATGCCAGACCCAGTCAAGCATCTAGGAATCAGACTGGCCACTGGCGATTTCAGAGCAAGTCCCATAAAGTTTTATATGTAGAATCAAATGAGTGGTCAGTTAATCTCCAGAGAACACACACCAGCCAAACATATTTTCTGAAAGTCCACTCTAATCCTCAACATCCGTGTTTTAATACCGTTAACGATATGACATATGCTACACTCTTTCGTAATCGTCCCTCCGTAAGACAACCTTTCTCGCTGCGTGTGAGGGAGCTTAGCACTGAAATGAACGTCCCAATCCTCAAATATCGCCTATTGTCTCCAGCTAAGCTGCTACCTCCTTGGAAGTTGAAGATAATATAATGCGATTTAAGTTTCATGCAAATTACAAAGCACGCTCCAGAGATTGAAATCCAAACGCATTTCCGGGCACTCCAATACAAACACTCCTGCACGGAGTTCTACACAGACGCATCGAAGTCACACGACGGGTGTCCTATGAAGCTGTCGGTCCATCCTTCTCGGAAACCGATGTACTGCATCCGGAAACTAGTATCTTTACGGCTGAGGCCTACGCACTGTTGTCGGCTGTAAAGAACATAAAGAAATCAAAACACGAGAAATCAGTCATTTATACGGACTCCCTTAGTGTTGTGAAGGCCTTGATGTCATTCGTAAACCACAAAAATCCGGTAATTATTGAACTCTATTCCGTCCTGTGTGAATCATATATATCTAATCAACATGTGATTATATGCTGGGTGCCTGGACATCCGGGCATCGAGGGTAACGTTCTAGCGGACTAGATGGCTACATGAATTTCATTGCATGCAGTTAATTCTACTGCTTCGGTCCCTGTCACAGACCTGAAGCCGTTCTTAAGAAGGAAACTGCGAAACTACTGGCAACGCTTGTGGGACCTGGAAACAAATAATAAGCTGCATGTAATAGAACCACAATTAGGTTTCTGGCCTCCTGTAACAAGATCACGCCGGACAGATGTCCTATTCTGTCGTCTAAGAATAGGACACACATTTGGCACAAATAACTTTTTACTCACCGGAAACGAGTCTCCAACCTGTGGTAGATGCGGGGAGAGGCTGACCGTCCTCCACGTCCTTCTGGAGTGTCGGGAAGCCGAACCTGAAAAAAAAACATTTTTCTTTAGCATACCGGCAGCACATCCCCCTTCATCCTGTTATGTTACTTGGTGCAGAACCGCTCTTTGGTACCGACGCTGTCCTAGGTTTTCTGAAAGAACTTATGCTACATGTTAGTAGCCCCTTTTGCTCGTAGCGTCTCCTTTTTTCAGAGGATGACGCTGTGATAATTTATTTTGAATAGCATACGCGTCTAGGTCCTTGTGCTTCAAGGGCCCTGCCGAGGCAGTAGTGCTCTAAGCAATTTAGCATCTCGCATATTTTATATAATACAACATTCTTTCTTAATGCATATTAGTGATCATAGTAGACGTCATTAATTATTGCCCTAATGTTATTACGGGTATTTTTTATGCAATTTAGACCAACTCTTTTAGGCCCCTTTACAGCCATGTCACACTAAATTCACAGAACCCATCAGACTACTGCAAAATCATTACCACCAGCATGGCGCTCTTTGGCCATATCTGGCCCTTGCGCCATTAAACCTCAAACATCATCATCATCATCATTGAGCCATTAAACCTTAAACATCATCAAGCACTAATGAATAAAGGAAATAAAGCTCTAAATATCCTTAAAATTTTGTCTCATGAGCACTGGGGTTCCGACCGAACGTGCCTTTTACGTGTTTACCGGTCTCTTGTGCGTAGCCTCTTAGACTACGGCTCCGTGGTTCATGGCTCAGCCAGACAGTCCTACATCCAACGCCTTGATCCAGTGCATAACCTTGGACTGCGACTGGCAAGTGGTGCCTACAGAACTACACCTATTCAAAGTTCACACTTCGAGTGTAATGAACCCTCCTTACAGCAGCGCAGAGCATTACTCACTTTTTCCTACGTACTCAGAATTCAGTCATCACCGCAACACATATGCTACAACATCCTCAAACAATGCAAGTCACGCTTACACTACACAAATAAACCGAACATGATTACGCCGCTTGGCCTGCGGTATGAGCAATACTGTCGGGATTATGACATTCCCCACGAAGTCCTCCAGGTTGCCAAGAAACCACAACGGTTGGCCCTGTGGTACGATTTCACACAGTTGTGCGACTGGACAATGACACAATTAAAGAAGAAAGACACCCCACACGAACACATTATACAAGAATTCCGAGCACTTCAGGACAAATATCAAAATAACATGCAATATTACACTGATGGCTCTAAAACAAAAGATCACGTGGGTGTGGGGGCCGTAGCGAAAAATTAGGAAGCAAGTATTCGATTGCCACAACACGCCTCTGTTTTCACGGCGGAAGTTTACGCTGTATGGGTTAAAAAGATTATCACTGATAAACACAAACATGCACTCATATACACTGACGCTTTAGGCACACTGAAGGCTCTACAGCTGAAATCTGAGTGTGAACCCCTGATAGGAGACATTCTAAATATGTTGGCGCTTAACAAATACGGGAGGTCAATTCGTTTGTGCTGGGTTCCAAGTCATGTTGGGATACCGGGTAACGAATCAGCTGATAGATGTGCGTCGATGTCAGCGAACAAAGAGATAACAAACGCAACACTTCCATACAAAGATAGCATCCGTTGTGCTGACAACAAGCTACATCTCACTAAATCCATAGTTGGCGAGTGGAAGTCATGTTGTCATCAGGAGCGGTTCATCGAAGTAGTTTTATGCCGACTACGCATTGGGCACACACACCTCACACACAATTATTTACTTACGAAAGAAGACACACCAACATGCGAGAAATGTCAAAAGCCACTAATAGTTATGCACATATTACTGACATGTACGCATATTGAAACACGCAGACGAGCACTTTTGCACAAATTATATCAACTACACATACCTTTACACGCTGCTCGAATTTTAGGTGATGATCCACTAGTACCATTAGGTGACGTCCGTAAATTTCTAGGTGACACTGGCTTTTTACATAAAGTCTAGGTTAACAAAGCCTTTTTCTTCATAAACTGGATTTTGAAACACCTCATGTTTGGCGCAACATAGCCTCAGCCACTTTTGCGCCATTAAACCCCATTTATCTAACTCCCTGCAGGGCACAGACCTTTCCAATTTCTCTCCACTTAACACTGTACTGTGCCAGCTATGGCAAACTCGTACCCATAAGCTTCTCAATGTCATCTGCCCACCTGACTTTCTGCTGCCCCCTGCCATGCATGCCTTTCTTGTCTTGAAATCCAGGATGGTACTCTTAATGACGAACAGTTTCTTACCTTCGCATTACATGCCATACCCACACCCATTTCTTAGTCTTGATTTTTGATTAACTAGGATGTCATAACCTCGCATTAGTTCTTGATCACTCTGCTCTCATCCTGTCTCTTAAGGCTGCATGTATCATTTTTCTTTCCATAGCTCAGAGCAGTGCCCTCAGTTTGGGTGCAAAACGGCTCTGTTAGCCTAAGTGTTTCTGCCCCATAGGTGAGCACCAGTAAGGAACGCCTGCTACATAATTTCCTCTAGTGCCATTCATGATCGGATAGCACTTGCCATATGCACTCCAGCCCTCTCGTAGTCTTCAATTTTGCTGTCGTGATGTGGAGCTGCAGACACATCCTGCCCTAATTAAATCACTCTTGTCACTTCCAATGCTTTCGCTAGGCACCGTAAACTGTCATTTCCTGCTGGGGCTGTGGAACATCAATTTTCTCTTTATTTATAACCATCATTTTGCTTTGCCTGTGTCGTCGATCGTGCTTTGCAATTCATCTTCTTCATTACTTAGCAAGGCAATGTAATCGGCAATATCACAGATTACTAAAGCATTCTCCATTAGTTTTATCCCTACCCAAGCATTTAAATATGTCTGGTAAACATGTATAAAAAATTATTGGAAATATTTTGTACATCTCTCTGCCCGATACCCTGCTTTTTTGTGGAATTTTGTGACTTTCTTTGTGGACGACTACGGTGACTACCGGTGCAGCTGTTGTGGATACTCATGCTTTCATGTGCTAATAAATTGGCACACTTCTCGCGCAGGGGCGTCTGCGTGAGCAGGCGTTTGGTGTGTTCGACACCACGTACCCGAGCAGATGAGGGTTGGACCCTCCCGCGTGTAGCCGTCCGCGGCTTAGCCGTGTCTGGGGAAAGGGGGATCCTGGGGGTTGAGCCGATGCTGGGTGTTTGGACCGTTAAGGCTCCCCGGCGAAGGCAACACACCTCTTCGGCCTCGGCATCACATAGACGGCACCTCCAGACTGACCCACCTGGAGGACATCGGCAGTCGCCTTTCCTGTCTCTCCCTCCACGAATCTTTGTCTTTATCTCTCACTTTTTGACCTTTCCTGTCTCCTTCTTTCTTCTATTTACTTCCTTTCTCCTGGTGGCAAGGGTTAACCCTGTGTGGCTCTCCAACCTTGGGCACACTATATTCGTTTATAGTGACGGCGTACGACTGGCGTCGTGCAGACTTGTATGCAAGCTCTGCCGCGTCCCCTCATTGGGCTCCGTGGTGGGCGGTCGGCGCTGTTGCCGAATGTATACATTTTTTCATGGAAACTTCTTTCCCTCCCTTGTTGATCGCCCTCAGAAACGAGGGCGCACCGAAGATGTCTTGAAATTTTTGAACACCAAATCCATAACTTTCCCCACTTCCACATTATTCATTCTAAAAAGCCAAACAGAGCAGTGCGAACGATTTCACCATTCCTTGTCTCAAAGTCGTTGACTGATGTTCTTGGTCCAGGTTACAAGGTGTCGAGGATGGCAAGCGGTGACCTGCTCTTGGAGCTCCGTGATGTAAAACAATATGAAAAACTACCGAAACAAGTGTCATTTGGGGAGACCCACATAACAGTAACCCCGCACCGTACAATGAACTCCACCCGCGGTGTTGTGTCGGATGGTGAATTGCTTGAGCTGACTGAAGCGGAACTCCTGGAGGGCTTCCGCGAACAAAATGAGGTCAATGTCAGAAGAATAAGGATGAGGCGAGGTGGTAAAGAGATGCAGACGAAGCACTTAATAATCACATTTGGTTCAAGTGTCCTGTCCGAGTCAATCGAGGCCGGGTACATCAAGCTCCATGTTAGGCCGTGCGTGCCAAATCCGCTTCGATGTTTCAAATGCCAGCGTTTCGGCCACAGTTCGCAGAGCTGTTGGGGCCGTCAAACATGTGCAAAATGCAGTGCCCATGAACACACCACTGAAACTTGTGAGAACGCTCTCCACTGTGTAAACTGTGATAGGGAGCACACCGTGTACTCGCGGTCGTGCCCCTCCTGGAAGAAGGAAAAAGAAATTGTAACGATCAAAGTAAAAGAGAACATATTGTTCAAAGAGGCACGCAGGCGGGTAGCATACCTGCCAAAGAAAAGCTTTGCCGAAGTGGCGCGTCAGGGGGCAGCGTCACAACGGCCTCCAGCGGCTGTCCGACCCACAAGCCGTGAGGCGGCAGTTACGCCATCTGCCCCCGTGGCGGTTGCAGCTAGCGCTGCTCCGTCAACCGAGGAAAAGGAACCATCGACCCCGAAGGTGGGCGCAGCAAAGGCTGCCTCAACCTCCCAGGTCCCTTCCAGCGCTGGCAACGGCCGGCCGCAGCCAAATCCCCCAGGGAGCCCCATCGACCTCCGGGTTGGTGGGCGCAGGGGTCTTGCCCTCCAAGGCGGGACTCTCCCTGATAACTTCTCGCTCGCAAAAGCACGGGTATTGTGCCTCACAAGAGGCAATGGACACTACACCTATCCTCAAGGGGCGCCAAGCACCTTAGGAGCGGCGAGGCTCCCTCGAACGCTACAGAAAGGGCAAAACCCCGATTACGCGGCCTCGAAAGAGCCCTGTAACCTAATCTCTGAAATCTCTGTAATTAATACTTCTGTTTCCGTACACACAGCACCTATTTACTTCAAATATAGATACACAGATAATTCAATGGAATGTCACAGGTCTTCTTAGGAACCTTGATGTGCAAGAGCTTATCCAAAAGCACAATCCGAAAATGTTGTGTCTACAGGAAACACACCTAAAAGAACAACCCACAAACTTCCTCCGACCGTATGTCACGTTTCGCAAAGATCGCGATGATGCTGTCGTATCATCAGGCGGTGTTGCCATTTTTATTCGTAAAAGCATTTCGTGCGAGCGTTTAGAGCTACAAACGCCCCTTGAAGCAGTGGCGGTTCGTGCTGTTCTCCTAAACAAACTTATCACTGTCTGCTCGCTCTACATACCCCCACATTACAATTTAACTAAACATGAATTTCAGTCCTTCATAGATGAATTGCCAGAACCTTACGTTGTCTATAGGGATTTCAATGCGCACAACTGCCTGTGGGGCGACTCTCATATAGATGCGCGAGGTCGTCTTGTTGAACAGTTCTTTTTCTGTTGTGGTGCGTGTCTGCTGCATAATAAGGCACCCACATATTATTCTCTCGCAAACAGAACCTTTTCTTCACTTGACCTCAGCCTAGTTTCCCTGTGTATACTGCCTGAACTCGAATGGAAAGTTATCAACAATCTTTACGGCAGTGACCACTTTCCCATACTGCTAAGAACACCTAAAGAAACCGAATATCCACCATAGGCTCCTAGGCAGAAGATTGATACAGCTGACTGGAAGAAATTCCGAGCTCTCACTAGTATCTCATGGGCTGACATGTCTTCGTTAGAAATTGATGCTGCTGTGGAGTATTTTGCAGCCTTCATAATAGATGCCGCATCTTAATCCATATCGGAAGTAAATGGCTTGCCGTGTAAACGGCGGGTCCAGTGGTGGAACGACGAATGTAGGATCGCTCGAAAGAAACACAACAAAGCGTGGGGGTTGCTACGCGCCTCTCCCGCTGCTAAGAATCTTGTTTGTTAGCTTTAAGAAAGCAAAGTCCCAAGGCAGGGGAACGCGCTGACAGGCCAGAAGAGAGAGTTGGCAAAAGTTTTTATCGGGCATTAACTTGTAAACAGATGAGGCAAAAGTATGGAACAGGGTTAATAGAATAAGAGGGCGGCAAATATTCACTGCCTTTCGTAAACACAGAAGGCGATACCCTGCAAGCTCAGGCAGACTCACTTGGGGAGCACTTTGAGCGCGTGTCGAGCTCAATCCACTATTCCCCATCCTTTTTTAAACACAAAGAAATAGAAGAACGTAAGACAATCGTACGAAAATCCAGACAGAATGAACCATATAACCAGCCTTTCAGTATTGCCGAGTTGAGAGCTGCATTGAACACATGCAAAAGCACTGCACCGGGACCTGACCGAGTCATGTATGACATGATCAGAAACCTACATAATGACACAACTTACCCTTCTCACGCTTTTCAACACTATTTGGGCTGCGGGATACCTCCCAGCCACATGGAAAGAGGCGATTGTGGTTCCTGTTCTTAAGCAGGGTAAAGACTCTTCCTTGGCGGCAAGTTGCCGCTCGATAGCTCTTACAAATTGTCTCTGTAAGGTTTTCGAAAAAAATGGTTAATCGCAGACTCATACATTTTCTTGAACTCGCCAATATGCTCGATCCCAATGAGTGTTGGTTCAGACAAGGGCGATCGACAACCGATAATCTTGTGCGCATTGAAGGAAATATCCGCGATGCATTTGTTCACAAACAGTTTTTTCTATCAATATTCCTCCACAAGGAGAAGGCGTATGACACAGCATGGCGTTACGGGATCTTGCGAGACTTGTCGGGAATGGGCATCCGTGGATATATGCTGAACACTATTGAAAGCTATTCGTCAAATCGTACCTTCCGAGTAAAAGTTGGTAATGCACTGTCACGTCCTTTTAAGCAGAAAACTGGTGCACCCCAGGGAGGCGTGCTCAGCTACGCTCTCTTTATCGTTAAGATGAACACACTACGTGCTTCACTGCCACCGGCCATTTTTTTATTCCGTATATCTAGGCAATATACAAATAGGCTTCAAATCCTGAACCTCACAGTATGCGAGAAACAGGTACAGCAGGGCTTGAACAAGGTTTGCAAGTGGGCAGACGATAGCGGATTTAAAATCAACCCCCACAAAAGCCCATGTGTTCTTTTTAGTAGAAAGAGAGGCCTGGTTCCAGATCCTTGGGTTCAACTGTGTGGACATCGAATACCTATCAACGAAGAATACAAAATTCTAGGTATTATAGTAGACTCCAAGGTTATTTTTATACAGCACAATAAATATTTTTTTAAAAATATGTCTAAGCACAATGAACTTACTTAAAATTATATCCCACTCAACATGGGGTAGGGACCGGAAGTGTCTGATGAATGTTTATAAGAGCCTAATTCGATCACGATTGGACTATGGTACCGTCGTATGACGAGATGGCCACGTCTATCGCATCGCAAGCCGTTAATCCTACCGCTGAGGCGCCTGTCATAGATCTGAGGCCTTTTTTGCGAAGGAGGCTGCGGGACCACTTGCAACGCATGTGGAACGCGGAAACGGATAATAAGCTCCACCTAGTAAAGGCACAGGACTGTGGCCCTCTACTACAACATTGCCCCGAACAGATGTCCTATTCTGTCGTCTCAGAATAGGACACACATTTGGCACACAGAATTTTCTACTTACTGGAAGAGAGCCAGGGGTAGATGCGGGGAGAGGCTCACCGTACTTCCCGTCCTCCTGGAGTGTCGGGAAGCCGAATCTGAGGGACAGAGACATTTTCCTTAAGCATACCGGCAGCACATTCCTCTTCATCCCGCAACATTTCTCGGTCCAGAACCGCTTTTTAATACAGACACAGTCCTAGGTTTCCTCAGAGATGTCGTGTTACATGCTATTAGTCCCATACATTCGTAGCGCTTCCTCGCCGCAGGTGCGTCTGCGTCAGCAGGCGTTTCATGTGTTGCGACACCACGTACCCGAGCACATGAGGGTTGGCCCCTCCCGCGTGTAGCCGTGTGCTGCTTAGCCGTGTATGGGGAAAGATGGATCCTGGGGGTTGAGCCGATGTCGGGTGTTAGGACCTTTAAGGCCCCCCAGTGGAGGCAACACACCTCTTTGGCCTCTGCTTCACATAGACGGCACCTCCAGGCTGACCCACCTGGAGAAAATCGGCAGTCGCTTTTTCCTGTCCTCCTCTCTATTCTTCGTCTTTCTCTCCCACTTTCCCATCTTTCCTGTCTTTTCATCACTTCTCATTACTTCCGTATTTCCTGGCGGCGGCAAGGGTTAACCTTGTGCATTATGCGCAGCCTCGGGTACAGGTATTTGGTTATAGTGGGGATGTACCGCTGGCGTGCGCACAACTGAATACTTCCCGTCCTGTGTCGTTCCCTGGTTGGGCTCCATGGTGGGTGGCGGCCATCCCTGCCGAATATATTAATAATACTTATGGAATCAACTTTCCCTCCACTCCCTCATCGCTCCTTCAAGAGGGGTGCACCGAAGATTCCTTCAATTTCTTCAGGAGTCAGAAAGAAACATTCCCAAAATACCATGTTATTCAGTCAACATGAAAGCAAGACAGTCCGAACAATATCTCTTTTTGTTGTGGCAAAATCATTGGCAAACTCCATCGGCCCAGGCTACAAAGTAACTAAAATAGGAAGCGGCGATCTTGAACTTCGTGACAAGATACAGTACAGTAAATTGTCAAAACTAATTGCTTTTGGGGACATTCCAGTTTCAGTAGGCCCACACAGATCTTTGAACACTGTCCGCGGTGTCGTCTCTGAAGATGACCTGCTCGATCTTATTGAAAGTGAGCTACTTGAAGTATGGCAAGATCAAAATGTAGTAAAGGTCCGGAGAATAACGATTAGGCGGAACGGCAAGGAAATCCCCACAAAACACATAATCTTAACTTTTAGAACTAGCAATTTACGAGACTCAATAGAAACAGGATACTGCAAACTCCGTGTAAGGTCATACATTCCTAACCCACGCCGATGCTTCAAGTGTCAGCGGTTTGGGCACGGTTCACAAAGCTGCCGAGGGCGCACTACTTGTACAATATGTGCATCAAACGAGCACTCATCTGACACTTGCACTTCCACCACCCATTATGCTAACTGTGACGGGAATCACCCAGCGTGCTCCCGTTCTTGCCCATCCTGGAAAAAAGAAAAAGAAATCATCGAAATCAAAATCAAACTGAACCTTTCCTTCTAAGAGGCGCGCAAGCGCTTCTCGATGAACCAATCTAGTCCGTCTTACACCGATGTGGCGCGCCGGGGGCAGCGCTGCATCATTCGGCGGCCGCCCAAGTCACACGGAGTGTGACGGCGGTCACGCAATCAGCTCCCCCGGCCGGAACAGCCAGCGGTCTTCGGGCCCCCTCAAAGGAGGAACAGCAGACCCTTGGGCCTGTTTAACCCAGGGCCACTGCACGTGCAGATAGGCCCACCACCCCCGCGAACGTGCCCGCTGCGCAGGCACTATCCACCGCCTCAGACGAGATGATGGATACAAACACAAATCCGGCGTCCCAGACGCCCAAGGAACGGTAGAGCTCCCTCGAGCGCATCCGGAAGATAGTGAGATCTCGGTTCACGGGGCCTGGAAAGGTCCCGTGAGATAATCTAATCTATATTTCTTAGACACACAGCACAAAACACATACATTATGGATACACAGATATTACAATGGAATGTGAGGGGAACGCTGAACCTAGACGACATTGGGGAACTTTTACATGGGTACAGCCCAAAGGTGCTGTGTGTCCAGGAAACACATCAAACCTTCACAAACAAACTTTCTGCTACAGTATGCCATTTTCCGGAAAGACCACAACGAGGCCCGTGCCTCGTCGGGCGGTGTGGCAATAATAGTAGATAAGCGTGTTGCTTGCCGACAGTTACACCTTAAAACGCCCCTAGAGGCAATCGCATTCAGAGTAGTGCTTTTTAGTAAGCTGCTGACAATTGCATCTTTATACATTCCTCCCAACTGTCAACTCTCCAAAACTGAATTTTATAGCTTTATGCGCAACTTCCGAAACCCTACATTGTCGTTGGAGACTTAAATGCTCATCATACCTTGTTGGGTTACTCTCGATGTGATGCCAGAGGATGTCTGATTGAAAACTTCCTCTTCAATACAGGGCATGTTTGCTAAATAAGAAGGAGCGAACATTTTACAGCGTTGCGAACAAGACATTTTCATCTATAGATCTATCCATTGTTTCAACTACAGTCGTGCCGTACTTGGAGTGGAAAGTACATAAGAATCCATACGGGGAGTGATCATTTCCCGATTGTTTTAAAATTAAGGAAACGGGACGAATGTTATCCACATGTACCCCAGTGGAAAGCTGACTCAGCGAACTGGCAGCGATATGGAGAGCTGACATATATGACCTGGTATGATATTCGTGCGCTTAGTATCGACGATGCAGTGTCATATTTACCCGCATTTATTGTGGAAGTCGCGTCGATATGTATCCCGCAAACAAATGCATCGCCTAATAAACGACGTGTTCCTTAGTGGAACTATGAATATAAGGAAGCACGAACAAAACAGAATAGGGCTTGGAATCAGCTCCGTGACTCTCCGACTATCGAAAACCTTATCAGCTTTACGAAAATAAAATCAGAAGGCAGAAGAACGTGCCGCCGTGCCAAAAGGGATAGCTGGCAAAAATACATTTCCGGAATTAACTCTTATACAGACGAAAGAAAAGCCTGGAACAGGGTAAACAAAATAAATGCCGCGAAACTCATCCTCTACCATTAGTAAACACACAAGCAGACACTCTTGAGGACCAAGCTGATTGTCTAGGAGCACATTTCGAGCACATTTCCAGTACATCTCATTACACAGAAACATTCCTAAAATACCAGCGAGTAGCAGAACAGCTGCATTTGGGTCGGAAAAGCACATCAAATGAAGCATACAATCGTCCATTTAGTATGGCTGAGTTCCAGGCCTCACTGAACTGTTGCAACAAGTCCGTTTCAGGAAGTGACAGAATAATGTATGAGATGACCAGACACTTACACCCTGAAATCCCCAAAACACTATTGTCACTCTTTAATTCCATGTTCTCTGCCGGCTACATTCCTTCTGCTTGGAAAGAAGCAATCGTAATCCCTATTCTCAAAGAGGGCAATAGATAGATAGATAGATGAACTTTATTAAAATAATAATAAAAAAAACAGCTAATGGTCGGGGCCCTTAGTCCAGGGCTCCGCTGGCTCTTGCCATCTTCTCAGCTCTCTTTATCAGCTTGAGCTGGTCGCCGAGGGCCGAGCTGGACAGCAGTGCCTCCCATTGCTCCCTCGTGGTGTTCGTGTCTAAGTGTTCTATGTTGTGTAGTGCGCACTCCCACGTAATGTGGTATAGGGTTGGTGTGGCCCCACACCATGGGCATTCGTCCCTGTAGGCTGTGGGGTGTATCCTATTTAATATGTGTAGGTTCGTGTAAGTGCCTGTCTGGAGCCTACGCCAGGCAGCGGCATCTTCTGTGTTTAGATTTCGAAGGGGTGGTGGATATCGCAAGCGACGCCCTCTGTAGTAGTTCCTGATGGCTGAATACTCGAGGTCCACAGGGTCCAGGTCTTCTGCAGCCGGCGTGTTGAGTGCTGGGTTATGTAAGAATCCTCGAGCTGCTCTGTCGGCCTGCAGGTTGCCCGTGATGCCAGTGTAGCCCGGTATCCAGATGATGGTTTGTGTGGTGAAGTCCTCAGGGTCCTCCTTGAGTATTCCGGCTAGGACTTGTGCAGCAGGTCTTCCAATTCTTCTCTGTAGGAAGTTGCGGCAGGCCTGCTGGGAATCCGTGAGGATCGTCAGTGGTTGATTTGCGTGTAGGCCCTCGCGGATGGCTAACGCGATGGCCAGCTTCTCGGCTTCCGTAATCGTGCAGGGGCGGGTCGATGCAGCGGAGGTAACGCGACCTCGGTAGTCGCATGCCACTGCAACTGCGCCCTTGTTCGTGCCATACACGGCAGCGTCCGTAAAACGGGCCGTGGTATAGAATCTGAACGCTTTCTCCACGTACTGGGCCCTTGCTCTCCTCCTGTAGGAGTGTAGGTTAGGGTCGATGCTGCGTGGTATCGGGGCAACGTGAAACCTGTCCTGGACGTGACGAGGTATGGAACAGGTTTCTTGGGTTCGCGTTGTTATTGCTCGGAACCCCAAGGTTTGTAGGACCTGCCGGCCCGTGTGAGTCCGCGCAAGTCTCTGTTGTTTCGAGACGTAATGGGCGTCAGCCAGTTCGCTGAGGGGGTTGTGCAACCCTAGCGCCAATAATTTTTCAGTCGATGTACTCATCGGCAGGCGGAGAGCGGTCTTCAAAGCCATCCCCTAATGTGTGTCGGCCTGCTTCGTCTCGGACTGTGTGAGGTGGTAGTAAGGCAGGCTGTATGGTGGTGAGCCAGTGGTGAGCCTGGTGGTGAGCCAGTAGCCTGGCTCACCACCAGGCTACTGACCAGTCGCAGGGTGTCGCTTTCCTTTATGCCTCTGTTCTTGGATGTTGCGCGGGAGATCATGTGTGATATCGCCTTGACACTGGTTTTGAGGAGTGTAAGGGTGTGTGTGGCCCGCTGGTTGCACTGCAGCCACATACCCAGCACCCTCAGCAATGGCTTCTCTGGTATGAGGCCCCCGTTGAGGCATACCTCGAGTCTTCTTGTTGGGTCTGTGGGGACTGTGTGGTTACCCCGGCCTCGCCAGACTCGTACGAGCTCAGATTTTTCGGGGGAGCATTGTAGTCCCCGTTGGCTGACGTATTCTTGGATGATATTTGCTGCAGTTTGCAGCCGTGCTTCTTTTTCAACGAGGGACCTTGTTCTGGTTCAGAGTGTTATATCATCTGCGTAGATTGAGTGCCGAAGACCTGCTACGTCCTGCAGTTTGCTTGCGAGACCGATCATGGCGACGTTGAACAGCATGGGAGAGATGACAGCACCTTGTGGCGTGCCCTTGTTGGGAGGGTGGTACACTGGAGTCTGGATCTCTCCCATCTTCAGCTCCGCCTTTGCCTCAGGAAGCTCTGAACATATTTGTACGTTCGCTCGCCGCAGTTGGTGCTGGCCAGCCCTTCTAGGATTCCTTGGTGGCTGACATTGTCGAAAGCCCCTTTGATGTGTATTGCTAGGAGGACGTGTTCGCCGCTGCGGGAAACGTTACTGAGGACTTCTTCCTTGATTTGGAGTCGCACATCTTGTGTGGACAGGCCTGCGCGGAAACCGAACATGGTGTCCGGCAGGTGTTTGTTATCTTCCAAGTGTCTCTGTAGTCTCGCGTTTATAACTTTTTCGTACACCTTGCCAAGGCAGAACATGAGCGGTATGGGCCTAAGGTTTTGAATTGCCAATTTCTTGCCCGGTTTGGGGATAATGATTATTCGTGCGTGTTTCCACATCGCCGGCACCGTACCTTGTTCCCAGTGTTGGTTGACAAAGGCCGTGAGCGTGGAGATAGACTTGTCGCTCAGGTTTCTGATCATCGAATTCGTGATCTGGTCCGTGCCCGCCGCTGTGTTACGGGTGGTGGCTGTGATGACCGCTCTCACTTCGTTTTCGGTGATAGGTTCGTCTATTAGCGGGTTGGGTTGTCCTGTGTAGGGTGTTCTACATGCTTGTGTGGGAGTGGGATCTCCATAGCACTTGGTCTTGATGACATCAATGTGGTCTTGTTGGCTACCTGGGTAGGTGTGTAGTAACCGTTCCAGAGCCCCGTGTCCTTCTCCTTTGGTTTTGGTGGGGTCCAGGATGGCTTTGAGGATGTGCCACGTCTTGGCCGTGTCCAGCGTGCCACCGAAGGAGTTACAGAATCTACACCAGTTCGCGGAGGCGAGTTGCATGGCATATTCTTCTGCTTCCGCTGTTATTTGTGCTATGCGCGTCTTCAGTTTCCTGTTATATTTCTGTTTTTTCCAGCGGCGGGTAAGGCCCCGTTTGGCATCCCACAGGTGTAGTAAGTGGGAATCCACCTCTGGGGTCTCTTCTGTTCTGGCGATTTCCTTTGTGTGGCGTTGTTTATGTCGACTGAGGTTGTCGCACCAGTCTTCCAGGTTCGTGATTGTGTCGGCGTCCTGTTCTTCGGCTTCCCTGATTTTTCGCCAGTCAGTGAGTTTAGCTGTGCCGATCTGCCTGCGCAGGCGTCCAGTCTGTAGTGTTATGTTTAATATGTAGTGATCGCTGCCTAGGTTTTCGAATGTGTTGACCCATTCGGCTCGCGTGGTTTGAGTGATGAAGGCGAGGTCGGGAGTGGTGTCGCGTGTTATGCTGTTCCCTTCCCTCGTCGGTATGTTCGGGTCTGTGATGAGTGTGAGGTGACACTGTTCAATTAGTGTTTGTAGCTGGAGACCTTTCCAATCCTGCCTCTGGTATCCCCACAGCGTGTTCTGAGCGTCGAAGCCGCCTATGATTACCAGGGGACTGTCTTTAGCGAGGCGGAGGGTGTCCCCAAAGAGTTTACCTATGTTTGCCCGCCTGTGGCTGGGGGGGGGGCAATAAATGTTGAAAACGAAGGCGCTCTGTTTCTGGTTGCCTTTGTATATTATTTCGAGAAGTACATGTAGTACGTCCAGGTCGTCTATGGGGTTGTGTTGTATGGCTGTGATGTTTCTGTCTACTAGTGTGGCTACCTTCCACTTGTCGTCTTGACTTGTGTGGTATTCTTCGTAGCAATGTAGTGTTGGTCGGGTACCGGGCTCTTGTAGGGCTATAACCCCAGGTGTCTTCGAGGAATTAGCGATAAATTGTGTCAGCAGCCCTTTCTTCCTCCGGTACCCACGGCAGTTCCATTAACAAATTTCTAAGTTTTCTTTGACTTGCCTGTATGGTCTAGGCATTGTTGGACGTTGTGGTCGGTGATGTTACAATTTGGTTTGGTGCTGCTACAGGTGTGGCCTTGTAAAGGTTCTGTCGTAGCGTCTTACGTAGTTTTATGGAGTGAAGCTGGTTCTTAAGCTTGATGTCTACAGTGGCTTCCATGTGTTTTATTGCTGCATCTGTGCGTTGTATTCCAGTCTGTGTGATTTGTTCCAATTGGGTGCTTGTAGCGTCCATGAAGGCTTGCATCTGGGTGCGGATGGCATCGACATGTGTTTGTAGGTCAAGGATGTCCTTGTGTGGAGCCATCTCTTGTGGTATTTGTGTGAGCTGTAACACTTGTTGTTTGAGTTGTCTGTTTTCTTGTGTGAGTGTTTGTATCTGTGCGCGCATGGCCGCGAGTTCCTGTTCCAAGTTTACAGATGGTGGCGTCTGTGGCTTTTTATACGAAGGGGAGGCTACTGCTGCCCAGCTTACCTCGTGTTCTTTGGTGGTAGTCCTCTTGAGCGAGGCCTCCTTGGTCTTTCGGTTGTGTTGCTGGGGCCCCTTGCCTTTGAGTGCCGCGGTCGCTGGTGCTGCCTGCTGTCCTTGTTTGGGCGTCGACGGGGATCGCCGTCTGGGCGACCGAAAGTGAGACCGGGGGTGAGAGTAGGAGCGGGACCTGGACCTCGGGTTGGAACCGGACCGGGATCGGAGTCTTCCCGCTCGGAGCTGAACCATCGCGCGCGAAGGTCAGCCGCCTTGGTCGACTGAGTGACCGGGCGGGGCTGTCGTTGGGTTTTGGGTGTGGTGGTGGAGGCAGGCTTCCATCTGGGTGGAATGCGCTTGAGCTTGTGGTTGCACCCTGTTGCGGCCGTGAGATAGGCCCCTCCGCACAGGGCGCACTTCGGAACACAAGTGTGTCCGGCGTCTGCGTTAATGTTGTTGCAAACGTTGCACGCACGAACCGTTGGATTGGGGCAGATGTCTGGTCGGTGTCCGGTGATTCTACAGATGGAGCAGAACTGCCTTGTCGGCTGGTAGTCTCGGCAAGGCATCTCCCCTCGTAATAGTATACAAATCTAGGCACCTGGGGTCCCTCGAAGTGGAGTAGGGCTGTCTGGGATTGTCCGAGCATACGGGCCCGCACGATGCGGACTCCATGTGTGCGGACCCGAAGATTCGCCATAAGCACTTCTTCGCCGGTGCCTGCATCGATGCCGTCTACGATACCTTTAAGCAGGCCCTCGGGTGTTGATAAATACACCTTTACAGGATGGGATCGTCCGTGAAAGGTGAGGCTTATAATTTTCATGAGGGTGGCCGCCATGGCCTCGTGAGGGGTGTTCACGATGATGATGTTCGAGCCGTGTCGCAGGCGGATGATGAAGTCATCCCCCTTGCAGGTCGGCGCACCTCCGGTGGCTTGTACGATCGCCTTGGCCACTTGGTGGGTCTGTAGTTTTCGAATGATGAGGCCCGGGGTCGGTCGGATAATGATTTTCATGTCACTGCGCGGTAGTGGAGGCGCGCGTCGGCGAGGCCTGTTCCTTGCAGCCGCGTCTTCAGAAATAGGTGTTCCGGCTCCGCGCTCTTCGCGGGTAGCTTGCAACGTGGCTTTCGAGGCTACAGCTGGCGCCTGGGTTAGAGCTAGCCCTAACAGTGTGGTTTTCGACGGCGGGGTTTGCCCGACTGTTTCTTGCTCACCAGTGGATTGTTGTTTTTGCAGACGGCGTTTCCGATGGAGGGAAACGAACGTTTGCCACTGGGATTCTTGATTGTGGAGCTGCTCCGAGAGGACGGGAGACGGCCCGGGCAAGGCCTCGTCAGGCAGGGGTCTCGGGTGACTCTCGGATACAACTTTCATGGTTTCGGTGTCGGTGGGTTGGTGGGCAATGGTGCCTGGGTTTCCCACGATCGTAGCGTTCCGGGCTGGGTCGCCCCCACAGCTCACCGTAGACACGGTGGCTGCTTGCGGGTCTCCGAGCTCCCGCGCGCCAGCGTTCGGCGTTAGGGCTAACCCTACCGTCGGCGTGGCCGAACGAATAGGGCTCTCGTTGGTATTAAAACTGCGGCTCACCGAAGTTCGGCTCCGTTGAATCCCCTTGATGTTTACAAATATTCCGCTGATACCGGTGGTACCAGGAGATTTTGGGCGCTTGGAAAGAGGGCAAGTACCCTTCCTCACCCAACAGTAATATGCCTATAGCTCTGACAAGTTGCCTATGCAAATTATTTGTGAAAATGATTAACCGTCGCCTCATCCATTTTCTTGAAAGCAACAAGAAACTTGATCCCTTTCAATGCGGTTTTAGGGAGGGTAGATCCACAACAGATCACCTTGTCGGCATCGAGACAAATATCCGAGATGCCTTTGTCCACAAACAATTTTTTCTATGAGTATTTTTAGATATGGAAAAGGCATACGACACAACCTGGCGCTATGGAATCCTCCGTGACCTGTCTGAAATGGGAGTTCGAGGCAACTTGCTGAACGTAATTCAGAGTTACCTCTCCAATGGCACGTTCCGTGTTGGAGTTGGCAACGTTCTGCCTTGTCAATTTACGCAAGAGGCTGGTGTTCCGCAAGGTGGTGTACTAAGCTGCACTCTTTTTATTGTCAAAATGAACTCGATCCAGACTGCCATACCCCATACTATGTTTTATTATGTATATGTGGATGACATCCAGATAGGTTTCTCATCATGTAACCTAAGTATCTGCGAGCGGCTAGTACAGCTTTGCATAAATAAATTATGTATGTGGGCGGACAAAAACGGTTTCACGCTAAACCCACAAAAAGTACATGCGTCCTGTTTTCTAACAAGAGAGGCATACTTGCGGACCCCGCTATAGATCTAAATGGAGGGCGGCTATCTGTGAGCCATGAACACAAATTTTTAGAAATCCTTTTAAACAGTAAGCTGACTTTTGTACCACACTTGAAGTATCTGAAATCAAAGTGCCTCAAGACTATGAATCTGCTGAAGCTCTCATCACGTACATCTTGGGGAAGCGACAGACGGTGCCTTCTAAAACTTTACAAAGTCTAATATTAACACGACTTGACTACGGAGCAATAGTCTATAATTCTGCTGCACCTAGCGCTTTGAAAATGCTAGATCCTCTTCATCACTTAGGTATCCGCGTTCCTACAGGCGCCTTTAGGACTAGCCCTGTGCAAAGCCTCTACGTCGAATCAAACCAATGGTCATTGCACTACGAAAGGACATATTTAACTTTCTCCTACGCCCTGAAAGTTATCTCAGATGTTAAACATTCTTGTCATTCCACTATATGCGACTTGTCCACTGCTAGGCTGTTTCGTAACCGCCCGGCCACTAGGCCTCCTGTGTCACTCCGGTTGGAAGCACTCTCAGAAAACACAGGGGTCCCTCTTTTACACAATGTCCTAATGGCTCCTACACGGCTTCCACCGCCTTGGGAGTGGCAGACTATAAGATGTGACATCTCTTTCTTAGCAATATCGAAACCAGCACCTGAGGCTCACGTACAATCGCATTTTCATGAACTTAAAGAGAAGTATTCCTGTGACGAATATTACACAGATGCCTCGAAGTCTCCTGCTGGTGTTACTTACGCAGCTCTCCGACCCTCATTTTCAACATCTCGGCGACTAAACCCACACACCAGTATCTTTACGGCAGAAGCATATGCTATACTTTCGGCTATTAAAAACATAAGGCGCAGAAATGTCGCTAAGGCTGTTGTATTTACAGACTCATTAAGTGTCGTGAGAGCCCTAATTAGCTTACGAAAGCATAAGAATCCCGTTTTGAATGAGCTGTATAGCTTTTTGTGCTCCGCATATATGTGCAACCAAGCGGTTATCCTATGCTGGGTACATGGCCGTAAAGGTATAAAAGGCAACGTAGCTGCTGACGAAAACGCTACGTCAGTGAGTTTTAGCGACACAGATGGAAATATCCCCATTCCTGCCATAGACCTAAAGCCCTTTCTGCGCCGTAAATTGAGGAATCATTGGCAAGCAAAGTGGGATACACAAACAGTGAATAAGTTACACATCATAAAACCAAAACTACGGAATTGGATAAGTGAGAAAACAGCACGGTACAAGGAAGTGTTTCTTTGCCGATTAAAAACAGGACACACTTACAGTACTCGCTCGTACTTCTTGACTGGCAAGGATTCTCCTACTTCTAGTAGGTGCGGCGATAGCTTGGCAGCGCTCCATGTTCTTATCCAGTGCCCTGCAATAGAAACAGAGAGGAAAAAGTATTTCCCTTCTGCATATCGGGAAAATATACCACTTCACCCTGGATTTTTTCTTAGTGATGAATCGCTTTTTAAACTGCAAATAGTCTTAGATTTCTTAGCCGAAACTGACATTCTGAAAATAATTTGGCCAGGAAATTTTAACATGTGATTGCCAGCCCTTGTATTCGAGGGCCGTCTTGATGCTTTAGTGTAACTGTTATCTCGCTTTCATATGTTTTCATCAAAACACAACTGCCATCGTCCACGTCCATAACTAATCCGTGTCATTATTTTACTAGCTGTATATTTCCGCCATTTACAGCGAAAGTTTTAGGCCCTTATACAGCCATGTCACACCTACCATAATAAATTCACTGTTGACGCCATTCAGAATAAATGCTTTAAATTACCATTTTTCATGCCGCTCTTTGGCCATAACTGGCCCTCGCGCCATTAAAAACCACATATCATCATCATCATCGTAGCATTTCCTCTCTTTAGAGGATGCCGCTTGGATAGTTGTAATGTATAGCACCTGCGTCTAGGCCCATGTGTTTCAATGGCTCTCGTGAGGCAGTTGTTCTGTAGTTAATTTTTACATCTTACATGTTTCTTGTATCATATCATTCTCCCACATTGCAGTGTAAGGCTCATAGTACTCGTCATTAGACATCGCCGTAATCTTATAGCACGTAGATTTTACGCACTTTACAGCGACTTTTAGGCGCCTTTACAGCCAAGTCACATCTTCTTCACACAACTCATCATTCCACCCCAAAATAACTAACACTGTCTTGGCGCTCTTGGACCATACCTGGCCGTTGCCCCGGTAAAAACCACACATTCATTCATTAGCACACTTCATAATGGTAAAAAAACAAGTACATAGCACTTAACAATAAGGACTGGTTTCTGCTTTGAGGTAGAAAAGCAATGTAGCTTTGAACCACAGAATAAAAACCAATTCAATTCAACCAATAAGAACCAAGACTTCATTGGTCATCGTTTTTTTTTCAAGCCTCATATTATTGTAACTGAGCAAACTATTAGCTGCAATGCAGATACAGTAACAACACCCTCAACGATTTTATCTGTGGTAATTAAAAAAAATCACTGGAGCCAAAGTCAATGTCATTATTGTAGTCCACAGAAATGAATTAAACAGCGCATGAGCTCAGGTGATTGTGTACAATGTGGCTAGTCATAAATTAGCTAGGGCATTCACTTTAGATCCCATCATAAAATCTGAGTACGTGTAAGCGCTGTACAGAGCAAAATTTGGCCTGCCTTGTTTCAGGAAATTCTCGGTGCAGACAGCAGCGCAGATCTTATGAGCGGTTTAACGTCCCAAAACCGTGCATGCGTTGCCAGGGACGCCATAGCCGAGGCATGCAGTTTATTTCTACCATATGACTTAGCACAGCATTGGCCTCCACCGATACGCGGCCGCTACGGACGAGATTCGATTCCGCGTCCATAGGCACAGCAGTCAAACGACATGGCCAGTTGGCGAGTCCAGTGGCATAGAAGCCATTTGAATTTTACAGCATTGTCAAGCTGTGGGCACATACCTCAGAAAAAGCAGCAGAGCAAAGCAGTTGCAAGCCAGCATTGCAACTGTAATTGCTGCGTTGTACCTGTGAAAAATGCATTTCAATATGTGTAGTACTTGAAGATTAACATAAACAGGTATCAAACGCGCATCGGCGCGTTTCGAAAAATCAGTCTGACTGTCGTGCATACATTCTTCAGAGGAGGACTGGGAGACAGGGCCGCCTGCGGCACAAGGTTTTCTTTTGCTCTCTGGAAATGAAAGGGGAGCGCTTATTACCAATGTTATCGCGAACACAACGTGTGAGCCTACCTTCTTCGGCACTTGGATGTCTTGTTTCGTGATGCACCGCCGCCCCTTCAAGACCTACGATTAATTCGAAAACGACCACTGTCATCACGCTTGCCCGAAACTTGACTTTGTTGGCTCATATTTGAATATTTATAGCTCATCTAAACGTTAGGGGCTGACGATGGAGACCCACACAGCGCATCTTACCTTTTTCGCGTATCCGAGCTGAAGCATTGGCTCTGGATTCTCCGATGTCCGCTTCCCGTCGACAAAATGAACCGAGCAGATGCGCGACGACTCCGTAGGGACGAATCCCTTACGATTTACTGCGCTAATCCAGCGATGCTTCAGTAACGCGTCGGGAGGAAACCGCTGCAACAGGCACATGTTGCAGCCACAGTCCTCTTGCAGAACATTCAGCGTGCTGCACTGCAGTTTTCTTGCTGCATTGCGCTTCTTCTGGTTGTTCGAACAACCGCACACAGCGCAGTGCTGCCCGGACTTTCGCATAGCCTGTGCGGATAAGCTTAAAATCGCGAAAACTTGGTGCAATCAATGCGGGAACAGCGCGCGTGACAATCCAGCAAGAGAGGGCAACTATGAGACACTAGCTACTGTTGCTACCGGGGGCCTGATATCCGTTTCCGACTCTCTTGTGCGAGGCTTACGGTGCAAAGGTCTATAGGTAGCACCGCACGAGCTCGCTGCGAAGAGTAATCGCGCGTTGTCGAAAGGTGGAAAGCGCGATTTCAGGGGCGATTGACGCGCAGATGGTGGGACGCGCGCGGCATTTTGATGCGTGCCCAGCATGATCCGTCACGAAATCGCGTCGTCTCGTGCTGCTGCTCGGAGTAGAAAAAAGGCCGGCGCTGGGTGCACGCACGTGGCAGCAGACGACCCCAAGTGGGGTGCGCTGCTGCCACGCATGCTGACGTCACAAAAAAAAAAGTTTAATATAAGAGACATGAAACGCTAATATTTTGGTTTTATTGTTAATTATACTGCGTTTAAATAGATAAGTCGTTTTACTTGACGCCGTGTTTTAAAATCGAAAATGACTGTCGGCGTTTACACGCGCGTGCACGCAGTGGGGAATTGCTGTGGTTCCTAGTGGCCGTGTTGTGCGTGCTTAGTACTGTGTAGGATCTGCTAGTACTGTAATGAAGAAAGGAGGAGAATGGCATACCGATCATCATCAAGAACAGAGGGCACGAGACCGGCGTTCGAACACCACCATCTTGCTCTCCGCGCTCACTGTTCCGAGCTACCGCCCGTTTGTTGGACTCGCTCAATAAACTTCCTTACATTTGGTGGATCGTGCTGGGTACGCACATCGTCGGCACCCTGGAACTCCGATCCCGCACGTTGCACTCGACCATGCAAGCTGACGCAGCCCAACAGCCGCCACCTCTCCCGGCCGCCGTTTGTCCCGGCCCCGTTCGCCAGCGAGACCCCCCGGTATTTTCGGGTACGGAAGACCAGGACGTCGAGGACTGGCTGTCGTCCTACGAAAAAGTTAGTGGACCCAACAAGTGGGATGACGCTGCTAAGTTGAGTACCGCGAACTTTTACTTGGCTGGCGTGGCGAAGCTGTGGTATACGAACCACGAATCGGAATTTGAAAACTGGTCTGCTTTCAAGGAGGCAATATCTGCCGTTTTCGGTCGCCCTGCCGTGCGGAAGTTACGCGCCGAGCAACGGCTGCGCACACGGGCACAGGAACCGAATGAAACATTTACCGCCTATATTGAGGACGTACTCGATCTCTGCAGGCGCGCCGATGCCTCAATGAGCGAAAGTGCCAAAATACAGCACATCATGAAGGGCGTCGACGACGATGTCTTTCAGATGCTTCTTGCGAAGTCTCCTGGCACAGTGTCTGAAGTGGTAACTCTGTGCCACAGCTACGACGAGTTGAGAAGGCAGCGGGCTCTCACCCGACGTTCATCTCAGACGTACAATCAACCGCTCGCTGCACTGGACATCATGCCTGACCAGCCATACCTTATCGCACAAATGAAAGAATTTGTGCGTGAGGAGGTGGCCCGTCAGTTGTCTCTCCTGCCGTTTGCTCAGCGTCAGGAGCTCCCACAACAGCAGCAACTGCAGCGACCAATCCCGTTGGCTCCCGTGCTTCGACACGTCATTCAAGAGCAGATTTCCGAGGCCATGCCGGTGCCCATTCAGCAGCAACCTGTCACCGCGCCTCTTAGTTACGCTGAGGTAGTAAAGCGGCAGCAGCTTCAACAGCCCTCACCACCCCATGGTGTGTCGTATGCTGCAGCCCCGATTCAGCCGTCCGTGACATGGTCTGCTCCCATCCCTGCAAATCCCTGGCGAACGCGCGACAACCGGCCGATCTGTTTTGCGTGCGGTGGCCCTGGTCATATTGCCCGATTCTGCCGCCGTCGCGCGCCAGGATATTCAGACGCCCGTTCACCGAACTACATAGATCGTCCCCGCTCTCGTTATGAAGATCCGGGTCCCCAACCAAGCACGTCTTCACGTGACTATCCGCAACCCACGTCTCGTCGCTCACCTTCACCCCGTCGCCGCTCCTTGTCGCCCATGCGTCGTCGACCAGCCCCTGAAAATGAGGGAAACTAGCCTCCGCAGTTCGTGAGGCAAGAACTGCGCTGTCGAAATGCTCAAGTCCTCGAACTTTGCCGTCGAATATTGTCGAAGTTTTCGTAGAAGGCATCCGTGCATATGCTCTTGTCGATACCGGTGCTGCCGTTTCTGTTATAGACGCCACACTTTGCCGCAAGCTTCGGAAGGTGACCACGCCTCTTGAGATGATGCCCTTACGTACAGCGAATGGAGACCCTGTTCGGTCTATAGCTGCCTGCACTGCTCGACTTATTATAGCTAAAGAACACTACATTGTCGAGCTTATCGTCCTTTCCTCTTGCTCGCACGACATTATACTTGGCTGGGACTTTCTATCGTATAATCACGCCGTTATTGATTGTGCCAGATCTGAACTTGAGCTCTTCCCCTTGTGTGACGAGTCCTACTACCCCGCTCATCAAGCCGCACACAAAATAGTCGTCACAGAAGACACAGAAATTCCGCCGACAGCAGCTGTTTTGCTCCCCGTATTCTGCAACAGCATATGTGATGAAGCTGCATTCTTTGAACCATCACGCCTTCTTCTAAATCGGAAGCCACTTCTTTTGCCTTATTCGACACTCTCTATTTCGAATGGAACAAGCGCTCTCTGCCTCACAAATCCTCTTCCATATCCCATCAGACTGCTTAAAGGTGAATCCCTTGGATGCGTGCAACCCATTGATATCGGCCAAATTTTTTCCGTGCAGCAAGATTCAGCTCGACGCGACCTCGACGTCATCAGTGCTCTTACCCCTTCTGATGTTCCAGCTGCTGACCTATTCGATTCGTCGATCGCAGACGGACTGTCCCCATTTGAACGCTCTGCTCTTCTCCAGCTGCTCTACCAGTTCCGCGACTCCTTCGACGTTGCCCAACGTGCCCTTGGCCGAACTTCTACCATTGTTCACAACATCGACACCGGCTCCAACTCGCCAGTGCGACAACGCCCTTACCGCGTCTCCACCGCGGAACGTCAAGTTATTACCGACCAGGTTGACGATATGCTTAAACGCGACGTTATTCGCCCTTCACAAAGCCCGTGGGCATCCCCTGTGGTTCTCGTTAAAAAAAAGGATGGATCGATTCGCTTCTGCGTGGATTACCGGCGCCTAAACAAGGTCACTCGAAAAGACGTGTACCCTTTACCCAGAATTGACGATGCCCTTGATTGCCTACAAGGTGCCGAGTTTTTTTCGTCGTTAGATTTGCGTTCCGGGTATTGGCAGGTACCTTTAGCAGAGGCCGACTGTTCAAAGACAGCCTTCGTCACGCCTGACGGTCTATATGAATTCAATGTCATGCCCTTCGGCCTCTGCAATGCGCCTGCCACCTTCGAACGCATGATGGACTCGGTTCTGCGGGGTTTGAAGTGGCACATGTGTCTCTGCTATCTCGACGACATTGTTGTCTTTGCGCCAGATTTCGCAACCCATCTCGAACGCCTCAACCATGTCCTGACGTGTCTGAAAACCGCTCAGCTGCAACTAAATCTCAAGAAGTGCCGTTTTGCTGCGCGAAAACTTACAATTCTTGGTCACGTTGTATCAAAGGATGGTGTGCTTCCGGACCCAGCTAAATTACGTGCCGTGACTGACTTCCCCAAACCGACGACTCTAAAGCAGTTACGAAGCTTCATAGGGTTATGTGCCTACTTTCGTCGGTTTGTGCGCAACTTCGCTTCTATAATTGCGCCTTTGACCCAACTACTAAGCAGCGCCTCCAATATCTCGTCATGGTCTTCTGAGTGTGACCAAGCCTTCTCCACCCTTCGCCGTCTCCTGACGTCACCACCTATACTGCGCCACTACGATCCTACGGCCGCAACTGAGGTGCACACAGACGCCAGTGGTGTTGGCCTCGGTGCTGTTCTCGCGCAACGAAAGCCTGGGTTCGCAGAGTATGTCGTCGCATACGCCAACAGAACGCTCACCAAGGCTGAATCAAACTATAGTGTCACCGAGAAAGAATGCTTGGCAATAGTCTGGGCGCTTGTCAAGTTCCGCCCTTACTTATATGGCCGCACGTTTGATGTAGTTACGGACCATCATGCATTATGTTGGTTGTCTTCGTTGAAGGATCCGTCAGGTCGCCTTGCCCGCTGGGCTCTTCGACTTCAAGAGTTTGACATCCGCGTTATATATCGTTCCGGACGCAAGCATGCCGATGCTGATGCACTGTCGCGGTCACCACTATCCACCGAAACTGCGTCCATATCCACTATAGCCCTTCCATTGTCAGCTCTTGACGTCGCCACCGTCTCCTCTGCACAGCGCCACGATCCCTGGATCGCTTCGCTTCTTGACGTTTTATCCGGGGCACCCACTCTTTCGACCACTCGAACTCTGCGATGCCAAGCTTCGCACTTCAGCATCCGTGATGGCCTCTTGTACCGGCGCAACTACTCGCCAGATGGTAGGAAGTGGCTCCTAGTTATCCCTCGAACGCTTCGCTCTACAATCTGCGCTTCCTTTCACTCCGACCCGCAGTGTGCTCACGGTGGTGTCTTCAAGACCTATGAACGCTTACGGAAAAGGTACTACTGGCGCGGAATGTTTCGCTTTGTCCGCAAGTTCATTCGCGGCTGCCACGAGTGTCAGCGACGAAAAAAACCACCGCATCCTGCCGCAGGTTCATTGCAGCCCCTTCCATGCCCAGAACGCCCATTCGACCACGTTGGAATTGACCTTTATGGACCTTTACCTTTGACCACGGCCGGAAACCGATGGGCTATCATTGCTGTGGACCACCTTACACGATACGCCGAAACCGCTGCTCTTCCCACGGCGACAGCACAGGACGTCGCCTCTTTCATCCTGAGGCGTTTTGTGCTTCGGCATGGTCCTCCTCGCGAACTCCTCAGTGACCGTGGCCGCGTATTTCTCTCCGATGCAATTCAAGCACTTCTCCACCAGTGCAAAATTGTACATCGGACGTGTACTGCCTACCACCCTCAGACGAACGGTCTCACTGAGCGGTTTAATCGGACTCTGGGCGACATGCTTGCGACACATGTTGCATCTGATCAATCAAACTGGGACCTGGTTCTCCCATTTGCCACATACGCGTATAACACCGCTACGCAAGTCACAACCGGGTTTTCCGCCTTCTTCCTTTTGTACGGTCGCCAGCCGACGCACACTATCGACACGTTGCTGCCATACGCACCAGATACCTCAGAGTGCACGCCCGTGTCAGCAGCGGCCCGTTACGCTGAAGATTGCCGACAACTAGCCAAGCGCTTTACTACAGCCGACCAACAACGCCAGAAAAACGCCCGCGATGATGATCACTCTCCGGCCGCAACATTCGCTCCTGGAGCACTTGTGTGGCTGCTTGTACCACCCTGCGCCCCTGGCTTGTCGTCCAAACTGCTCCCAAATTATCATGGTCCCTACCGCATCGTCGAGCGTACTTCCCCCGTAAACTATGTCATTGAGCCTCTTACGCTGCAAGGCGACCGTCGTCGACGTGGACGTGATGTTGTTCACGTAGACCGCCTCAAGCCGTACTTCGACCCTCTTGTACCCACCTGTTAGATCGCCAGGATGGCTCGACCTTTCTCGACGGGGGCAATTGTAATGAAGAAAGGAGGAGAATGGCATACCGATCATCATCAAGAACAGAGGGCACGAGACCGGCGTTCGAACACCACCATCTTGCTCTCCGCGCTCACTGTTCCGAGCTACCGCCCGTTTGTTGGACTCGCTCAATAAACTTCCTTACAGTACGAATAACGTTGCTGTTACGAAGATAGGCAAGCTTTCAAGGAACTGTACTGTATCCATGAAGTGGCACTACATATCGCCTGCTTTCGATTGGGGGTTTCGAAGAGTCGTGGTGGCACTGCGCCGCCGACTGCATGGTGCCGGCACAGATAATTCGTGTATTGCGGCGTGTGTTGCTCGTTTTAGTTGTGAGTGCGTCTTCTGATAAAACTGGATGCCATTTTGCGCTTAAACACTACGTAGAGACATTGCTCACGATCCACTGCTCCAAAATGCATAAGTCGCACACCAGTATGCATTGACGGTCGATATAGCATGCATATATACGTTTCCTCGCTATATTTCTGTAACCAAGGGACCTTGCAAAATAGGAAAGCATTTTGTCGATGAACAAATTTCAATCATGCATTTCGTGCCTCTTTGGGCACGCAGAATCCTAGAAATTCGGGCAAGCCCACGGTCAGATACCGTGAGAATTGTGCACAAAATACAAGTACCATACGGGTAAGGAGTGGATGACACCACCATCATCCGTCTGTTTTCTGCGCAACTAATATGAATTGTGACCATTTGGCCCATATTTCAGTTCTGGTGTCAGCAAGTGTTCGTGACGAATTTTGAAGTGCGTGACATGTATACATCACAGTTGACTGCAGTGTAGGTTGCTATTAGGTTTTCGTGCACTGAGACAGAAAATTACTTGTAGAAGAGATACTGATGCGATGGCTTTTTTTTTTTGGAATAGTGATTGTCATTATATAACATGAATGAGAATGCAATACCACTTCACTCTCTGCGTGTGTAAACGTAGTTTTAATATTTTCCGAGCGTGATATATATATGTCATCGTACCTTCTGTCGTAAATTATTTTCTGTGAATGATACCCATTCATCAGCCATGTCTTCATTAAATTTGCAGTATTTGGGGTTAATAAACATTTAACCCTTGAAAACAAGTCTTATTTGTTGTCCTTTCAACTTTACAACGTCGAATATTAGAACACAAATGCAAGAAAAGAGATATACACTGAGGTAGTGTTTGTCATCTTTCTTGTTTTTTTTATTGTTCTGCACAATGTTTTCTTAATTATCACGCAAGACCAACTAGCCGGTTCTCATAGAGCATGCTTAGCTGCAACGAAATATTAAAAAAAGTTATTGAGCCCTTTGATGAACAACTTCTGCTATAAGAAAAAGAAAGGGGAAAGAAAGAAGGAAAATTTCATCTATAAAGTGACCTCTCTCAATGTAATTAGAAAGTAGGATTCAGGTACTGAATTAATTGCATCAAAATCATATTTTTCTGGTACACAAGCAAGTGTTCATTGCCAGACCTGTCTGTAATTCACATATTTCCTGCATGACATATACCACAATGACATGGTCACTCAGACAGTGTATGTGCATTAAATAGAATGTTAAGGCTATTACACAGCAGTAAATATTAAGAATGACCTCTGTTATCATTATGTGGCACATTTTACTCATACTTCTAAAATGTGTAATCACTAATAAAGTTAAAAAATGGCCAGGCTTAGCTTGGTTAAGCCAAGAAAGCGTTGCATATTGTGTTGGGGCCCAGCTTTTCCTCCGGCTGTCGTGACGTCACGTCACGTGGTTGCGCTAAAGGTCAATGGTGGCTGCCCGGCCGCGCCCAAGGGCTGAACTGAGTGATTGCAATATGCAATGCATAAAACTCTAGTGTAGGGGTATGAGCCACCATAGTGGCTCATACCCCCAATGGTGGCTGCCCGGCCGCGCCCAAGGGCTCAACTGAGTGATTGCAACATGCAACGCATAAAAGAAAGAAAAGTATAATCCACATCTGGCAGTGCTCCTAGTGATCTTAAAGGGGCCCTCAAACCATTTTCCAACGAATCATAGGATGGCCTCATTATTAAAGGACATATCAGGAATCTCTTGCCACAAAATTTGTTCAAATCCTTCACATATTAGTGGAGTTAACGCATCGATACATGGCTTTCTCTCTCTTTTCATCTCGGCTAGCAAGCTGGAAGCTACACAGAGAAGAAGCCTAGAGGAAAAAGCCGTGCCCTAAAGTTGAGTGTCTCAGTAGTGAAAGGGCTTCCTGTGGCACCCCATAGCGGCTGCCCTAGTCTATGCCATGCAAAATGCCACTATCCTCTTGTACACCACATGTAGACCGGCAGTGCAAAGAATAAATTATTTTCCTCTGTTTTTGAGGTGTCATACATGTATAGGTTTTAACTAAAAATAATCAGTAATGTATTTCTGAGAATGCTCTCGCCATCCCAAAATCAGCCAATATGAAGTGCTGGTGGGATCAGCCGCTTGCACTGACGTTGCTTGATGACAGTGCAAATGCAAGAGCAACCTATTTTTTGCTGTCTTTGACATGAGATTTTAAATTTCCTGCTGTGTGCAATGTTATAATACTTGGCTCACATTTTAACAACAGCCTTTACAACAGATTGGCAATATTTTTTTGCTATTGATACGGAACAGTAGTGTGGTTGCACTGAACAAGATGAAGACGACATCTTCCCGATTGATAAAGGGTCACCATCATAGGCTTATGTGTAAATATATTGTAAATAGCCTAATGCATCAGCTACACATAACACTATGTTTAAAAAGTCTCAAGACCCCATTAAATGATCACTTCATCTGGAAGTTTAAAGTCATCAATTGGACTGCGGCCAGCCCTAACAATTTCAGGAGGATCCGATAAACATGAAAATTGTCTGCAAGATAATTAGATGCATTAATGTTAACAGAAAAAATAAAGAATTCGGGAAAAGCTGCAGTGAGCAAGCCTGCTTCTTACTGGAAAGATCGCATATAAAAAAGACTGGGGAGCACTGTGCTAGTGGGCTTTCCATTTCTATGTATGAAAAAGAAATCGGAGTCCTCAAGGCATACATCAAGTAATCAAATCCTTTTTTTTTCTCTTTCTAATAACGTGTCTGCCCATGTGCATATCATATACATATTTCATGACGACATTGTGGAATAAACAGCTTACATTGGTGCTTGTCCCATGTCTACCCTTTTATTTCATGCCATGCCTGCTTTTTGCATTCATAAATCACGTCATATATGCACAGATGTGTGCATACTTGGTCAGCATACAAGGCTTATATCATCTCGTTTTCTGTTTCTTTCATTCGGCACAGAGAGTGTTCGTGTATATATTGACAAATATACCCGCTGAGATAGCGACTAATTCAACAGTAGCCTGCAATCAGCCACGTGAAACCCAGGAAAGCAGGCAAAGAAAGATTCTTTTTAAAAGTCAAAAAAAATAAAGTTCTAGCAGCATCAGTGCTTGAACTTAATAAAGCGGTCAAGCACATGCACTGTAGGAAGAGCAGATTATGAGTGAAAACATTTGCTTTATTTGATAAATCGAATGAACTAACATTTGTTTTGCATAGTTATTAGGTATACACTTTAATTTGTACAAAGCATCAAGCTTGAGATTGGTGAAAAATAAAAGTATTGTAAATGTAATCACTCTCTATTATGAATAGAACATTTAAACAATAAATTTGTACACCATCACAAGGTATTGAAATAACATAACTAATTCACATACACCAATGCCTGTCCTATAAAATTTTAATTGCTTGATGTTCGTAATTTGATTGTATTTAGAACCTTACAGTGGGCTTTTTATGTAGTAACCAGGCTCAACAGATCATTTTCATATTGATCGTCAGCCTATTTTTATGTACACTGCACGACGAAGGCCTCTCGCACCAACCTCCAATTACCCCTATCTTGCGTTCGCTGATTCCAATTTGCGCTTGCCAATTTCCTTATTTCATCACCCCGCCTAGTTTTATGCTGTCCTCAACTGTGCTTCACTGCCCTTGGCATCCAATCAGTAACTCTAATGCTGCACTGGTTACCTACTCTATGTATTACATGGCCGGCCCAGCTCCATTGCTTTCTCTGAATGCGAACTAAAATATTGGCTATCCTCCTTTGCTGTCTGATCCCGACCTCTCTCTTCCAATCTCTTAACGTTATGCCTAACATTTTTCATTCCACCGCTCTTTTCATGGTGCGTAAGTTGTTCTAGAGCTTCTCTTTAACCTCAAAGTTTGTCCCATATGTTAGCACCAATACAATGCAATGATTGTACACTTTTCAATGGAAGTAGTAAGCTCCCAGTCAGGGTTTGGTAATGCCTGCTGTATGCACTCCAACCCACTTTTATTCTGTAAATTTCCTTCTCATGATAAGGGTCGCCTGTGAGTAATTGACCTGGATAAACGTACTCCTGTACAAACTCCAGAGGCTTACTGGCGATCATGAATTCTTGTTCCCTTGCCAGGCTGTTGAACCCAACCTGTCTTCTACCGATTAATCTTCAACCCCACTCTTACACTTTCTTGGTTATGTCTTCAATCATTGGTTGTAATTCATCTGCGGTGTTGCTGAACAGGACAATGTCTTCTGCAAGGGAAAGGTTGCCGAGATATTTGCTGTTGATCCTCACTCCTAAGCCTTCCTAGTCTAATAGCTTGAATACTTCTTCTAACCATGCAGTGAATAACACTGGAGATATTGCATCTCCTTGCCTGACCCCTTTCTTGATAGGTAACTTTCTACTTTTCTTCTGGAGAACGAAGGTAGCTGTTGAATATTTGTAGATATTTCCCAAGATATTCACATATGCCTCCTGTACTTCTTGATTACATAATGTCTCTATGACTGCTGGTGTCTCTACTGAATCAAATGCCTTTTCATAATCTATGAAAGCCATCTACAGGGGTTGATTATACTCTGCAGATTTCTTGATTACCCGATGGATGGCATGGATGTGATCCATTGTAGAATATCCCTTCCTGAAGCCAGCCTGTTCTCTTGGATCTCCATCCTAAGGATCTCCACAAATGATCCTGAAAAGTGCTCCATGTGAAACACCAAAAGATGTTCTATGGATGCACCAACTAGGCCTTTCTTTAGATGTCATTGGGACATTAGTCAGATGTTGAATCCTGGCATAGTCTTGATGTTAATAATCACTTGTTTGTTGATGCTACAGTCCCTGTAGCTCTCCAGGCATGCAATGTGTCATAGAGTCACTGTGAAACTTTCAATGCTTTATTGCAACTGCTTATAATACAATGTGTCAATTAGTACCTCCAGCAAAAAATAATGAATCTATCCCTACTTTACAAACCCTAGACAATCTTCCAATAAAGATCTCTATTGGTCTCATATGAAATCCAATAGGAAAACCTACAAGTCCCATATGGCCAAGTGTACAGGTCCTATAAATATTCTTGCCGGTGCTGTGCCAGGGCAGTACAATGTTCTATAACACAACTAAAATGTGTGATAGTGATACAAGCAGTGATATGAACTTGTATTGGACAAATAAACTGCTTTATAGATCCCAATAGATGCAGTAGAATTAGTGATCATAACATAAACTTGTATAGGTAGCAGTGCTCGGCAAGAAGCAAACCAAGCGGACGCGCCCAACATAGAGAATGGAGGCACAGAAGGTGTCGCTTTAATAAAGCAATTATATGCATTCCAAGCTGCATATTCGTTGTACTGTAGATGTTGGTACAATTTGTTGTTTCACTGTGCAATTTCCTAGAGATCAGAGCTGGCTGCTAGCACATCTGTAGGAATGTACAGATGGGGCTATATATAGGCCAAGATTCGTTATGTAAGTGTGGTCCTATGTGTCAGCTGTTTGGCTAGGCAGTAGCAGCAACCACGATGAGCAGAGGCCAGGAGAGTTTGCCTAGAAAGCTTCGTAAAACAATTTGGCATACATCATTCCTGTCTACACCAATCTAGAAGTTGAGCTAATACACAAATACAGGCTATTAGTTTTATCAGTGTACTAAGTCTGTTTCATAAACCACTACAGGCTATCATTGTATCAGGTCTAGTTTATACTCCAATAGATCAATACAGGTTATCAGCATCATTAGTGTATCAGACTTATCATTTCATTATCCAGTAATATGAAACCTATAGAAACCAACCAAATATTTCTATTCCAATTTTTTCTAAGGAAATATGACACAACACAAGCAGAATTTAGCATAAACACAGCTGTCCAATGTCTTTTGCGAGTGTTTACAGAAGACATTCGCAGTCCATGTGGTAGACACTGAACACTGTGCATTGCATCTATATCTTTTTATTTATATTGTTTATTTAGACATACATTAACACAGATGAAGGGACTAAAGGCAGATGCAGCTGCCTAAGCAAGGCCCTCCTACCTGTACATTGCACAGAGGTGGAAAGCAACAAGAACACAGCGAAACAATACAGAAACAGAGAAAAACCAAAATCTGTGCAAAAGGCATCTAAAAAAAATTACACAAGAAGCTACAAATTGTTGGAAATCTATACTTGCATCATTCTCAGTAAAGCCTAAACAATTAGGAATAATTCTGACAAACAACAATGCTGAGCAATTGTGCAAGAGTTTAAACAATAAATAAGGAATATAGAAAGGACTGACATGACCACAGCAGCACTACGTATCGCACGACAAGCATTATTCAACAGCTTAACAAAAGATAAACTTTTTTGTTTGTTAAGGCTATAAACAAACCTGCATTGGCGAATCATATTAGCACTTTCACGATTTTTGATTGCTAGGTAATCAGGTATTAGGATGAGCAAGTGCCTGTGTCCCATATTTACTTCTGAACATTGGTGTCCTAAGTCAGCTATGCCTAAGATGGTACTGTGTATTATTGTCAGGCAGAGAAGATGAGGAGGGAGTAATATACTGGTCACATAGAATGTTCTTCTGTCTATGCATAGGAAGCATTATTTGGAACAGCTAGTTAACTTTGAGTATGTTAAGCTTAGGAAAGAATAGTGCTGTGTTGGCATTTTGTTCTAGATTTTTTATAATGCAGTGCAAATCTCTTTTTTGTAGAGCTGTGCACTGCACAGCTCTACAAACCTGTCTAAATTTGTCTCAGGAGCAATATCCCAGATTAGTAGCCAGTAGTAAACATGAGAATGAACAAGGACATAATATAACTGAAGTTTTAACCATTATGGCACCAAATTTCGAATATTGTTCATTATTGATATTGCCCTACAGATATTTGCATGGAGCTTGTTTATGTGAGGTGTCTAGCTCATGTTCTCTTCGAAAATAACACCTAACAATTTTTAGGTTTGTACTCATTCAATAGCACAGTTAATAAATTTAGTAGAAGCATTGTAATTTGCAAATAATAAAAATAATTTTCCTAATATTCAATTGAAGTAATTTAAATATAACCAGTTTCACAATTCAATCAACAGTCTAGTAGCTACCTTTTCAAGATAGAGTAAGTGCATGTTTATCTGCAAAAAAATGTACTAGTGTCTTTTGCATACAGTAGCATATATATAGCATATAGTAGTGTAGTTTGCATGTAGTAGTTTACATATATATTGAGGAAGTTGCAGTATATTCACAATATCTTTTGTTTATTTATTTATCAAATACTTCAGGCCCTCACAGCAAGCCCTAGCAGGTGTGGCATAACTATACAACAATGCATAATATGAATTCAGCGTAGTGACAGCACAAAACATAGGAGCTCAATTACAATGGGACAGGTTGTACAGTAACAGGAGAAAATTTATACAGTGTGAAACATGACTATGAATAAAAAGCAATCAATTTGTCAATAGATTCAATGGTCATAATCACATCAGAAGGCAGCTTGCACCATTCCTCAATTGTACGGGGAAAAAAGAATACTTAAAGGTGTTTATTTTGGCATGGTGTGGAGTTAGACACTGATCATGATGATGCCTTATACGACGAGTAGTAATGGGCATAAGATAAGGTTGAGGACTCATAGAAAGTTTATTGTTCTTAAGTAAAAATAGAAATTTTAGTCTTTGAATTTTCATTCGTGCTTGCAGCGATGAGATGGCATGCTCTTTCATTAAATCAGAGGGCGAGTCTGTACTGTGGTATTTTGAAAAAATGAAGTGTATGACTTTCCTCTGGGTCAACTCCAGTGCCTCAACATTCTGTTTAGTGTAGGGGTCCCAAACTGTACAAGCATACTCTAGCTTTGGTCTGATGAGACTATATATAGTATACTAAATGCTTTATCCTGGGAGGAACATTCTTTAGTTTGTGGTGAAGAAGACCAAGTTTTCAGTAGGAAGACAAGAAAACATTGGTAACATGATTGTTCCAGCTTAAACGGTTTGTTATGGTAACACCGAGGTATTTATATTCATTAACTCCTATATAGGGGATGCGATGGAAGGGTGTATGGAAAGGAATGCACAAGTTTTTTGTTGGTAATCTTCATAAAAACTGTTTTTTTCAGCATTAAGCTGCATATCCTAAATGCTGCACTGTGTGTGAATTCTCTGGAGTTTAGAGTTAAGCAGAACTTTGTCACTAGGACAGTTAATTTTGTTAAACAGAATGCAGTCATCAGCAAACAGTTTAATTTGAAGCGGTTCAGTTATAACACTAACAATATCATTTATATATATTAGAAATAACAATGGGCCCCAGTACACTTCCTTGTGGAACACCTGAAGTAACTGGTAAAGTATTTGAATGATGACCATCAATGTTAACAAACTATATGACGAAACCCATGCGACCACAAATTTAGGAAGTCCATTTAGTTCAAGTTTGCGTATTAATTTTGCTTGAGATGCAGCATCAACTGCTTTTCGGAAGTCTAAGAAAATGGCATCAACCTGCCCTGAGCGGTTAAGCACTGTTGCAAAGGTGTGTGATTTGGGTCACAGTAGGACAATCCTTTCCTAAATCTGTGTTGAACAGATGAGAGCAAACCATTGTCATTTAGAAATTTAGTTATATAGTTACTTAAAATGTACTCTGCTAACTTACAATAAGTGGTAGTGAGCGAGATGGGATGACAATTAGAAATAAGCGTCCTATCACCCTTTTTAGGCACAGGCACAATACAAGCTGTCCTCCAATCAGAAGGCAGCTTTCCTGTGGCAAATGAGGTGCGAAAAATTATGTAGAGATTAGGTCCTATAATAGAGCCCTGTGGTACACTCGATATATATATATATCATGTGTGTATAGCATATGCAATATGTATGTATATTGCAACCAGCATGTGCCTGCACACCCACATGGAAATGCAGTGGCAAGTTCCCTTATTTAGGACCTTCTGCCTAGCATAGGTGGGATATTCAACCAGCTAAATTTTTCAAAGACAATGCTATCCTAAACTATATGCAAACTAGAGTGTATGCATATGAGCTTGAGATTTCATAGTTTTGGGCTATAATTTGAACATATCAGAAAGCATTTCTTTTCTCGAAAATGGAAAGATTCAACCTCTAGAATGCCGACCATTAATGTGTGGGCAAAAAAAAGAGGCCCAGATGTGGGACATTCCTGGTAGAATAACCTAAAGTCTTAGGTAAATTTAAAGAGAGCATCTATTTGAGAAGAGGACTTGCAGATATCTGACACGCCATCTCCTGATGCACATTCACCGAAAATATTTTGCATGCTGATTCCTTATCCAAATTATGCCCATGATGCTGCATTTTGAAGACCTCACCGTGTACAATGTCTCTTCAAAGTCCACCAGACGTTTTGATTTGGATGTGGGACGTGTGGATCTTTTTGGGACGTCCATGGGGACTTTTTGTGTCATCTCGCTGGAATCAGTCAACCTTACAAACGAATTAAACGACAAGTCATATTTAGTACATCTTTTTTGTACATGTCTGCACCACACAGAGTGTAATGCCAGTAGTGCAAATATTAATTTTCACTTGGAAAATTATTTCCGCCCAAACACATGGTGCATTTATGCCAGCATTAACTCTCACACTTCTGCACTGAAAAAAAAATCAATACTGTTACTCACAACAAATGTTTACCTAGGTATGAACAACAGAACTTAACAAACAAACCTTTTCAATTTCTGAGCCTAAGCTACACTCACCCAATTTGTCCAAGCCATATATCTCCTTTCAATTTTGTTGCAGAATTAGCAAATGATGTTCATTCAACACTAAATTGTGGAGCTAAATTAAGGTGCTCAAGCAGTTTTGGGGCAGTTAATTGCTATATTCATGCTGAAAACTTGGTGGAGAAGCAATGAGTAAGAGAGAGACAATACAAATACTGACTTTTGATTGAAGGTATGTTTTTGAAACATTGGTTAACATACCAGAAAAACTTGAACATGTTAAGAAAATCAAGACAAATTTGGGCCTCTGTTAATATAGAGGTCTAAAGCACCTCAATGTCTTCCCACACCAAAATTATTAGAAGGATCGCTTGTCACCATAAAAAACACTAGAGGGCTGGCTGACATACTTTCCGCACATTTTCTTTATGTGGAATTGCTCACCGATTTCCTCATCAACATATGTCTCTATGTTGGAAATGCAACAATGTATGTGCAACATGAAACACTCTGCCTTAAGGGTGTGCACATTTTCTTTATGTGGAATTGCTCACTGATTCCCTCATCGACATATGTCTCTACATTGGAAATGCAACAATGTATGTGCAACATGAAACATTCTGCCGTAAGAGTCTATGAGCCATTGCATCTTTGCTTGCTTACAGCGTATGAGCCATTGCTGATGATAATATTTTTTTGTACTACTCGACTAGACGCCACATTCTTTAAATGTGAGCCATTGCCCTGAGCCACTTAAGGCTTTGCATCATGGAATGTGCAAGTGTGACTGAACGAGGACATAGAAAGAAACAGATAGACAGAGACAGCACTACTTTCAACTATAGATTTTATTTTCACAAGCATCGATAAATATATACTGAACGAGCAGAAACAAATGAGACAGCAAAAAAGAACATTTAATCGTGCATGTCGATGAACCATACACATGTCCAAGGTATGGTCAAAACATAAACTGCAATGGTTACTACGATAAACCGAGGAATCATATCTCTTTTTCAGATGTCGACACTAATGGCTTGCTCATGCACCTTTCCTCTAATTTTCCGATTTCGTAGGCCTCCACAATCTCCCTTGTCATCCTACTATGAGCACTATACAAAATAGAAGTTCTCCCTAGGGAAAATTCTGACAGAAATATTTTATTGGTTTCTATATAGGTTTCATCTTACTGGATTATAAAACGACAGACCTGATACCCTAATAAAGCTGACAGCCTATATTGGTATATTGGACTACAAAATGGTATGCCTGAACACTGCCAAAACTGATAGCCTGTATTGGTATAGATGTAGATATCGTATCAAGGTGGTTTGTTCTACAAAGATGCATTAATTGTTCATTCTAAAGCGAATCTTTCTACGTGAACAACGTGAACCCTCCCAGATTTTGCTGTTCTTGGTTGCTGCTGCTGCCTTGCCAAATAACTCACACACAGGACACAACTTATACAATGAATCGTGGGCTATATATATATGTATATATATGTTGAAACAGGCATGTTCGTCTTGTCAACATGGGCACAGCATCTGGAAAAGGGCCACTAACACAAGGCAGTCACAGCCCAAAAAATCGACAGAGCAAGACACACACGACCGTCAACTTCCTCCATGCTGGCACAGAACTGGTGCCAAAGTGCTCCGGTACAACATATACATGTATATATAGCCGCCGCATCTTTTCTACCCCGACATGTCTGCTCGAGGCCAGCTCTGATCTCTACGAAATTACGCAGTGAAGCAAAAAATAGTACCTAAATATCCTCAGCACAACAAATAAACAGCTCGGAATGCATAAACACTTTATTAAAGCAATGCCTTTCCCACCCTCATTCTCTATGTTTGGCGCATCTGATTAGTTGGCTTCTTGCCAAGCAGTACTACCAATACAAGTTTATATCATGATCACCACTTCTGTTGCATCTACTGGGACCTATAAAGCATGTTATTTGTCCAATACAAGTTTATATCACTACTTCTATTGCTTCAATTGGGACCCATAAAGCATTTGGTTTGAACTCTCTATTGCCTTGATAGAGGACTGTAAAAAATGTTTATGAAACCTGTATATTTGCTATGGGACCAGTAGATTCTGCTATGGAACCTGTAGGTTTTCCTATTGGCCCTATATATTTCGTATAAGACCAACAGAGGTCTCTGTTGCAATTTTCCCTAGGGCTTTCAAACATGGGTTTGCAGGGACAATCTCGCCAATTAATGCCCAAATGACCCGAGATTACTCTAGTGACCTTATACATTGATGCTCTTTTAGTATCTCATTGATGCATCTGCCAGTTTGACCAACACATGTTCTTGCACACAAAAGTGGAATGGCATAGACAAAGTTATGAGTGCCGGTTACAAATTGCAAAATTAGAGGAAAAGTTCGTAAGCAAGTCATCAGTGTCGCTATCTGAAAAAAAATGATTCCTTGGTTTATCATTGTAAGTATTGCATTGTATGTCTGGACCAAGCCTTGGACATGTGTACAGTTCATCGACATGCACCAGTGAATGGTCTTTTTTGCTCTCTTGTTTGTTTGCGCTTGTTTGGTATGTACTTATTGATGCGTGTGAAAATAAAATCTATAGTTGAAAGTAGCACTGGTGCTGTGTATCTGCTTCTTTCTACGTCCTCATTCATTTGCACTTACACATTTCATCATGGAATCAAACCAACTAGCCCGCCAACATGTTTTAAGGCTTTCGCCTTAATATATTGTAGAATGCCTCTCTGACCACAGACATAGCACTGAAGCTGTTCACTACCTGGCCCAGGTTTTCATATCTGGAATAAAGTCAGAGAGTGATACGATACACATATATCAGGACAATAGTGTGCATTCGTATGCATGTACAATATTTGTCGGGCATTATACATATGTGCTAATGAACAATGCTGCAAAACAAGGAAAGAGAAGAATGTTTGTGCCCTCATTCTTTTGCATCTTTGCACATTATTTACAATAAACGCATTCCAGCTGGCCCAACTTGCAACTGTTCTACCTTTGAAGCCACCGCATGCACAAATTGTGCTGTCGCCAGTCTATGCATTTTCCTTACTCCAAAGCATCAGAGAGGATCCTCACTTTTGTGGGCATTCAGAGTGCAAAGCATTTCACAAAAGCCCTATATAACCTTGCCTGATCATGGCAATTGCAGCGTGGCTTTGAGACTTTTGACAAAGGCTATACTATGCTTGGATATAACACTTATCTGCTTGCACAACTAGGCCAACTCACATACATTTAAATACTACTGAGTAAGCACATAAAGTTCAGTGGTTTTGCTGCAGCAATGTGGTGTGAAATGTTGGAGCATTAATTTTGTATTGCTACTAAGATAATTCCTGCACTACTGGTAGTTTCATTTCTGTAAACACATACAACAACAACAAAAAGGTTAATCACTCCCCACCACAATTAAGTCTTGTGTGATTACATGCAAAATATAAGACTATGCTAGCACCTCGCTGTGCAGAAATAAGGCACAGCGCTCAAGTATTACTATAAAAGCGTCCTTCACAATAATTTTTCAACTGCACGAAAAAAGACAAGAGGGGTGATTTATTTCAACACACATACTTGGATGCAGTAATCCTACTTTTTGCCTTCCTTAATGTAGCCTAAAGAGATGAACAAATGCCAACCTGCCCAACTATTTATGACAGTTCATGATTATGTGTAGGAAAAACAAGAAGGGAGGGAAATAAATGAATAAATAATAAAAAAATAAAGAGATGTATTATAATAATTGCCGTCGATGCCCTGCCTTAATATATGCACCAGTTTATCAATATTTATAATCAGCCTAAGGTAACTAAATGTGCTCTATGTTTAATTATCTTTCTAAGCCACTAAAACCTGAAAAAATATTTGCAGACAATTTCGTTGGCTCCCTAGCACATCTTATTTTAATTATGTAATAATTTTCGATCGTCAGGAGTTCTCTTATTCTTGGTAAATTATCCATTAATACGCTCACAACTTGCGGCTATCGGAGATTATTCGCACACCTACACATCGAGAGCAATAAAAACGCCAAAAGAACTCACAACAGCTACATATATCCACTGCAACACATTATTGTCTGCAAAGGGGCTTTACAACAACCTTAGGTAGCATGCAGTGAAGCGCTATCGGTCATCCTTTTAAGCGCAGTGAAAAACTTTGTACCGCCTCATACATTCTTGATATTTTATGTCTCACAGGTAGCCACTAATAGCTGTTTACCTGCGAAGTAAGTTTTTGCGGCATATTGTGATGAGTTTCAGGGGCTGTGATTGTATCGGCTTCACCGCGACAAACTTGGTGGGCAGCGAGGGATGCCGTTGGTTTGAACTCTATTTCTGATTGCACTGTACGATGACAGATCATTCGCAACTAAATATAGGAACGATTTACGTAAAGCTGCAGTGTTGTAGTGTCTTCATGCCGGCGAGAAATTTCAATTTCGCCTTTTTTCTTTCTTTTTGTGCACGTAATATTTGTTACGGGTACTGCAGAGAAGCTGTATGTCAAACATGCACGTTTTTTACTCGTTACACTATTTCTAAGAAATGAATCGTTTTAACAATGAACTGCTGCTCATAGTCACACTAATTTCGCAAGAAATCCTTGCAAATTGGTGTTTGTACTACATGACTTTTGGTGTGTGCAGCGTTATCGAATCCTTTTGCTGTATCCGTATCGTCCGTCAGCTGCAGTTGCCGTTAAAGCTGCGTAACAATGCACCAGTATTCAGACACTAAAACAATGTGAAATAATTTACGCTAATATTTTATGTAACATTTAGCAATTTATTTCTTAGTTCTTTCCTTTCTGTTTATTGATATATCAAGTGCGCTGCTGGTGCAGTTTACCAGTGCGGGACTCGTGAAAAATGGCGCTTTGTGTGCCGTGTTTTGAACGTATGAAGTCATGTTTGAATGTGGTCAGCAAAAGCTGGAAATCTTTTTTGGTAAGGTGTTCTGGCTGTACCAGAGCCTGTATCTGACTTTGTTATAGCTTCGTGATTTCTCTGTACCGCAGTTCTTTAATAATTGTATGGATAGCATCAATACATAAGCAACGTATCCACTGGCATGGTTCCTCGGCAAGGTGCCAGCAATTTTTAACGGAGTGTTTCCACGCCTCAAATTCAGTAACCGTTGTGTTGTGGCTTCCTGCTTTGCGTGTCTGACATTCAGGTCGCATACGCTGGCATAATGGGTAAAGACCGCAACTTTTTCGAGATGGGTTATGGTCTGCGTTTTTCGGTGGTTGGAGTCGTCAGTTTGTTTTTTCCTACTGTTACTGAAACTTTCACAATCCAATTCACAGGACGTGAAATTGGCAGTTTATTTGTAGCGTGAATCAAACATTGGCTCAATATAAATCTTAGTTTACCACAAGAAAGAAGTGATTCATGCTTTATAGTATATTGCAGTTCTTCAACCAGTTGATCGACTTACAAAGGCAGACCTGTCAGAATAGCTTTTCAAAAAATGCACCAAACGAATTGGCGGAATTTTGTATTCACATTTCATGCCCATTCGGGCTACTCTGAGAAGCACTTTAATCAATAAAACACGTTGCTTGGTAGTTGGTGCATGATGTTTTACCAGTATTGGGGCGCCGCAAAAGACCAGAGACGACAGAACCATCTGTTAGCACCAACCAACTGGTAAGTGAAACTTATATTGTTATCTACTGTAATGAATGCAACTTTATGGGATATCGCTATTGATTACGCCTATGGGCATGATATTATGCCTATACGTATGTGCAGTATGTACGACTGTCTATATAGTCTTGTGTTCTGGAAATAAATTAGTCGGAAATGTGCACCACACAACGTTGGTTCTGTCGTCTCTGGTCAATTGCTGCGCCACAATTCTGGTAAAAAGAACACCTTGGCTTAAATTATGTCACCAGCTCTCAGAAAAAAATTTAGGAATCAAATCTCAGTGTTAAAATTTTTGTTTTGCACAGTTAATTAGGCATTTTAATATGGCTGAGCTATTAAAACAGCAGAGATACATTTTTTTTTAAAATAAAAAGGTGCCAAAATATGGGTGTTAGGCCAGCAGTAATAACTACAAACCTAAAGGCATAAAAGATTGATTTGGTAAATATGTAGAAATATTGGGCTGTGCAATGAACTACTATGATTGCCATATTGAAGCATGTTTCATAAAAAAAAATTCTAAAATTGCACCTTTATTGCAAGTTTTTAACAAACAATTGCCCATTTTATCAAACTTAAGTGCACTTTTCAAATTATGCTGGTTCATTGCACAGGTTTGTGTACCAAGAAACAGTACACACCATTTATACAGAAATGCATATGAGAAAAAAATGTCACGAGTGTTCGCATAACAAGATATTGTACATAAAAATCAAGTTCTGAAAGAAAAACATTCAATTTTTGAAACAAATGTACACGTACAAATCCACCAGGCTCGTAGCTTGGGGCCTCCTTGGAAGTGACACGGTCTGATTTTACATGAGCTGCAGTTCTTTCATTTTGTACCGATGTACTGCCTTCTTTTGGTGGTTTTGGTCTGCTAAGAACTTTCACAAAAACAGTCTTTCAGCGTAGAACTTTTCCATGAGTCAAGAAATACTACAACTTCGTCTTGAACATATTGTCACAGGTATAAAACTATTTACACGGTGTATTTACAAGGTGCATATGAACAGCAGCCGAGAATCCCAAGAGGCTGTTGCCACTTCGTCGTCTTCACCATTGACGACCTTTCCTCTTTTACCATTGTAACACAACCCCCGGCAGAAAAAGCACCATCCCAGTGCTTCAGATGGGGCCGTCGGTAAGGGCATAGTAGGGCTTAAGCTGAGAGACATGTACGACGTCAGGTGATGTGGAACGGGTAGCGTGACGGAGGTCTCGGGGATTATCTCATATGTGACATTGGTCACTTGACGTAGATCATGGTAAGGGCCTTTGCAACATGAACGGAGTTTCTCGGAGAGCCCCACTAGGCGGCAAGGGCACCAAAGTAGCACGAGAGAGTCTGGTGAAAAATATTTGTCACGATGGCGATGATTGCAAGTGTGCCGTTGAGATTCCTGCGATGCCAAAAGAGGAGTACGGGCAAGCGTGGGCGATGGCGTCGCAGGCATACTTGGTCCTCGAATCCTGTATCAAGGGAGTGAAGTGTCCTATTGTCACGTGGCGGTGACGTTAAGAACACAGTAGCAATACTGTGAAAGGCAAAACTCGATTTTATTGGGCGAACCTGTGCCCACAAAACAGGCTACACTTATAGCACAACGAAAGCGGCGAACACAGTCGGCGATCGTCGAGAATCTGATCAGCGGGTCAAGCGCGTCGGCTTTTATACAGCAGTCATCGAATGTTCCAGACTAATCGTTGGGACCCGCATGCCTTCTACAAAGTTCTACACCATTCGTGTCAAGCGATGAAATCAGACAACACAAGGTTCGGCGACAACAGACAGTGGATAGAAGCATCGATAACTTTCCAGAAACTTCGGATACAGGCAGGCGCGTCCCGCGCTGTGCGATAACATTTGTTAGGCGGCCAAACGTGGTCACCCGATAAAGATAAGTACACGTGTCATTACCCCCCTCTTAAAAAGCATCGACCCGATGCTGCAAACAAACGAAAGTAAAAAAAAGAAGCACTCGTAGCGAAAAAAACAACAAAGTAAGGAAGTTCGTCAGCGTCCATAAAAGGGTTTGAGGCGCACCACGTGGACGACTTCAGATCGTGCGCGGCGCCGCTGTGAATGCGAAATGCCGTCTGGCATGACCTCATAGTCCAGTGCGCCAATACGTCGGATGACCTTGTAGGGTCCGAAATAGCGTCGCAGTAGTTTCTCACTGAGTCCTCGTCGGCGTATCGGGGTCCATACCCAAACACGGTCGCCGGGCTGGTACTCGACGAAGCGTCGTCGGAGGTTGTAGTGTCGGCTGTCGGTCCTCTGCTGGTTCTTTATCCGCAGGCGGGCGAGCTGTCGGGCTTCTTCGGCGCGCTGGAGAAAGGTAGCGACATCAAGGTTCTCCTCGTCAGTGACGTGCGGCAGCATGGCGTCGAGTGTCGTCGTCGGGTTCCTGCCGTAGACCAGCTTGAACGGCGTGATCTGTGTGGTTTCTTGCACCGCCGTGTTGTAAGCGAATGTTACGTACGGCAGGACGGCATCCCAGGTCTTGTGTTCGACGTCGACGTACATCGCTAGCATGTCGGCGAGGGTCTTATTCAGGCGCTCCGTAAGACCATTCGTCTGTGGGTGGTAGGCCGTTGTCCTCCTGTGCCTTGTCTGACTGTATTTCAGAATGGCTTGAGTGAGCTCCGCTGTAAAGGCCGTTCCTCTGTCAGTGATGAGGACTTCTGGGGCGCCATGTCGTAGCAGGATGTTTTCGACAAAGAATTTCGCAACTTCGGCTGCGCTACCTTTCGGCAATGCTTTAGTTTCGGCGAAGCGGGTGAGGTAGTCCGTCGCCACGACGATCCACTTATTTCCAGTTGTTGACGTCGGAAAGGGTCCCAGCAAGTCCATCCCGATCTGCTGGAATGGTCGGCAAGGAGGCTCGATTGGCTGTAGTAATCCGGCTGGCCTTGTCGGCGGTGTCTTGCGTCGCTGACAATCTCGACATGTTCTGACATAACGGGCGACGTCGGCGGTCAGGTGCGGCCAATAATACTTTTCTTGTATCCTCGATAGTGTCCGGGAAAATCCGAGGTGTCCAGCGGTCGGATCGTCATGTAGGGCGTGCAATACTTCTGGACGAAGTCCTGACGGGACAACAAGAAGGTAGTTGGCGCGGACTGGTGAGAAGTTCTTCTTCACGAGTAGATTGTTTTGAAGCGTGAAGGAAGATAATCCGCGCCTAAATGCCCTGGGGACAACGTCGGTGTGCCCTTCCAAATATTCGACGAGGCCTTTTAGCTCCGGGTCTGCCCGTTGCTGTTCAGCGAAGTCTTCCGCGCTTATCATCCCAAGGAAGGCGTCGTCATTGTCGTCGTCTTGCGGCGGCGGGTCAATGGGGGCGCGTGATAGGCAATCGGCATCGGAGTGTTTTCGCCCGGACTTGTAGGTTACAGTGATGTCGTATTCTTGTAGTCTGAGGCTCCATCGCGCCAGTCGTCCTGAAGGATCCTTTATATTCGCTAGCCAACACAACGCGTGATGGTCACTGACGACTTTGAATGGCCTGCCATAAAGATAAGGGCGAAATTTAGCTGTAGCCCAAACGATGGCGAGGCATTCCTTTTCGGTCGTAGAATAGTTGCCTTCCGCTTTTGACAGCGACCGGCTAGCGTAAGCTATCACCTGTTCGACTCCGTTTCTCCTCTGGACTAGAACGGCACCGAGGCCTAGGCTACTGGCGTCAGTATGGATTTCTGTATCGGCGTACTCGTCGAAGTGCGCAAGTACCGGCGGTGACTGCATGCGTCGTTTGAGTTCTTCAAATGCATCGGCCTGCGGCGTTTCCCACTTGAACTCAACATCACATTTAGTTAGACGGGTCAACGGCTCGGCGATGCGTGAAAAGTCCTTGACAAAGCGCCTGTAGTACGCACACATGCCAAGGAATCTACGCACTGCCTTCTTGTTGATGGGTTGCGGGAACTGTGCGATTGCAGCTGTCTTTTGCGGGTCTGGACGGACACCAGATTTGCTGATTACGTGGCCTAGGAAGAGAAGCTCGTCGTAAGCGAAGCGGCATTTTTCCGGCTTCAGAGTAAGCCCTGACGACTTGATGGCCTCTAGTACTGTCGCAAGCCGCTTGAGGTGATCGTCGAAATTTCCGGCGAAGACGACGACGTCATCCAAGTAAACGAGACAGGTCTGCCACTTCAATCCTGCTAATACCGTGTCCATGACGCGCTGGAACGTTGCAGGCGCCGAGCACAGTCCGAATGGCATAACCTTGAACTCGTAGAGGCCGTCTGGGGTGATGAAGGCGGTCTTTTCGCGATCCCTTTCGTCGACTTCTATTTGCCAGTAGCCAGACTTGAGGTCCATCGATGAGAAGTACTTAGCATTGCAGAGCCGATCCAATGCGTCGTCTATCCGTGGGAGGGGGTATACGTCTTTCTTCGTGATTTTGTTCAATCGACGATAATCGACGCAGAAACGTAGCGTTCCGTCCTTTTTCTTCACTAAAACAACTGGAGACGCCCACGGGCTTTTCGACGGCTGGATGATGTCGTCGCGCAGCATTTCGTCGACTTGGTGTCTTATAGCTTCGCGTTCTCGCGTCGAAACTCTGTAAGGGCTCTGGCGGAGTGGTCGAGCGCACTCGTCGGTTATTATGCGATGCTTTGCGACTGGTGTTTGTCGAATCCTCGATGACGTCGAAAAGCAGTCTTTGTATCGTCGAAGCAGACTTCTGAGCTGTTGCTGCTTAATCGCGGGGAGACTTGGATTTATGTCGAAGTCTGGCTCGGGAACGACGGTCATCGGGGTAGATGCGACAGAATCCGAGAGGACAAACGCATCGCTGGTTTCCTGAATTTCCTCGATGTATGCGATCGTCGTGCCCTTGCTGATGTGCTTGAACTCCTGGCTGAAGTTTGTCAGCAACACCTTTGTGTTTCCTCGGTTCAGTCGAGCGATCCCTCTTGCGACGCAAATTTCACGGTCGAGCAGTAGACGTCTGTCGCCTTCGATGACGCCTTCTACGTCAGCGGGTGTTTCGGTGCCGACCAAAATGACAATGCTGGAGCGAGGCGGGATGCTCACATGATCTTCGAGCACACTCAAGGCGTGGTGACTACGAGGGCTCTCCGGCGGTATCGCTTGATCTTCCGACAGTGTTATCGATTTCGACTTCAGGTCGATGACTGCGCCATGTTGATTCAGGAAGTCCATGCCGAGAATGACGTCTCGTGAACACTGTTGGAGGATAACGAAGGTGGCAGGGTAAGTCCGGTCATGAACGGTAATTCTTGAAGTGCAGATTCCAGTTGGCGTAATGAGGTGTCCTCCAGCAGTTCGAATTTGAGGGCCCTCCCATGCAGTCTTAACCTTCTTCAACTGGGCGGCGATGTGTCCACTCATTACGGAGTAATCGGCCCCTGTGTCGACTAAGGCAGTGACTGCGTGGCCGTCGAGAAGTACGTCCAGGTCGGTGGTTCTTTGTCTGGCGTTGCAGTTGGGTCTTGGCGTCGGATCACGGCTGCGTCGCGTTAAACTGAAGCTGGAACGTCGCGTCGTCACGTAGTCTTTTGTCGGTGTAGTCTTGGCTTTCTGACTTCGTCGGGACGGCGGCGTGTCATTATTATGTCGTGGAGATGGTCTCTTCGGCGTCTCCGTCGGCGTCGGAGGATCTTCGTCAGTTCGACGAACAGCAACCGCACCTCCATCGGTTGCTGCTTTTAGTTTTCCGGATATGGGCTCGCCGACCGGCCCCGGGCTGGGCCAGTGTATGGTCGGCGCTGCGGCGACAGGTAACGGCCTGGTGACGGCGAACGGGACGGTCGTCGAGGGCTCCACTGAGTAGCGGCGAGGTAGTCGGCGATATCGCGAGGGCGTTCACCTTGCTGCGGGCGCGGAGCGTTGACGGCGAAACCTCTCAGTCCCAAGTCGCGGTATGGGCATCGGCGATACACATGGCCGGCTTCTCCGCAGTGATAGCAGAGCGGGCGGTGGTCGGGGGCTCGCCAAATGTCCGTCTTCCTCGCGTAGGTGCGCTGGGCGACGGGTGGGCGTGCTGGCGGCGGCGGTGGCGGCGGACGGCGGAATTGCGTCGTTGCAGGGCCCTGGCGTGGTCGTGGAGGGGGACCTTGACGGCGTGCGACGGCGGCGTATGTCATCGCTTCTGGTTGGGGCTGCGGTAATTGTGGTTGCAGCTCGGGAACTCCAAGCGATCGGTGCACCTCTTCTTTCACAATGTCGGCGATCGAAGCCACTTGGGGCTGCGACGAAGGCAGGACCTTGCGCAGTTCTTCGCGCACAATGGCCCTGATGGTCTCCTGAAGGTTGTCGGAATCCAGTCCTTGGATGGCGTACTGCGGCGTGAGCCCCTGGCGGTTATATTGCCGGGTGCGCATCTCCAGAGTTTTCTCGATCGTCGATGCCTCTGCAGAAAACTCAGCTACGGTCTTCGGCGGGTTACGAATAAGTCCTGCGAAAAGTTCTTGCTTGACGCCCCGCATCAGGAAGCGGACTTTTTTATCCTCTGACATTTCCGGGTCGGCGTGCCGGAAAAGACGGGCCATCTCCTCCGTGAAGATCGCGATCGTCTCGTTTGGCAGCTGCACTCTGGTTTCTAGTAGTGCTTGGGCTCGCTCTTTTCGCACGACGCTTGTAAACGTTTGCAAGAAGCTGCTTCGGAACAGGTCCCAGGTCGTTAAGGTGGCTTCTCGATTCTCGAACCAGGTCCTGGCGGCGTCTTCCAGTGCGAAATAGACATGCCGCAGCTTGTCGTCACTGTCCCAACTGTTAAACGTAGCGACCCTCTCATACGTCTCGAGCCAGGTTTCCGGGTCCTCGAATGTTGATCCGCGGAAGGTCGGAGGTTCCCTGGGCTGCTGCAGCACGATGGGGGACGCTGGGGCTGCCATTGGGGTTGCCTTGTCCACAATCTTCTTGGTCTTCTCAGGTAGAAGTCCGTGCTCCGGGGGCAGCTGTTGAAGACGGCGGCTTGCTCGAGGCTCCGGGACTACGTTTGTGTTCACTTTGCGGTCCGGGCTTGGATCACGGCTTGTCGGGGGCGTCCGGTACATGAACGAAAGCACCTCCACCAGATGTCACGTGGCGGTGACGTTAAGAACACAGTAGCAATACTGTGAAAGGCAAAACTCGATTTTATTGGGCGAACCTGTGCCCACAAAACAGGCTACACTTATAGCACAACGAAAGCGGCGAACACAGTCGGCGATCGTCGAGAATCTGATCAGCGGGTCAAGCGCGTCGGCTTTTATACAGCAGTCATCGAATGTTCCAGACTAATCGTTGGGACCCGCATGCCTTCTACAAAGTTCTACACCATTCGTGTCAAGCGATGAAATCAGACAACACAAGGTTCGGCGACAACAGACAGTGGATAGAAGCATCGATAACTTTCCAGAAACTTCGGATACAGGCAGGCGCGTCCCGCGCTGTGCGATAACATTTGTTAGGCGGCCAAACGTGGTCACCCGATAAAGATAAGTACACGTGTCACTATGGTAATACAGGGTCACGACCGAAGAGTAAGTAAAAGGGGGAATACCCAGCAGTATTGTGGTGGGCTGAAATATAGGTGAACGTGACATAAGGAAGCGCCACATCCCAGTCCTTGTGGTCAGGTGAAACGTATTTCGATAACACGTCAGTAAAGGTCCAATTAAGTCGCTCAGTAAGGCCGTTGGTCTGGGGATGATAGGAGATAGCCAGTTTGTGCTTGGTAGAACATGAGCGTAGGATATCGGCGATGACTTAGGAGAGGAAAGTGCGGCCGTGGTCAGTAAGGAGCTGCCGCGGGGCGCCATGAACTAAAATGATATCCCAGAGCAGGAAATCTGTGATGTCGGTCACGCAGCTCATGGGAAGTGCCTGAGGGATGGCATAGCGCGTCACGTAATCAGTAGCGACAGCGATCCACCTGTTGCCGGAGCTGGACTCGGGGGAAAGGGCTAAGGGGCTAAGGAGATCCAAACCCATTCGAAAGAATGGCTCAGGTGGAATGTCGATCGACTGTAAGTACCCAGCAGGAAGCGTCGCTGGCTTTTTGTGATGTTGGCAGGGCTTGCAAGCAGCTACATAGCGCCGTACGGAATGTGCGAGGCCGAGCCAGTAAAAGCGGTGGCGCACGCGGTCGTAAGTGCAAGCAAACCCAAGGTGTCCGGCAGTTGGGGCGTCCTGAAGCTCCTGAAGCACGGTTGAGCGGAGGTGTTGAGGGACGACAAGGACAAGGGGAGGACCGTCCGGATGAAAACTGCGTCGGTACAATATGCCGTCGCTGAGAACGAGCCACCGTAACGATGGATCAGTAGCAGCAGATTCCATTCGGTCAATGAGGGTCCTCAGAGTAGCGTCATGGCGTTGCTCATTGGCCATTTCCAAAAGCTGGGAAATGGAAAGAACACTTGCGGAAGCGTCCATGTCGGCATTGGCTGGCGTGTGTACAGGGTAACGGGACAAGCAGTCGGCATCCTTGGGTAGGCGACCAGACCTATACATTACCGAATAGGAATACTCTGTAGCCGCAAAGCCCGTCTTCCAAGCCTCCCTGTGGGATCGTTTAAGGACGAAAGCCGTGTTGACGAGAGCATGTTGATCTGTTACAATGGAAAAGGGCCTGCCATGTAAATAGGGGTGGAATTTCGCCACTGCCCAGACAACTGCTAAACATTCATGCTCAATAATAGAGTAGTTCTGCTCCACAGGCAACAAAAGACGGCTAGCGTATGCGATGACACGTTCATGGCCGTGTTGAACTTGTGCCAATACGGCACCGATTCCGTGGCCACTGGCATCTGTGCGCACCTCTGTAGGGGCTGAAGTAGCGAAGTGTCCCAGAATCGGTGGGGTGGTGAGCATGGTGGTAAGGCGTGAAAAGGCGGTGGCCTGAGAGGATCCCCGTGAAAACTGCACACTTTTCTTCAGGAGATCTGCGAGAGGGCATGTGATGGTAGCAAAATTTTTAACAAAGCAGCAGAAGTAAGAGCAAAGGCCCACAAAACTTCGACATCTTTTGCGGACCATGGAACAGGGAACTCTTCCGAGGCACGAATTTTCTCCGAGTCCGGTCGGATGCCAGTCGCATTGACGACATATCCAAGAACAGTAATCTCAAAATGACCAAAGTTACATTTCTTAGAGTTGAGCTGTAGACCGGCCTTGCGAAAGACGGCAAGTACAGCTGAAAGGCGCTCATTGTATGTGCTGAATGAGGGCGAGAACACCATAACATCATCTAGGTAGCAGACACAAGTCGACCACTTGAATCCTTGGAGTAATGAGTTCATCATACGCTCAAAATTAGCCGGAGTGTTGCATAGCCCGAAAGGCATAACATGTTACGGTGGGAAAAGAGGACAAGGTCGTCGATGGTGAAGGCAACGAAGTGGCAACGGCCTCTCGGGATTCTCGGCTGCTGTTTATATGCACCTTGTAAATACACCGTGTAAATAGTTTCATACCTGTGACATTTTGGTGGAAATGTGGGGTACGCATCTTCGCCACGGAGCTCTGCAGCGGACGTCTCGCCCAGCCTGCGACCGTGCTTCCAGTGGAAGGCAGCGCATCTGCAGCAGCAGTGCCAACTACACATACCCAGTATGTTGCTCTACTTCAGCCGCAATACCCCGGCAAGTTCACCGGCCTCGGTGGTGTTGACGTAGAAGAAGGGTTGAAGATGCATGGGCGCGTCAGCAAGGTGAACAGGTGGGATCCGACCCTAATGCTGGCCAATGTCGTGTTCTACTTTTACGGAACACCGCAAACGTGGTTTTACACACATGAGGAAGAGCTAACCAGCTGGGACTTGTTCAAAGAAAAGCTGTCCGAAGTTTTTGGTAATCCGACCGGGCGACAACTAGCTGCCAAGCAACAACTCGCCACGTGTGCCTAAACTGCTGCCAAGTCGTATGTCTCCCACATTCAGGACGTCCTAGCTCTAGCATAAAATCGACCTTGTCCTCTTTTCCCACTGTAACAATATTACATTGACAAGTCTGAGCTCCAAAAGAAAACAAGCAAACTACTGGCAAAATGAGGTGTGCATGACTAGTTTGGGACCTGCCACGATCACTCTATTATGGAAACAGTCTTAGAGAGCCTAAATTAAATTGAAAGAGACATATCGACCATGAAGCACAAGCTAGCAGGAGTTGGTGCTAGAGTATTCAAGATGTCCGAGTTATTTAAAAGACTTCATGAGCCAGAGCACTAGCTAGCCTCCATTCTAGTTTTGTGTAAAACCAAAATCTCGATAAACCTAATCGCAACAACTTAAGTCATTCAAGGCATTAGTGAAGTATCGAATGAGACCGGCTGTTCAGATGTTAGTCTTTTTTGCTAAAATGATTGGGTGTCTGTTCTTTTGAGCCCATAAAGGGGCAAATATTTTCCAAACAAACGATCTGCTTTGGGGGCATTTCTGCCTCTTGTGGAATTCGGCTTGCTGGATAATTTAACTAATTTCATTGGTGCCTTCAGCGTCGAATCAATGGAAGTCAACTGCATTTTCTTTTTAGAGCATCACAAAAAAATTGCAATGTGGCTTGTCCACAGCCACTGACAGGCTTAGTTAAATCGTCGTTGCTATTCTGGAGCTACACAAAACCAAGTCGAGTGACCATAACATGCTACCATTTTGTTTTGTTCACACCGCAGCCATCATGTCTTCATTTACGAAAATACTGGTGGAAAATAACTTTGAGTCATTGTCATTAACTTGAATATGTTGGGCTGAATGTTGACACTGCTGTCATGCCAAACGGCATTTTACATCATTACAATTGGAAACTGTTTGAAAAGTGATCAAAAAGGCTTGAAGCGTGTCGAACTTGGCAGCTGCTTAGCTTCAAGATTTCACTACTTTTCAATGTTTCCCCTCCTTAAATTTTGTGTCAGATGTTCTGTATGAACCCTGCCTGCTGTTGGCTTTCTCAATGCTACAATACATACGTGTAAATGCCAAAGAAAGTAGAAAGAGGAAAGCCTCTGGCACAGTTCTGTTGATAAACCACTTTATTTGAACAATCTGAAAGAGCTAAGTAACATTTTCTCAGTGCAAATGCATAGCTGTATTTGGCAGACCTCTTGAAGATTGAAGCAGCAGCTGCTCTTTCATGGCACCTTAAAGTGGTGGGTTTTCATTCCTCACTGGACAAAGAAAGAAAAAAGAGTGAAATTTTGCAAAAAATAATCACTGTACAACATGAATGCAAGGATATGCTTTAGACTAATGACAGCATATGGTATCCGTCACCAAATAATTTGCACGCCATCATGAAATACCGTATTTATTCAATTACAATATGGTCACGATTACAAGGTAAGGGCACAGTTGCGGGACCCAGGAACAAAACTTAAGTATGCACACTAATATACGGCGATATAGAGTAGCCAATGAATTATTTAGACATGGCGTGTATCGCCTGAAATACTGTTACTAACCCAGCCAAAGTGCAATATAGCAACCACAAAATGGGGGAGAAGGGAGCCTCAGGACTTGGTGTGCGAGATCTTGCCTTTAGGTGTGGCTTCACGGCAGCGCAAATTCTGCCTTAAAGTGTAGCTTCACCGCAGCGCTGTGGCAAAGCTACACTATAAGGCGACATTCGCGCTGCCGTGAAGCTACACAAATAATGAAAAGCAAAATTCATATAAGGCGGGCGGAAACTTCAAAGCTAAGGATTCTAGGGGGAAACCTCGCCTTATATTCAAATAAATACGGTATAGAAACGCCTGTTGGTCCGCGGGCATAAATGCCTGCCCCATGAAATGAACTTATATGGCATTCATATCATGGAACGTTTCTCTATCCGCCACCCGAGAACGCGCTCTGTAGCGGTCAGGCTCCGCCGAGAGATATGCAGTAGTGCAACAGAAATGCAAGTGTTTGCAAGCTATATTACAAAATAAAAATATGATTCTTTTGTTCCTGGTCAAAACAACCTTACTCAGTGCAATATTGGTGCAATTTATCTTATGTTTCTATACAAAATAGATCATGTTTACACAGTGTGCTTCTACTTACATTCACTATCGCAGTACTGCATATAAAACAAGTTTTTTCAATGGCCAAACATATATCAGGGTCAATATAGAATTTAAACAAATAAAAAGGCATATGAATGAACTAGTTGGTAATTCATAATGAGGGGACAGCACAACACGCTGACAAGGGCTGCACACAAGCACAGAGTCTGATACAATGTTTGCATCTATGCCTGTCACTTGTCCCTTGTCGGTTTTGTGCTGTATCGCTTTCTTGGATAACTTTGTCAAGCCAAATGTGCACATGTTCAGCTTGTTCAAGTCACACATTCTTCCAAGTTGTTCCCTAAAAACAAATTTTGTCCATGGTAAAGAAAGCACAGGAGATATAACTATGCTTTCTATTGTAATGTAAAATAATAATGAAAGGGTACTTACTTCAGGTTGTGAGGCTGAGCTTGCACGGTTATACAATTTTAGAGCTGTTTATAATGCTTTCAGTATAGCATGGTTAGGCAATTTTATTGAAACCTTGCATTTTGAAGAAAAGCCTTTCTTTAACAAGTTAAGCCGTTTTGTGTAAAACAAAAATTAGCAATATCTTTTTCTGAAGCTGACAAAATACCAATAATAATTCGGCAAAATTAAATATGTGCAGATCTCTCGTTCATTAGGAAGAATATGGCACTTAAATGGTTATCCCACAGTTTCACAGGCAAATTTAATGGCATCAAGTACTCACAAGTTAACTGCAAATGTCATTTGCATGCTACCTGCATATACAAGTAGATTTATTAGTTATAAATATTAATGCCATTAACAATGCAATAATTTTTGATGACTCAACCCTTTAACCCCCTAAATAATTGCAGAAAAAACATAAGTTTCCTGAAAATTTTTCTAGTTGGAATTCTTTTTCTCGCATTGTGATCCTTAATATATATTACTAATTTGTTTTTGGTTAGGAACAACAAAAAAATTACAGAAAAGGGCAGCTTTCCCTCATTGCCAACAGTAAGTCGTCTTGGGCAATGGGAGCAGCGCAGAATTGGGCTCAACAAGTGACTCTTCATTGGCAAGATTGGTACAACTTCCATGGTGTATAGAGCACCGGATTGAGGGTTAAAGGGCTAAGTGATCAAACGCACGCCTGCATAACTTGCTCCTGATGCTCCACTTTCAGTGGCATGCTTCGATGACAAAAAGAAAAGAAACGTTACGGTTCAAAGTAGCGCTCTAAAAGTCATTATTTGCACTGTCTCCATTTTGACACCTTCAGAACTACAGGCACCATTCTGCTTCAACTTGGGGCTCTACACATTTTGCAAGTATGCTTCCAGGCACAATAAAGAACATTTTGGAGAAAGGAAACTCTCTTTGAAGTGTACTTACTAATGCTGTTTTGTGACATTGCTTGCAGTTTTAGCCAATAAAAGCAATTTTTTTTAAATTTCAATTTCAAGCTTGCTACGCTGACCTCATGTGTGACACTATTATACCTGCCCGTTTATACAATTTTGTAGTGAAATTCCCGATATTTAGAGCTTCTTTACAGTTTTTGTCACTACAAGTATTCTATATTTGATTTCACAGTTTAAAGCATAATTAATTTAAAATGTATACCATGTGTCCCACACAACTTCTTCCGAAGCTTAAAAAAAGTGCCACATAGCTGGCCAGAACCAAGGTAATGTTTGCTGTTGCTTGGAGCAAGTCAACTTTTTTTTGTATATTGGCTAATTACTTAATTCATTAATTACTCAACTTCATGAAATATTCACAGCAAGAGTGGCAGTGGAGAAAATTGTAGACCATCCTGAAAAATCTACAATCCAGCTTTCTGCTGCAAATATATGCTACATAATATAGGTTTTTTTCCAAGCCTGAAAGAAAGCCTGCAAAACACGAAAGTTCAATGCAACTAGTCGTGCGGCACTTTCCACTGGCTTCTTTCGTTGGTCCTGTCAGGGTAGAATTAATAGAAGTCAGCTGAATATAGGGCAGATAATTCTAGCAGTGACTGAAGGGCACACATGCTGGATCACTATCTCACAGAATAAAGTCCAAATTTTTTTTTAAGAACACTGAATACTCAAGTAATAAAAGTGTTTACTATATTTCACAAAATTTTAGCATTTGTTTGCTACGACTGAAGTATATTCAAATTCTTAAGTCGGTTGGCTGGTCTGCAATGTTACGTATACACATGTGGTCACGCTCTAAAAGTAATGGCAATAAGAAATGTACCTTAGCCATTTATGCCATTAATTGGAGCTAAGTGCAACACAGGTATTAATGTGACCTGACCTGGCACACTAGAGCTAAAATACTGTGAATTATGTGCAAGACCAAAATCACCTCATGCAATCAAGCTACACAGGAGCACAACCACAGCTCATACTCTTTTTGACTGTTGAACTAGTGCAAGGCTTCTGTCAAGAGTATGGAAACACTGACAAAACGAAATGCAGGTACGAAGCAAAACGGCACAACTTTCGTCTCTGCATAGGAGGATTAAACACACCATAATGAAAATTAAATGTGCAGCAGATGAAGCAGCACAGGACATGTCAACAAACTAAGACGTGCACTTCCCTACTAAAGATTGATATGCTGTTCTAGAATAACAGCTTTCCTACCTGCTGTGGAAAGACACTCTGGACATATTTTTTTCTTCGTGGAAAGTAACGATATGCAGAAAAATGATGAACAATGGAAAAAAGCTGAATTTACACTAGTTGATGTCACCATATGCAAAATATACAGGCAATTCTACCCCATAAAGCAATTGTCTTGCAACTAAAGCTTTTGAAGGGACTGACAACCACCTGTTATGATGCCTATTTTCTTGTATGTAACAAAGTTTTGAGTGCCCAATCCTGCTGCAGTAATGCTGAAAACATATTGGAACACTTCTCTTTAATGGTAATATTTAGGTCCAATCATTATTATGTACCACTGGAAACAGCGGCAAGCACAATAGTAATTGTATGCTGCTGAGGGAGAAGCCAAGTGTAGCCTGCCCAAAAGAAACTGTAATTTTTTTATCAAAGCAATCCATGCGGTTCATGCGTCCCAAGTTGTTTGGTTATTACTGTCAGCATGCTTTCGTATTTTCTGTCGGACTGTTCAGGCTATTTCCAAATCAATGTTTTGAAAATGAAACATCAGACGCTATTACTTCCGATGGTAACAAGCGGTAGGAAATGCCAATAGTGCTCTTCTAGCAGTGCTTGGTGCACCTTCACAACAGCCCCATTTTGTATCCCAAAGGGAGACAACAGAACATGGGGAGATTCACTCACTAACATACAAAAACACCCATGCACACCACCGTGCAAAGAGGAATGCCACAGTGCTGAAGGTCCACTCGTCGCCATGAGAGCAGCACTGATTGCAAATTTGAACAGTGCTTGCATCGCTAAATACATGAAAAGAAAGAAAGTGCAAATGCCTATGACCTATATCGACATTATTAAATATAAGTATGTTACAGTTAATGAAAGCTGCCTTATGTGTATCAACACTTTGTTAATTTGGTCACACGCTGGGACTGCAATGCAGGTTCAGAGCTTGACAGTCAAGTGCTGTGGCATACAGCTTTTGGCAACTTTCAGTGCATATTAAAAAAAAATTTGCAACTAGTACTTAAACTGCAAACATCCTGTTGAATTCTCCCCATATAAGCACATTTGTATCTTACACTAAGATCTTATGACACATTTTAGTTGGTTGTCAGTCCCATTAAAATGGTGGACCAAGGCGGGGTCGGGACGGTGCCGGACGCATGGTAGGCTGCGCCGTGCACCGGGGTGGGACACTGTATGTCGTGCGGGGTGGCTCGTGGCCGCCGGTGAAACCTTCCACGTTGCCGCCCTTTTGCTATTGATTTTAGTCGCCTTCGGGTTGTTTCGCGCGTGTGTGAGTGGCCGTCTGCCGGAGGACCGCTCGCAATACTGTCCACGGGACGAGCCGGCCCCTGGCCGAGTAGGGCGGGGCTCTGGCCCCTGCCGGCTCTGCCGGGACAGTGAGCGGCGGTCCTTGCGCCGGGGAGGGCGCGGCGTGCACGGCGGCCTTTTTGCACGGCGGCCTTCTCTCAATTAATGTGCCTCCCTTAATTAAAAAAAAATGCATACAACAAAAGCTTCGGATATTGAATGGAGAAGTAGTATTGTATTCCTCCAGCATCACCTCAGATTCATTTAGTTATACTGCTTTAGCTCTCATTTTTTCTTTTACAATATCTAGGCATGCCTTGCAACATAGAGCTACTTTCCCATTCAAATTTTCTGCCCATTTTCCAAGACAATGTCCATGGTAAATTTTAGAACATGCTCCACAGTTTATTGTTTTGCCTACTGTTGTCTCTGCTGGCTGCCTGCAGAGACAATGCAAATTGTATGTGGTATTTCTTTGTCGCACATGAACAGTTAAGGTATTTGTTACTGGGAAATCATCTATGGTTCCTTTTTGTAGACATTTAAGCAAGTGGCTCCGTAACATGGACTGATTAATATTTAATTGTGATGGGTCTTTTCCTGATGCTATGTAATACATATTAGCTATGGCAAACAAACCGCAGTCAAGTGTGGTGCCCTGATTCTGTGCCGGTTTCGTCAAGAAAGTTATGGTTGGAGATGGTGATTTTGAAATATGACAAACCTGTTTAATGGCATCAGGAGGAGTGTCTTGATCTATGGAATCATAGACAAAGATTGCATCTTGGGAAGCGCCTATGTTGGTAACTGTAAGCCAATGATCTGGATTCCGAACATGCAAAATTTGAACAAACATACCAGTGACCCGAGAGAAACGTAGCCTTTGGCCTAATAGAACATCTTGGAAACCTCGCACATTGGGAAACTTTCTTTTTGTTAGATACTGGGCAATCTTAATTACACTATCCGACAGTGAGCCACCTCGCATCAGAGCATTTAAGTCGTCTTCAGTAAGTGAATAACTTTTGTAAATTTGCAACATGTCAGCTTTGATAGTAGCAAGGGTTATTCTGCTCTGCTGTGGTTGGAACGCACGCTTGACAGCTTTTACCTTTTTAGGGCGCCCTCTTCTCGCCTTAACCACAGGAATAATAAGCTTTGTATTCACTGTTTTGCCTACTACATTAGCAGGGCTCGCTTGAACGGTAGGCTGTGTTTGGTTAATTTTTGTTTGCAATGTTACAGGAACTTGATTTTGTGTGAATGTGTTCAAATTTCCGAAAAATGCCTCACATGAAGCTCGCTTTTCCATTAATTCCTGAGTGCTGCAATTTGCCAGGACGTTCGCTACAGCTTTTGACATATTACAAAGTGTCTCATAGGCATAACAGTACTTTTGCTGAGGAGTGTCTAGTTTAATGGAGGGTAATGGTTGAACGCTGCTTGTTACTTTAGATCCTGTGCTCGAAGTCGTGCAGCTATGGTCAAGAAAATGTTCCTTACGCCACCTCTGTGGAATGCAGGCTTTATCAAACAATTCCCTTCCCGAAAATGAGCGAGCTGCCATAATATGTGCACATGGCAAGCCATACTGACCATGGAAAGTGCATGTACAGCTGTCGAAGCTTTGTGCTACATTGTACTCCTTGCTTCCTAATGCGACAGAATATGAATTACTGCTTTAGCTAACCTGGTAATTTGCTGTCTTTAGTTTTTCATACTGTTCAAGTATTTTATCTTTGGCCTCGACAGTGCAGCTATGAGACAGTTCCATCTGAAATTCGTCTATGCAAGTTACATTAAGGTTAAGTTTAATTTCTTTTAGTTGGGCAAACTCCAGAGATATGCTGTCATTATTAACATAGTTAACCAGTTCTGCTACAGCTTCAACTAAATGCAACGATGGTTTAAGAAAACTTTTCAGCTTCTGATTATGACTTTCAATGCGGTTATTTGTGTTATTACCTAAAGTTGGAAGTTCTTTCCTGTAAGCATGCACCCACATCTGTCTACACTAATGCCACTGTTGCATGTAGTATGCGAGAAAGTCTTTGGGAGCAATTTGCATTAGGTGTGGCAGCTTATCATAGTACTCCTGTAGAGTTTGAGAATAGACTAGTTCTTTCAAAATTGGAAGAAGTAGTTTGCGTTGAGCCTTTGCCTTCTCATCAACATTTCTATGGAAACAATTCAGCACATGCCATGTGCACAGCAATATTGTACTATCTGGAAGGAGAGAACTTAAAATGCGAAGCTCAATCATGCCTTTGTCTATCATTACTACTTTGCAGGCTGCTATAACAAATGGGTTAAAGTCTACAAATTTCTCAAACATGGGCCGAACAACTGCTGTAGTTTCATTCCGCACAAATGCGTAGCAAACACATCTTCCATGACCACGACCATCTTCGACAAGAATTGAGTACAAGACATAATTTTCCCTGTTAACTTTTTAAGTGCCATCAACAAATATTACCTCAGGATACTTTTCAAACATTTCACGCATGTGGCTAGTTTGAATTAAGATAAACTGGAGGTTGTTTTCATTATTCTTTTCATAGTGAATAAGCCAGTCGGGATTCTTCTCAATCAAGCTTTCTATTTGATGAATCAAGACTTCACCATGTGCCTCTTGAGTTCGAATAGGAATAGAATATTCCATTTTATAGTTGTAGACATCTTTCGTTGTTAATGTCTTTCCTGTTTTCTGCCTAACCAAGTTCTTAAAATCTTTTGGAGCGACATTGCACTTGACTAGGTCATACAGTTCTGCCTTCTCTGTACTGCTTAGAAGCCTTTTCTGAGGATAGATGTTATACAGATCAAGGCTATGGTTATGTTTGTCTTTTAGCTGGCTTATTCTGTAGTGCAACGCCGGTTCTTTACAAAGGACAAGTGAAAGAGACATTTCGCAGTTAGTGCTATTATATCTCTGGTTAGGGCGCTTTCCAATTCCCCGCTGCCTAGCAGGACTGCCATGAATACACCGATAAGTGATTCTGAGAAATTCATAATCTTTACTGTCTGCTGCAAAGGGGTTCTTATTTGACCTGCTCACAGAAACTACATGTTTCCCTTCCTTGCACCAGGCATCAAATCATTCCTTAAAAGAAACAAAATTGTCAAATGTGCCGTTTAAAAAAATTCTTTTTGCTCCTGCTCCAAGTAGTACATCAGAATTACTTGCGCATGTCTTGACAGAAGCTGCGGCATCAGAGCTGGCAACACTGCAGCCTGGCATCAAGGCTGCCGAATGTTTACTTGGACCTGCATTGAGCACAGCCTGAACAGAACTGTCAGTCGTAATGCCACATTTCTGTATGGAGACAGCCTTATCACTGTCGGAACTAGATTTAGAAGACAAAGCTAACTGACGACGTCTGTACCGCTTTCCAGCATTGGACTTGGCCCTTTCTGAAGTACAAATAGCTCTATCAGGCATACTTTTACGGCTTTTGCAGCCAGCAACCTCGACCACAACACCACACAAGACAGCTGCAAAGTCTACTGTAGTGGCCTGCAAACAGCTTTGCTACTGCTTGCTGGTCAAACAGCTGTCATGGGCACTGTTGTGTGAGGTTGTGGCTTGCCCTTGCATGTTTGCACCTGAGGCTGCAATAGAAGCGGGTATACTGAATTGCTGCTTTGCCCGCCTTACTACTGCAGGCAAAGATGCAACTCGCTGCAAGGGCTTGGCAGCTGTGTCAGCAAGTACTCTGCGCCGCCTGCCTACTGCTTGGCCGGTGCCTTGTCTTTGCTTGCACAGTGCCGCAGCCTTTCTGCGGTTCCTCCTTGATGTCACCAGAGTCCACTCACCACCATGGGAATTGTGTCCTGCCTCAGCCACGCTCTCTGTGGATAAGTGAGGAGAAGGACTTGCCTGTATGACTCCTCCCATGACCCTGGAACAAGTGGTGCTAGCACCTCGGCTGAGGCTCACTGGTTTAGCAGAAGGAACATGGCCTTGAAGCCTCACCTCAGCCTTTGCCCTTCTCGGTACCCTTGAACCATGGGTCATGGGTGAAGGCAGGCTGTCCCAGGTGCACCAGGTCTTGCTGCCCTTGCGGCGAACGCGAACACCGCCAACGAGAGCAAAGCCAGGACCCTGAAGGGCACAAGGAAGCTGGTCGGTGTTGCACGCCTGCAAGGAAGCACGGCTGGTCACCTGCGCCGGTGTTCTTGGCTTCACCCAAGATGGCTTGCTTGCTGCAGGAGAAATAAAGTTAGCTTCAAGGGGAGGAAAGTCGGCACTGCTGAAGGCAGGTGCTGCAGGTGGTTCTGCCCAGCCACTCCAGGAAGATGGCGACTGCCTGTCCTTGTAGTTGTGCAGGATTCGGCCCCTCTCCGCAGTGGCAGCCAGGATGCGGGCCTCCCTGTAGAAGTAGTCTGCCAACAGCCGGTTTCCGTGGCGGCTCGGGTGCACACCATCCCTGGCAAGGCAGCTTGCCCAATCTTCAACCAAGCCACCCAAGAAGTGGATGTCCTGCTCCTGACACAGCTCCTGCAGCGCAGCGTTCACCCCTTTGTACATTTCGTTCATGCGGCGTAACTTAGGCGACTGTGCTTCGCGCATGCGGTACTCATTCTGCCCGCGAGGGAGAATGGCAGAAAACGCAACCTGCGCCATGGGATTGCTTGCAATTATGTCACGAGCTAAGCGACGGTACTTGTCTATGTACATGTCCACAGGTTCAACAGTGTTGTTAGTGCCGACGTGCACAATGACAACGTCAAAGCTTCCTAGCTTGTTGACAATCATTGGAAGCAAGTGCTCAGTCTTTGCTCCCCTGTGCGCGCTGACCTCAACAGCTAGGTCACGACGTGACGGGAAATACTGCCCGACGTATTTCACCATCGTATCGCCAACCAACAAAGCTCGAGTCATGATGACCAGGAGAGCACAAGCAAGCTATTCAAGACTTATCATTATCAGTCAACACGGAATGCTACTCACTAAGCAAAAATTATCTAAGATCAATAAAAACCTGAAAAAAATGCGGCCAGAAGGTCGTTAAATCTCAAACTAGAACGTTTCGCATCAAAAAACCGCTGCTACGCTGAAAATCTGACAACAGAAAAACACAGCAAATATGACTTAAATACTGAAAGGAGGTTGCCCAAAACTACACTAAGAATTACAAAAAGAACCGTATAATAGTGGTTCAACAGAAGAAAACGAGATGTTTCACGATTGCGCTGACGTCGTCGAGGAGGACAGGATGACCAACAGCCTAGCTCGCTCTACGATCACTGCACTATACGTGAAAACGCATCTTTAGGGTAACATCATGGCATAGCGAAAGTAGAGCAATGCGCTAGGGTCACGCGACCTTGACGTCAATAATCACTTGCAATATGAACGCGTAAGCTGTCAAAAATATTTTCAACGTCACCGCATGCGACACAAATACATTTATCTTAATTATGAATTTATGTATGAGAATGCATCACTCTACCGTTCTCGTGCGCAACAGTGTCGCAGCGCAACCCAACAACATTGGGCGCGCGCGTGTCGCGTTAGCGCCGAGCGCGCGCGTCATGAAGCGCGTACCTGTCAGCACTGTTGCAGCTTAGAAGATGAAACTCATGACCACAAATAACTAAATTTGCGAATTCCCCGCCCTGCAAAATCGACGGTGTGCGAATGACTAACCAGATTCTATGTACAAGTATACGTTTCGAACTGCGTTTATTATTTTCACTTTTTCTCTGTTATTAAATGTTTTTCATCATGTTATATGTCTTATGTTACGTGTCCATTTTTTTTCTTTTCGCGCTCCCTTCATGCCTTCTACATAGAAACTCGCGTTTTGGCGGTAGTTCGTCTTCACCCTCGCCATGTTGTATCGTGGTGATTCGATGATCAATACCACGAAGAATTACCATGAGCATATGATGGTGCAGGCGGCCAAGCAAATTTCGCGATGACACTGAAGCGCCGAACGTTTAATTGGGCTGCTGGAAAAATATTAAAGAATGAACATCAGGAATTCACGTACAGTGCACACAAAGGAAGGAGTCATGCCGCCGTAGAATTTCCTTTCGCAAACTTTCCGTTTTCCCTTCATTTGGAGCTTCAAACCTCGGGTTCAGCCACATGGATGTTTCCGCCGCCACCGAATACTTCATTATTAATTAAACCAAGCGAATAACTTGTCCTGTCAAGTTTGTTTTATTCTTGGGTTTTCTTCCATGAGTGCATGACCATGTCCTACTTGTATTGCCCCTTTAGATGGAGCTGTTGTGGCTGCAACAGCTGACTCAGACGTTGTTTTTGATGTATCGATTTGTGTTCGTTGAATAAATCATATAATAATAATCTTTATTTGCACTGTACAGTGCGCAGGCGAGTGGCAATGATCAGATTTGCCGCTTCTTTTTCACCGGTTTGTGTTTTTATCCTGCCATATCTGCCCTGCCTCATTGACGACTTGCTGAAAGTAATAAGTTGTCCCATGTCCTGGAATTTTGGACATTCCCCGTGCGACCATCTTTCCAACTTCACCGCTGTGTACCAGTGTAACTAAATGGGCAGCATATGAAAAGAAATTCAGAAGGCGGCCCAAATTCCAACTTTCCTTTAGCAACATTGAGAGGGCACGCGCCGTTTTATTAACATGCGCATTTATGGCACTTGGTTCTAACATCTTTGCTGCATTATAGCAGTGTTTTGATTAGGATTAAAGTACTTGTTGAAATTCTGGCGTTCTTTCGAGATACCATTTTTAATATTGCAGCCAACTGAGTTACGCTAGTCCATTGCGGTGGAGTTCAAGAGACGGTCGCAGGGGCGATGTTCAAAATTCTTGGCTATGTTCAGCCCAATTTCTTTCCTGACTTTTCGAACTCTAGCTGTGTCTAGCCCTGCGATCCGTTTTCTGGATTCTGTATCATGTTAGTGAACTGTGCATACGCCCCCTGCCTCGCGTCTCGGCGAGGGTCATATATGCGTTCCATAATGAGCAAATAGCCTTTAGTAGGCTTTACTGTAAAACAGTCCTGTAATACAGAGAAGCATACAGAGTGCATTGCGGTGAAGGTAGGTGAGAAATTGCGCAAGTACTAAGCGTTAACAGCGTGTATATTTAGTACGTTCGGGCTGCGCCTCCAGGACACCAAAAGGGCAACGGTGACGCCACAGCTGGAACCTGGGTTGGTCTGTGGGTTCAGGGCTCGCCGAAATGCCAACCTACGGTTCCACCTTTGATCTTTCCGCTGGCCCTTCCGTGCTTGGTATATAGATCCTTCGCCGCCCACTTTATTTTAATAGATGCTCTCCTGAGGTCTCCGTTTGCCGGTATTTATATTTCTCTCACGCCAACTTCACTGTAATACATTTATGTACTGAGGTGAAACTTACTAAAGCGCATTGGTCATTACGGGACTCATATATAAGGCCCTTGCGGACTATGTATCACCGCTTCGTTTCCAAGGGGATTCCATTAGAGATCATAATCATGGGTGACACATCGCTTCCTTGGCTTTGTTGACGGGCACGGCAAATCGTTTTTTTTTGCGTCTAGAACGTTATGCGCAGCAAACGCCCACTCCGTTGGCGACGAGGAAGCACTCATGCAAGGAGAACGGTGTAGTAGAGATATTCCGAGATACGCGGAGGGCAACAAATTTTCATGAACCCTAGCTTAGCGTTACATGAGTGCGCTGGCCACTGTCGTTGGTGCAAGTAAGCACCTAGCACACTATGCAAAGCAGCCGGTCACCTTCTGATTGCAAAGTCAGTGAAAGAGGTAAAGAATGTTTGTATTATAAATTTGAGCCACAAATGGGCTCTGCCTATGTCCCACGACTGTTTTTAATGAAAAAATAACTTCCTTCTTGATATGTACACCTGTTCATCCCATTACAACAACAGGTTTTCGACTATAGGCATCTCTATATGCCTCAATCCCTACTGTCATTTTAGTGCTCCCACTAGAAATATAATTCCAACAGAAAATTATCTGACACCTTTGGACTTGGAGTTTAGTACTGTGCCTGGGGTATAGCTTCGACAAAATGCACAAAAAAAATAATTTTAAAATTTTATCAGCCCTAATGGTGTCCCATACATTTGTGTACTGTGCTCTCAAAAGTTTGTTATTGTTCTTCTCCACTCGAAAGCACTTGTGCTGATAGTACTGTTTGTCAGTTGGAGGATGTCTCATCACCTGCTTTGAAGCCTCTCTTACAACATTCTGATACACTAGTTAAGTTCTACTCTGTTAATGAGATAAAAATGAAAGTGTAGGCTTTGGATGGTAACATTTTCCATTTAGCAATGAAGTATAAATGATGTCCAGAACATGCCTCTTGGGTAATGCATCAGTGAATTATTGAGGCAGCACTTACAATTCACAGATTAAGTCATGGAATGCTTTGCATGCAATGCAAGGTCAAAAATTGTGGCTAGAAATCAGTGCACACTTTAGCAGTATGCTGAGCTGGGCTAGTTAGTGCATGCTGAAGGGAATTGAACAGTGCAATAGACGAGACATATTTGCATATGACAGCACTGTGCCTATTGTGTACACTGTATGTCCAGTCTATTGTGCTGTTTCATTTACTTCAATGTGTAGACCTTCACTACAATAATAATGCTATCTCATTAAATTTGGGCCGTTAGTAACATTGTGAACAAATGCACTATGCATTTCTTGCTATTAATGTGTGTGTATGCGTGTACTTGCATGCATGCGTGTGTACTTTGTGGTTGTTACAAGTCTCTTTGATTACTATTAAAATTGGGAGATTACAGACAAACTAATTTTTGCTAACCAACCTTTGTAGGAGTGGCAGACATCAGAAGTTGTGCTACCTAACTAAATTAAGTCATTAATAACTAAATTTAAGCAGTTATGTTAGGAGGCATGTTAACATGAAAGTGTAGATTTGAATATGTTCGGTAGTTGAGGAATAACCATTGCTGGAACTTCTGTGCCTTATTAAACACACTACTTTCTTGAAGTAAGCTCAAAATTTGAAACAAAATACATTGCTCTTCCAATGAGCAGTTTTCATTACACCATTTTCTGTCAGCACATAAACATATTAACTGGAAGACTTTGGAAAACTGATAATTATTTAACCTATTGGCAATTATTCCACAAATTCTGACGTCCACTGCTGCTATGTAGCTTGGCCTGCAAAAATTATAATTTGACTCAAATCTCCTATTTCTCATAACGTGAAACAGACATAGCAGAAGCACACAAGATGAGTGTGTGTGTCAACGTGTGCATATTATAGAAAACTTAACACTACGTATACAGGGTGTTCTTTTTTAGCTGCACCAATTTTTTTTAAAATTTCATGTGGTAGATAGCACAATTCTAACCCTTGATCTAAACTACTTGATAAAGTGGGCATTACTTCTACAAGAAATAAGAATGCCTGACTGAATAATTAACTTTATTCTAATTAACTTCTTGTTTGTTACTTTATGGCACCCATTTCAATTGACGAATTGTAGCTGGTGAGATTGCAATGCGTATCCACTTGGAACACATTATCAGGACTAGCCCAGTTTCAAGATATGAATTTTCAAATGTCCAATGAAATGCATTGATGTTTCAGTTACCTTCGTGCGTCAATGCATAGAACAGTTTTTATAAGTAAGTGGAACAAAAGTGAATTTTTACAGCAAGTTTGATGCCACATATCTCGAAACTGGTGCCATCCTGAGAATTTGTTCCCAAGCAGATATGCCTTTCAAACTCACTGGTTACATTTTGTAGATTTGGAATGCCCACAAAGAGAGGGTGGTGCAAACGTAGACATGGCCAGCAAGGGTCAAAGTGCAGTGTCTGTTCTTATCAGCTTAATATCTGATATGGGTTCTATTTGGACCCGAGCTATTAAACTTATTTTTGCAAGTTGCCGGAGTGCTTGAAGCCTGCTTCACCAATACTTTTGTGCAATATTTTTGTGTGTACCTTAGTGTGGCAAATATGCTGCAGTGAGGGTTGTCAACGCATGTGTGAATGTACCACTGTTTGAGCATAGGAAAAATAGAAGTAAGAATATTGGGCCTCTCAAATTAGCAAATTAGTTAAAAGACCAGGAGAATAATTTAAAGATACATTTAGAGACGTGTATCTGCCTTAAATACTGCATCTTTAAAATCAACATCGTCATCATCAACCTGTTTTATGTCCACTGCAGGACGAAGGCCTCTCCCTGTGATCTCCAATTACCCCTGTCCTGCGCCAACCGATTTCAACTAGCGCCCGCAAATTTCCTAATTTCATCGCTTCACCTAGTCTTTTGTTGTCCTCGATTGCGTTTTTCTTCTCTTGGTACCCATTTTGTAACCCTAATGGTCCACCGGTTATCTAACCTATGCATTGCATGGCCTGCCCAGCTCCATTTCTTTCTCTTAATGTCAATTAGAATATCAGCCGTTTGCTCTCAGATCCAAACCGCTCTCTTTCTTTCTCCCCTTTAACGTTACGCCTAACATTCTTCGTTCTATCACTCTTTGCATGGTCCTTAACTTTTTTCCCAATCAAGCTTCTTTGTCAGTGTCCAAGTTTCTGCCCCACATGTCAGCACCGGTAAAATGCGCTGATTGTACACCTTTCTTTTCAATGACGATGGTAAGCTCCCAGTCAGGAGCTCACGATGTCTGCCGTATGTGATCCAACCCATTTTTATTCTTCTGTGAATTTCCTTTTCATGGTCAGGGTTCCCTGTGATTAATTGACCTAGGTAAACGTACTCCTTCACAGACTGTAGAGGACAAATGGCGATCCTGAACTCTTGTTCCTTTGCCCGGCTATTTATCATTATCTTTGTCTTCTGCACATTAATCTTCAACCCCACTCTTACACTCTCTGTTAAGGTCCTCAATCATTTGTTGTAACTCGTCTGCATTGTTGCTGAATAGAGCAATGTCATCGGCAAACCGAAGGTAGCTGAGATATTCGTCATCGTTCTTTACTCCTAAGCCTTCCCAGTTTAATAGCTTGAATACTTCTTCTAGGCATGCAGTGAATAGGATTGGAGAGATTGTGTCTCCCTGTCTGACCCCGTTCTTTATAGGTATCTTCCTACATGTGTAGAATTAAGGTAGCTCTCGAATCTCTGAATTTTCCCAGGTACATAAGCGGTCTGTACTCCTTGATTGCGTAGTGCATCTATGACTGCTGGTATCTCTAGTGAATCAAATGCCTTTTCGTAATCTATGAAAGCCATATAGAGAGGCTTACTGTACTCTGTGGATTTCTCGATTACCTGATTAATGACACGGATGTGATCCATTGTAGAGTATTCCTTCCTGAAGCCAGCCTGTTACCTTAGTTGAATGAAGTCCAGTGTTTCCCTTATTCTATTGGAGATAATTTTGGTGAATATTTTATATAATACTGGGAGTAAGCTAATGGGCCTATAATTTTTCAGGGTTTTAATGTCTCCCTTTTTGTGGATTAGTATAATGCTTGCATTCTTCCAGTTTTCTGGGACCCTTGCGATCGATAGACACTTCGTATAAAGAGCCGCCAGTTTTTCAAGCATTACGTCTCCTCCATGTTTGATTAAATAAACTGTTATTCCATCTTCTCCTGCCACTCTTCCTCGTTTCATGTCTTGCAAGGCCCTTCTGACCTCATCGCTAGTTATAGGAGGAGTTCCTGTATCCTGTTCATTACTGTTTCTAATTGAGGTATCCTGACTCCTCTGGGTATTGTACAGGTCAGTATAGAATTCTTCCGCTGCTTTTACTATATCTTCGAGATTTTTGATGATATTTGATGATACCCTGCTTATCTTTTAATAGTTATATAACTAATAATAATATTATGCTATATATAATATTAATGGTTATATTTTAAAACAAAATATAGCATAACCTTGGAAATTGCGATGCATAAAACCACACTTAACAGATTATTCAAATGTATGGTGATATTCATTTCTTGCATTCTTTGCCACTTGCTTAGCAACTGCACAATTCCTTTTTTGATAAATCTTGGAGAAGTTTACTGGAAGAAACATATAAATCCACTTAAATGTCCTCAGATGTTGAGAAATTTTTCATGTTGACGAAGTGGTCTAAGGGTACCGTATGTGAGGAGGGAGGGACTGTCAAGCAACACATCCCACTCAAGCACAAGCTATCTTCCCTCAGATATTGTGGGATCTGACATTGTCATGATGAAAAGCAATGCTTCTTTTAATTTAAGAACTCTGCCCTTCTCTCCTAGATTGTTGTGCATAACTAATTGAATAAGCAACAGTAGTTTGCATAAATTGACTATTACATTGTTTTCAGTAAAGGATTTCTTGGGGAAAGGTTTGTGGTCATTGTTTTTACACAGCTGGCCACTTATGGGAGGCAGTGATAAAGGTTGCAGTCACTGAACTTTTGTAGAACTGAAATGTGTTGTTGGTTAATATATGCAGCTTTTTAGAAATGGTCATGAGTTCAGACATTTATAGATTGAATAGACTATCCACATGCTAAGTACTTGGATGGTAGTTCTCATTACTTTTCTTAATTTTGTTAGAACTACCAGAGGTTATCTTGCCACTTCTTTGTTTGTGCTCTTCAAAAGTAAAGCGAAATGAGTGAAAAAAATTTAATGTAGCAGGCAAGCAAAACCTTTCAGTTGGAATGTTGTTCCAAATGTCAGAAAAATATTTTGAATGAATCTCTGTGAGTGAACATCTGAATTGCTTCATGCTTATGCAATCCGTAAGGAGTCATTTTCTTAGAGTGTAAAAGAATTAAGACGAGTTGGAGCACACTTTTACAGAAGCAGTGTCCCCTTGTTTTTAGTGGTGTGTGGATGTTTCAGATCACAAATATTGAATTGAATAGTATTTGCTGTTTGATTTGTATTTGATTTATGAATTGATTATTAAAAATTATTGAATAATAATTTATTTTGATTATGTGAAGAATAACATTTATTGTGGCCTCAAAGAAGAGAAGAGGTAGGAACTGAGGACTATTCTGAATAAGTCTGCTGAAGGGAAACTGTGGTTGCTATACATGAGCGCTAGTTCTTGAGCAAACACAGGGGTCAGAGGTGTTTGATTTTGGCAAAACAATTTATTATTTGGCCACTTGCATGATGTATCAATCATTTTTAAACAATGTGCAGTGCTTTAGTATTACACTTTTCTCCTTGAACAAACTCAACATTTTCCATGGCTCCAGATGTGCTATTCCAAATTTCTTTTTTTCATTACTGTCATTGCCATGGCATACCACGATAACTAAAAGTACTTGTTTCTCATTTATGCGCTCCTCAGTTGACTGGACATCTATTTTGCAAACAGCATAATATGCATTTATATGTGCCTGTAAACAAGCCAAGTAAATAATGCCAACACACTTCATTTTTTACACTAGCACTCTACACTTACTTTATATTTCAGCAACTTTAGAAATTCTAAATTTGATTCAGTATTTGGAGGTTGCTTTCCTCAAACATATGTAGATGCAGTAAGAAAATTTCATTATTTGAGCACCCCTACTTATTTTCTGAAATGACACTATTAAATTATTTTAATCTCCATTGAGGGAGGGAGATAAAAAATAGGAGGGGCTGTTACATCACTTTTTGTGAAGTCAGACAATGCCATTTGGTCATGCAGCCGAAGCAACTTCTCCATCTTTGTAGGTGCTGTCAGAACACCCATGTATGTTTTCTGTTTCTATGCTACTGTGCACCAGCTTTGCTAGTCTGAGTGCATCACCTCTGTGGCCGCAAAGCTCAGTAAGAGCAACTGTGATGTATTTTAAGGTTACCTTATGAAGAAATGGAAACTACCCAGTTTTGCTGCACTTTGCATGCATAGTACTACGATACTGTGTAACTTGACAACAGATAGCTTCTTTTGTGTGCACAAAGAACTTGGAAGTGATAATTCCCACAATAATTTCATTATTTTTAGTATGCAATATTTTACCCAACTTTGTCATTGGCCATTGGTGTTTGCAGGTGTGCTACACATTTTAAATGTGGTACTATTAAAAAATAGGCTGAAACCTATTTATGGATGGTGCTGCATGTTAATTTTACCTGGTAAGAGGGAGTGCAGAACTTAAATCTGTTTATTGAAAAAATGTTTGAGTTCAACACAAGGTTTAGTAGATTTACATGGTAACAACTTGTGAATGGGGTGGGGACGTGGCCATAGCAATTGTTCTGTCTCTAAAGTGCTACCTAGACAAGAATAGATACATGGTAATTGAACAAGGATTCTCGCTGAAGCCATCGTTTTGACAAAGGGACTTGTCTTCATAAGGCCAGCAACTGCTACAGATGAACAGGTCACTTTTGTGAGTATATATATAATGAAAGTTTACAAGAAGTTGCAGGCATGAAATAAGATGGAAATTATTTGCGTTATGTTGGCTTATTTTGAGGAGATAACCTTATTTGGTATTTACAAAATGTCATTGTTAACACATACTTAGCATTTGTAGCCATTTTCATGGCTACTATACTGAACTGTACCCCCTTCAGTCACGAATGATGGTATTCTGCCAGGACATTTTTGGAGCTTGCAGGTATGAATGTTTCAGGTGTCCAGAGTTCGAAAAAAAAATTCCCCTCTCTAGGAATATTATTTTGCAAAGTCAATCGCGTCCTCATATGGAGACATCGTGACTCAATACTTTCTATCGCAAGTTCACTATGCCACTTTAAAGGAAGAAGGGGCATTATCTATTCAGGGTTGTGTGAGTGGTGCATCGACTGGTTGACAGGTTGTGATATTTGAAGAAGTGATCCTGAGCTGCGATGTACAGAAAAACATCGCATTTCCGGCAGTGGCCCCGGTTTCTACCACACACTTCTCATACTTGCTTTGCTAAGGAAACGGCAACTGGACTTGCTGGGGCCAGTGGTCCTTTGCATCCTACCTCACACAATCGCATCATGTTTAGAGCAAGGATGGTGACTCAAAATGAGCTATTCAGGTTGGACATTAAAAGAAAATACTAAATTGCAGCACAGACAAAATTCTCAAATACAAAAACAGAAAACAGTCTGTACTGCTTCTGCAGGTCAACTTCGGCCAAACAAAATTCTGTTGTTCTGGGACCAAACTAGGAATCTCTCGTATCTGGACAACCATTCGAGGAAGCGACATAATTGCCAGACTGACGTTGTTCGTTTCATGGTCCGGAAATGTGAGCATTTACCACCTTCATGACGAAACAGTGCGTACGACGATTTGTGCATTTAAAAATGCCACCACTTAAAACTAAAAGGAACACTGAAAAACACAGTTTAATTCTTCGACGGTGAACTAGATTGCCCAAGAAGTCCAAAAAGTGTCGGTGGTTTTAAGTTTCCGCACAGTGGCTATGGGTTGCCGGCGTGGTAAAAAAGATTGAGTAAGTCACAGTGTCTCCAAATGGAGACTCGGATGAAAACAGGATCAAAACTATTCAGTAATAGAACTATGAGTATTGTGCAACTGTTTTTCATTAAAAGTAGCTCTTTCTTCACATAAAACAGGGTTTTTAACCGTTCTGAATGTTTGAGGCTGCTGCAAAAGAGAAATTTGAGCAGCGACAAACCAGAGCTTCCGTAAAACATGGAGTCGTCCGTCTTCAAACATCTTTTTCTCTAGTACTGTTTCGTCGCTTCATCAGATGGCGTTCATTGCATTTATGTATGCTTCCCATATTATCCCCACCAGTGTGCAGTGTCACTCCTTCGCTTTTTGATGAAAAACGCAACATAGAAAGTCGTATCTTCATATGGAGACACCGTGACTGAAAGGGGTACCGTACCCAAAACAGCCATGTAACCATGATTGGATGTAGTAGCGAACAGGAAATGGACGTTCAATGTGTAACTATTGATCAGGTTTGAAGGGCTTCGCAAGATAAGTCCAAGGAAAATGTGGCAGGAGAAGATGAAATAACAGTTGATTTGATAAAACATGGAGGAGATATTGCACTGGAATCTCGCAGTCCTTTATTCACAATGCCTAACAACGCTAAGCATACCAGACTTTAAAGAATGCGAGCATAATTACAAGAATGGAGGTGTTTAAGAATTGGAAGAACTACAGACCCATTTCTTTAGTCTCAGTATTGTACAAGATATTCACTATCAAATAGAATAAGGGATACACTTGACCACAATATTCCATGATGGATCTCATCCAATAAGACATTTGAGGCCGTAGCCAACCTCTCTGTATGACTTTTGAAAAGTACACATTTGGTTCAAGAGACAATAGTGGTCATGGAGGCATTGCAAAGAAGTAGAAGCATACATGTATGCCTTATTGCAGTAGCGTAAAGTCACGCTTTCTCAGTGCATAGTTTTAGGCAAGCACCCTGAACAAAGCTTATGGAAAACTTTTGAAGACATTATTGCCATCCATAAATATTCTAAAAATTGTGTCGGCATGCCTGCACTATCGCTACACAGCTGTAAAATCATGCATCTATTTTGCCTGTAATTTCGTTCTCTTAACAATCATATTGTACGTCATCATCTGTTTTTTTCTGCACCCAATTGTACATCCACTATATATTGATATCAACATGCAATAAATATTGGTTCTAGTCAGCACAGTGTTGGATCTCCTCTCATTGTCCTGTTTTTAGCACTGTTCCCTTCAAGAGCTTTATTAATATTTTACCTTCAGGTACCACATACAAATAATAGAAAACATGGAACAGCAATGCAAAACTTTTTACATCAGTGATTTCTTTGAGCAGTGTTAAGGTTGACAATTTTGCCTCCTTCAGGAACTCCGTTGAATAAACTTCCTCTAAGCATCTGCCATCCTGGTGTCCTTTCACTACAAGATTTCGAAGGTTATGGTCAGATACAGACAAAGGAAACTCTGTTCGGGTCTTGGGTGCAGTAGTAAATTTCTTAGCATGACTGTGAAAAATTTACGAGGTGCCCAGCATAACCAATATAATCCTGACAAAAGTGTATGGGAGGCTATGCTTGTAGTATATGATGTCTAACAATGCTGCAAGGCAGTGCAAATGCCATAGACATGCATGCATCTTTGTGACATGCACTGCTGTGTCTTAACACCTTCAAAACAGTTTCACAAACTTTTTTTTAGCAATACCCGACTCAACGTTGCTAAATTTTTTAAAAGCCATACTTCTACGTACATATACCACTGCTCACAATGCTTTTGTCACCAGTTGCAAAATGATGCATTCAGCTGCAAGTCGTCGTTGCATACCATAACGCCATATGAGACCTTTCATTTGGATTTAAAGCAGATGGTATAGAAATAAAAAACAAGTGCAGAGATCATGTATCTCTTTGCATAGTATGTAAATGTAATGATTCAGGAAAGCTTTGCTTATAGTGTATTGCAACAAAGGCAATGGATTTGCTGCAATTTAGCACCTAATAGACCAATCTCACCATGCCTAGCACGCAGATGCATGCTTTTTTCCTGCCATGTTACTTGTAGTTCTTAGGAGAATTTGGAACATGGTGGGAAGGCACTGCGTAATAGTTATAGAGTTTGCATATTCACCAACATGAGTTTTGTGGAAGCAGTGGTGGTGGTCAGAGTGCATATTCAGCGACTACACTTCTGGCCAAGTTGAGGGGCTGGAGACGTGAAAGTTCATTATCTCAATGTGAATGGCATGTGTTTCAAAGCTTGCATCTGTTAACATGCACCAGCTATGTGAAGCAGATTATTTTCTGTTTGGGGCAGAAAATACTCAAGGAAGTATATAAAGGAAGAAAAAAAAAGTTGCTCTCCAGTGACGCTTTGCAATAATATCCAAGCTTGACAATACCAAATTACGACACCTTCCATATAAATGGTGGTGGTCATGTGTTTACATTTCAGCAGTGACTCGACCAAGGATATAATCTGCATGCATGTTTAAATATAAGGACATGCATTGAAATTTGCTTGAAGAAAATGCTTTTTCAATGGTTAATATCACATACACTATGAGGAACTTGGAAGCAGTAAGCTTTGAATGGAATAAGGAAAGCAGAAACTTCAAACAAGATGGATAGAGAGACAGACACAGGACTCTCTGTCCCGTTTGAAGTTTGCACTTTCCTCTATTAGACTGATAATTAACCAACTGGCCCAGCAAAGGATTTTCTTAAATGGTAAGCTTTATGGCTTATTTGACTTGCTGTTTTCAAGCACTCTAATAGTTGTACGAAGCAACAAAGTTGGGTAGCACGATTTTTGTTACAAGGTGCTTGTTGGCACGTTTTCTTGATTCATTAAAGGACCTTAAAGATCAGCAATAATGCCTAAATGTGACCAGTTGAATGCAAGGTTGTGAAGCATTGGTTATGCTTTCTATTGCATTTTTATTTTCCTGCAGAAAGTGTAGAAATGCTTGGGTGAACTGTTTTTTTCTTGAATATATGAGCGTGAAGTTAATTCTTTGTTGAGCCCGAGTGGTTACAATTTGCTTATGTCACAAGACGCACTCACTAATACGCAACTGTAGCCCTGCAGTTAAGGTGCTGTCTATCAACAATGCCAGGAGTTCAAGAAAGCAATGTTATCTAACCTGCTAAATGAATGGGTTAATTTTTGATGGTCAGGGATGTGGCTAGGACTATTGTATAGCAGATGAGCGCAGGTATACAGACCGAGCAATGCATGTTTGTTCTTGTTTACAATGGCCAAGCCTGGCCGTGTGAGCAGCACTTCATATTGAATGCTCATTTGTCCAGTATATTTATCTGGTATTGCAGCATGTCTTCAAAGCCTCTCTTACTTCAAAAACTTCACTGCACATGACTGATCCTTTCATTTGTTCACATTTTTATGCCTTTCACAGCATCGTCGTGTCCATTGTGGTGCAAATGCACGATTGCCACGTTCCATTTGCCTAAGTTTTACAAGCTGCACTAGCAGCCACAGCAGGTTTTCACGAAATCAAACCAACAAAAAAATTTTACTTGCTTTTCTGTCAGGCTAATTTGCTGTAGTCCTTAAACATGTGTTCCTGTGGCCAGCTGTTGCCTTTTTGAAAGAAATAAAGACTTAGAGAATTTTTTTCCTTTGCATTTCATTGCAGCATACAGGGACGCAACAGTTTATTCCTTTACTATAATGTCACAATGCTTCAACGAAAGAAACTGTTGCCTATGATCAAAAAGACTCGGTGGATTACACATTTCATATGCTCTCTGTTCACAACTCAGCTGTAGTACAATTACCAGCATCCACCACAGCTGTGGTGGTGTAGAAAAAAATGAGACCAGTCTACTTTGCCTTTTATAATTTCAGGAAGGGCATTCCATCAGTCTCGCCCCATTTCTTTTTATTAATAAATTATGTCGAGTAGGTTTTGCAAATGAACCGTCTTTTTCCAGGGGTACATTATGTGACTGCTTGTATTAGAGGGTTATTTTTCTTCAAGCTTTAACAGGGACCAAGTTGCAAAGGTAGCATATATTATATATAATATGGCCAGCCCCAGTGATAGCAGTTCAGTAGCATCCGCACTTAGATGAAAGGTAAAACTAGTAAATTAATTAAGTGGTTGGAAAATACAGCACCTGATAAAATATCTGGCTAAATGCGAGGTGTGCACCTGTGCTCTTGTCCACACATCCAAATCACATAAGGTACACTGTTGGACATGCTTCACTGTGGAGCTGCTAAACAACAACACGAGTGTGATTGACCATGTATGAACAAAGTAGGGTAGTTCTGATCCAATTCTCATATGTAAAAGACAAATCAAGTAACAAGGAAGTTCTTTATATAGTTAAATATCGTGAACATGGTTCAGAACAGTAGATGTGTGGTAGGACTAATTCGGGCTCGCCAACAGCAAACCAAACAAAAAATAAAGTACAAGACTGGAATGTAGAGTGCAAGTTGCACAGACGTACACTATGAACTGCAATAGCTGCTGCAAGGTATAGGTTGTGCAAAAGAAAGGGAGATACCTGAGGCTTGTGCTCAAGTTGAAGGGGTCAGGAATGCCGATCCACCAGCTACACGATCATCCAGCTCGGCAACAACCAGCAGAGCCAGCAAGTGAAAGGGCAAAAGTATGCAGAAGCATGCTTTTCTCTAAATCAGATTACTGTTTAATTGATGTCAAAAGCATGACTTTAATTGTGCACAGCAGTAGTGATCAGGCTAGGCTAGCGCGCAGTTGGCACGCATGTTTCAAACATGCCAGAGTGCATCGCAAACCAAATTTCGCCATGCAGTCTGGGATGTTGCCATGCATGAGCAACACACCTGAGAACTTTCTTCGACATTTCACTTGTTTAGCTTCCTCAATTTCTCAAAACATTGATGACTACTGTTACTGTGGCACATATTTCAACAGTGGCAAAGGCAAAATTTTTTTTATAGGGAGAGCAGGTGGATGGGCTGCACCAACATGACTGCGGACGGAAAGGGGGCTGTATGTGTGTGTGTGCGTGCGGGGGGGGGGGGAGTGAGGGTTTGTGCCCAGTTTGCTACCCACTGGCTTTGCCACTGCTTCCAGATAGTCCATGAAGACGACTTTGTCCCAAAATGTGGACATATCAGATAAATTGCACAAACCTGGATTCTGTATTTCTTTAGCCGAGGGGAACAAATGTCTTTTCTTATGGGATTGTACAAAAATACTGAAGCGGCCTGTATGAACTTGAGGCAGCCTTCTTTTTACTATATGAAAAAACAAACAGACTACAAAGCCAGAGAAAGCACAGGGGAAACTGTGTTTCATTGAAATGTAGAAATAAAGGAAATGAAAGTGGATGAAAAGACAACTTACCACAGGTGGGAGCTGAACCACATTATACGTACTGTGCTATACCAGTTAAGCTGTCATGAGGGCCCTCCCTTGTTCACTTTCTTAGGTATTTGTGTACACATACAAAAAGAGCACTAGTAGTGCTAGCCAGGACCACTCGTAGCCAACAACAGCACATGTGGAACATCCCTTTTTAAGAACAGGAGTCGCATAGTAAATCAGCTTTGCAGCAAGCAACTGGTCAAAGGTATTTTCTTTGGCTGCCTTGATGCCATGAGGGAGCATTTAAGAGCTTGTTGTCCAGTTGCCTAATCCTGAAGTTGTACAATTTGACATCATCAGTTAGAGATGTTCCACATCCCCTGACATGGCCGGGAGCAGCAGTGCTGGCCAACCCTCCCAGGACTACCCCTTACACATACAGATAGCCAAGTAAATGGGAGGACGACCACATCATTAGCTTAATTGGCAATGCATAGTATGGGTGTTCGGCTCCCACCTTCAGCAAGTTATCTTTCTATCAACTTTCACTTCCTCTTTACTTATTAGTTCTACATTATGATTTCCCCTACATATTGTCCAGCTTCACTGTCTGCTTCCTTCACAACATTGTAAATAACAGAAAATTGGGTCCATCAATTTCCTTTATTCTTTGTGCCTTGTTCTCTACTGCTGCTGATAGTTTACAAAATCTCCTTCACAATCTGTCCTTGTGTGAAGAGAAATTCAATCACCGGACAACACCCTGTTTGAGAAAAGTCCAAAGTGATCGACAACTTCTTCGGTTTGGTGCTGAAAAAGATTTGAGAAAAAATACTCAGTAGTCATCCAAAACATATTTTTACACAATGCCTTAAAAAGTTTTAGACAAGAGGATCATGCTAAGGGATAAAACTTATCAGAATTTTGTTATACAGATCAAGAGATTACTTTAACTGTGAGGTTTTGACATGTAACTTAACTGTGGTTTACATCGTAGGTTCTAGTTTATTTTGACCACCGGAGATTCCTTAAAGTGCGCCCAAAGCTCAAATGCAAGTGTTTTTACGTTTCGCCCCCATCAAACTGTGGCTGTTAGAGCCGGGAATCAAACCACTGAGCTTGTGCTCAGCAGGGCACTATAGACACTGAGCTGCTGCAACGGATACCAAGGGATGACCGAAACAAGGCTTGCGAAATTCCACAAGGTGAAGAAAGACTCACGGGATGAAAAATTGGCATTTTCTTGATTGGCATGAGCCTAGAAACTTACACATTTGCATACACCCACCTACCAGTATAGTGTCTTTACATTTCACATCTACGTAGTGCAGGTTCTACAATGACAATATCCTGATTCGAGCTTAAGAATAGCGCGAAAATAAAATCCAAGAGAAGGACAGGACACAAAGCTTGATTCCTACAATGAATCTACGTCGTGTTTCCATACAAGTTGCGAAGAATGTTCGTGCAAGCATGGCGCCTCAGATAACAGCGTAAGAAACAACAATGCTAGTATACATATCAGTTTAGGGAACAAGCTGCATTGCATTCTGGCTTCAAGACAAACTTAATTTGACAGCAAGATTGAGCCCGAGTAGAACACGTTCCTATATACTGGTTTTCATAGTTTAGATTAGGGTTTCTCAACATGTGCATTTTGAAGTGTTGCGAGCAGGTGCAGAATGTAGATGCTGTAGCCTTCTTTGGGCTTTCTAGCAGGTTCTCAAGCAAGTCGTGATTCACAATCGAGCCGAGAAATCCGTGATTAGGGGAACTGTAGAGTAGACGAAAAGTAGAGGTAACCGCTGCATTGAGTGCCATAAAAATTTGCGACAGCTCACTTACTCGCGCATTATGCAAAGCCCCACGAAAGATGGGGGAAAAAAAAAAAAGAAAAGTCTTCACGATCAACGTACTCAAGTAAGCGACAGCAACAAACGTTTAGAAATATTTTAAACCTTTCTGTCATAAGAGAAGAAAGTGCCGCCAAGCTGAAGACACACATGAGCTCCATTTACAACAACAAATTCAGCAAACAAGAGCAACAGCACTCAAAACAGAACAGAAGCTGCACAAAACCACGTTATGAACCACAACAGGCACTGCAAGGTATAAGGAAAGGAGTTGCTTTAGGCTTGGGCCCAAGTGTCGCTCATGATCGCAAGCTCAGGCACATTTCGGTTGTCCCAGCACAACTAACTAGCATATTTTGCTACACAATACAGTAAGGAACCATAAATTTATGTTTTAACTAAGCTCAAAAGTGGAAGCAGCGCGCACAAACTGTAGCAAAATTGTTAACCGGAACACGCCATACTTGTTTAAACGTCACAATCATGTGGTCAAAAATGTGACATCACTTCCGTGCATGGCAGTAGCATTTTGGTATGGGATTTCGCCTCTACTACGCGTGTCACCAGTCACCGCCTTTTTTAAAAATCCATATGGGTCTCAAGAATTTTCCTTTTCGTGTACCCTCCTTGATCTTGCGGGTTTCTACAGAACTGATTTGCCAATAATTGGGGTTAGGAGCGAGCAAATGGTCAACGGCCCTGACTTTGACTGCCTCAATGCCTTGGGTTAGCAAACGAGTTTATTGGCTACTAGCCTGCTTCTAAGGTTACATGCAATTAAAATAATTTACATTTACTAACACATGCAGGATCGTCCTAATACCGTATGCTTCCATGAACTCATGCACTGCCCAAGGTCATGACACGCGAAAAGCACAGTTCACATTAGCAGGCCTTGCAAAGCATGCCAAGATGCACACCTTGAAATTTATTTGAATTGTTTGAGTGCTCCCTAATATGGTCATTTCATGGGACATTAAAGGAAAATACAAAGCAGACTACTAAGTAGTAGTGGACTATACTACTATTTGCAAGCGTGCTAAATTTTTACGCCTCAAGTTTCTGTTCCACCTCCTTAACGGGGGCTACAAATTACACAGTGGTGCATATGTATCTTTCTCTGAACAGCGAAACACTAGAACTAAACACCTTAAACATTTAATTGAATACAGGTTCCACACAGACACATTCAGGTATTTTTTCTTTCCTCAGACAATCAGTGATTGGAATTCATTGCCTAGTGATATAATTTGTTCATCTGATGATTTCCTTCCTATGCTGGAAAAATAGGTCTGAGTACGCATCTTGATTTATAAGTATCGCCTACAGACACTGCAAAATGTTTGTAATTGGTTTGGTGTACTTTTTTTGTTGTTTGCCTTATGCTTCTGCATTTTTGTTCATTAACCTTTAAGGGCTGACTCAGGAAGGCCACACCCTCTTATTGTATTGCTCAACTACATCTTCTTGTAAACTACAATATTAACAAGTGTATAAGTTTGTCATTCATATTTTGATGCAATGTATTTTCCCATGTCCTGCAACAGCCTCGAAATGGAGGCCAGCAGTGTGTATGAAATAAGTAAATAGATGCGGCCTATTAAAGTAGCATTCCATAAACCTCACAGTGGTTGTTTCGAGCCAACAAGACTTAGTTTACGAGGAAATTGCGTCTGAAGGGTCCGCATACCTAGAGAGGAATTCAAATCACCTGCTCCTCAGCAGGGAGTGGCGACGTTGCATACGCCACGACTGCCCTTTGCTTTCATCGGTGAGTAAAACAGCGCCCTACGGATGGCGCTACAGTTTTCTACGCAAAATGCGTATGTGCGGCCATGGAGCAACCGACCCAAGACAGAACATTAGATTCACCACTGCAGCTGCTCTTGGTCAAGTGGCATGGACTGTTCAGACATACCACGACATCACATGAACATAAAATTCTCTGCGACTTGAAGTTTGTGCAAGTTTCGTGAGCCAGAAAAGCCAGCTCAGCACTACATAACTACTGAAACACAAAAGCGTGGGCGATGCTTTCAAGGGTAACCTGAATGGGTTCTTTTTTCTAAAAATCAAATAGAACTAGACAAGAAGCATTTTCTTTCATGTTATAATGTAATGCAGCGATCTTTTTATTACTAGTAGATGAGTTCCAGTGACAGAATTTTAATGAGGAGTGCCTTCATCATCTGGCTAGTACTTGAATGTCTAAGGGAGTGTCTAATTGTGTCCTGCATTTACTTCAATTTCTCAATTACAAAAGCTCTATTCGCAGTAAAATTATTACAATATCATCGAGCAATGCTCAAGAGACGGGCCGCCACGAGAACGAAGATGACGTCGCAGCTCTTAGTGCGAGCGAGGGTCGGCCTGGCTGCCTGGCTCCAGAGTAACCTGTAAATAGCCCCTTTCATCTGTCTTTTCACACGTAACATTCTGGTGGAGGTGCGGGGTACTTCAGAAGCCGCCGCCTTCTCTCGTCTCGTCACTCTTCTAACCTCACCACCCATTCTCGCCCACTTCGACCCTGATGCCCCTGCAGAATTGCGTACAGATGCCAGCGGCCATGGCGTAGGTGCCGTCTTAGCCCAGCGTCAGCGTGGACAGGATCGCGTTATTACTTATGCGAGCCACCTCCTAGTACCATCCGAGCGCAACTATTCCATTACGGAATGAGAATGCGGAATGCCTTGCTGTTGTCTGGGCAGTTGTGAATATCCGTCCTTACCTTTACGGTCGCCCTTTTTCCGTAGTCACTGACCATCATGCTCTCTGCTAGCTTTCATCACTAAAAGACCCTACAGGCCGGCTTGGTCGATGGGCTTTGAGGCTACAAGAATTTTCATATTCCATGGTGTACAAGTCTGGCCGCCTGCACCAAGACGCTGACTGCTTGTCGCGTTACCCGTTGACAACTTTGACTCCTCCAATACTGCCAGTGCTTCACGACGCACCAATGGCAGGACACCTTGCCGTATCTTGAACCTATGACCGTGTACGTCGCCGTATTTTTTGACGGGCCTTGCCCGTTCCGTACGATGCTGCGTCGCCGCTTGTGAACTTTGCCAACAATGTAAGAAGCCTTCCCACCGGTTACCTGCAGCCGCTCGACATCCCTACCAAGACCTTCCATCGTGTCAGCTTAGACCTTCTCAGCCCATTTCCGGAATCCGGAATCTACATCAGGAAACAAGTGGGCTGCAGTCGCAGCGTAGTACGCAACCCGCTCTCTTCCGACCAGTTGCGCAACTGATGCTGTGGACTTCCTCCTGCATGATATAATTTTGCTGTATGGTGATTCGTGTCAATTGCTAACAGACCATGGCCGTACGTTATTGGCCAAAGTCATTGACGACATCATGCGTGCCTGCTCAATACAGCATAAATTTACCACCTCCTACCACCCCCAAACCAACTGCCACACTGGGCGTTTGAACCGCACCCTTACAGACATGCTATCCAAATACGTTTCAGATGACCACCGTGACTGGGACCTCGCTCTATCTTACATTACCTTTGCGTACAACTCTTCCCATCTCGAAACTGCTGGCTTTTCCCCATTTTACCTCTTGTATGGCCGAGAACCGACGGTACCACTCGACACTCTGCTTCCACCCGCCACAGCTTCAACTAGCGATTATGCCCGTGATGCAATCGCCCATGCTGACCATGCTCGCGAACTTGTGCGCCCTCATCTACAAGTGTCTCAAGACAAACAGAAGCATTTACCCTGTTTATTTACCCTATGCTTTCTCTGAATTCATTGCCTATTTTCACCATCTCGTCAAAGAATGATGGCTCAGCTCAATACGGGCTACCAGCTTGGAAGATAAGAATGTCCGAGGAGGCCTAAGGGAGGCTCGGCAATTGTGGATACTGTTCAGAATCGGCTTTAAAAACATAGACGGTTTTCAGCTAAATGCATAGGAAGGACAGTTCATTTGTCATAAAGGTGCTTAGAGTAAATACTCACTTGTGCACTAAACATGAAAGTTTTAGCAATCTAGTATATGCTCCTGACAGTGCAGCTTGCCAGCAAGCGCTGCAACATTTGTCACAGCAGAAGTGCAACGAGGGGACAGATGGGGAATAGGCACCCTGCAAAACAGTGCAGTTTGCGGCTTTGAAGCTGGTCGGGGCACAGCATGGCATTGGCATGTTCAATAGAAGCATCAACCTTTTGAAAGGCGGGAGCTGACGCATACGCTTTCCATTCCGCGTTGTGGTACTTGTTAAGTCGTCAGTCCTCACATCACTGGCAAGTGCGCTTTCTATGCTCATATGTTGACATTTCTCATGGAATTGTCATTCTTCTGCCTGTCTGTGTAGAGGTTAAGATGTCCTCTTTGCCACATTAGGGCGAGAAAATTGTTTAATAAATCAAGATTAACATAAAATACATGTTTTCTTTAGATTGTTGCTCTGGGTGATCTAGTGCTTCACTTGAAACAATTTTTGTGTTTCCATCGCTATGAATGTTCGCGCTCAAGCAAAAAAAAAAAAGACCCATTCTGTCACGCCAAAAATGTGTGCAACAGTGTACAACATTTATCTACGTGAAAGCAAATAATTTTGCTAGTGGCTCTCGTACCACGAGACAAGGGTGTATGAAAAATCATGCCAACCATTTTGCATTGTGCTGTGGGTTGTTCTATGAGATACCTCTCAGCAATGGCAAGTTCTATGTGGACCAAACCGCCCAATGCCTAAATGACTAATTGAGGGAGCATTCAAACAATTTAAATAAACCGGATGGTGCAGCGCACATTGCAAGGCCTGCTCATGTGAGCCGTGCTTTCGCACATTGTAATCCTGGGCAGAAGTAGCAACAAAACAGCACATGAACTCACAAAGGAATATTTTATCAGAGAGATCGTGCACATGTCAGTCGCACTTCAATTGCCTTAATTCCCCAGAAGAACACTTGTTTAATGCCGATTTTTTTAGCATTACTAGACAAACTAGCACTGTCACAACATTCGCCTCTTGCATGTGCACAAAATTTGTTGCCTATCTTCCATCCTTTGAATCATTAAGTCAGTTGGTAGTTCGCACTTTCATGCGTACTTCCTCTATAAATATCTTTTTGCGCACAAAAAGAATATGCGTCGCAGATTTCACCAACTTGCCAAGACGAAGTCCTAGTCAGTCTCAAAAGTCTCCTTCAGAGATTTTCTTGTTGTGATGAGAATTTTTGTCAATGCATGGCACTCTGTTCGAACAAAGTGACAGGTGGTTGACAACTTCACTGAAGATGGGAGAAAAGAAAGGTTATAGAGGCATAAATTGTCACATTATCACCCAGATATGTTCCCTCACGCAATGCCTAAAAAGATTTTTTTTTGTTGGACGAGAGGATCAGGGTAAAGCTCAAGACCTATGAGCATTCTATTGCACAGACAAAAGGATTAACCAAACAAGCCCTGCAAAGTGCAGCAAGGTCAAGGAAGATTCATACAATGGAAACTTGGCATTTGCTTGAGAGTGGCATGCATGGACCTGCAAGCCCACACCGGTCATATTAGCATGCATTTCCCATCTATAACAACATGCAGGTTCCTGCAATGAACCTACGTCATGCCTACAAACAAGTTGCGAGGAACATTTGCGCAAACCTGGTACCTCGCACAGCGCCATCATAAGAAGCAATACTAAATAACAGCTTAGCAAACTAGCTGGAAGAAATTTAAGAAAATTTCTCGGTCTTCACGACAGCCAATCTTTACAACAAAATTGAACCAGAGTAGAACTATGAGTGGCTGGGCCACGTTTTGCAATATTTGTTTTCATAGTTTACATTCAGGTTGCTCAACATGTGCCTTTTGAACTGTGGCGAGCAGGTGCACAAGCAAGTCGCCATTCGCTAGCCACCAAAATCCGAGGTAAACAGGGAAACAGCATGAAGAGGTAGAGGTAAATGCGACATTGCCTTAAAAAAATTGCAACAGCACTTACTCGGGCAATATATGCAACAGCAATCCTACCAAGGATGAAGAAGAAACTTTAATAGAGAATGGTCCGGCAGTTTTTGTTGTGGTGGCCTCAGGTGGCGGCTCGAAGTCCTTGAACTCGAGCGGCAAACTGGAGCGGCACCTTCGGCTTGCCGGATGGCCCAGAGCTGCGGTCTGCCAACTCTGAACTTTTGAGAGCCGCCTCCCAGCGGCGGCAACGCCGATGGAGAAGGTCCCCGGCGGCCCTCGAATCCGGGGCGGCGTCGGGAAGAAGCGAGCTTGAGGCTTCCCGCACTCTGGCTGCAGCAACAAGCGTTTAGAACGCGTTTAAACGTTTTTACCATAAGAGAAAAAAGTTCTGCCATACTGAAAGCCAAAATGTGCCCCATTCACAACAGCAAATTCAACAAACACGAGCACTGAAAAACGTAACAGGAGCTACATAAGACCACACTACCACCCATAAACGCGCTGCTCCAGCGTTGCGGCCAAGTGTCACTCGTGATCGCAAGCTCGAACACCATTCGATTCTTCCAGCGCAACTAGAACAACATTCTAGCACACAATACAGTAAGAAACCGTAAAATTGTGTCTTAGCTAAGCTGAAAAGCTGAAGCAGCTCCAGCAGCGCGCGCAAAATTATAAACCGGAACACGTCATACTTGTTTAAACAACGTCATCATAACTCTGACGTCACTTCCGTGCGTGGCAGCAGCGTTTTAGTATGGCCTTTCGCTTCTACCACGCGCGTGTCAGCAGCTTACGCCTAGAAAAAAACGCGTAGCGCGGCGCGTTCGCCAATCAGAGTTCAGGCAAGTCACGTGGCATTTTGGTTTTAACACAAGTTGGCCCTGCTCTCTGCGCATCTCGACGGAACCTCTCTGGCGCAATTTCTCCCTCTTCATAAATGGCGCGTACGTCAAAGAAAGCACGTGCTAACCTGATTTCGTTCGCGCATCGCGTTCACCTAAAATGGACAAAGCAACCTTCAACGAGGCCTTAATAACTGAAGTGGAGAAGCGTCGCGTCCTGTGGGACGTACGCGACCGCAATGGCAAGAACATCAAAAGTAACGAGGCTTGGCGAGCTATAGCAGATACCCTCAGCGTAGACGGTATAGCAGATGCCCTCAGCATCCCCGTTAATAGTAGCAATCGCCTATTCTGCTCGGTAGTAAGCAGCCGACACTCTATTTTCTATGTGAAGTTGTAAACAAGCAGCGGGCTCTCAGCATACGTAAGGTTAATAGTCGCAGTTTCGCACACAATCGTGCGTCGGACAAAAATATCGCGGTCTAATTACCCTAAGATTATTTTTATTGTAGTGTTCTGTAAGTTTAAGGGCATATTATATATGTGGTAACAGAGACAATTCATGTCATTGGGAGTTATGTTGTCTGGGAAACCGGAAAACGCAGCGCGATAGCGCCACTTTTTTGTTTGGTACGGGTGCTCGCGCGTCGGAGGCAACGCGGGCGTTTGCCGCGCACCGCGTTTTTCGCCAGCTAAAGGCGCGTCGTGCGGTTACAGCTGAAGGAGGTGATCCGGTGCGTGATGGGGGTGGCCGGGTCGTGTGCGCGTCGCGCGAGCTCGTCCACGCTCTCGTTTCCGCGACGTCTACGTGTGACGGTACCCACTGCAGTCGGAGGTCGAGTCCCCTTTGCCGCAATGCGTGGAGCCTGCAGGCGACACGCTGAGCGAGCAGTGGGGCGCGTTCCTCTAGGAGCAGCTGCTGCAGTGCATGCCTCGAGTCACTGAGAATCGCGGCACGAGTGATGTGCGGCGACTGCAAGAGTATGCGGCCGCCAGGTGAAGGCCCGCGAGCTCTGCGGTGGTGGAGGTGGCTCTGTGAGGCAGGCGGCACTGGATTTCGATGGGAAGGCTCGGGCAATGCAGGCAGCAGCCGCGGAGCCGTCCTCGAGTACTGAGCCATCCGTGTATAGGAGCACTCTCCCCGCCAGGTCGTCTTGTATCCTTGGGGCAGCCTTCTGCACTATGGCGCAGAGAGGCATGGGTTGCTTGCAGCGGACGCTTGCAGATCGAGACACACGTCTAGGGGCACGGAGAGACTCGGAGGCAGCCAGACCGGGGGTGGGGGCGGCGGGTCTGACATGATCGCGTCAAATAGCCCTCGGATTTTCCCCACGTGTGAGCTAGGAAGACCTCGAAGCAGTGACAGGACAGGATCCGCGCAGGGGCTCGGGAGAGCAGCTCGATGTGGCCGAGCGCTCGGAGATCGGCCGTCAAATTTGGGGGCCAGGAGCCAGTTTGAGCGAGCGTCTCTGCCACTCGTGACGTACGGGGGAGGCCGTGGCACATACGCAGCACCCTGCGATGATCGAATCAATGGCGCGCCACAGCGAGTTGTGCAACTCGCACAGTGGTAGCGCATAGAATGGGCGCGACATTGCAAGCGCTCCGCACACACTCACCACGAACGATAGGGGGGCAGCCTTTTCGTTTAACTAGAAAAGTGGCGGCACGCAGGCGCTTCACAGCCGCGACCCAGGTGAGGCGATGGTCGATGGTCAGACCGAGATAGCACACCGTCGGCTCCCAGCTCAGCGGAACACCGTCGATGAGCACGCGGTTGGTATGGCGGCGTGCAGCAGCACGAGTGTGCACCATGATCGCCTCACTCTTGGTCGAGGGCAGCAGCAGGCCGATGGCACGGAGGAAGCTGGCGACGGAATCCAGGGCTGCCTGTAGTTCGTGACGCATCTCGCCGATCGAAAACGTCGGCCCACGCACGTAGAGTGCGATGTCGTCTGCGTACACAACAGCGCGCACAGGGAAACGGCCAGATTGCGGTATGCACTGGATGATGGGAGCGAGGGTGAGGTTAAACAGAAAAAGGGCTCTACACACTACCCTGAGGCACACCGGTGGTCACTGGCCGAGGCGAGCTGCATGGTGGCCCGGTCCACGCGAACGGCGAACGTCCTGTCGGCGAGGAAGGGCTGCATGTAGGCAATCAGGTTGCCGACCACGCCGACGGCCCTAACAGTGGAGACGATCAACTCGTATGGGGAGGAGTCCAAGGCGCTGCGCACGTCGAGGAGGAGAATGAAGGCAGCTTCTCCAGCACACCTGGCCTGCTCTAACGTGCCGACAACGGCGAGGCAGTCGCCGGTGGATGGCTGCGTTCGGAAGCTGCACTGCTCGGGTGGATGGGCACCGCAACTTTGTGCTATCCACGCGCCGTCTGCAACCTGTGCAGACGGCGCGACGCTGGGCACGGCGGCGGGCGGCGCTAACGTTGAGCAGTTTGATGATCGGGCAGGGAGTACCGGCAAACGACAACCTCATTTGTAGACGCGCGCCTCGCACACTCTGCTACGTGCACGAAAAAATTAGTCTCGCGCGAACACCAACGACACAGATCGCGGTACAGTGTCCACCTAACCACACACGCAAACGACTCCACGGCTGGCGCAGGTGGGTGACGGTGATCGGGAAGTGATCGACCTGGCAGAGTCCGGGGCGCGCTGCCAGATGTATGAGCAGCGCTCCGAGACAAGTGCCAGATTGATCACCAAGGTGATCCCGCCGCGGCGCACGAACGTGGACCTCTTGCTGTTCATGATGGTTTGCCCAACGATGACGCGGCACTGAGGAGAGCTCTCCCTTACAGATCACAGGTAGCAACGCCCCAACTATGGTGGTGAGCGTTGAAATCCCACAAACGACTGCAAACGACTCCACGGCTGGTGCAGGTGGGTGACAGGGTGATCGGGAAGTGATCGACCTGGCAGTGTCCGGGGCGCGCTGCCAGATGTATGAACAGCGCTCCGAGACAATTGCCAGATTGATCACCGAGGTGATCCCGTCGCGGCGCACGAACGTGGACCTCTTGCTGTTCATGATGGTTCGCCCAGCGATGATGCGGCACTGAGGAGAGCTCTCCCTCACAGATCACAGGTAGCAACGCCCCAACTACGGTGGTGAGCGTTGAAATCACACACGACGCAGTCCGCCGAGAGCGAGGTGATCAGGCGCGTGAGGAAAGCGAAGTCGGTCTGGTGGCGGTGGTTGGGGCTGTAATTGGGGTGCTTGTAAACAGACGCCACGGAAGTATCTGTGCCTTGCACTCGCACCGTAGCAGCCATGCACTCATCATCATCATTGTCATCATCATCATCATCATCATCATCAGCCTGGTTATGCCCACTGCAGGGCAAAGGCCTGTCCCATATTTCTCCAACTACCCCGGTCATGTACTAATTGTGGCCATGTTGTCCCTGCAAACTTCTTAATCTCGTCCGCCCACCTAACTTTCTGCCGCCCTCTGCCACGCTTCCCTTCCATTGGATTCCATTCCGTAACTCTTAATGACCATCAGTTATCTTCCCTCCTCATTAAGTGTCCTGCACATGTCCATTTCTTTTTCTTGATTTCAACTAAGATATCATTAACTAGCGTTTGTTCCCTCACCCAATCTGCTCTTTTCTTATCCCTTAACGTTACACCCATCATTTTTCTTTCCATAGCTCGTTGCTTCGTCCTCAATTTAAGTAGAACCCTTTTCGTAAGCCTCCAGGTTTCTGCCCCGTACGTGAGTACTGGTAAGACACAGCGGTTATAAACATTTCACCTGAGGCATAATGGCAACCTGTTCATGATCTGAGAATGCCTGCCAAACGCACCGCAGCCCATTCTTATTCTTCTGTTTCTTTCAGTCTCATGATCCGGATCTGCAGTCACTACCTGTCCTAGGTAGATGTATTCCCTTACCACTTCCAGTGCCTCACTACCTATTGTAAACTGCTGTTCTCTTCCGAGACTGTTAAACATTACTTTAGTTTTGTGCAGAATAATTTTAGACCCACGCTTCGGCTTTGCCTCTCCAGGTCAGTGAGCATGCATTGCAGTTGGTACCCTGAGTTACTAAGCAAGGCAATATCATCAGTGAATCGCAAGTTACTAAGGTATTCTCCATTAACTCTTATCCCCAATTCTTCCCAATCCAGGTCTCTGAATACCTCCTGTAAACACGCTGTGAATAGCATTGGAGAGATCGTATCTCCCTGTCTGACATCTTTCTTTATTGGGATTTTGTTGCTTTCGTTATGGAGGACTACGGTGGCTGTGGAGCCGCTATAGATATCTTTCAGTATTTTTAAATACGGCTTGTCTACACCCTGATTCCGCGATGCCTCCATGACTGCTGAGGTTTCGACTGAATCAAACGCTTTCTCGTAATCAATGAAAGCTACATATAAATGTTGTTTGTATTCCGCACATTTTCTATCACCGGATTGATAGTGTGAATGTGGTCTATTCTTGAGTAGCCTTTACGGAATCCTGCCTGGGCCTTTGGTTGACAGAAGTCTAAGGTGTTCCTGATTCTATTTGCAATTACCTTAGTAAATACTTTGTAGGCAACGGACAGTAAACTGATCGGTCTATAATTTTTCAAGTCTTTGGCGTCCCTTTTCTTATGGATTAGGATTATGTTAGCGTTTTTCCAAGATTCGGGTACGCTAGAAGTCATGAGGCATTGCGTATACAGGGTGGCCAGTTTCTCTAGAACAATCTGCCCACCAGCCTTCAACAAATCTGCTGTTAGCTGATCCTCCCCAGCTGCCGTCCCCCTTTGCATAGCTCCCAAGGTTTTCTTTACTTCTTCCGGCGTTACCTGTCGGACCTCGAATTCCTCTAGACTATTCTCTCTTCCATTATCGTCGTGGCTGCCACTGATACTGTATAAATCTCTATAGAACTCATCAGCCACTTGAACGATCTCATCCATATTAGTAATGATATTGCCGGTAACGCATACACCTGACTCTTGCCAATTCCTTGTTTCTTCTTCACTGCTTTTAGGCTTCCTCCGTTCTTTGAGAGCATGTTCAATTCTATCCATATTATACTTCCTTATGCCAGCTGTCTTACGCTTGTTGATTAACTTCGAAAGCTCTGCCAGTTCTATTCTAGCTGTAGGGTTAGAGGCTTTCATACATTGGCGTTTCTTGATCAGATCTTTCGTCTGCTGCGATAGCTTGCTGGTATCCTGTCTAACTGAGTTACCACCGACTTCTATTGCACACTCCTTAATGATGCCCACAAGATTGTCGTTCATTGCTTCAACACTAAGGTCCTCTTCCTGAATTAAAGCCGAATACCTAATCTGTAGCTTGATCTGGAATTCCTCTACTTTCCCTCTTACCGCTAACTCATTGATCGACTTCTTATGTACCAGCTGCTTCCGTTCCCTCCTCGGGTCTAGGCTAATTCGAGTTCTTACCATCCTATGGTCACTGCAGCGCACCTTGCTGAGCACGTCCACATCTTGTACGATGCCAGGGTTACTGCAGTGTATGAAGTCTATTTCATTTCTAGTCGCATCGTTCGGGCTCCTCCACGTCCACTTTCGGCTATCTCCCTTGCGGAAGAAGGTATTCATTATCCGCATATTATTCTGTTCCGCAAACTCTTCTAATAACTCTCCCCTGCTATTCCTAGTGCCTATGCCATATTCCCCCACTGCCTTGTCTCCAGGCTGCTTCTTGCCTACCTTGGCATTGAAGTCACCCATCAGTATAGTGTATTTTGTTTTGACTTTACCCATCGCCGATTCCACGTCTTCATAGAAGCTTTCGACTTCCTTGTCATCATGACTGGATGTAGGGGCATAGACCTGTATAACCTTCATTTTTTACTTCTTATTAAGTTTCACAGCAAGACCTGCCACCCTCTCGTTAATACTATAGAATTCCTGTATGTTACTAGCTATGTTCTTATTAATCAGGAATCCGACTCCTAGTTCTCGTCTCTCCGCTAAGCCCCGGTAGCACAGGACGTGCCCACTTTTTAGCACTGTATATGTTTCTTTTGGCCTTCTAACTTCACTGAGCCCAATTATATCCCATTTACTGCCCTATAATTCCTCCAATAGCACTGGTAGACCCGCCTCACTAGATAACGTTCTGGCGTTAAACGTTGCCATGTTCATATTCCAATGGCGGCCTGTCCGGACTCAACCATAGCACAACACAGGTTATCCGTACGGATGAGTACGTGCGGGAGGGGGCACGGATGTTTCTGGCAGTGGCAGCGGAGAGGCCTGGCGCGCTGTCTAAATCTGCTGAAAAGTTTTTGCAGGTCCGCCGATCAACTGTTTCGGAGCCCCCACCATTGCGCAATTTCCGAAGACACGCAAGTGATCTTTCGTCGACGTCAACAGACATATCACTGTCGCTGCGACGGCAGCACCAGGGGAACTGAGGCCAAGGCATAAAAAGGCGCCCCACAAGCCTGCCGTCATTCTGGCAATGGCAGCGGAGGGGCCTGACGCTGTTTAAATCTGCTGGAAACTTTTTGCAGATCCGCCGATCAACTGTTTCGGAGCCCCACCTACTGCGCAGTCTCCGAAGACACGCAAGTGATCTTTCGTCGACGTCAACAGCCACATCATTGCCGCTGCGACGGAAGCGCCAGGGGAACCGAGTCCAACGCATAAAGAGGCGTCCCCACAAGCGTGCCGTCATTCTGGCAGTGGAGAGGCCTGGCACGCTGTCTAAATCTGCTGAAAACATTTTGCAGGTTGGTTGTTTACACTTGCTGACTTATGTAGCAAACACTCATGTGAACGTAGTCTGCTGCTGCTGCTGCTGCTACTGCCACGCTGGTTCTTCTGCATTTTTTTATGTTCGAAGTGCTCCTAGCTCTCGTCAGTTGCCCTTCCAAGAAGTTTTTTTCCTCTGTACCAGATAGACCTGCTCTTAAATTGCAATGAGCGATCTCAGCGATACAACCTGAGCGAACTGCATGGGAGATATGTTATCTGACACTCGGCACATGGTGTGCTGTGAAGGCTTAGGCCTTTTTCATTTGGGCTCTTGCTTCGGAGTCTCAGAGAACTGGGAACGAAGGAAGCAAAGGAAGCAAAGTGGGAAGGCGAGGACTCTCAAAAATCGTGCAAATATACAAACTGCCGAAAGTCTGAGCCAAATGTTTCCCGTTCCAAAGATGCTGAAGATACTTCTGTTGCTGCCCTGCTTCTGAAAATGAATAAATAGCTTGACGAGCTGCTTCCCTTGACGAAGATGGTTCAAGACCTAGAGGCATCGGTCAAGCTTATGTCTGACAGATACGATGCCCTTCTTGGTGAGGTAACCAGGCATGAAGGCTAAATTAAATGTCTTACCGCTAGGGTTTCAAAGCTCGAAAAAACAGACAGCTCTGGTGCCGAACTGCAGCGCATTGCTTCTTCTGTAAATGACATTGAGTATCGGAGCAGAAAGGTGAACCTCGAAGTTAATGGCTTTAAGCACGTTCAAGATGAATGCCGGCTTAAGAAATAAACGCTATTGCATCCAAACTGAAGTTAGACATGCTGAATGATCAGTCAGTTTCGGCAATCCGCAGGCTGCCAGCTGGAGCGGATAAAATTCCAGGTGTCTTGATACGTTTTGGGAATCAGTCGGTTCGAGATAAGTGGTTAGAGAAAAGAAAATTGTTTCCGGCTCTTCAATCTGGCCTACATGTGATGGAAAACTTGACAACGTATAACAGGGCTCTACTATTAAGAAGGCTAAGGCATGGGCGAAAGTGAATGCCTTCCGCTTCGTCTGGCACCCAAGATCTTTATTAGGAAGGAAGAAGGACATAGCGCCAATGTGGTGAAGAATGTAGCTAATCTAAACAGTCTCAAATGACGAGTCAATCTGCATATCGTCAGTTCACCATTCAAGTGGAGATTGGGTATCGTCTACAGAATTACTCTACTTCATCGGTTCGGAACACTGCCTATCGACTAAATGTTTTAATTTAAACTGCCAATCTGCTCGAAACAAATATAATGAGCTAGATGTGTTTTTGGTAGTCTTAATTTTAAATGCGATTTTGTTATGTTATCTCAGACATGGTAAAACCACAGTTCTCTTGTTTGGCATCTACCTGGCTATCAATGTTTCTAGCAAATTAAGGACTACGTCTCGTGGTGGTGGTGTTAGCTTACTTGTTCGTGACAATATTAATGTCAGCTACATCAAAGAATTCTCATGTATCACAGATCATTACGAAGTTCTATCCATTCTCAGCGGCAGAAGTGTTTACTCTGTTTTATCGTCCACCTTATCGGCCGATGGAAATTACAGCTCGCTGACTGGCAGGTTCTTGTGGAGAACGCAAAAGTGGAAAATGTCTTTTCGCCAGATACTTAATAAAAAACTTAATAAAATAATAAAATAAAACTTAATAAAAAAAATCACTGAAATTTTAACATCAGCGGCAGAAAAGACAATACCCCAGTCATCTGGTATTATGCGCAAAAAGCTAAATCCTTGGTGGACAAACGAATCTACTGAAGCCAAAAAAAGCCGCAGGGGCGTCTGCATCAGCAGGTGTTTGGTGTGTTGCGACACCACGTACCCGAACACACGCGGGTTGGACTCTCCCGCGTGTAGCCGTGCGCGGCTTAGCCGTGTCCGCGGAAAGGGGGATCCTGGGGGATGAGCCGAGGCCCGGTGTTCGGACCTTTAAGGCCCGCCCGGCGGAGGCAACACACATCTTTGGCCTCTGCTTCACGTAGACGGCACCTCCAGACTGAGCCAGCTGGATGAAGTCGGCAGTCGCCTTTTCCTGTCCCTCTATTCAATCTTTTGCTTTCCCTCTCGCTGTCTCTTCTTTCCTGTCTTCTTATCACTTCTTCTCACTTCCGAATTTCAAGGTGGCAAGGGCTAGCCTGATGTAGGTATCTAACCTTGGGTATTTTATATTAGGTTATAGTAGCTACCTACAGCTGGCGTCTGCGTTTCCTCCCGGACTGGTAGCGTCCCCTTGTTGGGCTCGGTGGTGGGCGGCTGGCGTACCCACCGAAATTAAATTATTCTGCATGGCTAAGGCTTCATCCCCCCTTTTCCGATCGTCCTCTTTCAAAAAGAGGGCGCACTGAAGAAACCTTTCAGCTATTCAGCCAGCGCAAAGAAACTTTCGCCCGCTTTCATGTAATACACAGTCAAGATTCCGAAAAAAGTCAGAACTATCTCGCCTTTCATCGTAGCTAAATGCCTTACCGACACTCTAGGTGCTGGCTACAAAGTGACAAAAATGAGCAGTGGCGACCTTCTTCTTGAGGTCCGCGACACTCAACAGCATCGCAAACTCTCAAATCTCCTAGCATTCCGTAATGTGGCAATCACCGTTTGCCCCCGCCCATCACTGAACACGTGCAAAGGAGCCATCTGTGATGAAGATCTATTGAGCCTAAGCGAGGAAGCGCTCCTAGAGGGCTGGAAAGAACACGATGTTATTCAAGTGCAAAGAATAAAGATTAAGCAAGACACCCAAGATATTCCAACTAAGCATCTTATCCTTACCTTTGCATCGAGCGTGCTACCAGAATCCCTAGAAACGGGATATACGAAAATCAGTCAGGCCCTACATCCCAAACCCCCGAAGATGCATCAAGTGTCAGAGATATGGCCATGGTTCCCAAAGCTGCCGTGGCCGACTTACCTGTGCAAAGTGTGGCGAACACGAGCACGAATCCAACAACTGTAATGGCACATTCTACTGTCCCAACTGTGACGGTGGACACGCAGAATACTCTCGAACCTGCCCCACATGGAAAAAAGAAAAAGACATAATCACAATGAAATCAAAGAAAACATCTCATTTCAAGAAGCGCGGAAACGTGTTTCATTTTTCCATACCCCAGGGTATGCTGGTGCGGCGCGCAAGGGGGCAACGTCGCAGCAGACTGGCTCCGGCCCACCCCCAACGAGTGTGGTTGCAGCCATGCCACCAGCCCCCCTGGCCGTTTCATTGAAAATTTTCTTAAGAACTCCAGTGCGTGCCCGTTGAACAAGAAGGAGCCAACGTATTATAATATCCGTCATATTTCATATTCATCAATAGACCCGTCGATTGGCTCTGCATCAATTTTCCCGGACTTATATGACATGCAATCAAAAATCCCTATATAAGTGACCACTTCCCTGTAATGTTATATTAAGTAGTTCAACACGAATGCCCCCACATACCCACCGGTGGAATCTAGCCTCTGCCGAATGGAATAATTTTAAAGAATCAACTTATTTATCACGAGATTTTATCACGGATTTTAACACAGACGAAGCAGTAGCATATTTTACTTGGTTTATATTCGACGCAGCTGAAAAGCTTATTCCCCAAACACAAGGTCTCTCTTGTAAAAGACGGGTACCCTGGTGGAATGAGCAGTGCAAACAGGCGCGAAAGAAACAAAACAAAGCGTGGCGTTTGCTTCGTCGCTCCCCGACTGCAGAAAACCTCATTGAATTTCAACTGGCCAAATCGCAAGGAAGGCGCACGCGGAGACAGGCAAGGAGGGCTAGCTGGGAGAGGTTTCTCTCGGGCATCACATTCTGCACTGAAGAGTCTAAAGCTTGGAATGGTGTACGAAAGCTAAAGTGGCAGCACGTCCACCCATTGCCCTTAGTTGACCCACAAGGAACTACCTTGGAAGACCAGGCCAATGCTTTGGGCGAGCACGTCGAGTATGTATCAAGTTCCACACACTACACAATATCATTCCTGAAGTATAAACAAATAGCTGAACTTAAGACACTTGATTGTAATGCCGTCCGGATGAACCATATAACCGTCCTTTTATTACTGCCGAGCTTCAAGCTGCATTGAGCACATGTAGAAGCTCTGCACCGGGAGCTGATAAAATCATCAATGACATGATTAAGAACTTACACGAAGACACACAAATGACACTTCTGGCACTCTTCAACTATATATGCGCTGCCGGATACCTCCCATCCTCATGGAAGGAAGCTATTGTTATTCCCCTCTTGAAGCTGGGTAATGACCCTTCCTTGGCGCCAAGTTATCGCACCATAGCTCTTACAAGTTGTCTTTGTAAGCTATTCGAAAAAATGATTAATCCTAGATTAATACATTTCCTTGAAATGAACAATATGCTTGATCCCTATCAGTGTGGCTTCAGAGATGGGCGGTCCACAACTGATCATCTTGTACGCATTGAAGCAAATATCCGTGATGTATTGGTGCAAAAGAGTATATATATATATGTATAGAAACATATATACATATCGATATTCCTCAATATAGAGAAGGCGTACGATACTACGTCGCGATACGGGATATTGCGAGACTTGTCAGAGATGGGCATTCGTGGAAATATGCTAAACATACTAGAAAGCTATCTGTCCAAACGTACCTTCTGCGTGAAAATCGGCAATGTATTTTCACGATCTTTTATAGAAGAAACTGGTGTACCCCAGGAGCTGTGCTTAGCTGCACTGTCTTTATCGTGAAGATGAGCACGCTTCGGGCTTCATTACCACCAGCCATTTTTTATTCTGTTTACGTAGATGACATACAAATCGATTTCAAATCCGGCAACCTTGCACTGTGTGAGAGGCAAGTACAACAGGGCTTGAGCAAAGTATCTAAATGGGCAGACGAAAACGGATTTAAACTGATTCTGAACAAAAGTCCTTGTGTGTTTTTCACAAGAAAGAGAGGGCTCATTGCAGATTCCAATATCGAAATGTATGGCCAGCAAATTCCTGCAAACAAAGAGCACAAGTTCTTAGGCATTATACTTGACTGTAAACTAACATTTATTCCACACATAAAGTATCTCCAAGTGAAATGCTCAAAAACGATGAACTTACTGAAAATTTTATCCCATACAACATGGGGCAGCGACAGGAAATGTTTGATGAATCTCCAAAAGAGCCTAATTCGATCACCATTGGACTAAGGTGCCGTGATCTATCATTCTGCCGCCCCGAGCGCGCTAAAGATGCTAGATCCGGTTCACCATCTAGGAACCCGACTGGCCACTGGCGCTTTCAGAACAAGTCCCATTGAAAGTCTATATGTAGTATCAAATGAGTGGCCACTCCATCTGCAGAGAACATACATCAGCCAAGCACATTTTCTAAAAGTTCGCTATAATCCTGAACATCCGTGTTTTAATACCGTTAGCGATATAACAGATGCTACACTCTTTCGCAATCGTCCCACTGTAATACAGCCCTTTTCACTGCGTGTGAGGGAGCTTAGCGCTGAAATGAATGTCCCGCTCCTCAGACATTGCCTAATGCCTCCAGCTAAGCTGCTACCTCCTTGGGAGTGGCAGATGATACAATGCGATATATCTTTCATGCAAGTTACAAAGCACGCACCAGAGAAAAAAATCCAAATGTATTTCCTGGAACTCCAGCATAAGCATTCCTGCACGGAATTCTACACAGACGCATCAAAGTCGCACGGCGGGTTGTTCTATGCTGCCGTCGGTCCATCCTTCTCAGAATCCGATTTACTGCATCCGAAAACTACTGTCTTCACGGCTGAGGCCTACGCAATATTGTCGACCGTGAAGCATATAAAGAAATCAAAACTAAAAAAGATCAGTTATATATACGGACTCCCTAGGAGTTTTGAAGTCTTTGATATCGTTCTGTAAGCAGAAACATCCTGTAATAATTGAACTCTATTCCGTCCTATGTAAAGCATATGTATCTGACCAGCATGTGATTATATGCTGGGTAACGTTCTAGCAGACCAGATGGCCACATCAATGGCATCACACACTGGTAATTCTACCGCTACAGTCCCTGTGAATGACCTGAAGCCTTTCTTAACAAGGAAACTGCGAAATTACTGGCAACGCTTGTGCGACCTGGAAACAAATAATAAGTTGCATGTAATAAAGCCACAATTAGGTTTCTGGCCTCCTGTAACAAAATCACGCCGGACAGATGTCCTATTCTGTCGTCGAAGAATAGGACACACATTTGGCACGCATAACTTTTGCTCACTGGAAATGAGCGTCCAACATGTGGTAGATGCGGGGAGAGGCTGACCGTCCTCCGCATCCTCCTGGAGTGTCGGGAAGCCGAAAATGAAAGAAAGAAACGTGTTCCTTTAGCATGCCGGCCGCACATCCCCCTTCATCCTGTTATGTTACTCGGTGAAGAACCGCTCTTTCATACCAACGCAGTCCTACGTTTCCTGAAAGATGTTGTGTTACATGTAATTAGCCCATATGTTCGTAGCGCCTCCTCTCTCCAGAGGATAGCGCTGTGATTGTTGTTTCGTATAGCACATGCCTCTCGGCCCTTGGGTTCAAGGGCTCTGGCGAGGCAATAGTGCTCTTGGACAATTTTAGCATGTCACATATTTTGTATATTGCATCATTTTTCTCAATCTATTTTAGTGTTCATAGTGCACGTCATTAATCATTAGCATAATTTTATTACGCGTACATCTTATGCCATGTGCAGCAACGTCTTTTAGGCCCCTTTACAGCCACGTCACACTAGCATCACAGATCCCATTAGACCACTACAAACTCATTAACACTAAATTGCCGCTCTTTGGCCATACCTGGCCCTTGCGCCATTAAACATCAAACATTAATTCCAAAAATAAGGCCTGGGGAATCCTACGTAGGTACCCCCCTTTAGCAATCTCTTAATCTTAAAACAAGCCAAAGCCAAAGCACGATTCATTCGAAGACAGGCTGAAAAATCATCGTGGCACAAATACATATCTTGAATCAATAGTACAGTAACATCAAAACGAATGTGGGACCAGGTGAGGAAATTTAGAGGAGAGCACTCATCGTACACAATACCACTACACACATGTCCAGACACACAAACAACAATACAAGAACAAGCAGATATACTTTACGAACATTTCCGTGATGTATCCAGTACAGGGCATTATACAAAGGAATTTTTACAGTACAAACAGGCTGCTGAAAAACAGAAGCTGCCCACTACTTGCGCGTCAAATGAACCGTAGAATTCCCCCCTCACATAACAAGAAATAAACAGAGTCCTTTCTGCAGGGAAACCAACAGCGCCAGGTCACCACCGTATTCACTACGCCATGCTGGCTCATCTATCTCAGGCATCTGTAGATGCTCTCCTTAAATTTTTCAACATAATCTGGGAATCTGGTATAATGTTCGAAGAGTGGAAAACTGCAATAGTAGTTCCATTTCTAAAAGTCGGTAAATCCCCAACATCCGCAAGCAGCTACAAAGACATCGCCCTCACAAGCTGTTTGGTAAAATCATATGCAAGCATTATCAATATAAGACTCTCATTTATTTTGGAATCAAGAAACCTCATAGACCCCCACGAGTGTTAATGTAAAAAGGGTTGTTCAACTACTGACCATCTTGTCCGTCTTGAACATGAAATTCGACATGCATTTTTACACAAACAACACTGTCTTGCAGTTTTATTCGATTCAGAAAAAACCTATGATCCCACATGAAAATATATTCGCTATGCTAAACTTCAAGGTATAGGGAACAACACCTAGTTTGATCTCCTGGCGTATCCCCCCTTCTTCTTTTTTTGCTTTCCTTTACTTTTCTTCTTGTTTTTTTGATTTTTTTTGTCAGCCGGTGTGTCACACGCCCTTGACACGCTGGCTAACGCGCGTGCGTTGACAGACCGGGGTAGGGTGGGGGTGCCCTGGCTTTGACCTTATACACAGCCTTCCTTTACTCTCAATTCGGCAAGCTAACATATTTTCCCTCGTTTCCGCATCCTCCCGCCTCCCACCCTCTCCCCTTTAGAAGAACCCTACCTATATATACTGTGGCGAGGAAAGCATACGTCGCCTTGAAGAAGACAAGTCCACTAGTCGAAACGTTGGCTCCTGCATTCACCTTGTTCACGTTTTGCTCATCGCATGGAAATATGGAATTTTAAGAGACCTAGCAGACCTCGGCATCCGTGGTAAAATGCTGAATTGCCTAGCTGATTTTAGTCTAATAAAACATTTCAGGTACGTCTGTGTACAGTTCATTCTCATACATTTACGCAGGAAATTGCGTTCGTCAAGGCTGTGTTCTCAGCACGAGGCTGTTTATAGTAAAAATGAACTCAGTAATAAGATTATACCGTCGTCTCTTAAGCACTCTGTTTACGTAGATGATCTCCAAATGGCTTGCCGCGCCTCAAACTTGCCAACCTGTGAAAGGCAGCTTCAAATGACAATAAATAAACTTACACAATGGGCTAACAAAAATGGTTTCCGTTTCTCCACACAGAAACAGTTACCGTTTTGTTCTCTGAGAAACGAGGGCTACACGGTAATCCAGTCCTAAAATTGAACGACACCATATTGCCGATGAAACGAGACCATAAGTTTTTAGGAATAACCTTTGACACCAAACTTAACTTCCTAACTCACATAAAAGGACTAAAGCTTAAAGCAAATAAAGCTCTAAATATCCTTAATGTTTTGTCTCATAAGCACTGGGGTTCCGACCGAACGTGCCTTTGACGTGTTTACCGGTCTCTTGTGCGTAGCCTTTTACACTACGGCTCCGTGGTTTAAAGCTCAGCCAGACAGTCCTACATCCAACGACTTGATCCAGTACATAACCTTGGACTGCGGCTGACAAGTGGTGCCTACAGAACGTCACCTATTCAAAGTTTATATGTTGAGTGTAATGAACACTCATTACAGCAGCGCAGAGCATTACTCACATTCCCTTATGTGCACAGAATTCGGTCATCACCGGAACACATATGCTAAAACATCGTCACACAGTGCAACTCACGCTTACACTACACAAATAAACCGAACATGATTAGGCCACTTGTCCTACAGTATGAGCAATACTCTCAGGATTATGAGATTCCCCACGAAGTCCTCCAGGTTGCCAAGAAACCACAACGGTTGGCCCCGTGGTACGATTTCGCACAGTTGTGCGACTGGACATTAACACATTTAAAGAAAAGAGACACTCTACACGAACACATCATACAGGAATTCCGGGGTCTTCGGGACAAATAGCAAAATCACATGGAAGTCTACACGGATGGCTCAAAAACAAGAGAACACGTGGGTGTGGGGGCCGTAACAGAAAATTGGGAATGAAGTATTCGTCTACCAAAACATGCCTCTGTTTTCACTGCTGAAGTTTATGCTGTGTGGGTTGTAGTTAGAGATCATTACTGGAAAGCACAAAAACACCGTCATATACACTGATTCCTTAAGTACACTGAAGGCTCTAAATCTGAAATCTGAGTGTGAACCCCTGTTAGGGGACATGCTAAACATGGTCGCGCGTAACAAATACGGGAGATCAATCCGCTTCTGCTGGGTAACAAGTCATGTTGGGATACCGGGTAACGAAGCAGCCGATAGATGTGCATCGATGGCAGCGTACAAAGAGGTAACAAGCAGAACACCTCCATACAAAGATAGCATCCGTGCGATTAGAAAAGCTTTAACGGCAAAATGGCAACGCGAATGGGACCGTTGTGCCGAAAACACGCTACATGTTACTAAGCCCATAGTTGGCGAGTGGAAGTCATGTTATCATCAGGAGCGGTTCATCGAAGTAGTTTTACGCCGACTAGCATTGCGCACACACACCTCACACACAATTATTTACTTACACAAGAAGACACACCAACATGCGAGAAAGACTAACAGTTATGCACATATTACTTACATGTACGCATATTGAAACACACAGACGAGCACTTTTGCACAAATTATATATAAACTACACATACCTTTACACCCTGCTCTAATTTTAGGTGATGATCCGCTAGTACCATTATGTGACGTCCGTAAATTTCTAGATGGCACTGGCTTTTTATATAAAATATAGATTAACAAAGCCTTTTTCTTCATAAACTGGATTTTAAAACACCTCGTGCTTGGCGCAGCATAGCCTCAGCCGCATTTGCGCCATTAAACCCCATTTACCTAACTTCTTATCATAAGCGCCACTTTTGCTGTTTCAAGGCGCCTGAGAATAAATGTTTATCTCGCCACGTTAGCATTATTTGTAGCGTCGAAAAAGTGGTCCTAAATATCGCAATAAATTATATATTCGTTTTTCCAACCGCGACTCATTTGATTTATTTGGCTTTGAGCAAAATGCAACCAATGAGGTAGCCAAAGAACATGCGAGACAATGTGCACTAATATGTACTTGTAAAGATGCGAGGGGCTTCCTTAAACATGCAGATTTCGCATTTAGTTCAACTTGCATCCCCATATAACTCTGCACGCTCTCTGAATTCCTTTATATTTTTCTTCAGGTTCTTGCAGGGGAAACGCTCTGGTCATCTTGTTTCAGTTTCCTAAATGGACGCTCGACAGCCTGTAGCATTGTGTCGTCGGTGTGCCAGGTGCTCTGGGACGTCCTTCGACCTTTTTGCGTTGCCTGTCCATCAAGTGCAGATGAGTGGCTATGGGTAAACGCCGCGTGTCACTGGTGTCACCACGTTATAACATGGGTAAACACCACGTTCATACGGGGTCTTCTATGCGTGTACTTTAATTGTCACAGCACGTACATAGCTGATATGTCATCTCTGCAATGGTTGCTTTCATTGATGTGGCTCTTGCGCACAGGACAGGGTTATGAATTAATTCTCATCTCATGTACCTTCATCCTTCAGATTTCAAGTGATTTCAGAGAGCGGTGGAACAAGCCCCACTGTGTGGGCGCAAATGATGTAAAACATGTTGCCCTCGATTGTCCTTCGAAATCAGTAAGTGAGGACCTCAACTACAATTTTTCTTCAATAAATCACTGCTTGCCATCAGCGACGCCTGTTACAGGTACTTGCACATAATTGATGCGTTACTGGTACCAACATTAATCATGGTAAGCACCACATGGTACAATTCTGCTCAATGTGATGTAGAGTTCAACAGCATACTGATGATTTCTTTTGAGTAAAAGGCGTGTGCTTAGGTTTAGGTGGATATTAAAGAGCCCCAGTTTATCAAAGCTAATCCGCAGTGGCTGACCAGAGCGCGCCTTGTAATGATATTCAAGTGTTTGCATGCAAAACCCCAGAAATTATATTTGAGTATAAGGTAGTAAGTTTTCGTACATGTATGTCCAATCATTGCAAAAAGTGTGCATCTATTTCAAAATATAAAAGAAAAGGACACCTTACTTTAATGTAGGCTGCAAAGTCTTATTCTTGGTTTTGTGTAACATAGCTTCTTTTCCTTAGCTTCTACTTTGCAGACAACCTAACAGGTACAAAAACTCGTGTTTAGAGAGGAGTGTTTTTGTTACCTTCAGATTTTGTACGTAGAAATAGGTCACCACGGCAGTGAATCAGATGGTGGTGTGTTCAGCCGAAGTAGGCTACAATAGGCTATTCTTTCAAATAGGCAAGGATTCCCCCATGATGCATCATTGGGCAACGTTGGCAATATTCCTTACTACCTGGCGGGAGATCAAGCGTTTCCCCTGCAGACATACATGATGTGGCCGTATCCCAGGAGAAGCAAGTTTAACCTGTCCATTTCTTTGCATTCTTGGCAGCATTCTTTTAAATATGCGTACTTAAAGCTGTTTATTGACCTAATTCACAGAAGAATGAACTGATAACACGTTGTGATTGCGTTGCACGTCAAGCACGTGAATTAATACGTCCTCTGACAGAGCTTATTGAATGTGGGTACTTCAAAAAAGCAATTTAGCTTCAGATGATCATAGTCCCTGAAGGTTCAATTTGCTCAGCATACTTGTCTTGCAGCAACGGTTTTACCCCTTAGTGGATACGGTTTTCACTGGACGTGTGCATATCGGGCAGTAAATATACAATATAGAAAGGTGTGTGTTAGCATTATTATTTTGCCTAATAGAGGTGCTTGAAGCACTTCATTGATATATTTCTACAGATTTGTTACAAAGGCCATTTCTATGGTTTTCCTCCTTTCCTGAAGAAGCATTTTCTTGATAAATTACCAATACAGAAGTACAAAAGCAAGTAACGATGCACATAATGCTCTTCCGCCTTGTTGCTTGGACATTGTCACCGCTATTACGGAAAAATGTGTTCTTGCAGCTCAATATGTGCATAACTTCTCATGCAGGTATTCACCCATTTCTGCCTGCTAGCACAAAGCAGCAGCCATTAGAAGGTGATTCTGCAACAAGCCACTTTGTCAAGACCTACAAAACACGGATGTTCAACTACCGTCTCAGTAGAGCCCGTCGGGTCATAGAGAATGCCTTCGGCATAATGGCACAGAAGTGGCGCATCCTGCGCCGCCAGTTCAAAGCTAAAGATGGCAATGCGAAAAGGATTATCTCTGCTTGCGTAGTTCTGCACAACTTCCTGCTCAAGGAGTCCACCAATTCCCGATCTGCATACTGCCCTCTTGGAACAACTGAACATGTAGACAAGCAGGGAAACAACAGTGAAGGCAGCTGCAGGGCTGAGGACAGTAGCAACAATGCACTGCCACCTCTGCGTAGCACAGGCTGTCACTTAACCAGGTAATGCAGTTTTTATGCGGCACGGTAAATGGAATTAAGTATCCATAAACATATAAAATGCGTGTTAGCATTTCTGAAAAGTTATGTAATAAAAGCGACACATGCATCCCTTGTTGATGAGTAGCAATACAAATGCGAACAATAATTCTTCTTGCGATAAGTGTGCACATGTTTCAAATGTTAATATGACAATAATTTCGTTACATGTAATCTGCTTATATAATCCGTGACTGTACGGTTTCTCTAAGCACATCATCAGACACACGTAGTGAAATTCTCGCTCCAGTCAACACTGCCAAATTGCCTGACAACACAGTTTGTCTTGCAATCATTGCACACGTGTTGCAAACGAATAGAAACTGTCGCTATGTCTATTGTCGTGCCTGCAAGTTCCTTGCAATGACTACCAAGAAGCCGCGCTTCACGTGGAGGTGTACAGAGGAGTTATGCTGCAATGTGGCCATTCAAAGTTCAAAATCAGTGGTTTTCTTCAAGGGTCAATATTGACACGTGTACTTATATTTATCGGGCGACCACGTTTCGCCGCCTAATAAATCTTATCGCACAGCGCGGGACGCGCCTGCATGTAACCGAAGATTCTGGGAAGTTATCGATGCGTCTATCTGCTGTCTGTTGTCGCCGAACCTTGTGTTATCTGATTTCATCGCGTGACTCGAATGGTGTACAACTTTGTGGAAGGCACGCGGGTCCCAACGATTAGTCTGGAATATTCGATGACTATTGTATAAAAGACGACGCGCTGGACCCGCTGATGAGATTTTCGACGATCGGCGACCGTGTTCGCCGCTATCGTTGTGCTATAAGTGTAGCCTGTTTTTGTGGGCACAGGTTCGCCCAATAAAAGTTGGTTTTGTACTTCACAGTATTGCTACTGTGTTCTTCAACGTCACCACCACGTGACATCTGGTGGAGGTGCTTTTTGTTCATGTCCCGGACGCCCCCGACATGCCGCCATCCAAGCCCCGACCGCAAAGAGAACACCAACGTAGTCCCGGATAATTGAGCAAGCCGCCGTCTTCAACAGCTGCCCCCGGAGCACGGACTTCTACCTGAGAAGACCAAGAAGATTGTGGCCAAGGCAACCCCAATGGCAGCCCCAGCGTCCCCCATCGGGCTGCAGCAGCCCAGGGAACCACCGACGTTCCGCTGTTCCACATTTGAGCACCCGGAAAGCTGGCTGGAAACCTATGAGAAGGTCGCTACGTTTAGCAGCTGGGCAAGTCACAAGCTACGACATGTCTATTTCGCATTGGAGGACGCCGCCAGGACGTGGTTCGAGAATCGAGAAGCCACCTTGACGACATGGGACCTCTTCCGAAGCGGCTTCCTGCAAACATTTTCAAGCGTCGTGCGAAAACAGCGAGCCCAAGCTCTACTGGAGACTAGAGCACAGCTGCCGAATGAGACGATCGCTATCTTTTCTGAGGAAATGAGACGTCTTTTCCTCCACGCCGACCCAGAAATGTCCGAGGAGAAGAAAATCCACCTACTGATGCGTGGTGTAAAGGAGGAACTTTTCGCCGGAATGGTAAGAAGCCCACCGAAGACCGTCGACGAGTTTCTTCGTGAGGCGACGAGCACCGATAAGACACTGGAATTGTGGAACCGGCAATTCGACCGACGCACCATGCCAACAAACTACGCCGTAACTCAATCCCTGGCCACGGACGATCTGTGCGAGACCATCAGGGCCATTGTGCGCGAAGAACTGTGCAAGGTCTTGCCATAGTCGCAGCCTCAAGTGGCCTCAATCGCCGACATCTTGAAAGAAGAGGTGCACGGATCGCTTGGAATTCCTGAGGTGCAACAACAATTACAGCAGCCCCAGCCAGAAGCGCTGAGTTATGCCGCCGTCGCACGCCGCGACCGCGCTAGCGCCCTGTGACGCCGCAATTCTGTCGTCCGCCGCCGCCCAGCGCACCAACGCGAGGAAGACAGACATTTGGCGCGCCCCCGCCCAACGCCCGCTGTGCTACCACTGCGGTGAAGCCGGCCATGTGTACCGCCGATGCCCATACCGCGACCTGGGATTGCGAGGCTTCGCCGTCAACGCACAGCGCCCGAGGGAAGGTGAACGCCCTCGTGACATCGCCGACTACCTCGCCGCTACTCAATGGAGTCCTCGACGACCATCCCGTTCACTGTGACCAGGCCGCTACCTGTCGCCGCAGCGCCGACCATACACTGGCCCAGCCCGTGGCTGGTCCGTCAGCCCATATCCGGAAAATTTAAAGCAGCAACCAATGGATATGCGGTTGCTGTTCGTCGAACTTACTAAGATCCTCCGCCGCCGACGAAGACGCCGAAAAGACTATCTCGACGACTTAACAACGACGATACACTGCCGTCCCGATGAACTCTGGCAGGAAAGAACACGCTAACGAAAGACCACCTGACGATGCCACATACCAACCACAGGTCAACGCGACGCAGCCGTGATCCGACGCCAAGGCCTAACTGTAACGCAAGAGAAAGAACCACCGACCTCGACGTGCTTCTCGACGGCCACGTATTCACCGCCTTAGTAGACACAGGAGCCGATTACTCTGTCATGAGTGGACCCATCGCAGCCGAATTAAAGAAAGTTAAGGCTGCATGGGAAGGCCCATTAATTCGGACCGCTGGAGGACACCTCATCACGTCGAGTGGAGTCTGCACGGCAAGAATTACCATTCATGACCGGACTTACCCTGCCACCTTCGTTATCCTGCAACAGTGTTCACGAGACGTCATTCTCGGCATGGACTTCCTGAACCATCACGGCGCAATCATCGACCTGATGTCGAAGTGAATAACGCTGTCGAAAGATCAAGCGATACCGCCGCAGAGCCTTCGTAGTCACCACGCCTTAAGTGTGCTCGAAGATCAAATGAGCATCCCGCCTCGCTCCAGCATTGTTATTTCGGTCGGCACCGAAACACCCACTGACGTAGAAGGCGTCATCGAAGGCGACCAACGTCTACTGCTCGACCGTGAAATTTGCGTCGCAAGAGGGATCGCTCGACTGCACGGAGGAAACACAAAAGTGTTGCTGACAAACTTTAGCCAGGAGTTCAAGCACATCAACAAGGGCACGACGATCGCATACATCGAGGAAATTCAGGAAACCAGCGATGCGTTTGTCCTCTCGGATTCTGTCGCATCTACCCCGACGACCGTAGTTACCTAGCCAGACTTCGACATAAATCAGTCTCCCCGCGATTAAGCAGCAAAAGCTCAGAAGTCTGCTTCGACGATACAAAGAGTGCTTTTCGACGTCGTCGAGGATTCGACAAACACCAGTCGCAAAGCACCGCACAATAACTGAAGAGTGCGCTCGACCACTCCGCCAGAGCCCTTACCGAGTTTCGAAGCGAGAACGCGAAGCTATAAGACAAGTAAACGAAATGCTGCGCTACGACATCATCCAGCCGTCGGAACGCCCGTGGGCGTCTCCAGTTGTTTTAGTGAAGGAAAAGGACGGAACCCTACGTTTCTGCGTCGATTATCGTCGACTGAACAAAATCACGAAGAAAGACGTATACCTCCTCCCACGGATAGACGACGCATTGGCGACGACGCATGTACCCGAAGTTTCTGGAAAGTTATCGATGCTTCTATCCGCTGTCTGTTGTCGCCGAACCTTGTGTTATCTGATTTCATCACGTGACGCGAATGGTGTAGAACTTTGTGGAAGGCACGCGGGTCCCAACCATTAGTCTGGAACATTCGATGACTGCTGTATAAAAGCCGACGCGCTGGACCCGCGGATCAGATTTGCGACGATCGCCGACCGTGTTCGCCGCTATCGTTGTGCTATAAGTGTAGCCTGTTTTTGTGGGCACAGGTTCGCCCAATATTAGTTTTATCCTTCACAGTATTGCTACTGTGTTCTGCAACGTCACCGCCACGTGACAATATCAATAGCATTTTCACATAGGCAACCTATTCAATAGTACATCAGCAATATTCATGATTATGGAGAACTTCCCAGGAAGCATGCAAAATCATGGCTTTGGGTAGTCCTACACTGCCTGCTACTGGTACTCCTGCATATGCATAATTGTGCGATACTTCTTTCTTAAGAGCTGCCTACAAAATGCGGGACGACCTTGCCAAGTACTTTGTACCTGATGGCCATCTGGCCATCATCATCAGCTGGCCATCTTTCCAAGGCCATCATCTGGCCTTGGCAAGAGTCCATGATCATGGTCAGAACGCTGTACAGTGGTGAGTAAAATGTTTATTGACATATTGGGGGTCCTTCTATGTGGCGAAATTCAGCGACGAAGCTAATTGTCATATATGTCATTTTGCTGCTTAGGTTCTATCACGTTCTCGTGCATAACTTGTAGTACCGTGATTGCGTCTATTTGCTGGTGTGTATTAAGTAAACGGAGCTGTTGTGCGATTGTGGTACTGGTGAAGTACGGGAGGTCGTGCGTATTTCTCGTTGACTGGGGCGCTTTTACTGCACGCAATTGATGTAGACACTCTGAGGCAATGTCGACATGTGACACTGATTGTGCAGATCTGAAAAAAAAGAAACATAGTGTATACTTGAGCAACATAATCCCTTATTTGTGTGTGCCCTTATCTTACCTGGAATCAGTGGTGGACATTCTGGGAATATTCCGTGGCTTGTTCATTCAGAGGAGAAAATTTAGGTTAACATTGTCAATCAGAGGCTGTGCTACAAAATCGCATTATATATGTGGATATGATAGCACGCATACATGCGGAGTTCTTAAGTGATCCTAATGCAACTACTTGCCTTTCAGCTTGAAACGCTGTATCTTGGTCTGTATCCCCAATGTCTCTTGACCTGCAGAAGAAATTGCTGTGACCACATATAGATTGTACTGAACCTAAACATATAGACTGAAAAGTCAAGCTTATTTTGGGGGATTTTCAGGTCAACACTGTTAAAAAGATTACTCTCACCTATCTGGTTCGATTACTGCAGGTATTATGAAACGTGGTGATGATCCCGCACCAGAAAGCTTGTCCACGAAACACGCATCATAATTGTAATCCTCCAGCTGGCTTGTCTTGGCGACGTCCGTGCTGCTTGCCATGCATGTGCTTTGTCGATGCACAACTGGTGTTCTGTGTTATGTGTGATTCATCAAAAAAGCCAGCGGAACACTTTTGAGCTTCAAATATTCATCACAGCTTTGTAGAATATTGTTTGCGTCAAATGAACATGGACTGTTGCTTTATTAAAGCAACGCAAAATAACATACGGCAACTTGACAAATAAGATGTTTCAGTGGAATTTTTCAAATGTGCGGATGCAGGGATGAAAATATGCACTGAAGCCACAATACATAGAACTCAGTGCAATTTCAGTGCATTTATTTGGTTCTGTTGACATACGAGTCCATTTACCCTTTAAGAAGGGAAGATGAGCTGAACTCGTAGAGCGCATATTTGCAAAAAAGATAAGTCACGAGACTAGCTCGTCCAGTGCTTTTTTGTTATTCGTGCATACTTGCAGATTATTTGAGCTCCTGTAATGGTATGCGCTTCTTCCAGAAGGTACGCATGCGTTTTCTGCTTCTTTGTAACAGCACATATTGCGATGACTTGCTGAAGAGTACTGTTCACAGTGCAGACTACGTTTTGTTACTTTCCGTCTCGATGAAAATGGGATCCTATGTGGTAGAAGTGCGCGCTTCAAGTCGTGATCAGATGGAAATAAAATGGGAGGAATGTTTGAGTTCAGCCTCTTCAAATAAGAGAGTCAAATAGGCCTCAGGCAGCAAGGTCTGCCTTGTTAAACTGTAAAAAAAATACCATTTTATAATAGCCTACACATTGCTGACAAACCTTCTGTGCTGAAAAGTAAACGCCGTTATTGTTAGACATTGCCCTCTTCAGGTACAGGCGATTTTGAACTAACATCAGACCACACTGGAGTGTAGTAAAATCCTCTTTCGGTTGAATTGATAATATTTCGTGATTCATGTAAGCTAAACCGTTCTGAACAAAAGTTCCTGCACATCGTTGTTTTTATTAGCACTAGAATTGTTTGCCAGGATTGAAAAAATTCTGGCTTCATTGGAAGCTTTCCCTATTTTTTTGTCCAAGTGCTGCGACAGGTACCTTCCAACTTACCCTTCACGACTCCGAAAATGAATGTTTGTGCAGATGCTGAACCAAATAAAAGAGATGATACTTTTGTTTAGCATGCCATAGGTTACAAAAATCATTTCATGACCAACTTAAAAATATGCAACTGTTATTATTCATCATGCAAAAATCATCTAGTAGTACTTCGTTATTCATTAGTGATTGTTCATGCGTGTGTTTCATCAGAGCAGTTATTCATTAGGAGTGATGCTCATATTATACAAAAAGTGAGGATGTGGCCAACATATCAATACTTAGGAAATATTTAGCTTTGCCATCACAGCATGTGTGCGTGTTGCTCTGGAGCTCTAAAAGTGTAACTGCATGACTATTGACATATGTTCACATCGCCACTGATATAAAGGTTATTCATCAATGCTATGCACAGTTATTTACAATTCTTCCCTTTCACAATGGTCACAATGTTTATTCTGTGAACACTGCGCCACCACTTGTGTACTACTGTTGTACTTTGATGCCAAGTCATTCATTTTTTCCTCCGTCTCAATGCATTCACTATATATTTTGCTTTCATATTAGTTGACCAACTGTGTGTATGTGTAATAGAGAGCATTTTGCGTGTACAGGATTTATGCACGGGTTATTTTCTTTGTAATTCTTTTGTTCATATCCTGCATGTAACTGACTGAAATTGAAGTAATAAAGTAGACCTAACAGTCATGGTGAGTTTACATTGGTTCTCGCATCACCGTGCCCATCAGGGACATCAATTCTTCGAAGTGCACCCACTTCACTGTTGGCACGTCCACCGCACCTGCTCCATTTCTTATAGTCGTTTATTTTATTCCGGTGCTTCTCGAACGTATTCTTTAAGTTCTTAAATTTGTTTTGAGCTGCCATTCCTGCAAACATTGCATTTTTTTATTGACACATGTGTGCAGAAGTGTAGCTTCGGTCAAAAATTGTAATTAGCCATTCACAAGTGAAATCGTAAGACTTCCTTATAGCGGTATCATTAACATATACTGCACTGTTATCATGCCAATAAAATAATGTAGCTATCGAATACTATGTGTGCAATGTTAGGCTACACATTGTCTGAAAATTATTTTCTTTGGAGAATATACATTTAAAAAGACAGAGTGAAGCAAAATACCAAAGTGCACAGTGTGATTATTTTGCCCTATGACTCGCCTGCCAAATATCTCGTTCGATGCTCCACCCGGGTCGGAGCACCTCTTGACTACTCGCGAACGCGAAAAGCGCCGAAAGGCATTAGCATCGGGAAAACGCATTGCTTCAATATCGTGGCCCTGCGCTGTTTGCATTGAGAGAATGCAGCACCTACTTGTGCACTCGCCTGGCAGGCTGTCGAACAAAAACAAACGGGTTCGCTTGCCGAGCAACACGCGTTGCGACTTTTTTATGGACGACTTGAGATCTGTTCTGACACCCTAGCGCAAAGCTCTAGCATCGCAAGGTTGCAGCCTCGCAATACTCAGCTGGGACTTGTAAATGATGAAGAAACAAATATCGCAGAACACGCACTTACCACTCAATCAGGGCTCACGACCGATCTTGTGCCCCAAGTCATCCTTTAGCACGTTGTCTTTGTGCTTCAAGTGGCGCTTATCGAAAAGGACGGGGTGGTTGCGCACGAGTTCGATTAGGATTTCAGATGTGGATGTCGCGGCGGACTTTAACTACTGCGACATGACGTGAGACGGGGCCGCCATCTTTGAAAGTTTCGTTTCGGGCTCCCCGATTGGTCGGCGGCGAGGCAATCCGGTGGCAGCTGCCGCAAAAAATCGGTCCAGGAGCACTCGGCGCGGAAAGGGATATTCCGGCGGAGCTCGCTGCCGCCGTACTAGGTACCGGCCGCTGCAGACGCCGAATGTCTCAGTGTGACTGAGGCATTGCCACTGGCACGCATCGGAAAGCTTCGGCACGCGCCGACGGGTCAAAAGCGTCGAACACGGCGAAGAGTGACGACGTGCAGCGATTATATCTACTGCCGATACTAGAAGTTTGCCGACGTGAGGCGAAGCTGCGCTGGCGTGCACCAATGAGAGACTGCGACGCGTCGCAGGCGTCAACCAATCGGAGGCTGTGAAGGTGCCGGCACCAACGTTGTACGTGGACGTACAACGCTCGCGACGGTGTTCCTGAAGGACAGTGTTGTAATAGTAGGCAGACGACGACACGACCGACGATCTTGGGTTATGGCAATGCGACGTGGATCCGAAGCGACATCGAACGACGCCGACTAATCCAACCGTCCCACTGGGTTCCGCCGGGCTCAGTGCGATCGTCTGGTAAAACAGCAAACCGAATCACGATTGCCGCAAGGTCTGTGCTTGTTGTATGTGTATTTTGCTGTGCTCAAAACGAATGGAAACATGTTTACGAGCTCCGGTCTGGATAATCAGCAATCGCCTATCGCCGGTGTTGTTTACGTTACGCGTAGGCCTAGCGCGTCCATCGAGTTCGTAACTGGCGAGAGAACGAGGCCAGGTAGGAAACTCTGTTGAATGCAATGAATTTATTAACAAGGTTACATAACAGCGATTTAAAATATACTTTGCGCGGTGAACCTCGGTGTGCTTGCTGTCAAGACCGGAATCCGTCGTCACCGTTGACGAAGCCAGCCGTCGCACTCTCGGGCACATCTCAGGGATATATGACCACATGCGTTGTGTATTTTTTCCGATTTGTGCATTTTACGACGTTAAAACGTTTTTAAATTTGAGGACAAATGATTCACGTGTGATGCCACGCGATCGACAAGTTGCCCTTCGATACAGCTGCTTGTGAACATTGCTCAGCGTTCAGCCATCAGTTGCATGTGCGCGAGAACTGAACCAGAGATATCCGCACATGAAGACTACAGTACAGTACATGAAAACAGTACATGAAGAATAAATCCACTAATGGTGGGGTAGCACGTATAGAAACCAGTGGCCGGCGATAGCAAACAAATCGACGTTTCCGGCCTTGCGAAACTGCGCGGAAGGCGCAACCGCACCGGAAGCCTCCATCGTACACCACGACCCATACTGATCGATTGCTATGGGCCGTGCTGTTTGCTGTTGCCGCGCTTGCTGTTGGCGTGTAGTTCTTTGTGTGTCCGAAAAACATGGCTGTAATGATCGCCGACACTGTATTGCTGATGGCTGCTGTTGAGCAGCGGCCTGCTTTATGAATGGCCCGGCACTGCAACATAAGAACAAATTTGTTAAAGCGGCTCTATGGCGTGAAGTAGCGGCCGCCGTCATGCCTGTTGGTGCGGGCATTGAAGGCGAGTTGACTGGTGGATTTTGATGCTTTGCTTATGTCAGCACTATTACAACACATTATTGTGATTGTCATTCGCACAGAAGGCGTTGAACTTGCCCAGAAGCGATGGAAGTCGCTACGGGACAAGTTTCGACGCCTCTTCTTTGCCCACAAGGATCAGCACAGAAGTGGCGCCAGCCAAGTGGATGCCGAATCGTTGGGGAGCTCATGGCCCTTTTTTGACGCGCTGCTGATCTAGAATGACAAAATGCAGATAAGGGTGTAAGTGTTCATTCGGCCAAAATTTCATAAAGTCATTTGCGCACACAGCTGCAGTTCTTTGTTGGGTTACCTTTACTGTACGATATGCGTGCTAGAAGAAACCGAAATTTTGCTATAGCGTCGTTACTGCTTATTTCATCACATTTTAAGCATGTCCCCCTCAAAGTAGCCCCTCTACTGGCAATACACTGTTCCCATCATTTCTTCCATTCTTTTAGAAAGCTTCCTGGAACGACTTATAGGATGGAGTGCAGGTCTGTTGTCCCATTGTGCAGAATATCCTATGTGGTTTGAAAACAATGCCTTTTAGACGTAGTTTGTAGTTTCTGAGACAGGACAAAGTCAGCTGGGGCTAGGTCTGTAGAATACCGTAGATGGGGCACCACAGGGGCGTGATTTTTTGCTCGATAGATGCGCACAAGAAGCGACAAGTGGGCTGGTGCATTATCGCGACGCTACATGCAAGTATGGTTTTCCCACAATTCAGGACTGAGCACAGCAACCCTCAAATATGCCATACTTCCTTGTTTCCCATGTGACTCCATCGTACAATTTCCTGATGTACAATTCCTCTGCAGTCAAAAGTACAACCAACATCACCTTACTGTTTAGCTGACTCATGCGCGCTTTTTTATAAGGAGACCTTTCGCTCACTCACTGCGACTGCCACTTCATTTTAATATGCACCTTTTATGACATTCTTAAAGAAGTTTTCATAGGGAGTGGCAAGCAGTTCCTGGCCAATTCAAACACAAGTCTGTTTCTGGTCATCAGTCAACAAATGCGGCACGAATTTTGCAGTGACACGACGCATCGGAAGTCATTCAAAATTTGATGGCGTGATCCTACATGATGCCTACTTGTCAGCTACTTCTGGAACAGTTAAACGACGATTTGCTCAAATCGCAACACTAACTCTCTCGACATGGTCATCTTCTGTTGATGTGGAAAGTCGTCCAGGCTTCGGATCATCGCCGACTGACATTCTGCTGTGTTCAAGCCGCTTAAACAACTCGTAGCACTGAATGCTTCTCATCCACCTCCCCCCTTTTGCTTGGCTATGCAATGTAATGTCTATGTGAACGTTTTGCCAAGTTTGTAGCAAAATATTAGTTACATACACATTGTTCTTCAAGCTCTTTCCCCGCAGAGGCGTCTGCATAAGCAGGCGTTTGGTGTCTTGCGACACCACATACCCGAGCACACGAGGGTTGGAATCTCCCGCGTCTAACTGTACGTGGCTTAGCTGTGTCCGGGGAAAAGGGGATCCTGGGGGTTGAGCCAATGCCGGGTGTTTGGACCTCTAGGGCCCCCCGACGGAGGCAACACACCTCTTTGGCCTCTGCTTCACGTAGATGGCACACCCGGACTGACCCACCCGGGGGAAATCGGTAGTTGCGTTTTCCTGTCTCTCGCTCTCTCTCCTGCCTTCGTCTTTCTCTCTCTTTTCACCTTTCCTATCTTCTCCTAGATTCCGCTTAATTCCAATTTTTCCAGGCAGCAAGGGTTGGCTATTCACCTTGTGTGAATAGCCAACCTAGGTTATCTCATATTTGGTTATAGTGATAACATGCAGCTGGCGTTTACAGGACCTGTTTTTTACAGTCCCCTTCTAGGGCTCCACGGTGGGTGGCTGGACTTATAGCAGAAAATTAAATTCCCCTATGGGAATGTCCTTCTCACCGCTCCTTGATCGCACTCAGAAAAGAGGGCGCACCGAAGATGTATTTAAGTTCTTTGTTCGTGAAAGACCCAACTTCCCACGATTTCACGTCATTCACTCGGAAAAGTCAGATACACAAGTATGCACGAACCCGAAGGTGGGCGCAGCCGAGGCTGCCTCATCCTCCCAGGTCCCTTCCAGCGCTGGCAACGGCCGGCGCAGCCAAATTCCCCAGAGAGCTCCATCGACCTCCGGGCTGGTGGGCGCAGGGGCTTGCCCTCCCAGGCGGGACTCTCCCTGGTAACTTCTCGCTCGCAAGAGCACGTGTCCGGCGCCTCACAAGAGGCAATGGACACTACACCTATCCGCACGGCGCGCCAAGCGCGTAAGGAGCAGCGAGGTTCCCTCGAACGCTTCAGAAAGGGCAAAACCCCGATCACAGGGCCTCGAGAGAGCTCTGTAATCTAATCTCTGAAATCTCTAATTATTACTTCTGTTTCTGTACACAGAGCTACCTATTGACTTCCAATATGGATACACAAATAATTCAATAGAACGTCAGAGGTCTTCTAAGAAACCTTGATGATGTGCAGGAATTCATCCAAAAACACAATTCAAAAGTGTTGTGTTTACAGGAAACACACTTGAAATCGAAACACACAAACTTTCTCCTACAGTATGTTAAGTTTCGCAAAGATGGCGATAATGCTGTCGCATCATCGGGCGTCATTGCCATTGTTATTCATAAAAGCATAGCGTGTCAACGTTTGCAGCTACTAGCGTTCGTCTAAGCAGTGGTGGTTCGACTTGTTCTCCTAAACAAACTCATCACCATTTTCTCGCTTTACATACCTTCACATTACCAATTAAACAAACATAAATTTCAGTCCTTTATAGATGAATTGCCAGAACCTTACGTTGTTCTTGGCGAGTTCAATGCGCACAGCAGCCGATGGGGAGATTCTCTTATCGATGCGCGAGGTCGCCTTGCTGAACAATTCCTTTTTCCTCTCGTGCGTGCCTTCTGAATAAGAAGGAACCCACATATTACTGTGTTGCAAACAGAACCTTTTCCTCAATTGATCTCAGCATAACTTCCCCGACCATACTGCCTGAACTCGAATGGGAAGCTATGAAGAAGCTTTACGGGAGCGACCACTTCCCCATACTGCTAAGAACATATAAAGAAAACGAATATCTACCACAGGCTCCTTGGTGGAAGATCGATACAGCCGACTGGGAGAAGTTCCGAACTCTCACTCGTATCTCATAGAATGACATGTCTTCTTTAGGAATTGATGCTGCTGTGCAGTCTTTTATAGCCTTGATTATAGATGCTGCATGTAAATGCATATCAGAAGTAAATGGCTTGGCATGTAAACGGCGCGTCCCGTGGTGAAACGACGACTGTAGGATCGCTCGTAAGAAAGGAAACAAAGCGTGGGCGTTGCTACGCACCTCCCCCACTGCGGAAAATCTTATCAACTTTAAAAAAGTAAAATCCCAAGGCAGGCGAGAAGATACAGGCCGACAGACCAGAAGTTTTTATCGGGTATCAACTCGTATACAGATGAGGCCAAAATCTGGAACAGGGTTAATAGGATATGAGGGCGACAAACATACTCCCTCCCTTTGGTAAACACACAAGGCGATACCCTGCAAGACCAGGCAGATTCACTTGGGGAGCATTTTGAGAGCGTGTCAAGTTCAACCAATTATCCACACTATTTTCTCAAATATAAACAAATAGAAGAACGTAAGCTATTCACAAGAAAAAGTCGAAGGAATGAGCCTTACAACCGTCCGTTTAGTATGGCTGAGCTGGGAGCTGCCTTGATCACATGCAAGAGCTCTGCACCAGAACCTTATAGAATTATGTACGACATCACTAAGAACGTACACACTGATACACAACTGAGTTTACTGGCACTTTTCAACCCTATTTGGCTGCTGGATATCTTCCACTTGCATGGAGAGAAGCGATTGTGATTCCCATTCTGAAGCAACGTAAAGATCCTTCGTTGGCGTCAAGTTACCGCCCGATAGCCCTCACAAGTTGTATTTGTAAGCTGTTTGAGAAAATGATTAATCGGCGACTCATGCATTTCCTGGAATTAAACCAAATGGTTGATCCTTTTCAGTGTGGCTTCAGAGAAGGGTGGCCCACAACCGATCACCTTCTGCGCATTGAGGGAAACATTCGCGACGCCTGTCTACACAAACAATATTTCCTATCCGTATTCCTCGATATGGAGAAGGCGTACGACACAGTGTGGCGGTACGGAATCTTGAGAGACTTGTCGCGAATGGGCATCCGTGGCAATATACTCGCCCTAATAGAAGGCTATTTGTCCAACCGTACATTCTGCGTGAATGTCGGGAGTGTAGTTTCACGTCCATTTATGCAGGAAACTGTTGTACCCCAAGGAGGTGTGCTCAGTTGCACCCTCTTTATAGTTTAGATGAACATACTCCCCGTTTCATTACACCAGCTATATTTTATTCTGTCTAAATAGATGACATACAAATAGGTTTTAAATCCTGTAACCTTGCATTGTGCGAAAGACAAGTACAGCAGGGACTGAACAAGATATCTAACTGGGCAGGCAAAAAATGGGTTTAAAGTCAACCCCCAGAAAAGTTCATGTGTTCTCTTTACAAGAAAGAGGGGCCTGGTTCCAGATCCGGGCATGGAACTGTGTGGACAACAAATACCTGTCAAGGAACCGCACAAATTTCTAGGTGTAATACTTAACTCTAGGCTTACCTTCATCTCGCACATTATATATCTCAAAACTAAATGTCTAAAAACAATGAACTTGCTGAAAATGCTATCACACAACATGGGGTAGCGACAGGAAATGCCTAATGAATATTTACAAGAACCTCGTTCAATCATGCCTAGACTGTGGTGCCATAGTATACAACTCTGCCGCTCCGAGCGCACTAAAGATGCTGGATCCCGTCCACCACCTCGGTATCCGTCTGGCGACAGGCGCATTCAGAACTAGCCCGATTGAAAGCTTATATGTAGAATCGAATGAGTGGTCACTCCATATGCAGAGATCATATATCAGCTTCACATATTTTCTTAAAATGCACTGTAATCTTGATCATCGGTGTTCTAAAACCATTAGTGATTTGAAGTACACTGCCCTTTACCACAATCGACCCTCAGTGAGAAGGACTTTTTCACTGCGCGTGAGAGCCCTTAGCGTGAACATGGATGGCCCACTCTTCGAACACCGCTTTATACCTCCAGCGAAGTATCTACCTCCGTGGGAGTGGCAGGCGATCGAATGTGATATATCCTCATTAATGCTTACAAAACATGCACCAGAACTCGAACTTCGGATGCATTTCCATTAACTCCAATCGAAGTATTCTTGTCCTGAATTTTACACCGATGCATTAAAATTGCATGTTGGCGTGTCTTACGCGGCCGTTGGCTCCTCTTTTTCTTAATCAGGTGTATTGAACCCCCATACCAGTATATTTACTGCAGAAGCCTATGCAGTACTGTCTGCGGTTAAACATAAAGAAATTAGGACTAGTAAAAGCAATTATATTTACGGACTCGTTAAGTGTCGCCAAAGCGCTCATGTCCTTAAGGAAACAGAAAAATCATGTTCTTATACAGCTTTACTCGTATTGTATTTGTGCAATATTTATTCAGCTCGTAGACATGTAATATTATGCTGGGTTTCTGGCCATAGATGCATCGAAGGTAATGTACTGGCCGACCAGATGGCCACATGAATTACATCGCAAGCTATCAACCCTACCACTCCTATACCTATCACAGATCTCAAGCCTTTTTTGCGAACTAAACTTCGAAGACACTGACAACGCTCGTGGGACAGAGAAGCAAATAATAAGCTCCATTGATTAATCCAAAGTTAGGTTTCTGGCCCTCCGTTACTAAATCACGAAGAGTTGACGTCCTATTCTGCCGACTCAGAATAGGACACACATATGGTACTCACAATTTTCTATTGACTGGCAATGATCCTCCAACCTGTGGTAGATGTGGTGAGCGGCTTACCGTCCTCCACGTCCTCGTGGAGTGTCGGGAAGCCGAAAGATAAAGAAGGGAATACTTTCCTCTAGCATACCGCTATTGTCTCCCTCTCCATCCTGCTATGTTTATTGGTAAAGAACCCCTTTTTGCCACCAAAGCGGTCCTAGGTTTTTTAAAAGAGGTGGTCTTGTATGTTAATACCCCAAAGGTTTCGTAGCGCATCCTCTCTACAGGGGATGCTGCTGTGATAGTGGTCCTTTTATAGCACGCGCCTTCAGGTCCTTGCGCTTCAAGGGCCCTGTTATGGCAGTAGTGCTTTTAAGAAGTTTTTATGCTGCGATCAATTTTAGCACATTGCGTTTCTTTCACAAGGTATCTTTCGCGTCCTTGGCACCCTTTATAGTCATTGTCATAATTTTATTACATGTATTCTAACGTCTTTTAGGCCCCTTTACAGCCATGTGCTATCCTTTGTTCGTAATTTAGAGCTCCGCATTGAACACATTCACATTGGTCTGGCGCTATTTGATCATATTTGGCCCTTGCGCCACAAAACACTATACTCATCATTGTCATCAAGCTCTTTCATTGTCACTTGGGCACTAATCCGTCAAACAGCTTAGGCACTTGCTCAGTTCAGCAGCTAAAGTGCGTCAAGTAACAGGCAGAGTGAAACGCGGTAAATGGCAGTTCGTTGTCTAAGCCTGCCACTATGTGTGCTCAATAGCTGCAGCACACTCCCTGTGCATGTTGGCGTGCAATTTATTTACAAAGTTTCGTTCGTTTTTAACTACCTCGTACAGTGCAGCGTGTGCTTTTTTTTAAGTACGCATTGATAACGGACGTAGCTGATGTTGATATGCTGTTAGGAATGGCCGTACGGGGTGGCAACGTGCCAGCTATTTCAGCCCGCTGCATGTGTTCCAATCCAACTAGACGGGGCGCACTTCAGGGAACTGCGGATAACCGGCAGCCACGTGGCGCGGGGTCAGCTGAGGAATGTGGTACCCGGCCGCGCCACCCGGGATGGAGCAGATTTCTGCGAAGCCCCTCTGACGTCGGCTCCGGACGTTTACACCTGTGTGTGTGTGTGCAACACGAGTATGTGAGCCCGCCTCCTCCAAAAGGGCGGGTCATCTTCGGTGACGTCGAACGATGACTGGATGAATGTTTCCGATTGCTTGGAATCAAGGGGGGCCACAAGTGCTTATAAGCAGCGTTTACCGGCTGCTAGGGTGTGCTCGTTGTCATGCTCGAAATGTCATAGTGAGCTGTGTGCTCGTTGTCATGCTAGAAATGTACTAGTGAGCTGCGTGCTCGTTGTAATGCTCGAAATGTACTCGTAAGCTGTTTGCTGTATGTGTCTTGCGGGCTCCATTTGGGAGTCACGCTAGACTGTCGATGTAAGTCTTGTTTTAAATGTAAATCCTGCAAATAAATCCTGTTCGCCGAGTTCCTCTCTTGGACCGTCAACTCCTTCAAATGGTGGCAGAGGCGAGATCGTCCGACGACTCCTACATCTGGTTGACAGCGGTGGGATCGTCCGACGAATCTAATAATGCCCACAGGTGTGCGATGATTTGAGCAATGCCATCTTTTGCTGATACATGGTAATGTGCTGTTCCTTTGTTCACTTTTATTGTGGAATGCAAGGACGACTTTTCTCTGTCCTCTTGGACAGCTACTTTTGCATCATAGTTACCTCCCTTGAGTACGCCATTACCGAATACAGGTTGCCTACTTCTGCAAATTCGGGCTTCTGAAATGGTTATCTGGAGATGAAAACCGAACGGCACACAATGAGAAGTTACTTGTGGGCGCATCTTGTGATGTACTCACATTTAGTGCGACCTGCAATGTGCAAGCTCTTTGCCATGCATTCTCACGTAGCTTGCATTGAGTGCCATAGTATTTCAGTTGCAGTAACATGACCACATTGCTTTTAATCAGCAGTCGGGTCATGCAAAGCTGGAGGTAACTTTATGGCGCTTTTACATACCCCACTTACTACAATGAACTCTATGTGCTAGACTTGCTGTATGAAAGTTGCTGTATAGTACTTTTGAAAACGAAACTAATCTCTTCAGCTCGAGCTGCCTTAACTACCACAAGCGATAGTGAGTGAGTGAGTGAGTGTCAACTTTATTATACAAGCGATAACAGTCCATCATGTACTTCCTGCAGCAGGAAGTAGAAACTGTGATTGCGATTTAGGTGAACGATGTGAAAAGACCAAACATATCGGTGCAAACTGGGCAGGCTAGGCTTGCTGAAACCAAGACGAGGCATCTGTTAGTCTAGATAAAATAGGATTAGCTTTAACAACCCCATTGAAAATCCCAGCATTGCGCATCATGAATTTTATGCTGGGCATAATGGAAAACATGGTGGTTATGATGGAATTTATCGTGGGTATTGGGTGGATGGTGGGTACGGTGGTAGATGGTGGGATGTATTGGTGGGATGCATACTGGGTGACTTGTCTCAATGGTGGGCAAGCTGGGTGAATGGTGGGTGTAGTGGATGGATGGTGGGATGACTACTGGGTGACCTGTGTAAATGGTGGGTGAATGCTGGGCGTGCTGGGAGGATGGTGGGTACATACTGGGTGAACTCTGGGAATGGTGGGTGAATGCTGGATGTGCTGGGTGAATACTGCATGTACAGGCTCGTCCACTCTTAGGGTGAACACGGCTCACCGTGGCCGCGCTCCGCGGGGCGCCAGTGCGTCCGGCCCGGCGGCGCATCGAAGCGAAGCGGCGCAGGCGCACACGGACCTCGGTGAGGCGCTTCGCGTGGTCTGCTACAGCGCCGGAGCGCGCCGCTCTGGCTTTGCTGTAAAGTACACTTCGCTAGACCCAGGTGACTGAGGGACCGAGGCGGCGTTGCGGGAAGGCGCATTTCACTAACTGGAGCATTTTCCAGCTGGTTCGGTCTACAGCTTGTGAACAGCCTGCTTAATCAATATACATTAACGGAAACGAGCTTCTCACCACATAAATAACTTAGCATGTTTTTAATAAGTGATGAGGGTAAAAATACAGTCATTTTTTCGCGCTCTTTATTACGCTGGGGCCATTTTATTTCACTCTCACAGCACTTGGTGTAGTGCATACCGAGAAACCTATTGGGCGCACTCTTCTCCGTTGGAGTCATCATGTGATGAGCCTAGCGCGCCATTTCGCGCATGTCTTGATGCTAGAACGAATTTGCTTAATTACCCAAAGGGACCGAAACCCGCAATAAATTCAACAGAAAGTTATAGAGCGATTGTTCAATCATACATCATCATGTTTGCAATCGATGTTACCATTAAGGAGGGTAATAATATTGCTTCAACAGCAACTAAGAAGTGACATCCGCTACTACGCGACTCTGTTATTGACGCGTTAATGTCGCTGTTGTTGGTTTTTTTTTGTTGCCGCAGTTTGAGTAAAATCACCGAAGCGGTGCCAGTCCTTTGACGGCTACTGACGCGAGAAGTAACATGCTGATTTAGAGGAATCGTCGGTCAATTATTTGATTACATTGATTAGGTGAAGTAAAACATGTGGCGCCGTCCTATTTTGGTTTTTTTTTCTCCTTGGAGTCAATGCACGCCGCATGCGAATGCTGTTTCCTTCCGTTTCGAATAGGTAATTGTAGTGGAAAATCTATAATCTACATGTCTGTTTTCTAGCTTAAATTACGTCTTGCCGGGAAATTAAGTCTGATTCGCTTCTATTTCATTTCAGTACTTCCTCGGAATAGATCATATGCATATTCTCACTAGCATATAATAATTTGTTAATTGTGCGGTATACGTCCCGAAGCGACACATGGCCTCTGCATTACACCATATAGGTGGGCATCCGGTAAATTTGGAGAAAAGGAGGAATTGATTTCTCTTTATTTTAGGGGGTAGGGGGGGGAGGTGAGGCTGAGTGGGTAAAACCAAAATATGAATACGGCACAGGAACCCTTGCCGCGAACAAGCGATGCTGTTGCCGTCGTGGGGAAGTGGCCGGTCTGTGTATTGGACGAACGCGGCCATGATAATTAAACTGGCGGTCATGAGCCGGCATGGTGTCGTCTGCCGACAGCATGCCGGTGGTCGGCCAATGGGCACGACATTTGTAAAAGCCAAGCCCGGCCCAAGCAAGATTGCTGTGGTCGGGCCAGTCCACTTTTTAACTGACCATGGGCGTTAAACTGACCAGGGGGCCCCCCCTCTTATTTTTTTTTTGCTTAGATCATGCTACCCCGTCCTAGCTTAATATGCCGATGCGGTGCAGCCAACGGCTGCTCAAGCGAGTGACTGGCCGCTCACGAGTTAAAATTTTGGGATGACTCGTCAAATCGAAAAACACCAGCGGTGTTTCCATTAAACGCATTTCTGTCAAATTGCATGATGAATTGCATTTTGTTTGGTTGCTGGTTGCCATGGCACTTCGGCGATAAAAACGCTGTAACAGTGCAGGATAATTTTATTTCCCCGGCGAACTTTCGGAAACTAGCCATGTCGCGGGTACCGGAAAAAGAAAGACGACGCATTGCAGGTCCGTGCCTAAATAACTATTCTCAACGCGTTATATCGGAGATAACAAAAAGGCCACTGAAAACTGTGAATCGAATCGTCCAGGCTTACAAGAAGATGGCGGATGCTCCCCGTAAAGCCCGGCAAAGAATGACCACTGAAGCTGAATGCATGACCATTGTTGCGGCGGCTGCTGCATACCCGACCTCCACCGTTCGGTAACTAAAAAACAGCCTCAGGCTGGGTTCTCAGACACGACTATCATGCGTCGGCTCTACGCCCCAGCTTAATAAAGAGCGTGAAAAAATGACTGTATTTTTACCCTCATCACTTATTAAAAACATGCTAAGTTATTTATGTGGTGAGAAGCTCGTTTCTGTTAATGTATATTGATTAAGCAGGCTGTTCACAAGCTGTAGACCGAACCAGCTGGAAAATGCTCCAGTTAGTGAAATGCGCCTTCCCGCAACGCCGCCTCGGTCCCTCAGTCACCTGGGTCTAGCGAAGTGTACTTTACAGCAAAGCCAGAGCGGCGCACTCCGGCGCTGTAGCAGACGACGCGAAGCGCCTCCCCGAGGTCCGTGTGCGCCTGCGCCGCTTCGCTTCGATGCGCCGCCGGGCCGGACGCACTGGCGCCCCGCGGAGCGCGGCCACGGTGAGCCGTGTTCACCCTAAGGGTGGACGAGCCTGTACGTACTGGGTGACATGTAAATGGTGGGTGAATGGTGTGTATGCTGGGTGAATGGTGGGTGTACTCGGTGGTTCATGAAACACATAGCGGAAGAAGAATGAGCGAATATATGTGACAGCCAGAAAACATGACCGGTCTGTGTGTCAATGGTTGTAACATTTGGAGTGATAATGGTGGGTGCCACGTACATTAACCTAAAAGTGCACTTAATTAACTTAATCACGTACATTAACTTAAAAGTTTCAGTGACCACGAAATTACGCATTTGCTTGCAAAATTGCAGGATACACGGCAAAGCTGGCTTATAAATTGATGATACATTCTCTCTCTCCCATATATTGCCAGGGTGTGTCAAATTACAATTCAACTTCCTTGCCCCCTTAAATCTCCTACAATTCAACTTTTACAAGAACGGAAATTATTACTGCATGTTTTCCTTGGCACAAGCAGAAGTTCCATGGGAAGTACTTAAGTAATGGTGAAAAAACAAATACATGTATACTATGCTTGTTTTTCGTAGTTTGCTGCTTCCACGTGGTTGCCTAATAGGAAGCTTTAGAAAACAAGTAGTTTAAGATACCTTAATGTAATGACTAATGAATGCGTACCATTCCTACACTTCGTAGAAAGGCATGAAAGGAAGCGGTTATGACAATGAAAGGTTCTGCTTGTAGCTTTCATAAAATCAACTTTGAGTGATGTGCTGAAAGCCAGTAGTTGTGCCTAAGATTTGTGTTACATAATGCTCGATTCTACTAATGTTACACTATACTAAACATTACGTGAGAAACAGAAAAGAATTTCACATTGTGATGGGAACAAAGGGTATTTGCTAAACACAAACGCTGTGCTTACAGATGGCTTGGCAGTTCTGTAACTCAAAAAAGCTGACACACATTCGCTAAGTAAATCTGTCATTTTAGCAGTAGTGTGACATAGGAGCTTATTATTTAGTTAGCACATTGTTGCTCATATCATCTTCTGTGCCATTGTCCAGACTAATGCATATAAACATCCTACATGCATAATAATTTGGTGGCAAGGCCAATTACCAAATTAACAAGATAGTGTAGAATCATATTTCAGCACAAGCTGAAATGAATTTGTTTTTTGCCTCATGACATACGAACTACAGGTGATGGAGGAATGAGATTTTGTGTACTGATATATACTTGAATGGAGTAACAATAGACGGCACAACCTATATTAGTGCTGAATTCATGTCGACATAATGCAACTGCTAGTTTTGAATAATATCTCAAAATGTCTTCTTAACTGGAAAAGGCAACAGTGCACAGATGAGAATTTTTTTTACTTGGAGCTAATGATATGAAGAAATGGCAAACACTACTCCTGACAAATAAACAATTATATTTGCCTTTAATGTGGTGCAAGGTCGCCAGCACTGGGCACTAGCTGAAATTTTGATAAATCAACGCGAGATGCACGTACTGCAACAAGTTTAGATAAGTTTGCTTTATAGTACGATTTCTACAGCTGGATTGCTATGATATTTCAACCTCACTAGAGGCATTTAACTGTCAAGCCGGAACATCTTTAAAAGGACACTTATTGAAGAAGGCGGACAAAACAAAATTAGTCACAATGTGACGTCATGTCCCACATGAAAAACACAACCTGATCAATATTTATTTAAAGATTGAGCGACCTCTTGAAGGATATGTAAATTTATTAATAAGTACCAAAAAAAAGAAAAGTATGAAAGTAAAAAAAAATACTTCCCACCCGGAATTTGAACTTGGGACCCGAGGATCATGAGTCTAGCATCTTACCACTGCACCACGCCGCTTTTTTTTTCTTTATTACCGGCTTGGCAAGTACATACAAATATTGTCAAATAAAACCGAATGTTAAAACTTCTAGTCGTTACTAAGACTGACGTGTCATGTTAAAATGGCTTCATCGAAACCAAACTGTCCAACACTGATAGCCAATTTCGCGGATCACTCAGCAGTTTCAACACTTCGCTTGTATAATTAACGTTCTCAGTAAAATAATACATTGCTGACCTTGCATCAACATCAGCATTGCGTACAGCCATACGAGTTCGCCACACACTTTGCGTACACAATAGCATCAACATGTCCAGCGGCACACCGTCAGGTTCAGCACATGGCAAAAACCTTATTCCGAACGCAGTGATAGGAAGCTCCTTTTTTAATGTTCTTTGCAGGATGTCCCAAAGAAAGCGGGCATCGTCGCAGTCAAGAAAAATATGTTCGACAGTTTCTTCCTTGTTACATATAAGACAGTTATCTGACCATGGGACAAACTAGCCCTTGCTTCTTAGCCATGGCTTAACAGGCAGTGTGCCGGTATGCAGTTTGAAAAAGAATGATTTTGTGTTAGCTCGTACAGGCATATTATTGACTCGCTTGAAAACATCTCGTTCAGGCCCTAAGTAATACATAGAACGATACACTGGTGTAGGTACAAACACTTCAACAAGATCCTTATACATTTGTTTTCGTGAGACTGCAAACAAGTAGTCTTTCGAAAAACGAGCGTTTAGGAGACGTATCGCCATGGAAACTTCACGCAGATAGCCCTTTAGTGCCATCGGTTTGATTGCGTGGGACGATACCACAAAATCGGGCAAAGCATCGCGCAATCTCACTTGGATTACCGTCCGCAGAAACCCATCGCTTTGGTCGCGGAAGAAAACAAATCTCGATACAAGTTGCTTGAAAAACAAATGCGTTAAACCAAGTACCCCATTGCGCGATGTGTGAAACAAATTACTTCTGCTCGTGCATTCCCACACCGAACCCCAAATAAACTCTGCAAACACTCTGTGTATTTTTTGAATTGAAGATCGGCTCATGCATAGCACCTGCAGGACGTAGAACACTTTAGCTACTAAAAAGATATTACATACTTTGGCCCTAGGAAACATCGAAAAGTTGTGGCCTTCCCATTTGTTAGTTTGCTCTTTCATTCCGTCTCTCTCACTCGTCCAGTATTCGATTGGCTCACGGTAGGCACTGAGCGGAACCCCAAGATAAGTGCCGGGTAATACACTCCACTGCATTTTGCAAAAGACTTCTGGTGCATCTGGCCAATTCCCGTGCCAAAGCCCTAAACATTTTGACCAACATATGGCACTACCGGAAGCATTGCAAAAAGCTTGGGCTTCTCTCACAGCTTCTGCAATGCTCTGTTTATCGCGACAGAACACTGCTATGTCGTCGGCATAAGCTAAAACTTTTATTTCTCTACCAAGGAATGTGTACCCGCGAATATTATGGCTATGTAGTAACTTTAAACAGAAAGGTTCTAAATAAAGTGCAAAGAGCAAGGCCGAGGTCGGACAGCCTTGCTTTATGCTAGACATTACTGCAATCGGCCTGCTCAGTTTGTTGTTAATAATTAAGTTTGTGGTACAACCATCATACATCATTTTTACCCCGTCCAAAATTACTGATCCGACATTAACATAATCAAGAAGCATAAACAGGATTTCGTGGGACACCCTGTCAAATGCTTTGGCCAAATCTAGTTGTAGCATAGCTACATGATCTCCCATCGTATAGCAACATTCAAGTATGCTTCGCGCTATATGTATATTTGTGAATATAGTCCTGCCTTTTATACCGCATGTCTGATGTGTACCTACTAGGGATTTGACTACACTTTGAAGGCGAAGGGCGAGCACCTTCATAAATACTTTATAATCAATATTTCCTAAGCTTATTGGCCGGTAGGCCTCTACGGATTGAAGTTTAATGTGGTCTGTTGATTTAGGTATCAGTACTACGTGTGTCTGTCGGAAAGAAGGAGGCGTCCATTTTTGTTCGTAACACTTGGTTATGACGCGGTGCAGAGCCTCAGCCATTTCAACCTTGAAAATTTTATATATTGCTGCCCCAAGTCCGTCCGGTCCAGGCGATTTCCTTACACTAAGGTCATCTATAGCCTTTTCAATTTCTGCTACAGAAATCGGCCTCTCAAGGGCATCCTTAAGTTCACCATCAATTTTCGGCATAAGAGGTAAATATTCACTCTTAAACACAGAGATCTCGCTTGTCCTCTTGCTTAGCAGCGTGCTATAGTAGTCAACGAAAGCACGTTCTATCATTTCCCCGTTATTTGTAAGCTGCCCTTGATAAACGATTTATTTTACTTCCTTGGTCATAGCGTACCTCTTCTCTTCACTTAAAGCTCGCTTGGTGGGCGTTTCACCCAGCCATACAGGTTCAGCGCGTGCTCTTAAAACCGCGCCACGATATCTCTCTTCATCAATCGCTTCAAGTTTCACTTTAAGTTCTTTAATATCATGTGCAAATATACCAGCCCCGCCGCTTTCCGTGTTCAACAGGTTCTTGCGGTGTGAAAGACACGTTCTAATGTTTGGCGACTTCAATTGTCTATGCCGGCCGATAGATCGATCGAAAAAGCAACTTAGCCAAGATAAAGGTGCCGCACTTCTGCATGAAATTTTGTGTGATGTTGATCTAGACGATGTTGGGAGTGTTCTTGGTTCTTACAGTCATGTGCAATATACGCATTTTCAAGGAGACAGCCACTCAAGGTTAAACCGCATCTATGTTCCTGTTCACTTAGTTCCGCTACTTTCTGAATATGGTGTAGAATGTATCAGTTTCAGTGATCATTGTTTGGTAACGGTTACGATAGGTATGAAAAAGAAAGAACAGAAACTTAATTGGCACCTATGGAAACTCAACGACAATCTCATGCAAGATGAAGTATTTCTTAAAAGAATAAAAGAGAAATTAGACGCTGTTCTCCTTGAGGATGCAAAAAATGTTGTAGAAGCTTGGGAGATGTTCAAAACCGAAGCGAAAACAATTGCTTTAGAGAGAGCATGCGTGTTGCGGCAGAAACAAAAGCAAGAAGAAAAGCAACTACAATGCACGTTAGCACTACACCACGCCGCCCACGCGTGTGAATGGTACATTTTGGCTATGTCAACAGTAAAAATCACTGTCCGCATTGCTGTTTGCATTTGTATTTGAAAAGCCAAGATTCGCGTTCCCTCCGCCGCGTCAGCGGCCGCATCTCTACAAGAGCAAAGGTGTTGTTACCATCGACAGGTACATCGTGGAGTGCTAGAACATCGATTTTGCTGTACGATATCCCTATTGAATAAGAAATTCAGAAATAGACAACGGTGACTGGGGACACTGTTAGGGTTCTTACTGCTAATTTCGACAGTTATCTCTCGCTCTTTACACTGTTGAGCACGCACATAATTCGTCTGCTCAATGCAAAATAGCTACATAAACATTCGTGGATGAGTCTTCATTCTGACAGCATACTGGCTTCTCACGGCAGCGCTGTACCAGGTTAATGAGACTCGAGCGAGGCAGCTTTTCACGCAACTTTGTGTCCGAGTCGCTGTCACGATAGAAAGCTGTTCCGACTTCAGAACTCTCGTTGTTTCGACAGAACGTTTCTGTTGCGACTTCAGAACTCTTGGTCTTCGCGACATCAGAATTTCTGTCGTAACGTCACAAATGTCTGTCAGATACGGAAACGTCCGGAACTTCTGTCGTACAACATAAATTTCTGTAGTTGCGACATGAATTCCTGTTGTCTTTTTCAACTGGGGTACCTTGTGAATTCTATCGCAGATGCAAGTAAATCACAAAGATAATGAAGAAACACTGAATAAAACCACGCATAAGCAGCCGCGTCTATTCGCTGGAATGCACGGTAGCACTTGGCTGCGAACACATTGTACACCGCCGCACATTTCTGGCGCACGCCACACAGGACACATTCACGCGGCAGAGACATGCGGTTTTTTCGAGGAATATTAGCGGGCCGCACGATAAATACAAATCGCATGGAGACAGGAGCGCAATACGCACACATTCACCACACCAAAACGAAATCAATGCGGATGACACGGGTGTAACCCCGCCACACGAGCGATTAATCCTCGTAGATTTGATGCTTTCTGACTGAATAAGTTACAACGCGCACGGAAACATCGCACACTGGACGTGTACCTCCGAGAACATGTCACCAATTTCTAATGCTACAGTAGAGGACGACGACAGCAACAAGTCATTTAGAAAGAAGTGACGGCGCAGCTAGCACGGGCCAATTCACGGGCAGCAGCGCAAAGCGTCGTGGACGGGCATGGATGGGCTTCAAAACGGTTGAAAGTAGGCGGCAAACGTTCCGTAGGGGAGCAATGGGAGACTTGGCTCGCCAGCCTCGACCAGGCACGGCGGACCGCTCAAGCCAGTGGAGTTCTGGACTAAGGGCTCCACCCACTGGCTTTCCACACCTATTTTTTTTTCCTGTTTTACTAAACCTTTTTATGTATATATGTTCAAATCACAGCCCAGCGAAGGCTTCCTAAGAATGGCATGTGCGAATCTCGAAGGCCATATTTTTGCTGCCCGCATGTGGCGGAAGCTCCTGGAAATCAAAAATACGTCATAAAATTTCTTTCTGCGCTCAAGTAAAGCAAATAATATAGACTGTGAGATGGTTGTTTTTGTATTGCAACATCTATATGTAGTTGGGCGCCACAAGGGACAAAGCGAGTGTGTGCTGGTTATTATTTTAGACATCGCGGAGGCCACATAAACCTCCCAATTCTACAGGTAGCGCCACCCACCGCCCCGTTTCAAAGAGGCTGCTCATAGTATCCATCCACTAATCTTGTTTCCTTGTTTACATGTGCTGTCGGTCGTACGAGTTGCTACGGTGTGTTTGTTTGATCGTGTTTTTGCGTTTGCTGTAATGAACTGTGACTTAGTTCGCGTGCACAAAAGGGCCAGAAGATAGCTTGTGTCTCGCTGCAAACTCTCGGTATGTGTGGCGCGCCAGGCAAACGCGGACCAACGATTTTCAAGCCATGGAGTGCGTTCCCTTTGTCCCTCGTTGTTGTGGAGAGTGCGGTAGACGTCGCAAAGAAATAATGCGTATTATTAGCGTTCCGCAGGTCGTCCACTGCGCAACGGCATGTATGCGGGAATAACTTTGCAGCCCCGGCAACTTGGAGGGTGCTTTTCGATCGCATCGTACGTACCATTTAAAAGGTGAGTACTCGTGCTTCCTAACTACACGCATGCTGTGCGTGCTTCTCGTGTGTGCATAGAGCGCCTTGCGAGCGTAGGAAATAGAACTCCCACGACGACATTGACTGTGCTGATGCTTGCTGAGCGCTGGTTGACATAATTTGGTTGCGCAATTTTATTGGCTTAATGCTAAATGAAAAATCAGGATGAGCGTTTCCTTCCGGTGAGAGGGGTTAGGTTCGGCAACAGTCCTCATTTGCGCGAGCTGCCGCTTTTCTGCTGAAGTTGGATAATAATGACTCATCTGCCTCTTCACCTATTCTTACTGCAATGACGTTTCCTCTCTTGCGTATGCTTCGAGGTTGTAAATAATTTCTGTTTACGCGGTCGTCGGTTTCCGAGCAATTAGAGGGAAAAAGTATAAGCACCATGCAAGTGATCTTGCACGCGACAGCGACGCGATGTAGATGGCTGTCGCGCTTGCTCGTTCCCTACACGCCGTACCCTATGCGAGCGACGACATTGAGAGCCGTCTCCTCGGTGTTGCCAGTATGAGGGCAGCAAATACGCGCCAAAAGTGGTCAAGCGTGTGCTTTATTAATTTAAGTTGCTGTGTTTTACTCAAAGGAGCAGCGTAAAACATTTCTTTAAAGTCTTGCAGTAGGTTCTTAACCTTGCACGTATCAAAATAGTCGTTTGCTCGTTCCGTGCAACAAGTGGTAGACTCGACTGATGTACATCCAGTTGGGGCTTCACGCTATTTTCTAGTCGCCCATAGCACTTCTGGGCGACGAGCGACGAATTCTAGATTTCCAGAACCAGGCGACAAGAACGAGCAATCTGTTCGCGCGACGGCCCGTTTTCTCGCTCAAAGCCGTCGCGCACGAAATCTCCCTAATAGTGTTTGGGCTAAAAAATGTAAGCAATCACGGCTTGCTACTACTACAGCTTAAGTTTTGAGACAACGTGTTTTGACATAACTTTGACATAACTTGACATGGCAAGGGTAAGTTGCTTTAAGTGATAGAAAAAAATGAATTGCTACGTAAACAAACATTTGTTTGTAATCTAATGTAGCTGCATGTATTAAAAATTTTGCTGTCATGAAGGGGTCCTTATTATCACGATATTCATAAGTGACTTCGACCTTGTGCTCTGTTCCCACCTTGCAGTGGTGCAAACATTGTTTTTGTGAATTTTTAGGTGCTCTTTGCATGTGTTCACAATGTGACTTTTTAAAGTGCCACTGCTATAAGTTAATACAGAACTTATCTTGCAGTGGTGAGGCCATGACCAACAACAGTGTCCACGTCAGGGAGGAGCTATGGCTGCAGCAGCACGGTGTTTAATCGGATGGTCTGGTGAGGTATTACTGAAGTGTATGTGTTTGCAAAAGTAGGATTTTGGTGTCTTTCGTCGATATGTTTATGGACATATTACTCAGCACTGCTTAGTATATCGGCTAAATATCTGTTCAACTTTATTCAACTTGCTGCTTATTTGTGTTTGTAGACATTATGTACACATTACCTTGTTCACTTTCAAACTAGACCTAACGTGTCTTGAGGTTTATTTTTTCTTGCATCAATCACTTGGCTGTGCGTTACATCTTATTTTGCTTAGTACACATTATATCTACCTTTTGTTTTATTGATTTGAAACTTTCCTATGTTATACTTTTTATATCCACTTTTTTCCGTTTATGCTACACACTTGTGCTGTTTCTGCACATGTAAGGACTCAAAGTGTAATGGGCAAATATGTCACGGGTCTAAGCATGCAGCATGCTTACCGTTGTTTACCAGGTTCTTCTCAAGGTACAACAAACACTCCTTTATCAGTGAGTTCCAGTGAAGGAGTGCTTACACATTCATCAGCAGCTTTTGAAATGCCAAACACCAAATATTTCTATATCTAACTGCCTGGCAAACCGGCTGAGCACTTGCTTGTTTTGAAAACACAGGTAGCATTTACGAGCACATCTTCGGCAGTGGCCAGCCAAATTGGCAGAGCCCGCTACAGCGTTTACAGCGTTCCGGTGTTCCCTAAGCCTCTCGTTCAGCCACCTGCTCGTTTGTCCAATACAGCACTTTCTACAGGGAAGTGAAATCTTGTATACCACACCCACATTGCAGTTAAGAAAGTGGGTGACATGCTCCTTAGTGCATGTACCGTGATTCCCGGCGTTGCTTACCAACCTGCACATTCTTGCGAGCTTTAGTGGCACTGAAGAAAACACCTACGCTGCACTGGTTTGCCACTTTTTTTAGGTGGTGGGACACCCCGTGTACATATGGCACAGCCACAGGGCACCCACTGGGACGTGCGTTATTGCACCGAGCAGCTGCCAGATCCCCCGCAGGGGCGTCTGCGTCAGCAGGCGTTTGGTGTGTTGCGACACCACGTACCCGAGCACCCGAGGGTTGGCCCCTCCCGCGTGTAGCCGTGCGCGGCTTAGCCGTGTCTGGGGAAAGGGGGATCCTGGGGGTTGAGCCGATGCTGGGTGTCTGGACCTTTAAGGCCCCCCGGCGGAGGCAACACACCCCTTTGGCCTCTGCTTCACATAGACGGCACCCCCGGACTGACCCACCCGGGGGAAATCGGTAGTTGCCTTTTCCTGTCTCTCTCTCCCTCCAGCCTTCGTCTTTCTCTCCCTTTTCATCTTTCCTGTCTTCTCCTTCCTTCCGCTTACTTCCAAATTTTCCAGGCAGCAAGGGTTAACCTTGTGTGATTAGCCAACCTAGGTTATTTCATATTTGGTTATAGTGATGACGTACAGCTGGCGTTTACAGGACCTGTTCTTACAGTCTCTGTAGCGTCCCCTTGTAGGACTCCATGGTGGGTGGCTGGTGGTATTGCCGAAAATTCAATTCCTTTATGGCAACATCCTTCCCTCCACTTCGTAATCGCCCTCAGAAAAGAGCGCGCACCGATGAAGTATTCCAGTTTTTTGGACGGCAAAAAGAATCTTTCCCTTGTTTTCACGTGATGCACTCTGAAAAACCAGAGAAACCAGTAAGAACTATCTCACCCTTCCTTGTTTCGAAGTCATTGACTGAAGTCTTTGGTCCTGGATATAAGGCGTCGAGGATGGCAAGCGGTGATCTCCTCTTGGAGCGCCGCGATCAAAAACAATATGAAAAATTGTCAACACTAGTTTCATTTGGGGAAACCCAAATAATTATAACCCCGCACCGCACGATGAACACCACCCGTGGTGTTGTCTCTGACGATGACTTGATGGAGCTCACTGAGGCTGAACTCTTGGAGGGCTTCAGTGACCAGAATGTTATCAATGTTAAGCGAATTAAGATGAGGCGAGATGGAAAAGAGATCAAAACGAAACACCTGATACTCACCTTCGGCTCAAGTGTCCTTCCCGAGTCCATCGAGGCCGGTTATATCAAACTTCGTGTTAGGCCATACGTGCCCAACCCCCTTAGATGCTTTAAGTGCCAAAGGTTCGGTCACAGTTCACAGAACTGTCGAGGCCGGCTGACTTGTGCCAAGTGCAGTGACAAAGAACATTCCTCCGAAACATGCCAGAACACTCCACATTGTGTCAACTGTGATGGCGAGCATGCCGCATACTCGCGGTCCTGCCCGTCCTGGAAAAAAGAAAAAGAAATTGTGACCATAAAAGTAAAAGAAAATATCACTTTCAAAGAGGCACGGAGGCGGGTGTCATACCTGTCTAAGAGCAGCTTTGCCGATGTGGCGCGTAGGGGGGCAGCGCCACAACGGCCTCTGGCGGCTGTCCGACCCACAGACGGTGAGTCGGCAGTTACGCCATCTGCCCCCGCGGCGGTTGCAGCTAGCGCTGCTCCGTCAACACAGCAGACGGGGCCATCGACTCCGAAGGTGGGCGCAGCCGAGACTGCCCCAACCTCCCCGGCCCCTTCCAGCGCTGGCAACAGCCGGCGCAGCCAAATCCCTCAGGGAGCCCCATCGACCTCCGGGCTGGTGGGCGCAGGAGTCTTGCCCTCCAAGGCGAGACTTTCCCGGGAACCTTCTCGCTCGCAAGAGCACGTGTCCGGCGCCTCACAAGAGGCAATGGACACAACACCTATCCTCAAGGCGCACCAAGCGCCTAAGGAGCGGCGAGGTTCCCTCGAACGCTTCAAAAAGAGTAAAACCCCGGTTACAGGGCCTCGAAAGAACTCTGGAACCTAAGCTCTGAAATCTCTGTAATTAATACTTCTGTTTCCGTATACACAGTACTTATTTACTACCAATATGGATACACCAAGAATTCGTCCCCCACATTAAATATCTTAAAGACAAATGTCTAAAAACGATGAACATAATCAAACTTCTATCCCAGACTACATGGGGTAGTGACAGGAAGTGCTTAATGAATCTCTATAAAAGCCTCATTCGATCACGACTTGACTATGGCGCCGTGATTTATCACTCTGCCGCCGCGAGCGCAGTAAAAATGCTAGACCCAGTCCACCATCTAGGAATTCGACTGGCCACTGGCGCTTTCAGAACGAGTCCCATACAAAGTTTATATCTAGAATCAAATGAGTGGTCACTTCATCTGCAGAGAACATACATCAGCCAAACATATTTTCTGAAAGTCCACTCAAATCCTCAATATCCCTGTTTTAATACCATTAATGACATGACATATGCTACACTCTTTCGCAGTCGTCCCTCCGTAAGACAGCTTTTCTCGCTGTGTGTGAGGGAGCTTAGTGAAGAAATGCACGTTACACTCCTCGACATTCGCCTAATGCATCCAGCTAAGCTGCTACCTCCTTGGGAGTGGCAGCTCATACAATGTGATATATCTTTCGTGGAAGTCACAAAGCATGCTCCAGAGATTGAAATCCAGATGCATTTCCGGGAACTCCAGCACAAATACTTCTGCACGGAGTTCTACACAGATGCATCAAAGTCACGCGACGGGGTGTCCTATGCAGCCGTCGGTCCATCCTTCTCGGAATCCGACGTACTGCATCCGGAAACTAGTATCTTTAGGGCTGTGGCTTACGCACTCCTGACGGTCGCAAAGCATATAAATAAATCAAAACTCCAGAAATCAGTTATATATACGGACTCCCTTAGTGTTGTGAAGGCCTTGATGTCTTTCTATAGCCACAAAAATCCGGTAATTAATGAACTCTACTCTCTACTGTGTAAAGCATATATATCTAACCAACATGTGATCATATGCTGGGTGCCTGGACATAGGGGCATCGAGGGAAACGTTCTGGCCGACCAGATGGCCACATCAATTTCATTGCATGCGGTTCATCCTACTGCTTCCGTCCCGGTCACAGACCTGAAGCCTTTCTTCAGAAGGAAACTACGAAAGCACTAGCAACGCATGTGGGACGAAGAAATAAATAATAAACTGCATGTAATAAAGCCACAATTAGGTTTTTGGCCTCCTGGAACAAAATCCCGCCGTACAGATGTCCTATTCTGCCGTCTAAGAATAGGGCACACATTTGGCACACATAACTTTTTACTCACGGGAAACGAGCCTCCAACCTGTGGCAGATGCGGGGAGAGGCTGACCGTCCTCCACGTCCTACTGGAGTGTCGGGAAGCCGAATCCGAAAGAAAAAAACATTTTCTCTTGGCATACCGGCACCACATCCCCCTTCATCCTGTTATGTTACTTGGTCCAGAACCACTCTTTGATAGCAACGCTGTCCTAGGTTTTTTGAAAGATGTTGTGTTGCATGTTATTAGCCCCACACGTTCGTAGCGCTTCCTCTCTCCAGAGGATGCCGCTGCGATAATTATTGTGAATAGCACATGCCTCTAGACCCTTGTGGTTCAAGGGCTCTGGCGAGGCAGTAGTGCTGTAAGCAATTTAACATCTCGCATATTTTAAACAATGCATCATTCTTTCACAATGGATTTTAATGTTCATAGTATTCGTCATTAGTCATCGCCATAATTTTATAGCACGTAGATTTTACGCATTTTACAGCGAGTATTTTTAGGCCACTTTACAGCCAAGTCATATCTTCCATAATACATCGTTAACACTACCACTTGTTATGGCGCTCTTTGGCCAAACCTGGCCCTTGCGCCACAAAACTCCACACATCATCATCATCATCAGCTGCCAGATCAGTTTTTACCTCTTTAACGAGGCTCCCAGTAACTGACACCAAGGTGTTATAGAGATAGCCGGCCCTACATAAATGGCTCGCTTGTTGCTGAGTGCTGCAGGAAACCTGGTGCACAAGATTTAACCAGAACAGCTCTCGGGCAGCTAGGAGCTATGCATTTTTTAACATGGAGTGTGCCAAACGGTCGTCGAGCAAGCGCTTCTTTTTCCTAAGAGAGTATATATTAGAAAGGAAAGTATGATTCAAAATTACACGAATATCGAATGATTACATGCGACCATCTTCTGGCAACTCGTGTGAACTTGAGTCCTACTGAACACTGTTCAAAAACACCCACAGTGTTTTTAAGAGCAAAGCCAGCACAACAAGAAAGTCATTGGCACTACCACATTTCCCACTGGACGTGCAGTAACGCATGTCCCAGTGGCAGCCATGCAGCTCTGCCATACGTAGACAGGGTGTCCCACCGCCTAGAAGAAAGGTGGCGAACAAGTGTGGTGTAAGCGTTTTTTTCAGCACCACTAATGCTCACAAGAATGTGCAGGCTGGTAAACATTGTAAGGAGTCAAGGTACATGCACTAAGGAGCACTTCACCCACTTTGTTAACTGAAATGTAGTGGTGGCATACTACATTCCACTTCCCTGTGGAAAGTGGTATATTGAACAAACAGGTGCCTGAATGAGTGGCTTGTGGAGTACCGTAACGCTGTAAATGCTCTCACAAGCGGTGGCCACTTGGCTGACCACCACTGAAGTACCCATAAATGCTCCCCGTGTTTTCATACCACACAAGTGCTCAGTCAGTTTGCCAGGCAGTTAGATAGGGAAATGTTTGAGGTGTTTTGCATTTCGAAAGCTGCTGATGAATGCGTAAGCACTCCATCACTGGTACTAGCTGATAAATAAGTGTTGTGTTTTCAGAAGAATCTGGTGAATGCTTTGTAATGGCTTCTTGTAGATGCTTATCAGCTTCTATGTGCATTTGGTTCTATGTGCAGCTTCTACGTGCATTGGTCAAAGGAGCTGTGTCAACGCCAACTAGCCCAACCTTCTGCATTAATTTCACAATTATTTCTCGTGTTCCCAGAACAATGGCCACGAGCTTGAATTTCTTTAAATGGTACATGAAGGCCGGTATTCACTGTGCAGTAGGTACTACAGTAGTGAGGAGTTTTCTAGTAAGCTTGCTTTCTTTCTGTACTTTTTTTATAGTCTTCTTAAGCTATACCCATTCATGCAAGTAGGCATTGTGGCAGAGTCTGTGTCCAATTGAATCTTTTTTGACTTTCTGTCTATACAGCATAGACCACATAGTTGGTACATAGTTCAGTCTATTGATTCACTATCATTAAATAAGCCTGCGATTTTGCACGTGCAACATTGTCTGCTTGCTATTGCTAAAGCATTTGCTGGTTATTGCTATGTTGCTCATCAAGTGAACTTGATTTCAACAGCACCACACAGAACATCTGCTTTGCAGTGATGTAATTTTAATAGCGATTATCAGCCAACAAGCTCTAAGTCTACAGCTGTCTACAAATAATTCTATTACTTTGGGTCTCTTTCCACGTATTTGGTCAGCACAGTGGGCAGTTTTCTATTTATTCTGTTTGGTGCTATTCGGGTGAAAATATTTTCAACTAGCAAATCAAAATTGTAATGCTGTCAAAAAGTCTGATTACTGGGCAAATGATTTGAAAGCATTGTACGTAATCCAAAAACTATTTTTCGCAAAGTACTAGTGTCAAGAACAAGCATCATATGCACTGCAACTCATGGTTTTATGTTGGTATGCAGGTATCTCTAGCTAAGGGTGCTTGTGCATGTATTTTCCCCATATTAGCTAATGCTTTAGCTACATGAAACTGCCTATGTTGTGGCTGCTGAAGTCAAATTTGTGGTTGATGAACCTGCTTGTTTTTGCTGTGCACTTACATTTCTCTTGTGTCTTAAGGGTTGTAGCCATGTGACAACTGTTGTATTGCAGCAATGTCAAAGGTAGCTTGCACCCATTATTGCTACAGTGTGCCGACAGACGCCTGTCGCTGTATTTGTGCAATTTCTGAGAACCAGCCGTATCCTCTAGGTGAAATTCGTAGTGTCGTTTTGAGTTTGCCAGTCAGTTGATATAACTCTTGAGGACAAAATTTACACAGTAAGGGAAGGGAGACTATACAACATGACCAGTGATAACGACTGACTATTTTGATGGAAGGATTAAAAATAACACTGAATGTGTGCTTATATTGTGCACAAGTTCCTTCAGAAGGAAAATGTGAGTTGTAATACAAAGGCAAAAAATCACAATAAACAGTATTTGCGTAAAAAAAAGGTGAATAGTCCCAGACTAATTTCTATCCCTTGTAATCTAGAGAGGACGCCTTTTTCCATGCATTCATAATGGAGGCTTGCTCACACAATGGGGGCTTGCTCACACATCTTATCTTGTGGTATGCCTCACTGATTTCTCTTGTCAATTTTTCACCGTGGGTGGAAACAGATGAACTAATTTAATCTGGCCTAAAGCCCTGTTGCGGCAATGTACGGCCAAGTCAGACGAGCATGCTGGTCTTCTCGGTGAAATGTGGTGATTTCTTTGGTACATATTTAGTTCCTGGCCTGTCAGCTCCCTAACATTTGACCACACGTGATTGGAATGCAGTACACTGCCCCCGACACACACTAGACATATTTGGTGGTATGTTTAACCAAGCGAACCTCGCTTGCCTGCTCGCTTTTCTCAGTTCACATGTGGACTGTCCTGCATACCTGCCTACTTTATTTTTTTGCTGGAAATATGTGTGCATAGCATTCCACAAGCGCATTGAGAAAGACATACAGACAAGGGAGATTTGTATAAATTAGCACTAAATATGTCTTGTGTCCATCATTAGTAGTGTAGTCTATGCCTCTGGTCATGTGTATATTTGGTCAAATGTGCAGGGTCGTCCACTCTTGGCACGAACACGGCTCAGCGTGGCCACGCCCTGCGGAGTGCCAGCGTGAATGGCGCAGTGGTGCATCGAAGCTAAGTGGCGCAGGTGCGCAAGGGGGGTGTGGAGCTTCGCGTCATTTGCTAAAGTGCGGGAGCACGCCATGCTTTAGCGGATGACACAGGCCATGAAGTCCCACCTCTAAGCGCCTGTGCGCCTGCGCCGCTTAGCTTCGTTGCGCAACCATGCCATGCACGCTGGCAATCCGCGGAGTTCGGCCACCCTGCACCATCTTCGTACTGAGAATGGACGACCTTGTACATGGGGAAACTGGCAAGTGCATCACCATGTGCCCAGGAGAGCACCATTATTCACTCAAGGGGCAAGTATGCTCATGCCACTTGACGATGCATTGACACAACTGGTGATGCACGCCAGATTTAGATTGTTCATCTGTTTTGTTTACTTAAGGCTACCGATTGATCAACACTATCACTGAGGCCTACCATTTAAAAAAGAGGGACATCTCTCAGCCAGTGCTCATTATGATTGCATTACAAAGAGGAATACTCTCTAAATGACACGGAATAGTGATCACTCCGTGCTTATTTGTTCTATTTTTATGCAAGTACTGTTTATCATGATTTTGTACATTTGCATTGCAACTTGTGCCCTTTGTCTTAAAAGATCGCTTGTGCAGTACAAGGGCACACGCAGTATAAATATTATCTTTAATTTTTGCATCAAAATTAAAGTTGAATTGTTAGCTTTTGTGTCCTGTTGTCTTCCTCCTGTCCCTTATATCACTCAAAAGGTAAACTTTAACGTACACCAACTTTCTGAGTTACTTGCTTGTCAGTGTTGATAAACTTGAAATGTTGTTTTGAGCCAGAATATTCTTACCATTTCTCATTTCCGGTCAGCATAGTGCTACTCCTCTGGCTTTTTATAAAGCGTGCTAATATGTACTTCTCATTAATGCAATAGTTAGTGCTAGTAGTTGATAGCTGAACTTGGACATCATGACAAGCGCAAAGGCACACACACACACACACACAGAGACACAGACTGGACGGGCGCTAGACATCAACTGAAGGGCTTAATGATAAAAAGCAGCAACGCACATATTGCGCAAAAACCTACAAAAAGATGTAGAAGGTGCAATCGTCACTCAAGGGAATTCCACTTCCGCATGAGATATGCTTTTTTCTTGTCATGCAAGGACTCGTTTATCAGCTTCATTGTTAATGCGCAAAGTTTCAAATATTTTTCTAGCTTGCTTTGCAAAGCTGCGCATGACACAGGTGCCCTGAAAGTCAGGCTTGCACAAGCATCGCCTGCCATGATCTGCTTATGTTCACCCCCTGCCACCGACTTAACAGCAGTGCGGTGCTCTCTCAGACTTTCATTCGTGCATCGGCTGGTCTAGCTCGCATAACATTTTCCACATGAAAGTGGCATCCTGCACACCACACCCACTCTGCACTTCTCGAAACATCTAGTGTCCTGTGATCTGCAGTCAGCCTTGGCAGCACTATTCACGATATTGCACATACGTACAAGCCCTCCAGGTGCCGAAAAAACGACCAGGGTGGCGCATTTCCCAGCCACTTTCATGAGGCGTTGGGTCAAGTCATGAATGTATGGCGCAACAGCCGATGCCTTTTTGGTTTCAAGCTCATTGTGGGATGTCTGGCTCCCTCAATTCACTTCTTTAATCAGGCTTCCTGCTATAGAAGCCCATAATTTTGCAGGCGTAGTACTTGCAGCTGAACGCTGCATGCAACCTTATGGTCACAAAACTTTGAGAGGATTATGCACGCACTATTTTGCAATGCGTCTTTTCAGAATATTGGAATGGGCTAAACTGTAGCTAAGGACTGGCTTTTGGACCGTGGATGGTATGAATAGCGCACCTGACCGTCATGAAAAACAATATTGATATGAATTGAAGGCACCCCTCTTCAGGTAACTCAGATGTGAATTTGAATCTTTTGCCACAAGAATCAAAAGCACCAAGCACTTGGTTCACAAGCTCTTCAGAATGCTCAGGCCACACATCCTTTAGGATAACTCGCTAATCATCAACATATTGAAAATATGTATAATCTTAGATGCGCATGCTGTGTCAAGGCATGTGCAAATATGTTTGTCACAAAATAATAAGAACAGGTCACTTAAACAGGAGCAATACATTGATTTAATACAAATCCCCTCCTTTTGAAGGACGGGGCTGTGATTGCAAGGGACTGCTGTAGAGCACAGGTAAAATCTTAAAAATTCCATAAAGTTTTCAATGTTTAAACGAGTACAATTTTGAAATGCAACAGGTCCAAAGCCATTGAGGTTTTCACGGAGAGCCCAAAAATGTTGGCTTTGCAGAATAGAATGAAAAAGATCTACGACATCACCAGAAAAGGTTTAACATCACAGGGAAACTGAATAACAATCGCTATTCGGAAAAGTTCGGTATTCTGAAGTTCATAGTACTGAAATGTTTTTACATTGAAACTGTAAGAAGACAGCAGGAGATTTCTGAAAAGTTTGTTAATATGAAAAGTTTGTTAATGTGGTGTTCCTAGTAGCGGTGTTTCACTGTACACTTCGGCTTCGAGAAATGTCACCTTCATGTTTGTTAATGTTCATGTTTGTTAAGCACGATAATGGTTTAGTTTGAACTGTGCAACTTGTCATCAGCACAAAAAGGGGCATATAGAAAGGCACAGATACTGCTGAACACATGCACTGAACTTCAAGGCTTTTATTCAAACAGTAGGCACTTTAACTTTAGGAGAAGATCAGCATGCTGATCTTATCCTGCTTTTGCATAGGACCTTGAACCTTTTAAAAATCTTTCACAGGGACTGGAAAGTTCTTGAATATCCTTTAATTTCTCTCCCTGAGACTTTGTCAAGACCCTGGTTTAGGTATCTCAAACAATTTTGTGTTCCGACAGTGGTGGAGGGCTCACGGATTATGCACACTGAAACTTCCATTCAGCCAGCTTCATGGGGAGGGGGATCAGGGGCTGAGACTGGAGGATGCTTTCTTCTGCTGTGCAATGCAACTCTTAGCTTCAGCTGCATTTGTAGTGTAGGAAAAAAAGGCGCGAGTAAGAAGTGTAGCGGAGAAGTGAGAAACAGTGGTGGCTTTCGGCCGTTTATCAAATGCCTTTACTTTTGCTGTTACGGGAGCACCATAATAAAAAAATTCTCGCAGTTGACATTCATGTACACTACAGTTCTCACTTATAAGAATCCCACATATAACGAATCATTGGTTAAAATCGCCATATTTCATTGCATTAATTTACGATTTTCTAACCATGCTTGTTGGAACTGTGTCCACATATATGAACATATTCAATAGCGCTGTACTGTTACAACAAACATTTCAAACCTGGTCGCAGTAAAAGGAGCGTGCACACCAAGTTCTGAAGTTCGAAGTTCTGACGGGACTTGGCGCATTCGTCGCTGCAGCTTAGTCATGACCAAAATATAACTGCTGAGATGAGTGAGTGGTGCGAGTGGTTTTCAGAGGCTGCAAGGGAATTCACACGTTTTCAACCATGCAAGGGTAATCGTACTTTCAAGGCATGTCTCCAGTGGGCTTTAGAACAAGGCCAGGTAGTGTGTGATGGCAGTGGCTTATGGAGACTGGCACGCGTAGCTCTCTAGGTAACATGTGCTGCACTGTTCTCTGCATTGCGGTGCACCTATTTTAATCAATTGTTTCACTTTCTCCGTTAATTTCATTATTGCAAGGTTAGACTGTATGAAATGTGAGTGTTTGCTGCCCTTAAAATGGGAAAATTTTATTAGTTGAATCTTTTACACAAAAATCAATTTCTTGGTGAGGTTGGGTTTAACCCCATTTTTGAAAACTTGTTTGAGGGGCAGAAACTTGTTCAAGGGGCAGTTGCATCAGAAATTGACGGAGCTAATTAACGTGTATCATATTGTTTAATACAAGTGTGTTTTAGTGTTAAGAGTACTGCTCAGGAAAAAAACACTTCATATCTATTGCAGGTACAGATTGGTGTGGGATTTGTGATGCCACTCAACAAGTGGCAATAAATATTCAAGTGTGCTTCCGACGAAATGTGCACATTAGAGGTGGCATGGAACCTGTGGACACCACTGCAAGCAGACGAAAGTAGCCTGACTGGACAGGCCTGCCGGACAATGTGCCACGCATCCAGGAAGCTTCGGGCAACACCGGAGAAAGTTGCTGCTTTGCAGAGTAAGTCAACAGTCACCTCATTTAAGAAACATAACTGCATATCTACAAGTTATCTGAATGAGTTAGCATTGCATGATGTACACAGAACGACAAGAAATGCCAAAGCAAGAATGAGGCCAATGCCTATATGTATATCTTTTTCTTCTATTGTATATGCACTGTGTCTCGGCGCACAATTTAAATGTCTCTGTGGGTATGAAAAGCAGCACAAGATAATTTCGAGATATGGGTTTCCGGCGAAAACCACCCACAAGGTTTCCACCATAATCAGTTTGAATGAAAAACAATGAAGTCGGGTGGCAGCTTGCATTCGCCTGCTGCTTATTGTCTTAATAACAGAATTGAACATTTAAGCACGTCATTGTCTTTAAAATTCTAATGTAGACTTGGCATGTGTTATTGTAGCTTTCCATGCTGCAGCTTTCATTTCACTGTTTTTAAAATAATGCTTCTCAAGAAAATTGGTTTCCGACACAGCTTGGCAAATTGTACAGTGTAAAAGAAGCTTTTTAAACCACTGCAGTTCCAACGTGTTGACTGTAGTCACCTGATTTGCTGCTTCACAATCTGCAGCATTCACAGCCATGCAATTTGAAAACACTATTCTGATTATTGCGATGTAAAGGTTATAAAAATGGATAAAGTGCCTCAGAAAGGCTGGCCAACATTTCGATAGGACGACGTATCTTCGTCAAAAGCTGCCTCGTCATCCTCGGTGTGTTAGTTTTAAAGGGTTAGTAGAGTGACGTCACGTGCAGTTCTTGGGAGTGGCTGGTTGTAAAGGGAGAGACTTGAAAGAGAATGAGCGCTGTCGCCTGATGTCTGTAAGCATGATTCCTAAGACGAGGGAACGAGAGTGGGAGTGGGAAGGTGGGGAGAAAAGGGGACATAAAGAAAGAGACCAAGAGGGAAAGAAAAAAGAAAAGAAAAATAAGGGCATAGGAGGGTGTTGGGGAAGCGAGAGGTTAGGGAGCATTCAGGGGTGTCTTTGGCAGCATGTTCTTGCGGCTTTAAAACAGCCGGTCAGGCGGTCAGTGCTCCAGTAACAAAAAAGACCCAAAAAGACATCAGCTCAAAGAATGACTTCAGTAGCATAGCAGCAATGCGTCGAATAATTTAGGAGTTAAGATGGTGACAAGGAGTCTGGAATGCAGTGCATGGAGTAGCTGGAAGGCAGCGGCATGGTCTTTCTAGGGACTTTAGGCCCAGTAGCTCGACGTAGGTGTCGTTACAGCGGTATGCAGAAGTGGCGATACCCTGTGTCACTGAGGCACTGAAGAAGGTTTCCTGGCCTGTGGTACTTTGGAATGCAGTGAGGGCATTTAGAAAAAAATATAAGAACAGACAAATATGGGGGCGAACCGAAACTGGAATAACAAATAAGAGGGCGACATGAGCAAAAGCGGGCGGAAGCATGTGTACATTGGAAAACATATTTATGGGGATTCTAAAAACAGATTTCCTATCGCGCTGCATTGACAAGCCCCACACATACCTACACTACGTAGACGACATATTCATAATATGGGGACATGGTCAAGACAGCCTAGATAAATATGTAGGATTTCTAAATTCTTTTCACCCAACAATAAAATTCACATCAACATCTTCAATGGAGCGCATAAACTTTCTGGACACAACAATATATATTGACAATGGGAGTCTAAAGACAATGCTGTATAGGAAACTTTTGGCAAACAACCGTACCTAGAATATACAAGCCACCATTCCAGACATTGCAAAGAAGGCGTCTTTAAAGGCCAAGCCACACAGCTACGTCGGATGTGTGTTGAAAACCAAGACTACACAGGTAGACTTGACAACATTAGAGAAACCCTATCAAACGGGAACCACCCAAAGAGTGCCCTCCAGAAAGCCTACACCGATGCAACCAAACTTGACTGAGCCAAGGTCCTCAAGCCCCACCCTAGGATCCCAAAATCAACGCCTCTTCTTACTACTAAATTCTCAAACACACTTCCAAACGTGAACAACATCGTCAATAAATACTGCCCAATTCTCACCAGCAACCAGAAACATAAGTTTTATCCCGCCCTGCCCACAGTAGTCTTGAGATGCAACACTAAGAATAAGGATATTCTTGTACATGCCAAACTAAGGACAAAGACGAAGTTAGGAACAAGTCCCTTAGGCCACCCGGATGTTCTACATGCAAACATATTTAATCTGCTGCTACAGTAAAAAGTACAGCATCAAATTACTCAAACAAGGTAACTTCGAGTTTCACCTGCACATCAAGCAATGTAGTCTACTGTCTAGAATGTGCCACTTGTAGCAAATAATACATAGGTGAGACTGGACAACAAATTCATAAGACTGAACGGTTGCTGCGCAGATACAGAACACAATTTACTTAAAGCAGTAGCCAGCTACTTCAATGAACATGTCATATATGTGACAAAGCAAGGCTATATATACTAGAAACAAATTTCCGCTCACCTCGTTAGAGGAAATATACGGAATCATAACTCATACACAAGTTTAAATGCCTACATCCAATGGGAATTAATTTAACACATAGCAACTTAGGATCTTTAAAAGCTTTAAAGCTGTAACTTAAATCTGAAAGTCTCATGTCATCAACCAAGGCGCAAAGCATTGTGTCACCAGCTAAACTTAATTCTTAACCTCACCCGTTCCGCCACTTCCAATTTTTACCTGCCTACTACTCAATTTATTATAGTCTTTTATGTTTTAACGTTTATATCAACTGTACGACCCTTTTCCCCATGCACATCTGCCTCAGCTTGCTTTTAACCATGTCACCCTCCTATTTATTCCGCTTTCAGTTCCCCCCTTTTTTTTGTCTGTTTTGTATTATATTCTTTTAACACCAACACATTCCAAAGTCCCAGACGCCAGGATGCCTTTTTCTGCGCATCAGCCACACAGGGTATCCCCAGTTCTGTATACCACCGTGACGACACCTACGTTGAGCTACTGAGGCTAACATCCCTAAAAGACCATGCCTCTGCCTTCCAGCCACCACATGCATTGCATCCCGGACTCCTTGTCGCCATCTTAACTCCTTCAAAATTACCCGACGCATTGCTGCTACGCTACTCAAGTCATTCTTTCAACAAATGATAGAATGGACAAACCAGACAGCTTGCATCTTGCAGCTGTCCTGCGTGCGTTAGAGACAGTGTAGCCAAATTGTGGCTCTCCCAACTGACAGGAGTTATGCAAAATCAGAAGCCAAATATAGACCCATAAGGCTTTGAGTACAGCTGCCATGTGACTAAATTTCGCAGTTAAGCCAACCTCCCGATGAGAAGAGGCATGGCTTTGGCAAAAAGCATACAAAAATCCCATGGGAATCTGCAAAACAATGTGATGCATGTGTATGCATTCTGACTGCAAATAAACCTGTGCTGGCTCGCGCATTGGGTAGCATGTTTGTGTGTAACATTTGCTGAATTTTGTTATCTGAAACTTTTGTTAAATCAATCTTTCTATTGAAGTGATTGCAACAGATTTCCTTCATTCACTTATCGCTACAAGTCATTGCAAAAACAATTTATTTCTTCATTTATTGCACTCTTCTTTTAGGCTGCCTGGAGAAATACATAAGTGACCATCCAATGGGGCCACCTGCACCACCTCCGGAGAACCACCTTGCTTCTCTGCGGAAGCACCTTCGGAGCTTTATTTTACAGAAGCATGTCGCCGGGGCAAGCAAGTGCAAAAGTAAATACAGTATAAGTCCAATGACGTTTTTTCAATAAAGTGTGATGATATGCTACATAGTATGGTGCTTTACAGATTGATTCTTTATGGCATGGAAATAGCCGCATACTTGGCCACATGTATATACAGACTGTACACTTCACAAGACTCAACATCACATAAATATAGCCGGTCATGAGCTTCCAAATAGCAATGGCTGCTCCTTCAATTCATCACACAACTTGCCTTTGACGTGCTGTGCCCACAATGATATCCAACCCAGCATTCACCGCGCCAGCCAGCGCCCACCATGCTGCCCAGAAACCACCGTGCCCAGCAACCACTATGCCGCCCAGCACCCACCGTGCTGCCCAGCATCCACCGTGCCCAGCAACCACCATGCCGCCCAGCACCCACCGTGCCACCCGTCACCCACCATGTCACCCAGCACCCACCATGCCACCCGTCACCTGGCATGCCACCCATCACCATATTCCACCATAATGATGGATTCTACTATGCCCAGCATCGGGCAAATTTTCAATAGGGTATACATTCCTGACAACACATGTGCTGAGTACCATCGATTTCGAGACACTTCGATTTTTTATCGCAAAAATGAATTGTCAGTGCCACTTTTTCAATGATGTGGAGAAAATCTTTGTTTGCCTAATCGTTCATTTTTCGCGTTTGGCGGCATCTATACATGCCTGGCAATACATGTGCTGAGTACCGTCGATTTCGAGACACTTCGATTTTTTGTCGCAAAAATGAATTGTCAGTGCCACTTTTTCAATCTTGTGAGAGAATCTTGGATTGCCTAATCGTTCATTTTTCGCGTTTGGCGGCATCTATACATGCCTGGCAATACATGGGATGAGTACCGTCGATTTCGAGACACTTCGATTTTTTGTCGCAAAAATGAATTGTCAGTGCCACTTTTTCAACGATGTGGAGAAAATCTTTGTTTGCCTAATCGTTCATTTTTCGCGTTTGGCGGCATCTATACATTCCTGGCAATACATGTGCTGAGTACCGTCGATTTCGAGACACTTCGATTTTTCGTCGCAAAAATGAATTGTCAGTGCCACTTTTTCAATGATGTGGAGAAAATCTTTGTTTGCCTAATCGTTCATTTTTCGCGTTTGGCAGCATCTATACATGCCTGGCAATACATGTGCTGAGTACCGTCGATTTCGAGACACTTCGATTTTTTGTCGCAAAAATGAATTGTCAGTGCCACTTTTTCAATCTTGTGGAGAAAATCTTTGTTTGACTAATCGTTCATTTTTCGCGTTTGGCGGCATCTATACATGCCTGGCAATACATGTGCTGAGTACCGTCGATTTCGAGACACTTGGTTTTTTTGTCGCAAAAATGAATTATCAGTGCCACTTTTTCAATCTTGTGGAGAAAATCTTTGTTTGCCTAATCGTTCATTTTTCGCGTTTGGCGGCATCTATACATGCCTGGGAATATATGTGCTGAGTACCATCGATTTCGAGACACTTCGATTTTTTGTCGCAAAAATGAATTGTCAGTGCCACTTTTTCACTGATGTGGAGAAAATCTTTGTTTGCCTAATCGTTCATTTTTCGCGTTTGGCGGCATCTATACATGCCTGGCAATACATGTGCTGAGTACCGTCGATTTCGAGACACTTCGATTTTTTGTCGCAAAAATGAATTGTCAGTGCCACTTTTTCAATCTTGTGGAGAAAATCTTTATTTGCCTTATCGTTCATTTTTCGAGTTTGGCGGCATCTATACATGCCTGGCAATACATGCGCTGAGTACCGTCGATTTCGAGGCACTTCGATTTTTGTCGCAAAAATGAATTGTCAGTGCCACTTTTTCAATGATGTGGAGAAAATCTTTAATTGCCTAATCGTTCATTTTTCGCGTTTGGTGGCATCTATACATTCCTGGCAATACATGTGCTGAGTACCGTCGATTTCGAGACACTTCGATTTTTTGTCGCAAAAATGAATTGTCAGTGCCACTTTTTCAATCTTGTGGAGAAAATCTTTGTTTGCCTAATCGTTCATTTTTCGCGTTTGGCGCCATCTATACATGCCTGGCAATACATGTGCTGAGTACCGTCGATTTCGAGACACTTCAATTTTTTGGCGCAAAAATGAATTGTCAGTGCCACTTTTTCAATCTTGTGGAGAAAATCTTTGTTTGCCTAATCGTTCATTTTTCGCGTTTGGCGGCATCTATACATGCCTGGCAATACATGTGATGAGTACCGTCGATTTCGAGACACTTCGATTTTTTGTCGCAAAAATGAATTGTCAGTGCCACTTTTTCAACGATGTGGAGAAAATCTTTGTTTGCCTAATCGTTCATTTTTCGCGTTTGGCGGCATCTATACATTCCTGGCAATACATGTGCTGAGTACCGTCGATTTCGAGACACTTCGATTTTTCGTCGCAAAAATGAATTGTCAGTGCCATTTTTTCAATGATGTGGAGAAAATCTTTGTTTGCCTAATCGTTCATTTTTCGCGTTTGGCGGCATCTATACATGCCTGGCAATACATGTGCTGAGTACCGTCGATTTCGAGACACTTGGTTTTTTTGTCGCAAAAATGAATTGTCAGTGCCAGTTTTTCAATCTTGTGGAGAAAATCTTTGTTTGCCTAATCGTTCATTTTTCGCGTTTGGCGGCATCTATACATGCCTGGCAATACATGTGCTGAGTACCGTCGATTTCGAGACACTTCGATTTTTTGTCGCAAAAATGAATTGTCAGTGCCACTTTTTCAATCTTGTGGAGAAAATCTTTAATTGCCTTATCGTTCATTTTTCGCGTTTGGCGGCATCTATACATGCCTGGCAATACATGTGCTGAGTACCGTCGATTTCGAGGCACTTCGATTTTTGTCGCAAAATTGAATAGTCAGTGCCACTTTTTCAATGATGTGGAGAAAATCTTTGATTGCCTAATCGTTCATTTTTCGCGTTTGGTGGCACCTATACATTCCTGGCAATACATGTGCTGAGTACCGTGGATTTCGAGACACTTCGATTTTTTGTCGCAAAAATGAATTGTCAGTGCCACTTTTACAATCTTGTGGAGAAAATCTTTGTTTGCCTAATCGTTCATTTTTCGCGTTTGGCGGCATCTATACATTCCTGGCAATACATGTGCTGAGTACCGTCGATTTCGAGACACTTCGATTTTTTGTCGCAAAAATGAATTGTCAGTGCCACTTTTTTAATCTTGTGGAGAAAATCTTTGTTTGCCTAATCGTTCATTTTTCGCGTTTGGCGGCATCTATACATGCCTGGCAATACATGTGCTGAGTACCGTCGATTTCGAGACACTTCGATTTTTTGGCGCAAAAATGAATTGTCAGTGCCACTTCTTCAATGATGTGGAGAAAATCTTTGATTGCCTAATCGTTCATTTTTTCGCGTTTGGCGGCATCTATACATGCCTGGCAATACATGTGCTGAGTACCGTCGATTTCGAGACACTTCGATTTTTGTCGCAAAAATGAATTGTCATGCCACTTTTTCACTGATGTGGAGAAAATCTTTGTTTGCCTAATCGTTCATTTTTCGCGTTTGGCGGCATCTATACATGCCTGGCAATACATGTGCTGAGTACCGTCGATTTCGAGACACTTCGATTTTTCGTCGCAAAAATGAATTGTCAGTGCCATTTTTTCAATGATGTGGAGAAAATCTTTGTTTGCCTAATCGTTCATTTTTCGCGTTTGGCGGCATCTATACATGCCTGGCAATACATGTGCTGAGTACCGTCGATTTCGACACACTTAATTTTTTGTCGCAAAAATGAATTGTCAGTGCCACTTTTTCCATCTTGTGGAGAAAATCTTTGTTTGCCTAATCGTTCATTTTTCGCGTTTGGCGGCATCTATACATGCCTGGCAATACATGTGCTGAGTACCGTCGATTTCGAGACACTTGGTTTTTTTGTCGCAAAAATGAATTGTCAGTGCCAGTTTTTCAATCTTGTGGAGAAAATCTTTGTTTGCCTAATCGTTCATTTTTCGCGTTTGGCGGCATCTATACATGCCTGGCAATACATGTGCTGACTACCGTCGATTTCGAGACACTTCGATTTTTTGGCGCAAAAATGAATTGTCAGTGCCACTTCTTCAATGATGTGGAGAAAATCTTTGATTGCCTAATCGTTCATTTTTTCGCGTTTGGCGGCATCTATACATGCCTGGCAATACATGTGCTGAGTACCGTCGATTTCGAGACACTTCGATTTTTGTCGCAAAAATGAATTGTCATGCCACTTTTTCAATCTTGTGGAGAAAATCTTTGATTGCCTAATCGTTGATTTTTCTCGTTTTGCGGCATCTATACATGCCTGAGAATATATGTGCTGAGTACCATCGATTTCGAGACACTTCGATTTTTTGTCGCAAAAATGAATTGTCAGTGCCACTTTTTCACTGATGTGGAGAAAATCTTTGTTTGCCTAATCGTTCATTTTTCGCGTTTGGCGGCATCTATACATGCCTGGCAATACATGTGCTGAGTACCGTCGATTTCGAGACACTTCGATTTTTTGTCGCAAAAATGAATTGTCAGTGCCACTTTTTCAATCTTGTGGAGAAAATCTTTATTTGCCTTATCGTTCATTTTTCGAGTTTGGCGGCATCTATACATGCCTGGCAATACATGCGCTGAGTACCGTCGATTTCGAGGCACTTCGATTTTTGTCGCAAAAATGAATTGTCAGTGCCACTTTTTCAATGATGTGGAGAAAATCTTTAATTGCCTAACCGTTCATTTTTCGCGTTTGGTGGCATCTATACATTCCTGGCAATACATGTGCTGAGTACCGTCGATTTCGAGACACTTCGATTTTTTGTCGCAAAAATGAATTGTCAGTGCCACTTTTTCAAACTTGTGGAGAAAATCTTTGTTTGCCTAATCGTTCATTTTTCGCGTTTGGCGCCATCTATACATGCCTGGCAATACATGTGCTGAGTACCGTCGATTTCGAGACACTTCAATTTTTTGGCGCAAAAATGAATTGTCAGTGCCACTTTTTCAATCTTGTGGAGAAAATCTTTGTTTGCCTAATCGTTCATTTTTCGCGTTTGGCGGCATCTATACATGCCTGGCAATACATGTGATGAGTACCGTCGATTTCGAGACACTTCGATTTTTTGTCGCAAAAATGAATTGTCAGTGCCACTTTTTCAACGATGTGGAGAAAATCTTTGTTTGCCTAATCGTTCATTTTTCGCGTTTGGCGGCATCTATACATTCCTGGCAATACATGTGCTGAGTACCGTCGATTTCGAGACACTTCGATTTTTCGTCGCAAAAATGAATTGTCAGTGCCATTTTTTCAATGATGTGGAGAAAATCTTTGTTTGCCTAATCGTTCATTTTTCGCGTTTGGCGGCATCTATACATGCCTGGCAATACATGTGCTGAGTACCGTCGATTTCGAGACACTTGGTTTTTTTGTCGCAAAAATGAATTGTCAGTGCCAGTTTTTCAATCTTGTGGAGAAAATCTTTGTTTGCCTAATCGTTCATTTTTCGCGTTTGGCGGCATCTATACATGCCTGGCAATACATGTGCTGAGTACCGTCGATTTCGAGACACTTCGATTTTTTGTCGCAAAAATGAATTGTCAGTGCCACTTTTTCAATCTTGTGGAGAAAATCTTTAATTGCCTTATCGTTCATTTTTCGCGTTTGGCGGCATCTATACATGCCTGGCAATACATGTGCTGAGTACCGTCGATTTCGAGGCACTTCGATTTTTGTCGCAAAATTGAATAGTCAGTGCCACTTTTTCAATGATGTGGAGAAAATCTTTGATTGCCTAATCGTTCATTTTTCGCGTTTGGTGGCACCTATACATTCCTGGCAATACATGTGCTGAGTACCGTGGATTTCGAGACACTTCGATTTTTTGTCGCAAAAATGAATTGTCAGTGCCACTTTTACAATCTTGTGGAGAAAATCTTTGTTTGCCTAATCGTTCATTTTTCGCGTTTGGCGGCATCTATACATTCCTGGCAATACATGTGCTGAGTACCGTCGATTTCGAGACACTTCGATTTTTTGTCGCAAAAATGAATTGTCAGTGCCACTTTTTTAATCTTGTGGAGAAAATCTTTGTTTGCCTAATCGTTCATTTTTCGCGTTTGGCGGCATCTATACATGCCTGGCAATACATGTGCTGAGTACCGTCGATTTCGAGACACTTCGATTTTTTGGCGCAAAAATGAATTGTCAGTGCCACTTCTTCAATGATGTGGAGAAAATCTTTGATTGCCTAATCGTTCATTTTTTCGCGTTTGGCGGCATCTATACATGCCTGGCAATACATGTGCTGAGTACCGTCGATTTCGAGACACTTCGATTTTTGTCGCAAAAATGAATTGTCATGCCACTTTTTCACTGATGTGGAGAAAATCTTTGTTTGCCTAATCGTTCATTTTTCGCGTTTGGCGGCATCTATACATGCCTGGCAATACATGTGCTGAGTACCGTCGATTTCGAGACACTTCGATTTTTCGTCGCAAAAATGAATTGTCAGTGCCATTTTTTCAATGATGTGGAGAAAATCTTTGTTTGCCTAATCGTTCATTTTTCGCGTTTGGCGGCATCTATACATGCCTGGCAATACATGTGCTGAGTACCGTCGATTTCGACACACTTAATTTTTTGTCGCAAAAATGAATTGTCAGTGCCACTTTTTCCATCTTGTGGAGAAAATCTTTGTTTGCCTAATCGTTCATTTTTCGCGTTTGGCGGCATCTATACATGCCTGGCAATACATGTGCTGAGTACCGTCGATTTCGAGACACTTGGTTTTTTTGTCGCAAAAATGAATTGTCAGTGCCAGTTTTTCAATCTTGTGGAGAAAATCTTTGTTTGCCTAATCGTTCATTTTTCGCGTTTGGCGGCATCTATACATGCCTGGCAATACATGTGCTGACTACCGTCGATTTCGAGACACTTCGATTTTTTGGCGCAAAAATGAATCGTCAGTGCCACTTCTTCAATGATGTGGAGAAAATCTTTGATTGCCTAATCGTTCATTTTTTCGCGTTTGGCGGCATCTATACATGCCTGGCAATACATGTGCTGAGTACCGTCGATTTCGAGACACTTCGATTTTTGTCGCAAAAATGAATTGTCATGCCACTTTTTCAATCTTGTGGAGAAAATCTTTGATTGCCTAATCGTTGATTTTTCTCGTTTTGCGGCATCTATACATGCCTGAGAATATATGTGCTGAGTACCATCGATTTCGAGACACTTCGATTTTTTGTCGCAAAAATGAATTGTCAGTGCCACTTTTTCACTGATGTGGAGAAAATCTTTGTTTGCCTAATCGTTCATTTTTCGCGTTTGGCGGCATCTATACATGCCTGGCAATACATGTGCTGAGTACCGTCGATTTCGAGACACTTCGATTTTTTGTCGCAAAAATGAATTGTCAGTGCCACTTTTTCAATCTTGTGGAGAAAATCTTTATTTGCCTTATCGTTCATTTTTCGCGTTTGGCGGCATCTATACATGCCTGGCAATACATGTGCTGAGTACCGTCGATTTCGAGGCACTTGGATTTCTGTCGCAAAAATGAATTGTCAGTGCCACTTTTTCAATGATGTGGAGAAAACCTTTGATTGCCTAATCGTTCATTTTTCGCGTTTGGTGGCATCTATACATTCCTGGCAATACATGTGCTGAGTACCGCCGATTTCGAGACACTTCGATTTTTTGTCGCAAAAATGAATTGTCAGTGCCACTTTTTCAATCTTGTGGAGAAAATCTTTGTTTGCCTAATTGTTTATTTTTCGCGTTTGGCGCAATCTATACATGCCTGGCAATACATGTGCTGAGTACCGTCGATTTCGAGACACTTCAATTTTTTGGCGCAAAAATGAATTGTCAGTGCCACTTTTTCAATCTTGTGGAGAAAATCTTTGTTTGCCTAATCGTTCATTTTTCGCGTTTGGCGGCATCTATACATGCCTGGCAATACATGTGATGAGTACCGTCGATTTCGAGACACTTCGATTTTTTGTCGCAAAAATGAATTGTCAGTGCCACTTTTTCAACGATGTGGAGAAAATCTTTGTTTGCCTAAACGTTCATTTTTCGCGTTTGGCGACATCTATACATTCCTGGCAATACATGTGCTGAGTACCGTCGATTTCGAGACACTTCGATTTTTCGTCGCAAAAATGAATTGTCAGTGCCATTTTTTCAATGATGTGGAGAAAATCTTTGTTTGCCTAATCGTTCATTTTTCGCGTTTGGCGGCATCTATACATGCCTGGCAATACATGTGCTGAGTACCGTCAATTTCGAGACATTTCGATTTTTTGTCGCAAAAATGAATTGTCAGTGCCACTTTTTCAATGATGTGGAGAAAATAATTGTTTGCCTAATTGTTCATTTTTCGCGTTTGGCGGCATCTATACATGCCTGGCAATACATGTGCTGAGTACCGTCGATTTCGAGACACTTCGATTTTTTGTCGCAAAAATGAATTGTCAGTATCACTTTTTCAATCTTGTGGAGAAAATGTTTGTTTGTTTAATCGTTCATTTTTCGAGTTTGGCGACATCTATACATGCCTGGCAATACATGTGCTGAGTACCGTAGATTTCGAGACACTTCGATTTTTTGTCGCAAAAATGAATGGTCAGTGCCACTTTTTCAATGATGTGGAGAAAATCTTTGTTTGCCTAATCGTTCATTTTTCGCGTTTGGCGGCATCTATACATTCCTGGCAATACATGTGCTGAGTACCGTCGACTTCAAAACACTTCGATTTTTTGTCGCAAAAATGAATTGTCAGTGCCACTTTTTCAATGATGTGGAGAAAACCTTTGTTTGCCTAATCGTTCGTTCTTCGCGTTTGGCGGCATCTATACATGCCTGGCAATACATTTGCTGAGTACCGTCGATTTCGAGACACTTCGATTTTTTGTCGCAAAAATGAATTGTCAGTGCCACTTTTTTAATCTTGTGGAGAAAATCTTTGTTTGCCTAATCGTTCATTTTTCGCGTTTGGCGGCATCTATACATGCCTGGCAATACATGTGCTGAGTACCGTCGATTTCGAGACACTTGTTTTTTTGTCGCAAAAATGAATTGTCAGTGCCAGTTTTTCAATCTTGTGGAGAAAATCTTTGTTTGCCTAATCGTTCATTTTTCGCGTTTGGCGGCATCTATACATGCCTCGCAATACATGTGCTGAGTACCGTCGATTTCGAGACACTTCGATTTTTTGTCGCAAAAATGAATTGTCAGTGCCACTTTTTCAATCTTGTGGAGAAAATCTTTAATTGCCTTATCGTTCATTTTTCGCGTTTGGCGGCATCTATACATGCCTGGCAATACATGTGCTGAGTACCGTCGATTTCGAGACACTTCGATTTTTTGTCGCAAAAATGAATTGTCAGTATCACTTTTTCAATCTTGTGGAGAAAATGTTTGTTTGTTTAATCGTTCATTTTTCGAGTTTGGCGACATCTATACATGCCTGGCAATACATGTGCTGAGTACCGTAGATTTCGAGACACTTCGATTTTTTGTCGCAAAAATGAATGGTCAGTGCCACTTTTTCAATGATGTGGAGAAAATCTTTGTTTGCCTAATCGTTCATTTTTCGCGTTTGGCGGCATCTATACATTCCTGGCAATACATGTGCTGAGTACCGTCGACTTCAAAACACTTCGATTTTTTGTCGCAAAAATGAATTGTCAGTGCCACTTTTTCAATGATGTGGAGAAAACCTTTGTTTGCCTAATCGTTCATTTTTCGCGTTTGGCGGCATCTATACATGCCTGGCAATACATTTGCTGAGTACCGTCGATTTCGAGACACTTCGATTTTTTGTCGCAAAAATGAATTGTCAGTGCCACTTTTTTAATCTTGTGGAGAAAATCTTTGTTTGCCTAATCGTTCATTTTTCGCGTTTGGCGGCATCTATACATGCCTGGCAATACATGTGCTGAGTACCGTCGATTTCGAGACACTTCGATTTTTTGGCGCAAGAATGAATTGTCAGTGCCACTTCTTCAATGATGTGGAGAAAATCTCTGATTGCCTAATCGTTCATTTTTTCGCGTTTGGCGGCATCTATACATGCCTGGCAATACATGTGCTGAGTGCCGTCGATTTCGAGACACTTCGATTTTTGTCGCAAAAATGAATTGTCAGTGCCACTTTTTCAATCTTGTGGAGAAAATCTTTGATTGCCTAATCGTTGATTTTTCTCGTTTTGCGGCATCTATACATGCCTGGGAATATATGTGCTGAGTACCATCGATTTCGAGAGACTTCGATTTTTTGTCGCAAAAATGAATTGTCAGTGCCACTTTTTCACTGATGTGGAGAAAATGTTTGTTTGCCTAATCGTTCATTTTTCGCGTTTGGCGGCATCTATACATGCCTGGCAATACATGTGCTGAGTACCGTCGATTTCGAGACACTTCGATTTTTTGTCGCAAAAATGAATTGTCAGTGCCACTTTTTCACTGATGTGGAGAAAATCTTTGTTTGCCTAATCGTTCATTTTTCGCGTTTGGCGGCATCTATACATGCCTGGCAATACATGTGCTGAGTACCGTCGATTTCGAGACACTTCGATTTTTTGTCGCAAAAATGAATTGTCAGTGCCACTTTTTCAATCTTGTGGAGAAAATCTTTATTTGCCTTATCGTTCATTTTTCGCGTTTGGTGGCATCTATACATTCCTGGCAATACATGTGCTGAGTACCGTCGATTTCGAGACACTTCGATTTTTTGTCGCAAAAATGAATGTCAGTGCCACTTTTTCAATCTTGTGGAGAAAATCTTTGTTTGCCTAATCGTTCATTTTTCGCGTTTGGCGCCATCTATACATGCCTGGCAATACATGTGCTGAGTACCGTCGATTTCGAGACACTTCAATTTTTTGGCGCAAAAATGAATTGTCAGTGCCACTTTTTCAATCTTGTGGAGAAAATCTTTGTTTGCCTAATCGTTCATTTTTCGCGTTTGGCGGCATCTATACATGCCTGGCAATACATGTGATGAGCACCGTCGATTTCGAGACACTTCGATTTTTCGTCGCAAAAATGAATTGTCAGTGCCATTTTTTCAATGATGTGGAGAAAATCTTTGTTTGCCTAATCGTTCATTTTTCGCGTTTGGCGGCATCTATACATGCCTCGCAATACATGTGCTGAGTACCGTCGATTTCGAGACACTTCGATTTTTGTCGCAAAAATGAATTGTCAGTGCCACTTTTTCAATGATGTGGAGAAAATCTTTGATTGCCTAATCGTTCATTTTTCGCGTTTGGTGGCACCTATACATTCCTGGCAATACATGTGCTGAGTACCGTCGATTTCGAGACACTTCGATTTTTCGTCGCAAAAATGAATTGTCAGTGCCATTTTTTCAATGATGTGGAGAAAATCTTTGTTTGCCTAATCGTTCATTTTTCGCGTTTGGCGGCATCTATACATGCCTGGCAATACATGTGCTGAGTACCGTCGATTTCGACACACTTCGATTTTTTGTCGCAGAAATGAATTGTCAGTGCCACTTTTTCCATCTTGTGGAGAAAATCTTTGTTTGCCTAATCGTTCATTTTCCGCGTTTGGCGGCATCTATACATGCCTGGCAATACATGTGCTGAGTACCGTCGATTTCGAGACACTTGTTTTTTTGTCGCAAAAATGAATTGTCAGTGCCAGTTTTTCAATCTTGTGGAGAAAATCTTTGTTTGCCTAATCGTTCATTTTTCGCGTTTGGCGGCATCTATACATGCCTCGCAATACATGTGCTGAGTACCGTCGATTTCGAGACACTTCGATTTTTTGTCGCAAAAATAAATTGTCAGTGCCACTTTTTCAATCTTGTGGAGAAAATCTTTAATTGCCTTATCGTTCATTTTTCGCGTTTGGCGGCATCTATACATGCCTGGCAATACATGTGCTGAGTACCGTCGATTTCGAGGCACTTCGATTTTTGTCGCAAAAATGAATTGTCAGTGCCACTTTTTCAATGATGTGGAGAAAATCTTTGATTGCCTAATCGTTCATTTTTCGCGTTTGGTGGCACCTATACATTCCTGGCAATACATGTGCTGAGTACCGTCGATTTCGAGACACTTCGATTTTTTGTCGCAAAAATGAATTGTCAGTGCCACTTTTTCAATCTTGTGGAGAAAATCTTTGTTTGCCTAATCGTTCATTTTTCGCGTTTGGCGCCATCTATACATGCCTGGCAATACATGTGCTGAGTACCGTCGATTTCGAGACACTTCAATTTTTTGGCGCAAAAATGAATTGTCAGTGCCACTTTTTCAATCTTGTGGAGAAAATCTTTGTTTGCCTAATCGTTCATTTTTCGCGTTTGGCGGCATCTATACATGCCTGGCAATACATGTGCTGAGTACCGTCAATTTCGAGACATTTCGATTTTTTGTCGCAAAAATGAATTGTCAGTGCCACTTTTTCAATGATGTGGAGAAAATAATTGTTTGCCTAATTGTTCATTTTTCGCGTTTGGCGGCATCTATACATGCCTGGCAATACATGTGCTGAGTACCGTCGATTTCGAGACACTTCGATTTTTTGTCGCAAAAATGAATTGTCAGTATCACTTTTTCAATCTTGTGGAGAAAATGTTTGTTTGTTTAATCGTTCATTTTTCGAGTTTGGCGACATCTATACATGCCTGGCAATACATGTGCTGAGTACCGTAGATTTCGAGACACTTCGATTTTTTGTCGCAAAAATGAATGGTCAGTGCCACTTTTTCAATGATGTGGAGAAAATCTTTGTTTGCCTAATCGTTCATTTTTCGCGTTTGGCGGCATCTATACATTCCTGGCAATACCTGTGCTGAGTACCGTCGACTTCAAAACACTTCGATTTTTGTCGCAAAAATGAATTGTCAGTGCCACTTTTTCAATGATGTGGAGAAAACCTTTGTTTGCCTAATCGTTCATTTTTCGCGTTTGGCGGCATCTATACATGCCTGGGAATATATGTGCTGAGTACCGTCGATTTCGAGACACTTCGATTTTTTGTCGCAAAAATGAATTGTCAGTATCACTTTTTCAATCTTGTGGAGAAAATGTTTGTTTGTTTAATCGTTCATTTTTCGAGTTTGGCGACATCTATACATGCCTGGCAATACATGTGCTGAGTACCGTAGATTTCGAGACACTTCGATTTTTTGTCGCAAAAATGAATGGTCAGTGCCACTTTTTCAATGATGTGGAGAAAATCTTTGTTTGCCTAATCGTTCATTTTTCGCGTTTGGCGGCATCTATACATTCCTGGCAATACATGTGCTGAGTACCGTCGATTTCGAGACACTTCGATTTTTTGTCGCAAAAATGAATTGTCAGTGCCACTTTTTTAATCTTGTGGAGAAAATCTTTGTTTGCCTAATCCTTCATTTTTCGCGTTTGGCGGCATCTATACATGCCTGGAAATACATGTGCTGAGTACCGTCGATTTCGAGACACTTCGATTTTTTGGCGCAAGAATGAATTGTCAGTGCCACTTCTTCAATGATGTGGAGAAAATCTCTGATTGCCTAATCGTTCATTTTTTCGCGTTTGGCGGCATCTATACATGCCTGGCAATACATGTGCTGAGTGCCGTCGATTTCGAGACACTTCGATTTTTGTCGCAAAAATGAATTGTCAGTGCCACTTTTTCAATCTTGTGGAGAAAATCTTTGATTGCCTAATCGTTGATTTTTCTCGTTTTGCGGCATCTATACATGCCTGGGAATATATGTGCTGAGTACCATCGATTTCGAGAGACTACGATTTTTTGTCGCAAAAATGAATTGTCAGTGCCACTTTTTCACTGATGTGGAGAAAATCTTTGTTTGCCTAATCGTTCATTTTTCGCGTTCGGCGGCATCTATACATGCCTGGCAATACATGTGCTGAGTACCGTCGATTTCGAGACACTTCGATTTTTTGTCGCAAAAATGAATTGTCAGTGCCACTTTTTCACTGATGTGGAGAAAATCTTTGTTTGCCTAATCGTTCATTTTTCGCGTTTGGCGGCATCTATACATGCCTGGCAATACATGTGCTGAGTACCGTCGATTTCGAGACACTTCGATTTTTTGTCGCAAAAATGATTGTCAGTGCCACTTTTTCAATCTTGTGGAGAAAATCTTTATTTGCCTTATCGTTCATTTTTCGCGTTTGGCGGCATCGATACATGCCTGGCAATACATGTGCTGAGTACCGTCGATTTCGAGGCACTTCGATTTTTGTCGCAAAAATGAATTGTCAGTGCCACTTTTTCAATGATGTGGAGAAAATCTTTGATTGCCTAATCGTTCATTTTTCGCGTTTGGTGGCATCTATACATTCCTGCCAATACATGTGCTGAGTACCGTCGATTTCGAGACACTTCGATTTTTTGTCGCAAAAATGAATTGTCAGTGCCACTTTTTCAATCTTGTGGAGAAAATCTTTGTTTGCCTAATCGTTCATTTTTCGCGTTTGGCGCCATCTATACATGCCTGGCAATACATGTGCTGAGTACCGTCGATTTCGAGACACTTCAATTTTTTGGCGCAAAAATGAATTGTCAGTGCCACTTTTTCAATCTTGTGGAGAAAATCTTTGTTTGCCTAATCGTTCATTTTTCGCGTTTGGCGGCATCTATACATGCCTGGCAATACATGTGATGAGCACCGTCGATTTCGAGACACTTCGATTTTTTGTCGCAAAAATGAATTGTCAGTGCCACTTTTTCAACGATGTGAAAAAATCTGTTTGCCTAATCGTTCATTTTTCGCGTTTGGCGGCATCTATACATTCCTGGCAATACATGTGTTGAGTACCATCGATTTCGAGACACTTCGATTTTTCGTCGCAAAAATGAATTGTCAGTGCCATTTTTTCAATGATGTGGAGAAAATCTTTGTTTGCCTAATCGTTCATTTTTCGCGTTTGGCGGCATCTATACATGCCTCGCAATACATGTGCTGAGTACCGTCGATTTCGAGACACTTCGATTTTTGTCGCAAAAATGAATTGTCAGTGCCACTTTTTCAATGATGTGGAGAAAATCTTTGATTGCCTAATCGTTCATTTTTCGCGTTTGGTGGCACCTATACATTCCTGGCAATACATGTGCTGAGTACCGTCGATTTCGAGACACTTCGATTTTTTGTCGCAAAAATGAATTGTCAGTGCCACTTTTTCAATCTTGTGGAGAAAATCTTTGATTGCCTTATCGTTCATTTTTCGCGTTTGGCGGCATCTATACATGCCTGGCAATACATGTGCTGAGTACCGTCGATTTCGAGGCACTTCGATTTTTGTCGCAAAAATGAATTGTCAGTGCCACTTTTTCAACGATGTGGAGAAAATCTTTGTTTGCCTAAACGTTCATTTTTCGCGTTTGGCGGCATCTATACATTCCTGGCAATACATGTGCTGAGTACCGTCGATTTCGAGACACTTGTTTTTTTGTCGCAAAAATGAATTGTCAGTGCCAGTTTTTCAATCTTGTGGAGAAAATCTTTGTTTGCCTAATCGTTCATTTTTCGCGTTTGGCGGCATCTATACATGCCTCGCAATACATGTGCTGAGTACCGTCGATTTCGAGACACTTCGATTTTTTGTCGCAAAAATAAATTGTCAGTGCCACTTTTTCAATCTTGTGGAGAAAATCTTTAATTGCCTTATCGTTCATTTTTCGCGTTTGGCGGCATCTATACATGCCTGGCAATACATGTGCTGAGTACCGTCGATTTCGAGGCACTTCGATTTTTGTCGCAAAAATGAATTGTCAGTGCCACTTTTTCAATGATGTGGAGAAAATCTTTGATTGCCTAATCGTTCATTTTTCGCGTTTGGTGGCACCTATACATTCCTGGCAATACATGTGCTGAGTACCGTCGATTTCGAGACACTTCGATTTTTTGTCGCAAAAATGAATTGTCAGTGCCACTTTTTCAATCTTGTGGAGAAAATCTTTGTTTGCCTAATCGTTCATTTTTCGCGTTTGGTGCCATCTATACATGCCTGGCAATACATGTGCTGAGTACCGTCGATTTCGAGACACTTCAATTTTTTGGCGCAAAAATGAATTGTCAGTGCCACTTTTTCAATCTTGTGGAGAAAATCTTTGTTTGCCTAATCGTTCATTTTTCGCGTTTGGCGGCATCTATACATGCCTGGCAATACATGTGCTGAGTACCGTCAATTTCGAGACATTTCGATTTTTTGTCGCAAAAATGAATTGTCAGTGCCACTTTTTCAATGATGTGGAGAAAATAATTGTTTGCCTAATTGTTCATTTTTCGCGTTTGGCGGCATCTATACATGCCTGGCAATACATGTGCTGAGTACCGTCGATTTCGAGACACTTCGATTTTTTGTCGCAAAAATGAATTGTCAGTATCACTTTTTCAATCTTGTGGAGAAAATGTTTGTTTGTTTAATCGTTCATTTTTCGAGTTTGGCGACATCTATACATGCCTGGCAATACATGTGCTGAGTACCGTAGATTTCGAGACACTTCGATTTTTTGTCGCAAAAATGAATGGTCAGTGCCACTTTTTCAATGATGTGGAGAAAATCTTTGTTTGCCTAATCGTTCATTTTTCGCGTTTGGCGGCATCTATACATTCCTGGCAATACCTGTGCTGAGTACCGTCGACTTCAAAACACTTCGATTTTTGTCGCAAAAATGAATTGTCAGTGCCACTTTTTCAATGATGTGGAGAAAACCTTTGTTTGCCTAATCGTTCATTTTTCGCGTTTGGCGGCATCTATACATGCCTGGGAATATATGTGCTGAGTACCGTCGATTTCGAGACACTTCGATTTTTTGTCGCAAAAATGAATTGTCAGTATCACTTTTTCAATCTTGTGGAGAAAATGTTTGTTTGTTTAATCGTTCATTTTTCGAGTTTGGCGACATCTATACATGCCTGGCAATACATGTGCTGAGTACCGTAGATTTCGAGACACTTCGATTTTTTGTCGCAAAAATGAATGGTCAGTGCCACTTTTTCAATGATGTGGAGAAAATCTTTGTTTGCCTAATCGTTCATTTTTCGCGTTTGGCGGCATCTATACATTCCTGGCAATACATGTGCTGAGTACCGTCGATTTCGAGACACTTCGATTTTTTGTCGCAAAAATGAATTGTCAGTGCCACTTTTTTAATCTTGTGGAGAAAATCTTTGTTTGCCTAATCCTTCATTTTTCGCGTTTGGCGGCATCTATACATGCCTGGAAATACATGTGCTGAGTACCGTCGATTTCGAGACACTTCGATTTTTTGGCGCAAGAATGAATTGTCAGTGCCACTTCTTCAATGATGTGGAGAAAATCTCTGATTGCCTAATCGTTCATTTTTTCGCGTTTGGCGGCATCTATACATGCCTGGCAATACATGTGCTGAGTGCCGTCGATTTCGAGACACTTCGATTTTTGTCGCAAAAATGAATTGTCAGTGCCACTTTTTCAATCTTGTGGAGAAAATCTTTGATTGCCTAATCGTTGATTTTTCTCGTTTTGCGGCATCTATACATGCCTGGGAATATATGTGCTGAGTACCATCGATTTCGAGAGACTACGATTTTTTGTCGCAAAAATGAATTGTCAGTGCCACTTTTTCACTGATGTGGAGAAAATCTTTGTTTGCCTAATCGTTCATTTTTCGCGTTTGGCGGCATCTATACATGCCTGGCAATACATGTGCTGAGTACCGTCGATTTCGAGACACTTCGATTTTTTGTCGCAAAAATGAATTGTGCGTGCCACTTTTTCACTGATGTGGAGAAAATCTTTGTTTGCCTAATCGTTCATTTTTCGCGTTTGGCGGCATCTATACATGCCTGGCAATACATGTGCTGAGTACCGTCGATTTCGAGACACTTCGATTTTTTGTCGCAAAAATGATTGTCAGTGCCACTTTTTCAATCTTGTGGAGAAAATCTTTATTTGCCTTATCGTTCATTTTTCGCGTTTGGCGGCATCGATACATGCCTGGCAATACATGTGCTGAGTACCGTCGATTTCGAGGCACTTCGATTTTTGTCGCAAAAATGAATTGTCAGTGCCACTTTTTCAATGATGTGGAGAAAATCTTTGATTGCCTAATCGTTCATTTTTCGCGTTTGGTGGCATCTATACATTCCTGCCAATACATGTGCTGAGTACCGTCGATTTCGAGACACTTCGATTTTTTGTCGCAAAAATGAATTGTCAGTGCCACTTTTTCAATCTTGTGGAGAAAATCTTTGTTTGCCTAATCGTTCATTTTTCGCGTTTGGCGCCATCTATACATGCCTGGCAATACATGTGCTGAGTACCGTCGATTTCGAGACACTTCAATTTTTTGGCGCAAAAATGAATTGTCAGTGCCACTTTTTCAATCTTGTGGAGAAAATCTTTGTTTGCCTAATCGTTCATTTTTCGCGTTTGGCGGCATCTATACATGCCTGGCAATACATGTGATGAGCACCGTCGATTTCGAGACACTTCGATTTTTTGTCGCAAAAATGAATTGTCAGTGCCACTTTTTCAACGATGTGAAAAAATCTGTTTGCCTAATCGTTCATTTTTCGCGTTTGGCGGCATCTATACATTCCTGGCAATACATGTGTTGAGTACCATCGATTTCGAGACACTTCGATTTTTCGTCGCAAAAATGAATTGTCAGTGCCATTTTTTCAATGATGTGGAGAAAATCTTTGTTTGCCTAATCGTTCATTTTTCGCGTTTGGCGGCATCTATACATGCCTCGCAATACATGTGCTGAGTACCGTCGATTTCGAGACACTTCGATTTTTGTCGCAAAAATGAATTGTCAGTGCCACTTTTTCAATGATGTGGAGAAAATCTTTGATTGCCTAATCGTTCATTTTTCGCGTTTGGTGGCACCTATACATTCCTGGCAATACATGTGCTGAGTACCGTCGATTTCGAGACACTTCGATTTTTTGTCGCAAAAATGAATTGTCAGTGCCACTTTTTCAATCTTGTGGAGAAAATCTTTGATTGCCTTATCGTTCATTTTTCGCGTTTGGCGGCATCTATACATGCCTGGCAATACATGTGCTGAGTACCGTCGATTTCGAGGCACTTCGATTTTTGTCGCAAAAATGAATTGTCAGTGCCACTTTTTCAACGATGTGGAGAAAATCTTTGTTTGCCTAAACGTTCATTTTTCGCGTTTGGCGGCATCTATACATTCCTGGCAATACATGTGCTGAGTACCGTCGATTTCGAGACACTTCAATTTTTTGGCGCAAAAATGAATTGTCAGTGCCACTTTTTCAATCTTGTGGAGAAAATCTTTGTTTGCCTAATCGTTCATTTTTCGCGTTTGGCGGCATCTATACATGCCTGGCAATACATGTGCTGAGTACCGTCGATTTCGACACACTTCGATTTTTTGTCGCAGAAATGAATTGTCAGTGCCACTTTTTCCATCTTGTGAAGAAAATCTTTGTTTGCCTAATCGTTCATTTTTCGCGTTTGGCGGCATCTATACATGCCTCGCAATACATGTGCTGAGTACCGTCGATTTCGAGACACTTCGATTTTTTGTCGCAAAAATGAATTGTCAGTGCCACTTTTTCAATCTTGTGGAGAAAATCTTTAATTGCCTTATCGTTCATTTTTCGCGTTTGGCGGCATCTATACATGCCTGGCAATACATGTGCTGAGTACCGTCGATTTCGAGGCACTTCGATTTTTGTCGCAAAAATGAATTGTCAGTGCCACTTTTTCAATGATGTGGTGAAAATCTTTGATTGCCTAATCGTTCATTTTTCGCGTTTGGTGGCACCTATACATTCCTGGCAATACATGTGCTGAGTACCGTCGATTTCGAGACACTTCGATTTTTTGTCGCAAAAATGAATTGTCAGTGCCACTTTTTCAATCTTGTGGAGAAAACCTTTGTTTGCCTAATCGTTCATTTTTCGCGTTTGGCGCCATCTATACATGCCTGGCAATACATGTGCTGAGTACCGTCGATTTCGAGACACTTCAATTTTTTGGCGCAAAAATGTATTGTCAGTGCCACTTTTTCAATCTTGTGGAGAAAATCTTTGTTTGCCTAATCGTTCATTTTTCGCGTTTGGCGGCATCTAGACATGCCTGGCGATACATGTGCTGAGTACCGTCGATTTCGAGACACTTCGATTTTTTGTCGCAAAAATGAATTGTCAGTGCCACTTTTTCAATGATGTGGAGAAAATAATTGTTTGCCTAATTGTTCATTTTTCGCGTTTGGCGGCATCTATACATGCCTGGCAATACATGTGCTGAGTACCGTCGATTTCGAGACACTTCGATTTTTTGTCGCAAAAATGAATTGTCAGTATCACTTTTTCAATCTTGTGGAGAAAATGTTTGTTTGTTTAATCGTTCATTTTTCGAGTTTGGCGACATCTATACATGCCTGGCAATACATGTGCCGAGTACCGTAGATTTCGAGACACTTCGATTTTTTGTCGCAAAAATGAATGGTCAGTGCCACTTTTTCAATGATGTGGAGAAAATCTTTGTTTGCCTAATCGTTCATTTTTCGCGTTTGGCGGCATCTATACATTCCTGGCAATACATGTGCTGAGTACCGTCGACTTCAAAACACTTCGATTTTTTGTCGCAAAAATGAATTGTCAGTGCCACTTTTTCAATGATGTGGAGAAAACCTTTGTTTGCCTAATCATTCATTTTTCGCGTTTGGCGGCATCTATACATGCCTGGCAATACATTGGCTGAGTACCGTCGATTTCGAGACACTTCGATTTTTTGTCGCAAAAATGAATTGTCAGTGCCACTTTTTTAATCTTGTGGAGAAAATCTTTGTTTGCCTAATCGTTCATTTTTCGCGTTTGGCGGCATCTATATATGCCTGGCAATACATGTGCTGAGTACCGTCGATTTCGAGACACTTCGATTTTTTGGCGCAAGAATGAATTGTCAGTGCCACTTCTTCAATGATGTGGAGAAAATCTTTGTTTGCCTAATCGTTCATTTTTCGCGTTTGGCGGCATCTATACATGCCTCGCAATACATGTGCTGAGTACCGTCGATTTCGAGACACTTCGATTTTTTGTCGCAAAAATGAATTGTCAGTGCCACTTTTTCAATCTTGTGGAGAAAATCTTTAATTGCCTTATCGTTCATTTTTCGCGTTTGGCGGCATCTATACATGCCTGGCAATACATGTGCTGAGTACCGTCGATTTCGAGGCACTTCGATTTTTGTCGCAAAAATGAATTGTCAGTGCCACTTTTTCAATGATGTGGAGAAAATCTTTGATTGCCTAATCGTTCATTTTTCGCGTTTGGTGGCACCTATACATTCCTGGCAATACATGTGCTGAGTACCGTCGATTTCGAGACACTTCGATTTTTTGTCGCAAAAATGAATTGTCAGTGCCACTTTTTCAATCTTGTGGAGAAAATCTTTGTTTGCCTAATCGTTCATTTTTCGCGTTTGGCGCCATCTATACATGCCTGGCAATACATGTGCTGAGTACCGTCGATTTCGAGACACTTCAATTTTTTGGCGCAAAAATGTATTGTCAGTGCCACTTTTTCAATCTTGTGGAGAAAATCTTTGTTTGCCTAATCGTTCATTTTTCGCGTTTGGCGGCATCTATACATGCCTGGCAATACATGTGCTGAGTACCGTCGATTTCGAGACACTTCGATTTTTTGTCGCAAAAATGAATTGTCAGTGCCACTTTTTCAATGATGTGGAGAAAATCTTTGATTGCCTAATCGTTCATTTTTCGCGTTTGGTGGCATCTATACATTCCTGCCAATACATGTGCTGAGTACCGTCGATTTCGAGACACTTCGATTTTTTGTCGCAAAAATGAATTGTCAGTGCCACTTTTTCAATCTTGTGGAGAAAATCTTTGTTTGCCTAATCGTTCATTTTTCGCGTTTGGCGCCATCTATACATGCCTGGCAATACATGTGCTGAGTACCGTCGATTTCGAGACACTTCAATTTTTTGGCGCAAAAATGAATTGTCAGTGCCACTTTTTCAATCTTGTGGAGAAAATCTTTGTTTGCCTAATCGTTCATTTTTCGCGTTTGGCGGCATCTATACATGCCTGGCAATACATGTGATGAGCACCGTCGATTTCGAGACACTTCGATTTTTTGTCGCAAAAATGAATTGTCAGTGCCACTTTTTCAACGATGTGAAAAAATCTGTTTGCCTAATCGTTCATTTTTCGCGTTTGGCGGCATCTATACATTCCTGGCAATACATGTGTTGAGTACCATCGATTTCGAGACACTTCGATTTTTCGTCGCAAAAATGAATTGTCAGTGCCATTTTTTCAATGATGTGGAGAAAATCTTTGTTTGCCTAATCGTTCATTTTTCGCGTTTGGCGGCATCTATACATGCCTCGCAATACATGTGCTGAGTACCGTCGATTTCGAGACACTTCGATTTTTGTCGCAAAAATGAATTGTCAGTGCCACTTTTTCAATGATGTGGAGAAAATCTTTGATTGCCTAATCGTTCATTTTTCGCGTTTGGTGGCACCTATACATTCCTGGCAATACATGTGCTGAGTACCGTCGATTTCGAGACACTTCGATTTTTTGTCGCAAAAATGAATTGTCAGTGCCACTTTTTCAATCTTGTGGAGAAAATCTTTGATTGCCTTATCGTTCATTTTTCGCGTTTGGCGGCATCTATACATGCCTGGCAATACATGTGCTGAGTACCGTCGATTTCGAGGCACTTCGATTTTTGTCGCAAAAATGAATTGTCAGTGCCACTTTTTCAACGATGTGGAGAAAATCTTTGTTTGCCTAAACGTTCATTTTTCGCGTTTGGCGGCATCTATACATTCCTGGCAATACATGTGCTGAGTACCGTCGATTTCGAGACACTTCGATTTTTCGTCGCAAAAATGAATTGTCAGTGCCATTTTTTGAATGATGTGGAGAAAATCTTTGTTTGCCTAATCGTTCATTTTTCGCGTTTGGCGGCATCTATACATGCCTGGCAATACATGTGCTGAGTACCGTCGATTTCGACACACTTCGATTTTTTGTCGCAGAAATGAATTGTCAGTGCCACTTTTTCCATCTTGTGGAGAAAATCTTTGTTTGCCTAATCGTTCATTTTTCGCGTTTGGCGGCATCTATACATGCCTCGCAATACATGTGCTGAGTACCGTCGATTTCGAGACAGTTCGATTTTTTGTCGCAAAAATGAATTGTCAGTGCCACTTTTTCAATCTTGTGGAGAAAATCTTTAATTGCCTTATCGTTCATTTTTCGCGTTTGGCGGCATCTATACATGCCTGGCAATTCATGTGCTGAGTACCGTCGATTTCGAGACACTTCAATTTTTTGGCGCAAAAATGAATTGTCAGTGCCACTTTTTCAATCTTGTGGAGAAAATCTTTGTTTGCCTAATCGTTCATTTTTCGCGTTCGGCGGCATCTATACATGCCTGGCAATACATGTGATGAGCACCGTCGATTTCGAGACACTTCGATTTTTTGTCGCAAAAATGAATTGTCAGTGCCACTTTTTCAATCTTGTGGAGAAAATCTTTAATTGCCTTATCGTTCATTTTTCGCGTTTGGCGGCATCTATACATGCCTGGCAATACATGTGCTGAGTACCGTCGATTTCGAGACACTTCAATTTTTTGGCGCAAAAATGAATTGTCAGTGCCACTTTTTCAATCTTGTGGAGAAAATCTTTGTTTGCCTAATCGTTCATTTTTCGCGTTTGGCGGCATCTATACATGCCTGGCAATACATGTGCTGAGTACCGTCGATTTCGACACACTTCGATTTTTTGTCGCAGAAATGAATTGTCAGTGCCACTTTTTCCATCTTGTGAAGAAAATCTTTGTTTGCCTAATCGTTCATTTTTCGCGTTTGGCGGCATCTATACATGCCTCGCAATACATGTGCTGAGTACCGTCGATTTCGAGACACTTCGATTTTTTGTCGCAAAAATGAATTGTCAGTGCCACTTTTTCAATCTTGTGGAGAAAATCTTTAATTGCCTTATCGTTCATTTTTCGCGTTTGGCGGCATCTATACATGCCTGGCAATACATGTGCTGAGTACCGTCGATTTCGAGGCACTTCGATTTTTGTCGCAAAAATGAATTGTCAGTGCCACTTTTTCAATGATGTGGTGAAAATCTTTGATTGCCTAATCGTTCATTTTTCGCGTTTGGTGGCACCTATACATTCCTGGCAATACATGTGCTGAGTACCGTCGATTTCGAGACACTTCGATTTTTTGTCGCAAAAATGAATTGTCAGTGCCACTTTTTCAATCTTGTGGAGAAAACCTTTGTTTGCCTAATCGTTCATTTTTCGCGTTTGGCGCCATCTATACATGCCTGGCAATACATGTGCTGAGTACCGTCGATTTCGAGACACTTCAATTTTTTGGCGCAAAAATGTATTGTCAGTGCCACTTTTTCAATCTTGTGGAGAAAATCTTTGTTTGCCTAATCGTTCATTTTTCGCGTTTGGCGGCATCTAGACATGCCTGGCGATACATGTGCTGAGTACCGTCGATTTCGAGACACTTCGATTTTTTGTCGCAAAAATGAATTGTCAGTGCCACTTTTTCAATGATGTGGAGAAAATAATTGTTTGCCTAATTGTTCATTTTTCGCGTTTGGCGGCATCTATACATGCCTGGCAATACATGTGCTGAGTACCGTCGATTTCGAGACACTTCGATTTTTTGTCGCAAAAATGAATTGTCAGTATCACTTTTTCAATCTTGTGGAGAAAATGTTTGTTTGTTTAATCGTTCATTTTTCGAGTTTGGCGACATCTATACATGCCTGGCAATACATGTGCCGAGTACCGTAGATTTCGAGACACTTCGATTTTTTGTCGCAAAAATGAATGGTCAGTGCCACTTTTTCAATGATGTGGAGAAAATCTTTGTTTGCCTAATCGTTCATTTTTCGCGTTTGGCGGCATCTATACATTCCTGGCAATACATGTGCTGAGTACCGTCGACTTCAAAACACTTCGATTTTTTGTCGCAAAAATGAATTGTCAGTGCCACTTTTTCAATGATGTGGAGAAAACCTTTGTTTGCCTAATCATTCATTTTTCGCGTTTGGCGGCATCTATACATGCCTGGCAATACATTGGCTGAGTACCGTCGATTTCGAGACACTTCGATTTTTTGTCGCAAAAATGAATTGTCAGTGCCACTTTTTTAATCTTGTGGAGAAAATCTTTGTTTGCCTAATCGTTCATTTTTCGCGTTTGGCGGCATCTATATATGCCTGGCAATACATGTGCTGAGTACCGTCGATTTCGAGACACTTCGATTTTTTGGCGCAAGAATGAATTGTCAGTGCCACTTCTTCAATGATGTGGAGAAAATCTTTGTTTGCCTAATCGTTCATTTTTCGCGTTTGGCGGCATCTATACATGCCTCGCAATACATGTGCTGAGTACCGTCGATTTCGAGACACTTCGATTTTTTGTCGCAAAAATGAATTGTCAGTGCCACTTTTTCAATCTTGTGGAGAAAATCTTTAATTGCCTTATCGTTCATTTTTCGCGTTTGGCGGCATCTATACATGCCTGGCAATACATGTGCTGAGTACCGTCGATTTCGAGGCACTTCGATTTTTGTCGCAAAAATGAATTGTCAGTGCCACTTTTTCAATGATGTGGAGAAAATCTTTGATTGCCTAATCGTTCATTTTTCGCGTTTGGTGGCACCTATACATTCCTGGCAATACATGTGCTGAGTACCGTCGATTTCGAGACACTTCGATTTTTTGTCGCAAAAATGAATTGTCAGTGCCACTTTTTCAATCTTGTGGAGAAAATCTTTGTTTGCCTAATCGTTCATTTTTCGCGTTTGGCGCCATCTATACATGCCTGGCAATACATGTGCTGAGTACCGTCGATTTCGAGACACTTCAATTTTTTGGCGCAAAAATGTATTGTCAGTGCCACTTTTTCAATCTTGTGGAGAAAATCTTTGTTTGCCTAATCGTTCATTTTTCGCGTTTGGCGGCATCTATACATGCCTGGCAATACATGTGCTGAGTACCGTCGATTTCGAGACACTTCGATTTTTTGTCGCAAAAATGAATTGTCAGTGCCACTTTTTCAATGATGTGGAGAAAATAATTGTTTGCCTAATTGTTCATTTTTCGCGTTTGGCGGCATCTATACATGCCTGGCAATACATGTGCTGAGTACCGTCGATTTCGAGACACTTCGATTTTTTGTCGCAAAAATGAATTGTCAGTATCACTTTTTCAATCTTGTGGAGAAAATGTTTGTTTGTTTAATCGTTCATTTTTCGAGTTTGGCGTCATCTATACATGCCTGGCAATACATGTGCCGAGTACCGTAGATTTCGAGACACTTCGATTTTTTGTCGCAAAAATGAATGGTCAGTGCCACTTTGTCAATGATGTGGAGAAAATCTTTGTTTGCCTAATCGTTCATTTTTCGCGTTTGGCGGCATCTATACATTCCTGGCAATACATGTGCTGAGTACCGTCGACTTCAAAACACTTCGATTTTTTGTCGCAAAAATGAATTGTCAGTGCCACTTTTTCAATGATGTGGAGAAAACCTTTGTTTGCCTAATCATTCATTTTTCGCGTTTGGCGGCATCTATACATGCCTGGCAATACATTTGCCGAGTACCGTAGATTTCGAGACACTTCGATTTTTTGTCGCAAAAATGAATGGTCAGTGCCACTTTGTCAATGATGTGGAGAAAATCTTTGTTTGCCTAATCGTTCATTTTTCGCGTTTGGCGGCATCTATACATTCCTGGCAATACATGTGCTGAGTACCGTCGACTTCAAAACACTTCGATTTTTTGTCGCAAAAATGAATTGTCAGTGCCACTTTTTCAATGATGTGGAGAAAACCTTTGTTTGCCTAATCATTCATTTTTCGCGTTTGGCGGCATCTATACATGCCTGGCAATACATTTGCTGAGTACCGTCGATTTCGAGACACTTCGATTTTTTGTCGCAAAAATGAATTGTCAGTGCCACTTTTTCACTGATGTGGAGAAAATCTTTGTTTGCCTAATCGTTCATTTTTCGCGTTTGGCGGCATCTATACATGCCTGGCAATACATGTGCTGAGTACCGTCGATTTCGAGACACTTCGATTTTTTGTCGCAAAAATGAATTGTCAGTGCCACTTTTTCACTGATGTGGAGAAAATCTTTGTTTGCCTAATCGTTCATTTTTCGCGTTTGGCGGCATCTATACATGCCTGGCAATACATGTGCTGAGTACCGTCGATTTCGAGACACTTCGATTTTTTGTCGCAAAAATGAATTGTCAGTGCCACTTTTTCAATCTTGTGGAGAAAATCTTTATTTGCCTTATCGTTCATTTTTCGCGTTTGGCGGCATCGATACATGCCTGGCAATACATGTGCTGAGTACCGTCGATTTCGAGGCACTTCGATTTTTGTCGCAAAAATGAATTGTCAGTGCCACTTCTTCAATGATGTGGAGAAAATCTTTGATTGCCTAATCGTTCATTTTTCGCGTTTGGTGGCACCTATACATTCCTGGCAATACATGTGCTGAGTACCGTCGATTTCGAGACACTTCGATTTTTTGTCGCAAAAATGAATTGTCAGTGCCACTTTTTCAATCTTGTGGAGAAAATCTTTAATTGCCTTATCGTTCATTTTTCGCGTTTGGCGGCATCTATACATGCCTGGCAATACATGTGCTGAGTACCGTCGATTTCGAGGCACTTCGATTTTTGTCGCAAAAATGAATTGTCAGTGCCACTTTTTCAATGATGTGGAGAAAATCTTTGATTGCCTAATCGTTCATTTTTCGCGTTTGGTGGCACCTATACATTCCTGGCAATACATGTGCTGAGTACCGTCGATTTCGAGACACTTCGATTTTTTGTCGCAAAAATGAATTGTCAGTGCCACTTTTTCAATCTTGTGGAGAAAATCTTTGTTTGCCTAATCGTTCATTTTTCGCGTTTGGCGCCATCTATACATGCCCGGCAATACATGTGCTGAGTACCGTCGATTTCGAGACACTTCAATTTTTTGGCGCAAAAATGAATTGTCAGTGCCACTTTTTCAATCTTGTGGAGAAAATCTTTGCCTAATCGTTCATTTTTCGCGTTTGGCGGCATCTATACATGCCTGGCAATACATGTGCTGAGTACCGTCGATTTCGAGACACTTCGATTTTTTGTCGCAAAAATGAATTGTCAGTGCCACTTTTTCAATGATGTGGACAAAATAATTGTTTGCCTAATTGTTCATTTTTCGCGTTTGGCGGCATCTATACATGCCTGGCAATACATGTGCTGAGTACCGTCGATTTCGAGACACTTCGATTTTTTGGCGCAAGAATGAATTGTCAGTGCCACTTCTTCAATGATGTGGAGAAAATCTCTGATTGCCTAATCGTTCATTTTTTCGCGTTTGGCGGCATCTATACATGCCTGGCAATACATGTGCTGAGTGCCGTCGATTTCGAGACACTTCGTTTTTTGTCGCAAAAATGAATTGTCAGTGCCACTTTTTCAATCTTGTGGAGAAAATCTTTGATTGCCTAATCGTTGATTTTTCTCGTTTTGCGGCATCTATACATGCCTGGGAATATATGTGCTGAGTACCATCGATTTCGAGACACTTCGATTTTTTGTCGCAAAAATGAATTGTCAGTGCCAGTTTTTCAATCTTGTGGAGAAAATCTTTATTTGCCTTATCGTTCATTTTTCGCGTTTGGCGGCATCTATACATGCCTGGCAATACATGTGCTGAGTACCGTCGATTTCGAGGCACTTCAATTTTTGTCGCAAAAATGAATTGTCAGTGCCACTTTTTCAATGATGTGGAGAAAACCTTTGATTGCCTAATCGTTCATTTTTCGCGTTTGGTGGCATCTATACATTCCTGGCAATACATGTGCTGAGTACCGCCGATTTGGAGACACTTCGATTTTTTGTCGCAAAAATGAATTGTCAGTGCCACTTTTTCAATCTTGTGGAGAAAATCTTTGTTTGCCTAATCGTTTATTTTTCGCGTTTGGCGCCATCTATACATGCCTGGCAATACATGTGCTGAGTACCGTCGATTTCGAGACACTTCAATTTTTTGGCGCAAAAATGAATTGTCAGTGCCACTTTTTCAATCTTGTGGAGAAAATCTTTGTTTGCCTAATCGTTCATTTTTCGCGTTTGGCGGCATCTATACATGCCTGGCAATACATGTGATGAGTACCGTCGATTTCGAGACACTTCGATTTTTTGTCGCAAAAATGAATTGTCAGTGCCACTTTTTCAACGATGTGGAGAAAATCTTTGTTTGCCTAATCGTTCATTTTTCGCGTTTGGCGGCATCTATACATTCCTGGCAATACATGTGCTGAGTACCGTCGATTTCGAGACACTTCGATTTTTCGTCGCAAAAATGAATTGTCAGTGCCATTTTTTCAATGATGTGGAGAAGATCTTTGTTTGCCTAATCGTTCATTTTTCGCGTTTGGCGGCATCTATACATGCCTGGCAATACATGTGCTGAGTACCGTCGATTTCGACACACTTCGATTTTTTGTCGCAAAAATGAATTGTCAGTGCCACTTTTTCCATCTTGTGGAGAAAATCTTTGTTTGCCTAATCATGCATTTTCCGCGTTTGGCGGCATCTATACATGCCTGGCAATACATGTGCTGAGTACCGTCGATTTCGAGACACTTGGTTTTTTTGTCGCAAAAATGAATTGTCAGTGCCAGTTTTTCAATCTTGTGGAGAAAATCTTTGTTTGCCTAATCGTTCATTTTTCGCGTTTGGCGGCATCTATACATGCCTCGCAATACATGTGCTCAGTACCGTTGATTTCGAGACACTTCGATTTTTTGTCGCAAAAATGAATTGTCAGTGCCACTTTTTTAATCTTGTGGAGAAAATCTTTGTTGGCCTAATCGTTCATTTTTCGCGTTTGGCGGCATCTATACATGCCTGGCAATACATGTGCTGAGTACGGTCGATTTCGAGACACTTCGATTTTTTGGCGCAAGAGTGAATTGTCAGTGCCACTTCTTCAATGATGTGGAGAAAATCTCTGATTGCCTAATCGTTCATTTTTTCGCGTTTGGCGGCATCTATACATGCCTGGCAATACATGTGCTGAGTGCCGTCGATTTCGAGACACTTCGATTTTTGTCGCAAAAATGAATTGTCAGTGCCACTTTTTCAATCTTGTGGAGAAAATCTTTGATTGCCTAATCGTTGATTTTTCTCGTTTTGCGGCATCTATACATGCCTGGGAATATGTGTGCTGAGTACCATCGATTTCGAGAGACTTCGATTTTTTGTCGCAAAAATGAATTGTCAGTGCCACTTTTTCACTGATGTGGAGAAAATCTTTGTTTGCCTAATCGTTCATTTTTCGCGTTTGGCGGCATCTATACATGCCTGGCAATACATGTGCTGAGTACCGTCGATTTCGAGACACTTCGATTTTTTGTCGCAAAAATGAATTGTCAGTGCCACTTTTTCACTGATGTGGAGAAAATCTTTGTTTGCCTAATCGTTCATTTTTCGCGTTTGGCGGCATCTATACATGCCTGGCAATACATGTGCTGAGTACCGTCGATTTCGAGACACTTCGATTTTTTGTCGCAAAAATGAATTGTCAGTGCCACTTTTTCAATCTTGTGGAGAAAATCTTTATTTGCCTTATCGTTCATTTTTCGCGTTTGGCGGCATCGATACATGCCTGGCAATACATGTGCTGAGTACCGTCGATTTCGAGGCACTTCGATTTTTGTCGCAAAAATGAATTGTCAGTGCCACTTCTTCAATGATGTGGAGAAAATCTTTGATTGCCTAATCGTTCATTTTTCGCGTTTGGTGGCACCTATACATTCCTGGCAATACATGTGCTGAGTACCGTCGATTTCGAGACACTTCGATTTTTTGTCGCAAAAATGAATTGTCAGTGCCACTTTTTCAATCTTGTGGAGAAAATCTTTAATTGCCTTATCGTTCATTTTTCGCGTTTGGCGGCATCTATACATGCCGGGCAATACATTGCTGAGTACCGTCGATTTCGAGGCACTTCGATTTTTGTCGCAAAAATGAATTGTCAGTGCCACTTTTTCAATGATGTGGAGAAAATCTTTGATTGCCTAATCGTTCATTTTTCGCGTTTGGTGGCACCTATACATTCCTGGCAATACATGTGCTGAGTACCGTCGATTTCGAGACACTTCGATTTTTTGTCGCAAAAATGAATTGTCAGTGCCACTTTTTCAATCTTGTGGAGAAAATCTTTGTTTGCCTAATCGTTCATTTTTCGCGTTTGGCGCCATCTATACATGCCCGGCAATACATGTGCTGAGTACCGTCGATTTCGAGACACTTCAATTTTTTGGCGCAAAAATGAATTGTCAGTGCCACTTTTTCAATCTTGTGGAGAAAATCTTTGCCTAATCGTTCATTTTTCGCGTTTGGCGGCATCTATACATGCCTGGCAATACATGTGCTGAGTACCGTCGATTTCGAGACACTTCGATTTTTTGTCGCAAAAATGAATTGTCAGTGCCACTTTTTCAATGATGTGGACAAAATAATTGTTTGCCTAATTGTTCATTTTTCGCGTTTGGCGGCATCTATACATGCCTGGCAATACATGTGCTGAGTACCGTCGATTTCGAGACACTTCGATTTTTTGGCGCAAGAATGAATTGTCAGTGCCACTTCTTCAATGATGTGGAGAAAATCTCTGATTGCCTAATCGTTCATTTTTTCGCGTTTGGCGGCATCTATACATGCCTGGCAATACATGTGCTGAGTGCCGTCGATTTCGAGACACTTCGTTTTTTGTCGCAAAAATGAATTGTCAGTGCCACTTTTTCAATCTTGTGGAGAAAATCTTTGATTGCCTAATCGTTGATTTTTCTCGTTTTGCGGCATCTATACATGCCTGGGAATATATGTGCTGAGTACCATCGATTTCGAGACACTTCGATTTTTTGTCGCAAAAATGAATTGTCAGTGCCAGTTTTTCAATCTTGTGGAGAAAATCTTTATTTGCCTTATCGTTCATTTTTCGCGTTTGGCGGCATCTATACATGCCTGGCAATACATGTGCTGAGTACCGTCGATTTCGAGGCACTTCGATTTTTGTCGCAAAAATGAATTGTCAGTGCCACTTTTTCAATGATGTGGAGAAAACCTTTGATTGCCTAATCGTTCATTTTTCGCGTTTGGTGGCATCTATACATTCCTGGCAATACATGTGCTGAGTACCGCCGATTTCGAGACACTTCGATTTTTTGTCGCAAAAATGAATTGTCAGTGCCACTTTTTCAATCTTGTGGAGAAAATCTTTGTTTGCCTAATCGTTTATTTTTCGCGTTTGGCGCCATCTATACATGCCTGGCAATACATGTGCTGAGTACCGTCGATTTCGAGACACTTCAATTTTTTGGCGCAAAAATGAATTGTCAGTGCCACTTTTTCAATCTTGTGGAGAAAATCTTTGTTTGCCTAATCGTTCATTTTTCGCGTTTGGCGGCATCTATACATGCCTGGCAATACATGTGATGAGTACCGTCGATTTCGAGACACTTCGATTTTTTGTCGCAAAAATGAATTGTCAGTGCCACTTTTTCAACGATGTGGAGAAAATCTTTGTTTGCCTAATCGTTCATTTTTCGCGTTTGGCGGCATCTATACATTCCTGGCAATACATGTGCTGAGTACCGTCGATTTCGAGACACTTCGATTTTTCGTCGCAAAAATGAATTGTCAGTGCCATTTTTTCAATGATGTGGAGAAGATCTTTGTTTGCCTAATCGTTCATTTTTCGCGTTTGGCGGCATCTATACATGCCTGGCAATACATGTGCTGAGTACCGTCGATTTCGACACACTTCGATTTTTTGTCGCAAAAATGAATTGTCAGTGCCACTTTTTCCATCTTGTGGAGAAAATCTTTGTTTGCCTAATCGTTCATTTTCCGCGTTTGGCGGCATCTATACATGCCTGGCAATACATGTGCTGAGTACCGTCGATTTCGAGACACTTGGTTTTTTTGTCGCAAAAATGAATTGTCAGTGCCAGTTTTTCAATCTTGTGGAGAAAATCTTTGTTTGCCTAATCGTTCATTTTTCGCGTTTGGCGGCATCTATACATGCCTCGCAATACATGTGCTCAGTACCGTTGATTTCGAGACACTTCGATTTTTTGTCGCAAAAATGAATTGTCAGTGCCACTTTTTCAATCTTGTGGAGAAAATCTTTAATTGCCTTATCGTTCATTTTTCGCGTTTGGCGGCATCTATACATGCCTGGCAATACATGTGCTGAGTACCGTCGATTTCGAGGCACTTCGATTTTTGTCGCAAAAATGAATTGTCAGTGCCACTTTTTCAATGATGTGGAGAAAATCTTTGATCCTAATCGTTCATTTTTCGCGTTTGGTGGCACCTATACATTCCTGGCAATACATGTGCTGAGTACCGTCGATTTCGAGACACTTCGATTTTTTGTCGCAAAAATGAATTGTCAGTGCCACTTTTTCAATGATGTGGACAAAATAATTGTTTGCCTAATTGTTCATTTTTCGCGTTTGGCGGCATCTATACATGCCTGGCAATACATGTGCTGAGTACCGTCGATTTCGAGACACTTCGATTTTTTGGCGCAAGAATGAATTGTCAGTGCCACTTCTTCAATGATGTGGAGAAAATCTCTGATTGCCTAATCGTTCATTTTTTCGCGTTTGGCGGCATCTATACATGCCTGGCAATACATGTGCTGAGTGCCGTCGATTTCGAGACACTTCGTTTTTTGTCGCAAAAATGAATTGTCAGTGCCACTTTTTCAATCTTGTGGAGAAAATCTTTGATTGCCTAATCGTTGATTTTTCTCGTTTTGCGGCATCTATACATGCCTGGGAATATATGTGCGGAGTACCATCGATTTCGAGACACTTCAATTTTTTGGCGCAAAAATGAATTGTCAGTGCCACTTTTTCAATCTTGTGGAGAAAATCTTTGTTTGCCTAATCGTTCATTTTTCGCGTTTGGCGGCATCTATACATGCCTGGCAATACATGTGATGAGTACCGTCGATTTCGAGACACTTCGATTTTTTGTCGCAAAAATGAATTGTCAGTGCCACTTTTTCAACGATGTGGAGAAAATCTTTGTTTGCCTAATCGTTCATTTTTCGCGTTTGGCGCCATCTATACATGCCTGGCAATACATGTGCTGAGTACCGTCGATTTCGAGACACTTCAATTTTTTGGCGCAAAAATGAATTGTCAGTGCCACTTTTTCAATCTTGTGGAGAAAATCTTTGTTTGCCTAATCGTTCATTTTTCGCGTTTGGCGGCATCTATACATGCCTGGCAATACATGTGATGAGTACCGTCGATTTCGAGACACTTCGATTTTTTGTCGCAAAAATGAATTGTCAGTGCCACTTTTTCAACGATGTGGAGAAAATCTTTGTTTGCCTAATCGTTCATTTTTCGCGTTTGGCGGCATCTATACATTCCTGGCAATACATGTGCTGAGTACCGCCGATTTCGAGACACTTCGATTTTTTGTCGCAAAAATGAATTGTCAGTGCCACTTTTTCAATCTTGTGGAGAAAATCTTTGTTTGCCTAATCGTTTATTTTTCGCGTTTGGCGCCATCTATACATGCCTGGCAATACATGTGCTGAGTACCGTCGATTTCGAGACACTTCAATTTTTTGGCGCAAAAATGAATTGTCAGTGCCACTTCTTCAATGATGTGGAGAAAATCTTTGATTGCCTAATCGTTCATTTTTCGCGTTTGGTGGCACCTATACATTCCTGGCAATACATGTGCTGAGTACCGTCGATTTCGAGACACTTCGATTTTTTGTCGCAAAAATGAATTGTCAGTGCCACTTTTTCAATCTTGTGGAGAAAATCTTTAATTGCCTTATCGTTCATTTTTCGCGTTTGGCGGCATCTATACATGCCTGGCAATACATTGCTGAGTACCGTCGATTTCGAGGCACTTCGATTTTTGTCGCAAAAATGAATTGTCAGTGCCACTTTTTCAATGATGTGGAGAAAATCTTTGATTGCCTAATCGTTCATTTTTCGCGTTTGGTGGCACCTATACATTCCTGGCAATACATGTGCTGAGTACCGTCGATTTCGAGACACTTCGATTTTTTGTCGCAAAAATGAATTGTCAGTGCCACTTTTTCAATCTTGTGGAGAAAATCTTTGTTTGCCTAATCGTTCATTTTTCGCGTTTGGCGCCATCTATACATGCCCGGCAATACATGTGCTGAGTACCGTCGATTTCGAGACACTTCAATTTTTTGGCGCAAAAATGAATTGTGAGTGCCACTTTTTCAATCTTGTGGAGAAAATCTTTGCCTAATCGTTCATTTTTCGCGTTTGGCGGCATCTATACATGCCTGGCAATACATGTGCTGAGTACCGTCGATTTCGAGACACTTCGATTTTTTGTCGCAAAAATGAATTGTCAGTGCCACTTTTTCAATGATGTGGACAAAATAATTGTTTGCCTAATTGTTCATTTTTCGCGTTTGGCGGCATCTATACATGCCTGGCAATACATGTGCTGAGTACCGTCGATTTCGAGACACTTCGATTTTTTGGCGCAAGAATGAATTGTCAGTGCCAGTTTTTCAATCTTGTGGAGAAAATCTTTATTTGCCTTATCGTTCATTTTTCGCGTTTGGCGGCATCTATACATGCCTGGCAATACATGTGCTGAGTACCGTCGATTTCGAGGCACTTCGATTTTTGTCGCAAAAATGAATTGTCAGTGCCACTTTTTCAATGATGTGGAGAAAACCTTTGATTGCCTAATCGTTCATTTTTCGCGTTTGGTGGCATCTATACATTCCTGGCAATACATGTGCTGAGTACCGCCGATTTCGAGACACTTCGATTTTTTGTCGCAAAAATGAATTGTCAGTGCCACTTTTTCAATCTTGTGGAGAAAATCTTTGTTTGCCTAATCGTTTATTTTTCGCGTTTGGCGCCATCTATACATGCCTGGCAATACATGTGCTGAGTACCGTCGATTTCGAGACACTTCAATTTTTTGGCGCAAAAATGAATTGTCAGTGCCACTTTTTCAATCTTGTGGAGAAAATCTTTGTTTGCCTAATCGTTCATTTTTCGCGTTTGGCGGCATCTATACATGCCTGGCAATACATGTGATGAGTACCGTCGATTTCGAGACACTTCGATTTTTTGTCGCAAAAATGAATTGTCAGTGCCACTTTTTCAACGATGTGGAGAAAATCTTTGTTTGCCTAATCGTTCATTTTTCGCGTTTGGCGGCATCTATACATTCCTGGCAATACATGTGCTGAGTACCGTCGATTTCGAGACACTTCGATTTTTCGTCGCAAAAATGAATTGTCAGTGCCATTTTTTCAATGATGTGGAGAAGATCTTTGTTTGCCTAATCGTTCATTTTTCGCGTTTGGCGGCATCTATACATGCCTGGCAATACATGTGCTGAGTACCGTCGATTTCGACACACTTCGATTTTTTGTCGCAAAAATGAATTGTCAGTGCCACTTTTTCCATCTTGTGGAGAAAATCTTTGTTTGCCTAATCGTTCATTTTCCGCGTTTGGCGGCATCTATACATGCCTGGCAATACATGTGCTGAGTACCGTCGATTTCGAGACACTTGGTTTTTTTGTCGCAAAAATGAATTGTCAGTGCCAGTTTTTCAATCTTGTGGAGAAAATCTTTGTTTGCCTAATCGTTCATTTTTCGCGTTTGGCGGCATCTATACATGCCTCGCAATACATGTGCTCAGTACCGTTGATTTCGAGACACTTCGATTTTTTGTCGCAAAAATGAATTGTCAGTGCCACTTTTTCAATCTTGTGGAGAAAATCTTTAATTGCCTTATCGTTCATTTTTCGCGTTTGGCGGCATCTATACATGCCTGGCAATACATGTGCTGAGTACCGTCGATTTCGAGGCACTTCGATTTTTGTCGCAAAAATGAATTGTCAGTGCCACTTTTTCAATGATGTGGAGAAAATCTTTGATCCTAATCGTTCATTTTTCGCGTTTGGTGGCACCTATACATTCCTGGCAATACATGTGCTGAGTACCGTCGATTTCGAGACACTTCGATTTTTTGTCGCAAAAATGAATTGTCAGTGCCACTTTTTCAATGATGTGGACAAAATAATTGTTTGCCTAATTGTTCATTTTTCGCGTTTGGCGGCATCTATACATGCCTGGCAATACATGTGCTGAGTACCGTCGATTTCGAGACACTTCGATTTTTTGGCGCAAGAATGAATTGTCAGTGCCACTTCTTCAATGATGTGGAGAAAATCTCTGATTGCCTAATCGTTCATTTTTTCGCGTTTGGCGGCATCTATACATGCCTGGCAATACATGTGCTGAGTGCCGTCGATTTCGAGACACTTCGTTTTTTGTCGCAAAAATGAATTGTCAGTGCCACTTTTTCAATCTTGTGGAGAAAATCTTTGATTGCCTAATCGTTGATTTTTCTCGTTTTGCGGCATCTATACATGCCTGGGAATATATGTGCGGAGTACCATCGATTTCGAGACACTTCGATTTTTTGTCGCAAAAATGAATTGTCAGTGCCAGTTTTTCAATCTTGTGGAGAAAATCTTTATTTGCCTTATCGTTCATTTTTCGCGTTTGGCGGCATCTATACATGCCTGGCAATACATGTGCTGAGTACCGTCGATTTCGAGGCACTTCGATTTTTGTCGCAAAAATGAATTGTCAGTGCCACTTTTTCAATGATGTGGAGAAAACCTTTGATTGCCTAATCGTTCATTTTTCGCGTTTGGTGGCATCTATACATTCCTGGCAATACATGTGCTGAGTACCGCCGATTTCGAGACACTTCGATTTTATGTCGCAAAAATGAATTGTCAGTGCCACTTTTTCAATCTTGTGGAGAAAATCTTTGTTTGCCTAATCGTTTATTTTTCGCGTTTGGCGCCATCTATACATGCCTGGCAATACATGTGCCGAGTACCGTCGATTTCGAGACATTTCAATTTTTTGGCGCAAAAATGAATTGTCAGTGCCACTTTTTCAATCTTGTGGAGAAAATCTTTGTTTGCCTAATCGTTCATTTTTCGCGTTTGGCGGCATTTATACATGCCTGGCAATACATGTGATGAGTACCGTCGATTTCGAGACACTTCGATTTTTTGTCGCAAAAATGAATTGTCAGTGCCACTTTTTCAACGATGTGGAGAAAATCTTTGTTTGCCTAATCGTTCATTTTTCGCGTTTGGCGGCATCTATACATTCCTGGCAATACATGTGCTGAGTACCGTCGATTTCGAGACACTTCGATTTTTCGTCGCAAAAATGAATTGTCAGTATCACTTTTTCAATCTTGTGGAGAAAATGTTTGTTTGTTTAATCGTTCATTTTTCGAGTTTGGCGACATCTATACATGCCTGGCAATACATGTGCTGAGTACCGTCGATTTCGAGACACTTCGATTTTTTGTCGCAAAAATGAATGGTCAGTGCCACTTTTTCAATGATGTGGAGAAAATCTTTGTTTGCCTAATCGTTCATTTTTCGCGTTTGGCGGCATCTATACATTCCTGGCAATACATGTGCTGAGTACCGTCGACTTCAAAACACTTCGATTTTTTGTCGCAAAAATGAATTGTCAGTGCCACTTTTTCACTGATGTGGAGAAAATCTTTGTTTGCCTAATCGTTCATTTTTCGCGTTTGGCGGCATCTATACATGCCTGGCAATACATTTGCTGAGTACCGTCGATTTCGAGACACTTCGATTTTTTGTCGCAAAAATGAATTGTCAGTGCCACTTTTTCAATCTTGTGGAGAAAATCTTTATTTGCCTTATCGTTCATTTTTCGCGTTTGGCGGCATCGGTACATGCCTGGCAATACATGTGCTGAGTACCGTCGATTTCGAGGCACTTCGATTTTTGTCGCAAAAATGAATTGTCAGTGCCACTTTTTCAATGATGTGGAGAAAATCTTTGATTGCCTAATCGTTCATTTTTCGCGTTTGGTGGCATCTATACATTCCTGGCAATACATGTGCTGAGTACCGTCGATTTCGAGACACTTCGATTTTTTGTCGCAAAAATGAATTGTCAGTGCCACTTTTTCAATCTTGTGGAGAAAATCTTTGTTTGCCTAATCGTTCATTTTTCGCGTTTGGCGCCATCTATACATGCCTGGCAATACATGTGATGAGCACCGTCGATTTCGAGACACTTCGATTTTTTGTCGCAAAAATGAATTGTCAGTGCCACTTTTTCAACGATGTGGAGAAAATCTTTGTTTGCCTAATCGTTCATTTTTCGCGTTTGGCGGCATCTATACATTCCTGGCAATACATGTGCTGAGTACCGTCGACTTCAATACACTTCGATTTTTTGTCGCAAAAATGAATTGTCAGTGCCACTTTTTCAATGATGTGGAGAAAACCTTTGTTTGCCTAATCGTTCATTTTTCGCGTTTGGCGGCATCTATACATGCCTGGCAATACATTTGCTGAGTACCGTCGATTTCGAGACACTTCGATTTTTTGTCGCAAAAATGAATTGTCAGTGCCACTTTTTTAATCTTGTGGAGAAAATCTTTGTTTGCCTAATCGTTCATTTTTCGCGTTTGGCGGCATCTATACATGCCTGGCAATACATGTGCTGAGTACCGTCGAATTCGAGACACTTCGATTTTTTGGCGCAAGAATGAATTGTCAGTGCCACTTCTTCAATGATGTGGAGAAAATCTCTGATTGCCTAATCGTTCATTTTTTCGCGTTTGGCGGCCTCTATACATGCCTGGCAATACATGTGCTGAGTGCCGTCGATTTCGAGACACTTCGATTTTTGTCGCAAAAATGAATTGTCAGTGCCACTTTTTCAATCTTGTGGAGAAAATCTTTGATTGCCTAATCGTTGATTTTTCTCGTTTTGCGGCATCTATACATGCCTGGGAATATATGTGCTGAGTACCATCGATTTCGAGAGACTTCGATTTTTTGTCGCAAAAATGAATTGTCAGTGCCACTTTTTCACTGATGTTGGAGAAAATCTTTGTTTGCCTAATCGTTCATTTTTCGCGTTTGGCGGCATCTATACATGCCTGGCAATACATGTGCTGAGTACCGTCGATTTCGAGACACTTCGATTTTTTGTCGCAAAAATGAATTGTCAGTGCCACTTTTTCACTGATGTGGAGAAAATCTTTGTTTGCCTAATCGTTCATTTTTCGCGTTTGGCAGCATCTATACATGCCTGGCAATACATGTGCTGAGTACCGTCGATTTCGAGACACTTCGATTTTTTGTCGCAAAAATGAATTGTCAGTGCCACTTTTTCAATCTTGTGGAGAAAATCTTTATTTGCCTTATCGTTCATTTTTCGCGTTTGGCGGCATGGGTACATGCCTGGCAACACATGTGCTGAGTACCGTCGATTTCGAGGCACTTCGATTTTTGTCGCAAAAATGAATTGTCAGTGCCACTTTTTCAATGATGTGGAGAAAATCTTTGATTGCCTAATCGTTCATTTTTCGCGTTTGGTGGCATCTATACATTCCTGGCAATACATGTGCTGAGTACCGTCGATTTCGAGACACTTCGATTTTTATCGCAAAAATGAATTGTCAGTGCCACTTTTTCAATCTTGTGGAGAAAATCTTTGTTTGCCTAATCGTTCATTTTTCGCGTTTGGCGCCATCTATACATGCCTGGCAATACATGTGCTGAGTACCGTCGATTTCGAGACACTTCGATTTTTTGTCGCAAAAATGAATTGTCCGTGCCACTTTTTCAACGATGTGGAGAAAATCTTTGTTTGCCTAATCGCTCATTTTTCGCGTTTGGCGCCATCTATACATGCCTGGCAATACATGTGATGAGCACCGTCGATTTCGAGACACTTCGATTTTTTGTCGCAAAAATGAATTGTCAGTGCCACTTTTTCAACGATGTGGAGAAAATCTTTGTTTGCCTAATCGTTCATTTTTCGCGTTTGGCGGCATCTATACATTCCTGGCAATACATGTGCTGAGTACCGTCGACTTCAATACACTTCGATTTTTTGTCGCAAAAATGAATTGTCAGTGCCACTTTTTCAATCTTGTGGAGAAAATCTTTATTTGCCTTATCGTTCATTTTTCGCGTTTGGCGGCATGGGTACATGCCTGGCAATACATGTGCTGAGTACCGTCGATTTCGAGGCACTTCGATTTTTGTCGCAAAAATGAATTGTCAGTGCCACTTTTTCAATGATGTGGAGAAAATCTTTGATTGCCTAATCGTTCATTTTTCGCGTTTGGTGGCATCTATACATTCCTGGCAATACATGTGCTGAGTACCGTCGATTTCGAGACACTTCGATTTTTTGTCGCAAAAATGAATTGTCAGTGCCACTTTTTCAATCTTGTGGAGAAAATCTTTGTTTGCCTAATCGTTCATTTTTCGCGTTTGGCGCCATCTATACATGCCTGGCAATACATGTGCTGAGTACCGTCGATTTCGAGACACTTCAATTTTTTGGCGCAAAAATGAATTGTCAGTGCCACTTTTTCAATCTTGTGGAGAAAATCTTTGTTTGCCTAATCTTTCATTTTTCGCGTTTGGCGGCATCTATACATGCCTGGCAATACATGTGATGAGCACCGTCGATTTCGAGACACTTCGATTTTTTGTCGCAAAAATGAATTGTCCGTGCCACTTTTTCAACGATGTGGAGAAAATCTTTGTTTGCCTAATCGCTCATTTTTCGCGTTTGGCGCCATCTATACATGCCTGGCAATACATGTGATGAGCACCGTCGATTTCGAGACACTTCGATTTTTTGTCGCAAAAATGAATTGTCAGTGCCACTTTTTCAACGATGTGGAGAAAATCTTTGTTTGCCTAATCGTTCATTTTTCGCGTTTGGCGGCATCTATACATTCCTGGCAATACATGTGCTGAGTACCGTCGACTTCAATACACTTCGATTTTTTGTCGCAAAAATGAATTGTCAGTGCCACTTTTTTAATCTTGTGGAGAAAATCTTTGTTTGCCTAATCGTTCATTTTTCGCGTTTGGCGGCATCTATACATGCCTGGCAATACATGTGCTGAGTACCGTCGAATTCGAGACACTTCGATTTTTTGGCGCAAGAATGAATTGTCAGTGCCACTTCTTCAATGATGTGGAGAAAATCTCTGATTGCCTAATCGTTCATTTTTTCGCGTTTGGCGGCCTCTATACATGCCTGGCAATACATGTGCTGAGTGCCGTCGATTTCGAGACACTTCGATTTTTGTCGCAAAAATGAATTGTCAGTGCCACTTTTTCAATCTTGTGGAGAAAATCTCTGATTGCCTAATCGTTGATTTTTCTCGTTTTGCGGCATCTATACATGCCTGGGAATATATGTGCTGAGTACCATCGATTTCGAGAGACTTCGATTTTTTGTCGCAAAAATGAATTGTCAGTGCCACTTTTTCACTGATGTTGGAGAAAATCTTTGTTTGCCTAATCGTTCATTTTTCGCGTTTGGCGGCATCTATACATGCCTGGCAATACATGTGCTGAGTACCGTCGATTTCGAGACACTTCGATTTTTTGTCGCAAAAATGAATTGTCAGTGCCACTTTTTCACTGATGTGGAGAAAATCTTTGTTTGCCTAATCGTTCATTTTTCGCGTTTGGCAGCATCTATACATGCCTGGCAATACATGTGCTGAGTACCGTCGATTTCGAGACACTTCGATTTTTTGTCGCAAAAATGAATTGTCAGTGCCACTTTTTCAATCTTGTGGAGAAAATCTTTATTTGCCTTATCGTTCATTTTTCGCGTTTGGCGGCATGGGTACATGCCTGGCAATACATGTGCTGAGTACCGTCGATTTCGAGGCACTTCGATTTTTGTCGCAAAAATGAATTGTCAGTGCCACTTTTTCAATGATGTGGAGAAAATCTTTGATTGCCTAATCGTTCATTTTTCGCGTTTGGTGGCATCTATACATTCCTGGCAATACATGTGCTGAGTACCGTCGATTTCGAGACACTTCGATTTTTTGTCGCAAAAATGAATTGTCAGTGCCACTTTTTCAATCTTGTGGAGAAAATCTTTGTTTGCCTAATCGTTCATTTTTCGCGTTTGGCGCCATCTATACATGCCTGGCAATACATGTGCTGAGTACCGTCGATTTCGAGACACTTCAATTTTTTGGCGCAAAAATGAATTGTCAGTGCCACTTTTTCAATCTTGTGGAGAAAATCTTTGTTTGCCTAATCTTTCATTTTTCGCGTTTGGCGGCATCTATACATGCCTGGCAATACATGTGATGAGCACCGTCGATTTCGAGACACTTCGATTTTTTGTCGCAAAAATGAATTGTCCGTGCCACTTTTTCAACGATGTGGAGAAAATCTTTGTTTGCCTAATCGCTCATTTTTCGCGTTTGGCGGCATCTATACATTCCTGGCAATACATGTGCTGAGTACCGTCGATTTCGAGACACTTCGATTTTTCGTCGCAAAAATGAATTGTCAGTGCCATTTTTTCAATGATGTGGAGAAAATCTTTGTTTGCCTAATCGTTCATTTTTCGCGTTTGGCGGCATCTATACATGCCTGGCAATACATGTGCTGAGTACCGTCGATTTCGACACACTTCTATTTTTTGTCGCAAAAATGAATTGTCAGTGCCACTTTTTCACTGATGTGGAGAAAATCTTTGTTTGCCTAATCGTTCATTTTTCGCGTTTGGCAGCATCTATACATGCCTGGCAATACATGTGCTGAGTACCGTCGATTTCGAGACACTTCGATTTTTTGTCGCAAAAATGAATTGTCAGTGCCACTTTTTCAATCTTGTGGAGAAAATCTTTAATTGCCTTATCGTTCATTTATCGCGTTTGGCGGCATCTATACATGCCTGGCAATACATGTGCTGAGTACCGTCGATTTCGAGACACTTCAAATTTTTGGCGCAAAAATGAATTGTCAGTGCCACTTTTTCAATCTTGTGGAGAAAATCTTTGTTTGCCTAGTCGTTCATTTTTCGCGTTTGGCGGCATCTATACATGCCTGGGTATTCATGTGATGAGTACCGTCGATTTCGAGACACTTCGATTTTTTGTCACAAAAATGAATTGTCAGTGCCACTTTTTCAACGATGTGGAGAAAAGCTTTGTTTGCCTAATCGTTCATTTGTCGCGTTTGGCGGCATCTCTACATTCCTGGCAATACATGTGCCGAGTACCGTCGATTTCGAGACACTTCGATTTTTCGTCGCAAAAATGAATTGTCAGTGCCACTTTTTCAATGATGTGGAGAAAATCTTTGTTTGCCTAATCGTTCATTTTTCGCGTTTGGCGGCATCTATACATGCCTGGCAATACATGTGCTGAGTACCGTCGATTTCGAGACACTTCGATTTTTTGTCGCAAAAATGAATTGTCAGTGCCACTTTTTCAATCTTGTGGAGAAAATCTTTGTTTGCCTAATCGTTCATTTTTCGCGTTTGGCGGCATCTATACATGCCTGGCAATACATGTGCTGAGTACCGTCGATTTCGAGACACTTCGATTTTTTGTTGCAAAAATAAATTGTCAGTGCCACTTTTTCAATGATGTGGAGAAAATCATTGTTTGCCTAATCGTTCATTTTTCGCGTTTGGCGGCATCTATACATGCCTGGCAATACATGTGCTGAGTACCGTCGATTTCGAGACACTTCGATTTTTTGTCGCAAAAATGAATTGTCAGTATCACTTTTTCAATCTTGTGGAGAAAATGTTTGTTTGTTTAATCGTTCATTTTTCGCGTTTGGCGACATCTATACATGCCTGGCAATACATGTGCTGAGTACCGTCGATTTCGAGACACTTCGATTTTTGTCGCAAAAATGAATTGTCAGTGCCACTTTTTTATTCTTGTGGAGAAAATCTTTGTTTGCCTAATCGTTCATTTTTCGCGTTTGGCGGCATCTATACATGCCTGGCAATACATGTGCTGAGTACCGTCGATTTCGAGACACTTCGATTTTTTGGCGCAAAAATGAATTGTCAGTGCCACTTCTTCAATGATGTGGAGAAAATCTTTGATTGCCTAATCGTTCATTTTTTCGCATTTGGCGGCATCTATACATGCCTGGCATTACATGTGCTGAGTGCCGTCGATTTCGAGACACTTCGATTTCTTGTCGCAAAAAATGAATTGTCAGTGCCACTTTTTCAATCTTGTGGAGAAAATCTTTGATTGCCTAATCGTTGATTTTTCTCGTTTTGCGGCATCTATACATGCCTGGGAATATATGTGCTGAGTACCGTCGATTTCGAGACACTTCGATTTTTTGTTGCAAAAATAAATTGTCAGTGCCACTTTTTCAATGATGTGGAGAAAATCATTGTTTGCCTAATCGTTCATTTTTCGCGTTTGGCGGCATCTATACATGCCTGGCAATACATGTGCTGAGTACCGTCGATTTCGAGACACTTCGATTTTTTGTCGCAAAAATGAATTGTCAGTATCACTTTTTCAATCTTGTGGAGAAAATGTTTGTTTGTTTAATCGTTCATTTTTCGCGTTTGGCGACATCTATACATGCCTGGCAATACATGTGCTGAGTACCGTCGATTTCGAGACACTTCGATTTTTGTCGCAAAAATGAATTGTCAGTGCCACTTTTTTATTCTTGTGGAGGAAATCTTTGTTTGCCTAATCGTTCATTTTTCGCGTTTGGCGGCATCTATACATGCCTGGCAATATATGTGCTGAGTACCGTCGATTTCGAGACACTTCGATTTTTTGTTGCAAAAATAAATTGTCAGTGCCACTTTTTCAATGATGTGGAGAAAATCATTGTTTGCCTAATCGTTCATTTTTCGCGTTTGGCGGCATCTATACATGCCTGGCAATACATGTGCTGAGTACCGTCGATTTCGAGACACTTCGATTTTTTGTCGCAAAAATGAATTGTCAGTGCCACTTTTTCAATGATGTGGAGAAAATCTTTGATTGCCTAATCGTTCATTTTTCGCGTTTGGTGGCATCTATACATTCCTGGCAATACATGTGCTGAGTACCGTCGATTTCGAGACACTTCGATTTTTTGTCGCAAAAATGAATTGTCAGTGCCACTTTTTCAATCTTGTGGAGAAAATCTTTGTTTGCCTAATCGTTCATTTTTCGCGTTTGGCGCCATCTATACATGCCTGGCAATACATGTGCTGAGTACCGTCGATTTCGAGACACTTCAATTTTTTGGCGCAAAAATGAATTGTCAGTGCCACTTTTTCAATCTTGTGGAGAAAATCTTTGTTTGCCTAATCTTTCATTTTTCGCGTTTGGCGGCATCTATACATGCCTGGCAATACATGTGATGAGCACCGTCGATTTCGAGACACTTCGATTTTTTGTCGCAAAAATGAATTGTCCGTGCCACTTTTTCAACGATGTGGAGAAAATCTTTGTTTGCCTAATCGCTCATTTTTCGCGTTTGGCGGCATCTATACATTCCTGGCAATACATGTGCTGAGTACCGTCGATTTCGAGACACTTCGATTTTTCGTCGCAAAAATGAATTGTCAGTGCCATTTTTTCAATGATGTGGAGAAAATCTTTGTTTGCCTAATCGTTCATTTTTCGCGTTTGGCGGCATCTATACATGCCTGGCAATACATGTGCTGAGTACCGTCGATTTCGACACACTTCTATTTTTTGTCGCAAAAATGAATTGTCAGTGCCACTTTTTCACTGATGTGGAGAAAATCTTTGTTTGCCTAATCGTTCATTTTTCGCGTTTGGCAGCATCTATACATGCCTGGCAATACATGTGCTGAGTACCGTCGATTTCGAGACACTTCGATTTTTTGTCGCAAAAATGAATTGTCAGTGCCACTTTTTCAATCTTGTGGAGAAAATCTTTAATTGCCTTATCGTTCATTTATCGCGTTTGGCGGCATCTATACATGCCTGGCAATACATGTGCTGAGTACCGTCGATTTCGAGACACTTCAAATTTTTGGCGCAAAAATGAATTGTCAGTGCCACTTTTTCAATCTTGTGGAGAAAATCTTTGTTTGCCTAGTCGTTCATTTTTCGCGTTTGGCGGCATCTATACATGCCTGGGTATTCATGTGATGAGTACCGTCGATTTCGAGACACTTCGATTTTTTGTCACAAAAATGAATTGTCAGTGCCACTTTTTCAACGATGTGGAGAAAAGCTTTGTTTGCCTAATCGTTCATTTGTCGCGTTTGGCGGCATCTCTACATTCCTGGCAATACATGTGCCGAGTACCGTCGATTTCGAGACACTTCGATTTTTCGTCGCAAAAATGAATTGTCAGTGCCACTTTTTCAATGATGTGGAGAAAATCTTTGTTTGCCTAATCGTTCATTTTTCGCGTTTGGCGGCATCTATACATGCCTGGCAATACATGTGCCGAGTACCGTCGATTTCGAGACACTTCGATTTTTTGTCGCAAAAATGAATTGTCAGTGCCACTTTTTCAATCTTGTGGAGAAAATCTTTGTTTGCCTAATCGTTCATTTTTCGCGTTTGGCGGCATCTATACATGCCTGGCAATACATGTGCTGAGTACCGTCGATTTCGAGACACTTCGATTTTTTGTTGCAAAAATAAATTGTCAGTGCCACTTTTTCAATGATGTGGAGAAAATCATTGTTTGCCTAATCGTTCATTTTTCGCGTTTGGCGGCATCTATACATGCCTGGCAATACATGTGCTGAGTACCGTCGATTTCGAGACACTTCGATTTTTTGTCGCAAAAATGAATTGTCAGTATCACTTTTTCAATCTTGTGGAGAAAATGTTTGTTTGTTTAATCGTTCATTTTTCGCGTTTGGCGACATCTATACATGCCTGGCAATACATGTGCTGAGTACCGTCGATTTCGAGACACTTCGATTTTTGTCGCAAAAATGAATTGTCAGTGCCACTTTTTTATTCTTGTGGAGAAAATCTTTGTTTGCCTAATCGTTCATTTTTCGCGTTTGGCGGCATCTATACATGCCTGGCAATACATGTGCTGAGTACCGTCGATTTCGAGACACTTCGATTTTTTGGCGCAAAAATGAATTGTCAGTGCCACTTCTTCAATGATGTGGAGAAAATCTTTGATTGCCTAATCGTTCATTTTTTCGCATTTGGCGGCATCTATACATGCCTGGCATTACATGTGCTGAGTGCCGTCGATTTCGAGACACTTCGATTTCTTGTCGCAAAAAATGAATTGTCAGTGCCACTTTTTCAATCTTGTGGAGAAAATCTTTGATTGCCTAATCGTTGATTTTTCTCGTTTTGCGGCATCTATACATGCCTGGGAATATATGTGCTGAGTACCGTCGATTTCGAGACACTTCGATTTTTTGTTGCAAAAATAAATTGTCAGTGCCACTTTTTCAATGATGTGGAGAAAATCATTGTTTGCCTAATCGTTCATTTTTCGCGTTTGGCGGCATCTATACATGCCTGGCAATACATGTGCTGAGTACCGTCGATTTCGAGACACTTCGATTTTTTGTCGCAAAAATGAATTGTCAGTATCACTTTTTCAATCTTGTGGAGAAAATGTTTGTTTGTTTAATCGTTCATTTTTCGCGTTTGGCGACATCTATACATGCCTGGCAATACATGTGCTGAGTACCGTCGATTTCGAGACACTTCGATTTTTGTCGCAAAAATGAATTGTCAGTGCCACTTTTTTATTCTTGTGGAGGAAATCTTTGTTTGCCTAATCGTTCATTTTTCGCGTTTGGCGGCATCTATACATGCCTGGCAATATATGTGCTGAGTACCGTCGATTTCGAGACACTTCGATTTTTTGTTGCAAAAATAAATTGTCAGTGCCACTTTTTCAATGATGTGGAGAAAATCATTGTTTGCCTAATCGTTCATTTTTCGCGTTTGGCGGCATCTATACATGCCTGGCAATACATGTGCTGAGTACCGTCGATTTCGAGACACTTCGATTTTTTGTCGCAAAAATGAATTGTCAGTATCACTTTTTCAATCTTGTGGAGAAAATGTTTGTTTGTTTAATCGTTCATTTTTCGCGTTTGGCGACATCTATACATGCCTGGCAATACATGTGCTGAGTACCGTCGATTTCGAGACACTTCGATTTTTGTCGCAAAAATGAATTGTCAGTGCCACTTTTTTATTCTTGTGGAGGAAATCTTTGTTTGCCTAATCGTTCATTTTTCGCGTTTGGCGGCATCTATACATGCCTGGCAATATATGTGCTGAGTACCGTCGATTTCGAGACACTTCGATTTTTTGTTGCAAAAATAAATTGTCAGTGCCACTTTTTCAATGATGTGGAGAAAATCATTGTTTGCCTAATCGTTCATTTTTCGCGTTTGGCGGCATCTATACATGCCTGGCAATACATGTGCTGAGTACCGTCGATTTCGAGACACTTCGATTTTTTGTCGCAAAAATGAATTGTCAGTATCACTTTTTCAATCTTGTGGAGAAAATGTTTGTTTGTTTAATCGTTCATTTTTCGCGTTTGGCGACATCTATACATGCCTGGCAATACATGTGCTGAGTACCGTCGATTTCGAGACACTTCGATTTTTGTCGCAAAAATGAATTGTCAGTGCCACTTTTTTATTCTTGTGGAGGAAATCTTTGTTTGCCTAATCGTTCATTTTTCGCGTTTGGCGGCATCTATACATGCCTGGCAATATATGTGCTGAGTACCGTCGATTTCGAGACACTTCGATTTTTTGTTGCAAAAATAAATTGTCAGTGCCACTTTTTCAATGATGTGGAGAAAATCATTGTTTGCCTAATCGTTCATTTTTCGCGTTTGGCGGCATCTATACATGCCTGGCAATACATGTGCTGAGTACCGTCGATTTCGAGACACTTCGATTTTTTGTCGCAAAAATGAATTGTCAGTATCACTTTTTCAATCTTGTGGAGAAAATGTTTGTTTGTTTAATCGTTCATTTTTCGCGTTTGGCGACATCTATACATGCCTGGCAATACATGTGCTGAGTACCGTCGATTTCGAGACACTTCGATTTTTGTCGCAAAAATGAATTGTCAGTGCCACTTTTTTATTCTTGTGGAGAAAATCTTTGTTTGCCTAATCGTTCATTTTTCGCGTTTGGCGGCATCTATACATGCCTGGCAATACATGTGCTGAGTACCGTCGATTTCGAGACACTTCGATTTTTTGGCGCAAAAATGAATTGTCAGTGCCACTTCTTCAATGATGTGGAGAAAATCTTTGATTGCCTAATCGTTCATTTTTTCGCATTTGGCGGCATCTATACATGCCTGGCATTACATGTGCTGAGTGCCGTCGATTTCGAGACACTTCGATTTCTTGTCGCAAAAAATGAATTGTCAGTGCCACTTTTTCAATCTTGTGGAGAAAATCTTTGATTGCCTAATCGTTGATTTTTCTCGTTTTGCGGCATCTATACATGCCTGGGAATATATGTGCTGAGTACCGTCGATTTCGAGACACTTCGATTTTTTGTTGCAAAAATAAATTGTCAGTGCCACTTTTTCAATGATGTGGAGAAAATCATTGTTTGCCTAATCGTTCATTTTTCGCGTTTGGCGGCATCTATACATGCCTGGCAATACATGTGCTGAGTACCGTCGATTTCGAGACACTTCGATTTTTTGTCGCAAAAATGAATTGTCAGTATCACTTTTTCAATCTTGTGGAGAAAATGTTTGTTTGTTTAATCGTTCATTTTTCGCGTTTGGCGACATCTATACATGCCTGGCAATACATGTGCTGAGTACCGTCGATTTCGAGACACTTCGATTTTTGTCGCAAAAATGAATTGTCAGTGCCACTTTTTTATTCTTGTGGAGGAAATCTTTGTTTGCCTAATCGTTCATTTTTCGCGTTTGGCGGCATCTATACATGCCTGGCAATATATGTGCTGAGTACCGTCGATTTCGAGACACTTCGATTTTTTGTTGCAAAAATAAATTGTCAGTGCCACTTTTTCAATGATGTGGAGAAAATCATTGTTTGCCTAATCGTTCATTTTTCGCGTTTGGCGGCATCTATACATGCCTGGCAATACATGTGCTGAGTACCGTCGATTTCGAGACACTTCGATTTTTTGTCGCAAAAATGAATTGTCAGTATCACTTTTTCAATCTTGTGGAGAAAATGTTTGTTTGTTTAATCGTTCATTTTTCGCGTTTGGCGACATCTATACATGCCTGGCAATACATGTGCTGAGTACCGTCGATTTCGAGACACTTCGATTTTTGTCGCAAAAATGAATTGTCAGTGCCACTTTTTTATTCTTGTGGAGAAAATCTTTGTTTGCCTAATCGTTCATTTTTCGCGTTTGGCGGCATCTATACATGCCTGGCAATACATGTGCTGAGTACCGTCGATTTCGAGACACTTCGATTTTTTGGCGCAAAAATGAATTGTCAGTGCCACTTCTTCAATGATGTGGAGAAAATCTTTGATTGCCTAATCGTTCATTTTTTCGCATTTGGCGGCATCTATACATGCCTGGCATTACATGTGCTGAGTGCCGTCGATTTCGAGACACTTCGATTTCTTGTCGCAAAAAATGAATTGTCAGTGCCACTTTTTCAATCTTGTGGAGAAAATCTTTGATTGCCTAATCGTTGATTTTTCTCGTTTTGCGGCATCTATACATGCCTGGGAATATATGTGCTGAGTACCATCGATTTCGAGACACTTCGATTTTTTGTCGCAAAAATGAATTGTCAGTGCCACTTTTTCACTGATGTGGAGAAAATCTTTGCCTAATCGTTCATTTTTCGCGTTTGGCGGCATCTATACATGCCTGGCACTACATGTGCTGAGTACCGTCGATTTCGAGACACTTCGATTTTTTGTCGCAAAAATGAATTGTCAGTGCCACTTTTTCAATCTTGTGGAGAAAATCTTTAATTGCCTTATCGTTCATTTTTCGCGTTTGGCGGCATCTATACATGCCTGGCAATACATGTGCTGAGTACCGTCGATTTCGAGACACCTCAATTTTTTGGCGCAAAAATGAATTGTTAGTGCCACTTTTTCAATCTTGTGGAGAAAATCTTTGTTTGCCTAATCGTTCATTTTTCGCGTTTGGCGGCATCTATACATGCCTGGCTATTCATGTGATGAGTACCGTCGATTTCGAGACACTTCGATTTTTTGTCGCAAAAATGAATTGTCAGTGCCACTTTTTCAACGATGTGGAGAAAATCTTTGTTTGCCTAATCGTTCATTTTTCGCATTTGGCGGCATCTCTACATTCCTGGCAATACATGTGCTGAGTACCGTCGATTTCGAGACACTTCGATTTTTCGTCGCAAAAATGAATTGTCAGTGCCACTTTTTCAATGATGTGGAGAAAATCTTTGTTTGCCTAATCGTTCATTTTTTCGCGTTTGGCGGCATCTATACATGCCTGGCAATACATGTGCTGAGTACCGTCGATTTCGAGACACTTCGATTTTTTGTCGCAAAAATGAATTGTCAGTGCCACTTTTTCAATCTTGTGGAGAAAATCTTTGTTTGCCTAATCGTTCATTTTTCGCGTTTGACGGCATCTATACATGCCTGGCAATACATGTGCTGAGTACCGTCGATTTCGAGACACTTGGTTTTTTGTCGCAAAAATGAATTGTCAGTGCCACTTTTTCAATCTTGTGGAGAAAATCTTTGTTTGCCTAATCGTTCATTTTTCGCGTTTGGCGGCATCTATACATGCCTGGCAATACATGTGCTGAGTACCGTCGATTTCGAGGCACTTCGATTTTTGTCACAACAATGAATTGTCAGTGCCACTTTTTCAATCTTGTGGAGAAAATCTTTGTTTGCCTATTCGTTCATTTTTCGCGTTTGGCGGCATCTATACATGCCTGGCAATACATGTGCTGAGTACCGTCGATTTCGAGACACTTGGTTTTTTTGTCGCAAAAATGAATTGTCAGTGCCACTTTTTCAATCTTGTGGAGAAAATCTTTGTTTGCCTAATCGTTCATTTTTCGCGTTTGGCGGCATCTATACATGCCTGGCAATACATGTGCTGAGTACCGTCGATTTCGACACACTTCGATTTTTTGTCGCAAAAATGAATTGTCAGTGCCACTTTTTCACTGATGTGGAGAAAATCTTTGTTTGCCTAATCGTTCATTTTTCGCGTTTGGCAGCATCTATACATGCCTGGCAATACATGTGCTGAGTACCGTCGATTTCGAGACACTTCGATTTTTTGTCGCAAAAATGAATTGTCAGTGCCACTTTTTCAATCTTGTGGAGAAAATCTTTAATTGCCTTATCGTTCATTTTTCGCGTTTGGCGGCATCTCTACATTCCTGGCAATACATGTGCTGAGTACCGTCGATTTCGAGACACTTCGATTTTTCGTCGCAAAAATGAATTGTCAGTGCCACTTTTTCAATGATGTGGAGAAAATCTTTGTTTGCCTAATCGTTTATTTTTTCGCGTTTGGCGGCATCTATACATGCCTGGCAATACATGTGCTGAGTACCGTCGATTTCGAGACACTTCGATTTTTTGTCGCAAAAATGAATTGTCAGTATCACTTTTTCAATCTTGTGGAGAAAATGTTTGTTTGTTTAATCGTTCATTTTTCGCGTTTGGCGACATCTATACATGCCTGGCAATACATGTGCTGAGTACCGTCGATTTCGAGACACTTCGATTTTTGTCGCAAAAATGAATTGTCAGTGCCACTTTTTTATTCTTGTGGAGAAAATCTTTGTTTGCCTAATCGTTCATTTTTCGCGTTTGGCGGCATCTATACATGCCTGGCAATACATGTGCTGAGTACCGTCGATTTCGAGACACTTCGATTTTTTGGCGCAAAAATGAATTGTCAGTGCCACTTCTTCAATGATGTGGAGAAAATCTTTGATTGCCTAATCGTTCATTTTTTCGCATTTGGCGGCATCTATACATGCCTGGCATTACATGTGCTGAGTGCCGTCGATTTCGAGACACTTCGATTTCTTGTCGCAAAAAATGAATTGTCAGTGCCACTTTTTCAATCTTGTGGAGAAAATCTTTGATTGCCTAATCGTTGATTTTTCTCGTTTTGCGGCATCTATACATGCCTGGGAATATATGTGCTGAGTACCATCGATTTCGATACACTTCGATTTTTTGTCGCAAAAATGAATTGTCAGTGCCACTTTTTCACTGATGTGGAGAAAATCTTTGCCTAATCGTTCATTTTTCGCGTTTGGCGGCATCTATACATGCCTGGCACTACATGTGCTGAGTACCGTCGATTTCGAGACACTTCGATTTTTTGTCGCAAAAATGAATTGTCAGTGCCACTTTTTCAATCTTGTGGAGAAAATCTTTAATTTCCTTATCGTTCATTTTTCGCGTTTGGCGGCATCTATACATGCCTGGCAATACATGTGCTGAGTACCGTCGATTTCGAGACACTTCAATTTTTTGGCGCAAAAATGAATTGTTAGTGCCACTTTTTCAATCTTGTGGAGAAAATCTTTGTTTGCCTAATCGTTCATTTTTCGCGTTTGGCGGCATCTATACATGCCTGGCTATTCATGTGATGAGTACCGTCGATTTCGAGACACTTCGATTTTTTGTCGCAAAAATGAATTGTCAGTGCCACTTTTTCAACGATGTGGAGAAAATCTTTGTTTGCCTAATCGTTCATTTTTCGCATTTGGCGGCATCTCTACATTCCTGGCAATACATGTGCTGAGTACCGTCGATTTCGAGACACTTCGATTTTTCGTCGCAAAAATGAATTGTCAGTGCCACTTTTTCAATGATGTGGAGAAAATCTTTGTTTGCCTAATCGTTCATTTTTTCGCGTTTGGCGGCATCTATACATGCCTGGCAATACATGTGCTGAGTACCGTCGATTTCGAGACACTTCGATTTTTTGTCGCAAAAATGAATTGTCAGTGCCACTTTTTCAATCTTGTGGAGAAAATCTTTGTTTGCCTAATCGTTCATTTTTCGCGTTTGACGGCATCTATACATGCCTGGCAATACATGTGCTGAGTACCGTCGATTTCGAGACACTTGGTTTTTTGTCGCAAAAATGAATTGTCAGTGCCACTTTTTCAATCTTGTGGAGAAAATCTTTGTTTGCCTAATCGTTCATTTTTCGCGTTTGGCGGCATCTATACATGCCTGGCAATACATGTGCTGAGTACCGTCGATTTCGAGGCACTTCGATTTTTGTCACAACAATGAATTGTCAGTGCCACTTTTTCAATCTTGTGGAGAAAATCTTTGTTTGCCTATTCGTTCATTTTTCGCGTTTGGCGGCATCTATACATGCCTGGCAATACATGTGCTGAGTACCGTCGATTTCGAGACACTTGGTTTTTTTGTCGCAAAAATGAATTGTCAGTGCCACTTTTTCAATCTTGTGGAGAAAATCTTTGTTTGCCTAATCGTTCATTTTTCGCGTTTGGCGGCATCTATACATGCCTGGCAATACATGTGCTGAGTACCGTCGATTTCGACACACTTCGATTTTTTGTCGCAAAAATGAATTGTCAGTGCCACTTTTTCACTGATGTGGAGAAAATCTTTGTTTGCCTAATCGTTCATTTTTCGCGTTTGGCAGCATCTATACATGCCTGGCAATACATGTGCTGAGTACCGTCGATTTCGAGACACTTCGATTTTTTGTCGCAAAAATGAATTGTCAGTGCCACTTTTTCAATCTTGTGGAGAAAATCTTTAATTGCCTTATCGTTCATTTTTCGCGTTTGGCGGCATCTCTACATTCCTGGCAATACATGTGCTGAGTACCGTCGATTTCGAGACACTTCGATTTTTCGTCGCAAAAATGAATTGTCAGTGCCACTTTTTCAATGATGTGGAGAAAATCTTTGTTTGCCTAATCGTTTATTTTTTCGCGTTTGGCGGCATCTATACATGCCTGGCAATACATGTGCTGAGTACCGTCGATTTCGAGACACTTCGATTTTTTGTCGCAAAAATGAATTGTCAGTGCCACTTTTTCAATCTTGTGGAGAAAATCTTTGTTTGCCTAATCGTTCATTTTTCGCGTTTGACGGCATCTATACATGCCTGGCAATACATGTGCTGAGTACCGTCGATTTCGAGACACTTGGTTTTTTGTCGCAAAAATGAATTGTCAGTGCCACTTTTTCAATCTTGTGGAGAAAATCTTTGTTTGCATAATCGTTCATTTTTCGCGTTTGGCGGCATCTATACATGCCTGGCAATACATGTGCTGAGTACCGTCGATTTCGAGGCACTTCGATTTTTGTCACAACAATGAATTGTCAGTGCCACTTTTTCAATCTTGTGGAGAAAATCTTTGTTTGCCTAATCGTTCATTTTTCGCGTTTGGCGGCATCTATACATGCCTGGCAATACATGTGCTGAGTACCGTCGATTTCGAGACACTTGGTTTTTTTGTCGCAAAAATGAATTGTCAGTGCCACTTTTTCAATCTTGTGGAGAAAATCTTTGTTTGCCTAATCGTTCATTTTTCGCGTTTGGCGGCATCTCTACATTCCTGGCAATACATGTGCCGAGTACCGTCGATTTCGAGACACTTCGATTTTTCGTCGCAAAAATGAATTGTCAGTGCCACTTTTTCAATGATGTGGAGAAAATCTTTGTTTGCCTAATCGTTCATTTTTCGCGTTTGGCGGCATCTATACATGCCTGGCAATACATGTGCTGAGTACCGTCGATTTCGAGACACTTCGATTTTTTGTCGCAAAAATGAATTGTCAGTGCCACTTTTTCAATCTTGTGGAGAAAATCTTTGTTTGCCTAATCGTTCATTTTTCGCGTTTGGCGGCATCTATACATGCCTGGCAATACATGTGCTGAGTACCGTCGATTTCGAGACACTTCGATTTTTTGTTGCAAAAATAAATTGTCAGTGCCACTTTTTCAATGATGTGGAGAAAATCATTGTTTGCCTAATCGTTCATTTTTCGCGTTTGGCGGCATCTATACATGCCTGGCAATACATGTGCTGAGTACCGTCGATTTCGAGACACTTCGATTTTTTGTCGCAAAAATGAATTGTCAGTATCACTTTGTCAATCTTGTGGAGAAAATGTTTGTTTGTTTAATCGTTCATTTTTCGCGTTTGGCGACATCTATACATGCCTGGCAATACATGTGCTGAGTACCGTCGATTTCGAGACACTTCGATTTTTGTCGCAAAAATGAATTGTCAGTGCCACTTTTTTATTCTTGTGGAGAAAATCTTTGTTTGCCTAATCGTTCATTTTTCGCGTTTGGCGGCATCTATACATGCCTGGCAATACATGTGCTGAGTACCGTCGATTTCGAGACACTTCGATTTTTTGGCGCAAAAATGAATTGTCAGTGCCACTTCTTCAATGATGTGGAGAAAATCTTTGATTGCCTAATCGTTCATTTTTTCGCATTTGGCGGCATCTATACATGCCTGGCATTACATGTGCTGAGTGCCGTCGATTTCGAGACACTTCGATTTTTTGTCGCAAAAAATGAATTGTCAGTGCCACTTTTTCAATCTTGTGGAGAAAATCTTTGATTGCCTAATCGTTGATTTTTCTCGTTTTGCGGCATCTATACATGCCTGGGAATATATGTGCTGAGTACCATCGATTTCGAGACACTTCGATTTTTTGTCGCAAAAATGAATTGTCAGTGCCACTTTTTCAATCTTGTGGAGAAAATCTTTGTTTGCCTAATCGTTCATTTTTCGCGTTTGGCGGCATCTATACATGCCTGGCTATTCATGTGATGAGTACCGTCGATTTCGAGACACTTCGATTTTTTGTCGCAAAAATGAATTGTCAGTGCCACTTTTTCAACGATGTGGAGAAAATCTTTGTTTGCCTAATCGTTCATTTTTCGCGTTTGGCGGCATCTCTACATTCCTGGCAATACATGTGCTGAGTACCGTCGATTTCGAGACACTTCGATTTTTCGTCGCAAAAATGAATTGTCATTGCCACTTTTTCAATGATATGGAGAAAATCTTTGTTTGCCTAATCGTTCATTTTTTCGCGTTTGGCGGCATCTATACATGCCTGGCAATACCTGTGCTGAGTACCGTCGATTTCGAGACACTTCGATTTTTTATCGCAAAAATGAATTGTCAGTGCCACTTTTTCAATCTTGTGGAGAAAATCTTTGTTTGCCTAATCGTTCATTTTTCGCGTTTGACGGCATCTATACATGCCTGGCAATACATGTGCTGAGTACCGTCGATTTCGAGACACTTGGTTTTTTGTCGCAAAAATGAATTGTCAGTGCCACTTTTTCAATCTTGTGGAGAAAATCTTTGTTTGCCTAATCGTTCATTTTTCGCGTTTGGCGGCATCTATACATGCCTGGCAATACATGTGCTGAGTACCGTCGATTTCGAGGCACTTCGATTTTTGTCACAACAATGAATTGTCAGTGCCACTTTTTCAATCTTGTGGAGAAAATCTTTGTTTGCCTAATCGTTCATTTTTCGCGTTTGGCGGCATCTATACATGCCTGGCAATACATGTGCTGAGTACCGTCGATTTCGAGACACTTGGTTTTTTTGTCGCAAAAATGAATTGTCAGTGCCACTTTTTCAATCTTGTGGAGAAAATCTTTGTTTGCCTAATCGTTCATTTTTCGCGTTTGGCGGCATCTATACATGCCTGGCAATGCATGTGCTGAGTAGCGTCGATTTCGACACACTTCGATTTTTTGTCGCAAAAATGAATTGTCAGTGCCACTTTTTCACTGATGTGGAGAAAATCTTTGTTTGCCTAATCGTTCATTTTTCGCGTTTGGCAGCATCTATACATGCCTGGCAATACATGTGCTGAGTACCGTCGATTTCGAGACACTTCGATTTTTTGTCGCAAAACTGAATTGTCAGTGCCACTTTTTCAATCTTGTGGAGAAAATCTTTAATTGCCTTATCGTTCATTTTTCGCGTTTGGCGGCATCTATACATGCCTGGCAATACATGTGCTGAGTACCGTCGATTTCGAGACACTTCAATTTTTTGGCGCAAAAATGAATTGTCAGTGCCACTTTTTCAATCTTGTGGAGAAAATCTTTGTTTGCCTAGTCGTTCATTTTTCGCGTTTGGCGGCATCTATACATTCCTGGCAATACATGTGCCGAGTACCGTCGATTTCGAGACACTTCGATTTTTCGTCGCAAAAATGAATTGTCAGTGCCACTTTTTCAATGATGTGGAGAAAATCTTTGTTTGCCTAATCGTTCATTTTTCGCGTTTGGCGGCATCTATACATGCCTGGCAATACATGTGCTGAGTACCGTCGATTTCGAGACACTTCGATTTTTTGTCGCAAAAATGAATTGTCAGTGCCACTTTTTCAATCTTGTGGAGAAAATCTTTGTTTGCCTAATCGTTCATTTTTCGCGTTTGGCGGCATCTATACATGCCTGGCAATACATGTGCTGAGTACCGTCGATTTCGAGACACTTCGATTTTTTGTTGCAAAAATAAATTGTCAGTGCCACTTTTTCAATGATGTGGAGAAAATCATTGTTTGCCTAATCGTTCATTTTTCGCGTTTGGCGGCATCTATACATGCCTGGCAATACATGTGCTGAGTACCGTCGATTTCGAGACACTTCGATTTTTTGTCGCAAAAATGAATTGTCAGTATCACTTTGTCAATCTTGTGGAGAAAATGTTTGTTTGTTTAATCGTTCATTTTTCGCGTTTGGCGACATCTATACATGCCTGGCAATACATGTGCTGAGTACCGTCGATTTCGAGACACTTCGATTTTTGTCGCAAAAATGAATTGTCAGTGCCACTTTTTTATTCTTGTGGAGAAAATCTTTGTTTGCCTAATCGTTCATTTTTCGCGTTTGGCGGCATCTATACATGCCTGGCAATACATGTGCTGAGTACCGTCGATTTCGAGACACTTCGATTTTTTGGCGCAAAAATGAATTGTCAGTGCCACTTCTTCAATGATGTGGAGAAAATCTTTGATTGCCTAATCGTTCATTTTTTCGCATTTGGCGGCATCTATACATGCCTGGCATTACATGTGCTGAGTGCCGTCGATTTCGAGACACTTCGATTTTTTGTCGCAAAAAATGAATTGTCAGTGCCACTTTTTCAATCTTGTGGAGAAAATCTTTGATTGCCTAATCGTTGATTTTTCTCGTTTTGCGGCATCTATACATGCCTGGGAATATATGTGCTGAGTACCATCGATTTCGAGACACTTCGATTTTTTGTCGCAAAAATGAATTGTCAGTGCCACTTTTTCAATCTTGTGGAGAAAATCTTTGTTTGCCTAATCGTTCATTTTTCGCGTTTGGCGGCATCTATACATGCCTGGCTATTCATGTGATGAGTACCGTCGATTTCGAGACACTTCGATTTTTTGTCGCAAAAATGAATTGTCAGTGCCACTTTTTCAACGATGTGGAGAAAATCTTTGTTTGCCTAATCGTTCATTTTTCGCGTTTGGCGGCATCTCTACATTCCTGCCAATACATGTGCTGAGTACCGTCGATTTCGAGACACTTCGATTTTTCGTCGCAAAAATGAATTGTCATTGCCACTTTTTCAATGATATGGAGAAAATCTTTGTTTGCCTAATCGTTCATTTTTTCGCGTTTGGCGGCATCTATACATGCCTGGCAATACCTGTGCTGAGTACCGTCGATTTCGAGACACTTGGTTTTTTGTCGCAAAAATGAATTGTCAGTGCCACTTTTTCAATCTTGTGGAGAAAATCTTTGTTTGCCTAATCGTTCATTTTTCGAGTTTGGCGGCATCTATACATGCCTGGCAATACATGTGCTGAGTACCGTCGATTTCGAGGCACTTCGATTTTTGTCACAACAATGAATTGTCAGTGCCACTTTTTCAATCTTGTGGAGAAAATCTTTGTTTGCCTAATCGTTCATTTTTCGCGTTTGGCGGCATCTATACATGCCTGGCAATACATGTGCTGAGTACCGTCGATTTCGAGACACTTGGTTTTTTTGTCGCAAAAATGAATTGTCAGTGCCACTTTTTCAATCTTGTGGAGAAAATCTTTGTTTGCCTAATCGTTCATTTTTCGCGTTTGGCGGCATCTATACATGCCTGGCAATGCATGTGCTGAGTAGCGTCGATTTCGACACACTTCGATTTTTTGTTGCAAAAATGAATTGTCAGTGCCACTTTTTCACTGATGTGGAGAAAATCTTTGTTTGCCTAATCGTTCATTTTTCGCGTTTGGCAGCATCTATACATGCCTGGCAATACATGTGCTGAGTACCGTCGATTTCGAGACACTTCGATTTTTTGTCGCAAAACTGAATTGTCAGTGCCACTTTTTCAATCTTGTGGAGAAAATCTTTAATTGCCTTATCGTTCATTTTTCGCGTTTGGCGGCATCTATACATGCCTGGCAATACATGTGCTGAGTACCGTCGATTTCGAGACACTTCAATTTTTTGGCGCAAAAATGAATTGTCAGTGCCACTTTTTCAATCTTGTGGAGAAAATCTTTGTTTGCCTAGTCGTTCATTTTTCGCGTTTGGCGGCATCTATACATGCCTGGCTATTCATGTGATGAGTACCGTCGATTTCGAGACACTTCGATTTTTCGTCGCAAAAATGAATTGTCAGTGCCACTTTTTCAATGATGTGGAGAAAATCTTTGTTTGCCTAATCGTTCATTTTTCGCGTTTGGCGGCATCTATACATGCCTGGCAATACATGTGCTGAGTACCGTCGATTTCGAGACACTTCGATTTTTTGTCGCAAAAATGAATTGTCAGTGCCACTTTTTCAATCTTGTGGAGAAAATCTTTGTTTGCCTAATCGTTCATTTTTCGCGTTTGGCGGCATCTATACATGCCTGGCAATACATGTGCTGAGTACCGTCGATTTCGAGACACTTCGATTTTTTGTTGCAAAAATAAATTGTCAGTGCCACTTTTTCAATGATGTGGAGAAAATCATTGTTTGCCTAATCGTTCATTTTTCGCGTTTGGCGGCATCTATACATGCCTGGCAATACATGTGCTGAGTACCGTCGATTTCGAGACACTTCGATTTTTTGTCGCAAAAATGAATTGTCAGTATCACTTTTTCAATCTTGTGGAGAAAATGTTTGTTTGTTTCATCGTTCATTTTTCGCGTTTGGCGACATCTATACATGCCTGGCAATACATGTGCTGAGTACCGTCGATTTCGAGACACTTCGATTTTTGTCGCAAAAATGAATTGTCAGTGCCACTTTTTTATTCTTGTGGAGAAAATCTTTGTTTGCCTAATCGTTCATTTTTCGCGTTTGGCGGCATCTATACATGCCTGGCAATACATGTGCTGAGTACCGTCGATTTCGAGACACTTCGATTTTTTGGCGCAAAAATGAATTGTCAGTGCCACTTCTTTAATGATGTGGAGAAAATCTTTGATTGCCTAATCGTTCATTTTTTCGCATTTGGCGGCATCTATACATGCCTGGCATTACATGTGCTGAGTGCCGTCGATTTCGAGACACTTCGATTTTTTGTCGCAAAAAATGAATTGTCAGTGCCACTTTTTCAATCTTGTGGAGAAAATCTTTGATTGCCTAATCGTTGATTTTTCTCGTTTTGCGGCATCTATACATGCCTGGGAATATATGTGCTGAGTACCATCGATTTCGAGACACTTCGATTTTTTGTCGCAAAAATGAATTGTCAGTGCCACTTTTTCACTGATGTGGAGAAAATCTTTGTTTGCCTAATCGTTCATTTTTCGCGTTTGGCGGCATCTATACATGCGTGGCAATACATGTGCTGAGTACCGTCGATTTCGAGACACTTCGATTTTTTGTCGCAAAAATGAATTGTCAGTGCCACTTTTTCAATCTTGTGGAGAAAATCTTTAATTGCCTTATCGTTCATTTTTCGCGTTTGGCGGCATCTATACATGCCTGGCAATACATGTGCTGAGTACCGTCGATTTCGAGACACTTCAATTTTTTGGCGCAAAAATGAATTGTCAGTGCCACTTTTTCAATCTTGTGGAGAAAATCTTTGATTGCCTAATCGTTCATTTTTCGCGTTTGGCGGCATCTATACATGCCTGGCTATTCATGTGATGAGTACCGTCGATTTCGAGACACTTCGATTTTTTGTCGCAAAAATGAATTGTCAGTGCCACTTTTTCAACGATGTGGAGAAAATCTTTGTTTGCCTAATCGTTCATTTTTCGCGTTTGGCGGCATCTCTACATTCCTGGCAATACATGTGCTGAGTACCGTCGATTTCGAGACACTTCGATTTTTCGTCGCAAAAATGAATTGTCAGTGCCACTTTTTCAATGATGTGGAGAAAATCTTTGTTTGCCTAATCGTTCATTTTTCGCGTTTGGCGGCATCTCTACATGCCTGGCAATACATGTGCTGAGTACCGTCGATTTCGAGACACTTCGATTTTTTGTCGCAAAAATGAATTGTCAGTGCCACTTTTTCAATGATGTGGAGAAAATCTTTGTTTGCCTAATCGTTCATTTTTCGCGTTTGGCGGCATCTATACATGCCTGGCAATACATGTGCTGAGTACCGTCGATTTCGAGACACTTCGATTTTTTGTCGCAAAAATGAATTGTCAGTGCCACTTTTTTAATCTTGTGGAGAAAATCTATGTTTGCCTACTCGTTCATTTTTTGCGTTTGGCGGCATCTATACATGCCTGGCAATACATGTGCTGAGTACCGTCGATTTCGAGACACTTCGATTTTTTGTCGCAAAAATGAATTGTCCGTGCCACTTTTTTAATCTTGTGGAGAAAATCTTTGTTTGCCTAATCGTTCATTTTTCGCGTTTGGCGGCATTCATACATGCCTGGCAATACATGTGCTGAGTACCGTCGATTTCGAGGCACTTCGATTTTTGTCACAAAAATGAATTGTCAGTGCCACTTTTTCAATCTTGTGGAGAAAATCTTTGTTTGCCTAATCGTTCATTTTTCGCGTTTGGCGGCATCTATACATGCCTGGCAATACATGTGCAGAGTACCGTCGATTTCGAGACACTTGGTTTTTTTGTCGCAAAAATGAATTGTCAGTGCCACTTTTTCAATCTTGTGGAGAAAATCTTTGTTTGCCTAATCGTTCATTTTTCGCGTTTGGCGGCATCTATACATGCCTGGCAATACATGTGCCGAGTACCGTCGATATCGAGACACTTCGATTTTTTGTCGCAAAAATGAATTGTCAGTGCCACTTTTTCAATCTTGTGGAGAAAATCTTGGTTTGCCTAATCGTTCATTTTTCGCGTTTGGCGGCATCTATACATGCCTGGCAATACATGTGCTGAGTACCGTCGATTTCGAGACACTTCGATTTTTTGTCGCAAAAATGAATTGTCAGTGCCACTTTTTCAATCTTGTGGAGAAAATCTTTGTTTGCCTAATCGTTCATTTTTCGCGTTTGGCGGCATCTATACATGCCTGGCAATACATGTGCTGAGTACCGTCGATTTCGAGACACTTGGTTTTTTGTCGCAAAAATGAATTGTCAGTGCCACTTTTTCAATCTTGTGGAGAAAATCTTTGTTTGCCTAATCGTTCATTTTTCGCGTTTGGCGGCATCTATAGATGCCTGGCAATACATGTGCTGAGTACCGTCGATTTCGAGGCACTTCGATTTTTGTCACAAAAATGAATTGTCAGTGCCACTTTTTCAATCTTGTGGAGAAAACTTTGTTTGCCTAATCGTTCATTTTTCGCATTTGGCGGCATCTATACATGCCTGGCAATACATGTGCTGAGTACCGTCGATTTCGAGACACTTGGTTTTTTTGTCGCAAAAATGAATTGTCAGTGCCACTTTTTCAATCTTGTGGAGAAAATCTTTGTTTGCCTAATCGTTCATTTTTCGCGTTTGGCGGCATCTATACATGCCTGGCAATACATGTGCTGAGTACCGTCGATTTCGACACACTTCGATTTTTTGTCGCAAAAATGAATTGTCAGTGCCACTTTTTCACTGATGTGGAGAAAATCTTTGTTTGCCTAATCGTTCATTTTTCGCGTTTGGCAGCATCTATACATGCCTGGCAATACATGTGCTGAGTACCGTCGATTTCGAGACACTTCGATTTTTTGTCGCAAAACTGAATTGTCAGTGCCACTTTTTCAATCTTGTGGAGAAAATCTTTAATTGCCTTATCGTTCATTTTTCGCGTTTGGCGGCATCTATACATGCCTGGCAATACATGTGCTGAGTACCGTCGATTTCGAGACACTTCAATTTTTTGGCGCAAAAATGAATTGTCAGTGCCACTTTTTCAATCTTGTGGAGAAAATCTTTGTTTGCCTAGTCGTTCATTTTTCGCGTTTGGCGGCATCTATACATGCCTGGCTATTCATGTGATGAGTACCGTCGATTTTGAGACACTTCGATTTTTTGTCACAAAAATGAATTGTCAGTGCCACTTTTTCAACGATGTGGAGAAAATCTTTGTTTGCCTAATCGTTCATTTTTCGCGTTTGGCGGCATCTCTACATTCCTGGCAATACATGTGCCGAGTACCGTCGATTTCGAGACACTTCGATTTTTCGTCGCAAAAATGAATTGTCAGTGCCACTTTTTCAATGATGTGGAGAAAATCTTTGTTTGCCTAATCGTTCATTTTTCGCGTTTGGCGGCATCTATACATGCCTGGCAATACATATGCTGAGTACCGTCGATTTCGAGACACTTCGATTTTTTGTCGCAAAAATGAATTGTCAGTGCCACTTTTTCAATCTTGTGGAGAAAATCTTTGTTTGCCTAATCGTTCATTTTTCGCGTTTGGCGGCATCTATACATGCCTGGCAATACATGTGCTGAGTACCGTCGATTTCGAGACACTTCGATTTTTTGTTGCAAAAATAAATTGTCAGTGCCACTTTTTCAATGATGTGGAGAAAATCATTGTTTGCCTAATCGTTCATTTTTCGCGTTTGGCGGCATCTATACATGCCTGGCAATACATGTGCTGAGTACCGTCGATTTCGAGACACTTCGATTTTTTGTCGCAAAAATGAATTGTCAGTATCACTTTTTCAATCTTGTGGAGAAAATGTTTGTTTGTTTAATCGTTCATTTTTCGCGTTTGGCGACATCTATACATGCCTGGCAATACATGTGCTGAGTACCGTCGATTTCGAGACACTTCGATTTTTGTCGCAAAAATGAATTGTCAGTGCCACTTTTTTATTCTTGTGGAGAAAATCTTTGATTGCCTAATCGTTCATTTTTTCGCATTTGGCGGCATCTATACATGCCTGGCATTACATGTGCTGAGTGCCGTCGATTTCGAGACACTTCGATTTTTTGTCGCAAAAAATGAATTGTCAGTGCCACTTTTTCAATCTTGTGGAGAAAATCTTTGATTGCCTAATCGTTGATTTTTCTCGTTTTGCGGCATCTATACATGCCTGGGAATATATGTGCTGAGTACCATCGATTTCGAGACACTTCGATTTTTTGTCGCAAAAATGAATTGTCAGTGCCACTTTTTCACTGATGTGGAGAAAATCTTTGTTTGCCTAATCGTTCATTTTTCGCGTTTGGCGGCATCTATACATGCCTGGCAATACATGTGCTGAGTACCGTCGATTTCGAGACACTTCGATTTTTTGTCGCAAAAATGAATTGTCAGTGCCACTTTTTCAATCTTGTGGAGAAAATCTTTAATTGCCTTATCGTTCATTTTTCGCGTTTGGCGGCATCTATACATGCTTGGCAATACATGTGCTGAGTACCGTCGATTTCGAGACACTTCAATTTTTTGGCGCAAAAATGAATTGTCAGTGCCACTTTTTCAATCTTGTGGAGAAAATCTTTGATTGCCTAATCGTTCATTTTTCGCGTTTGGCGGCATCTATACATGCCTGGCTATTCATGTGATGAGTACCGTCGATTTCGAGACACTTCGATTTTTTGTCGCAAAAATGAATTGTCAGTGCCACTTTTTCAACGATGTGGAGAAAATCTTTGTTTGCCTAATCGTTCATTTTTCGCGTTTGGCGGCATCTCTACATTCCTGGCAATACATGTGCTGAGTACCGTCGATTTCGAGACACTTCGATTTTTCGTCGCAAAAATGAATTGTCAGTGCCACTTTTTCAATGATGTGGAGAAAATCTTTGTTTGCCTAATCGTTCATTTTTCGCGTTTGGCGGCATCTCTACATGCCTGGCAATACATGTGCTGAGTACCGTCGATTTCGAGACACTTCGATTTTTTGTCGCAAAAATGAATTGTCAGTGCCACTTTTTCAATGATGTGGAGAAAATCTTTGTTTGCCTAATCGTTCATTTTTCGCGTTTGGCGGCATCTATACATGCCTGGCAATACATGTGCTGAGTACCGTCGATTTCGAGACACTTCGATTTTTTGTCGCAAAAATGAATTGTCAGTGCCACTTTTTTAATCTTGTGGAGAAAATCTATGTTTGCCTACTCGTTCATTTTTTGCGTTTGGCGGCATCTATACATGCCTGGCAATACATGTGCTGAGTACCGTCGATTTCGAGACACTTCGATTTTTTGTCGCAAAAATGAATTGTCCGTGCCACTTTTTTAATCTTGTGGAGAAAATCTTTGTTTGCCTAATCGTTCATTTTTCGCGTTTGGCGGCATCTATACATGCCTGGCAATACATGTGCTGAGTACCGTCGATTTCGAGGCACTTCGATTTTTGTCACAAAAATGAATTGTCAGTGCCACTTTTTCAATCTTGTGGAGAAAATCTTTGTTTGCCTAATCGTTCATTTTTCGCGTTTGGCGGCATCTATACATGCCTGGCAATACATGTGCTGAGTACCGTCGATTTCGAGGCACTTCGATTTTTGTCACAAAAATGAATTGTCAGTGCCACTTTTTCAATCTTGTGGAGAAAATCTTTGTTTGCCTAATCGTTCATTTTTCGCATTTGGCGGCATCTATACATGCCTGGCAATACATGTGCTGAGTACCGTCGATTTCGAGACACTTGGTTTTTTTGTCGCAAAAATGAATTGTCAGTGCCACTTTTTCAATCTTGTGGAGAAAATCTTTGTTTGCCTAATCGTTCATTTTTCGCGTTTGGCGGCATCTATACATGCCTGGCAATACATGTGCTGAGTACCGTCGATTTCGACACACTTCGATTTTTTGTCGCAAAAATGAATTGTCAGTGCCACTTTTTCACTGATGTGGAGAAAATCTTTGTTTGCCTAATCGTTCATTTTTCGCGTTTGGCAGCATCTATACATGCCTGGCAATACATGTGCCGAGTACCGTCGATTTCGAGACACTTCGATTTTTCGTCGCAAAAATGAATTGTCAGTGCCACTTTTTCAATGATGTGGAGAAAATCTTTGTTTGCCTAATCGTTCATTTTTCGCGTTTGGCGGCATCTATACATGCCTGGCAATACATGTGCTGAGTACCGTCGATTTCGAGACACTTCCATTTTTTGTCGCAAAAAATGAATTGTCAGTGCCACTTTTTCAATCTTGTGGAGAAAATCTTTGATTGCCTAATCGTTGATTTTTCTCGTTTTGCGGCATCTATACATGCCTGGGAATATATGTGCTGAGTACCATCGATTTCGAGACACTTCGATTTTTTGTCGCAAAAATGAATTGTCAGTGCCACTTTTTCACTGATGTGGAGAAAATCTTTGTTTGCCTAATCGTTCATTTTTCGCGTTTGGCGGCATCTATACATGCCTGGCAATACATGTGCTGAGTACCGTCGATTTCGAGACACTTCAATTTTTTGTCGCAAAAATGAATTGTCAGTGCCACTTTTTCAATCTTGTGGAGAAAATCTTTAATTTCCTTATCGTTCATTTTTCGCGTTTGGCGGCATCTATACATGCCTGGCAATACATGTGCTGAGTACCGTCGATTTCGAGACACTTCAATTTTTTGGCGCAAAAATGAATTGTCCGTGCCACTTTTTCAATCTTGTGGAGAAAATCTTTGTTTGCCTAATCGTTCATTTTTCGCGTTTGGCGGCATCTATACATGCCTGGCTATTCATGTGATGAGTACCGTCGATTTCGAGACACTTCGATTTTTTGTCGCAAAAATGAATTGTCAGTGCCACTTTTTCAACGATGTGGAGAAAATCTTTGTTTGCCTAATCGTTCATTTTTCGCGTTTGGCGGCATCTCTACATTCCTGGCAATACATGTGCTGAGTACCGTCGATTTCGAGACACTTCGATTTTTCGTCGCAAAAATGAATTGTCAGTGCCACTTTTTCAATGATGTGGAGAAAATCTTTGTTTGCCTAATCGTTCATTTTTCGCGTTTGGCGGCATCTCTACATGCCTGGCAATACATGTGCTGAGTACCGTCGATTTCGAGACACTTCGATATTTTGTCGCAAAAATGAATTGTCAGTGCCACTTTTTCAATCTTGTGGAGAAAATCTTTGTTTGCCTAATCGTTCATTTTTCGCGTTTGGCGGCATCTATACATGCCTGGCAATACATGTGCTGAGTACCGTCGATTTCGAGACGCTTGGTTTTTTGTCGCAAAAATGAATTGTCAGTGCCACTTTTTCAATCTTGTGGAGAAAATCTTTGTTTGCCTAATCGTTCATTTTTCGCGTTTGGCGGCATCTATACATGCCTGGCAATACATGTGCTGAGTACCGTCGATTTCGAGGCACTTCGATTTTTGTCACAAAAATGAATTGTCAGTGCCACTTTTTCAATCTTGTGGAGAAAATCTTTGCCTAATCGTTCATTTTTCGCGTTTGGCGGCATCTATACATGCCTGGCAATACATGTGCTGAGTACCGTCGATTTCGAGACACTTGGTTTTTTTGTCGCAAAAATGAATTGTCAGTGCCACTTTTTCAATCTTGTGGAGAAAATCTTTGTTTGCCTAATCGTTCATTTTTCGCGTTTGGCGGCATCTATACATGCCTGGCAATACATGTGCTGAGTACCGTCGATTTCGAGACACTTGGTTTTTTTGTCGCAAAAATGAATTGTCAGTGCCACTTTTTCAATCTTGTGGAGAAAATCTTTGTTTGCCTAATCGTTCATTTTTCGCGTTTGGCGGCATCTATACATGCCTGGCAATACATGTGCTGAGTACCGTCGATTTCGAGACACTTGGTTTTTTTGTCGCAAAAATGAATTGTCAGTGCCACTTTTTCAATCTTGTGGAGAAAATCTTTGTTTGCCTAATCGTTCATTTTTCGCGTTTGGCGGCATCAATACATTCCTGGCAATACATGTGCTGAGTACCGTCGATTTCGAGACACTTCGATTTTTTTGTCGCAAAAATGAATTGTCAGTGCCACTTTTTCAATGAAGTGGAGAAAATCTTTGTTTGCCTAATCGTTCATTTTTCGCGTTTGGCGGCATCTATACATGCCTGGCAATACATGTGCTGAGTACCGTCGATTTCGAGACACTTCGATTTTTTGTCGCAAAAATGAATTGTCAGTGCCACTTTTTTAATCTTGTGGAGAAAATCTATGTTTGCCTACTCGTTCATTTTTTGCGTTTGGCGGCATCTATACATGCCTGGCAATACATGTGCTGAGTACCGTCGATTTCGAGACACTTCGATTTTTTGTCGCAAAAATGAATTGTCCGTGCCACTTTTTTAATCTTGTGGAGAAAATCTTTGTTTGCCTAATCGTTCATTTTTCGCGTTTGGCGGCATCTATACATGCCTGGCAATACATGTGCTGAGTACCGTTGATTTCGAGGCACTTCGATTTTTGTCACAAAAATGAATTGTCAGTGCCACTTTTTCAATCTTGTGGAGAAAATCTTTGTTTGGCTAATCGTTCATTTTTCGCGTTTGGCGGCATCTATACATGCCTGGCAATACATGTGCTGAGTACCGTCGATTTCGAGACACTTGGTTTTTTTGTCGCAAAAATGAATTGTCAGTGCCACTTTTTCAATCTTGTGGAGAAAATCTTTGTTTGCCTAATCGTTCATTTTTCGCGTTTGGCGGCATCTATACATGCCTGGCAATACATGTGCTGAGTACCGTCGATTTCTAGAGACTTTGATTTTCTGTCGCAAAAATGAATTGTCAATGCCACTTTTTCAATGATGTGGAGAAAATGTTTGTTTGCCTAATCGTTCATTTTTCGCGTTTGGCGGCATCTATACATTCCTGGCAATACATGTGCTGAGTACCGTCGATTTCGAAACACTTCGATTTTTTTGTCGCAAAAATGAATTGTCAGTGCCACTTTTTCAATGATGTGGAGAAAATCTTTGTTTGCCTAATCGTTCATTTTTCGCGTTTGGCGGCATCTATACATGCCTGGCAATACATGTGCTGAGTACCGTCGATTTCGAGACACTTCGATTTTTTGTCGCAAAAATGAATTGTCAGTGCCACTTTTTTAATCTTGTGGAGAAAATCTATGTTTGCCTACTCGTTCATTTTTTGCGTTTGGCGGCATCTATACATGCCTGGCAATACATGTGCTGAGTACCGTCGATTTCGAGACACTTCGACTTTTTGGCGCAAAAATGAATTGTCAGTGCCACTTTTTCACTGATGTGGAGAAAATCTTTGTTTGCCTAATCGTTCATTTTTCGCGTTTGGCGGCATCTATACATGCCTGGCAATACATGTGCTGAGTACCGTCGATTTCTAGAGACTTTGATTTTTTGTCGCAAAAATGAATTGTCAATGCCACTTTTTCAATGATGTGGAGAAAATCTTTGTTTGCCTAATCGTTCATTTTTCGCGTTTGGCGGCATCTATACATGCCTGGCAATACATTGGCTGAGTACCGTCGATTTCGAGACACTTCGATTTTTGTCGCAAAAATGAATTGTCAGTGCCACTTTTTTAATCTTGTGGAGAAAATCTTTGTTTGCCTAATCGTTAATTTTTCGCGTTTGGCGGCATCTATACATGCCTGGCAATACATGTGCTGAGTACCGTCGATTTCGAGACACTTCGATTTTTTGGCGCAAAAATGAATTGTCAGTGCCACTTCTTCAATGATGTGGAGAAAATCTTTGATTGCCTAATCATTCATTTTTTCGCATTTGGTGGCATCTATACATGCCTGGCATTACATGTGCTGAGTGCCGTCGATTTCGAGACACTTCGATTTTTTGTCGCAAAAAATGAATTGTCAGTGCCACTTTTTCAATCTTGTGGAGAAAATCTTTGATTGCCTAATCGTTGATTTTTCTCGTTTGGCGGCATCTATACATGCCTGGCAATACATGTGCTGAGTACCGTCGATTTCGAGACACTTCGATTTTTTGTCGCAAAAATGAATTGTCCGTGCCACTTTTTTAATCTTGTGGAGAAAATCTTTGTTTGCCTAATCGTTCATTTTTCGCGTTTGGCGGCATCTATACATGCCTGGCAATACATGTGCTGAGTACCGTCGATTTCGAGACACTCGGTTTTTTTGTCGCAAAAATGAATTGTCAGTGCCACTTTTTCAATCTTGTGGAGAAAATCTTTGTTTGCCTAATCGTTCATTTTTCGCGTTTGGCGGCATCTATACATGCCTGGCAATACATGTGCTGAGTACCGTCGATTTCTAGAGACTTTGATTTTTTGTCGCAAAAATGAATTGTCAATGCCACTTTTTCAATGATGTGGAGAAAATCTTTGTTTGCCTAATCGTTCATTTTTCGCGTTTGGCGGCATCAATACATTCCTGGCAATACATGTGCTGAGTACCGTCGATTTCGAGACACTTCGATTTTTTTGTCGCAAAAATGAATTGTCAGTGCCACTTTTTCAATGAAGTGGAGAAAATCTTTGTTTGCCTAATCGTTCATTTTTCGCGTTTGGCGGCATCTATACATGCCTGGCAATACATGTGCTGAGTACCGTCGATTTCGAGACACTTCGATTTTTTGTCGCAAAAATGAATTGTCAGTGCCACTTTTTTAATCTTGTGGAGAAAATCTATGTTTGCCTACTCGTTCATTTTTTGCGTTTGGCGGCATCTATACATGCCTGGCAATACATGTGCTGAGTACCGTCGATTTCGAGACACTTCGATTTTTTGTCGCAAAAATGAATTGTCCGTGCCACTTTTTTAATCTTGTGGAGAAAATCTTTGTTTGCCTAATCGTTCATTTTTCGCGTTTGGCGGCATCTATACATGCCTGGCAATACATGTGCTGAGTACCGTCGATTTCGAGGCACTTCGATTTTTGTCACAAAAATGAATTGTCAGTGCCACTTTTTCAATCTTGTGGAGAAAATCTTTGTTTGGCTAATCGTTCATTTTTCGCGTTTGGCGGCATCTATACATGCCTGGCAATACATGTGCTGAGTACCGTCGATTTCGAGACACTTGGTTTTTTTGTCGCAAAAATGAATTGTCAGTGCCACTTTTTCAATCTTGTGGAGAAAATCTTTGTTTGCCTAATCGTTCATTTTTCGCGTTTGGCGGCATCTATACATGCCTGGCAATACATGTGCTGAGTACCGTCGATTTCTAGAGACTTTGATTTTCTGTCGCAAAAATGAATTGTCAATGCCACTTTTTCAATGATGTGGAGAAAATCTTTGTTTGCCTAATCGTTCATTTTTCGCGTTTGGCGGCATCTATACATTCCTGGCAATACATGTGCTGAGTACCGTCGATTTCGAAACACTTCGATTTTTTTGTCGCAAAAATGAATTGTCAGTGCCACTTTTTCAATGATGTGGAGAAAATCTTTGTTTGCCTAATCGTTCATTTTTCGCGTTTGGCGGCATCTATACATGCCTGGCAATACATGTGCTGAGTACCGTCGATTTCGAGACACTTCGATTTTTTGTCGCAAAAATGAATTGTCAGTGCCACTTTTTTAATCTTGTGGAGAAAATCTATGTTTGCCTACTCGTTCATTTTTTGCGTTTGGCGGCATCTATACATGCCTGGCAATACATGTGCTGAGTACCGTCGATTTCGAGACACTTCGACTTTTTGGCGCAAAAATGAATTGTCAGTGCCACTTTTTCACTGATGTGGAGAAAATCTTTGTTTGCCTAATCGTTCATTTTTCGCGTTTGGCGGCATCTATACATGCCTGGCAATACATGTGCTGAGTACCGTCGATTTCTAGAGACTTTGATTTTTTGTCGCAAAAATGAATTGTCAATGCCACTTTTTCAATGATGTGGAGAAAATCTTTGTTTGCCTAATCGTTCATTTTTCGCGTTTGGCGGCATCTATACATGCCTGGCAATACATTGGCTGAGTACCGTCGATTTCGAGACACTTCGATTTTTGTCGCAAAAATGAATTGTCAGTGCCACTTTTTTAATCTTGTGGAGAAAATCTTTGTTTGCCTAATCGTTAATTTTTCGCGTTTGGCGGCATCTATACATGCCTGGCAATACATGTGCTGAGTACCGTCGATTTCGAGACACTTCGATTTTTTGGCGCAAAAATGAATTGTCAGTGCCACTTCTTCAATGATGTGGAGAAAATCTTTGATTGCCTAATCATTCATTTTTTCGCATTTGGTGGCATCTATACATGCCTGGCATTACATGTGCTGAGTGCCGTCGATTTCGAGACACTTCGATTTTTTGTCGCAAAAAATGAATTGTCAGTGCCACTTTTTCAATCTTGTGGAGAAAATCTTTGATTGCCTAATCGTTGATTTTTCTCGTTTTGCGGCATCTATACATGCCTGGGAATATATGTGCTGAGTACCAACGATTTCGAGACACTTCGATTTTTTGTCGCAAAAATGAATTGTCAGTGCCACTTTTTCACTGATGTGGAGAAAATCTTTGTTTGCCTAATCGTTCATTTTTCGCGTTTGGCGGCATCTATACATGCCTGGCAATACATGTGCTGAGTACCGTCGATTTCGAGACACTTCGATTTTTTGTCGCAAAAATGAATTGTCAGTGCCACTTTTTCAATCTTGTGGAGAAAATCTTTAATTGCCTTATCGTTCATTTTTCGCGTTTGGCGGCATCTATACATGCCTGGCAATACATGTGCTGAGTACCGTCGATTTCGAGACACTTCAATTTTTTGGCGCAAAAATGAATTGTCAGTGCCACTTTTTCAATCTTGTGGAGAAAATCTTTGTTTGCCTAATCGTTCATTTTTCGCGTTTGGCGGCATCTATACATGCCTGGCTATTCATGTGATGAGTACCGTCGATTTCGAGACACTTCGATTTTTTGTCGCAAAAATGAATTGTCAGTGCCACTTTTTCAATGATGTGGAGAAAATCTTTGTTTGCCTAATCGTTCATTTTTCGCGTTTGGCGGCATCTCTACATTCCTGGCAATACATGTGCTGAGTACCGTCGATTTCGAGACACTTCGATTTTTCGTCGCAAAAATGAATTGTCAGTGCCACTTTTTCAATGATGTGGAGAAAATCTTTGTTTGCCTAATCGTTCATTTTTCGCGTTTGGCGGCATCTCTACATGCCTGGCAATACATGTGCTGAGTACCGTCGATTTCGAGACACTTCGATTTTTTGTCGCAAAAATGAATTGTCAGTGCCACTTTTTCAATCTTGTGGAGAAAATCTTTGTTTGCCTAATCGTTCATTTTTCGCGTTTGGCGGCATCTATACATGCCTGGCAATACATGTGCTGAGTACCGTCGATTTCGAGACACTTGGTTTTTTGTCGCAAAAATGAATTGTCAGTGCCACTTTTTCAATCTTGTGGAGAAAATCTTTGTTTGCCTAATCGTTCATTTTTCGCGTTTGGCGGCATCTATACATGCCTGGCAATACATGTGCTGAGTACCGTCGATTTCGAGGCACTTTGATTTTTGTCACAAAAATGAATTGTCAGTGCCACTTTTTCAATCTTGTGGAGAAAATCTTTGTTTGCCTAATCGTTCATTTTTCGCGTTTGGCGGCATCTATACATGCCTGGCAATACATGTGCTGAGTACCGTCGATTTCGAGACACTTGGTTTTTTTGTCGCAAAAATGAATTGTCAGTGCCACTTTTTCAATCTTGTAGAGAAAATCTTTGTTTGCCTAATCGTTCATTTTTCGCGTTTGGCGGCATCTATACATGCCTGGCAATACATGTGCTGAGTACCGTCGATTTCGAGACACTTGGTTTTTTGTCGCAAAAATGAATTGTCAGTGCCACTTTTTCAATGATGTGGAGAAAATCTTTGTTTGCCTAATCGTTCATTTTTCGCGTTTGGCGGCATCAATACATTCCTGGCAATACATGTGCTGAGTACCGTCGATTTCGAGACACTTGGTTTTTTTGTCGCAAAAATGAATTGTCAGTGCCACTTTTTCAATCTTGTGGAGAAAATCTTTGTTTGCCTAATCGTTCATTTTTCGCGTTTGGCGGCATCTATACATGCCTGGCAATACATGTGCTGAGTACCGTCGATTTCGAGACACTTGGTTTTTTTGTCGCAAAAATGAATTGTCAGTGCCACTTTTTTAATCTTGTGGAGAAAATCTATGTTTGCCTACTCGTTCATTTTTTGCGTTTGGCGGCATCTATACATGCCTGGCAATACATGTGCTGAGTACCGTCGATTTCGAGACACTTCGATTTTTTGTCGCAAAAATGAATTGTCCGTGCCACTTTTTTAATCTTGTGGAGAAAATCTTTGTTTGCCTAATCGTTCATTTTTCGCGTTTGGCGGCATCTATACATGCCTGGCAATACATGTGCTGAGTACCGTCGATTTCGAGGCACTTCGATTTTTGTCACAAAAATGAATTGTCAGTGCCACTTTTTCAATCTTGTGGAGAAAATCTTTGTTTGGCTAATCGTTCATTTTTCGCGTTTGGCGGCATCTATACATGCCTGGCAATACATGTGCTGAGTACCGTCGATTTCGAGACACTTGGTTTTTTTGTCGCAAAAATGAATTGTCAGTGCCACTTTTTCAATCTTGTGGAGAAAATCTTTGTTTGCCTAATCGTTCATTTTTCGCGTTTGGCGGCATCTATACATGCCTGGCAATACATGTGCTGAGTACCGTCGATTTCTAGAGACTTTGATTTTCTGTCGCAAAAATGAATTGTCAATGCCACTTTTTCAATGATGTGGAGAAAATCTTTGTTTGCCTAATCGTTCATTTTTCGCGTTTGGCGGCGTCTATACATTCCTGGCAATACATGTGCTGAGTACCGTCGATTTCGAGACACTTCGATTTTTTTGTCGCAAAAATGAATTGTCAGTGCCACTTTTTCAATGATGTGGAGAAAATCTTTGTTTGCCTAATCGTTCATTTTTCGCGTTTGGCGGCATCTATACATGCCTGGCAATACATGTGCTGAGTACCGTCGATTTCGAGACACTTCGATTTTTTGTCGCAAAAATGAATTGTCAGTGCCACTTTTTTAATCTTGTGGAGAAAATCTATGTTTGCCTACTCGTTCATTTTTTGCGTTTGGCGGCATCTATACATGCCTGGCAATACATGTGCTGAGTACCGTCGATTTCGAGACACTTCGACTTTTTGGCGCAAAAATGAATTGTCAGTGCCACTTTTTCACTGATGTGGAGAAAATCTTTGTTTGCCTAATCGTTCATTTTTCGCGTTTGGCGGCATCTATACATGCCTGGCAATACATGTGCTGAGTACCGTCGATTTCTAGAGACTTTGATTTTTTGTCGCAAAAATGAATTGTCAATGCCACTTTTTCAATGATGTGGAGAAAATCTTTGTTTGCCTAATCGTTCATTTTTCGCGTTTGGCGGCATCTATACATTCCTGGCAATACATGTGCTGAGTACCGTCGACTTCAAAACACTTCGATTTTTTGTCGCAAAAATGAATTGTCAGTGCCACTTTTTCAATCTTGTGGAGAAAATCTTTGTTTGCCTAATCGTTCATTTTTCGCGTTTGGCGGCATCTATACATGCCTGGCAATACATGTGCTGAGTACCGTCGATTTCTAGAGACTTTGATTTTCTGTCGCAAAAATGAATTGTCAATGCCACTTTTTCAATGATGTGGAGAAAATCTTTGTTTGCCTAATCGTTCATTTTTCGCGTTTGGCGGCATCTATACATTCCTGGCAATACATGTGCTGAGTACCGTCGATTTCGAGACACTTCGATTTTTTTGTCGCAAAAATGAATTGTCAGTGCCACTTTTTCAATGATGTGGAGAAAATCTTTGTTTGCCTAATCGTTCATTTTTCGCGTTTGGCGGCATCTATACATGCCTGGCAATACATGTGCATAGTACCGTCGATTTCGAGACACTTCGATTTTTTGTCGCAAAAATGAATTGTCAGTGCCACTTTTTTAATCTTGTGGAGAAAATCTATGTTTGCCTACTCGTTCATTTTTTGCGTTTGGCGGCATCTATACATGCCTGGCAATACATGTGCTGAGTACCGTCGATTTCGAGACACTTCGACTTTTTGGCGCAAAAATGAATTGTCAGTGCCACTTTTTCACTGATGTGGAGAAAATCTTTGTTTGCCTAATCGTTCATTTTTCGCGTTTGGCGGCATCTATACATGCCTGGCAATACATGTGCTGAGTACCGTCGATTTCTAGAGACTTTGATTTTTTGTCGCAAAAATGAATTGTCAATGCCACTTTTTCAATGATGTGGAGAAAATCTTTGTTTGCCTAATCGTTCATTTTTCGCGTTTGGCGGCATCTATACATTCCTGGCAATACATGTGCTGAGTACCGTCGATTTCGAGACACTTCGATTTTTTTGTCGCAAAAATGAATTGTCAGTGCCACTTTTTCAATGATGTGGAGAAAATCTTTGTTTGCCTAATCGTTCATTTTTCGCGTTTGGCGGCATCTATACATGCCTGGCAATACGTGTGCTGAGTACCGTCGATTTCGAGACACTTCGATTTTTTGTCGCAAAAATGAATTGTCAGTGCCACTTTTTTAATCTTGTGGAGAAAATCTATGTTTGCCTACTCGTTCATTTTTTGCGTTTGGCGGCATCTATACATGCCTGGCAATACATGTGCTGAGTACCGTCGATTTCGAGACACTTCGATTTTTTGTCGCAAAAATGAATTGTCCGTGCCACTTTTTTAATGTTGTGGAGAAAATCTTTGTTTGCCTAATCGTTCATTTTTCGCGTTTGGCGGCATCTATACATGCCTGGCAATACATGTGCTGAGTACCGTCGATTTCGAGACACTTCGACTTTTTGGCGCAAAAATGAATTGTCAGTGCCACTTTTTCACTGATGTGGAGAAAATCTTTGTTTGCCTAATCGTTCATTTTTCGCGTTTGGCGGCATCTATACATGCCTGGCAATACATGTGCTGAGTACCGTCGATTTCGAGACACATCGATTTTTTGTCGCAAAAATGAATTGTCAGTGCCACTTTTTCAATGATGTGGAGAAAATCTTTGATGGCCTAATCGTTCATTTTTCGCGTTTGGTGGCATCTATACATTCCTGGCAATACATGTGCTGAGTACCGTCGATTTCGAGACACTTCGATTTTTTGTCGCAAAAATGAATTGTCAGTGCCACTTTTTCAATCTTGTGGAGAAAATCTTTGTTTGCCTAATCGTTCATTTTTCGCGTTTGGCGCCATCTATACAAGCCTGGCAATACATGTGCCGAGTACCGTCGATATCGAGACACTTCGATTTTTTGTCGCAAAAATGAATTGTCAGTGCCACTTTTTCAATCTTGTGGAGAAAATCTTTGTTTGCCTAATCGTTCATTTTTCGCGTTTGGCGGCATCTATACATGCCTGGCAATACATGTGCTGAGTACCGTCGATTTCTAGACACTTTGATTTTTTGTCGCAAAAATGAATTGTCAATGCCACTTTTTCAATGATGTGGAGAAAATCTTTGTTTGCCTAATCGTTCATTTTTCGCGTTTGGCGGCATCTATACATTCCTGGCAATACATGTGCTGAGTACCGTCGATTTCGAGACACTTCGATTTTTTTGTCGCAAAAATGAATTGTCATGCCACTTTTTCAATGATATGGAGAAAATCTTTGTTTGCCTAATCGTTCATTTTTCGCGTTTGGCGGCATCTATACATGCCTGGCAATACATGTGCTGAGTACCGTCGATTTCGAGACACTTCGATTTTTTGTCGCAAAAATGAATTGTCCGTGCCACTTTTTTAATCTTGTGGAGAAAATCTTTGTTTGCCTAATCGTTCATTTTTCGCGTTTGGCGGCATCTATACATGCCTGGCAATACATGTGCTGAGTACCGTCGATTTCGAGACACTTCGACTTTTTGGCGCAAAAATGAATTGTCAGTGCCACTTTTTCACTGATGTGGAGAAAATCTTTGTTTTGCCTAATCGTTCATTTTTCGCGTTTGGCGGCATCTATACATGCCTGGCAATACATGTGCTGAGTACCGTCGATTTCGAGACACATCGATTTTTTGTCGCAAAAATGAATTGTCAGTGCCACTTTTTCAATGATGTGGAGAAAATCTTTGATGGCCTAATCGTTCATTTTTCGCGTTTGGTGGCATCTATACATTCCTGGCAATACATGTGCTGAGTACCGTCGATTTCGAGACACTTCGATTTTTTGTCGCAAAAATGAATTGTCAGTGCCACTTTTTCAATCTTGTGGAGAAAATCTTTGTTTGCCTAATCGTTCATTTTTCGCGTTTGGCGCCATCTATACAAGCCTGGCAATACATGTGCCGAGTACCGTCGATATCGAGACACTTCGATTTTTTGTCGCAAAAATGAATTGTCAGTGCCACTTTTTCAATCTTGTGGAGAAAATCTTTGTTTGCCTAATCGTTCATTTTTCGCGTTTGGCGGCATCTATACATGCCTGGCAATACATGTGCTGAGTACCGTCGATTTCTAGACACTTTGATTTTTTGTCGCAAAAATGAATTGTCAATGCCACTTTTTCAATGATGTGGAGAAAATCTTTGTTTGCCTAATCGTTCATTTTTCGCGTTTGGCGGCATCTATACATTCCTGGCAATACATGTGCTGAGTACCGTCGATTTCGAGACACTTCGATTTTTTTGTCGCAAAAATGAATTGTCATGCCACTTTTTCAATGATATGGAGAAAATCTTTGTTTGCCTAATCGTTCATTTTTCGCGTTTGGCGGCATCTATACATGCCTGGCAATACATGTGCTGAGTACCGTCGATTTCGAGACACTTCGATTTTTTGTCGCAAAAATGAATTTCAGTGCCACTTTTTTAATCTTGTGGAGAAAATCTATGTTTGCCTACTCGTTCATTTTTTGCGTTTGGCGGCATCTATACATGCCTGGCAATACATGTGCTGAGTACCGTCGATTTCGAGACACTTCGATTTTTTGTCGCAAAAATGAATTGTCAGTGCCACTTTTTCAATCTTGCGGATAAAATCTTTGATTGCTAATCGTTGATTTTTCGCGTTTGGCGGCATCTATACATGCCTGGGAATATATGTGCTGAGTACCGTCGATTTCGAGACACTTCGATTTTTTGTCGCAAAAATGAATTGTCAGTGCCACTTTTTCAATCTTGTGGAGAAAATCTTTGTTTGCCTAATCGTTCATTTTTCGCGTTTGGCGGCATCTATACATGCCTGGCAATACATGTGATGAGTACCGTCGATTTCGAGACACTTCGATTTTTTGTCGCAAAAATGAATTGTCAGTGCCACTTTTTCAACGATGTGGAGAAAATCTTTGTTTGCCTAATCGTTCATTTTTCGCGTTTGGCGGCATCTATACATTCCTGGCAATACATGTGCTGAGTACCGTCGATTTCGAGACACTTCGATTTTTTGTCGCAAAAATGAATTGTCAGTGCCACTTTTTCAACGATGTGGAGAAAATCTTTGTTTGCCTAATCGTTCATTTTTCGCGTTTGGCGGCATCTATACATTCCTGGCAATACATGTGCTGAGTACCGTCGATTTCGAGACACTTCGATTTTTCGTCGCAAAAATGAATTGTCAGTGCGATTTTTTCAATGATGTGGAGAAAATCTTTGTTTGCCTAATCGTTCATTTTTCGCGTTTGGCGGCATCTATACATGCCTGGCAGTACATGTGCTGAGTACCGTCGATTTCGAGACACTTCGATTTTTGTCGCAAAAATGAATAGTCAGTGCCACTTTTTCAATGATGTGGAGAAAATCTTTGATTGCCTAATCGTTCATTTTTCGCGTTTGGTGGCACCTATACATTCCTGGCAATACATGTGCTGAGTACCGTCGATTTCGAGACACTTCGATTTTTTGTCGCAAAAATGAATTGTCAGTGCCACTTTTTCAATCTTGTGGAGAAAATCTTTGTTTGCCTAATCGTTCATTTTTCGCGTTTGGCGGCATCTATACATTCCTGGCAATACATGTGCTGAGTACCGTCGATTTCGAGACACTTCGATTTTTTGTCGCAAAAATGAATTGTCAGTGCCACTTTTTTAATCTTGTGGAGAAAATCTTTGTTTGCCTAATCGTTCAATTTTCGCGTTTGGTGGCATCTATACATGCCTGGCAATACATGTGCTGAGTACCGTCGATTTCGAAACACTTCAAATTTTTGGCGCGAAAATGAATTGTCAGTGCCACTTCTTCAATGAGGTGGAGAAAATCTTTGATTGCCTAATCGTTCATTTTTTCGCGTTTGGCGGCATCTATACATGCCTGGCAATACATGTGCTGAGTACCGTCGATTTCGAGACACTTCGATTTTTTGTCGCAAAAATGAATTGTCCGTGCCACTTTTTTAATGTTGTGGAGAAAATCTTTGTTTGCCTAATCGTTCATTTTTCGCGTTTGGCGGCATCTATACATGCCTGGCAATACATGTGCTGAGTACCGTCGATTTCGAGACACTTCGACTTTTTGGCGCAAAAATGAATTGTCAGTGCCACTTTTTCACTGATGTGGAGAAAATCTTTGTTTGCCTAATCGTTCATTTTTCGCGTTTGGCGGCATCTATACATGCCTGGCAATACATGTGCTGAGTACCGTCGATTTCGAGACACATCGATTTTTTGTCGCAAAAATGAATTGTCAGTGCCACTTTTTCAATGATGTGGAGAAAATCTTTGATGGCCTAATCGTTCATTTTTCGCGTTTGGTGGCATCTATACATTCCTGGCAATACATGTGCTGAGTACCGTCGATTTCGAGACACTTCGATTTTTTGTCGCAAAAATGAATTGTCAGTGCCACTTTTTCAATCTTGTGGAGAAAATCTTTGTTTGCCTAATCGTTCATTTTTCGCGTTTGGCGCCATCTATACAAGCCTGGCAATACATGTGCCGAGTACCGTCGATATCGAGACACTTCGATTTTTTGTCGCAAAAATGAATTGTCAGTGCCACTTTTTCAATCTTGTGGAGAAAACCTTTGTTTGCCTAATCGTTCATTTTTCGCGTTTGGCGGCATCTATACATGCCTGGCAATACATGTGCTGAGTACCGTCGATTTCTAGACACTTTGATTTTTTGTCGCAAAAATGAATTGTCAATGCCACTTTTTCAATGATGTGGAGAAAATGTTTGCCTAATCGTTCATTTTTCGCGTTTGGCGGCATCTATACATTCCTGGCAATACATGTGCTGAGTACCGTCGATTTCGAGACACTTCGATTTTTTTGTCGCAAAAATGAATTGTCATGCCACTTTTTCAATGATATGGAGAAAATCTTTGTTTGCCTAATCGTTCATTTTTCGCGTTTGGCGGCATCTATACATGCCTGGCAATACATGTGCTGAGTACCGTCGATTTCGAGACACTTCGATTTTTTGTCGCAAAAATGAATTGTCCGTGCCACTTTTTTAATCTTGTGGAGAAAATCTTTGTTTGCCTAATCGTTCATTTTTCGCGTTTGGCGGCATCTATACATGCCTGGCAATACATGTGCTGAGTACCGTCGATTTCGAGACACTTCGACTTTTTGGCGCAAAAATGAATTGTCAGTGCCACTTTTTCACTGATGTGGAGAAAATCTTTGTTTTGCCTAATCGTTCATTTTTCGCGTTTGGCGGCATCTATACATGCCTGGCAATACATGTGCTGAGTACCGTCGATTTCGAGACACATCGATTTTTTGTCGCAAAAATGAATTGTCAGTGCCACTTTTTCAATGATGTGGAGAAAATCTTTGATGGCCTAATCGTTCATTTTTCGCGTTTGGTGGCATCTATACATTCCTGGCAATACATGTGCTGAGTACCGTCGATTTCGAGACACTTCGATTTTTTGTCGCAAAAATGAATTGTCAGTGCCACTTTTTCAATCTTGTGGAGAAAATCTTTGTTTGCCTAATCGTTCATTTTTCGCGTTTGGCGCCATCTATACAAGCCTGGCAATACATGTGCCGAGTACCGTCGATATCGAGACACTTCGATTTTTTGTCGCAAAAATGAATTGTCAGTGCCACTTTTTCAATCTTGTGGAGAAAATCTTTGTTTGCCTAATCGTTCATTTTTCGCGTTTGGCGGCATCTATACATGCCTGGCAATACATGTGCTGAGTACCGTCGATTTCTAGACACTTTGATTTTTTGTCGCAAAAATGAATTGTCAATGCCACTTTTTCAATGATGTGGAGAAAATCTTTGTTTGCCTAATCGTTCATTTTTCGCGTTTGGCGGCATCTATACATTCCTGGCAATACATGTGCTGAGTACCGTCGATTTCGAGACACTTCGATTTTTTTGTCGCAAAAATGAATTGTCATGCCACTTTTTCAATGATATGGAGAAAATCTTTGTTTGCCTAATCGTTCATTTTTCGCGTTTGGCGGCATCTATACATGCCTGGCAATACATGTGCTGAGTACCGTCGATTTCGAGACACTTCGATTTTTTGTCGCAAAAATGAATTTCAGTGCCACTTTTTTAATCTTGTGGAGAAAATCTATGTTTGCCTACTCGTTCATTTTTTGCGTTTGGCGGCATCTATACATGCCTGGCAATACATGTGCTGAGTACCGTCGATTTCGAGACACTTCGATTTTTTGTCGCAAAAATGAATTGTCAGTGCCACTTTTTCAATCTTGCGGATAAAATCTTTGATTGCTAATCGTTGATTTTTCGCGTTTGGCGGCATCTATACATGCCTGGGAATATATGTGCTGAGTACCGTCGATTTCGAGACACTTCGATTTTTTGTCGCAAAAATGAATTGTCAGTGCCACTTTTTCAATCTTGTGGAGAAAATCTTTGTTTGCCTAATCGTTCATTTTTCGCGTTTGGCGGCATCTATACATGCCTGGCAATACATGTGATGAGTACCGTCGATTTCGAGACACTTCGATTTTTTGTCGCAAAAATGAATTGTCAGTGCCACTTTTTCAACGATGTGGAGAAAATCTTTGTTTGCCTAATCGTTCATTTTTCGCGTTTGGCGGCATCTATACATTCCTGGCAATACATGTGCTGAGTACCGTCGATTTCGAGACACTTCGATTTTTTGTCGCAAAAATGAATTGTCAGTGCCACTTTTTCAACGATGTGGAGAAAATCTTTGTTTGCCTAATCGTTCATTTTTCGCGTTTGGCGGCATCTATACATTCCTGGCAATACATGTGCTGAGTACCGTCGATTTCGAGACACTTCGATTTTTCGTCGCAAAAATGAATTGTCAGTGCGATTTTTTCAATGATGTGGAGAAAATCTTTGTTTGCCTAATCGTTCATTTTTCGCGTTTGGCGGCATCTATACATGCCTGGCAGTACATGTGCTGAGTACCGTCGATTTCGAGACACTTCGATTTTTGTCGCAAAAATGAATAGTCAGTGCCACTTTTTCAATGATGTGGAGAAAATCTTTGATTGCCTAATCGTTCATTTTTCGCGTTTGGTGGCACCTATACATTCCTGGCAATACATGTGCTGAGTACCGTCGATTTCGAGACACTTCGATTTTTTGTCGCAAAAATGAATTGTCAGTGCCACTTTTTCAATCTTGTGGAGAAAATCTTTGTTTGCCTAATCGTTCATTTTTCGCGTTTGGCGGCATCTATACATTCCTGGCAATACATGTGCTGAGTACCGTCGATTTCGAGACACTTCGATTTTTTGTCGCAAAAATGAATTGTCAGTGCCACTTTTTTAATCTTGTGGAGAAAATCTTTGTTTGCCTAATCGTTCAATTTTCGCGTTTGGTGGCATCTATACATGCCTGGCAATACATGTGCTGAGTACCGTCGATTTCGAAACACTTCAAATTTTTGGCGCGAAAATGAATTGTCAGTGCCACTTCTTCAATGAGGTGGAGAAAATCTTTGATTGCCTAATCGTTCATTTTTTCGCGTTTGGCGGCATCTATACATGCCTGGCAATACATGTGCTGAGTACCGTCGATTTCGAGACACTTCGATTTTTGTCGCAAAAATGAATTGTCATGCCACTTTTTCAATCTTGTGGAGAAAATCTTTGATTGCGTAATCGTTGATTTTTCTCGTTTTCGGCATCTATACATGCCTGAGAATATATGTGCTGAGTACCATCGATTTCGAGACACTTCGATTTTTTGTCGCAAAAATGAATTGTCAGTGCCACTTTTTCAATCTTGTGGAGAAAATCTTTCTTTGCCTTATCGTTCATTTTTCGCGTTTGGCGGCATCTATACATGCCTGGCAATACATGTGCTGAGTACCGTCGATTTCGAGGCACTTCGATTTTTGTCGCAAAAATGAATTGTCAGTGCCACTTTTTCAATGATGTGGAGAAAACCTTTGATTGCCTAATCGTTCATTTTTCGCGTTTGGTGGCATCTATACATTCCTGGCAATACATGTGCTGAGTACCGCCGATTTCGAGACACTTCGATTTTTTGTCGCAAAAATGAATTGTCAGTGCCACTTTTTCAATCTTGTGGAGAAAATCTTTGTTTGCCGAATCGTTTATTTTTCGCGTTTGGCGCCATCTATACATGCCTGGCAATACATGTGCTGAGTACCGTCGATTTCGAGACACTTCAATTTTTTGGCGCAAAAATGAATTGTCAGTGCCACTTTTTCAATCTTGTGGAGAAAATCTTTGTTTGCCTAATCGTTCATTTTTCGCGTTTGGCGGCATCTATACATGCCTGGCAATACATGTGATGAGTACCGTCGATTTCGAGACACTTCGATTTTTTGTCGCAAAAATGAATTGTCAGTGCCACTTTTTCAACGATGTGGAGAAAATCTTTGTTTGCCTAATCGTTCATTTTTCGCGTTTGGCGGCATCTATACATTCCTGGCAATACATGTGCCGAGTACCGTCGATTTCGAGACACTTCGATTTTTCGTCGCAAAAATGAATTGTCAGTGCCATTTTTTCAATGATGTGGAGAAAATCTTTGTTTGCCTAATCGTTCATTTTTCGCGTTTGGCGGCATCTATACATGCCTGGCAATACATGTGCTGAGTACCGTCGATTTCGACACACTTCGATTTTTTGTCGCAAAAATGAATTGTCAGTGCCACTTTTTCCATCTTGTGGAGAAAATCTTTGTTTGCCTAATCGTTCATTTTCCGCGTTTGGCGGCATCTATACATTCCTGGCAATACATGTGCTGAGTACCGTCGATTTCGAGACACTTCGATTTTTCGTCGCAAAAATGAATTGTCAGTGCCATTTTTTCAATGATGTGGAGAAAATCTTTGTTTGCCTAATCGTTCATTTTTCGCGTTTGGCGGCATCTATACATGCCTGGCAATTCATGTGCTGAGTACCGTCGATTTCGACACACTTCGATTTTTTGTCGCAAAAATGAATTGTCAGTGCCACTTTTTCCATCTTGTGCAGAAAATCTTTGCCTAATCGTTCATTTTCAGCGTTTGGCGGCATCTATACATGCCTGGCAATACATGTGCTGAGTACCGTCGATTTCGAGACACTTGGTTTTTTTGTCGCAAAAATGAATTGTCAGTGCCAGTTTTTCAATCTTGTGGAGAAAATCTTTGTTTGCCTAATCGTTCATTTTTCGCGTTTGGCGGCATCTATACATGCCTCGCAATACATGTGCTGAGTACCGTCGATTTCGAGACACTTCGATTTTTGTCGCAAAAATGAATAGTCAGTGCCACTTTTTCAATGATGTGGAGAAAATCTTTGATTGCCTAATCGTTCATTTTTCGCGTTTGGTGGCACCTATACATTCCTGGCAATACATGTGCTGAGTACCGTCGATTTCGAGACACTTCGATTTTTTGTCGCAAAAATGAATTGTCAGTGCCACTTTTTCAATCTTGTGGAGAAAATCTTTGTTTGCCTAATCGTTCATTTTTCGCGTTTGGTGGCATCTATATATGCCTGGCAATACATGTGCTGAGTACCGTCGATTTCGAGACACTTCGATTTTTTGGCGCAAAAATGAATTGTCAGCGCCACTTCTTCAATGAGGTGGAGAAAATCTTTGATTGCCTAATCGTTCATTTTTTCGCGTTTGGCGGCATCTATACATGCCTGGCAATACATGTGCTGAGTACCGTCGATTTCGAGACACTTCGATTTTTGTCGCAAAAATGAATTGTCATGCCACTTTTTCAATCTTGTGGAGAAAATCTTTGATTGTCTAATCGTTGATTTTTCTCGTTTTGCGGCATTTATACATGCCTGAGAATATATGTGCTGAGTACCATCGATTTCGAGACACTTCGATTTTTTGTCGCACAAATGAATTGTCAGTGCCACTTTTTCACTGATGTGGAGAAAATCTTTGTTTGCCTAATCGTTCATTTTTCGCGTTTGGCGGCATCTATACATGCCTGGCAATACATGTGCTGAGTACCGTCGATTTCGAGACACTTCGATTTTTTGTCGCAAAAATGAATTGTCAGTGCCACTTTTTCAATCTTGTGGAGAAAATCTTTATTTGCCTTATCGTTCATTTTTCGCGTTTGGCGGCATCTATACATGCCTGGCAATACATGTGCTGAGTACCGTCGATTTCGAGGCACTTCGATTTTTGTCGCAAAAATGAATTGTCAGTGCCACTTTTTCAATGATGTGGAGAAAACCTTTGATTGCCTAATCGTTCATTTTTCGCGTTTGGTGGCATCTATACATTCCTGGCAATACATGTGCTGAGTACCGCCGATTTCGAGACACTTCGATTTTTTGTCGCAAAAATGAATTGTCAGTGCCACTTTTTCAATCTTGTGGAGAAAATCTTTGTTTGCCGAATCGTTTATTTTTCGCGTTTGGCGCCATCTATACATGCCTGGCAATACATGTGCTGAGTACCGTCGATTTCGAGACACTTCAATTTTTTGGCGCAAAAATGAATTGTCAGTGCCACTTTTTCAATCTTGTGGAGAAAATCTTTGTTTGCCTAATCGTTCATTTTTCGCGTTTGGCGGCATCTATACATGCCTGGCAATACATGTGATGAGTACCGTCGATTTCGAGACACTTCGATTTTTTGTCGCAAAAATGAATTGTCAGTGCCACTTTTTCAACGATGTGGAGAAAATCTTTGTTTGCCTAATCGTTCATTTTTCGCGTTTGGCGGCATCTATACATTCCTGGCAATACATGTGCCGAGTACCGTCGATTTCGAGACACTTCGATTTTTCGTCGCAAAAATGAATTGTCAGTGCCATTTTTTCAATGATGTGGAGAAAATCTTTGTTTGCCTAATCGTTCATTTTTCGCGTTTGGCGGCATCTATACATGCCTGGCAATACATGTGCTGAGTACCGTCGATTTCGACACACTTCGATTTTTTGTCGCAAAAATGAATTGTCAGTGCTACTTTTTCCATCTTGTGGAGAAAATCTTTGTTTGCCTAATCGTTCATTTTCCGCGTTTGGCGGCATCTATACATTCCTGGCAATACATGTGCTGAGTACCGTCGATTTCGAGACACTTCGATTTTTCGTCGCAAAAATGAATTGTCAGTGCCATTTTTTCAATGATGTGGAGAAAATCTTTGTTTGCCTAATCGTTCATTTTTCGCGTTTGGCGGCATCTATACATGCCTGGCAATACATGTGCTGAGTACCGTCGATTTCGACACACTTCGATTTTTTGTCGCAAAAATGAATTGTCAGTGCCACTTTTTCCATCTTGTGCAGAAAATCTTTGTTTGCCTAATCGTTCATTTTCCGCGTTTGGCGGCATCTATACATGCCTGGCAATACATGTGCTGAGTACCGTCGATTTCGAGACACTTGGTTTTTTTGTCGCAAAAATGAATTGTCAGTGCCAGTTTTTCAATCTTGTGGAGAAAATCTTTGTTTGCCTAATCGTTCATTTTTCGCGTTTGGCGGCATCTATACATGCCTCGCAATACATGTGCTGAGTACCGTCGATTTCGAGACACTTCGATTTTTGTCGCAAAAATGAATAGTCAGTGCCACTTTTTCAATGATGTGGAGAAAATCTTTGATTGCCTAATCGTTCATTTTTCGCGTTTGGTGGCACCTATACATTCCTGGCAATACATGTGCTGAGTACCGTCGATTTCGAGACACTTCGATTTTTTGTCGCAAAAATGAATTGTCAGTGCCACTTTTTCAATCTTGTGGAGAAAATCTTTGTTTGCCTAATCGTTCATTTTTCGCGTTTGGTGGCATCTATATATGCCTGGCAATACATGTGCATAGTACCGTCGATTTCGAGACACTTCGATTTTTTGGCGCAAAAATGAATTGTCAGCGCCACTTCTTCAATGAGGTGGAGAAAATCTTTGATTGCCTAATCGTTCATTTTTTCGCGTTTGGCGGCATCTATACATGCCTGGCAATACATGTGCTGAGTACCGTCGATTTCGAGACACTTCGATTTTTTGTCGCAAAAATGAATTGTCAGTGCCACTTTTTCAATCTTGTGGAGAAAATCTTTGTTTGCCGAATCGTTTATTTTTCGCGTTTGGCGCCATCTATACATGCCTGGCAATACATGTGCTGAGTACCGTCGATTTCGAGACACTTCAATTTTTTGGCGCAAAAATGAATTGTCAGTGCCACTTTTTCAATCTTGTGGAGAAAATCTTTGTTTGCCTAATCGTTCATTTTTCGCGTTTGGCGGCATCTATACATGCCTGGCAATACATGTGATGAGTACCGTCGATTTCGAGACACTTCGATTTTTTGTCGCAAAAATGAATTGTCAGTGCCACTTTTTCAACGATGTGGAGAAAATCTTTGTTTGCCTAATCGTTCATTTTTCGCGTTTGGCGGCATCTATACATTCCTGTAAATACATGTGCTGAGTACCGTCGATTTCGAGACACTTCGATTTTTCGTCGCAAAAATGAATTGTCAGTGCCATTTTTTCAGTGATGTGGAGAAAATCTTTGTTTGCCTAATCGTTCATTTTTCGCGTTTGGCGGCATCTATACATGCCTGGCAATACATGTGCTGAGTACCGTCGATTTCGACACACTTCGATTTTTTGTCGCAAAAATGAATTGTCAGTGCCACTTTTTCCATCTTGTGGAGAAAATCTTTGTTTGCCTAATCGTTCATTTTCCGCGTTTGGCGGCATCTATACATGCCTGGCAATACATGTGCTGAGTACCGTCGATTTCGAGACACTTGGTTTTTTTGTCGCAAAAATGAATTGTCAGTGCCAGTTTTTCAATCTTGTGGAGAAAATCTTTTTTTGCCTAATCGTTCATTTTTCGCGTTTGGCGGCATCTATACATGCCTCGCAATACATGTGCTGAGTACCGTCGATTTCGAGACACTTCGATTTTTGTCGCAAAAATGAATTGTCAGTGCCACTTTTTCAATGATGTGGAGAAAATCTTTGATTGCCTAATCGTTCATTTTTCGCGTTTGGTGGCACCTATACATTCCTGGCAATACATGTGCTGAGTACCGTCGATTTCGAGACACTTCGATTTTTTGTCGCAAAAATGAATTGTCAGTGCCACTTTTTCAATCTTGTGGAGAAAATCTTTGTTTGCCTAATCGTTCATTTTTCGCGTTTGGCGCCATCTATACATGCCTGGCAATACATGTGCTGAGTACCGTCGATTTCGAGACACTTCAATTTTTTGGCGCAAAAATGAATTGTCAGTGCCACTTTTTCAATCTTGTGGAGAAAATCTTTGTTGGCCTAATCGTTCATTTTTCGCGTTTGGCGGCATCTATACATGCCTGGCAATACATGTGCTGAGTACCGTCGATTTCGAGACACTTCGATTTTTTGTCGCAAAAATGAATTGTCAGTGCCACTTTTTCAATGATGTGGAGAAAATAATTGTTTGCCTAATTGTTCATTTTTCGCGTTTGGCGGCATCTATACATGCCTGGCAATACATGTGCTGAGTACCGTCGATTTCGAGACACTTCGATTTTTTGTCGCAAAAATGAATTGTCAGTATCACTTTTTCAATCTTGTGGAGAAAATGTTTGTTTGTTTAATCGTTCATCTTTCGAGTTTGGCGACATCTATACATGCCTGGCAATACATGTGCTGAGTACCGTAGATTTCGAGACACTTCGATTTTTTGTCGCAAAAATGAATGGTCAGTGCCACTTTTTCAATGATGTGGAGAAAATCTTTGTTTGCCTAATCGTTCATTTTTCGCGTCTGGCGGCATCTATACATTCCTGGCAATACATGTGCTGAGTACCGTCGACTTCAAAACACTTCGATTTTTTGTCGCAAAAATGAATTGTCAGTGCCACTTTTTCAATGATGTGGAGAAAACCTTTGTTTGCCTAATCGTTCATTTTTCGCGTTTGGCGGCATCTATACATGCCTGGCAATACATTCGCTGAGTACCGTCGATTTCGAGACACTTCGATTTTTTGTCGCAAAAATGGATTGTCAGTGCCACTTTTTTAATCTTGTGGAGAAAATCTTTGTTTGCCTAATCGTTCATTTTTCGCGTTTGGCGGCATCTATACATGCCTGGCAATACATGTGCTGAGTACCGTCGATTTCGAGACACTTCGATTTTTTGGCGCAAGAATGAATTGTCAGTGCCACTTCTTCAATGATGTGGAGAAAATCTCTGATTGCCTAATCGTTCATTTTTTCGCGTTTGGCGGCATCTATACATGCCTGGCAATACATGTGCTGAGTGCCGTCGATTTCGAGACACTTCGATTTTTGTCGCAAAAATGAATTGTCAGTGCCACTTTTTCAATCTTGTGGAGAAAATCTTTGATTGCCTGATCGTTGATTTTTCTCGTTTTGCGGCATCTATACATGCCTGGGAATATATGTGCTGAGTACCATCGATTTCGAGAGACTTCGATTTTTTGTCGCAAAAATGAATTGTCAGTGCCACTTTTTCACTGATGTGGAGAAAATCTTTGTTTGCCTAATCGTTCATTTTTCGCGTTTGGCGGCATCTATACATGCCTGGCAATACATGTGCTGAGTACCGTCGATTTCGAGACACTTCAATTTTTTGTCGCAAAAATGAATTGTCAGTGCCACTTTTTCACTGATGTGGAGAAAATCTTTGTTTGCCTAATCGTTCATTTTTCGCGTTTGCCGGCATCTATACATGCCTGGCAATAGATGTGCTGAGTACCGTCGATTTCGAGACACTTCGATTTTTTGTCGCAAAAATGAATTGTCAGTGCCACTTTTTCAATCTTGTGGAGAAAATCTTTGTTTGCCTAATCGTTCATTTTTCGCGTTTGGCGCCATCTATACATGCCTGGCAATACATGTGCTGAGTACCGTCGATTTCGAGACACTTCAATTTTTTGGCGCAAAAATGAATTGTCAGTGCCACTTTTTCAATCTTGTGGAGAAAATCTTTGTTTGCCTAATCGTTCATTTTTCGCGTTTGGCGGCATCTATACATGCCTGGCAATACATGTGATGAGCACGTCGATTTCGAGACACTTCGATTTTTTGTCGCAAAAATGAATTGTCAGTGCCACTTTTTCAACGATGTGGAGAAAATCTTCGTTTGCCTAATCGTTCATTTTTCGCGTTTGGCGGCATCTATACATGCCTCGCAATACATGTGCTGAGTACCGTCGATTTCGAGACACTTCGATTTTTTGTCGCAAAAATGAATTGTCAGTGCCACTTTTTCAATCTTGTGGAGAAAATCTTTAATTGCCTTATCGTTCATTTTTCGCGTTTGGCGGCATCTATACATGCCTGGCAATACATGTGCTGAGTACCGTCGATTTCGAGGCACTTCGATTTTTGTCGCAAAAATGAATTGTCAGTGCCACTTTTTCAATGATGTGGAGAAAATCTTTGATTGCCTAATCGTTCATTTTTCGCGTTTGGTGGCACCTATACATTCCTGGCAATACATGTGCTGAGTACCGTCGATTTCGAGACACTTCAATTTTTTGTCGCAAAAATGAATTGTCAGTGCCACTTTTTCAATCTTGTGGAGAAAATCTTTGTTTGCCTAATCGTTCATTTTTCGCGTTTGGCGCCATCTATACATGCCCGGCAATACATGTGCTGAGTACCGTCGATTTCGAGACACTTCAATTTTTGGCGCAAAAATGAATTGTCAGTGCCACTTTTTCAATCATGTGGAGAAAATATTTGTTTGCCTAATCGTTCATTTTTCGCGTTTGGCGGCATCTATACATGCCTGGCAATACATGTGCTGAGTACCGTCGATTTCGAGACACTTCGATTTTTTGTCGCAAAAATGAATTGTCAGTGCCACTTTTTCAATGATGTGGACAAAATAATTATTTGCCTAATTGTTCATTTTTCGCGTTTGGCGGCATCTATACATGCCTGGCAATACATGTGCCGAGTACCGTCGATTTCGAGACACTTCGATTTTTTGTCGCAAAAATGAATTGTCAGTGCCACTTTTTCAATCATGTGGAGAAAATCTTTGATTGCCTAATCGTTCATTTTTCGCGTTTGGTGGCATCTATACATTCCTGGCAATAGATGTGCTGAGTACCGTCGATTTCGAGACACTTCGATTTTTTGTCGCAAAAATGAATTGTCAGTGCCACTTTTTCATTCTTGTGGAGAAAATCTTTGTTTGCCTAATCGTTCATTTTTCGCGTTTGGCGCCATCTATACATGCCTGGCAATACATGTGCTGAGTACCGTCGATTTCGAGACACTTCAATTTTTTGGCGCAAAAATGAATTGTCAGTGCCACTTTTTCAATCTTGTGGAGAAAATCTTTGTTTGCCTAATCGTTCATTTTTCGCGTTTGGCGGCATCTATACATGCCTGGCAATACATGTGATGAGCACCGTCGATTTCGAGACACTTCGATTTTTTGTCGCAAAAATGAATTGTCAGTGCCACTTTTTCAACGATGTGGAGAAAATCTTTGTTTGCCTAATCGTTCATTTTTCGCGTTTGGCGGCATCTATACATGCCTCGCAATACATGTGCTGAGTACCGTCGATTTCGAGACACTTCGATTTTTTGTCGCAAAAATGAATTGTCAGTGCCACTTTTTCAATCTTGTGGAGAAAATCTTTAATTGCCTTATCGTTCATTTTTCGCGCTTGGCGGCATCTATACATGCCTGGCAATACATGTGCTGAGTACCGTCGATTTCGAGGCACTTCGATTTTTGTCGCAAAAATGAATTGTCAGTGCCACTTTTTCAATGATGTGGAGAAAATCTTTGATTGCCTAATCGTTCATTTTTCGCGTTTGGTGGCACCTATACATTCCTGGCAATACATGTGCTGAGTACCGTCGATTTCGAGACACTTCAATTTTTTGTCGCAAAAATGAATTGTCAGTGCCACTTTTTCAATCTTGTGGAGAAAATCTTTGTTTGCCTAATCGTTCATTTTTCGCGTTTGGCGCCATCTATACATGCCCGGCAATACATGTGCTGAGTACCGTCGATTTCGAGACACTTCAATTTTTGGCGCAAAAATGAATTGTCAGTGCCACTTTTTCAATCATGTGGAGAAAATCTTTGTTTGCCTAATCGTTCATTTTTCGCGTTTGGCGCCATCTATACATGCCCGGCAATACATGTGCTGAGTACCGTCGATTTCGAGACACTTCAATTTTTGGCGCAAAAATGAATTGTCAGTGCCACTTTTTCAATCATGTGGAGAAAATATTTGTTGGCCTAATCGTTCATTTTTCGCGTTTGGCGGCATCTATACATGCCTGGCAATACATGTGCTGAGTACCGTCGATTTCGAGACACTTCGATTTTTTGTCGCAAAAATGAATTGTCAGTGCCACTTTTTCAATGATGTGGACAAAATAATTATTTGCCTAATTGTTCATTTTTCGCGTTTGGCGGCATCTATACATGCCTTGCAATACATGTGCTGAGTACCGTCGATTTCGAGACTATTCGATTTTTTGGCGCAAGAATAATTTGTCAGTGCCACTTCTTCAATGATGTGAAGAAAATCTCTGATTGCCTAATCGTTCATTTTTTCGCGTTTGGCGGCATCTATACATGCCTGGCAATACATGTGCTGAGTGCCGTCGATTTCGAGACACTTCGTTTTTTGTCGCAAAAATGAATTGTCAGTGCCACTTTTTCAATCTTGTGGAGAAAATCTTTGATTGCCTAATCGTTGATTTTTCTCGTTTTGCGGCATCTATACATGCCTGGGAATATATGTGCTGAGTACCATCGATTTCGAGACACTTCGATTTTTTGTCGCAAAAATGAATTGTCAGTGCCACTTTTTCAATCTTGTGGAGAAAATCTTTGTTTGCCTAATCGTTTATTTTTCGCGTTTGGCGCCATCTATACATGCCTGGCAATACATGTGCTGAGTACCGTCGATTTCGAGACACTTCAATTTTTTGGCGCAAAAATGAATTGTCAGTGCCACTTTTTCAATCTTGTGGAGAAAATCTTTGTTTGCCTAATCGTTCATTTTTTCGCGTTTGGCGGCATCTATACATTCCTGGCAATACATGTGCTGAGTACCGTCGATTTCGAGACACTTCGATTTTTCGTCGCAAAAATGAATTGTCAGTGCCATTTTTTCAATGATGTGGAGAAAATCTTTGTTTGCCTAATCGTTCATTTTTCGCGTTTGGCGGCATCTATACATGCCTGGCAATACATGTGCTGAGTACCGTCGATTTCGACACACTTCGATTTTTTGTCGCAAAAATGAATTGTCAGTGCCACTTTTTACATCTTGTGGAGAAAATCTTTGTTTGCCTAATCATTCATTTTCCGCGTTTGGCGGCATCTATACATGCCTGGCAATACATGTGCTGAGTACCGTCGATTTCGAGACACTTCGATTTTTTGTCGCAAAAATGAATTGTCAGTGCCACTTTTTCAATCTTGTGGAGAAAATCTTTAATTGCCTTATCGTTCATTTTTCGCGTTTGGCGGCATCTATACATGCCTGGCAATACATGTGCTGAGTACCGTCGATTTCGAGACACTTCGATTTTTTGTCGCAAAAATGAATTGTCAGTGCCACTTTTTCAATCATGTGGAGAAAATATTTGTTTGCCTAATCGTTCATTTTTCGCGTTTGGCGGCATCTATACATGCCTGGCAATACATGTGCTGAGTACCGTCGATTTCGAGACACTTCGATTTTTTGTCGCAAAAATGAATTGTCAGTGCCACTTTTTCAATGATGTGGACAAAATAATTATTTGCCTAATTGTTCATTTTTCGCGTTTGGCGGCATCTATACATGCCTGGCAATACATGTGCTGAGTACCGTCGATTTCGAGACTATTCGATTTTTTGTCGCAAAAATGAATTGTCAGTGCCACTTTTTCAATCTTGTGGAGAAAATCTTTGTTTGCCTAATCGTTTATTTTTCGCGTTTGGCGCCATCTATACATGCCTGGCAATACATGTGCTGAGTACCGTCGATTTCGAGACACTTCAATTTTTTGTCGCAAAAATGAATTGTCAGTGCCAGTTTTTCAATCTTGTGGAGAAAATCTTTGTTTGCCTAATCGTTCATTTTTCGCGTTTGGCGCCATCTATACATGCCTGGCAATACATGTGCTGAGTACCGTCGATTTCGAGACACTTCAATTTTTTGGCGCAAAAATGAATTGTCAGTGCCACTTTTTCAATCTTGTGGAGAAAATCTTTGTTTGCCTAATCGTTCATTTTTCGCGTTTGGCGGCATCTATACATGCCTGGCAATACATGTGATGAGCACCGTCGATTTCGAGACACTTCGATTTTTTGTCGCAAAAATGAATTGTCAGTGCCACTTTTTCAACGATGTGGAGAAAATCTTTGTTTGCCTAATCGTTCATTTTTCGCGTTTGGCGGCATCTATACATGCCTCGCAATACATGTGCTGAGTACCGTCGATTTCGAGACACTTCGATTTTTTGTCGCAAAAATGAATTGTCAGTGCCACTTTTTCAATCTTGTGGAGAAAATCTTTAATTGCCTTATCGTTCATTTTTCGCGCTTGGCGGCATCTATACATGCCTGGCAATACATGTGCTGAGTACCGTCGATTTCGAGGCACTTCGATTTTTGTCGCAAAAATGAATTGTCAGTGCCACTTTTTCAATGATGTGGAGAAAATCTTTGATTGCCTAATCGTTCATTTTTCGCGTTTGGTGGCACCTATACATTCCTGGCAATACATGTGCTGAGTACCGTCGATTTCGAGACACTTCAATTTTTTGTCGCAAAAATGAATTGTCAGTGCCACTTTTTCAATCTTGTGGAGAAAATCTTTGTTTGCCTAATCGTTCATTTTTCGCGTTTGGCGCCATCTATACATGCCCGGCAATACATGTGCTGAGTACCGTCGATTTCGAGACACTTCAATTTTTGGCGCAAAAATGAATTGTCAGTGCCACTTTTTCAATCATGTGGAGAAAATCTTTGTTTGCCTAATCGTTCATTTTTCGCGTTTGGCGCCATCTATACATGCCCGGCAATACATGTGCTGAGTACCGTCGATTTCGAGACACTTCAATTTTTGGCGCAAAAATGAATTGTCAGTGCCACTTTTTCAATCATGTGGAGAAAATATTTGTTTGCCTAATCGTTCATTTTTCGCGTTTGGCGGCATCTATACATGCCTGGCAATACATGTGCTGAGTACCGTCGATTTCGAGACACTTCGATTTTTTGTCGCAAAAATGAATTGTCAGTGCCACTTTTTCAATGATGTGGACCAAATAATTATTTGCCTAATTGTTCATTTTTCGCGTTTGGCGGCATCTATACATGCCTTGCAATACATGTGCTGAGTACCGTCGATTTCGAGACTATTCGATTTTTTGGCGCAAGAATAATTTGTCAGTGCCACTTCTTCAATGATGTGAAGAAAATCTCTGATTGCCTAATCGTTCATTTTTTCGCGTTTGGCGGCATCTATACATGCCTGGCAATACATGTGCTGAGTGCCGTCGATTTCGAGACACTTCGTTTTTTGTCGCAAAAATGAATTGTCAGTGCCACTTTTTCAATCTTGTGGAGAAAATCTTTGATTGCCTAATCGTTGATTTTTCTCGTTTTGCGGCATCTATACATGCCTGGGAATATATGTGCTGAGTACCATCGATTTCGAGACACTTCGATTTTTTGTCGCAAAAATGAATTGTCAGTGCCACTTTTTCAATCTTGTGGAGAAAATCTTTGTTTGCCTAATCGTTTATTTTTCGCGTTTGGCGCCATCTATACATGCCTGGCAATACATGTGCTGAGTACCGTCGATTTCGAGACACTTCAATTTTTTGGCGCAAAAATGAATTGTCAGTGCCACTTTTTCAATCTTGTGGAGAAAATCTTTGTTTGCCTAATCGTTCATTTTTTCGCGTTTGGCGGCATCTATACATTCCTGGCAATACATGTGCTGAGTACCGTCGATTTCGAGACACTTCGATTTTTCGTCGCAAAAATGAATTGTCAGTGCCATTTTTTCAATGATGTGGAGAAAATCTTTGTTTGCCTAATCGTTCATTTTTCGCGTTTGGCGGCATCTATACATGCCTGGCAATACATGTGCTGAGTACCGTCGATTTCGACACACTTCGATTTTTTGTCGCAAAAATGAATTGTCAGTGCCACTTTTTACATCTTGTGGAGAAAATCTTTGTTTGCCTAATCATTCATTTTCCGCGTTTGGCGGCATCTATACATGCCTGGCAATACATGTGCTGAGTACCGTCGATTTCGAGACACTTCGATTTTTTGTCGCAAAAATGAATTGTCAGTGCCACTTTTTCAATCTTGTGGAGAAAATCTTTAATTGCCTTATCGTTCATTTTTCGCGTTTGGCGGCATCTATACATGCCTGGCAATACATGTGCTGAGTACCGTCGATTTCGAGACACTTCGATTTTTTGTCGCAAAAATGAATTGTCAGTGCCACTTTTTCAATCATGTGGAGAAAATATTTGTTTGCCTAATCGTTCATTTTTCGCGTTTGGCGGCATCTATACATGCCTGGCAATACATGTGCTGAGTACCGTCGATTTCGAGACACTTCGATTTTTTGTCGCAAAAATGAATTGTCAGTGCCACTTTTTCAATGATGTGGACAAAATAATTATTTGCCTAATTGTTCATTTTTCGCGTTTGGCGGCATCTATACATGCCTGGCAATACATGTGCTGAGTACCGTCGATTTCGAGACTATTCGATTTTTTGTCGCAAAAATGAATTGTCAGTGCCACTTTTTCAATCTTGTGGAGAAAATCTTTGTTTGCCTAATCGTTTATTTTTCGCGTTTGGCGCCATCTATACATGCCTGGCAATACATGTGCTGAGTACCGTCGATTTCGAGACACTTCAATTTTTTGTCGCAAAAATGAATTGTCAGTGCCAGTTTTTCAATCTTGTGGAGAAAATCTTTGTTTGCCTAATCGTTCATTTTTCGCGTTTGGCGGCATCTATACATGCCTCGCAATACATGTGCTGAGTACTGTCGATTTCGAGACACTTCGATTTTTTGTCGCAAAAATGAATTGTCAGTGCCACTTTTTCAATCTTGTGGAGAAAATCTTTAATTGCCTTATCGTTCATTTTTCGCGTTTGGCGGCATCTATACATGCCTGGCAATACATGTGCTGAGTACCGTCGATTTCGAGGCACTTCGATTTTTTGTCGCAAAAATGAATTGTCAGTGCCACTTTTTCAATCATGTGGAGAAAATATTTGTTTGCCTAATCGTTCATTTTTCGCGTTTGGCGGCATCTATACATGCCTGGCAATACATGTGCTGAGTACCGTCGATTTCGAGACACTTCGATTTTTTGTCGCAAAAATGAATTGTCAGTGCCACTTTTTCAATGATGTGGACAAAATAATTATTTGCCTAATTGTTCATTTTTCGCGTTTGGCGGCATCTATACATGCCTGGCAATACATGTGCTGAGTACCGTCGATTTCGAGACTATTCGATTTTTTGTCGCAAAAATGAATTGTCAGTGCCACTTTTTCAATCTTGTGGAGAAAATCTTTGTTTGCCTAATCGTTTATTTTTCGCGTTTGGCGCCATCTATACATGCCTGGCAATACATGTGCTGAGTACCGTCGATTTCGAGACACTTCAATTTTTTGTCGCAAAAATGAATTGTCAGTGCCAGTTTTTCAATCTTGTGGAGAAAATCTTTGTTTGCCTAATCGTTCATTTTTCGCGTTTGGCGGCATCTATACATGCCTCGCAATACATGTGCTGAGTACTGTCGATTTCGAGACACTTCGATTTTTTGTCGCAAAAATGAATTGTCAGTGCCACTTTTTCAATCTTGTGGAGAAAATCTTTAATTGCCTTATCGTTCATTTTTCGCGTTTGGCGGCATCTATACATGCCTGGCAATACATGTGCTGAGTACCGTCGATTTCGAGGCACTTCGATTTTTGTCGCAAAAATGAATTGTCAGTGCCACTTTTTCAATGATGTGGAGAAAATCTTTGATTGCCTAATCGTTCATTTTTCGCGTTTGGTGGCACCTTTACATTCCTGGCAATACATGTGCTGAGTACCGTCGATTTCGAGACACTTCGATTTTTTGTCGCAAAAATGAATTGTCAGTGCCACTTTTTCAATCTTGTGGAGAAAATCTTTGTTTGCCTAATCGTTCATTTTTCGCGTTTGGCGCCATCTATACATGCCTGGCAATACATGTGCTGAGTACCGTCGATTTCGAGACACTTCGATTTTTTGTCGCAAAAATGAATTGTCAGTATCACTTTTTCAATCTTGTGGAGAAAATGTTTGTTTGTTTAATCGTTCATTTTTCGAGTTTGGCGACATCTATACATGCCTGGCAATACATGTGCTGAGTACCGTCGATTTCGAGACACTTCGATTTTTTGTCGCAAAAATGAATTGTCAGTATCACTTTTTCAATGATGTGGAGAAAATAACTGTTTGCCTAATTGTTCATTTTTCGCGTTTGGCGACATCTATACATGCCTGGCAATACATGTGCTGAGTACCGTCGACTTCAAAACACTTCGATTTTTTGTCGCAAAAATGAATTGTCAGTGCCACTTTTTCAATGATGTGGAGAAAACCTTTGTTTGCCTAATCGTTCATTTTTCGCGTTTGGCGGCATCTATACATGCCTGGCAATACATGTGCTGAGTACCGTCGATTTCGAGACACTTCGATTTTTTGTCGCAAAAATGAATTGTCAGTGCCACTTTTTCAATCTTGTGGAGAAAATCTTTATTTGCCTTATCGTTCATTTTTCGCGTTTGGCGGCATCTATACATGCCTGGCAATACATGTGCTGAGTACCGTCGATTTCGAGACACTTCGATTTTTTGTCGCAAAAATGAATTGTCAGTGCCACTTTTTCAATCTTGTGGAGAAAATCTTTAATTGCCTTATCGTTCATTTTTCGCGTTTGGCGGCATCTATACATGCCTGACAATACATGTGCTGAGTACCGTCGATTTCGAGACACTTCGATTTTTTGTCGCAAAAATGAATTGTCAGTGCCACTTTTTCAATCATGTGGAGAAAATATTTGTTTGCCTAATCGTTCATTTTTCGCGTTTGGCGGCATCTATACATGCCTGGCAATACATGTGCTGAGTACCGTCGATTTCGAGACACTTCGATTTTTTGTCGCAAAAATGAATTGTCAGTGCCACTTTTTCAATGATGTGGACAAAATAATTATTTGCCTAATTGTTCATTTTTCGCGTTTGGCGGCATCTATACATGCCTGGCAATACATGTGCTGAGTACCGTCGATTTCGAGACTATTCGATTTTTTGTCGCAAAAATGAATTGTCAGTGCCACTTTTTCAATCTTGTGGAGAAAATCTTTGTTTGCCTAATCGTTTATTTTTCGCGTTTGGCGCCATCTATACATGCCTGGCAATACATGTGCTGAGTACCGTCGATTTCGAGACACTTCAATTTTTTGTCGCAAAAATGAATTGTCAGTGCCAGTTTTTCAATCTTGTGGAGAAAATCTTTGTTTGCCTAATCGTTCATTTTTCGCGTTTGGCGGCATCTATACATGCCTCGCAATACATGTGCTGAGTACTGTCGATTTCGAGACACTTCGATTTTTTGTCGCAAAAATGAATTGTCAGTGCCACTTTTTCAATCTTGTGGAGAAAATCTTTAATTGCCTTATCGTTCATTTTTCGCGTTTGGCGGCATCTATACATGCCTGGCAATACATGTGCTGAGTACCGTCGATTTCGAGGCACTTCGATTTTTGTCGCAAAAATGAATTGTCAGTGCCACTTTTTCAATGATGTGGAGAAAATCTTTGATTGCCTAATCGTTCATTTTTCGCGTTTGGTGGCACCTTTACATTCCTGGCAATACATGTGCTGAGTACCGTCGATTTCGAGACACTTCGATTTTTTGTCGCAAAAATGAATTGTCAGTGCCACTTTTTCAATCTTGTGGAGAAAATCTTTGTTTGCCTAATCGTTCATTTTTCGCGTTTGGCGCCATCTATACATGCCTGGCAATACATGTGCTGAGTACCGTCGATTTCGAGACACTTCGATTTTTTGTCGCAAAAATGAATTGTCAGTATCACTTTTTCAATCTTGTGGAGAAAATGTTTGTTTGTTTAATCGTTCATTTTTCGAGTTTGGCGACATCTATACATGCCTGGCAATACATGTGCTGAGTACCGTCGATTTCGAGACACTTCGATTTTTTGTCGCAAAAATGAATTGTCAGTATCACTTTTTCAATGATGTGGAGAAAATAACTGTTTGCCTAATTGTTCATTTTTCGCGTTTGGCGACATCTATACATGCCTGGCAATACATGTGCTGAGTACCGTCGACTTCAAAACACTTCGATTTTTTGTCGCAAAAATGAATTGTCAGTGCCACTTTTTCAATGATGTGGAGAAAACCTTTGTTTGCCTAATCGTTCATTTTTCGCGTTTGGCGGCATCTATACATGCCTGGCAATACATGTGCTGAGTACCGTCGATTTCGAGACACTTCGATTTTTTGTCGCAAAAATGAATTGTCAGTGCCACTTTTTCAATCTTGTGGAGAAAATCTTTATTTGCCTTATCGTTCATTTTTCGCGTTTGGCGGCATCTATACATGCCTGGCAATACATGTGCTGAGTACCGTCGATTTCGAGGCACTTCGATTTTTGTCGCAAAAATGAATTGTCAGTGCCACTTTTTCAATGATGTGGAGAAAACCTTTGATTGCCTAATCGTTCATTTTTCGCGTTTGGTGGCATCTATACATTCCTGGCAATACATGTGCTGAGTACCGCCGATTTCGAGACACTTCGATTTTTTGTCGCAAAAATGAATTGTCAGTGCCACTTTTTCAATCTTGTGGAGAAAATCTTTGTTTGCCGAATCGTTTATTTTTCGCGTTTGGCGCCATCTATACATGCCTGGCAATACATGTGCTGAGTACCGTCGATTTCGAGACACTTCAATTTTTTGGCGCAAAAATGAATTGTCAGTGCCACTTTTTCAATCTTGTGGAGAAAATCTTTGTTTGCCTAATCGTTCATTTTTCGCGTTTGGCGGCATCTATACATGCCTGGCAATACATGTGATGAGTACCGTCGATTTCGAGACACTTCGATTTTTTGTCGCAAAAATGAATTGTCAGTGCCACTTTTTCAACGATGTGGAGAAAATCTTTGTTTGCCTAATCGTTCATTTTTCGCGTTTGGCGGCATCTATACATTCCTGGCAATACATGTGCTGAGTACCGTCGATTTCGAGACACTTCGATTTTTCGTCGCAAAAATGAATTGTGAGTGCCATTTTTTCAGTGATGTGGAGAAAATCTTTGTTTGCCTAATCGTTCATTTTTCGCGTTTGGCGGCATCTATACATGCCTGGCAATACATGTGCTGAGTACCGTCGATTTCGACACACTTCGATTTTTTGTCGCAAAAATGAATTGTCAGTGCCACTTTTTCCATCTTGTGGAGAAAATCTTTGTTTGCCTAATCGTTCATTTTCCGCGTTTGGCGGCATCTATACATGCCTGGCAATACATGTGCTGAGTACCGTCGATTTCGAGACACTTGGTTTTTTTGTCGCAAAAATGAATTGTCAGTGCCAGTTTTTCAATCTTGTGGAGAAAATCTTTGTTTGCCTAATCGTTCATTTTTCGCGTTTGGCGGCATCTATACATGCCTCGCAATACATGTGCTGAGTACTGTCGATTTCGAGACACTTCGATTTTTTGTCGCAAAAATGAATTGTCAGTGCCACTTTTTCAATCTTGTGGAGAAAATCTTTAATTGCCTTATCGTTCATTTTTCGCGTTTGGCGGCATCTATACATGCCTGGCAATACATGTGCTGAGTACCGTCGATTTCGAGGCACTTCGATTTTTGTCGCAAAAATGAATTGTCAGTGCCACTTTTTCAATGATGTGGAGAAAATCTTTGATTGCCTAATCGTTCATTTTTCGCGTTTGGTGGCACCTTTACATTCCTGGCAATACATGTGCTGAGTACCGTCGATTTCGAGACACTTCGATTTTTTGTCGCAAAAATGAATTGTCAGTGCCACTTTTTCAATCTTGTGGAGAAAATCTTTGTTTGCCTAATCGTTCATTTTTCGCGTTTGGCGCCATCTATACATGCCTGGCAATACATGTGCTGAGTACCGTCGATTTCGAGACACTTCGATTTTTTGTCGCAAAAATGAATTGTCAGTATCACTTTTTCAATCTTGTGGAGAAAATGTTTGTCTGTTTAATCGTTCATTTTTCGAGTTTGGCGACATCTATACATGCCTGGCAATACATGTGCTGAGTACCGTCGATTTCGAGACACTTCGATTTTTTGTCGCAAAAATGAATTGTCAGTATCACTTTTTCAATGATGTGGAGAAAATAACTGTTTGCCTAATTGTTCATTTTTCGCGTTTGGCGACATCTATACATGCCTGGCAATACATGTGCTGAGTACCGTCGACTTCAAAACACTTCGATTTTTTGTCGCAAAAATGAATTGTCAGTGCCACTTTTTCAATGATGTGGAGAAAACCTTTGTTTGCCTAATCGTTCATTTTTCGCGTTTGGCGGCATCTATACATGCCTGGCAATACATGTGCTGAGTACCGTCGATTTCGAGACACTTCGATTTTTTGTCGCAAAAATGAATTGTCAGTGCCACTTTTTCAATCTTGTGGAGAAAATCTTTATTTGCCTTATCGTTCATTTTTCGCGTTTGGCGGCATCTATACATGCCTGGCAATACATGTGCTGAGTACCGTCGATTTCGAGGCACTTCGATTTTTGTCGCAAAAATGAATTGTCAGTGCCACTTTTTCAATGATGTGGAGAAAACCTTCGATTGCCTAATCGTTCATTTTTCGCGTTTGGTGGCATCTATACATTCCTGGCAATACATGTGCTGGGTACCGCCGATTTCGAGACACTTCGATTTTTTGTCGCAAAAATGAATTGTCAGTGCCACTTTTTCAATCTTGTGGAGAAAATCTTTGTTTGCCGAATCGTTTATTTTTCGCGTTTGGCGCCATCTATACATGCCTGGCAATACATGTGCTGAGTACCGTCGATTTCGAGACACTTCAATTTTTTGGCGCAAAAATGAATTGTCAGTGCCACTTTTTCAATCTTGTGGAGAAAATCTTTGTTTGCCTAATCGTTCATTTTTCGCGTTTGGCGGCATCTATACATGCCTGGCAATACATGTGATGAGTACCGTCGATTTCGAGACACTTCGATTTTTTGTCGCAAAAATGAATTGTCAGTGCCACTTTTTCAACGATGTGGAGAAAATCTTTGTTTGCCTAATCGTTCATTTTTCGCGTTTGGCGGCATCTATACATTCCTGGCAATACATGTGCTGAGTACCATCGATTTCGAGACACTTCGATTTTTCGTCGCAAAAATGAATTGTGAGTGCCATTTTTTCAGTGATGTGGAGAAAATCTTTGTTTGCCTAATCGTTCATTTTTCGCGTTTGGCGGCATCTATACATGCCTGGCAATACATGTGCTGAGTACCGTCGATTTCGACACACTTCGATTTTTTGTCGCAAAAATGAATTGTCAGTGCCACTTTTTCCATCTTGTGGAGAAAATCTTTGTTTGCCTAATCGTTCATTTTCCGCGTTTGGCGGCATCTATACATGCCTGGCAATACATGTGCTGAGTACCGTCGATTTCGAGACACTTGGTTTTTTTGTCGCAAAAATGAATTGTCAGTGCCAGTTTTTCAATCTTGTGGAGAAAATCTTTTTTTGCCTAATCGTTCATTTTTCGCGTTTGGCGGCATCTATACATGCCTCGCAATACATGTGCTGAGTACCGTCGATTTCGAGACACTTCGATTTTTGTCGCAAAAATGAATTGTCAGTGCCACTTTTTCAATGATGTGGAGAAAATCTTTGATTGCCTAATCGTTCATTTTTCGCGTTTGGTGGCACCTATACATTCCTGGCAATACATGTGCTGAGTACCGTCGATTTCGAGACACTTCGATTTTTTGTCGCAAAAATGAATTGTCAGTGCCACTTTTTCAATCTTGTGGAGAAAATCTTTAATTGCCTTATCGTTCATTTTTCGCGTTTGGCGGCATCTATACATGCCTGGCAATACATGTGCTGAGTACCGTCGATTTCGAGGCACTTCGATTTTTGTCGCAAAAATGAATTGTCAGTGCCACTTTTTCAATGATGTGGAGAAAATCTTTGATTGCCTAATCGTTCATTTTTCGCGTTTGGTGGCACCTTTACATTCCTGGCAATACATGTGCTGAGTACCGTCGATTTCGAGACACTTCGATTTTTTGTCGCAAAAATGAATTGTCAGTGCCACTTTTTCAATCTTGTGGAGAAAATCTTTGTTTGCCTAATCGTTCATTTTTCGCGTTTGGCGCCATCTATACATGCCTGGCAATACATGTGCTGAGTACCGTCGATTTCGAGACACTTCGATTTTTTGTCGCAAAAATGAATTTCAGTATCACTTTTTCAATCTTGTGGAGAAAATGTTTGTTTGTTTAATCGTTCATTTTTCGAGTTTGGCGACATCTATACATGCCTGGCAATACATGTGCTGAGTACCGTCGATTTCGAGACACTTCGATTTTTTGTCGCAAAAATGAATTGTCAGTATCACTTTTTCAATGATGTGGAGAAAATAACTGTTTGCCTAATTGTTCATTTTTCGCGTTTGGCGACATCTATACATGCCTGGCAATACATGTGCTGAGTACCGTCGACTTCAAAACACTTCGATTTTTTGTCGCAAAAATGAATTGTCAGTGCCACTTTTTCAATGATGTGGAGAAAACCTTTGTTTGCCTAATCGTTCATTTTTCGCGTTTGGCGGCATCTATACATGCCTGGCAATACATGTGCTGAGTACCGTCGATTTCGAGACACTTCGATTTTTTGTCGCAAAAATGAATTGTCAGTGCCACTTTTGCAATCTTGTGGAGAAAATCTTTATTTGCCTTATCGTTCATTTTTCGCGTTTGGCGGCATCTATACATGCCTGGCAATACATGTGCTGAGTACCGTCGATTTCGAGGCACTTCGATTTTTGTCGCAAAAATGAATTGTCAGTGCCACTTTTTCAATGATGTGGAGAAAACCTTTGATTGCCTAATCGTTCATTTTTCGCGTTTGGTGGCATCTATACATTCCTGGCAATACATGTGCTGAGTACCGCCGATTTCGAGACACTTCGATTTTTTGTCGCAAAAATGAATTGTCAGTGCCACTTTTTCAATCTTGTGGACAAAATCTTTGTTTGCCGAATCGTTTATTTTTCGCGTTTGGCGCCATCTATACATGCCTGGCAATACATGTGCTGAGTACCGTCGATTTCGAGACACTTCAATTTTTTGGCGCAAAAATGAATTGTCAGTGCCACTTTTTCAATCTTGTGGAGAAAATCTTTGTTTGCCTAATCGTTCATTTTTCGCGTTTGGCGGCATCTATACATGCCTGGCAATACATGTGATGAGTACCGTCGATTTCGAGACACTTCGATTTTTTGTCGCAAAAATGAATTGTCAGTGCCACTTTTTCAACGATGTGGAGAAAATCTTTGTTTGCCTAATCGTTCATTTTTCGCGTTTGGCGGCATCTATACATTCCTGGCAATACATGTGCTGAGTACCGTCGATTTCGAGACACTTCGATTTTTCGTCGCAAAAATGAATTGTGAGTGCCATTTTTTCAGTGATGTGGAGAAAATCTTTGTTTGCCTAATCGTTCATTTTTCGCGTTTGGCGGCATCTATACATGCCTGGCAATACATGTGCTGAGTACCGTCGATTTCGACACACTTCGATTTTTTGTCGCAAAAATGAATTGTCAGTGCCACTTTTTCCATCTTGTGGAGAAAATCTTTGTTTGCCTAATCGTTCATTTTCCGCGTTTGGCGGCATCTATACATGCCTGGCAATACATGTGCTGAGTACCGTCGATTTCGAGACACTTGGTTTTTTTGTCGCAAAAATGAATTGTCAGTGCCAGTTTTTCAATCTTGTGGAGAAAATCTTTTTTTGCCTAATCGTTCATTTTTCGCGTTTGGCGGCATCTATACATGCCTCGCAATACATGTGCTGAGTACCGTCGATTTCGAGACACTTCGATTTTTGTCGCAAAAATGAATTGTCAGTGCCACTTTTTCAATGATGTGGAGAAAATCTTTGATTGCCTAATCGTTCATTTTTCGCGTTTGGTGGCACCTATACATTCCTGGCAATACATGTTCTGAGTACCGTCGATTTCGAGACACTTCGATTTTTTGTCGCAAAAATGAATTGTCAGTGCCACTTTTTCAATCTTGTGGAGAAAATCTTTGTTTGCCTAATCGTTCATTTTTCGCGTTTGGCGCCATCTATACATGCCTGGCAATACATGTGCTGAGTACCGTCGATTTCGAGACACTTCAATTTTTTGGCGCAAAAATGAATTGTCAGTGCCACTTTTTCAATCTTGTGGAGAAAATCTTTGTTGGCCTAATCGTTCATTTTTCGCGTTTGGCGGCATCTATACATGCCTGGCAATACATGTGCTGAGTACCGTCGATTTCGAGACACTTCGATTTTTTGTCGCAAAAATGAATTGTCAGTGCCACTTTTTCAATGATGTGGAGAAAATAATTGTTTGCCTAATTGTTCATTTTTCGCGTTTGGCGGCATCTATACATGCCTGGCAATACATGTGCTGAGTACCGTCGATTTCGAGACACTTCGATTTTTTGTCGCAAAAATGAATTGTCAGTATCACTTTTTCAATCTTGTGGAGAAAATGTTTGTTTGTTTAATCGTTCATTTTTCGAGTTTGGCGACATCTATACATGCCTGGCAATACATGTGCTGAGTACCGTAGATTTCGAGACACTTCGATTTTTTGTCGCAAAAATGAATGGTCAGTGCCACTTTTTCAATGATGTGGAGAAAATCTTTGTTTGCCTAATCGTTCATTTTTCGCGTTTGGCGGCATCTAGACATTCCTGGCAATACATGTGCTGAGTACCGTCGACTTGAAAACACTTCGATTTTTTGTCGCAAAAATGAATTGTCAGTGCCACTTTTTCAATGATGTGGAGAAAACCTTTGTTTGCCTAATCGTTCATTTTTCGCGTTTGGCGGCATCTATACATGCCTGGCAATACATTTGCTGAGTACCGTCGATTTCGAGACACTTCGATTTTTTGTCGCAAAAATGAATTGTCAGTGCCACTTTTTTAATCTTGTGGAGAAAATCTTTGTTTGCCTAATCGTTCATTTTTCGCGTTTGGCGGCATCTATACATGCCTGGCAATACATGTGCTGAGTACCGTCGATTTCGAGACACTTCGATTTTCTGGCGCAAGAATGAATTGTCAGTGCCACTTCTTCAATGATGTGGAGAAAATCTCTGATTGCCTAATCGTTCATTTTTTCGCGTTTGGCGGCATCTATACATGCCTGGCAATACATGTGCTGAGTGCCGTCGATTTCGAGACACTTCAATTTTTTGGCGCAAAAATGAATTGTCAGTGCCACTTTTTCAATCTTGTGGAGAAAATCTTTTGGCCTAATCGTTCATTTTTCGCGTTTGGCGGCATCTATACATGCCTGGCAATACATGTGCTGAGTACCGTCGATTTCGAGACACTTCGATTTTTTGTCGCAAAAATGAATTGTCAGTGCCACTTTTTCAATGATGTGGAGAAAATAATTGTTTGCCTAATTGTTCATTTTTCGCGTTTGGCGGCATCTATACATGCCTGGCAATACATGTGCTGAGTACCGTCGATTTCGAGACACTTCGATTTTTTGTCGCAAAAATGAATTGTCAGTATCACTTTTTCAATCTTGTGGAGAAAATGTTTGTTTGTTTAATCGTTCATTTTTCGAGTTTGGCGACATCTATACATGCCTGGCAATACATGTGCTGAGTACCGTAGATTTCGAGACACTTCGATTTTTTGTCGCAAAAATGAATGGTCAGTGCCACTTTTTCAATGATGTGGAGAAAATCTTTATTTGCCTTATCGTTCATTTTTCGCGTTTGGCGGCATCTATACATGCCTGGCAATACATGTGCTGAGTACCGTCGATTTCGAGGCACTTCGATTTTTGTCGCAAAAATGAATTGTCAGTGCCACTTTTTCAATGATGTGGAGAAAACCTTTGATTGCCTAATCGTTCATTTTTCGCGTTTGGTGGCATCTATACATTCCTGGCAATACATGTGCTGAGTACCGCCGATTTCGAGACACTTCGATTTTTTGTCGCAAAAATGAATTGTCAGTGCCACTTTTTCAATCTTGTGGAGAAAATCTTTGTTTGCCGAATCGTTTATTTTTCGCGTTTGGCGCCATCTATACATGCCTGGCAATACATGTGCTGAGTACCGTCGATTTCGAGACACTTCAATTTTTTGGCGCAAAAATGAATTGTCAGTGCCACTTTTTCAATCTTGTGGAGAAAATCTTTGTTTGCCTAATCGTTCATTTTTCGCGTTTGGCGGCATCTATACATGCCTGGCAATACATGTGCTGAGTACCGTCGATTTCGAGACACTTCGATTTTTGTCGCAAGAATGAATTGTCAGTGCCACTTTTTCAATGATGTGGAGAAAATCTTTGATTGCCTAATCGTTCATTTTTCGCGTTTGGTGGCACCTATACATTCCTGGCAATACATGTGCTGAGTACCGTCGATTTCGAGACACTTCGATTTTTTGTCGCAAAAATGAATTGTCAGTGCCACTTTTTCAATCTTGTGGAGAAAATCTTTGTTTGCCTAATCGTTCATTTTTCGCGTTTGGCGCCATCTATACATGCCTGGCAATACATGTGCTGAGTACCGTCGATTTCGAGACACTTCAATTTTTTGGCGCAAAAATGAATTGTCAGTGCCACTTTTTCAATCTTGTGGAGAAAATCTTTGTTGGCCTAATCGTTCATTTTTCGCGTTTGGCGGCATCTATACATGCCTGGCAATACATGTGCTGAGTACCGTCGATTTCGAGACACTTCGATTTTTTGTCGCAAAAATGAATTGTCAGTGCCACTTTTTCAATGATGTGGAGAAAATAATTGTTTGCCTAATTGTTCATTTTTCGCGTTTGGCGGCATCTATACATGCCTGGCAATACATGTGCTGAGTACCGTCGATTTCGAGACACTTCGATTTTTTGTCGCAAAAATGAATTGTCAGTATCACTTTTTCAATCTTGTGGAGAAAATGTTTGTTTGTTTAATCGTTCATTTTTCGAGTTTGGCGACATCTATACATGCCTGGCAATACATGTGCTGAGTACCGTAGATTTCGAGACACTTCGATTTTTTGTCGCAAAAATGAATGGTCAGTGCCACTTTTTCAATGATGTGGAGAAAATCTTTGTTTGCCTAATCGTTCATTTTTCGCGTTTGGCGGCATCTAGACATTCCTGGCAATACATGTGCTGAGTACCGTCGACTTGAAAACACTTCGATTTTTTGTCGCAAAAATGAATTGTCAGTGCCACTTTTTCAATGATGTGGAGAAAACCTTTGTTTGCCTAATCGTTCATTTTTCGCGTTTGGCGGCATCTATACATGCCTGGCAATACATTTGCTGAGTACCGTCGATTTCGAGACACTTCGATTTTTTGTCGCAAAAATGAATTGTCAGTGCCACTTTTTTAATCTTGTGGAGAAAATCTTTGTTTGCCTAATCGTTCATTTTTCGCGTTTGGCGGCATCTATACATGCCTGGCAATACATGTGCTGAGTACCGTCGATTTCGAGGCACTTCGATTTTTGTCGCAAAAATGAATTGTCAGTGCCACTTTTTCAATGATGTGGAGAAAACCTTTGATTGCCTAATCGTTCATTTTTCGCGTTTGGTGGCATCTATACATTCCTGGCAATACATGTGCTGAGTACCGCCGATTTCGAGACACTTCGATTTTTTGTCGCAAAAATGAATTGTCAGTGCCACTTTTTCAATCTTGTGGAGAAAATCTTTGTTTGCCGAATCGTTTATTTTTCGCGTTTGGCGCCATCTATACATGCCTGGCAATACATGTGCTGAGTACCGTCGATTTCGAGACACTTCAATTTTTTGGCGCAAAAATGAATTGTCAGTGCCACTTTTTCAATCTTGTGGAGAAAATCTTTGTTGGCCTAATCGTTCATTTTTCGCGTTTGGCGGCATCTATACATGCCTGGCAATACATGTGCTGAGTACCGTCGATTTCGAGACACTTCGATTTTTTGTCGCAAAAATGAATTGTCAGTGCCACTTTTTCAATGATGTGGAGAAAATAATTGTTTGCCTAATTGTTCATTTTTCGCGTTTGGCGGCATCTATACATGCCTGGCAATACATGTGCTGAGTACCGTCGATTTCGAGACACTTCGATTTTTTGTCGCAAAAATGAATTGTCAGTATCACTTTTTCAATCTTGTGGAGAAAATGTTTGTTTGTTTAATCGTTCATTTTTCGAGTTTGGCGACATCTATACATGCCTGGCAATACATGTGCTGAGTACCGTAGATTTCGAGACACTTCGATTTTTTGTCGCAAAAATGAATGGTCAGTGCCACTTTTTCAATGATGTGGAGAAAATCTTTGTTTGCCTAATCGTTCATTTTTCGCGTTTGGCGGCATCTAGACATTCCTGGCAATACATGTGCTGAGTACCGTCGACTTGAAAACACTTCGATTTTTTGTCGCAAAAATGAATTGTCAGTGCCACTTTTTCAATGATGTGGAGAAAACCTTTGTTTGCCTAATCGTTCATTTTTCGCGTTTGGCGGCATCTATACATGCCTGGCAATACATTTGCTGAGTACCGTCGATTTCGAGACACTTCGATTTTTTGTCGCAAAAATGAATTGTCAGTGCCACTTTTTTAATCTTGTGGAGAAAATCTTTGTTTGCCTAATCGTTCATTTTTCGCGTTTGGCGGCATCTATACATGCCTGGCAATACATGTGCTGAGTACCGTCGATTTCGAGACACTTCGATTTTCTGGCGCAAGAATGAATTGTCAGTGCCACTTCTTCAATGATGTGGAGAAAATCTTTGTTGGCCTAATCGTTCATTTTTCGCGTTTGGCGGCATCTATACATGCCTGGCAATACATGTGCTGAGTACCGTCGATTTCGAGACACTTCGATTTTTTGTCGCAAAAATGAATTGTCAGTGCCACTTTTTCAATGATGTGGAGAAAATAATTGTTTGCCTAATTGTTCATTTTTCGCGTTTGGCGGCATCTATACAGGCCTGGCAATACATGTGCTGAGTACCGTCGATTTCGAGACACTTCGATTTTTTGTCGCAAAAATGAATTGTCAGTATCACTTTTTCAATCTTGTGGAGAAAATGTTTGTTTGTTTAATCGTTCATTTTTCGAGTTTGGCGACATCTATACATGCCTGGCAATACATGTGCTGAGTACCGTAGATTTCGAGACACTTCGATTTTTTGTCGCAAAAATGAATGGTCAGTGCCACTTTTTCAATGATGTGGAGAAAATCTTTGTTTGCCTAATCGTTCATTTTTCGCGTTTGGCGGCATCTATACATTCCTGGCAATACATGTGCTGAGTACCGTCGACTTCAAAACACTTCGATTTTTTGTCGCAAAAATGAATTGTCAGTGCCACTTTTTCAATGATGTGGAGAAAACCTTTGTTTGCCTAATCGTTCATTTTTCGCGTTTGGCGGCATCTATACATGCCTGGCAATACATGTGCTGAGTACCGTCGATTTCGAGACACTTCGATTTTTTGTCGCAAAAATGAATTGTCAGTGCCACTTTTTCAATCTTGTGGAGAAAATCTTTATTTGCCTTATCGTTCATTTTTCGCGTTTGGCGGCATCTATACATGCCTGGCAATACATGTGCTGAGTACCGTCGATTTCGAGGCACTTCGATTTTTGTCGCAAAAATGAATTGTCAGTGCCACTTTTTCAATGATGTGGAGAAAACCTTTGATTGCCTAATCGTTCATTTTTCGCGTTTGGTGGCATCTATACATTCCTGGCAATACATGTGCTGAGTACCGCCGATTTCGAGACACTTCGATTTTTTGTCGCAAAAATGAATTGTCAGTGCCACTTTTTCAATCTTGTGGAGAAAATCTTTGTTTGCCGAATCGTTTATTTTTCGCGTTTGGCGCCATCTATACATGCCTGGCAATACATGTGCTGAGTACCGTCGATTTCGAGACACTTCAATTTTTTGGCGCAAAAATGAATTGTCAGTGCCACTTTTTCAATCTTGTGGAGAAAATCTTTGTTTGCCTAATCGTTCATTTTTCGCGTTTGGCGGCATCTATACATGCCTGGCAATACATGTGATGAGTACCGTCGATTTCGAGACACTTCGATTTTTTGTCGCAAAAATGAATTGTCAGTGCCACTTTTTCAACGATGTGGAGAAAATCTTTGTTTGCCTAATCGTTCATTTTTCGCGTTTGGCGGCATCTATACATTCCTGGCAATACATGTGCTGAGTACCGTCGATTTCGAGACACTTCGATTTTTCGTCGCAAAAATGAATTGTGAGTGCCATTTTTTCAGTGATGTGGAGAAAATCTTTGTTTGCCTAATCGTTCATTTTTCGCGTTTGGCGGCATCTATACATGCCTGGCAATACATGTGCCGAGTACCGTCGATTTCGACACACTTCGATTTTTTGTCGCAAAAATGAATTGTCAGTGCCACTTTTTCCATCTTGTGGAGAAAATCTTTGTTTGCCTAATCGTTCATTTTCCGCGTTTGGCGGCATCTATACATGCCTGGCAATACATGTGCTGAGTACCGTCGATTTCGAGACACTTGGTTTTTTTGTCGCAAAAATGAATTGTCAGTGCCAGTTTTTCAATCTTGTGGAGAAAATCTTTTTTTGCCTAATCGTTCATTTTTCGCGTTTGGCGGCATCTATACATGCCTCGCAATACATGTGCTGAGTACCGTCGATTTCGAGACACTTCGATTTTTGTCGCAAAAATGAATTGTCAGTGCCACTTTTTCAATGATGTGGAGAAAATCTTTGATTGCCTAATCGTTCATTTTTCGCGTTTGGTGGCACCTATGCATTCCTGGCAATACATGTGCTGAGTACCGTCGATTTCGAGACACTTCGATTTTTTGTCGCAAAAATGAATTGTCAGTGCCACTTTTTCAATCTTGTGGAGAAAATCTTTGTTTGCCTAATCGTTCATTTTTCGCGTTTGGCGCCATCTATACATGCCTCGCAATACATGTGCTGAGTACCGTCGATTTCGAGGCACTTCGATTTTTGTCGCAAAAATGAATTGTCAGTGCCACTTTTTCAATGATGTGGAGAAAACCTTTGATTGCCTAATCGTTCATTTTTCGCGTTTGGTGGCATCTATACATTCCTGGCAATACATGTGCTGAGTACCGCCGATTTCGAGACACTTCGATTTTTTGTCGCAAAAATGAATTGTCAGTGCCACTTTTTCAATCTTGTGGAGAAAATCTTTGTTTGCCGAATCGTTTATTTTTCGCGTTTGGCGCCATCTATACATGCCTGGCAATACATGTGCTGAGTACCGTCGATTTCGAGACACTTCAATTTTTTGGCGCAAAAATGAATTGTCAGTGCCACTTTTTCAATCTTGTGGAGAAAATCTTTGTTTGCCTAATCGTTCATTTTTCGCGTTTGGCGGCATCTATACATGCCTCGCAATACATGTGCTGAGTACCGTCGATTTCGAGACACTTCGATTTTTGTCGCAAAAATGAATTGTCAGTGCCACTTTTTCAATGATGTGGAGAAAATCTTTGATTGCCTAATCGTTCATTTTTCGCGTTTGGTGGCACCTATACATTCCTGGCAATACATGTGCTGAGTACCGTCGATTTCGAGACACTTCGATTTTTTGTCGCAAAAATGAATTGTCAGTGCCACTTTTTCAATCTTGTGGAGAAAATCTTTATTTGCCTTATCGTTCATTTTTCGCGTTTGGCGGCATCTATACATGCCTGGCAATACATGTGCTGAGTACCGTCGATTTCGAGGCACTTCGATTTTTGTCGCAAAAATGATGTCAGTGCCACTTTTTCAATGATGTGGAGAAAACCTTTGATTGCCTAATCGTTCATTTTTCGCGTTTGGTGGCATCTATACATTCCTGGCAATACATGTGCTGAGTACCGCCGATTTCGAGACACTTCGATTTTTTGTCGCAAAAATGAATTGTCAGTGCCACTTTTTCAATCTTGTGGAGAAAATCTTTGTTTGCCGAATCGTTTATTTTTCGCGTTTGGCGCCATCTATACATGCCTGGCAATACATGTGCTGAGTACCGTCGATTTCGAGACACTTCAATTTTTTGGCGCAAAAATGAATTGTCAGTGCCACTTTTTCAATCTTGTGGAGAAAATCTTTGTTTGCCTAATCGTTCATTTTTCGCGTTTGGCGGCATCTATACATGCCTGGCAATACATGTGATGAGTACCGTCGATTTCGAGACACTTCGATTTTTTGTCGCAAAAATGAATTGTCAGTGCCACTTTTTCAACGATGTGGAGAAAATCTTTGTTTGCCTAATCGTTCATTTTTCGCGTTTGGCGGCATCTATACATTCCTGGCAATACATGTGCTGAGTACCGTCGATTTCGAGACACTTCGATTTTTCGTCGCAAAAATGAATTGTGAGTGCCATTTTTTCAGTGATGTGGAGAAAATCTTTGTTTGCCTAATCGTTCATTTTTCGCGTTTGGCGGCATCTATACATGCCTGGCAATACATGTGCTGAGTACCGTCGATTTCGACACACTTCGATTTTTTGTCGCAAAAATGAATTGTCAGTGCCACTTTTTCCATCTTGTGGAGAAAATCTTTGTTTGCCTAATCGTTCATTTTCCGCGTTTGTCGGCATCTATACATGCCTGGCAATACATGTGCTGAGTACCGTCGATTTCGAGACACTTGGTTTTTTTGTCGCAAAAATGAATTGTCAGTGCCAGTTTTTCAATCTTGTGGAGAAAATCTTTTTTTGCCTAATCGTTCATTTTTCGCGTTTGGCGGCATCTATACATGCCTCGCAATACATGTGCTGAGTACCGTCGATTTCGAGACACTTCGATTTTTGTCGCAAAAATGAATTGTCAGTCCACTTTTTCAATGATGTGGAGAAAATCTTTGATTGCCTAATCGTTCATTTTTCGCGTTTGGTGGCACCTATACATTCCTGGCAATACATGTGCTGAGTACCGTCGATTTCGAGACACTTCGATTTTTTGTCGCAAAAATGAATTGTCAGTGCCACTTTTTCAATCTTGTGGAGAAAATCTTTGTTTGCCTAATCGTTCATTTTTCGCGTTTGGCGCCATCTATACATGCCTCGCAATACATGTGCTGAGTACCGTCGATTTCGAGGCACTTCGATTTTTGTCGCAAAAATGAATTGTCAGTGCCACTTTTTCAATGATGTGGAGAAAACCTTTGATTGCCTAATCGTTCATTTTTCGCGTTTGGTGGCATCTATACATTCCTGGCAATACATGTGCTGAGTACCGCCGATTTCGAGACACTTCGATTTTTTGTCGCAAAAATGAATTGTCAGTGCCACTTTTTCAATCTTGTGGAGAAAATCTTTGTTTGCCGAATCGTTTATTTTTCGCGTTTGGCGCCATCTATACATGCCTGGCAATACATGTGCTGAGTACCGTCGATTTCGAGACACTTCAATTTTTTGGCGCAAAAATGAATTGTCAGTGCCACTTTTTCAATCTTGTGGAGAAAATCTTTGTTTGCCTAATCGTTCATTTTTTGCGTTTGGCGGCATCTATACATGCCTCGCAATACATGTGCTGAGTACCGTCGATTTCGAGACACTTCGATTTTTGTCGCAAAAATGAATTGTCAGTGCCACTTTTTCAATGATGTGGAGAAAATCTTTGATTGCCTAATCGTTCATTTTTCGCGTTTGGTGGCACCTATACATTCCTGGCAATACATGTGCTGAGTACCGTCGATTTCGAGACACTTCGATTTTTTGTCGCAAAAATGAATTGTCAGTGCCACTTTTTCAATCTTGTGGAGAAAATCTTTATTTGCCTTATCGTTCATTTTTCGCGTTTGGCGGCATCTATACATGCCTGGCAATACATGTGCTGAGTACCGTCGATTTCGAGGCACTTCGATTTTTGTCGCAAAAATGAATTGTCAGTGCCACTTTTTCAATGATGTGGAGAAAACCTTTGATTGCCTAATCGTTCATTTTTCGCGTTTGGTGGCATCTATACATTCCTGGCAATACATGTGCTGAGTACCGCCGATTTCGAGACACTTCGATTTTTTGTCGCAAAAATGAATTGTCAGTGCCACTTTTTCAATCTTGTGGAGAAAATCTTTGTTTGCCGAATCGTTTATTTTTCGCGTTTGGCGCCATCTTTACATGCCTGGCAATACATGTGCTGAGTACCGTCGATTTCGAGACACTTCAATTTTTTGGCGCAAAAATGAATTGTCAGTGCCACTTTTTCAATCTTGTGGAGAAAATCTTTGTTTGCCTAATCGTTCATTTTTCGCGTTTGGCGGCATCTATACATGCCTGGCAATACATGTGATGAGTACCGTCGATTTCGAGACACTTCGATTTTTTGTCGCAAAAATGAATTGTCAGTGCCACTTTTTCAACGATGTGGAGAAAATCTTTGTTTGCCTATTCGTTCATTTTTCGCGTTTGGCGGCATCTATACATTCCTGGCAATACATGTGCTGAGTACCGTCGATTTCGAGACACTTCGATTTTTCGTCGCAAAAATGAATTGTGAGTGCCATTTTTTCAGTGATGTGGAGAAAATCTTTGTTTGCCTAATCGTTCATTTTTCGCGTTTGGCGGCATCTATACATGCCTGGCAATACATGTGCTGAGTACCGTCGATTTCGACACACTTCGATTTTTTGTCGCAAAAATGAATTGTCAGTGCCACTTTTTCCATCTTGTGGAGAAAATCTTTGTTGGCCTAATCGTTCATTTTTCGCGTTTGGCGGCATCTATACATGCCTGGCAATACATGTGCTGAGTACCGTCGATTTCGAGACACTTCGATTTTTTGTCGCAAAAATGAATTGTCAGTGCCACTTTTTCAATGATGTGGAGAAAATAATTGTTTGCCTAATTGTTCATTTTTCGCGTTTGGCGGCATCTATACATGCCTGGCAATACATGTGCTGAGTACCGTCGATTTCGAGACACTTCGATTTTTTGTCGCAAAAATGAATTGTCAGTATCACTTTTTCAATCTTGTGGAGAAAATGTTTGTTTGTTTAATCGTTCATTTTTCGAGTTTGGCGACATCTATACATGCCTGGCAATACATGTGCTGAGTACCGTAGATTTCGAGACACTTCGATTTTTTGTCGCAAAAATGAATGGTCAGTGCCACTTTTTCAATGATGTGGAGAAAATCTTTGTTTGCCTAATCGTTCATTTTTCGCGTTTGGCGGCATCTACACATTCCTGGCAATACATGTGCTGAGTACCGTCGACTTGAAAACACTTCGATTTTTTGTCGCAAAAATGAATTGTCAGTGCCACTTTTTCAATGATGTGGAGAAAACCTTTGTTTGCCTAATCGTTCATTTTTCGCGTTTGGCGGCATCTATACATGCCTGGCAATACATTTGCTGAGTACCGTCGATTTCGAGACACTTCGATTTTTTGTCGCAAAAATGAATTGTCAGTGCCACTTTTTTAATCTTGTGGAGAAAATCTTTGTTTGCCTAATCGTTCATTTTTCGCGTTTGGCGGCATCTATACATGCCTGGCAATACATGTGCTGAGTACCGTCGATTTCGAGACACTTCGATTTTTTGGCGCAAGAATGAATTGTCAGTGCCACTTCTTCAATGATGTGGAGAAAATCTCTGATTGCCTAATCGTTCATTTTTTCGCGTTTGGCGGCATCTATACATGCCTGGCAATACATGTGCTGAGTGCCGTCGATTTCGAGACACTTCAATTTTTTGGCGCAAAAATGAATTGTCAGTGCCACTTTTTCAATCTTGTGGAGAAAATCTTTGTTGGCCTAATCGTTCATTTTTCGCGTTTGGCGGCATCTATACATGCCTGGCAATACATGTGCTGAGTACCGTCGATTTCGAGACACTTCGATTTTTTGTCGCAAAAATGAATTGTCAGTGCCACTTTTTCAATGATGTGGAGAAAATGTTTGTTTGTTTAATCGTTCATTTTTCGAGTTTGGCGACATCTATACATGCCTGGCAATACATGTGCTGAGTACCGTAGATTTCGAGACACTTCGATTTTTTGTCGCAAAAATGAATGGTCAGTGCCACTTTTTCAATGATGTGGAGAAAATCTTTGTTTGCCTAATCGTTCATTTTTCGCGTTTGGCGGCATCTATACATTCCTGGCAATACATGTGCTGAGTACCGTCGACTTCAAAACACTTCGATTTTTTGTCGCAAAAATGAATTGTCAGTGCCACTTCTTCAATGATGTGGAGAAAACCTTTGTTTGCCTAATCGTTCATTTTTCGCGTTTGGCGGCATCTATACATGCCTGGCAATACATTTGCTGAGTACCGTCGATTTCGAGACACTTCGATTTTTTGTCGCAAAAATGAATTGTCAGTGCCACTTTTTTAATCTTGTGGAGAAAATCTTTGTTTGCCTAATCGTTCATTTTTCGCGTTTGGCGGCATCTATACATGCCTGGCAATACATGTGCTGAGTACCGTCGATTTCGAGACACTTCGATTTTTTGGCGCAAGAATGAATTGTCAGTGCCACTTCTTCAATGATGTGGAGAAAATCTCTGATTGCCTAATCGTTCATTTTTTCGCGTTTGGCGGCATCTATACATGCCTGGCAATACATGTGCTGAGTGCCGTCGATTTCGAGACACTTCGATTTTTGTCGCAAAAATGAATTGTCAGTGCCACTTTTTCAATCTTGTGGAGAAAATCTTTGATTGCCTGATCGTTGATTTTTCTCGCTTTGCGGCATCTATACATGCCTGGGAATATATGTGCTGAGTACCATCGATTTCGAGAGACTTCGATTTTTTGTCGCAAAAATGAATTGTCAGTGCCACTTTTTCACTGATGTGGAGAAAATCTTTGTTTGCCTAATCGTTCATTTTTCGCGTTTGGCGGCATCTATACATGCCTGGCATTACATGTGCTGAGTACCGTCGATTTCGAGACACTTCAATTTTTGTCGCAAAAATGAATTGTCAGTGCCACTTTTTCACTGATGTGGAGAAAATCTTTGTTTGCCTAATCGTTCATTTTTCGCGTTTGCCGGCATCTATACATGCCTGGCAATACATGTGCTGAGTACCGTCGATTTCGAGACACTTCGATTTTTTGTCGCAAAAATGAATTGTCAGTGCCACTTTTTCAATCATGTGGAGAAAATCTTTGATTGCCTAATCGTTCATTTTTCGCGTTTGGTGGCATCTATACATTCCTGGCAATACATGTGCTGAGTACCGTCGATTTCGAGACACTTCGATTTTTTGTCGCAAAAATGAATTGTCAGTGCCACTTTTTCAATCTTGTGGAGAAAATCTTTGTTTGCCTAATCGTTCATTTTTCGCGTTTGGCGCCATCTATACATGCCTGGCAATACATGTGCTGAGTACCGTCGATTTCGAGACACTTCAATTTTTCGTCGCAAAAATGAATTGTCAGTGCCATTTTTTCAGTGATGTGGAGAAAATCTTTGTTTGCCTAATCGTTCATTTTTCGCGTTTGGCGGCATCTATACATGCCTGGCAATACATGTGCTGAGTACCGTCGATTTCGACACACTTCGATTTTTTGTCGCAAAAATGAATTGTCAGTGCCACTTTTTCCATCTTGTGGAGAAAATCTTTGTTTGCCTAATCGTTCATTTTCCGCGTTTGGCGGCATCTATACATGCCTGGCAATACATGTGCTGAGTACCGTCGATTTCGAGACACTTGGTTTTTTTGTCGCAAAAATGAATTGTCAGTGCCAGTTTTTCAATCTTGTGGAGAAAATCTTTTTTTGCCTAATCGTTCATTTTTCGCGTTTGGCGGCATCTATACATGCCTCGCAATACATGTGCTGAGTACCGTCGATTTCGAGACACTTCGATTTTTGTCGCAAAAATGAATTGTCAGTGCCACTTTTTCAATGATGTGGAGAAAATCTTTGATTGCCTAATCGTTCATTTTTCGCGTTTGGTGGCACCTATACATTCCTGGCAATACATGTGCTGAGTACCGTCGATTTCGAGACACTTCGATTTTTTGTCGCAAAAATGAATTGTCAGTGCCACTTTTTCAATCTTGTGGAGAAAATCTTTGTTTGCCTAATCGTTCATTTTTCGCGTTTGGCGCCATCTATACATGCCTGGCAATACATGTGCTGAGTACCGTCGATTTCGAGACACTTCAATTTTTTGGCGCAAAAATGAATTGTCAGTGCCACTTTTTCAATCTTGTGGAGAAAATCTTTGTTGGCCTAATCGTTCATTTTTCGCGTTTGGCGGCATCTATACATGCCTGGCAATACATGTGCTGAGTACCGTCGATTTCGAGACACTTCGATTTTTTGTCGCAAAAATGAATTGTCAGTGCCACTTTTTCAATGATGTGGAGAAAATAATTGTTTGCCTAATTGTTCATTTTTCGCGTTTGGCGGCATCTATACATGCCTGGCAATACATGTGCTGAGTACCGTCGATTTCGAGACACTTCGATTTTTTGTCGCAAAAATGAATTGTCAGTATCACTTTTTCAATCTTGTGGAGAAAATGTTTGTTTGTTTAATCGTTCATTTTTCGAGTTTGGCGACATCTATACATGCCTGGCAATACATGTGCTGAGTACCGTAGATTTCGAGACACTTCGATTTTTTGTCGCAAAAATGAATGGTCAGTGCCACTTTTTCAATGATGTGGAGAAAATCTTTGTTTGCCTAATCGTTCATTTTTCGCGTTTGGCGGCATCTATACATTCCTGGCAATACATGTGCTGAGTACCGTCGACTTCAAAACACTTCGATTTTTTGTCGCAAAAATGAATTGTCAGTGCCACTTTTTCAATGATGTGGAGAAAACCTTTGTTTGCCTAATCGTTCATTTTTCGCGTTTGGCGGCATCTATACATGCCTGGCAATACATTTGCTGAGTACCGTCGATTTCGAGACACTTCGATTTTTTGTCGCAAAAATGAATTGTCAGTGCCACTTTTTTAATCTTGTGGAGAAAATCTTTGTTTGCCTAATCGTTCATTTTTCGCGTTTGGCGGCATCTATACATGCCTGGCAATACATGTGCTGAGTACCGTCGATTTCAAGACACTTCGATTTTTTGGCGCAAGAATGAATTGTCAGTGCCACTTCTTCAATGATGTGGAGAAAATCTCTGATTGCCTAATCGTTCATTTTTTCGCGTTTGGCGGCATCTATACATGCCTGGCAATACATGTGCTGAGTGCCGTCGATTTCGAGACACTTCGATTTTTGTCGCAAAAATGAATTGTCAGTGCCACTTTTTCAATCTTGTGGAGAAAATCTTTGATTGCCTGATCGTTGATTTTTCTCGTTTTGCGGCATCTATACATGCCTGGGAATATATGTGCTGAGTACCATCGATTTCGAGAGACTTCGATTTTTTGTCGCAAAAATGAATTGTCAGTGCCACTTTTTCACTGATGTGGAGAAAATCTTTGTTTGCCTAATCGTTCATTTTTCGCGTTTGCCGGCATCTATACATGCCTGGCAATACATGTGCTGAGTACCGTCGATTTCGAGACACTTCGATTTTTTGTCGCAAAAATGAATTGTCAGTGCCACTTTTTCAATCATGTGGAGAAAATCTTTGATTGCCTAATCGTTCATTTTTCGCGTTTGGTGGCATCTATACATTCCTGGCAATACATGTGCTGAGTACCGTCGATTTCGAGACACTTCGATTTTTTGTCGCAAAAATGAATTGTCAGTGCCACTTTTTCAATCTTGTGGAGAAAATCTTTGTTTGCCTAATCGTTCATTTTTCGCGTTTGGCGCCATCTATACATGCCTGGCAATACATGTGCTGAGTACCGTCGATTTCGAGACACTTCGATTTTTGTCGCAAAAATGAATTGTCAGTGCCACTTTTTCAATCTTGTGGAGAAAATCTTTGATTGCCTGATCGTTGATTTTTCTCGTTTTGCGGCATCTATACATGCCTGGGAATATATGTGCTGAGTACCATCGATTTCGAGAGACTTCGATTTTTTGTCGCAAAAATGACTTGTCAGTGCCACTTTTTCACTGATGTGGAGAAAATCTTTGTTTGCCTAATCGTTCATTTTTCGCGTTTGGCGGCATCTATACATGCCTGGCAATACATGTGCTGAGTACCGTCGATTTCGAGACACTTCAATTTTTTGTCGCAAAAATGAATTGTCAGTGCCACTTTTTCACTGATGTGGAGAAAATCTTTGTTTGCCTAATCGTTCATTTTTCGCGTTTGCCGGCATCTATACATGCCTGGCAATACATGTGCTGAGTACCGTCGATTTCGAGACACTTCGATTTTTTGTCGCAAAAATGAATTGTCAGTGCCACTTTTTCAATCATGTGGAGAAAATCTTTGATTGCCTAATCGTTCATTTTTCGCGTTTGGTGGCATCTATACATTCCTGGCAATACATGTGCTGAGTACCGTCGATTTCGAGACACTTCGATTTTTTGTCGCAAAAATGAATTGTCAGTGCCACTTTTTCAATCTTGTGGAGAAAATCTTTGTTTGCCTAATCGTTCATTTTTCGCGTTTGGCGCCATCTATACATGCCTGGCAATACATGTGCTGAGTACCGTCGATTTCGAGACACTTCAATTTTTTGGCGCAAAAATGAATTGTCAGTGCCACTTTTTCAATCTTGTGGAGAAAATCTTTGTTTGCCTAATCGTTCATTTTTCGCGTTTGGCGGCATCTATACATTCCTGGCAATACATGTGCTGAGTACCGTCGACTTCAAAACACTTCGATTTTTTGTCGCAAAAATGAATTGTCAGTGCCACTTTTTCAATGATGTGGAGAAAACCTTTGTTTGCCTAATCGTTCATTTTTCGCGTTTGGCGGCATCTATACATGCCTGGCAATACATTTGCTGAGTACCGTCGATTTCGAGACACTTCGATTTTTTGTCGCAAAAATGAATTGTCAGTGCCACTTTTTTAATCTTGTGGAGAAAATCTTTGTTTGCCTAATCGTTCATTTTTCGCGTTTGGCGGCATCTATACATGCCTGGCAATACATGTGCTGAGTACCGTCGATTTCGAGACACTTCGATTTTTTGGCGCAAGAATGAATTGTCAGTGCCACTTCTTCAATGATGTGGAGAAAATCTCTGATTGCCTAATCGTTCATTTTTTCGCGTTTGGCGGCATCTATACATGCCTGGCAATACATGTGCTGAGTGCCGTCGATTTCGAGACACTTCGATTTTTGTCGCAAAAATGAATTGTCAGTGCCACTTTTTCACTGATGTGGAGAAAATCTTTGTTTGCCTAATCGTTCATTTTTCGCGTTTGGCGGCATCTATACATGCCTGGCAATACATGTGCTGAGTACCGTCGATTTCCAGACACTTCAATTTTTTGTCGCAAAAATGAATTGTCAGTGCCACTTTTTCACTGATGTGGAGAAAATCTTTGTTTGCCTAATCGTTCATTTTTCGCGTTTGCCGGCATCTATACATGCCTGGCAATACATGTGCTGAGTACCGTCGATTTCGAGACACTTCGATTTTTTGTCGCAAAAATGAATTGTCAGTGCCACTTTTTCAATCATGTGGAGAAAATCTTTGATTGCCTAATCGTTCATTTTTCGCGTTTGGTGGCATCTATACATTCCTGGCAATACATGTGCTGAGTACCGTCGATTTCGAGACACTTCAATTTTTTGTCGCAAAAATGAATTGTCAGTGCCACTTTTTCAATCTTGTGGAGAAAATCTTTGATTGCCTAATCGTTCATTTTTCGCGTTTGGTGGCACCTATACATTCCTGGCAATACATGTGCTGAGTACCGTCGATTTCGAGACACTTCAATTTTTTGTCGCAAAAATGAATTGTCAGTGCCACTTTTTCAATCTTGTGGAGAAAATCTTTGTTTGCCTAATCGTTCATTTTTCGCGTTTGGCGCCATCTATACATGCCCGGCAATACATGTGCTGAGTACCGTCGATTTCGAGACACTTCAATTTTTTGGCGCAAAAATGAATTGTCAGTGCCACTTTTTCAATCATGTGGAGAAAATATTTGTTTGCCTAATCGTTCATTTTTCGCGTTTGGCGGCATCTATACATGCCTGGCAATACATGTGCTGACTACCGTCGATTTCGAGACACTTCGATTTTTTGTCGCAAAAATGAATTGTCAGTGCCACTTTTTCAATGATGTGGACAAAATAATTATTTGCCTAATTGTTCATTTTTCGCGTTTGGCGGCATCTATACATGCCTGGCAATACATGTGCTGAGTACCGTCGATTTCGAGACTATTCGATTTTTTGGCGCAAGAATAATTTGTCAGTGCCACTTCTTCAATGATGTGAAGAAAATCTCTGATTGCCTAATCGTTCATTTTTTCGCGTTTGGCGGCATCTATACATTCCTGGCAATACATGTGCTGAGTACCGTCGATTTCGAGACACTTCGATTTTTCGTCGCAAAAATGAATTGTCAGTGCCATTTTTTCAATGATGTGGAGAAAATCTTTGTTTGCCTAATCGTTCATTTTTCGCGTTTGGCGGCATCTATACATGCCTGGCAATACATGTGCTGAGTACCGTCGATTTCGACACACTTCGATTTTTTGTCGCAAAAATGATTGTCAGTGCCACTTTTTCCATCTTGTGGAGAAAATCTTTGTTTGCCTAATCATTCATTTTCCGCGTTTGGCGGCATCTATACATGCCTGGCAATACATGTGCTGAGTACCGTCGATTTCGAGACACTTCGATTTTTTGTCGCAAAAATGAATTGTCAGTGCCACTTTTTCAATCTTGTGGAGAAAATCTTTAATTGCCTTATCGTTCATTTTTCGCGTTTGGCGGCATCTATACATGCCTGGCAATACATGTGCTGAGTACCGTCGATTTCGAGACACTTCGATTTTCTGTCGCAAAAATGAATTGTCAGTGCCACTTTTTCAATGATGTGGACAAAATAATTATTTGCCTAATTGTTCATTTTTCGCGTTTGGCGGCATCTATAGATGCCTGGCAATACATGTGCTGAGTACCGTCGATTTCGAGACTATTCGATTTTTTGGCGCAAGAATAATTTGTCAGTGCCACTTCTTCAATGATGTGGAGAAAATCTCTGATTGCCTAATCGTTCATTTTTTCGCGTTTGGCGGCATCTATACATGCCTGGCAATACATGTGCTGAGTGCCGTCGATTTCGAGACACTTCGTTTTTTGTCGCAAAAATGAATTGTCAGTGCCACTTTTTCAATCTTGTGGAGAAAATCTTTGATTGCCTAATCGTTGATTTTTCTCGTTTTGCGGCATCTATACATGCCTGGGAATATATGTGCTGAGTACCATCGATTTCGAGACACTTCGATTTTTTGTCGCAAAAATGAATTGTCAGTGCCACTTTTTCAATCTTGTGGAGAAAATCTTTGTTTGCCTAATCGTTTATTTTTCGCGTTTGGCGCCATCTATACATGCCTGGCAATACATGTGCTGAGTACCGTCGATTTCGAGACACTTCAATTTTTTGTGGCAAAAATGAATTGTCAGTGCCAGTTTTTCAATCTTGTGGAGAAAATCTTTGTTTGCCTAATCGTTCATTTTTCGCGTTTGGCGGCATCTATACATGCCTCGCAATACATGTGCTGAGTACCGTCGATTTCGAGACACTTCGATTTTTTGTCGCAAAAATGAATTGTCAGTGCCACTTTTTCAATCTTGTGGAGAAAATCTTTAATTGCCTTATCGTTCATTTTTCGCGTTTGGCGGCATCTATACATGCCTGGCAATACATGTGCTGAGTACCGTCGATTTCGAGGCACTTCGATTTTTGTCGCAAAAATGAATTGTCAGTGCCACTTTTTCAATGATGTGGAGAAAATCTTTGATTGCCTAATCGTTCATTTTTCGCGTTTGGTGGCACCTTTACATTCCTGGCAATACATGTGCTGAGTACCGTCGATTTCGAGACACTTCGATTTTTTGTCGCAAAAATGAATTGTCAGTGCCACTTTTTCAATCTTGTGGAGAAAATCTTTGTTTGCCTAATCGTTCATTTTTCGCGTTTGGCGCCATCTATACATGCCTGGCAATACATGTGCTGAGTACCGTTGATTTCGAGACACTTCAATTTTTTGGCGCAAAAATGAATAGTCAGTGCCACTTTTTCAATCTTGTGGAGAAAATCTTTGTTTGCCTAATCGTTCATTTTTCGCGTTTGGCGGCATCTATACATGCCTGGCAATACATGTGCTGAGTACCGTCGATTTCGAGACACTTCGATTTTTTGTCGCAAAAATGAATTGTCAGTGCCACTTTTTCAATGATGTGGAGAAAATAACTGTTTGCCTAATTGTTCATTTTTCGCGTTTGGCGGCATCTATACATGCCTGGCAATACATGTGCTGAGTACCGTCGATTTCGAGACACTTCGATTTTTTGTCGCAAAAATGAATTGTCAGTATCACTTTTTCAATCTTGTGGAGAAAATGTTTGTTTGTTTAATCGTTCATTTTTCGAGTTTGGCGACATCTATACATGCCTGGCAATACATGTGCTGAGTACCGTCGATTTCGAGACACTTCGATTTTTTGTCGCAAAAATGAATTGTCAGTATCACTTTTTCAATGATGTGGAGAAAATAACTGTTTGCCTAATTGTTCATTTTTCGCGTTTGGCGACATCTATACATGCCTGGCAATACATGTGCTGAGTACCGTCGACTTCAAAACACTACGATTTTTTGTCGCAAAAATGAATTGTCAGTGCCACTTTTTCAATGATGTGGAGAAAACCTTTGTTTGCCTAATCGTTCATTTTTCGCGTTTGGCGGCATCTATACATGCCTGGCAATACATTTGCTGAGTACCGTCGATTTCGAGACACTTCGATTTTTTGTCGCAAAAATGAATTGTCAGTGCCACTTTTTTAATCTTGTGGAGAAAATCTTTGTTTGCCTAATCGTTCATTTTTCGCGTTTGGCGGCATCTATACATGCCTGGCAATACATGTGCTGAGTACCGTCGATTTCGAGACACTTCGATTTTTTGGCGCAAGAATGAATTGTCAGTGCCACTTCTTCAATGATGTGGAGAAAATCTCTGATTGCCTAATCGTTCATTTTTCGCGTTTGGCGGCATCTATACATGCCTGGCAATACATTTGCTGAGTACCGTCGATTTCGAGACACTTCGATTTTTTGTCGCAAAAATGAATTGTCAGTGCCACTTTTTCAATCTTGTGGAGAAAATCTTTGATTGCCTAATCGTTGATTTTTCTCGTTTTGCGGCATCTATACATGCCTGGGAATATATGTGCTGAGTACCATCGATTTCGAGAGACTTCGATTTTTTGTCGCAAAAATGAATTGTCAGTGCCACTTTTTCAATCTTGTGGAGAAAATCTTTAATTGCCTTATCGTTCATTTTTCGCGTTTGGCGGCATCTATACATGCCTGGCAATACATGTGCTGAGTACCGTCGATTTCGAGACACTTCGATTTTTTGTCGCAAAAATGAATTGTCAGTGCCACTTTTTCAATGATGTGGACAAAATAATTATTTGCCTAATTGTTCATTTTTCGCGTTTGGCGGCATCTATAATGCCTGGCAATACATGTGCTGAGTACCGTCGATTTCGAGACTATTCGATTTTTTGGCGCAAGAATAATTTGTCAGTGCCACTTCTTCAATGATGTGGAGAAAATCTCTGATTGCCTAATCGTTCATTTTTTCGCGTTTGGCGGCATCTATACATGCCTGGCAATACATGTGCTGAGTGCCGTCGATTTCGAGACACTTCGTTTTTTGTCGCAAAAATGAATTGTCAGTGCCACTTTTTCAATCATGTGGAGAAAATCTTTGATTGCCTAATCGTTGATTTTTCTCGTTTTGCGGCATCTATACATGCCTGGGAATATATGTGCTGAGTACCATCGATTTCGAGACACTTCGATTTTTTGTCGCAAAAATGAATTGTCAGTGCCACTTTTTCAATCTTGTGGAGAAAATCTTTGTTTGCCTAATCGTTTATTTTTCGCGTTTGGCGCCATCTATACATGCCTGGCAATACATGTGCTGAGTACCGTCGATTTCGAGACACTTCAATTTTTTGTCGCAAAAATGAATTGTCAGTGCCAGTTTTTCAATCTTGTGGAGAAAATCTTTGTTTGCCTAATCGTTCATTTTTCGCGTTTGGCGGCATCTATACATGCCTCGCAATACATGTGCTGAGTACCGTCGATTTCGAGACACTTCGATTTTTTGTCGCAAAAATGAATTGTCAGTGCCACTTTTTCAATCTTGTGGAGAAAATCTTTAATTGCCTTATCGTTCATTTTTCGCGTTTGGCGGCATCTATACATGCCTGGCAATACATGTGCTGAGTACCGTCGATTTCGAGGCACTTCGATTTTTGTCGCAAAAATGAATTGTCAGTGCCACTTTTTCAATGATGTGGAGAAAATCTTTGATTGCCTAATCGTTCATTTTTCGCGTTTGGTGGCACCTTTACATTCCTGGCAATACATGTGCTGAGTACCGTCGATTTCGAGACACTTCGATTTTTTGTCGCAAAAATGAATTGTCAGTGCCACTTTTTCAATCTTGTGGAGAAAATCTTTGTTTGCCTAATCGTTCATTTTTCGCGTTTGGCGCCATCTATACATGCCTGGCAATACATGTGCTGAGTACCGTCGATTTCGAGACACTTCAATTTTTTGGCGCAAAAATGAATAGTCAGTGCCACTTTTTCAATCTTGTGGAGAAAATCTTTGTTTGCCTAATCGTTCATTTTTCGCGTTTGGCGGCATCTATACATGCCTGGCAATACATGTGCTGAGTACCGTCGATTTCGAGACACTTCGATTTTTTGTCGCAAAAATGAATTGTCAGTGCCACTTTTTCAATGATGTGGAGAAAATAGCTGTTTGCCTAATTGTTCATTTTTCGCGTTTGGCGGCATCTATACATGCCTGGCAATACATGTGCTGAGTACCGTCGATTTCGAGACACTTCGATTTTTTGTCGCAAAAATGAATTGTCAGTATCACTTTTTCAATCTTGTGGAGAAAATGTTTGTTTGTTTAATCGTTCATTTTTCGAGTTTGGCGACATCTATACATGCCTGGCAATACATGTGCTGAGTACCGTCGATTTCGAGACACTTCGATTTTTTGTCGCAAAAATGAATTGTCAGTATCACTTTTTCAATGATGTGGAGAAAATAACTGTTTGCCTAATTGTTCATTTTTCGCGTTTGGCGACATCTATACATGCCTGGCAATACATGTGCTGAGTACCGTCGACTTCAAAACACTTCGATTTTTTGTCGCAAAAATGAATTGTCAGTGCCACTTTTTCAATGATGTGGAGAAAACCTTTGTTTGCCTAATCGTTCATTTTTCGCGTTTGGCGGCATCTATACATGCCTGGCAATACATTTGCTGAGTACCGTCGATTTCGAGACACTTCGATTTTTTGTCGCAAAAATGAATTGTCAGTGCCACTTTTTTAATCTTGTGGAGAAAATCTTTGTTTGCCTAATCGTTCATTTTTCGCGTTTGGCGGCATCTATACATGCCTGGCAATACATGTGCTGAGTACCGTCGATTTCGAGACACTTCGATTTTTTGGCGCAAGAATGAATTGTCAGTGCCACTTCTTCAATGATGTGGAGAAAATCTCTGATTGCCTAATCGTTCATTTTTCGCGTTTGGCGGCATCTATACATGCCTGGCAATACATTTGCTGAGTACCGTCGATTTCGAGACACTTCGATTTTTTGTCGCAAAAATGAATTGTCAGTGCCACTTTTTCAATCTTGTGGAGAAAATCTTTGATTGCCTAATCGTTGATTTTTCTCGTTTTGCGGCATCTATACATGCCTGGGAATATATGTGCTGAGTACCATCGATTTCGAGAGACTTCGATTTTTTGTCGCAAAAATGAATTGTCAGTGCCACTTTTTCACTGATGTGGAGAAAATCTTTGTTTGCCTAATCGTTCATTTTTCGCGTTTGGCGCCATCTATACATGCCTGGCAATACATGTGCTGAGTACCGTCGATTTCGAGACACTTCAATTTTTTGGCGCAAAAATGAATAGTCAGTGCCACTTTTTCAATCTTGTGGAGAAAATCTTTGTTTGCCTAATCGTTCATTTTTCGCGTTTGGCGGCATCTATACATGCCTGGCAATACATGTGCTGAGTACCGTCGATTTCGAGACACTTCGATTTTTTGTCGCAAAAATGAATTGTCAGTGCCACTTTTTCAATCTTGTGGAGAAAATCTTTGTTTGCCTAATCGTTCATTTTTCGCGTTTGGCGCCATCTATACATGCCTGGCAATACATGTGCTGAGTACCGTCGATTTCGAGACACTTCAATTTTTTGGCGCAAAAATGAATTGTCAGTGCCACTTTTTCAATCTTGTGGAGAAAATCTTTGTTTGCCTAATCGTTCATTTTTCGCGTTTGGCGGCATCTATACATGCCTGGCAATACATGTGATGAGCACCGTCGATTTCGAGACACTTCGATTTTTTGTCGCAAGAATGAATTGTCAGTGCCACTTTTTCAACGATGTGGAGAAAATCTTTGTTTGCCTAATCGTTCATTTTTCGCGTTTGGCGGCATCTATACATTCCTGGCAATACATGTGCTGAGTACCGTCGATTTCGAGACACTTCGATTTTTCGTCGCAAAAATGAATTGTCAGTGCCATTTTTTCAATGATGTGGAGAAAATCTTTGTTTGCCTAATCGTTCATTTTTCGCGTTTGGCGGCATCTATACATGCCTGGCAATACATGTGCTGAGTACCGTCGATTTCGACACACTTCGATTTTTTGTCGCAAAAATGAATTGTCAGTGCCACTTTTTCCATCTTGTGGAGAAAATCTTTGTTTGCCTAATCGTTCATTTTCCGCGTTTGGCGGCATCTATACATGCCTGGCAATACATGTGCTGAGTACCGTCGATTTCGAGACACTTGGTTTTTTTGTCGCAAGAATGAATTGTCAGTGCCAGTTTTTCAATCTTGTGGAGAAAATCTTTGTTTGCCTAATCGTTCATTTTTCGCGTTTGGCGGCATCTATACATGCCTCGCAATACATGTGCTGAGTACCGTCGATTTCGAGACACTTCGATTTTTTGTCGCAAAAATGAATTGTCAGTGCCACTTTTTCAATCTTGTGGAGAAAATATTTAATTGCCTTATCGTTCATTTTTCGCGTTTGGCGGCATCTATACATGCCTGGCAATACATGTGCTGAGTACCGTCGATCTCGAGGCACTTCGATTTTTGTCGCAAAATTGAATTGTCAGTGCCACTTTTTCAATGATGTGGAGAAAATCTTTGATTGCCTAATCGTTCATTTTTCGCGTTTGGTGGCACCTATACATTCCTGGCAATACATGTGCTGAGTACCGTCGATTTCGAGACACTTCGATTTTTTGGCGCAAGAATGAATTGTCAGTGCCACTTCTTCAATGATGTGGAGAAAATCTCTGATTGCCTAATCGTTCATTTTTTCGCGTTTGGCGGCATCTATACATGCCTGGCAATACATGTGCTGAGTGCCGTCGATTTCGAGACACTTCGATTTTTGTCGCAAAAATGAATTGTCAGTGCCACTTTTTCAATCTTGTGGAGAAAATCTTTGATTGCCTGATCGTTGATTTTTCTCGTTTTGCGGCATCTATACATGCCTGGGAATATATGTGCTGAGTACCATCGATTTCGAGAGACTTCGATTTTTTGTCGCAAAAATGAATTGTCAGTGCCACTTTTTCACTGATGTGGAGAAAATCTTTGTTTGCCTAATCGTTCATTTTTCGCGTTTGGCGGCATCTATACATGCCTGGCAATACATGTGCTGAGTACCGTCGATTTCGAGACACTTCAATTTTTTGTCGCAAAAATGAATTGTCAGTGCCACTTTTTCACTGATGTGGAGAAAATCTTTGTTTGCCTAATCGTTCATTTTTCGCGTTTGCCGGCATCTATACATGCCTGGCAATACATGTGCTGAGTACCGTCGATTTCGAGACACTTCGATTTTTTGTCGCAAAAATGAATTGTCAGTGCCACTTTTTCACTGATGTGGAGAAAATCTTTGTTTGCCTAATCGTTCATTTTTCGCGTTTGGCAGCATCTATACATGCCTGGCAATACATGTGCTGAGTACCGTCGATTTCGAGACACTTCGATTTTTTGTCGCAAAAATGAATTGTCAGTGCCACTTTTTCAACGATGTGGAGAAAATCTTTGCCTAATCGTTCATTTTTCGCGTTTGGCGGCATCTCTACATTCCTGGCAATACATGTGCTGAGTACCGTCGATTTCGAGACACTTCGATTTTTCGTCGCAAAAATGAATTGTCAGTGCCACTTTTTCAATGATGTGGAGAAAATCTTTGTTTGCCTAATCGTTCATTTTCCGCGTTTGGCGGCATCTATACATGCCTGGCAATACATGTGCTGAGTACCGTCGATTTCGAGACACTTCGATTTTTTGTCGCAAAAATGAATTGTCAGTGCCACTTTTTCAATCTTGTGGAGAAAATCTTTGTGTGCCTAATCGTTCATTTTTCGCGTTTGGCGGCATCTATACATGCCTGGCAATACATGTGCTGAGTACTGTCGATTTCGAGACACTTGGTTTTTTTGTCGCAAAAATGAATTGTCAGTGCCACTTTTTCAATCTTGTGGAGAAAATCTTTGTTTGCCTAATGGTTCATTTTTCGCGTTTGGCGGCATCTATACATGCCTGGCAATACATGTGCTGAGTACCGTCGATTTCGAGACACTTCGATTTTTTGTTGCAAAAATAAATTGTCAGTGCCACTTTTTCAATGATGTGGAGAAAATCATTGTTTGCCTAATCGTTCATTTTTCGCGCTTGGCGGCATCTATACATGCCTGGCAATACATGTGCTGAGTACCGTCGATTTCGAGACACTTCGATTTTTTGTCGCAAAAATGAATTGTCAGTATCACTTTTTCAATCTTGTGGAGAAAATGTTTGTTTGTTTAATCGTTCATTTTTCGCGTTTGGCGACATCTATACATGCCTGGCAATACATGTGCTGAGTACGGTCGATTTCGAGACACTTCGATTTTTGTCGCAGAAATGAATTGTCAGTGCCACTTTTTTAATCTTGTGGAGAAAATCTTTGTTTGCCTAATCGTTCATTTTTCGCGTTTGGCGGCATCTATACATGCCTGGCAATACATGTGCTGAGTACCGTCGATTTCGAGACACTTCGATTTTTTGGCGCAAAAATGAATTGTCAGTGCCACTTTTTCAATCTTGTGGAGAAAATCTTTGTTTGCCTAATCGTTCATTTTTCGCGTTTGGCGGCATCTATACATGCCTGGCTATTCATGTGATGAGTACCGTCGATTTCGAGACACTTCGATTTTTTGTCGCAAAAATGAATTGTCAGTGCCACTTTTTCAACGATGTGGAGAAAATCTTTGTTTGCCTAATCGTTCATTTTTCGCGTTTGGCGGCATCTCTACATTCCTGGCAATACATGTGCTGAGTACCGTCGATTTCGAGACACTTCGATTTTTTGTCGTAAAAATGAATTGTCAGTGCCACTTTTTCAATCTTGTGGAGAAAATCTTTGTTTGCCTAATCGTTCATTTTTCGCGTTTGGCGGCATCTATACATGCCTGGCAATACATGTGCTGAGTACCGTCGATTTCGAGACACTTGGTTTTTTGTCGCAAAAATGAATTGTCAGTGCCACTTTTTCACTGATGTGGAGAAAATTTTTTTTTGGCTTATCGTTCATTTTTCGCGTTTGGCGGCATCTATACAAGCCTGGCAATACATGTGCTGAGTACCGTCGATTTCGAGACACTTCGATTTTTTGTCGCAAAAAGGAATTGTCAGTGCCACTTTTTCAATCTTGTGGAGAAAATCTTTAATTGCCTTATCGTTCATTTTTCGCGTTTGGCGGCATCTATACATGCCTGGCAATACATGTGCTGAGTACCGTCGATTTCGAGACACTTCAATTTTTTGGCGCAAAAATGAATTGTCAGTGCCACTTTTTCAATCTTGTGGAGAAAATCTTTGTTTGGCTAATCGTTCATTTTTCGCGTTTGGCGGCATCTATACATGCCTGGCTATTCATGTGATGAGTACCGTCGATTTCGAGACACTTCGATTTTTTGTCGCAAAAATGAATTGTCAGTGCCACTTTTTCAACGATGTGGAGAAAATCTTTGCCTAATCGTTCATTTTTCGCCTTTGGCGGCATCTCTACATTCCTGGCAATACATGTGCTGAGTACCGTCGATTTCGAGACACTTCGATATTTCGTCGCAAAAATGAATTGTCAGTGCCACTTTTTCAATGATGTGGGGAAAATCTTTGTTTGCCTAATCGTTCATTTTTCGCGTTTGGCGGCATCTATACATGCCTGGCAATACATGTGCTGAGTACCGTCGATTTCGAGACACTTCGATCTTTTGGCGCAAAAATGAATTGTCAGTGCCACTTTTTCAATCTTGTGGAGAAAATCTTTGTTTGCCTAATCGTTCATTTTTCGCGTTTGGCGGCATCTACACATGCCTGGCTATTCATGTGATGAGTACCGTCGATTTCGAGACACTTGGTTTTTTTGTCGCAAAAATGAATTGTCAGTGCCACTTTTTCAACGATGTGGAGAAAATCTTTGTTTGCCTAATCGTTCATTTTTCGCGTTTGGCGGCATCTCTACATTCCTGGCAATACATGTGCTGAGTACCGTCGATTTCGAGACACTTCGATTTTTCGTCGCAAAAATGAATTGTCAGTGCCACTTTTTCAATGATGTGGAGAAAATCTTTGTTTGCCTAATCGTTCATTTTTCGCGTTTGGCGGCATCTATACATGCCTGGCAATACATGTGCTGAGTACCGTCGATTTCGAGACACTTCGATTTTTTGTCGTAAAAATGAATTGTCAGTGCCACTTTTTCAATCTTGTGGAGAAAATCTTTGTTTGCCTAATCGTTCATTTTTCGCGTTTGGCGGCATCTATACATGCCCGGCAATACATGTGCTGAGTACCGTCGATTTCGAGACACTTGGTTTTTTTGTCGCAAAAATGAATTGTCAGTGCCACTTTTTCACTGATGTGGAGAAAATCTTTGTTTGCCTAATCGTTCATTTTTCGCGTTTGGCGGCATCTATACATGCCTGGCAATACATGTGCTGAGTACCGTCGATTTCGAGACACTTCGATTTTTTGTCGCAAAAATGAATTGTCAGTGCCACTTTTTCAATCTTGTGGAGAAAATCTTTAATTGCCTTATCGTTCATTTTTCGCGTTTGGCGGCATCTATACATGCCTGGCAATACATGTGCTGAGTACCGTCGATTTCGAGACACTTCAATTTTTTGGCGCAAAAATGAATTGTCAGTGCCACTTTTTCAATCTTGTGGAGAAAATCTTTGTTTGGCTAATCGTTCATTTTTCGCGTTTGGCGGCAGCTATACATGCCTGGCTATTCATGTGATGAGTACCGTCGATTTCGAGACACTTCGATTTTTTGTCGCAAAAATGAATTGTCAGTGCCACTTTTTCAACGATGTGGAGAAAATCTTTGCCTAATCGTTCATTTTTCGCCTTTGGCGGCATCTCTACATTCCTGGCAATACATGTGCTGAGTACCGTCGATTTCGAGACACTTCGATATTTCGTCGCAAAAATGAATTGTCAGTGCCACTTTTTCAATGATGTGGAGAAAATCTTTGTTTGCCTAATCGTTCATTTTTCGCGTTTGGCGGCATCTATACATGCCTGGCAATACATGTGCTGAGTACCGTCGATTTCGAGACACTTCGATTTTTTGTCGCAAAAATGAATTGTCAGTGCCACTTTTTCAATCTTGTGGAGAAAATCTTTGTTTGCCTAATCGTTCATTTTTCGCGTTTGGCGGCATCTATACATGCCTGGCAATACATGTGCTGAGTACTGTCGATTTCGAGACACTTGGTTTTTTTGTCGCAAAAATGAATTGTCAGTGCCACTTTTTCTATCTTGTGGAGAAAATCTTTGTTTGCCTAATCGTTCATTTTTCGCGTTTGGCGGCATCTATACATGCCTGGCAATACATGTGCTGAGTACCGTCGATTTCGAGACACTTCGATTTTTTGTTGCAAAAATAAATTGTCAGTGCCACTTTTTCAATTATGTGGAGAAAATCATTGTTTGCCTAATCGTTCATTTTTCGCGTTTGGCGGCATCTATACATGCCTGGCAATACATGTGCTGAGTACTGTCGATTTCGAGACACTTGGTTTTTTTGTCGCAAAAATGAATTGTCAGTGCCACTTTTTCAATCTTGTGGAGAAAATCTTTGTTTGCCTAATCGTTCATTTTTCGCGTTTGGCGGCATCTATACATGCCTGGCAATACATGTGCTGAGTACCGTCGATTTCGAGACACTTCGATTTTTTGTTGCAAAAATAAATTGTCAGTGCCACTTTTTCAATGATGTGGAGAAAATCATTGTTTGCCTAATCGTTCATTTTTCGCGTTTGGCGGCATCTATACATGCCTGGCAATACATGTGCTGAGTACCGTCGATTTCGAGACACTTCGATTTTTTGTCGCAAAAATGAATTGTCAGTGCCACTTTTTCAATCTTGTGGAGAAAATCTTTGTTTGCCTAATCGTTCATTTTTCGCGTTTGGCGGCATCTATACATGCCTGGCAATACATGTGCTGAGTACCGTCGATTTCGAGACACTTCGATTTTTTGTTGCAAAAATAAATTGTCAGTGCCACTTTTTCAATGATGTGGAGAAAATCATTGTTTGCCTAATCGTTCATTTTTCGCGTTTGGCGGCATCTATACATGCCTGGCAATACATGTGCTGAGTACCGTCGATTTCGAGACACTTCGATTTTTGTCGCAGAAATGAATTGTCAGTGCCTCATTTTTAATCTTGTGGAGAAAATCTTTGTTTGCCTAATCGTTCATTTTTCGCGTTTGGCGGCATCTATACATGCCTGGCAATACATGTGCTAAGTACCGTCGATTTCGAGACACTTCGATTTTTTGGCGCAAAAATGAATTGTCAGTGCCACTTTTTCAATCTTGTGGAGAAAATCTTTGTTTGCCTAATCGTTCATTTTTCGCGTTTGGCGGCATCTATACATGCCTGGCTATTCATGTGATGAGTACCGTCGATTTCGAGACACTTCGATTTTTTGTCGCAAAAATGAATTGTCAGTGCCACTTTTTCAACGATGTGGAGAAAATCTTTGTTTGCCTAATCGTTCATTTTTCGCGTTTGGCGGCATCTCTACATTCCTGGCAATACATGTGCTGAGTACCGTCGATTTCGAGACACTTCGATTTTTCGTCGCAAAAATGAATTGTCAGTGCCACTTTTTCAATGATGTGGAGAAAATCTTTGTTTGGCTCATCGTTCATTTTTCGCGTTTGGCGGCATCTATACATGCCTGGCAATACATGTGCTGAGTACCGTCGATTTCGAGACACTTCGATTTTTTGTCGCAAAAATGAATTGTCAGTGCCACTTTTTCAATCTTGTGGAGAAAATCTCTGTTTGATTAATCGTTCATTTTTCGCTTTTGGCGGCATCTATACATGCCTGACGAAAGGTGCGCGCGATTCTACCACTCCGCCACGGCTTCCCTACCACTCCGCCACTCCGCCACAGCGCGCGCATTAGATCCCATAGATGAGATGAATATTTACAATTAGTATCAGGGTTAAAATTATATTCGAGTGCTGATTGCCGTGCTATCGTTTGCTAACGAAGCTTTCCCTCAAGTCTAAATATTTTAAGGCAGTTTGTCGTGTGCGTATCGTGGCTACGCACGCTTATATCGCATTCCGTTTCTCTACCACGGCTGCGCTTTAAAACCACGGCGCTGCAGTTTTTGCTTTTCTTTTCTTTCTTCTTCTCCGCCCTTAAACTGGCTCTCTTAACTGTACTACACGCAGAGACAAAGAAACAGCGCGCGAATGCGATCCCATAGATGAGATGAATATATATATATATATATATATATATATATAGAAAACTATCAGTCATAGCTCTCGTAGTATAGCCCTCTGGGCCGTTTCCTTTTTTTTTTTCGAAAGTAGTCCTATTAGGGTTATTATAATTACACGAAGGTACTTCGCCCTCATCAGCAGCAGTCCTTGGTATAGTTATTCTGGCGGCTAGCTTCCCACGCTATGCGTGCCGCCATCGCACCTGGTTAAGCTTTTCCTAGACGCTAGAGCTATGCGTTGTCCGCGCAACCTTGAGCGATCGGAAAGCACGTTTCCCCCTCTTGGCCGCCGGCGGAGAAGGGATGCTTCGTTCCGGCCGCGAAGCTCTCCACATCTCTGTAAGGTGCCTTGTGGATGTCTCGCGCTGAAGATGCCCTCTCGGTGAGCGCATATTTCACCCCTCATCTTTTAAGAGGTCCAATACATACGAGCATTTGTCTAGCAAACCAGATTTTTTTCAAGGGAATTTTCCACGTCTCAGTAATTTCTCTCGTCGTATTCGAGTGCTGATTGCCGTGTTATAGTTTGTTAACGAAGCTTTCCCTCAAGTCTAAATATTTTAAGGCAGTTTTCCTAGCCTCTAAAGCCGCTCGAGTTCGCTCTTCTCCTTGAGCGGCCATTTTTCCTAGAAAGTATGCCTTCCAACTATTCTGCCCTTAAACTGGCTCTCTCAACTACTACACGCAGAGACAAAGCAACAGCGCGCGCATTAGATCCCATAGATGAGATGAATATTTACAATTAGTATCAGGGTTAAAATTATATTCGAGTGCTGATTGCCGTGCTATCGTTTGCTAACGAAGCTTTCCCTCAAGTCTAAATATTTTAAGGCAGTTTGTCGTGTGCGTATCGTGGCTACGCACGCTTATATCGCATTCCGTTTCTCTACCACGGCTGCGCTTTAAAACCACGGCGCTGCAGTTTTTGCTTTTCTTTTCTTTCTTCTTCTCCGCCCTTAAACTGGCTCTCTTAACTGTACTACACGCAGAGACAAAGAAACAGCGCGCGAATGCGATCCCATAGATGAGATGAATATATATATATATATATATATATATATATAGAAAACTATCAGTCATAGCTCTCGTAGTATAGCCCTCTGGGCCGTTTCCTTTTTTTTTTTTCGAAAGTAGTCCTATTAGGGTTATTATAATTACACGAAGGTACTTCGCCCTCATCAGCAGCAGTCCTTGGTATAGTTATTCTGGCGGCTAGCTTCCCACGCTATGCGTGCCGCCATCGCACCTGGTTAAGCTTTTCCTAGACGCTAGAGCTATGCGTTGTCCGCGCAACCTTGAGCGATCGGAAAGCACGTTTCCCCCTCTTGGCCGCCGGCGGAGAAGGGATGCTTCGTTCCGGCCGCGAAGCTCTCCACATCTCTGTAAGGTGCCTTGTGGATGTCTCGCGCTGAAGATGCCCTCTCGGTGAGCGCATATTTCACCCCTCATCTTTTAAGAGGTCCAATACATACGAGCATTTGTCTAGCAAACCAGATTTTTTTCAAGGGAATTTTCCACGTCTCAGTAATTTCTCTCGTCGTATTCGAGTGCTGATTGCCGTGTTATAGTTTGTTAACGAAGCTTTCCCTCAAGTCTAAATATTTTAAGGCAGTTTTCCTAGCCTCTAAAGCCGCTCGAGTTCGCTCTTCTCCTTGAGCGGCCATTTTTCCTAGAAAGTATGCCTTCCAACTATTCTGCCCTTAAACTGGCTCTCTCAACTACTACACGCAGAGACAAAGCAACAGCGCGCGCATTAGATCCCATAGATGAGATGAATATTTACAATTAGTATCAGGGTTAAAATTATATTCGAGTGCTGATTGCCGTGCTATCGTTTGCTAACGAAGCTTTCCCTCAAGTCTAAATATTTTAAGGCAGTTTGTCGTGTGCGTATCGTGGCTACGCACGCTTATATCGCATTCCGTTTCTCTACCACGGCTGCGCTTTAAAACCACGGCGCTGCAGTTTTTGCTTTTCTTTTCTTTCTTCTTCTCCGCCCTTAAACTGGCTCTCTTAACTGTACTACACGCAGAGACAAAGAAACAGCGCGCGAATGCGATCCCATAGATGAGATGAATATATATATATATATATATATATATATATAGAAAACTATCAGTCATAGCTCTCGTAGTATAGCCCTCTGGGCCGTTTCCTTTTTTTTTTTTTCGAAAGTAGTCCTATTAGGGTTATTATAATTACACGAAGGTACTTCGCCCTCATCAGCAGCAGTCCTTGGTATAGTTATTCTGGCGGCTAGCTTCCCACGCTATGCGTGCCGCCATCGCACCTGGTTAAGCTTTTCCTAGACGCTAGAGCTATGCGTTGTCCGCGCAACCTTGAGCGATCGGAAAGCACGTTTCCCCCTCTTGGCCGCCGGCGGAGAAGGGATGCTTCGTTCCGGCCGCGAAGCTCTCCACATCTCTGTAAGGTGCCTTGTGGATGTCTCGCGCTGAAGATGCCCTCTCGGTGAGCGCATATTTCACCCCTCATCTTTTAAGAGGTCCAATACATACGAGCATTTGTCTAGCAAACCAGATTTTTTTCAAGGGAATTTTCCACGTCTCAGTAATTTCTCTCGTCGTATTCGAGTGCTGATTGCCGTGTTATAGTTTGTTAACGAAGCTTTCCCTCAAGTCTAAATATTTTAAGGCAGTTTTCCTAGCCTCTAAAGCCGCTCGAGTTCGCTCTTCTCCTTGAGCGGCCATTTTTCCTAGAAAGTATGCCTTCCAACTATTCTGCCCTTAAACTGGCTCTCTCAACTACTACACGCAGAGACAAAGCAACAGCGCGCGCATTAGATCCCATAGATGAGATGAATATTTACAATTAGTATCAGGGTTAAAATTATATTCGAGTGCTGATTGCCGTGCTATCGTTTGCTAACGAAGCTTTCCCTCAAGTCTAAATATTTTAAGGCAGTTTGTCGTGTGCGTATCGTGGCTACGCACGCTTATATCGCATTCCGTTTCTCTACCACGGCTGCGCTTTAAAACCACGGCGCTGCAGTTTTTGCTTTTCTTTTCTTTCTTCTTCTCCGCCCTTAAACTGGCTCTCTTAACTGTACTACACGCAGAGACAAAGAAACAGCGCGCGAATGCGATCCCATAGATGAGATGAATATATATATATATATATATATATATATATATAGAAAACTATCAGTCATAGCTCTCGTAGTATAGCCCTCTGGGCCGTTTCCTTTTTTTTTTTTCGAAAGTAGTCCTATTAGGGTTATTATAATTACACGAAGGTACTTCGCCCTCATCAGCAGCAGTCCTTGGTATAGTTATTCTGGCGGCTAGCTTCCCACGCTATGCGTGCCGCCATCGCACCTGGTTAAGCTTTTCCTAGACGCTAGAGCTATGCGTTGTCCGCGCAACCTTGAGCGATCGGAAAGCACGTTTCCCCCTCTTGGCCGCCGGCGGAGAAGGGATGCTTCGTTCCGGCCGCGAAGCTCTCCACATCTCTGTAAGGTGCCTTGTGGATGTCTCGCGCTGAAGATGCCCTCTCGGTGAGCGCATATTTCACCCCTCATCTTTTAAGAGGTCCAATACATACGAGCATTTGTCTAGCAAACCAGATTTTTTTCAAGGGAATTTTCCACGTCTCAGTAATTTCTCTCGTCGTATTCGAGTGCTGATTGCCGTGTTATAGTTTGTTAACGAAGCTTTCCCTCAAGTCTAAATATTTTAAGGCAGTTTTCCTAGCCTCTAAAGCCGCTCGAGTTCGCTCTTCTCCTTGAGCGGCCATTTTTCCTAGAAAGTATGCCTTCCAACTATTCTGCCCTTAAACTGGCTCTCTCAACTACTACACGCAGAGACAAAGCAACAGCGCGCGCATTAGATCCCATAGATGAGATGAATATTTACAATTAGTATCAGGGTTAAAATTATATTCGAGTGCTGATTGCCGTGCTATCGTTTGCTAACGAAGCTTTCCCTCAAGTCTAAATATTTTAAGGCAGTTTGTCGTGTGCGTATCGTGGCTACGCACGCTTATATCGCATTCCGTTTCTCTACCACGGCTGCGCTTTAAAACCACGGCGCTGCAGTTTTTGCTTTTCTTTTCTTTCTTCTTCTCCGCCCTTAAACTGGCTCTCTTAACTGTACTACACGCAGAGACAAAGAAACAGCGCGCGAATGCGATCCCATAGATGAGATGAATATATATATATATATATATATATATATATAGAAAACTATCAGTCATAGCTCTCGTAGTATAGCCCTCTGGGCCGTTTCCTTTTTTTTTTTTCGAAAGTAGTCCTATTAGGGTTATTATAATTACACGAAGGTACTTCGCCCTCATCAGCAGCAGTCCTTGGTATAGTTATTCTGGCGGCTAGCTTCCCACGCTATGCGTGCCGCCATCGCACCTGGTTAAGCTTTTCCTAGACGCTAGAGCTATGCGTTGTCCGCGCAACCTTGAGCGATCGGAAAGCACGTTTCCCCCTCTTGGCCGCCGGCGGAGAAGGGATGCTTCGTTCCGGCCGCGAAGCTCTCCACATCTCTGTAAGGTGCCTTGTGGATGTCTCGCGCTGAAGATGCCCTCTCGGTGAGCGCATATTTCACCCCTCATCTTTTAAGAGGTCCAATACATACGAGCATTTGTCTAGCAAACCAGATTTTTTTCAAGGGAATTTTCCACGTCTCAGTAATTTCTCTCGTCGTATTCGAGTGCTGATTGCCGTGTTATAGTTTGTTAACGAAGCTTTCCCTCAAGTCTAAATATTTTAAGGCAGTTTTCCTAGCCTCTAAAGCCGCTCGAGTTCGCTCTTCTCCTTGAGCGGCCATTTTTCCTAGAAAGTATGCCTTCCAACTATTCTGCCCTTAAACTGGCTCTCTCAACTACTACACGCAGAGACAAAGCAACAGCGCGCGCATTAGATCCCATAGATGAGATGAATATTTACAATTAGTATCAGGGTTAAAATTATATTCGAGTGCTGATTGCCGTGCTATCGTTTGCTAACGAAGCTTTCCCTCAAGTCTAAATATTTTAAGGCAGTTTGTCGTGTGCGTATCGTGGCTACGCACGCTTATATCGCATTCCGTTTCTCTACCACGGCTGCGCTTTAAAACCACGGCGCTGCAGTTTTTGCTTTTCTTTTCTTTCTTCTTCTCCGCCCTTAAACTGGCTCTCTTAACTGTACTACACGCAGAGACAAAGAAACAGCGCGCGAATGCGATCCCATAGATGAGATGAATATATATATATATATATATATATATATATAGAAAACTATCAGTCATAGCTCTCGTAGTATAGCCCTCTGGGCCGTTTCCTTTTTTTTTTTTCGAAAGTAGTCCTATTAGGGTTATTATAATTACACGAAGGTACTTCGCCCTCATCAGCAGCAGTCCTTGGTATAGTTATTCTGGCGGCTAGCTTCCCACGCTATGCGTGCCGCCATCGCACCTGGTTAAGCTTTTCCTAGACGCTAGAGCTATGCGTTGTCCGCGCAACCTTGAGCGATCGGAAAGCACGTTTCCCCCTCTTGGCCGCCGGCGGAGAAGGGATGCTTCGTTCCGGCCGCGAAGCTCTCCACATCTCTGTAAGGTGCCTTGTGGATGTCTCGCGCTGAAGATGCCCTCTCGGTGAGCGCATATTTCACCCCTCATCTTTTAAGAGGTCCAATACATACGAGCATTTGTCTAGCAAACCAGATTTTTTTCAAGGGAATTTTCCACGTCTCAGTAATTTCTCTCGTCGTATTCGAGTGCTGATTGCCGTGTTATAGTTTGTTAACGAAGCTTTCCCTCAAGTCTAAATATTTTAAGGCAGTTTTCCTAGCCTCTAAAGCCGCTCGAGTTCGCTCTTCTCCTTGAGCGGCCATTTTTCCTAGAAAGTATGCCTTCCAACTATTCTGCCCTTAAACTGGCTCTCTCAACTACTACACGCAGAGACAAAGCAACAGCGCGCGCATTAGATCCCATAGATGAGATGAATATTTACAATTAGTATCAGGGTTAAAATTATATTCGAGTGCTGATTGCCGTGCTATCGTTTGCTAACGAAGCTTTCCCTCAAGTCTAAATATTTTAAGGCAGTTTGTCGTGTGCGTATCGTGGCTACGCACGCTTATATCGCATTCCGTTTCTCTACCACGGCTGCGCTTTAAAACCACGGCGCTGCAGTTTTTGCTTTTCTTTTCTTTCTTCTTCTCCGCCCTTAAACTGGCTCTCTTAACTGTACTACACGCAGAGACAAAGAAACAGCGCGCGAATGCGATCCCATAGATGAGATGAATATATATATATATATATATATATATATATAGAAAACTATCAGTCATAGCTCTCGTAGTATAGCCCTCTGGGCCGTTTCCTTTTTTTTTTTTCGAAAGTAGTCCTATTAGGGTTATTATAATTACACGAAGGTACTTCGCCCTCATCAGCAGCAGTCCTTGGTATAGTTATTCTGGCGGCTAGCTTCCCACGCTATGCGTGCCGCCATCGCACCTGGTTAAGCTTTTCCTAGACGCTAGAGCTATGCGTTGTCCGCGCAACCTTGAGCGATCGGAAAGCACGTTTCCCCCTCTTGGCCGCCGGCGGAGAAGGGATGCTTCGTTCCGGCCGCGAAGCTCTCCACATCTCTGTAAGGTGCCTTGTGGATGTCTCGCGCTGAAGATGCCCTCTCGGTGAGCGCATATTTCACCCCTCATCTTTTAAGAGGTCCAATACATACGAGCATTTGTCTAGCAAACCAGATTTTTTTCAAGGGAATTTTCCACGTCTCAGTAATTTCTCTCGTCGTATTCGAGTGCTGATTGCCGTGTTATAGTTTGTTAACGAAGCTTTCCCTCAAGTCTAAATATTTTAAGGCAGTTTTCCTAGCCTCTAAAGCCGCTCGAGTTCGCTCTTCTCCTTGAGCGGCCATTTTTCCTAGAAAGTATGCCTTCCAACTATTCTGCCCTTAAACTGGCTCTCTCAACTACTACACGCAGAGACAAAGCAACAGCGCGCGCATTAGATCCCATAGATGAGATGAATATTTACAATTAGTATCAGGGTTAAAATTATATTCGAGTGCTGATTGCCGTGCTATCGTTTGCTAACGAAGCTTTCCCTCAAGTCTAAATATTTTAAGGCAGTTTGTCGTGTGCGTATCGTGGCTACGCACGCTTATATCGCATTCCGTTTCTCTACCACGGCTGCGCTTTAAAACCACGGCGCTGCAGTTTTTGCTTTTCTTTTCTTTCTTCTTCTCCGCCCTTAAACTGGCTCTCTTAACTGTACTACACGCAGAGACAAAGAAACAGCGCGCGAATGCGATCCCATAGATGAGATGAATATATATATATATATATATATATATATATAGAAAACTATCAGTCATAGCTCTCGTAGTATAGCCCTCTGGGCCGTTTCCTTTTTTTTTTTTCGAAAGTAGTCCTATTAGGGTTATTATAATTACACGAAGGTACTTCGCCCTCATCAGCAGCAGTCCTTGGTATAGTTATTCTGGCGGCTAGCTTCCCACGCTATGCGTGCCGCCATCGCACCTGGTTAAGCTTTTCCTAGACGCTAGAGCTATGCGTTGTCCGCGCAACCTTGAGCGATCGGAAAGCACGTTTCCCCCTCTTGGCCGCCGGCGGAGAAGGGATGCTTCGTTCCGGCCGCGAAGCTCTCCACATCTCTGTAAGGTGCCTTGTGGATGTCTCGCGCTGAAGATGCCCTCTCGGTGAGCGCATATTTCACCCCTCATCTTTTAAGAGGTCCAATACATACGAGCATTTGTCTAGCAAACCAGATTTTTTTCAAGGGAATTTTCCACGTCTCAGTAATTTCTCTCGTCGTATTCGAGTGCTGATTGCCGTGTTATAGTTTGTTAACGAAGCTTTCCCTCAAGTCTAAATATTTTAAGGCAGTTTTCCTAGCCTCTAAAGCCGCTCGAGTTCGCTCTTCTCCTTGAGCGGCCATTTTTCCTAGAAAGTATGCCTTCCAACTATTCTGCCCTTAAACTGGCTCTCTCAACTACTACACGCAGAGACAAAGCAACAGCGCGCGCATTAGATCCCATAGATGAGATGAATATTTACAATTAGTATCAGGGTTAAAATTATATTCGAGTGCTGATTGCCGTGCTATCGTTTGCTAACGAAGCTTTCCCTCAAGTCTAAATATTTTAAGGCAGTTTGTCGTGTGCGTATCGTGGCTACGCACGCTTATATCGCATTCCGTTTCTCTACCACGGCTGCGCTTTAAAACCACGGCGCTGCAGTTTTTGCTTTTCTTTTCTTTCTTCTTCTCCGCCCTTAAACTGGCTCTCTTAACTGTACTACACGCAGAGACAAAGAAACAGCGCGCGAATGCGATCCCATAGATGAGATGAATATATATATATATATATATATATATATATAGAAAACTATCAGTCATAGCTCTCGTAGTATAGCCCTCTGGGCCGTTTCCTTTTTTTTTTTTCGAAAGTAGTCCTATTAGGGTTATTATAATTACACGAAGGTACTTCGCCCTCATCAGCAGCAGTCCTTGGTATAGTTATTCTGGCGGCTAGCTTCCCACGCTATGCGTGCCGCCATCGCACCTGGTTAAGCTTTTCCTAGACGCTAGAGCTATGCGTTGTCCGCGCAACCTTGAGCGATCGGAAAGCACGTTTCCCCCTCTTGGCCGCCGGCGGAGAAGGGATGCTTCGTTCCGGCCGCGAAGCTCTCCACATCTCTGTAAGGTGCCTTGTGGATGTCTCGCGCTGAAGATGCCCTCTCGGTGAGCGCATATTTCACCCCTCATCTTTTAAGAGGTCCAATACATACGAGCATTTGTCTAGCAAACCAGATTTTTTTCAAGGGAATTTTCCACGTCTCAGTAATTTCTCTCGTCGTATTCGAGTGCTGATTGCCGTGTTATAGTTTGTTAACGAAGCTTTCCCTCAAGTCTAAATATTTTAAGGCAGTTTTCCTAGCCTCTAAAGCCGCTCGAGTTCGCTCTTCTCCTTGAGCGGCCATTTTTCCTAGAAAGTATGCCTTCCAACTATTCTGCCCTTAAACTGGCTCTCTCAACTACTACACGCAGAGACAAAGCAACAGCGCGCGCATTAGATCCCATAGATGAGATGAATATTTACAATTAGTATCAGGGTTAAAATTATATTCGAGTGCTGATTGCCGTGCTATCGTTTGCTAACGAAGCTTTCCCTCAAGTCTAAATATTTTAAGGCAGTTTGTCGTGTGCGTATCGTGGCTACGCACGCTTATATCGCATTCCGTTTCTCTACCACGGCTGCGCTTTAAAACCACGGCGCTGCAGTTTTTGCTTTTCTTTTCTTTCTTCTTCTCCGCCCTTAAACTGGCTCTCTTAACTGTACTACACGCAGAGACAAAGAAACAGCGCGCGAATGCGATCCCATAGATGAGATGAATATATATATATATATATACATATATATATAGAAAACTATCAGTCATAGCTCTCGTAGTATAGCCCTCTGGGCCGTTTCCTTTTTTTTTTTTCGAAAGTAGTCCTATTAGGGTTATTATAATTACACGAAGGTACTTCGCCCTCATCAGCAGCAGTCCTTGGTATAGTTATTCTGGCGGCTAGCTTCCCACGCTATGCGTGCCGCCATCGCACCTGGTTAAGCTTTTCCTAGACGCTAGAGCTATGCGTTGTCCGCGCAACCTTGAGCGATCGGAAAGCACGTTTCCCCCTCTTGGCCGCCGGCGGAGAAGGGATGCTTCGTTCCGGCCGCGAAGCTCTCCACATCTCTGTAAGGTGCCTTGTGGATGTCTCGCGCTGAAGATGCCCTCTCGGTGAGCGCATATTTCACCCCTCATCTTTTAAGAGGTCCAATACATACGAGCATTTGTCTAGCAAACCAGATTTTTTTCAAGGGAATTTTCCACGTCTCAGTAATTTCTCTCGTCGTATTCGAGTGCTGATTGCCGTGTTATAGTTTGTTAACGAAGCTTTCCCTCAAGTCTAAATATTTTAAGGCAGTTTTCCTAGCCTCTAAAGCCGCTCGAGTTCGCTCTTCTCCTTGAGCGGCCATTTTTCCTAGAAAGTATGCCTTCCAACTATTCTGCCCTTAAACTGGCTCTCTCAACTACTACACGCAGAGACAAAGCAACAGCGCGCGCATTAGATCCCATAGATGAGATGAATATTTACAATTAGTATCAGGGTTAAAATTATATTCGAGTGCTGATTGCCGTGCTATCGTTTGCTAACGAAGCTTTCCCTCAAGTCTAAATATTTTAAGGCAGTTTGTCGTGTGCGTATCGTGGCTACGCACGCTTATATCGCATTCCGTTTCTCTACCACGGCTGCGCTTTAAAACCACGGCGCTGCAGTTTTTGCTTTTCTTTTCTTTCTTCTTCTCCGCCCTTAAACTGGCTCTCTTAACTGTACTACACGCAGAGACAAAGAAACAGCGCGCGAATGCGATCCCATAGATGAGATGAATATATATATATATATATATATATATATATATAGAAAACTATCAGTCATAGCTCTCGTAGTATAGCCCTCTGGGCCGTTTCCTTTTTTTTTTTTCGAAAGTAGTCCTATTAGGGTTATTATAATTACACGAAGGTACTTCGCCCTCATCAGCAGCAGTCCTTGGTATAGTTATTCTGGCGGCTAGCTTCCCACGCTATGCGTGCCGCCATCGCACCTGGTTAAGCTTTTCCTAGACGCTAGAGCTATGCGTTGTCCGCGCAACCTTGAGCGATCGGAAAGCACGTTTCCCCCTCTTGGCCGCCGGCGGAGAAGGGATGCTTCGTTCCGGCCGCGAAGCTCTCCACATCTCTGTAAGGTGCCTTGTGGATGTCTCGCGCTGAAGATGCCCTCTCGGTGAGCGCATATTTCACCCCTCATCTTTTAAGAGGTCCAATACATACGAGCATTTGTCTAGCAAACCAGATTTTTTTCAAGGGAATTTTCCACGTCTCAGTAATTTCTCTCGTCGTATTCGAGTGCTGATTGCCGTGTTATAGTTTGTTAACGAAGCTTTCCCTCAAGTCTAAATATTTTAAGGCAGTTTTCCTAGCCTCTAAAGCCGCTCGAGTTCGCTCTTCTCCTTGAGCGGCCATTTTTCCTAGAAAGTATGCCTTCCAACTATTCTGCCCTTAAACTGGCTCTCTCAACTACTACACGCAGAGACAAAGCAACAGCGCGCGCATTAGATCCCATAGATGAGATGAATATTTACAATTAGTATCAGGGTTAAAATTATATTCGAGTGCTGATTGCCGTGCTATCGTTTGCTAACGAAGCTTTCCCTCAAGTCTAAATATTTTAAGGCAGTTTGTCGTGTGCGTATCGTGGCTACGCACGCTTATATCGCATTCCGTTTCTCTACCACGGCTGCGCTTTAAAACCACGGCGCTGCAGTTTTTGCTTTTCTTTTCTTTCTTCTTCTCCGCCCTTAAACTGGCTCTCTTAACTGTACTACACGCAGAGACAAAGAAACAGCGCGCGAATGCGATCCCATAGATGAGATGAATATATATATATATATATATATATATATATAGAAAACTATCAGTCATAGCTCTCGTAGTATAGCCCTCTGGGCCGTTTCCTTTTTTTTTTTTCGAAAGTAGTCCTATTAGGGTTATTATAATTACACGAAGGTACTTCGCCCTCATCAGCAGCAGTCCTTGGTATAGTTATTCTGGCGGCTAGCTTCCCACGCTATGCGTGCCGCCATCGCACCTGGTTAAGCTTTTCCTAGACGCTAGAGCTATGCGTTGTCCGCGCAACCTTGAGCGATCGGAAAGCACGTTTCCCCCTCTTGGCCGCCGGCGGAGAAGGGATGCTTCGTTCCGGCCGCGAAGCTCTCCACATCTCTGTAAGGTGCCTTGTGGATGTCTCGCGCTGAAGATGCCCTCTCGGTGAGCGCATATTTCACCCCTCATCTTTTAAGAGGTCCAATACATACGAGCATTTGTCTAGCAAACCAGATTTTTTTCAAGGGAATTTTCCACGTCTCAGTAATTTCTCTCGTCGTATTCGAGTGCTGATTGCCGTGTTATAGTTTGTTAACGAAGCTTTCCCTCAAGTCTAAATATTTTAAGGCAGTTTTCCTAGCCTCTAAAGCCGCTCGAGTTCGCTCTTCTCCTTGAGCGGCCATTTTTCCTAGAAAGTATGCCTTCCAACTATTCTGCCCTTAAACTGGCTCTCTCAACTACTACACGCAGAGACAAAGCAACAGCGCGCGCATTAGATCCCATAGATGAGATGAATATTTACAATTAGTATCAGGGTTAAAATTATATTCGAGTGCTGATTGCCGTGCTATCGTTTGCTAACGAAGCTTTCCCTCAAGTCTAAATATTTTAAGGCAGTTTGTCGTGTGCGTATCGTGGCTACGCACGCTTATATCGCATTCCGTTTCTCTACCACGGCTGCGCTTTAAAACCACGGCGCTGCAGTTTTTGCTTTTCTTTTCTTTCTTCTTCTCCGCCCTTAAACTGGCTCTCTTAACTGTACTACACGCAGAGACAAAGAAACAGCGCGCGAATGCGATCCCATAGATGAGATGAATATATATATATATATATATATATATATATAGAAAACTATCAGTCATAGCTCTCGTAGTATAGCCCTCTGGGCCGTTTCCTTTTTTTTTTTTCGAAAGTAGTCCTATTAGGGTTATTATAATTACACGAAGGTACTTCGCCCTCATCAGCAGCAGTCCTTGGTATAGTTATTCTGGCGGCTAGCTTCCCACGCTATGCGTGCCGCCATCGCACCTGGTTAAGCTTTTCCTAGACGCTAGAGCTATGCGTTGTCCGCGCAACCTTGAGCGATCGGAAAGCACGTTTCCCCCTCTTGGCCGCCGGCGGAGAAGGGATGCTTCGTTCCGGCCGCGAAGCTCTCCACATCTCTGTAAGGTGCCTTGTGGATGTCTCGCGCTGAAGATGCCCTCTCGGTGAGCGCATATTTCACCCCTCATCTTTTAAGAGGTCCAATACATACGAGCATTTGTCTAGCAAACCAGATTTTTTTCAAGGGAATTTTCCACGTCTCAGTAATTTCTCTCGTCGTATTCGAGTGCTGATTGCCGTGTTATAGTTTGTTAACGAAGCTTTCCCTCAAGTCTAAATATTTTAAGGCAGTTTTCCTAGCCTCTAAAGCCGCTCGAGTTCGCTCTTCTCCTTGAGCGGCCATTTTTCCTAGAAAGTATGCCTTCCAACTATTCTGCCCTTAAACTGGCTCTCTCAACTACTACACGCAGAGACAAAGCAACAGCGCGCGCATTAGATCCCATAGATGAGATGAATATTTACAATTAGTATCAGGGTTAAAATTATATTCGAGTGCTGATTGCCGTGCTATCGTTTGCTAACGAAGCTTTCCCTCAAGTCTAAATATTTTAAGGCAGTTTGTCGTGTGCGTATCGTGGCTACGCACGCTTATATCGCATTCCGTTTCTCTACCACGGCTGCGCTTTAAAACCACGGCGCTGCAGTTTTTGCTTTTCTTTTCTTTCTTCTTCTCCGCCCTTAAACTGGCTCTCTTAACTGTACTACACGCAGAGACAAAGAAACAGCGCGCGAATGCGATCCCATAGATGAGATGAATATATATATATATATATATATATATATATAGAAAACTATCAGTCATAGCTCTCGTAGTATAGCCCTCTGGGCCGTTTCCTTTTTTTTTTTTCGAAAGTAGTCCTATTAGGGTTATTATAATTACACGAAGGTACTTCGCCCTCATCAGCAGCAGTCCTTGGTATAGTTATTCTGGCGGCTAGCTTCCCACGCTATGCGTGCCGCCATCGCACCTGGTTAAGCTTTTCCTAGACGCTAGAGCTATGCGTTGTCCGCGCAACCTTGAGCGATCGGAAAGCACGTTTCCCCCTCTTGGCCGCCGGCGGAGAAGGGATGCTTCGTTCCGGCCGCGAAGCTCTCCACATCTCTGTAAGGTGCCTTGTGGATGTCTCGCGCTGAAGATGCCCTCTCGGTGAGCGCATATTTCACCCCTCATCTTTTAAGAGGTCCAATACATACGAGCATTTGTCTAGCAAACCAGATTTTTTTCAAGGGAATTTTCCACGTCTCAGTAATTTCTCTCGTCGTATTCGAGTGCTGATTGCCGTGTTATAGTTTGTTAACGAAGCTTTCCCTCAAGTCTAAATATTTTAAGGCAGTTTTCCTAGCCTCTAAAGCCGCTCGAGTTCGCTCTTCTCCTTGAGCGGCCATTTTTCCTAGAAAGTATGCCTTCCAACTATTCTGCCCTTAAACTGGCTCTCTCAACTACTACACGCAGAGACAAAGCAACAGCGCGCGCATTAGATCCCATAGATGAGATGAATATTTACAATTAGTATCAGGGTTAAAATTATATTCGAGTGCTGATTGCCGTGCTATCGTTTGCTAACGAAGCTTTCCCTCAAGTCTAAATATTTTAAGGCAGTTTGTCGTGTGCGTATCGTGGCTACGCACGCTTATATCGCATTCCGTTTCTCTACCACGGCTGCGCTTTAAAACCACGGCGCTGCAGTTTTTGCTTTTCTTTTCTTTCTTCTTCTCCGCCCTTAAACTGGCTCTCTTAACTGTACTACACGCAGAGACAAAGAAACAGCGCGCGAATGCGATCCCATAGATGAGATGAATATATATATATATATATACATATATATATAGAAAACTATCAGTCATAGCTCTCGTAGTATAGCCCTCTGGGCCGTTTCCTTTTTTTTTTTTCGAAAGTAGTCCTATTAGGGTTATTATAATTACACGAAGGTACTTCGCCCTCATCAGCAGCAGTCCTTGGTATAGTTATTCTGGCGGCTAGCTTCCCACGCTATGCGTGCCGCCATCGCACCTGGTTAAGCTTTTCCTAGACGCTAGAGCTATGCGTTGTCCGCGCAACCTTGAGCGATCGGAAAGCACGTTTCCCCCTCTTGGCCGCCGGCGGAGAAGGGATGCTTCGTTCCGGCCGCGAAGCTCTCCACATCTCTGTAAGGTGCCTTGTGGATGTCTCGCGCTGAAGATGCCCTCTCGGTGAGCGCATATTTCACCCCTCATCTTTTAAGAGGTCCAATACATACGAGCATTTGTCTAGCAAACCAGATTTTTTTCAAGGGAATTTTCCACGTCTCAGTAATTTCTCTCGTCGTATTCGAGTGCTGATTGCCGTGTTATAGTTTGTTAACGAAGCTTTCCCTCAAGTCTAAATATTTTAAGGCAGTTTTCCTAGCCTCTAAAGCCGCTCGAGTTCGCTCTTCTCCTTGAGCGGCCATTTTTCCTAGAAAGTATGCCTTCCAACTATTCTGCCCTTAAACTGGCTCTCTCAACTACTACACGCAGAGACAAAGCAACAGCGCGCGCATTAGATCCCATAGATGAGATGAATATTTACAATTAGTATCAGGGTTAAAATTATATTCGAGTGCTGATTGCCGTGCTATCGTTTGCTAACGAAGCTTTCCCTCAAGTCTAAATATTTTAAGGCAGTTTGTCGTGTGCGTATCGTGGCTACGCACGCTTATATCGCATTCCGTTTCTCTACCACGGCTGCGCTTTAAAACCACGGCGCTGCAGTTTTTGCTTTTCTTTTCTTTCTTCTTCTCCGCCCTTAAACTGGCTCTCTTAACTGTACTACACGCAGAGACAAAGAAACAGCGCGCGAATGCGATCCCATAGATGAGATGAATATATATATATATATATATATATATATATAGAAAACTATCAGTCATAGCTCTCGTAGTATAGCCCTCTGGGCCGTTTCCTTTTTTTTTTTTCGAAAGTAGTCCTATTAGGGTTATTATAATTACACGAAGGTACTTCGCCCTCATCAGCAGCAGTCCTTGGTATAGTTATTCTGGCGGCTAGCTTCCCACGCTATGCGTGCCGCCATCGCACCTGGTTAAGCTTTTCCTAGACGCTAGAGCTATGCGTTGTCCGCGCAACCTTGAGCGATCGGAAAGCACGTTTCCCCCTCTTGGCCGCCGGCGGAGAAGGGATGCTTCGTTCCGGCCGCGAAGCTCTCCACATCTCTGTAAGGTGCCTTGTGGATGTCTCGCGCTGAAGATGCCCTCTCGGTGAGCGCATATTTCACCCCTCATCTTTTAAGAGGTCCAATACATACGAGCATTTGTCTAGCAAACCAGATTTTTTTCAAGGGAATTTTCCACGTCTCAGTAATTTCTCTCGTCGTATTCGAGTGCTGATTGCCGTGTTATAGTTTGTTAACGAAGCTTTCCCTCAAGTCTAAATATTTTAAGGCAGTTTTCCTAGCCTCTAAAGCCGCTCGAGTTCGCTCTTCTCCTTGAGCGGCCATTTTTCCTAGAAAGTATGCCTTCCAACTATTCTGCCCTTAAACTGGCTCTCTCAACTACTACACGCAGAGACAAAGCAACAGCGCGCGCATTAGATCCCATAGATGAGATGAATATTTACAATTAGTATCAGGGTTAAAATTATATTCGAGTGCTGATTGCCGTGCTATCGTTTGCTAACGAAGCTTTCCCTCAAGTCTAAATATTTTAAGGCAGTTTGTCGTGTGCGTATCGTGGCTACGCACGCTTATATCGCATTCCGTTTCTCTACCACGGCTGCGCTTTAAAACCACGGCGCTGCAGTTTTTGCTTTTCTTTTCTTTCTTCTTCTCCGCCCTTAAACTGGCTCTCTTAACTGTACTACACGCAGAGACAAAGAAACAGCGCGCGAATGCGATCCCATAGATGAGATGAATATATATATATATATATATATATATATATAGAAAACTATCAGTCATAGCTCTCGTAGTATAGCCCTCTGGGCCGTTTCCTTTTTTTTTTTTCGAAAGTAGTCCTATTAGGGTTATTATAATTACACGAAGGTACTTCGCCCTCATCAGCAGCAGTCCTTGGTATAGTTATTCTGGCGGCTAGCTTCCCACGCTATGCGTGCCGCCATCGCACCTGGTTAAGCTTTTCCTAGACGCTAGAGCTATGCGTTGTCCGCGCAACCTTGAGCGATCGGAAAGCACGTTTCCCCCTCTTGGCCGCCGGCGGAGAAGGGATGCTTCGTTCCGGCCGCGAAGCTCTCCACATCTCTGTAAGGTGCCTTGTGGATGTCTCGCGCTGAAGATGCCCTCTCGGTGAGCGCATATTTCACCCCTCATCTTTTAAGAGGTCCAATACATACGAGCATTTGTCTAGCAAACCAGATTTTTTTCAAGGGAATTTTCCACGTCTCAGTAATTTCTCTCGTCGTATTCGAGTGCTGATTGCCGTGTTATAGTTTGTTAACGAAGCTTTCCCTCAAGTCTAAATATTTTAAGGCAGTTTTCCTAGCCTCTAAAGCCGCTCGAGTTCGCTCTTCTCCTTGAGCGGCCATTTTTCCTAGAAAGTATGCCTTCCAACTATTCTGCCCTTAAACTGGCTCTCTCAACTACTACACGCAGAGACAAAGCAACAGCGCGCGCATTAGATCCCATAGATGAGATGAATATTTACAATTAGTATCAGGGTTAAAATTATATTCGAGTGCTGATTGCCGTGCTATCGTTTGCTAACGAAGCTTTCCCTCAAGTCTAAATATTTTAAGGCAGTTTGTCGTGTGCGTATCGTGGCTACGCACGCTTATATCGCATTCCGTTTCTCTACCACGGCTGCGCTTTAAAACCACGGCGCTGCAGTTTTTGCTTTTCTTTTCTTTCTTCTTCTCCGCCCTTAAACTGGCTCTCTTAACTGTACTACACGCAGAGACAAAGAAACAGCGCGCGAATGCGATCCCATAGATGAGATGAATATATATATATATATATACATATATATATAGAAAACTATCAGTCATAGCTCTCGTAGTATAGCCCTCTGGGCCGTTTCCTTTTTTTTTTTTCGAAAGTAGTCCTATTAGGGTTATTATAATTACACGAAGGTACTTCGCCCTCATCAGCAGCAGTCCTTGGTATAGTTATTCTGGCGGCTAGCTTCCCACGCTATGCGTGCCGCCATCGCACCTGGTTAAGCTTTTCCTAGACGCTAGAGCTATGCGTTGTCCGCGCAACCTTGAGCGATCGGAAAGCACGTTTCCCCCTCTTGGCCGCCGGCGGAGAAGGGATGCTTCGTTCCGGCCGCGAAGCTCTCCACATCTCTGTAAGGTGCCTTGTGGATGTCTCGCGCTGAAGATGCCCTCTCGGTGAGCGCATATTTCACCCCTCATCTTTTAAGAGGTCCAATACATACGAGCATTTGTCTAGCAAACCAGATTTTTTTCAAGGGAATTTTCCACGTCTCAGTAATTTCTCTCGTCGTATTCGAGTGCTGATTGCCGTGTTATAGTTTGTTAACGAAGCTTTCCCTCAAGTCTAAATATTTTAAGGCAGTTTTCCTAGCCTCTAAAGCCGCTCGAGTTCGCTCTTCTCCTTGAGCGGCCATTTTTCCTAGAAAGTATGCCTTCCAACTATTCTGCCCTTAAACTGGCTCTCTCAACTACTACACGCAGAGACAAAGCAACAGCGCGCGCATTAGATCCCATAGATGAGATGAATATTTACAATTAGTATCAGGGTTAAAATTATATTCGAGTGCTGATTGCCGTGCTATCGTTTGCTAACGAAGCTTTCCCTCAAGTCTAAATATTTTAAGGCAGTTTGTCGTGTGCGTATCGTGGCTACGCACGCTTATATCGCATTCCGTTTCTCTACCACGGCTGCGCTTTAAAACCACGGCGCTGCAGTTTTTGCTTTTCTTTTCTTTCTTCTTCTCCGCCCTTAAACTGGCTCTCTTAACTGTACTACACGCAGAGACAAAGAAACAGCGCGCGAATGCGATCCCATAGATGAGATGAATATATATATATATATATACATATATATATAGAAAACTATCAGTCATAGCTCTCGTAGTATAGCCCTCTGGGCCGTTTCCTTTTTTTTTTTTCGAAAGTAGTCCTATTAGGGTTATTATAATTACACGAAGGTACTTCGCCCTCATCAGCAGCAGTCCTTGGTATAGTTATTCTGGCGGCTAGCTTCCCACGCTATGCGTGCCGCCATCGCACCTGGTTAAGCTTTTCCTAGACGCTAGAGCTATGCGTTGTCCGCGCAACCTTGAGCGATCGGAAAGCACGTTTCCCCCTCTTGGCCGCCGGCGGAGAAGGGATGCTTCGTTCCGGCCGCGAAGCTCTCCACATCTCTGTAAGGTGCCTTGTGGATGTCTCGCGCTGAAGATGCCCTCTCGGTGAGCGCATATTTCACCCCTCATCTTTTAAGAGGTCCAATACATACGAGCATTTGTCTAGCAAACCAGATTTTTTTCAAGGGAATTTTCCACGTCTCAGTAATTTCTCTCGTCGTATTCGAGTGCTGATTGCCGTGTTATAGTTTGTTAACGAAGCTTTCCCTCAAGTCTAAATATTTTAAGGCAGTTTTCCTAGCCTCTAAAGCCGCTCGAGTTCGCTCTTCTCCTTGAGCGGCCATTTTTCCTAGAAAGTATGCCTTCCAACTATTCTGCCCTTAAACTGGCTCTCTCAACTACTACACGCAGAGACAAAGCAACAGCGCGCGCATTAGATCCCATAGATGAGATGAATATTTACAATTAGTATCAGGGTTAAAATTATATTCGAGTGCTGATTGCCGTGCTATCGTTTGCTAACGAAGCTTTCCCTCAAGTCTAAATATTTTAAGGCAGTTTGTCGTGTGCGTATCGTGGCTACGCACGCTTATATCGCATTCCGTTTCTCTACCACGGCTGCGCTTTAAAACCACGGCGCTGCAGTTTTTGCTTTTCTTTTCTTTCTTCTTCTCCGCCCTTAAACTGGCTCTCTTAACTGTACTACACGCAGAGACAAAGAAACAGCGCGCGAATGCGATCCCATAGATGAGATGAATATATATATATATATATACATATATATATAGAAAACTATCAGTCATAGCTCTCGTAGTATAGCCCTCTGGGCCGTTTCCTTTTTTTTTTTTCGAAAGTAGTCCTATTAGGGTTATTATAATTACACGAAGGTACTTCGCCCTCATCAGCAGCAGTCCTTGGTATAGTTATTCTGGCGGCTAGCTTCCCACGCTATGCGTGCCGCCATCGCACCTGGTTAAGCTTTTCCTAGACGCTAGAGCTATGCGTTGTCCGCGCAACCTTGAGCGATCGGAAAGCACGTTTCCCCCTCTTGGCCGCCGGCGGAGAAGGGATGCTTCGTTCCGGCCGCGAAGCTCTCCACATCTCTGTAAGGTGCCTTGTGGATGTCTCGCGCTGAAGATGCCCTCTCGGTGAGCGCATATTTCACCCCTCATCTTTTAAGAGGTCCAATACATACGAGCATTTGTCTAGCAAACCAGATTTTTTTCAAGGGAATTTTCCACGTCTCAGTAATTTCTCTCGTCGTATTCGAGTGCTGATTGCCGTGTTATAGTTTGTTAACGAAGCTTTCCCTCAAGTCTAAATATTTTAAGGCAGTTTTCCTAGCCTCTAAAGCCGCTCGAGTTCGCTCTTCTCCTTGAGCGGCCATTTTTCCTAGAAAGTATGCCTTCCAACTACTCGAAATCAGCAAAAACCGACTATCGCGGACAACATGAGTCTCTTTCCACGTAAGTGTGAGGCTCAGAGGAGGAGCTGTGGCGCTTGAAAGTAGCCTGGGGCCTGACGAACCAACCGACTGAGCTATCTTTCCGGGCAACATCGAAGGGTCACGAGTTCAAATCACCTGTTATGTTCCGTTTTTTTTTTTTTTTTTTTTTTTTTTTTTTCGTCCCTTTTTCTTTCTTTTTTTTTTCTTTCTTTTAATGTCTTTTCTTTTATTTTATCACTGTACGGGAACCCTCCTAAAAAAAAAAAAAAATAGATATATATCTTCAAATATGTAAGGCCTCACATGTGCAGGTCATAAATACGAGGTTCTCTAGCCGGGTGCCATCCATGCGGTATAACCGAGCTCAGATTGGTCCACCTTGACTGACCAAGTAGGGCACCACTGTAGGTTAAATGAGGCGTACAACTCCTGCGGGACCCGCCGTGGTTGCTCAGTGGTTATGGTGTTAGACTGCTGAGCACGAGGTCGCGGGATCGGACCCCGACCACGGCGGCCGCATTTCGATGGGGGCGAAATGCGAAAACACCCGTGTACTTAGAATTAAGTGCACGTTAAAGAACCCCAGGTGGTCGAAATTTTCGGAGTCCTCCACTACGGCGTGCATAATCAGAAAGTGGTTTTGTCACGTAAAACCCCATAAATTAATTTTTAATTTAACTCCTACGGGGACGGTAGAGTATCCGTCTCCAGTGCAAGAGGACCGTGATTCAAATCCCGGTGCCGCGCTATTCTCCACCGGAAAATACAAAAAAAAAAAACCGTGTGTTGAGAAAATTGCACAAACAGGCCTGGAGTGCGGCCTGATCCCGGTGACCAGAACCGGTAACGCACTCTCTCACCAGAGCAGGATTGGCCACCCTGGTGCAGTACTTGGCCACAACCTCCTATATGAATACAACAATCGAACCCCGGCCCTCAGTCCCCAGCAGCCGCGAAGCAACTGACCACGGCGGCGGTCAGATCTGTGACGCTGCAGAGGGTGCTAAGAATACCTGGCTCCGGACAGGCCGCCATTGGAATCTGAACCTGGCAACGTTTAACGTTAGAACGCTATCTAGTGAGGCGAGTCTAGCAGTGTTATTGGAGGAATTAGAGGGTAGTAAATGGGATATAATAGGACTCAGTGAGGTTAGGAGGACAAAAGAAGCATATACAGTGCTAAAAAGCGGGCATGTACTGTGTTACCGGGGCTTAGCGGAGAGACGAGAACTAGGAGTCGGATTCCTGATTAATAAGGAAATAGCTGGTAACATACAGGAATTCTATAGCATTAACGAGAGGGTGGCATGTCTTGTTGTGAAACTTAATAAGAGGTGCAAAATGAAGGTTGTACAGGTCTACGCTCCTACATCTAGTCATGATGACCAGGAAGTCGAAAGCTTTTATGAAGACGTAGAATCGGCGATGGGTAAAGTCAAAACAAAATACACTATACTGATGGGCGACTTCAATGCCAGGGTAGGCAAGAAGCAGGCTGGAGACAAGTCAGTGGGGGAATATGGCATAGGCTCTAGGAATAGCAGAGGAGAATTATTAGTAGAGTTTGCAGAACAGAATAATATGCGTATAATGAATACCTTTTTCCGCAAGCGGGTTAGCCGAAAGTGGACGTGGAGGAGCCCGAATGGTGAGACTAGAAATGAAATCGACTTCATACTCTGCGCGAACCCTGGCATCATTCAAGATGTAGACGTGCTCGGCAAGGTACGCTGCAGTGACCACAGGATGGTAAGAACTCGAATTAGCCTAGACTTGAGGAGGGAACGAAAGAAACTGGTACACAAGAAGCCAATCAATGAGTTAGCGGTAAGAGGGAAACTAGAGGAATTCCGGATCAAACTACAGAACAGGTATTCGGCTTTAACTCAGGAAGAGGACCTTAGTGTTGAAGCAATGAACGACAATCTCATGGGCATCATCAAGGAGTGCGCAATAGAAGTCGGTGGTAACGCCGTTAGGCAGGAAACCAGTAAGCTATCGCAGGAGACGAAAGATCTGATCAAGAAACGCCAATGTATGAAAGCCTCTAATCCTACAGCTAGAATAGAACTGGCAGAACTTTCTAAGTTAATCAACAAGCGTAAGACAGCGGACATCAGGAACTATAATATGGATAGAATTGAACAGGCTCTCAGGAAAGGAGGAAGCCTAAAAACAGTGAAGAAGAAACTAGGAATAGGCAAGAATCAGATGTGTGCGTTAAGAGACAAAGCCGGCAATATCGTTACTAATATGGACGAGATAGTTCAAGTGGCTGAGGAGTTCTATAGAGATTTATACAGTACCAGTGGCACCCACGACGATAGTGGAAGAGAGAATAGCCTAGAGGAATTCGAAATCCCACAGGTAACGCCAGAAGAAGTAAAGAAAGCCTTAGGAGCTATGCAAAGGGGGAAGGCAGCTGGGGAGGATCAGGTAACAGCAGATTTGTTGAAGGATGGTGGTCAGATTGTTCTAGAGAAACTGGCCACCCTGTATACGCAATGCCTCATAACCTCGAGCGTACCGGAATCTTGGAAGAACGCTAACATAATCCTAATACATAAGAAAGGGGACGCCAAAGACTTGAAAAATTATAGACCGATCAGCTTACTGTCCGTTGCCTACAAAGTATTTACTAAGGTAATCGCAAATAGAATCAGGAACACCTTAGACTTCTGTCAACCAAAGGACCAGGCAGGATTCCGTAAAGGCTACTCAACAATAGACCATATTCACACTATCAATCAAGTGATAGAGAAATGTGCAGAATATAACCAACCCTTATATATAGCTTTCATTGATTACGAGAAAGCGTTTGATTCAGTCGAAACCTCAGCAGTCATGGAGGCATTACGGAATCAGGGTGTAGATGAGCCATATGTAAAAATACTGGAAGATATCTATAGCGGCTCCACAGCCACCGTAGTCCTCCACAAAGAAAGCAACAAAATCCCTATAAAGAAAGGCGTCAGACAGGGAGATACGATATCTCCAATGCTATTCACAGCATGTTTACAGGAGGTATTCAGAGGCCTGGAGTGGGAAGAATTGGGGATAAAAGTTGATGGAGAATACCTTAGCAACTTGCGATTCGCTGATGATATTGCCTTGCTTAGTAACTCAGGAGACCAATTGCAATGCATGCTCACTGACCTGGAGAGACAAAGCAGAAGGGTGGGTCTGAAAATTAATCTGCAGAAAACTAAAGTACTGTTTAACAGTCTCGGAAGAGAACAGCAGTTTACGATAGGTAGCGAAACACTGGAAGTGGTAAGGGAATACATCTACTTAGGGCAGGTAGTGACCACGGATCCGGATCATGAGACTGAAATAACCAGAAGAATAAGAATGGGTTGGGGTGCGTTTGGCAGGCATTCTCAAATCATGAACAGTAGGTTGCCACTATCCCTCAAAAGGAAAGTGTACAACAGCTGTGTGTTACCAGTACTCACATATGGGGCAGAAACCTGGAGGCTTACGAAAAGGGTTCTGCTGAAATTGAGAACGACGCAACGAGCTATGGAAAGAAGAATGATGGGTGTAACGTTAAGGGATAAGAAAAGAGCAGATTGGGTGAGGCAACAAACGCGGGTAAACGACATCTTAGTTGAAATCAAGAAAAAGAAATGGGCATGGGCCGGACATGTAATGAGGAGGGAAGATAACCGATGGTCACTAAGAGCTACGGACTGGATTCCAAGAGAAGGGAAGCGTAGCAGGGGGCGGCAGAAAGTTAGGTGGGCAGATGACATTAAGACGTTTGCAGGGACAACATGGCCACAATTAGTACATGACCGGGGCAGTTGGAGAAGTATGGGAGAGGCCTTTGCCCTGCAGTGGGCGTAACTAGGCTGATGATGATGATGATACATGCCTGGCAATACATGTGCTGAGTACCGTCGATTTCGAGACACTTGGTTTTTTGTCGCAAAAATGAATTGTCAGTGCCACTTTTTCAATCTTGTGGAGAAAATCTTTGTTTGCCTAATCGTTCATTTTTCGCGTTTGGCGGCATCTATACATTCCTGGCAATACATGTGCTGAGTACCGTCGATTTCGAGACACTTCGATTTTTTTGTCGCAAAAATGAATTGTCAGTGCCACTTTTTCAATGATGTGGAGAAAATCTTTGTTTGCCTAATCGTTCATTTTTCGCGTTTTGCGGCATCTATACATGCCTGGCAATACATGTGCTGAGTACCGTCGATTTCGAGACACTTCGATTTTTTGTCGCAAAAATGAATTGTCAGTGCCACTTTTTTAATCTTGTGGAGAAAATCTATGTTTGCCTACTCGTTCATTTTTCGAGTTTGGCGACATCTATACATGCCTGGCAATACATGTGCTGAGTACCGTCGATTTCGAGACACTTCGATTTTTTGTCGCAAAAATGAATGGTCAGTGCCACTTTTTCAATGATGTGGAGAAAATCTTTGTTTGCCTAATCGTTCATTTTTCGCGTTTGGCGGCATCTATACATTCCTGGCAATACATGTGCTGAGTACCGTCGACTTCAAAACACTTCGATTTTTTGTCGCAAAAATGAATTGTCAGTGCCACTTTTTCAATGATGTGGAGAAAACCTTTGTTTGCCTAATCGTTCATTTTTCGCGTTTGGCGGCATCTATACATGCCTGGCAATACATTTGCTGAGTACCGTCGATTTCGAGACGCTTCGATTTTTTGTCGCAAAAATGAATTGTCAGTGCCACTTTTTTAATCTTGTGGAGAAAATCTTTGTTTGCCTAATCGTTCATTTTTCGCGTTTGGCGGCATCTATTCATGCATGGCAATACATGTGCTGAGTACCGTCGATTTCGAGACACTTCGATTTTTTGTCGCAAAAATGAATTGTCAGTATCACTTTTTCAATCTTGTGGAGAAAATGTTTGTTTGTTTAATCGTTCATTTTTCGCGTTTGGCGACATCTATACATGCGTGGCAATACATGTGCTGAGTACCGTCGATTTCGAGACACTTCGATTTTTGTCGCAGAAATGAATTGTCAGTGCCACATTTTTAATCTTGTGGAGAAAATCTTTGTTTGCCTAATCGTTCATTTTTCGCGTTTGGCGGCATCTATACATGCCTGGCAATACATGTGCTGAGTACCGTCGATTTCGAGACACTTCGATTTTTTGTCGCAAAAATGAATTGTCAGTGCCACTTTTTCAATCTTGTGGAGAAAATCTTTGTTTGCCTAATCGTTCATTTTTCGCGTTTGGCGGCATCTATACATGCCTGGCAATACATGTGCTGAGTACCGTCGATTTCGAGACACTTGGTTTTTTGTCGCAAAAATGAATTGTCAGTGCCACTTTTTCACTGATGTGGAGAAAATCTTTGTTTGCCTAATCGTTCATTTTTCGCGTTTGGCGGCATCTATACATGCCTGGCAATACATGTGCTGAGTACCGTCGATTTCGAGACACTTCGATTTTTTGTCGCAAAAATGAATTGTCAGTGCCACTTTTTCAATCTTGTGGAGAAAATCTTTGTTTGCCTAATCGTTCATTTTTCGCGTTTGGCGGCATCTATATATGCCTGGCAATACATGTGCTGAGTACTGTCGATTTCGAGACACTTGGTTTTTTTGTCGCAAAAATGAATTGTCAGTGCCACTTTTTCAATCTTGTGGAGAAAATCTTTGTTTGCCTAATCGTTCATTTTTCGCGTTTGGCGGCATCTATACATGCCTGGCAATACATGTGCTGAGTACCGTCGATTTCGAGACACTTCGATTTTTTGTCGCAAAAATGAATTGTCAGTATCACTTTTTCAATCTTGTGGAGAAAATGTTTGTTTGTTTAATCGTTCATTTTTCGCGTTTGGCGACATCTATACATGCCTGGCAATACATGTGCTGAGTACCGTCGATTTCGAGACACTTCGATTTATGTCGCAGAAATGAATTGTCAGTGCCACATTTTTAATCTTGTGGAGAAAATCTTTGTTTGCCTAATCGTTCATTTTTCGCGTTTGGCGGCATCTATACATGCCTGGCAATACATGTGCTGAGTACCGTCGATTTCGAGACACTTCGATTTTTTGGCGCAAAAATGAATTGTCAGTGCCACTTTTTCAATCTTGTGGAGAAAATCTTTGTTTGCCTAATCGTTCATTTTTCGCGTTTGGCGGCATCTATACATGCCTGGCTATTCATGTGATGAGTACCGTCGATTTCGAGACACTTCGATTTTTTGTCGCAAAAATGAAATGTCAGTGCCACTTTTTCAACGATGTGGAGAAAATCTTTGTTTGCCTAATCGTTCATTTTTCGCGTTTGGCGGCATCTCTACATTCCTGGCAATACATGTGCTGAGTACCGTCGATTTCGAGACACTTCGATTTTTGTCGCAGAAATGAATTGTCAGTGCCACATTTTTAATCTTGTGGAGAAAATCTTTGTTTGCCTAATCGTTCATTTTTCGCGTTTGGCGGCATCTATACATGCCTGGCAATACATGTGCTGAGTACCGTCGATTTCGAGACACTTCGATTTTTTGGCGCAAAAATGAATTGTCAGTGCCACTTTTTCAATCTTGTGGAGAAAATCTTTGTTTGCCTAATCGTTCATTTTTCGCGTTTGGCGGCATCTATACATGCCTGGCTATTCATGTGATGAGTACCGTCGATTTCGAGACACTTCGATTTTTTGTCGCAAAAATGAAATGTCAGTGCCACTTTTTCAACGATGTGGAGAAAATCTTTGTTTGCCTAATCGTTCATTTTTCGCGTTTGGCGGCATCTCTACATTCCTGGCAATACATGTGCTGAGTACCGTCGATTTCGAGACACTTCGATTTTTCGTCGCAAAAATGAATTGTCAGTGCCACTTTTTCAATGATGTGGAGAAAATCTTTGTTTGGCTCATCGTTCATTTTTCGCGTTTGGCGGCATCTATACATGCCTGGCAATACATGTGCTGAGTACCGTCGATTTCGAGACACTTCGATTTTTTGTCGCAAAAATGAATTGTCAGTGCCACTTTTTCAATCTTGTGGAGAAAATCTCTGTTTGCCTAATCGTTCATTTTTCGCGTTAGGCGGCATCTATACATGCCTGGCAATACATGTGCTGAGTACCGTCGATTTCGAGACACTTGGTTTTTTGTCGCAAAAATGAATTGTCAGTGCCACTTTTTCAATCTTGTGGAGAAAATCTTTGTTTGCCTAATCGTTAATTTTTCGCGTTTGGCGGCATCTATACATGCCTGGCAATACATGTGCTGAGTACCGTCGATTTCGAGACACTTCGACTTTTTGGCGCAAAAATGAATTGTCAGTGCCACTTTTTCACTGATGTGGAGAAAATCTTTGTTTGCCTAATCGTTCATTTTTCGCGTTTGGCGGCATCTATACATGCCTGGCAATACATGTGCCGAGTACCGTCGATTTCGAGACACATCGATTTTTTGTCGCAAAAATGAATTGTCAGTGCCACTTTTTCAATGATGTGGAGAAAATCTTTGATTGCCTAATCGTTCATTTTTCGCGTTTGGTGGCATCTATACATTCCTGGCAATACATGTGCTGAGTACCGTCGATTTCGAGACACTTCGATTTTTTGTCGCAAAAATGAATTGTCAGTGCCACTTTTTCAATCTTGTGGAGGAAATCTTTGTTTGCCTAATCGTTCATTTTTCGCGTTTGGCGCCATCTATACAAGCCTGGCAATACATGTGCCGAGTACCGTCGATATCGAGACACTTCGATTTTTTGTCGCAAAAATGAATTGTCAGTGCCACTTTTTCAATCTTGTGGAGAAAATCTTTGTTTGCCTAATCGTTCATTTTTCGCGTTTGGCGGCATCTATACATGCCTGGCAATACATGTGCTGAGTACCGTCGATTTCTAGACACTTTGATTTTTTGTCGCAAAAATGAATTGTCAATGCCAATTTTTCAATGATGTGGAGAAAATCTTTGTTTGCCTAATCGTTCATTTTTCGCGTTTGGCGGCATCTATACATTCCTGGCAATACATGTGCTGAGTACCGTCGATTTCGAGACACTTCGATTTGTTTGTCGCAAAAATGAATTGTCATGCCACTTTTTCAATGATATGGAGAAAATCTTTGTTTGCCTAATCGTTCATTTTTTGCGTTTGGCGGCATCTATACATGCCTGGCAATACATGTGCTGAGTACCGTCGATTTCGAGACACTTCGATTTTTTGTCGCAAAAATGAATTGTCAGTGCCACTTTTTTAATCTTGTGGAGAAAATCTATGTTTGCCTACTCGTTCATTTTTTGCGTTTGGCGGCATCTATACATGCCTGGCAATACATGTGCTGAGTACCGTCGATTTCGAGACACTTCGATTTTTCGTCGCAAAAATGAATTGTCAGTGCCACTTTTTCAATGATGTGGAGAAAATCTTTGTTTGGCTCATCGTTCATTTTTCGCGTTTGGCGGCATCTATACATGCCTGGCAATACATGTGCTGAGTACCGTCGATTTCGAGACACTTCGATTTTTTGTCGCAAAAATGAATTGTCAGTGCCACTTTTTCAATCTTGTGGAGAAAATCTCTGTTTGCCTAATCGTTCATTTTTCGCGTTAGGCGGCATCTATACATGCCTGGCAATACATGTGCTGAGTACCGTCGATTTCGAGACACTTGGTTTTTTGTCGCAAAAATGAATTGTCAGTGCCACTTTTTCAATCTTGTGGATAAAATCTTTGTTTGCCTAATCGTTAATTTTTCGCGTTTGGCGGCATCTATACATGCCTGGCAATACATTTGCTGAGTACCGTCGATTTCGAAACGCTTCGATTTTTTGTCGCAAAAATGAATTGTCAGTGCCACTTTTTTAATCTTGTGGAGAAAATCTTTGTTTGCCTAATCGTTCATTTTTCGCGTTTGGCGGCATCTATTCATGCCTGGCAATACATGTGCTGAGTACCGTCGATTTCGAGACACTTCGATTTTTTGTCGCAAAAATGAATTGTCAGTATCACTTTTTCAATCTTGTGGAGAAAATGTTTGTTTGTTTAATCGTTCATTTTTCGCGTTTGGCGACATCTATACATGCGTGGCAATACATGTGCTGAGTACCGTCGATTTCGAGACACTTCGATTTTTGTCGCAGAAATGAATTGTCAGTGCCACATTTTTAATCTTGTGGAGAAAATCTATGTTTGCCTAATCGTTCATTTTTCGCGTTTGGCGGCATCTATACATGCCTGGCAATACATGTGCTGAGTACCGTCGATTTCGAGACACTTCGATTTTTTGTCGCAAAAATGAATTGTCAGTGCCACTTTTTCAACGATGTGGAGAAAATCTTTGTTTGCCTAATCGTTCATTTTTCGCGTTTGGCGGCATCTCTACATTCCTGGCAATACATGTGCTGAGTACCGTCGATTTCGAGACACTTCGATTTTTCGTCGCAAAAATGAATTGTCAGTGCCACTTTTTCAATGATGTGGAGAAAATCTTTGTTTGCCTAATCGTTCATTTTTCGCGTTTGGCGGCATCTATACATGCCTGGCAATACATGTGCTGAGTACCGTCGATTTCGAGACACTTCGATTTTTTGTCGCAAAAATGAATTGTCAGTGCCACTTTTTCAATCTTGTGGAGAAAATCTTTGTTTGCCTAATCGTTCATTTTTCGCGTTTGGCGGCATCTATACATGCCTGGCAATACATGTGCTGAGTACCGTCGATTTCGAGACACTTGGTTTTTTGTCGCAAAAATGAATTGTCAGTGCCACTTTTTCACTGATGTGGAGAAAATCTTTGTTTGCCTAATCGTTCATTTTTCGCGTTTGGCGGCATCTATACATGCCTGGCAATACATGTGCTGAGTACCGTCGATTTCGAGACACTTCGATTTTTTGTCGCAAAAATGAATTGTCAGTGCCACTTTTTCAATCTTGTGGAGAAAATCTTTGTTTGCCTAATCGTTCATTTTTCGCGTTTGGCGGCATCTATTCATGCCTGGCAATACATGTGCTGAGTACCGTCGATTTCGAGACACTTCGATTTTTTGTCGCAAAAATGAATTGTCAGTATCACTTTTTCAATCTTGTGGAGAAAATGTTTGTTTGTTTAATCGTTCATTTTTCGCGTTTGGCGACATCTATACATGCGTGGCAATACATGTGCTGAGTACCGTCGATTTCGAGACACTTCGATTTTTGTCGCAGAAATGAATTGTCAGTGCCACATTTTTAATCTTGTGGAGAAAATCTTTGTTTGCCTAATCGTTCATTTTTCGCGTTTGGCGGCATCTATACATGCCTGGCAATACATGTGCTGAGTACCGTCGATTTCGAGACACTTCGATTTTTTGTCGCAAAAATGAATTGTCAGTGCCACTTTTTCAACGATGTGGAGAAAATCTTTGTTTGCCTAATCGTTCATTTTTCGCGTTTGGCGGCATCTCTACATTCCTGGCAATACATGTGCTGAGTACCGTCGATTTCGAGACACTTCGATTTTTCGTCGCAAAAATGAATTGTCAGTGCCACTTTTTCAATGATGTGGAGAAAATCTTTGTTTGCCTAATCGTTCATTTTTCGCGTTTGGCGGCATCTATACATGCCTGGCAATACATGTGCTGAGTACCGTCGATTTCGAGACACTTCGATTTTTTGTCGCAAAAATGAATTGTCAGTGCCACTTTTTCAATCTTGTGGAGAAAATCTTTGTTTGCCTAATCGTTCATTTTTCGCGTTTGGCGGCATCTATACATGCCTGGCAATACATGTGCTGAGTACCGTCGATTTCGAGACACTTGGTTTTTTGTCGCAAAAATGAATTGTCAGTGCCACTTTTTCACTGATGTGGAGAAAATCTTTGTTTGCCTAATCGTTCATTTTTCGCGTTTGGCGGCATCTATACATGCCTGGCAATACATGTGCTGAGTACCGTCGATTTCGAGACACTTCGATTTTTTGTCGCAAAAATGAATTGTCAGTGCCACTTTTTCAATCTTGTGGAGAAAATCTTTGTTTGCCTAATCGTTCATTTTTCGCGTTTGGCGGCATCTATACATGCGTGGCAATACATGTGCTGAGTACCGTCGATTTCGAGACACTTCGATTTTTGTCGCAGAAATGAATTGTCAGTGCCACATTTTTAATCTTGTGGAGAAAATCTTTGTTTGCCTAATCGTTCATTTTTCGCGTTTGGCGGCATCTATACATGCCTGGCAATACATGTGCTGAGTACCGTCGATTTCGAGACACTTCGATTTTTTGTCGCAAAAATGAATTGTCAGTGCCACTTTTTCAACGATGTGGAGAAAATCTTTGTTTGCCTAATCGTTCATTTTTCGCGTTTGGCGGCATCTCTACATTCCTGGCAATACATGTGCTGAGTACCGTCGATTTCGAGACACTTCGATTTTTCGTCGCAAAAATGAATTGTCAGTGCCACTTTTTCAATGATGTGGAGAAAATCTTTGTTTGCCTAATCGTTCATTTTTCGCGTTTGGCGGCATCTATACATGCCTGGCAATACATGTGCTGAGTACCGTCGATTTCGAGACACTTCGATTTTTTGTCGCAAAAATGAATTGTCAGTGCCACTTTTTCAATCTTGTGGAGAAAATCTTTGTTTGCCTAATCGTTCATTTTTCGCGTTTGGCGGCATCTATACATGCCTGGCAATACATGTGCTGAGTACCGTCGATTTCGAGACACTTGGTTTTTTGTCGCAAAAATGAATTGTCAGTGCCACTTTTTCACTGATGTGGAGAAAATCTTTGTTTGCCTAATCGTTCATTTTTCGCGTTTGGCGGCATCTATACATGCCTGGCAATACATGTGCTGAGTACCGTCGATTTCGAGACACTTCGATTTTTTGTCGCAAAAATGAATTGTCAGTGCCACTTTTTCAATCTTGTGGAGAAAATCTTTGTTTGCCTAATCGTTCATTTTTCGCGTTTGGCGGCATCTATTCATGCCTGGCAATACATGTGCTGAGTACCGTCGATTTCGAGACACTTCGATTTTTTGTCGCAAAAATGAATTGTCAGTATCACTTTTTCAATCTTGTGGAGAAAATGTTTGTTTGTTTAATCGTTCATTTTTCGCGTTTGGCGACATCTATACATGCGTGGCAATACATGTGCTGAGTACCGTCGATTTCGAGACACTTCGATTTTTGTCGCAGAAATGAATTGTCAGTGCCACATTTTTAATCTTGTGGAGAAAATCTTTGTTTGCCTAATCGTTCATTTTTCGCGTTTGGCGGCATCTATACATGCCTGGCAATACATGTGCTGAGTACCGTCGATTTCGAGACACTTCGATTTTTTGTCGCAAAAATGAATTGTCAGTGCCACTTTTTCAACGATGTGGAGAAAATCTTTGTTTGCCTAATCGTTCATTTTTCGCGTTTGGCGGCATCTCTACATTCCTGGCAATACATGTGCTGAGTACCGTCGATTTCGAGACACTTCGATTTTTCGTCGCAAAAATGAATTGTCAGTGCCACTTTTTCAATGATGTGGAGAAAATCTTTGTTTGCCTAATCGTTCATTTTTCGCGTTTGGCGGCATCTATACATGCCTGGCAATACATGTGCTGAGTACCGTCGATTTCGAGACACTTCGATTTTTTGTCGCAAAAATGAATTGTCAGTGCCACTTTTTCAATCTTGTGGAGAAAATCTTTGTTTGCCTAATCGTTCATTTTTCGCGTTTGGCGGCATCTATACATGCCTGGCAATACATGTGCTGAGTACCGTCGATTTCGAGACACTTGGTTTTTTGTCGCAAAAATGAATTGTCAGTGCCACTTTTTCACTGATGTGGAGAAAATCTTTGTTTGCCTAATCGTTCATTTTTCGCGTTTGGCGGCATCTATACATGCCTGGCAATACATGTGCTGAGTACCGTCGATTTCGAGACACTTCGATTTTTTGTCGCAAAAATGAATTGTCAGTGCCACTTTTTCAATCTTGTGGAGAAAATCTTTGTTTGCCTAATCGTTCATTTTTCGCGTTTGGCGGCATCTATACATGCCTGGCAATACATGTGCTGAGTACTGTCGATTTCGAGACACTTGGTTTTTTTGTCGCAAAAATGAATTGTCAGTGCCACTTTTTCAATCTTGTGGAGAAAATCTTTGTTTGCCTAATCGTTCATTTTTCGCGTTTGGCGGCATCTATACATGCCTGGCAATACATGTGCTGAGTACCGTCGATTTCGAGACACTTCGATTTTTTGGCGCAAAAATGAATTGTCAGTGCCACTTTTTCAATCTTGTGGAGAAAATCTTTGTTTGCCTAATCGTTCATTTTTCGCGTTTGGCGGCATCTATACATGCCTGGCTATTCATGTGATGAGTACCGTCGATTTCGAGACACTTCGATTTTTTGTCGCAAAAATGAAATGTCAGTGCCACTTTTTCAACGATGTGGAGAAAATCTTTGTTTGCCTAATCGTTCATTTTTCGCGTTTGGCGGCATCTCTACATTCCTGGCAATACATGTGCTGAGTACCGTCGATTTCGAGACACTTCGATTTTTCGTCGCAAAAATGAATTGTCAGTGCCACTTTTTCAATGATGTGGAGAAAATCTTTGTTTGGCTCATCGTTCATTTTTCGCGTTTGGCGGCATCTATACATGCCTGGCAATACATGTGCTGAGTACCGTCGATTTCGAGACACTTCGATTTTTTGTCGCAAAAATGAATTGTCAGTGCCACTTTTTCAATCTTGTGGAGAAAATCTCTGTTTGCCTAATCGTTCATTTTTCGCGTTAGGCGGCATCTATACATGCCTGGCAATACATGTGCTGAGTACCGTCGATTTCGAGACACTTGGTTTTTTGTCGCAAAAATGAATTGTCAGTGCCACTTTTTCAATCTTGTGGAGAAAATCTTTGTTTGCCTAATCGTTAATTTTTCGCGTTTGGCGGCATCTATACATGCCTGGCAATACATGTGCTGAGTACCGTCGATTTCGAGACACTTCGACTTTTTGGCGCAAAAATGAATTGTCAGTGCCACTTTTTCACTGATGTGGAGAAAATCTTTGTTTGCCTAATCGTTCATTTTTCGCGTTTGGCGGCATCTATACATGCCTGGCAATACATGTGCTGAGTACCGTCGATTTCGAGACACATCGATTTTTTGTCGCAAAAATGAATTGTCAGTGCCACTTTTTCAATGATGTGGAGAAAATCTTTGATTGCCTAATCGTTCATTTTTCGCGTTTGGTGGCATCTATACATTCCTGGCAATACATGTGCTGAGTACCGTCGATTTCGAGACACTTAGATTTTTTGTCGCAAAAATGAATTGTCAGTGCCACTTTTTCAATCTTGTGGAGGAAATCTTTGTTTGCCTAATCGTTCATTTTTCGCGTTTGGCGCCATCTATACAAGCCTGGCAATACATGTGCCGAGTACCGTCGATATCGAGACACTTCGATTTTTTGTCGCAAAAATGAATTGTCAGTGCCACTTTTTCAATCTTGTGGAGAAAATCTTTGTTTGCCTAATCGTTCATTTTTCGCGTTTGGCGGCATCTATACATGCCTGGCAATACATGTGCTGAGTACCGTCGATTTCTAGACACTTTGATTTTTTGTCGCAAAAATGAATTGTCAATGCCAATTTTTCAATGATGTGGAGAAAATCTTTGTTTGCCTAATCGTTCATTTTTCGCGTTTGGCGGCATCTATACATTCCTGGCAATACATGTGCTGAGTACCGTCGATTTCGAGACACTTCGATTTGTTTGTCGCAAAAATGAATTGTCATGCCACTTTTTCAATGATATGGAGAAAATCTTTGCCTAATCGTTCATTTTTTGCGTTTGGCGGCATCTATACATGCCTGGCAATACATGTGCTGAGTACCGTCGATTTCGAGACACTTCGATTTTTTGTCGCAAAAATGAATTGTCAGTGCCACTTTTTTAATCTTGTGGAGAAAATCTATGTTTGCCTACTCGTTCATTTTTTGCGTTTGGCGGCATCTATACATGCCTGGCAATACATGTGCTGAGTACCGTCGATTTCGAGACACTTCGATTTTTCGTCGCAAAAATGAATTGTCAGTGCCACTTTTTCAATGATGTGGAGAAAATCTTTGTTTGGCTCATCGTTCATTTTTCGCGTTTGGCGGCATCTATACATGCCTGGCAATACATGTGCTGAGTACCGTCGATTTCGAGACACTTCGATTTTTTGTCGCAAAAATGAATTGTCAGTGCCACTTTTTCAATCTTGTGGAGAAAATCTCTGTTTGCCTAATCGTTCATTTTTCGCGTTAGGCGGCATCTATACATGCCTGGCAATACATGTGCTGAGTACCGTCGATTTCGAGACACTTGGTTTTTTGTCGCAAAAATGAATTGTCAGTGCCACTTTTTCAATCTTGTGGAGAAAATCTTTGTTTGCCTAATCGTTAATTTTTCGCGTTTGGCGGCATCTATACATGCCTGGCAATACATGTGCTGAGTACCGTCGATTTCGAGACACTTCGACTTTTTGGCGCAAAAATGAATTGTCAGTGCCACTTTTTCACTGATGTGGAGAAAATCTTTGTTTGCCTAATCGTTCATTTTTCGCGTTTGGCGGCATCTATACATGCCTGGCAATACATGTGCTGAGTACCGTCGATTTCGAGACACATCGATTTTTTGTCGCAAAAATGAATTGTCAGTGCCACTTTTTCAATGATGTGGAGAAAATCTTTGATTGCCTAATCGTTCATTTTTCGCGTTTGGTGGCATCTATACATTCCTGGCAATACATGTGCTGAGTACCGTCGATTTCGAGACACTTCGATTTTTTGTCGCAAAAATGAATTGTCAGTGCCACTTTTTCAATCTTGTGGAGGAAATCTTTGTTTGCCTAATCGTTCATTTTTCGCGTTTGGCGCCATCTATACAAGCCTGGCAATACATGTGCCGAGTACCGTCGATATCGAGACACTTCGATTTTTTGTCGCAAAAATGAATTGTCAGTGCCACTTTTTCAATCTTGTGGAGAAAATCTTTGTTTGCCTAATCGTTCATTTTTCGCGTTTGGCGGCATCTATACATGCCTGGCAATACATGTGCTGAGTACCGTCGATTTCTAGACACTTTGATTTTTTGTCGCAAAAATGAATTGTCAATGCCAATTTTTCAATGATGTGGAGAAAATCTTTGTTTGCCTAATCGTTCATTTTTCGCGTTTGGCGGCATCTATACATTCCTGGCAATACATGTGCTGAGTACCGTCGATTTCGAGACACTTCGATTTTTTTGTCGCAAAAATGAATTGTCAGTGCCACTTTTTCAATGATGTGGAGAAAATCTTTGTTTGCCTAATCGTTCATTTTTCGCGTTTTGCGGCATCTATACATGCCTGGCAATACATGTGCTGAGTACCGTCGATTTCGAGACACTTCGATTTTTTGTCGCAAAAATGAATTGTCAGTGCCACTTTTTTAATCTTGTGGAGAAAATCTATGTTTGCCTACTCGTTCATTTTTTGCGTTTGGCGGCATCTATACATGCCTGGCAATACATGTGCTGAGTACCGTCGATTTCGAGACACTTCGATTTTTCGTCGCAAAAATGAATTGTCAGTATCACTTTTTCAATCTTGTGGAGAAAATGTTTGTTTGTTTAATCGTTCATTTTTCGAGTTTGGCGACATCTATACATGCCTGGCAATACATGTGCTGAGTACCGTCGATTTCGAGACACTTCGATTTTTTGTCGCAAAAATGAATGGTCAGTGCCACTTTTTCAATGATGTGGAGAAAATCTTTGTTTGCCTAATCGTTCATTTTTCGCGTTTGGCGGCATCTATACATTCCTGGCAATACATGTGCTGAGTACCGTCGACTTCAAAACACTTCGATTTTTTGTCGCAAAAATGAATTTCAGTGCCACTTTTTCAATGATGTGGAGAAAACCTTTGTTTGCCTAATCGTTCATTTTTCGCGTTTGGCGGCATCTATACATGCCTGGCAATACATTTGCTGAGTACCGTCGATTTCGAGACGCTTCGATTTTTTGTCGCAAAAATGAATTGTCAGTGCCACTTTTTTAATCTTGTGGAGAAAATCTTTGTTTGCCTAATCGTTCATTTTTCGCGTTTGGCGGCATCTATTCATGCCTGGCAATACATGTGCTGAGTACCGTCGATTTCGAGACACTTCGATTTTTTGTCGCAAAAATGAATTGTCAGTGCCACTTTTTCAACGATGTGGAGAAAATCTTTGTTTGCCTAATCGTTCATTTTTCGCGTTTGGCGGCATCTCTACATTCCTGGTAATACATGTGCTGAGTACCGTCGATTTCGAGACACTTCGATTTTTCGTCGCAAAAATGAATTGTCAGTGCCACTTTTTCAATGATGTGGAGAAAATCTTTGTTTGCCTAATCGTTCATTTTTCGCGTTTGGCGGCATCTATACATGCCTGGCAATACATGTGCTGAGTACCGTCGATTTCGAGACACTTCGATTTTTTGTCGCAAAAATGAATTGTCAGTGCCACTTTTTCAATCTTGTGGAGAAAATCTTTGTTTGCCTAATCGTTCATTTTTCGCGTTTGGCGGCATCTATACATGCCTGGCAATACATGTGCTGAGTACCGTCGATTTCGAGACACTTGGTTTTTTGTCGCAAAAATGAATTGTCAGTGCCACTTTTTCACTGATGTGGAGAAAATCTTTGTTTGCCTAATCGTTCATTTTTCGCGTTTGGCGGCATCTATACATGCCTGGCAATACATGTGCTGAGTACTGTCGATTTCGAGACACTTGGTTTTTTTGTCGCAAAAATGAATTGTCAGTGCCACTTTTTCAATCTTGTGGAGAAAATCTTTGTTTGCCTAATCGTTCATTTTTCGCGTTTGGCGGCATCTATACATGCCTGGCAATACATGTGCTGAGTACCGTCGATTTCGAGACACTTCGATTTTTTGTTGCAAAAATAAATTGTCAGTGCCACTTTTTCAATGATGTGGAGAAAATCATTGTTTGCCTAATCGTTCATTTTTCGCGTTTGGCGGCATCTATACATGCCTGGCAATACATGTGCTGAGTACCGTCGATTTCGAGACACTTCGATTTTTTGTCGCAAAAATGAATTGTCAGTATCACTTTTTCAATCTTGTGGAGAAAATGTTTGTTTGTTTAATCGTTCATTTTTCGCGTTTGGCGACATCTATACATGCCTGGCAATACATGTGCTGAGTACCGTCGATTTCGAGACACTTCGATTTTTGTCGCAGAAATGAATTGTCAGTGCCACATTTTTAATCTTGTGGAGAAAATCTTTGTTTGCCTAATCGTTCATTTTTCGCGTTTGGCGGCATCTATACATGCCTGGCAATACATGTGGTGAGTACCGTCGATTTCGAGACACTTCGATTTTTTGGCGCAAAAATGAATTGTCAGTGCCACTTTTTCAATCTTGTGGAGAAAATCTTTGTTTGCCTAATCGTTCATTTTTCGCGTTTGGCGGCATCTATACATGCCTGGCTATTCATGTGATGAGTACCGTCGATTTCGAGACACTTCGATTTTTTGTCGCAAAAATGAAATGTCAGTGCCACTTTTTCAACGATGTGGAGAAAATCTTTGTTTGCCTAATCGTTCATTTTTTGCGTTTGGCGGCATCTCTACATTCCTGGCAATACATGTGCTGAGTACCGTCGATTTCGAGACACTTCGATTTTTCGTCGCAAAAATGAATTGTCAGTGCCACTTTTTCAATGATGTGGAGAAAATCTTTGTTTGGCTCATCGTTCATTTTTCGCGTTTGGCGGCATCTATACATGCCTGGCAATACATGTGCTGAGTACCGTCGATTTCGAGACACTTCGATTTTTTGTCGCAAAAATGAATTGTCAGTGCCACTTTTTCAATCTTGTGGAGAAAATCTCTGTTTGCCTAATCGTTCATTTTTCGCGTTAGGCGGCATCTATACATGCCTGGCAATACATGTGCTGAGTACCGTCGATTTCGAGACACTTGGTTTTTTGTCGCAAAAATGAATTGTCAGTGCCACTTTTTCAATCTTGTGGAGAAAATCTTTGTTTGCCTAATCGTTAATTTTTCGCGTTTGGCGGCATCTATACATGCCTGGCAATACATGTGCTGAGTACCGTCGATTTCGAGACACTTCGACTTTTTGGCGCAAAAATGAATTGTCAGTGCCACTTTTTCACTGATGTGGAGAAAATCTTTGTTTGCCTAATCGTTCATTTTTCGCGTTTGGCGGCATCTATACATGCCTGGCAATACATGTGCTGAGTACCGTCGATTTCGAGACACATCGATTTTTTGTCGCAAAAATGAATTGTCAGTGCCACTTTTTCAATCATGTGGAGAAAATCTTTGATTGCCTAATCGTTCATTTTTCGCGTTTGGTGGCATCTATACATTCCTGGCAATACATGTGCTGAGTACCGTCGATTTCGAGACACTTCGATTTTTTGTCGCAAAAATGAATTGTCAGTGCCACTTTTTCAATCTTGTGGAGGAAATCTTTGTTTGCCTAATCGTTCATTTTTCGCGTTTGGCGCCATCTATACAAGCCTGGCAATACATGTGCCGAGTACCGTCGATATCGAGACACTTCGATTTTTTGTCGCAAAAATGAATTGTCAGTGCCACTTTTTCAATCTTGTGGAGAAAATCTTTGTTTGCCTAATCGTTCATTTTTCGCGTTTGGCGGCATCTATACATGCCTGGCAATACATGTGCTGAGTACCGTCGATTTCTAGACACTTTGATTTTTTGTCGCAAAAATGAATTGTCAATGCCAATTTTTCAATGATGTGGAGAAAATCTTTGTTTGCCTAATCGTTCATTTTTCGCGTTTGGCGGCATCTATACATTCCTGGCAATACATGTGCTGAGTACCGTCGATTTCGAGACACTTCGATTTGTTTGTCGCAAAAATGAATTGTCATGCCACTTTTTCAATGATATGGAGAAAATCTTTGTTTGCCTAATCGTTCATTTTTTGCGTTTGGCGGCATCTATACATGCCTGGCAATACATGTGCTGAGTACCGTCGATTTCGAGACACTTCGATTTTTTGTCGCAAAAATGAATTGTCAGTGCCACTTTTTTAATCTTGTGGAGAAAATCTATGTTTGCCTACTCGTTCATTTTTTGCGTTTGGCGGCATCTATACATGCCTGGCAATACATGTGCTGAGTACCGTCGATTTCGAGACACTTCGATTTTTCGTCGCAAAAATGAATTGTCAGTGCCACTTTTTCAATGATGTGGAGAAAATCTTTGTTTGGCTCATCGTTCATTTTTCGCGTTTGGCGGCATCTATACATGCCTGGCAATACATGTGCTGAGTACCGTCGATTTCGAGACACTTCGATTTTTTGTCGCAAAAATGAATTGTCAGTGCCACTTTTTCAATCTTGTGGAGAAAATCTCTGTTTGCCTAATCGTTCATTTTTCGCGTTAGGCGGCATCTATACATGCCTGGCAATACATGTGCTGAGTACCGTCGATTTCGAGACACTTGGTTTTTTGTCGCAAAAATGAATTGTCAGTGCCACTTTTTCAATCTTGTGGAGAAAATCTTTGTTTGCCTAATCGTTAATTTTTCGCGTTTGGCGGCATCTATACATGCCTGGCAATACATGTGCTGAGTACCGTCGATTTCGAGACACTTCGACTTTTTGGCGCAAAAATGAATTGTCAGTGCCACTTTTTCACTGATGTGGAGAAAATCTTTGTTTGCCTAATCGTTCATTTTTCGCGTTTGGCGGCATCTATACATGCCTGGCAATACATGTGCTGAGTACCGTCGATTTCGAGACACATCGATTTTTTGTCGCAAAAATGAATTGTCAGTGCCACTTTTTCAATGATGTGGAGAAAATCTTTGATTGCCTAATCGTTCATTTTTCGCGTTTGGTGGCATCTATACATTCCTGGCAATACATGTGCTGAGTACCGTCGATTTCGAGACACTTCGATTTTTTGTCGCAAAAATGAATTGTCAGTGCCACTTTTTCAATCTTGTGGAGGAAATCTTTGTTTGCCTAATCGTTCATTTTTCGCGTTTGGCGCCATCTATACAAGCCTGGCAATACATGTGCCGAGTACCGTCGATATCGAGACACTTCGATTTTTTGTCGCAAAAATGAATTGTCAGTGCCACTTTTTCAATCTTGTGGAGAAAATCTTTGTTTGCCTAATCGTTCATTTTTCGCGTTTGGCGGCATCTATACATGCCTGGCAATACATGTGCTGAGTACCGTCGATTTCTAGACACTTTGATTTTTTGTCGCAAAAATGAATTGTCAATGCCAATTTTTCAATGATGTGGAGAAAATGTTTGTTTGCCTAATCGTTCATTTTTCGCGTTTGGCGGCATCTATACATTCCTGGCAATACATGTGCTGAGTACCGTCGATTTTGAGACACTTCGATTTGTTTGTCGCAAAAATGAATTGTCATGCCACTTTTTCAATGATATGGAGAAAATCTTTGTTTGCCTAATCGTTCATTTTTTGCGTTTGGCGGCATCTATACATGCCTGGCAATACATGTGCTGAGTACCGTCGATTTCGAGACACTTCGATTTTTTGTCGCAAAAATGAATTGTCAGTGCCACTTTTTTAATCTTGTGGAGAAAATCTATGTTTGCCTACTCGTTCATTTTTTGCGTTTGGCGGCATCTATACATGCCTGGCAATACATGTGCTGAGTACCGTCGATTTCGAGACACTTCGATTTTTTCTCGCAAAAATGAATTGTCAGTGCCACTTTTTTAATCTTGTGGAGAAAATCTATGTTTGCCTACTCGTTCATTTTTTGCGTTTGGCGGCATCTATACATGCCTGGCAATACATGTGCTGAGTACCGTCGATTTCGAGACATTTCGATTTTTTTGTCGCAAAAATGAATTGTCAGTGCCACTTTTTCAATGATGTGGAGAAAATCTTTGTTTGCCTAATCGTTCATTTTTCGCGTTTTGCGGCATCTATACATGCCTGGCAATACATGTGCTGAGTACCGTCGATTTCGAGACACTTCGATTTTTTGTCGCAAAAATGAATTGTCAGTGCCACTTTTTTAATCTTGTGGAGAAAATCTATGTTTGCCTACTCGTTCATTTTTTGCGTTTGGCGGCATCTATACATGCCTGGCAATACATGTGCTGAGTACCGTCGATTTCGAGACACTTCGATTTTTTGTCGCAAAAATGAATTGTCCGTGCCACTTTTTTAATCTTGTGGAGAAAATCTTTGTTTGCCTAATCGTTAATTTTTCGCGTTTGGCGGCATCTATACATGCCTGGCAATACATGTGCTGAGTACCGTCGATTTCGAGACACTTCGACTTTTTGGCGCAAAAATGAATTGTCAGTGCCACTTTTTCACTGATGTGGAGAAAATCTTTGTTTGCCTAATCGTTCATTTCTCGCGTTTGGCGGCATCTATACATGCCTGGCAATACATGTGCTGAGTACCGTCGATTTCGAGACACATCGATTTTTTGTCGCAAAAATGAATTGTCAATGCCACTTTTTCAATGATGTGGAGAAAATCTTTGTTTGCCTAATCGTTCATTTTTCGCGTTTGGCGCCATCTATACAAGCCTGGCAATACATGTGCCGAGTACCGTCGATATCGAGACACTTCGATTTTTTGTCGCAAAAATGAATTGTCAATGCCACTTTTTCAATGATGTGGAGAAAATCTTTGTTTGCCTAATCGTTCATTTTTCGCGTTTGGCGGCATCTATACATTCCTGGCAATACATGTGCTGAGTACCGTCGATTTCGAGACACTTCGATTTGTTTGTCGCAAAAATGAATTGTCATGCCACTTGTTCAATGATATGGAGAAAATCTTTGTTTGCCTAATCGTTCATTTTTCGCGTTTGGCGGCATCTATACATGCCTGGCAATACATGTGCTGAGTACCGTCGATTTCGAGACACTTCGATTTTTTGTCGCAAAAATGAATTGTCAGTGCCACTTTTTTAATCTTGTGGAGAAAATCTATGTTTGCCTACTCGTTCATTTTTTGCGTTTGGCGGCATCTATACATGCCTGGCAATACATGTGCTGAGTACCGTCGATTTCGAGACACTTCGATTTTTTGTCGCAAAAATGAATTGTCAGTGCCACTTTTTCAATCTTGTGGATAAAATCTTTGATTGCCTAATCGTTGATTTTTCGCGTTTGGCGGCATCTATACATGCCTGGGAATATATGTGCTGAGTACCGTCGATTTCGAGACACTTCGATTTTTTGTCGCAAAAATGAATTGTCAGTGCCACTTTTTCAATCTTGTGGAGAAAATATTTGATTGCCTTATCGTTCATTTTTCGCGTTTGGCGGCATCTATACATGCCTGGCAATACATGTGCTGAGTACCGTCGATTTCGAGGCACTTCGATTTTTGTCGCAAAATTGAATTATCAGTGCCACTTTTTCAATGATGTGGAGAAAATCTTTGATTGCCTAATCGTTCATTTTTCGCGTTTGGTGGCACCTATACATTCCTGGCAATACATGTGCTGAGTACCGTCGATTTCGAGACACTTGGTTTTTTGTCGCAAAAATGAATTGTCAGTGCCACTTTTTCAATCTTGTGGAGGAAATCTTTGTTTGCCTAATCATTCATTTTTCGCGTTTGGCGGCATCTATACATGCCTGGCAATACATGTGCTGAGTACCGTCGATTTCGAGGCACTTCGATTTTTGTCACAAAAATGAATTGTCAGTGCCACTTTTTCAATCTTGTGGAGAAAATCTTTGTTTGCCTAATCGTTCATTTTTCGCGTTTGGCGGCATCTATACGTGCCTGGCAATACATGTGCTGAGTACCGTCGATTTCTAGAGACTTTGATTTTTTGTCGCAAAAATGAATTGTCAATGCCACTTTTTCAATGATGTGGAGAAAATCTTTGTTTGCCTAATCGTTCATTTTTCGCGTTTGGCGGCATCTATACATTCCTGGCAATACATGTGCTGAGTACCGTCGATTTCGAGACACTTCGATTTTTTGTCGCAAAAATGAATTGTCAGTGCCACTTTTTTAATCTTGTGGAGAAAATCTATGTTTGCCTACTCGTTCATTTTTTGCGTTTGGCGGCATCTATACATGCCTGGCAATACATGTGCTGAGTACCATCGATTTCGAGACACTTCGATTTTTTGTCGCAAAAATGAATTGTCCGTGCCACTTTTTTAATCTTGTGGAGAAAATCTTTGTTTGCCTAATCGTTCATTTTTCGCGTTTGGCGGCATCTATACATGCCTGGCAATACATGTTCTGAGTACCGTCGATTTCGAGACACATCGATTTTTTGTCGCAAAAATGAATTGTCAGTGCCACTTTTTCAATGATGTGGAGAAAATCTTTGTTTGCCTAATCGTTCATTTTTCGCGTTTTGCGGCATCTATACATGCCTGGCAATACATGTGCTGAGTACCGTCGATTTCGAGACACTTCGATTTTTTGTCGCAAAAATGAATTGTCAGTGCCACTTTTTTAATCTTGTGGAGAAAATCTATGTTTGCCTACTCGTTCATTTTTTGCGTTTGGCGGCATCTATACATGCCTGGCAATACATGTGCTGAGTACCGTCGATTTCGAGACACTTCGATTTTTTGTCGCAAAAATGAATTGTCCGTGCCACTTTTTTAATCTTGTGGAGAAAATCTTTGTTTGCCTAATCGTTAATTTTTCGCGTTTGGCGGCATCTATACATGCCTGGCAATACATGTGCTGAGTACCGTCGATTTCGAGACACTTCGACTTTTTGGCGCAAAAATGAATTGTCAGTGCCACTTTTTCACTGATGTGGAGAAAATCTTTGTTTGCCTAATCGTTCATTTTTCGCGTTTGGCGGCATCTATACATGCCTGGCAATACATGTGCTGAGTACCGTCGATTTCGAGACACATCGATTTTTTGTCGCAAAAATGAATTGTCAGTGCCACTTTTTCAATGATGTGGAGAAAATCTTTGATTGCCTAATCGTTCATTTTTCGCGTTTGGTGGCATCTATACATTCCTGGCAATACATGTGCTGAGTACCGTCGATTTCGAGACACTTCGATTTTTTGTCGCAAAAATGAATTGTCAGTGCCACTTTTCAATCTTGTGGAGGAAATCTTTGTTTGCCTAATCGTTCATTTTTCGCGTTTGGCGCCATCTATACAAGCCTGGCAATACATGTGCCGAGTACCGTCGATATCGAGACACTTCGATTTTTTGTCGCAAAAATGAATTGTCAGTGCCACTTTTTCAATCTTGTGGAGAAAATCTTTGTTTGCCTAATCGTTCATTTTTCGCGTTTGGCGGCATCTATACATGCCTGGCAATACATGTGCTGAGTACCGTCGATTTCTAGACACTTTGATTTTTTGTCGCAAAAATGAATTGTCAATGCCAATTTTTCAATGATGTGGAGAAAATCTTTGTTTGCCTAATCGTTCATTTTTCGCGTTTGGCGGCATCTATACATTCCTGGCAATACATGTGCTGAGTACCGTCGATTTCGAGACACTTCGATTTGTTTGTCGCAAAAATGAATTGTCATGCCACTTTTTCAATGATATGGAGAAAATCTTTGTTTGCCTAATCGTTCATTTTTCGCGTTTGGCGGCATCTATACATGCCTGGCAATACATGTGCTGAGTACCGTCGATTTCGAGACACTTCGATTTTTTGTCGCAAAAATGAATTGTCAGTGCCACTTTTTTAATCTTGTGGAGAAAATCTATGTTTGCCTACTCGTTCATTTTTTGCGTTTGGCGGCATCTATACATGCCTGGCAATACATGTGCTGAGTACCGTCGATTTCGAGACACTTCGATTTTTTGTCGCAAAAATGAATTGTCAGTGCCACTTTTTCACTGATGTGGAGAAAATCTATGTTTGCCTACTCGTTCATTTTTTGCGTTTGGCGGCATCTATACATGCCTGGCAATACATGTGCTGAGTACCGTCGATTTCGAGACACATCGATTTTTTGTCGCAAAAATGAATTGTCAGTGCCACTTTTTCAATGATGTGGAGAAAATCTTTGATTGCCTAATCGTTCATTTTTCGCGTTTGGTGGCATCTATACATTCCTGGCAATACATGTGCTGAGTACCGTCGATTTCGAGACACTTCGATTTTTTGTCGCAAAAATGAATTGTCAGTGCCACTTTTTCAATCTTGTGGAGGAAATCTTTGTTTGCCTAATCGTTCATTTTTCGCGTTTGGCGCCATCTATACAAGCCTGGCAATACATGTGCCGAGTACCGTCGATATCGAGACACTTCGATTTTTTGTCGCAAAAATGAATTGTCAGTGCCACTTTTTCAATCTTGTGGAGAAAATCTTTGTTTGCCTAATCGTTCATTTTTCGCGTTTGGCGGCATCTATACATGCCTGGCAATACATGTGCTGAGTACCGTCGATTTCTAGACACTTTGATTTTTTGTCGCAAAAATGAATTGTCAATGCCAATTTTTCAATGATGTGGAGAAAATCTTTGTTTGCCTAATCGTTCATTTTTCGCGTTTGGCGGCATCTATACATTCCTGGCAATACATGTGCTGAGTACCGTCGATTTCGAGACACTTCGATTTGTTTGTCGCAAAAATGAATTGTCATGCCACTTTTTCAATGATATGGAGAAAATCTTTGTTTGCCTAATCGTTAATTTTTCGCGTTTGGCGGCATCTATACATGCCTGGCAATACATGTGCTGAGTACCGTCGATTTCGAGACACTTCGACTTTTTGGCGCAAAAATGAATTGTCAGTGCCACTTTTTCACTGATGTGGAGAAAATCTTTGTTTGCCTAATCGTTCATTTTTCGCGTTTGGCGGCATCTATACATGCCTGGCAATACATGTGCTGAGTACCGTCGATTTCGAGACACATCGATTTTTTGTCGCAAAAATGAATTGTCAGTGCCACTTTTTCAATGATGTGGAGAAAATCTTTGATTGCCTAATCGTTCATTTTTCGCGTTTGGTGGCATCTATACATTCCTGGCAATACATGTGCTGAGTACCGTCGATTTCGAGACACTTCGATTTTTTGTCGCAAAAATGAATTGTCAGTGCCACTTTTTCAATCTTGTGGAGGAAATCTTTGTTTGCCTAATCGTTCATTTTTCGCGTTTGGCGCCATCTATACAAGCCTGGCAATACATGTGCCGAGTACCGTCGATATCGAGACACTTCGATTTTTTGTCGCAAAAATGAATTGTCAGTGCCACTTTTTCAATCTTGTGGAGAAAATCTTTGTTTGCCTAATCGTTCATTTTTCGCGTTTGGCGGCATCTATACATGCCTGGCAATACATGTGCAGAGTACCGTCGATTTCTAGACACTTTGATTTTTTGTCGAAAAAATGAATTGTCAATGCCAATTTTTCAATGATGTGGAGAAAATCTTTGTTTGCCTAATCGTTCATTTTTCGCGTTTGGCGGCATCTATACATTCCTGGCAATACATGTGCTGAGTACCGTCGATTTCGAGACACTTCGATTTGTTTGTCGCAAAAATGAATTGTCATGCCACTTTTTCAATGATATGGAGAAAATCTTTGTTTGCCTAATCGTTCATTTTTCGCGTTTGGCGGCATCTATACATGCCTGGCAATACATGTGCTGAGTACCGTCGATTTCGAGACACTTCGATTTTTTGTCGCAAAAATGAATTGTCAGTGCCACTTTTTTAATCTTGTGGAGAAAATCTATGTTTGCCTACTCGTTCATTTTTTGCGTTTGGCGGCATCTATACATGCCTGGCAATACATGTGCTGAGTACCGTCGATTTCGAGACACTTCGATTTTTTGTCGCAAAAATGAATTGTCAGTGCCACTTTTTCACTGATGTGGAGAAAATCTATGTTTGCCTACTCGTTCATTTTTTGCGTTTGGCGGCATCTATACATGCCTGGCAATACATGTGCTGAGTACCGTCGATTTCGAGACACATCGATTTTTTGTCGCAAAAATGAATTGTCAGTGCCACTTTTTCAATGATGTGGAGAAAATCTTTGATTGCCTAATCGTTCATTTTTCGCGTTTGGTGGCATCTATACATTCCTGGCAATACATGTGCTGAGTACCGTCGATTTCGAGACACTTCGATTTTTTGTCGCAAAAATGAATTGTCAGTGCCACTTTTTCAATCTTGTGGAGGAAATCTTTGTTTGCCTAATCGTTCATTTTTCGCGTTTGGCGCCATCTATACAAGCCTGGCAATACATGTGCCGAGTACCGTCGATATCGAGACACTTCGATTTTTTGTCGCAAAAATGAATTGTCAGTGCCACTTTTTCAATCTTGTGGAGAAAATCTTTGTTTGCCTAATCGTTCATTTTTCGCGTTTGGCGGCATCTATACATGCCTGGCAATACATGTGCTGAGTACCGTCGATTTCTAGACACTTTGATTTTTTGTCGCAAAAATGAATTGTCAATGCCAATTTTTCAATGATGTGGAGAAAATCTTTGTTTGCCTAATCGTTCATTTTTCGCGTTTGGCGGCATCTATACATTCCTGGCAATACATGTGCTGAGTACCGTCGATTTCGAGACACTTCGATTTGTTTGTCGCAAAAATGAATTGTCATGCCACTTTTTCAATGATATGGAGAAAATCTTTGTTTGCCTAATCGTTCATTTTTCGCGTTTGGCGGCATCTATACATGCCTGGCAATACATGTGCTGAGTACCGTCGATTTCGAGACACTTCGATTTTTTGTCGCAAAAATGAATTGTCAGTGCCACTTTTTTAATCTTGTGGAGAAAATCTATGTTTGCCTACTCGTTCATTTTTTGCGTTTGGCGGCATCTATACATGCCTGGCAATACATGTGCTGAGTACCGTCGATTTCGAGACACTTCGATTTTTTGTCGCAAAAATGAATTGTCAGTGCCACTTTTTCAATCTTGTGGAGAAAATCTTTGTTTGCCTAATCGTTCATTTTTCGCGTTTGGCGCCATCTATACAAGCCTGGCAATACATGTGCCGAGTACCGTCGATATCGAGACACTTCGATTTTTTGTCGCAAAAATGAATTGTCAATGCCACTTTTTCAATGATGTGGAGAAAATCTTTGTTTGCCTAATCGTTCATTTTTCGCGTTTGGCGGCATCTATACATTCCTGGCAATACATGTGCTGAGTACCGTCGATTTCGAGACACTTCGATTTGTTTGTCGCAAAAATGAATTGTCATGCCACTTGTTCAATGATATGGAGAAAATCTTTGTTTGCCTAATCGTTCATTTTTCGCGTTTGGCGGCATCTATACATGCCTGGCAATACATGTGCTGAGTACCGTCGATTTCGAGACACTTCGATTTTTTGTCGCAAAAATGAATTGTCAGTGCCACTTTTTCAATCTTGTGGAGGAAATCTTTGTTTGCCTAATCGTTCATTTTTCGCGTTTGGCGCCATCTATACAAGCCTGGCAATACATGTGCCGAGTACCGTCGATATCGAGACACTTCGCTTTTTTGTCGCAAAAATGAATTGTCAGTGCCACTTTTTCAACCTTGTGGAGAAAATCTTTGTTTGCCTAATCGTTCATTTTTCGCGTTTGGCGGCATCTATACATGCCTGGCAATACATGTGCTGAGTACCGTCGATTTCTAGACACTTTGATTTTTTGTCGCGAAAATGAATTGTCAATGCCAATTTTTCAATGATGTGGAGAAAATCTTTGTTTGCCTAATCGTTCATTTTTCGCGTTTGGCGGCATCTATACATTCCTGGCAATACATGTGCTGAGTACCGTCGATTTCGAGACACTTCGATTTGTTTGTCGCAAAAATGAATTGTCATGCCACTTTTTCAATGATATGGAGAAAATCTTTGTTTGCCTAATCGTTCATTTTTCGCGTTTGGCGGCATCTATACATGCCTGGCAATACATGTGCTGAGTACCGTCGATTTCGAGACACTTCGATTTTTTGTCGCAAAAATGAATTGTCAGTGCCACTTTTTTAATCTTGTGGAGAAAATCTATGTTTGCCTACTCGTTCATTTTTTGCGTTTGGCGGCATCTATACATGCCTGGCAATACATGTGCTGAGTACCGTCGATTTCGAGACACTTCGATTTTTTGTCGCAAAAATGAATTGTCAGTGCCACTTTTTCAATCTTGTGGAGAAAATCTTTGTTTGCCTAATCGTTTATTTTTCGCGTTTGGCGCCATCTATACAAGCCTGGCAATACATGTGCCGAGTACCGTCGATATCGAGACACTTCGATTTTTTGTCGCAAAAATGAATTGTCAATGCCACTTTTTCAATGATGTGGAGAAAATCTTTGTTTGCCTAATCGTTCATTTTTCGCGTTTGGCGGCATCTATACATTCCTGGCAATACATGTGCTGAGTACCGTCGATTTCGAGACACTTCGATTTGTTTGTCGCAAAAATGAATTGTCATGCCACTTGTTCAATGATATGGAGAAAATCTTTGTTTGCCTAATCGTTCATTTTTCGCGTTTGGCGGCATCTATACATGCCTGGCAATACATGTGCTGAGTACCGTCGATTTCGAGACACTTCGATTTTTTGTCGCAAAAATGAATTGTCAGTGCCACTTTTTTAATCTTGTGGAGAAAATCTATGTTTGCCTACTCGTTCATTTTTTGCGTTTGGCGGCATCTATACATGCCTGGCAATACATGTGCTGAGTACCGTCGATTTCGAGACACTTCGATTTTTTGTCGCAAAAATGAATTGTCAGTGCCACTTTTTCAATCTTGTGGATAAAATCTTTGATTGCCTAATCGTTGATTTTTCGCGTTTGGCGGCATCTATACATGCCTGGGAATATATGTGCTGAGTACCGTCGATTTCGAGACACTTCGATTTTTTGTCGCAAAAATGAATTGTCAGTGCCACTTTTCACTGATGTGGAGAAAATCTTTGTTTGCCTAATCGTTCATTTTTCGCGTTTGGCGGCATCTATACATTCCTGGCAATACATGTGCTGAGTACCGTCGATTTCGAGACACTTCGATTTTTTGTCGCAAAAATGAATTGTCAGTGCCACTTTTTCAATCTCGTGGAGAAAATCTTTGTTTGCCTAATCGTTCATTTTTCGCGTTTGGCGGCATCTATACATGCCTGGCAATACATGTGCTGAGTACCGTCGATTTCGAGACACTTGGTTTTTTGTCGCAAAAATGAATTGTCAGTGCCACTTTTTCAATCTTGTGGAGAAAATCTTTGTTTGCCTAATCGTTCATTTTTCGCGTTTGGCGGCATCTATACATGCCTGGCAATACATGTGCTGAGTACCGTCGATTTCGAGGCACTTCGATTTTTGTCACAAAAATGAATTGTCAGTGCCACTTTTTCAATCTTGTGGAGAAAACCTTTGTTTGCCTAATCGTTCATTTTTCGCGTTTGGCGGCATCTATACGTGCCTGGCAATACATGTGCTGAGTACCGTCGATTTCTAGAGACTTTGATTTTTTGTCGCAAAAATGAATTGTCAATGCCACTTTTTCAATGATGTGGAGAAAATCTTTGTTTGCCTAATCGTTCATTTTTCGCGTTTGGCGGCGTCTATACATTCCTGGCAATACATGTGCTGAGTACCGTCGATTTCGAGACACTTCGATTTTTTGTCGCAAAAATGAATTGTCAGTGCCACTTTTTTAATCTTGTGGAGAAAATCTATGTTTGCCTACTCGTTCATTTTTTGCGTTTGGCGGCATCTATACATGCCTGGCAATACATGTGCTGAGTACCGTCGATTTCGAGACACTTCGATTTTTTGTCACAAAAATGAATTGTCCGTGCCACTTTTTTAATCTTGTGGAGAAAATCTTTGTTTGCCTAATCGTTCATTTTTCGCGTTTGGCGGCATCTATACATGCCTGGCAATACATGTGCTGAGTACCGTCGATTTCGAGACATCGATTTTTTGTCGCAAAAATGAATTGTCAGTGCCACTTTTTCAATGATGTGGAGAAAATCTTTGTTTGCCTAATCGTTCATTTTTCGCGTTTTGCGGCATCTATACATGCCTGGCAATACATGTGCTGAGTACCGTCGATTTCGAGACACTTCGATTTTTTGTCGCAAAAATGAATTGTCAGTGCCACTTTTTTAATCTTGTGGAGAAAATCTATGTTTGCCTACTCGTTCATTTTTTGCGTTTGGCGGCATCTATACATGCCTGGCAATACATGTGCTGAGTACCGTCGATTTCGAGACACTTCGATTTTTTGTCGCAAAAATGAATTGTCCGTGCCACTTTTTTAATCTTGTGGAGAAAATCTTTGTTTGCCTAATCGTTAATTTTTCGCGTTTGGCGGCATCTATACATGCCTGGCAATACATGTGCTGAGTACCGTCGATTTCGAGACACTTCGACTTTTTGGCGCAAAAATGAATTGTCAGTGCCACTTTTTCACTGATGTGGAGAAAATCTTTGTTTGCCTAATCGTTCATTTTTCGCGTTTGGCGGCATCTATACATGCCTGGCAATACATGTGCTGAGTACCGTCGATTTCGAGACACATCGATTTTTTGTCGCAAAAATGAATTGTCAGTGCCACTTTTTCAATGATGTGGAGAAAATCTTTGATTGCCTAATCGTTCATTTTTCGCGTTTGGTGGCATCTATACATTCCTGGCAATACATGTGCTGAGTACCGTCGATTTCGAGACACTTCGATTTTTTGTCGCAAAAATGAATTGTCAGTGCCACTTTTTCAATCTTGTGGAGGAAATCTTTGTTTGCCTAATCGTTCATTTTTCGCGTTTGGCGCCATCTATTCAAGCCTGGCAATACATGTGCCGAGTACCGTCGATATCGAGACACTTCGATTTTTTGTCGCAAAAATGAATTGTCAGTGCCACTTTTTCAATCTTGTGGAGAAAATCTTTGTTTGCCTAATCGTTCATTTTTCGCGTTTGGCGGCATCTATACATGCCTGGCAATACATGTGCTGAGTACCGTCGATTTCTAGACACTTTGATTTTTTGTCGCAAAAATGAATTGTCAATGCCAATTTTTCAATGATGTGGAGAAAATCTTTGTTTGCCTAATCGTTCATTTTTCGCGTTTGGCGGCATCTATACATTCCTGGCAATACATGTGCTGAGTACCGTCGATTTCGAGACACTTCGATTTGTTTGTCGCAAAAATGAATTGTCATGCCACTTTTTCAATGATATGGAGAAAATCTTTGTTTGCCTAATCGTTCATTTTTCGCGTTTGGCGGCATCTATACATGCCTGGCAATACATGTGCTGAGTACCGTCGATTTCGAGACACTTCGATTTTTTGTCGCAAAAATGAATTGTCAGTGCCACTTTTTTAATCTTGTGGAGAAAATCTATGTTTGCCTACTCGTTCATTTTTTGCGTTTGGCGGCATCTATACATGCCTGGCAATACATGTGCTGAGTACCGTCGATTTCGAGACACTTCGATTTTTTGTCGCAAAAATGAATTGTCAGTGCCACTTTTTCAATCTCGTGGAGAAAATCTTTGTTTGCCTAATCGTTCATTTTTCGCGTTTGGCGGCATCTATACATGCCTGGCAATACATGTGCTGAGTACCGTCGATTTCGAGGCACTTCGATTTTTGTCACTAAAATGAATTGTCAGTGCCACTTTTTTAATCTTGTGGAGAAAATCTATGTTTGCCTAATCGTTCATTTTTCGCGTTTGGCGGCATCTATACATGCCTGGCAATACATGTGCTGAGTACCGTCGATTTCGAGGCACTTCGATTTTTGTCACAAAAATGAATTGTCAGTGCCACTTTTTCAATCTTGTGGAGAAAACCTTTGTTTGCCTAATCGTTCATTTTTCGCGTTTGGCGGCATCTATACGTGCCTGGCAATACATGTGCTGAGTACCGTCGATTTCTAGAGACTTTGATTTTTTGTCGCAAAAATGAATTGTCAATGCCACTTTTTCAATGATGTGGAGAAAATCTTTGTTTGCCTAATCGTTCATTTTTCGCGTTTGGCGGCGTCTATACATTCCTGGCAATACATGTGCTGAGTACCGTCGATTTCGAGACACTTCGATTTTTTGTCGCAAAAATGAATTGTCAGTGCCACTTTTTTAATCTTGTGGAGAAAATCTATGTTTGCCTACTCGTTCATTTTTTGCGTTTGGCGGCATCTATACATGCCTGGCAATACATGTGCTGAGTACCGTCGATTTCGAGACACTTCGATTTTTTGTCGCAAAAATGAATTGTCCGTGCCACTTTTTTAATCTTGTGGAGAAAATCTTTGTTTGCCTAATCGTTCATTTTTCGCGTTTGGCGGCATCTATACATGCCTGGCAATACATGTGCTGAGTACCGTCGATTTCGAGACACATCGATTTTTTGTCGCAAAAATGAATTGTCAGTGCCACTTTTTCAATGATGTGGAGAAAATCTTTGTTTGCCTAATCGTTCATTTTTCGCGTTTTGCGGCATCTATACATGCCTGGCAATACATGTGCTGAGTACCGTCGATTTCGAGACACTTCGATTTTTTGTCGCAAAAATGAATTGTCAGTGCCACTTTTTTAATCTTGTGGAGAAAATCTATGTTTGCCTACTCGTTCATTTTTTGCGTTTGGCGGCATCTATACATGCCTGGCAATACATGTGCTGAGTACCGTCGATTTCGAGACACTTCGATTTTTTGTCGCAAAAATGAATTGTCCGTGCCACTTTTTTAATCTTGTGGAGAAAATCTTTGTTTGCCTAATCGTTAATTTTTCGCGTTTGGCGGCATCTATACATGCCTGGCAATACATGTGCTGAGTACCGTCGATTTCGAGACACTTCGACTTTTTGGCGCAAAAATGAATTGTCAGTGCCACTTTTTCACTGATGTGGAGAAAATCTTTGTTTGCCTAATCGTTCATTTTTCGCGTTTGGCGGCATCTATACATGCCTGGCAATACATGTGCTGAGTACCGTCGATTTCGAGACACATCGATTTTTTGTCGCAAAAATGAATTGTCAGTGCCACTTTTTCAATGATGTGGAGAAAATCTTTGATTGCCTAATCGTTCATTTTTCGCGTTTGGTGGCATCTATACATTCCTGGCAATACATGTGCTGAGTACCGTCGATTTCGAGACACTTCGATTTTTTGTCGCAAAAATGAATTGTCAGTGCCACTTTTTTAATCTTGTGGAGAAAATCTATGTTTGCCTACTCGTTCATTTTTTGCGTTTGGCGGCATCTATACATGCCTGGCAATACATGTGCTGAGTACCGTCGATTTCGAGACACTTCGATTTTTTGTCGCAAAAATGAATTGTCAGTGCCACTTTTTTAATCTTGTGGAGAAAATCTATGTTTGCCTACTCGTTCATTTTTTGCGTTTGGCGGCATCTATACATGCCTGGCAATACATGTGCTGAGTACCGTCGATTTCGAGACACTTCGATTTTTTGTCGCAAAAATGAATTGTCCGTGCCACTTTTTTAATCTTGTGGAGAAAATCTTTGTTTGCCTAATCGTTCATTTTTCGCGTTTGGCGGCATCTATACATGCCTGGCAATACATGTGCTGAGTACCGTCGATTTCGAGACACATCGATTTTTTGTCGCAAAAATGAATTGTCAGTGCCACTTTTTCAATGATGTGGAGGAAATCTTTGTTTGCCTAATCGTTCATTTTTCGCGTTTTGCGGCATCTATACATGCCTGGCAATACATGTGCTGAGTACCGTCGATTTCGAGACACTTCGATTTTTTGTCGCAAAAATGAATTGTCAGTGCCACTTTTTTAATCTTGTGGAGAAAATCTATGTTTGCCTACTCGTTCATTTTTTGCGTTTGGCGGCATCTATACATGCCTGGCAATACATGTGCTGAGTACCGTCGATTTCGAGACACTTCGATTTTTTGTCGCAAAAATGAATTGTCCGTGCCACTTTTTTAATCTTGTGGAGAAAATCTTTGTTTGCCTAATCGTTAATTTTTCGCGTTTGGCGGCATCTATACATGCCTGGCAATACATGTGCTGAGTACCGTCGATTTCGAGACACTTCGACTTTTTGGCGCAAAAATGAATTGTCAGTGCCACTTTTTCACTGATGTGGAGAAAATCTTTGTTTGCCTAATCGTTCATTTTTCGCGTTTGGCGGCATCTATACATGCCTGGCAATACATGTGCTGAGTACCGTCGATTTCGAGACACATCGATTTTTTGTCGCAAAAATGAATTGTCAGTGCCACTTTTTCAATGATGTGGAGAAAATCTTTGATTGCCTAATCGTTCATTTTTCGCGTTTGGTGGCATCTATACATTCCTGGCAATACATGTGCTGAGTACCGTCGATTTCGAGACACTTCGATTTTTTGTCGCAAAAATGAATTGTCAGTGCCACTTTTTCAATCTTGTGGAGGAAATCTTTGTTTGCCTAATCGTTCATTTTTCGCGTTTGGCGCCATCTATTCAAGCCTGGCAATACATGTGCCGAGTACCGTCGATATCGAGACACTTCGATTTTTTGTCGCAAAAATGAATTGTCAGTGCCACTTTTTCAATCTTGTGGAGAAAATCTTTGTTTGCCTAATCGTTCATTTTTCGCGTTTGGCGGCATCTATACATGCCTGGCAATACATGTGCTGAGTACCGTCGATTTCTAGACACTTTGATTTTTTGTCGCAAAAATGAATTGTCAATGCCAATTTTTCAATGATGTGGAGAAAATCTTTGTTTGCCTAATCGTTCATTTTTCGCGTTTGGCGGCATCTATACATTCCTGGCAATACATGTGCTGAGTACCGTCGATTTCGAGACACTTCGATTTGTTTGTCGCAAAAATGAATTGTCATGCCACTTTTTCAATGATATGGAGAAAATCTTTGTTTGCCTAATCGTTCATTTTTCGCGTTTGGCGGCATCTATACATGCCTGGCAATACATGTGCTGAGTACCGTCGATTTCGAGACACTTCGATTTTTTGTCGCAAAAATGAATTGTCAGTGCCACTTTTTTAATCTTGTGGAGAAAATCTATGTTTGCCTACTCGTTCATTTTTTGCGTTTGGCGGCATCTATACATGCCTGGCAATACATGTGCTGAGTACCGTCGATTTCGAGACACTTCGATTTTTTGTCGCAAAAATGAATTGTCAGTGCCACTTTTTTAATCTTGTGGAGAAAATCTATGTTTGCCTACTCGTTCATTTTTTGCGTTTGGCGGCATCTATACATGCCTGGCAATACATGTGCTGAGTACCGTCGATTTCGAGACACTTCGATTTTTTTGTCGCAAAAATGAATTGTCAGTGCCACTTTTTCAATGATGTGGAGAAAATCTTTGTTTGCCTAATCGTTCATTTTTCGCGTTTTGCGGCATCTATACATTCCTGGCAATACATGTGCTGAGTACCGTCGATTTCGAGACACTTCGATTTTTTGTCGCAAAAATGAATTGTCAGTGCCACTTTTTCACTGATGTGGAGAAAATCTTTGTTTGCCTAATCGTTCATTTTTCGCGTTTGGCGGCATCTATACATTCCTGGCTATACATTTGCTGAGTACCTTCGATTTCGAGACACTTCGATTTTTTGTCGCAAAAATGAATTGTCAGTGCCACTTTTTCAATCTTGTGGAGAAAATCTTTGTTTGCCTAATCGTTCATTTTTCGCGTTTGGCGGCATGTATACATGCCTGGCAATACTTGTGCTGAGTACCGTCGATTTCGAGACACTTGGTTTTTTGTCGCAAAAATGAATTGTCAGTGCCACTTTTTCAATCTTGTGGAGAAAATCTTTGTTTGCCTAATCGTTCATTTTTCGCGTTTGGCGGCATCTATACATGCCTGGCAATACATGTGCTGAGTACCGTCGATTTCGAGGCACTTCGATTTTTGTCACTAAAATGAATTGTCAGTGCCACTTTTTTAATCTTGTGGAGAAAATCTATGTTTGCCTACTCGTTCATTTTTTGCGTTTGGCGGCATCTATACATGCCTGGCAATACATGTGCTGAGTACCGTCGATTTCGAGACACTTCGATTTTTTGTCGCAAAAATGAATTGTCAGTGCCACTTTTTCAATCTTGTGGAGAAAATCTTTGTTTGCCTAATCGTTCATTTTTCGCGTTTGGCGCCATCTATACAAGCCTGGCAATACATGTGCCGAGTACCGTCGATATCGAGACACTTCGATTTTTTGTCTCAAAAATGAATTGTCAATGCCACTTTTTCAATGATGTGGAGAAAATCTTTGTTTGCCTAATCGTTCATTTTTCGCGTTTGGCGGCATCTATACATTCCTGGCAATACATGTGCTGAGTACCGTCGATTTCGAGACACTTCGATTTGTTTGTCGCAAAAATGAATTGTCATGCCACTTGTTCAATGATATGGAGAAAATCTTTGTTTGCCTAATCGTTCATTTTTCGCGTTTGGCGGCATCTATACATGCCTGGCAATACATGTGCTGAGTACCGTCGATTTCGAGACACTTCGATTTTTTGTCGCAAAAATGAATTGTCAGTGCCACTTTTTTAATCTTGTGGAGAAAATCTATGTTTGCCTACTCGTTCATTTTTTGCGTTTGGCGGCATCTATACATGCCTGGCAATACATGTGCTGAGTACCGTCGATTTCGAGACACTTCGATTTTTTGTCGCAAAAATGAATTGTCAGTGCCACTTTTTCAATCTTGTGGATAAAATCTTTGATTGCCTAATCGTTGATTTTTCGCGTTTGGCGGCATCTATACATGCCTGGGAATATATGTGCTGAGTACCGTCGATTTCGAGACACTTCGATTTTTTGTCGCAAAAATGAATTGTCAGTGCCACTTTTTCACTGATGTGGAGAAAATCTTTGTTTGCCTAATCGTTCATTTTTCGCGTTTGGCGGCATCTATACATTCCTGGCAATACATGTGCTGAGTACCGTCGATTTCGAGACACTTCGATTTTTTGTCGCAAAAATGAATTGTCAGTGCCACTTTTTCAATCTTGTGGAGAAAATCTTTGTTTGCCTAATCGTTCATTTTTCGCGTTTGGCGGCATCTATACATGCCTGGCAATACATGTGCTGAGTACCGTCGATTTCGAGACACTTGGTTTTTTGTCGCAAAAATGAATTGTCAGTGCCACTTTTTCAATCTTGTGGAGAAAATCTTTGTTTGCCTAATCGTTCATTTTTCGCGTTTGGCGGCATCTATACATGCCTGGCAATACATGTGCTGAGTACCGTCGATTTCGAGGCACTTCGATTTTTGTCACAAAAATGAATTGTCAGTGCCACTTTTTCAATCTTGTGGAGGAAATCTTTGTTTGCCTAATCGTTCATTTTTCGCGTTTGGCGCCATCTATACAAGCCTGGCAATACATGTGCCGAGTACCGTCGATATCGAGACACTTCGATTTTTTGTCGCAAAAATGAATTGTCAGTACCACTTTTTCAATCTTGTGGAGAAAATCTTTGTTTGCCTAATCGTTCATTTTTCGCGTTTGGCGGCATCTATACATGCCTGGCAATACATGTGCTGAGTACCGTCGATTTCTAGACACTTTGATTTTTTGTCGCAAAAATGAATTGTCAATGCCAATTTTTCAATGATGTGGAGAAAATCTTTGTTTGCCTAATCGTTCATTTTTCGCGTTTGGCGGCATCTATACATTCCTGGCAATACATGTGCTGAGTACCGTCGATTTCGAGACACTTCGATTTGTTTGTCGCAAAAATGAATTGTCATGCCACTTTTTCAATGATATGGAGAAAATCTTTGTTTGCCTAATCGTTCATTTTTCGCGTTTGGCGGCATCTATACATGCCTGGCAATACATGTGCTGAGTACCGTCGATTTCGAGACACTTCGATTTTTTGTCGCAAAAATGAATTGTCAGTGCCACTTTTTTAATCTTGTGGAGAAAATCTATGTTTGCCTACTCGTTCATTTTTTGCGTTTGGCGGCATCTATACATGCCTGGCAATACATGTGCTGAGTACCGTCGATTTCGAGACACTTCGATTTTTTGTCGCAAAAATGAATTGTCAGTGCCACTTTTTTAATCTTGTGGAGAAAATCCATGTTTGCCTACTCGTTCATTTTTTGCGTTTGGCGGCATCTATACATGCCTGGCAATACATGTGCTGAGTACCGTCGATTTCGAGACACTTCGATTTTTTTGTCGCAAAAATGAATTGTCAGTGCCACTTTTTCAATGATGTGGAGAAAATCTTTGTTTGCCTAATCGTTCATTTTTCGCGTTTTGCGGCATCTATACATTCCTGGCAATACATGTGCTGAGTACCGTCGATTTCGAGACACTTCGATTTTTTGTCGCAAAAATGAATTGTCAGTGCCACTTTTTCAATCTTGTGGAGAAAATCTTTGTTTGCCTAATCGTTCATTTTTCGCGTTTGGCGCCATCTATACAAGCCTGGCAATACATGTGCCGAGTACCGTCGATATCGAGACACTTCGATTTTTTGTCGCAAAAATGAATTGTCAATGCCACTTTTTCAATGATGTGGAGAAAATCTTTGTTTGCCTAATCGTTCATTTTTCGCGTTTGGCGGCATCTATACATTCCTGGCAATACATGTGCTGAGTACCGTCGATTTCGAGACACTTCGATTTGTTTGTCGCAAAAATGAATTGTCATGCCACTTGTTCAATGATATGGAGAAAATCTTTGTTTGCCTAATCGTTCATTTTTCGCGTTTGGCGGCATCTATACATGCCTGGCAATACATGTGCTGAGTACCGTCGATTTCGAGACACTTCGATTTTTTGTCGCAAAAATGAATTGTCAGTGCCACTTTTTTAATCTTGTGGAGAAAATCTATGTTTGCCTACTCGTTCATTTTTTGCGTTTGGCGGCATCTATACATGCCTGGCAATACATGTGCTGAGTACCGTCGATTTCGAGACACTTCGATTTTTTGTCGCAAAAATGAATTGTCAGTGCCACTTTTTCAATCTTGTGGATAAAATCTTTGATTGCCTAATCGTTGATTTTTCGCGTTTGGCGGCATCTATACATGCCTGGGAATATATGTGCTGAGTACCGTCGATTTCGAGACACTTCGATTTTTTGCCGCAAAAATGAATTGTCAGTGCCACTTTTTCACTGATGTGGAGAAAATCTTTATTTGCCTAATCGTTCATTTTTCGCGTTTGGCGGCATCTATACATTCCTGGCTATACATTTGCTGAGTACCTTCGATTTCGAGACACTTCGATTTTTTGTCGCAAAAATGAATTGTCAGTGCCACTTTTTCAATCTTGTGGAGAAAATCTTTGTTTGCCTAATCGTTCATTTTTCGCGTTTGGCGGCATCTATACATGCCTGGCAATACATGTGCTGAGTACCGTCGATTTCGAGGCACTTCGATTTTTGTCACTAAAATGAATTGTCAGTGCCACTTTTTCAATCTTGTGGAGAAAATCTTTGTTTGCCTAATCGTTCATTTTTCGCGTTTGGCGGCATCTATACGTGCCTGGCAATACATGTGCTGAGTACCGTCGATTTCTAGAGACTTTGATTTTTTGTCGCAAAAATGAATTGTCAATGCCACTTTTTCAATGATGTGGAGAAAATCTTTGTTTGCCTAATCGTTCATTTTTCGCGTTTGGCGGCATCTATACATTCCTGGCAATACATGTGCTGAGTACCTTCGATTTCGAGACACTTCGATTTTTTTGTCGCAAAAATGAATTGTCAGTGCCACTTTTTCACTGATGTGGAGAAAATCTTCGTTTGCCTAATCGTTCATTTTTCGCGCTTGGCGGCATCTATACATGCCTGGCAATACATGTGCTGAGTACCGTCGATTTCGAGACACATCGATTTTTTGTCGCAAAAATGAATTGTCAGTGCCACTTTTTCAATGATGTGGAGAAAATCTTTGATTGCCTAATCGTTCATTTTTCGCGTTTGGTGGCATCTATACATTCCTGGCAATACATGTGCTGAGTACCGTCGATTTCGAGACACTTCGATTTTTTGTCGCAAAAATGAATTGTCAGTGCCACTTTTTCAATCTTGTGGAGGAAATCTTTGTTTGCCTAATCGTTCATTTTTCGCGTTTGGCGCCATCTATACAATCCTGGCAATACATGTGCCGAGTACCGTCGATATCGAGACACTTCGATTTTTTGTCGCAAAAATGAATTGTCAGTGCCACTTTTTCAATCTTGTGGAGAAAATCTTTGTTTGCCTAATCGTTCATTTTTCGCGTTTGGCGGCATCTATACATGCCTGGCAATACATGTGCTGAGTACCGTCGATTTCTAGACACTTTGATTTTTTGTCGCAAAAATGAATTGTCAATGCCAATTTTTCAATGATGTGGAGAAAATCTTTGTTTGCCTAATCGTTCATTTTTCGCGTTTGGCGGCATCTATACATTCCTGGCAATACATGTGCTGAGTACCGTCGATTTCGAGACACTTCGATTTGTTTGTCGCAAAAATGAATTGTCATGCCACTTTTTCAATGATATGGAGAAAATCTTTGTTTGCCTAATCGTTCATTTTTCGCGTTTGGCGGCATCTATACATGCCTGGCAATACATGTGCTGAGTACCGTCGATTTCGAGACACTTCGATTTTTTGTCGCAAAAATGAATTGTCAGTGCCACTTTTTTAATCTTGTGGAGAAAATCTATGTTTGCCTACTCGTTCATTTTTTGCGTTTGGCGGCATCTATACATGCCTGGCAATACATGTGCTGAGTACCGTCGATTTCGAGACACTTCGATTTTTTGTCGCAAAAATGAATTGTCAGTGCCACTTTTTCAATCTTGTGGAGAAAATCTTTGTTTGCCTAATCGTTCATTTTTCGCGTTTGGCGCCATCTATACAAGCCTGGCAATACATGTGCCGAGTACCGTCGATATCGAGACACTTCGATTTTTTGTCTCAAAAATGAATTGTCAATGCCACTTTTTCAATGATGTGGAGAAAATCTTTGTTTGCCTAATCGTTCATTTTTCGCGTTTGGCGGCATCTATACATTCCTGGCAATACATGTGCTGAGTACCGTCGATTTCGAGACACTTCGATTTGTTTGTCGCAAAAATGAATTGTCATGCCACTTGTTCAATGATATGGAGAAAATCTTTGTTTGCCTAATCGTTCATTTTTCGCGTTTGGCGGCATCTATACATGCCTGGCAATACATGTGCTGAGTACCGTCGATTTCGAGACACTTCGATTTTTTGTCGCAAAAATGAATTGTCAGTGCCACTTTTTTAATCTTGTGGAGAAAATCTATGTTTGCCTACTCGTTCATTTTTTGCGTTTGGCGGCATCTATACATGCCTGGCAATACATGTGCTGAGTACCGTCGATTTCGAGACACTTCGATTTTTTGTCGCAAAAATGAATTGTCAGTGCCACTTTTTCAATCTTGTGGATAAAATCTTTGATTGCCTAATCGTTGATTTTTCGCGTTTGGCGGCATCTATACATGCCTGGGAATATATGTGCTGAGTACCGTCGATTTCGAGACACTTCGATTTTTTGTCGCAAAAATGAATTGTCAGTGCCACTTTTTCACTGATGTGGAGAAAATCTTTGTTTGCCTAATCGTTCATTTTTCGCGTTTGGCGGCATCTATACATTCCTGGCAATACATGTGCTGAGTACCGTCGATTTCGAGACACTTCGATTTTTTGTCGCAAAAATGAATTGTCAGTGCCACTTTTTTAATCTTGTGGAGAAAATCTATGTTTGCCTACTCGTTCATTTTTTGCGTTTGGCGGCATCTATACATGCCTGGCAATACATGTGCTGAGTACCGTCGATTTCGAGACACTTCGATTTTTTGTCGCAAAAATGAATTGTCAGTGCCACTTTTTCAATCTTGTGGATAAAATCTTTGATTGCCTAATCGTTGATTTTTCGCGTTTGGCGGCATCTATACATGCCTGGGAATATATGTGCTGAGTACCGTCGATTTCGAGACACTTCGATTTTTTGCCGCAAAAATGAATTGTCAGTGCCACTTTTTCACTGATGTGGAGAAAATCTTTATTTGCCTAATCGTTCATTTTTCGCGTTTGGCGGCATCTATACATTCCTGGCTATACATTTGCTGAGTACCTTCGATTTCGAGACACTTCGATTTTTTGTCGCAAAAATGAATTGTCAGTGCCACTTTTTCAATCTTGTGGAGAAAATCTTTGTTTGCCTAATCGTTCATTTTTCGCGTTTGGCGGCATCTATACATGCCTGGCAATACATGTGCTGAGTACCGTCGATTTCGAGGCACTTCGATTTTTGTCACTAAAATGAATTGTCAGTGCCACTTTTTCAATCTTGTGGAGAAAATCTTTGTTTGCCTAATCGTTCATTTTTCGCGTTTGGCGGCATCTATACGTGCCTGGCAATACATGTGCTGAGTACCGTCGATTTCTAGAGACTTTGATTTTTTGTCGCAAAAATGAATTGTCAATGCCACTTTTTCAATGATGTGGAGAAAATCTTTGTTTGCCTAATCGTTCATTTTTCGCGTTTGGCGGCATCTATACATTCCTGGCAATACATGTGCTGAGTACCTTCGATTTCGAGACACTTCGATTTTTTTGTCGCAAAAATGAATTGTCAGTGCCACTTTTTCACTGATGTGGAGAAAATCTTCGTTTGCCTAATCGTTCATTTTTCGCGCTTGGCGGCATCTATACATGCCTGGCAATACATGTGCTGAGTACCGTCGATTTCGAGACACATCGATTTTTTGTCGCAAAAATGAATTGTCAGTGCCACTTTTTCAATGATGTGGAGAAAATCTTTGATTGCCTAATCGTTCATTTTTCGCGTTTGGTGGCATCTATACATTCCTGGCAATACATGTGCTGAGTACCGTCGATTTCGAGACACTTCGATTTTTTGTCGCAAAAATGAATTGTCAGTGCCACTTTTTCAATCTTGTGGAGGAAATCTTTGTTTGCCTAATCGTTCATTTTTCGCGTTTGGCGCCATCTATACAATCCTGGCAATACATGTGCCGAGTACCGTCGATATCGAGACACTTCGATTTTTTGTCGCAAAAATGAATTGTCAGTGCCACTTTTTCAATCTTGTGGAGAAAATCTTTGTTTGCCTAATCGTTCATTTTTCGCGTTTGGCGGCATCTATACATGCCTGGCAATACATGTGCTGAGTACCGTCGATTTCTAGACACTTTGATTTTTTGTCGCAAAAATGAATTGTCAATGCCAATTTTTCAATGATGTGGAGAAAATCTTTGTTTGCCTAATCGTTCATTTTTCGCGTTTGGCGGCATCTATACATTCCTGGCAATACATGTGCTGAGTACCGTCGATTTCGAGACACTTCGATTTGTTTGTCGCAAAAATGAATTGTCATGCCACTTTTTCAATGATATGGAGAAAATCTTTGTTTGCCTAATCGTTCATTTTTCGCGTTTGGCGGCATCTATACATGCCTGGCAATACATGTGCTGAGTACCGTCGATTTCGAGACACTTCGATTTTTTGTCGCAAAAATGAATTGTCAGTGCCACTTTTTTAATCTTGTGGAGAAAATCTATGTTTGCCTACTCGTTCATTTTTTGCGTTTGGCGGCATCTATACATGCCTGGCAATACATGTGCTGAGTACCGTCGATTTCGAGACACTTCGATTTTTTGTCGCAAAAATGAATTGTCAGTGCCACTTTTTCAATCTTGTGGAGAAAATCTTTGTTTGCCTAATCGTTCATTTTTCGCGTTTGGCGCCATCTATACAAGCCTGGCAATACATGTGCCGAGTACCGTCGATATCGAGACACTTCGATTTTTTGTCTCAAAAATGAATTGTCAATGCCACTTTTTCAATGATGTGGAGAAAATCTTTGTTTGCCTAATCGTTCATTTTTCGCGTTTGGCGGCATCTATACATTCCTGGCAATACATGTGCTGAGTACCGTCGATTTCGAGACACTTCGATTTGTTTGTCGCAAAAATGAATTGTCATGCCACTTGTTCAATGATATGGAGAAAATCTTTGTTTGCCTAATCGTTCATTTTTCGCGTTTGGCGGCATCTATACATGCCTGGCAATACATGTGCTGAGTACCGTCGATTTCGAGACACTTCGATTTTTTGTCGCAAAAATGAATTGTCAGTGCCACTTTTTTAATCTTGTGGAGAAAATCTATGTTTGCCTACTCGTTCATTTTTTGCGTTTGGCGGCATCTATACATGCCTGGCAATACATGTGCTGAGTACCGTCGATTTCGAGACACTTCGATTTTTTGTCGCAAAAATGAATTGTCAGTGCCACTTTTTCAATCTTGTGGATAAAATCTTTGATTGCCTAATCGTTGATTTTTCGCGTTTGGCGGCATCTATACATGCCTGGGAATATATGTGCTGAGTACCGTCGATTTCGAGACACTTCGATTTTTTGTCGCAAAAATGAATTGTCAGTGCCACTTTTTCACTGATGTGGAGAAAATCTTTGTTTGCCTAATCGTTCATTTTTCGCGTTTGGCGGCATCTATACATTCCTGGCAATACATGTGCTGAGTACCGTCGATTTCGAGACACTTCGATTTTTTGTCGCAAAAATGAATTGTCAGTGCCACTTTTTCAATCTTGTGGAGAAAATCTTTGTTTGCCTAATCGTTCATTTTTCGCGTTTGGCGGCATCTATACATGCCTGGCAATACATGTGCTGAGTACCGTCGATTTCGAGACACTTGGTTTTTTGTCGCAAAAATGAATTGTCAGTGCCACTTTTTCAATCTTGTGGAGAAAATCTTTGTTTGCCTAATCGTTGATTTTTCGCGTTTGGCGGCATCTATACATGCCTGGGAATATATGTGCTGAGTACCGTCGATTTCGAGACACTTCGATTTTTTGTCGCAAAAATGAATTGTCAGTGCCACTTTTTCACTGATGTGGAGAAAATCTTTGTTTGCCTAATCGTTCATTTTTCGCGTTTGGCGGCATCTATACATTCCTGGCAATACATGTGCTGAGTACCGTCGATTTCGAGACACTTCGATTTTTTGTCGCAAAAATGAATTGTCAGTGCCACTTTTTCAATCTTGTGGAGAAAATCTTTGTTTGCCTAATCGTTCATTTTTCGCGTTTGGCGGCATCTATACATGCCTGGCAATACATGTGCTGAGTACCGTCGATTTCGAGACACTTGGTTTTTTGTCGCAAAAATGAATTGTCAGTGCCACTTTTTCAATCTTGTGGAGAAAATCTTTGTTTGCCTAATCGTTCATTTTTCGCGTTTGGCGGCATCTATACATGCCTGGCAATACATGTGCTGAGTACCGTCGATTTCGAGGCACTTCGATTTTTGTCACAAAAATGAATTGTCAGTGCCACTTTTTCAATCTTGTGGAGAAAATCTTTGTTTGCCTAATCGTTCATTTTTCGCGTTTGGCGGCGTCTATACATGCCTGGCAATACATGTGCTGAGTACCGTCGATTTCTAGACACTTTGATTTTTTGTCGCAAAAATGAATTGTCAATGCCAATTTTTCAATGATGTGGAGAAAATCTTTGTTTGCCTAATCGTTCATTTTTCGCGTTTGGCGGCATCTATACATTCCTGGCAATACATGTGCTGAGTACCGTCGATTTCGAGACACTTCGATTTGTTTGTCGCAAAAATGAATTGTCATGCCACTTTTTCAATGATATGGAGAAAATCTTTGTTTGCCTAATCGTTCATTTTTCGCGTTTGGCGGCATCTATACATGCCTGGCAATACATGTGCTGAGTACCGTCGAGTTCGAGACACTTCGATTTTTTGTCGCAAAAATGAATTGTCAGTGCCACTTTTTTAATCTTGTGGAGAAAATCTATGTTTGCCTACTCGTTCATTTTTTGCGTTTGGCGGCATCTATACATGCCTGGCAATACATGTGCTGAGTACCGTCGATTTCGAGACACTTCGATTTTTTGTCGCAAAAATGAATTGTCAGTGCCACTTTTTCAATCTTGTGGATAAAATCTTTGATTGCCTAATCGTTGATTTTTCGCGTTTGGCGGCATCTATACATGCCTGGGAATATATGTGCTGAGTACCGTCGATTTCGAGACACTTCGATTTTTTGTCGCAAAAATGAATTGTCAGTGCCACTTTTTCACTGATGTGGAGAAAATCTTTGTTTGCCTAATCGTTCATTTTTCGCGTTTGGCGGCATCTATACATTCCTGGCAATACATGTGCTGAGTACCGTCGATTTCGAGACACTTCGATTTTTTGTCGCAAAAATGAATTGTCAGTGCCACTTTTTCAATCTTGTGGAGAAAATCTTTGTTTGCCTAATCGTTCATTTTTCGCGTTTGGCGGCATCTATACATGCCTGGCAATACATGTGCTGACTACCGTCGATTTCGAGACACTTGGTTTTTTGTCGCAAAAATGAATTGTCAGTGCCACTTTTTCAATCTTGTGGAGAAAATCTTTGTTTGCCTAATCGTTCATTTTTCGCGTTTGGCGGCATCTATACATGCCTGGCAATACATGTGCTGAGTACCGTCGATTTCGAGGCACTTCGATTTTTGTCACAAAAATGAATTGTCAGTGCCACTTTTTCAATCTTGTGGAGAAAATCTTTGTTTGCCTAATCGTTCATTTTTCGCGTTTGGCGGCATCTATACGTGCCTGGCAATACATGTGCTGAGTACCGTCGATTTCTAGAGACTTTGATTTTTTGTCGCAAAAATGAATTGTCAATGCCACTTTTTCAATGATGCGGAGAAAATCTTTGTTTGCCTAATCGTTCATTTTTCGCGTTTGGCGGCATCTATACATTCCTGGCAATACATGTGCTGAGTACCGTCGATTTCGAGACACATCGATTTTTTGTCGCAAAAATGAATTGTCAGTGCCACTTTTTCAATGATGTGGAGAAAATCTTTGATTGCCTAATCGTTCATTTTTCGCGTTTGGTGGCATCTATACATTCCTGGCAATACATGTGCTGAGTACCGTCGATTTCGAGACACTTCGATTTTTTGTCGCAAAAATGAATTGTCAGTGCCACTTTTTCAATCTTGTGGAGAAAATCTTTGTTTGCCTAATCGTTCATTTTTCGCGTTTGGCGCCATCTATACAAGCCTGGCAATACATGTGCCGAGTACCGTCGATATCGAGACACTTCGATTTTTTGTCGCAAAAATGAATTGTCAGTGCCACTTTTTCAATCTTGTGGAGAAAATCTTTGTTTGCCTAATCGTTCATTTTTCGCGTTTGGCGGCATCTATACATGCCTGGCAATACATGTGCTGAGTACCGTCGATTTCTAGACACTTTGATTTTTTGTCACAAAAATGAATTGTCAATGCCACTTTTTCAATGATGTGGAGAAAATCTTTGTTTGCCTAATCGTTCATTTTTCGCGTTTGGCGGCATCTATACATTCCTGGCAATACATGTGCTGAGTACCGTCGATTTCGAGACACTTCGATTTGTTTGTCGCAAAAATGAATTGTCATGCCACTTTTTCAATGATATGGAGAAAATCTTTGTTTGCCTAATCGTTCATTTTTCGCGTTTGGGGGCATCTATACATGCCTGGCAATACATGTGCTGAGTACCGTCGATTTCGAGACACTTCGATTTTTTGTCGCAAAAATGAATTGTCAGTGCCACTTTTTTAATCTTGTGGAGAAAATCTATGTTTGCCTACTCGTTCATTTTTTGCGTTTGGCGGCATCTATACATGCCTGGCAATACATGTGCTGAGTACCGTCGATTTCGAGACACTTCGATTTTTTGTCGCAAAAATGAATTGTCAGTGCCACTTTTTCAATCTTGTGGATAAAATCTTTGATTGCCTAATCGTTGATTTTTCGCGTTTGGCGGCATCTATACATGCCTGGGAATATATGTGCTGAGTACCGTCGATTTCGAAACACTTCGATTTTTTGTCGCAAAAATGAATTGTCAGTGCCACTTTTTTAATCTTGTGGAGAAAATCTGTTTGCCTACTCGTTCATTTTTTGCGTTTGCCGGCATCTATACATGTCTGGCAATACATGTGCTGAGTACCGTCGATTTCGAGACACTTCGATTTTTTGTCGCAAAAATGAATTGTCAGTGCCACTTTTTCAATCTTGTGGATAAAATCTTTGATTGCCTAATCGTTGATTTTTCGCGTTTGGCGGCATCTATACATGCCTGGGAATATATGCGCTGAGTACCGTCGATTTCGAGACACTTCGATTTTTTGTCGCAAAAATGAATTGTCAGTGCCACTTTTTCACTGATGTGGAGAAAATCTTTGTTTGCCTAATCGTTCATTTTTCGCGTTTGGCGGCATCTATACATTCCTGGCAATACATGTGCTGAGTACCGTCGATTTCGAGACACTTCGATTTTTTGTCGCAAAAATGAATTGTCAGTGCCACTTTTTCAATCTTGTGGAGAAAATCTTTGTTTGCCTAATCGTTCATTTTTCGCGTTTGGCGGCATCTATACATGCCTGGCAATACATGTGCTGAGTACCGTCGATTTCGAGACAATTGGTTTTTTGTCGCAAAAATGAATTGTCAGTGCCACTTTTTCAATCTTGTGGAGAAAATCTTTGTTTGCCTAATCGTTCATTTTTCGCGTTTGGCGGCATCTATACATGCCTGGCAATACATGTGCTGAGTACCGTCGATTTCGAGGCACTTCGATTTTTGTCACAAAAATGAATTGTCAGTGCCACTTTTTCAATCTTGTGGAGAAATCTTTGTTTGCCTAATCGTTCATTTTTCGCGTTTGGCGGCATCTATACATGCCTGGCAATACATGTGCTGAGTACCGTCGATTTCGAGACACTTGGTTTTTTTGTCGCAAAAATGAATTGTCAGTGCCACTTTTTCAATCTTGTGGAGAAAATTTTTGTTTGCCTAATCGTTCATTTTTCGCGTTTGGCGGCATCTATACGTGCCGGGCAATACATGTGCTGAGTACCGTCGATTTCTAGAGGCTTTGATTTTTTGTCGCAAAAATGAATTGTCAATGCCACTTTTTCAATGATGTAGAGAAAATCTTTGTTTGCCTAATCGTTCATTTTTCGCGTTTGGCGGCATCTATACATTCCTGGCAATACATGTGCTGAGTACCGTCGATTTCGAGACACTTCGATTTTTTTGTCGCAAAACTGAATTGTCAGTGCCACTTTTTCAATGATGTGGAGAAAATCTTTGTTTGCCTAATCGTTCATTTTTCGCGTTTGGCGGCATCTATACATGCCTGGCAATACATGTGCTGAGTACCGTCGATTTCGAGACACTTCGATTTTTTGTCGCAAAAATGAATTGTCAGTGGCACTTTTTTAATCTTGTGGAGAAAATCTATGTTTGCCTACTCGTTCATTTTTTGCGTTTGGCGGCATCTATGCATGCCTGGCAATACATGTGCTGAGTACCGTCGATTTCGAGACACTTCGATTTTTTGTCGCAAAAATGAATTGTCCGTGCCACTTTTTTAATCTTGTGGAGAAAATCTTTGTTTGCCTAATCGTTCATTTTTCGCGTTTGGCGGCATCTATACATGCCTGGCAATACATGTGCTGAGTACCGTCGATTTCGAGACACTTCGACTTTTTGGCGCAAAAGTGAATTGTCAGTGCCACTTTTTCACTGATGTGGAGAAAATCTTTGTTTGCCTAATCGTTCATTTTTCGCGTTTGGCGGCATCTATACATGCTTGGCAATACATTTGCTGAGTACCGTCGATTTCGAGACACATCGATTTTTTGTCGCAAAAATGAATTGTCAGTGCCACTTTTTCAATGATGTGGAGAAAATCTTTGATTGCCTAATCGTTCATTTTTCGCGTTTGGTGGCATCTATACATTCCTGGCAATACATGTGCTGAGTACCGTCGATTTCGAGACACTTCGATTTTTTGTCGCAAAAATGAATTGTCAGTGCCACTTTTTCAATCTTGTGGAGAAAATCTTTGTTTGCCTAATCGTTCATTTTTCGCGTTTGGCGCCATCTATACAAGCCTGGCAATACATGTGCCGAGTACCGTCGATATCGAGACACTTCGATTTTTTGTCGCAAAAATGAATTGCCAGTGCCACTTTTTCAATCTTGTGGAGAAAATCTTTGTTTGCCTAATCGTTCATTTTTCGCGTTTGGCGGCATCTATACATGCCTGGCAATACATGTGCTGAGTACCGTCGATTTCTAGACACTGATTTTTTGTCGCAAAAATGAATTGTCAATGCCACTTTTTCAATGATGTGGAGAAAATCTTTGTTTGCCTAATCGTTCATTTTTCGCGTTTGGCGGCATCTATACATTCCTGGCAATACATGTGCTGAGTACCGTCGATTTCGAGACACTTCGATTTGTTTCTCGCAAAAATGAATTGTCATGCCACTTTTTCAATGATATGGAGAAAATCTTTGTTTGCCTAATCGTTCATTTTTCGCGTTTGGCGGCATCTATACATGCCTGGCAATACATGTGCTGAGTACCGTCGATTTCGAGACACTTCGATTTTTTGTCGCAAAAATGAATTGTCAGTGCCACTTTTTTAATCTTGTGGAGAAAATCTATGTTTGCCTACTCGTTCATTTTTTGCGTTTGGCGGCATCTATACATGCCTGGCAATACATGTGCTGAGTACCGTCGATTTCGAGACACTTCGATTTTTTGTCGCAAAAATGAATTGTCAGTGCCACTTTTTCAATCTTGTGGATAAAATCTTTGATTGCCAAATCGTTGATTTTTCGCGTTTGGCGGCATCTATACATGCCTGGGAATATATGTGCTGAGTACCGTCGATTTCGAGACACTTCGATTTTTTGTCGCAAAAATGAATTGTCAGTGCCACTTTTTCACTGATGTGGAGAAAATCTTTGTTTGCCTAATCGTTCATTTTTCGCGTTTGGCGGCATCTATACATGCCTGGCAATACATGTGCTGAGTACCGTCGATTGCGAGACACTTCGATTTTTGTCGCAAAAATGAATTGTCAGTGCCACTTTTTCAATGATGTGGAGAAAATCTTTGATTGCCTAATCATTCATTTTTCGCGTTTGGCGGCATCTATACATGCCTGGGAATATATGTGCTGAGTACCGTCGATTTCGAGACACTTCGATTTTTTGTCGCAAAAATGAATTATCAGTGCCACTTTTTCAATCTTGTGGAGAAAATCTTTGTTTGCCTAATCGTTCATTTTTCGCGTTTGGCGGCATCTATACATGCCTGGCAATACATGTGCTGAGTACCGTCGATTTCGAGACACTTCGATTTTTTGTCACAAAAATGAATTGTCAGTGCCACTTTTTCAATCTTGTGGAGAAAATCTTTGCCTAATCGTTCATTTTTCGCGTTTGACGGCATCTATACACGCCTGGCAATACATGTGCGCAGTACCGTCGATTTCGAGACACTTCGATTTTTGTCGCAAAAATGAATTGTCAGTGCCACTTTTTCAATCTTGTGGAGAAAGTCTGATTGCCTAATCGTTGATTTTTCTCGTTTTGCGGCATCTTTACATGCCTGGGAATATATGTGCTGAGTACCATCGATTTCGAGACACTTCGATTTTTTGTCGCAAAAATGAATTGTCAGTGCCACTTTTTCAATCTTGTGGAGAAAATCTTTGTTTGCCTAATCGTTCATTTTTCGCGTTTGGCGCCATCTATACAAGCCTGGCAATACATGTGCCGAGTACCGTCGATATCGAGACACTTCGATTTTTTGTCGCAAAAATGAATTGCCAGTGCCACTTTTTCAATCTTGTGGAGAAAATCTTTGTTTGCCTAATCGTTCATTTTTCGCGTTTGGCGGCATCTATACATGCCTGGCAATACATGTGCTGAGTACCGTCGATTTCTAGACACTGATTTTTTGTCGCAAAAATGAATTGTCAATGCCACTTTTTCAATGATGTGGAGAAAATCTTTGTTTGCCTAATCGTTCATTTTTCGCGTTTGGCGGCATCTATACATTCCTGGCAATACATGTGCTGAGTACCGTCGATTTCGAGACACTTCGATTTGTTTGTCGCAAAAATGAATTGTCATGCCACTTTTTCAATGATATGGAGAAAATCTTTGTTTGCCTAATCGTTCATTTTTCGCGTTTGGCGGCATCTATACATGCCTGGCAAAACATGTGCTGAGTACCGTCGATTTCGAGACACTTCGATTTTTTGTCGCAAAAATGAATTGTCAGTGCCACTTTTTCAATCTTGTGGATAAAATCTTTGATTGCCAAATCGTTGATTTTTCGCGTTTGGCGGCATCTATACATGCCTGGGAATATATGTGCTGAGTACCGTCGATTTCGAGACACTTCGATTTTTTGTCGCAAAAATGAATTGTCAGTGCCACTTTTTCACTGATGTGGAGAAAATCTTTGTTTGCCTAATCGTTCATTTTTCGCGTTTGGCGGCATCTATACATTCCTGGCAATACATGTGCTGAGTACCGTCGATTTCGAGACACTTCGATTTTTTGTCGCAAAAATGAATTGTCAGTGCCACTTTTTCAATCTTGTGGAGAAAATCTTTGATTGCCTAATCGTTCATTTTTCGCGTTTGGCGGCATCTATACATGCCTGGCAATACATGTGCTGAGTACCGTCGATTGCGAGACACTTCGATTTTTGTCGCAAAAATGAATTGTCAGTGCCACTTTTTCAATGATGTGGAGAAAATCTTTGATTGCCTAATCATTCATTTTTCGCGTTTGGCGGCATCTATACATGCCTGGGAATATATGTGCTGAGTACCGTCGATTTCGAGACACTTCGATTTTTTGTCGCAAAAATGAATTATCAGTGCCACTTTTTCAATCTTGTGGAGAAAATCTTTGTTTGCCTAATCGTTCATTTTTCGCGTTTGGCGGCATCTATACATGCCTGGCAATACATGTGCTGAGTACCGTCGATTTCGAGACACTTCGATTTTTTGTCACAAAAATGAATTGTCAGTGCCACTTTTTCAATCTTGTGGAGAAAATCTTTGCCTAATCGTTCATTTTTCGCGTTTGACGGCATCTATACACGCCTGGCAATACATGTGCGCAGTACCGTCGATTTCGAGACACTTCGATTTTTGTCGCAAAAATGAATTGTCAGTGCCACTTTTTCAATCTTGTGGAGAAAGTCTGATTGCCTAATCGTTGATTTTTCTCGTTTTGCGGCATCTTTACATGCCTGGGAATATATGTGCTGAGTACCATCGATTTCGAGACACTTCGATTTTTTGTCGCAAAAATGAATTGTCAGTGCCACTTTTTCACTAATGTGGAGAAAATCTTTGTTTGCCTAATCGTTCATTTTTCGCGTTTGGCGGCATCTATACATGCCTGGCAATACATGTGCTGAGTACCGTCGATTTCGAGACACTTCCGATTTTTTGTCGCAAAAATGAATTGTCAGTGCCACTTTTTCAATCTTGTGGAGAAAATCTTTAATTGCCTTATCGTTCATTTTTCGCGTTTGGCGGCATCTTTACATTCCTGGCAATACATGTGTGGAGCACCGTTGATTTCGAGACACTTCGATTTTTTGTCGCAAAAATGAATTGTCAGTGCCACTTTTTCAATCTTGTGGAGAAAATCTTTGTTTGCCTAATCGTTCATTTTTCGCGTTTGGCGGCATCTATACATGCCTGGCAATACATGTGCTGAGTACCGTCGATTTCGAGACACTTCGATTTTTTGTCGCAAAAATGAATGATCAGTGCCACTTTTTCAATGATGTGGAGAAAATCTTTGATTGCCTAATCGTTCATTTTTCGCGTTTGGGGGCATCTATACATTCCTGGTAATACATGTGCTGAGTACCGTCGATTTCGAGATACTTCGATTTTTTGTCGCAAAAATGAATTGTCGGTGCCACTTTTTCAATCTTGTGGAGAAAATCTTTGTTTGCCTAATCGTTCATTTTTCGCGTTTGGCGGCATCTATACATGCCTGGCAATACATGTGCGGAGCACCGTTGATTTCGAGACACTTCGATTTTTTGTCGCAAAAATGAATTGTCAGCGCCACTTTTTTAATCTTGTGGAGAAAATCTATGTTTGCCTACTCGTTCATTTTTTGCGTTTGGCGGCATCTATACATGCCTGGCAATACATGTGCTGAGTACCGTCGATTTCGAGACACTTCGATTTTTTGTCGCAAAAATGAATTGTCAGTGCCACTTTTTCAATCTTGTGGATAAAATCTTTGATTGCCAAATCGTTGATTTTTCGCGTTTGGCGGCATCTATACATGCCTGGGAATATATGTGCTGAGTACCGTCGATTTCGAGACACTTCGATTTTTTGTCGCAAAAATGAATTGTCAGTGCCACTTTTTCACTGATGTGGAGAAAATCTTTGTTTGCCTAATCGTTCATTTTTCGCGTTTGGCGGCATCTATACATTCCTGGCAACATGTGCTGAGTACCGTCGATTTCGAGACACTTCGATTTTTTGTCGCAAAAATGAATTGTCAGTGCCACTTTTTCAATCTTGTGGAGAAAATCTTTGATTGCCTAATCGTTCATTTTTCGCGTTTGGCGGCATCTATACATGCCTGGCAATACATGTGCTGAGTACCGTCGATTGCGAGACACTTCGATTTTTGTCGCAAAAATGAATTGTCAGTGCCACTTTTTCAATGATGTGGAGAAAATCTTTGATTGCCTAATCATTCATTTTTCGCGTTTGGCGGCATCTATACATGCCTGGGAATATATGTGCTGAGTACCGTCGATTTCGAGACACTTCGATTTTTTGTCGCAAAAATGAATTATCAGTGCCACTTTTTCAATCTTGTGGAGAAAATCTTTGTTTGCCTAATCGTTCATTTTTCGCGTTTGGCGGCATCTATACATGCCTGGCAATACATGTGCTGAGTACCGTCGATTTCGAGACACTTCGATTTTTTGTCACAAAAATGAATTGTCAGTGCCACTTTTTCAATCTTGTGGAGAAAATCTTTGCCTAATCGTTCATTTTTCGCGTTTGACGGCATCTATACACGCCTGGCAATACATGTGCGCAGTACCGTCGATTTCGAGACACTTCGATTTTTGTCGCAAAAATGAATTGTCAGTGCCACTTTTTCAATCTTGTGGAGAAAGTCTGATTGCCTAATCGTTGATTTTTCTCGTTTTGCGGCATCTTTACATGCCTGGGAATATATGTGCTGAGTACCATCGATTTCGAGACACTTCGATTTTTTGTCGCAAAAATGAATTGTCAGTGCCACTTTTTCAATCTTGTGGAGAAAATCTTTGTTTGCCTAATCGTTCATTTTTCGCGTTTGGCGCCATCTATACAAGCCTGGCAATACATGTGCCGAGTACCGTCGATATCGAGACACTTCGATTTTTTGTCGCAAAAATGAATTGCCAGTGCCACTTTTTCAATCTTGTGGAGAAAATCTTTGTTTGCCTAATCGTTCATTTTTCGCGTTTGGCGGCATCTATACATGCCTGGCAATACATGTGCTGAGTACCGTCGATTTCTAGACACTGATTTTTTGTCGCAAAAATGAATTGTCAATGCCACTTTTTCAATGATGTGGAGAAAATCTTTGTTTGCCTAATCGTTCATTTTTCGCGTTTGGCGGCATCTATACATTCCTGGCAATACATGTGCTGAGTACCGTCGATTTCGAGACACTTCGATTTGTTTGTCGCAAAAATGAATTGTCATGCCACTTTTTCAATGATATGGAGAAAATCTTTGTTTGCCTAATCGTTCATTTTTCGCGTTTGGCGGCATCTATACATGCCTGGCAATACATGTGCTGAGTACCGTCGATTTCGAGACACTTCGATTTTTTGTCGCAAAAATGAATTGTCAGTGCCACTTTTTTAATCTTGTGGAGAAAATCTATGTTTGCCTACTCGTTCATTTTTTGCGTTTGGCGGCATCTATACATGCCTGGCAATACATGTGCTGAGTACCGTCGATTTCGAGACACCTCGATTTTTTGTCGCAAAAATGAATTGTCAGTGCCACTTTTTCAATCTTGTGGATAAAATCTTTGATTGCCAAATCGTTGATTTTTCGCGTTTGGCGGCATCTATACATGCCTGGGAATATATGTGCTGAGTACCGTCGATTTCGAGACACTTCGATTTTTTGTCGCAAAAATGAATTGTCAGTGCCACTTTTTCACTGATGTGGAGAAAATCTTTGTTTGCCTAATCGTTCATTTTTCGCGTTTGGCGGCATCTATACATTCCTGGCAATACATGTGCTGAGTACCGTCGATTTCGAGACACTTCGATTTTTTGTCGCAAAAATGAATGATCAGTGCCACTTTTTCAATGATGTGGAGAAAATCTTTGATTGCCTAATCGTTCATTTTTCGCGTTTGGCGGCATCTATACATGCCTGGCAATACATGTGCGGAGCACCGTTGATTTCGAGACACTTCAATTTTTTGTCGCAAAAATGAATTGTCAGTGCCACTTTTTCAATCTTGTGGAGAAAATCTTTGCCTAATCGTTCATTTTTCGCGTTTGACGGCATCTATACACGCCTGGCAATACATGTGCGCAGTACCGTCGATTTCGAGACACTTCGATTTTTGTCGCAAAAATGAATTGTCAGTGCCACTTTTTCAATCTTGTGGAGAAAGTCTGATTGCCTAATCGTTGATTTTTCTCGTTTTGCGGCATCTTTACATGCCTGGGAATATATGTGCTGAGTACCATCGATTTCGAGACACTTCGATTTTTTGTCGCAAAAATGAATTGTCAGTGCCACTTTTTCAATCTTGTGGAGAAAATCTTTGTTTGCCTAATCGTTCATTTTTCGCGTTTGGCGCCATCTATACAAGCCTGGCAATACATGTGCCGAGTACCGTCGATATCGAGACACTTCGATTTTTTGTCGCAAAAATGAATTGCCAGTGCCACTTTTTCAATCTTGTGGAGAAAATCTTTGTTTGCCTAATCGTTCATTTTTCGCGTTTGGCGGCATCTATACATGCCTGGCAATACATGTGCTGAGTACCGTCGATTTCTAGACACTGATTTTTTGTCGCAAAAATGAATTGTCAATGCCACTTTTTCAATGATGTGGAGAAAATCTTTGTTTGCCTAATCGTTCATTTTTCGCGTTTGGCGGCATCTATACATTCCTGGCAATACATGTGCTGAGTACCGTCGATTTCGAGACACTTCGATTTGTTTGTCGCAAAAATGAATTGTCATGCCACTTTTTCAATGATATGGAGAAAATCTTTGTTTGCCTAATCGTTCATTTTTCGCGTTTGGCGGCATCTATACATGCCTGGCAATACATGTGCTGAGTACCGTCGATTTCGAGACACTTCGATTTTTTGTCGCAAAAATGAATTGTCAGTGCCACTTTTTTAATCTTGTGGAGAAAATCTATGTTTGCCTACTCGTTCATTTTTTGCGTTTGGCGGCATCTATACATGCCTGGCAATACATGTGCTGAGTACCGTCGATTTCGAGACACCTCGATTTTTTGTCGCAAAAATGAATTGTCAGTGCCACTTTTTCAATCTTGTGGATAAAATCTTTGATTGCCAAATCGTTGATTTTTCGCGTTTGGCGGCATCTATACATGCCTGGGAATATATGTGCTGAGTACCGTCGATTTCGAGACACTTCGATTTTTTGTCGCAAAAATGAATTGTCAGTGCCACTTTTTCACTGATGTGGAGAAAATCTTTGTTTGCCTAATCGTTCATTTTTCGCGTTTGGCGGCATCTATACATTCCTGGCAATACATGTGCTGAGTACCGTCGATTTCGAGACACTTCGATTTTTTGTCGCAAAAATGAATTGTCAGTGCCACTTTTTCAATCTTGTGGAGGAAATCTTTGATTGCCTAATCGTTCATTTTTCGCGTTTGGCGGCATCTATACATGCCTGGCAATACATGTGCTGAGTACCGTCGATTGCGAGACACTTCGATTTTTGTCGCAAAAATGAATTGTCAGTGCCACTTTTTCAATGATGTGGAGAAAATCTTTGATTGCCTAATCATTCATTTTTCGCGTTTGGCGGCATCTATACATGCCTGGGAATATATGTGCTGAGTACCGTCGATTTCGAGACACTTCGATTTTTTGTCGCAAAAATGAATTATCAGTGCCACTTTTTCAATCTTGTGGAGAAAATCTTTGTTTGCCTAATCGTTCATTTTTCGCGTTTGGCGGCATCTATACATGCCTGGCAATACATGTGCTGAGTACCGTCGATTTCGAGACACTTCGAATTTTTGTCACAAAAATGAATTGTCAGTGCCACTTTTTCAATCTTGTGGAGAAAATCTTTGCCTAATCGTTCATTTTTCGCGTTTGACGGCATCTATACACGCCTGGCAATACATGTGCGCAGTACCGTCGATTTCGAGACACTTCGATTTTTGTCGCAAAAATGAATTGTCAGTGCCAATTTTTCAATCTTGTGGAGAAAGTCTGATTGCCTAATCGTTGATTTTTCTCGTTTTGCGGCATCTTTACATGCCTGGGAATATATGTGCTGAGTACCATCGATTTCGAGACACTTCGATTTTTTGTCGCAAAAATGAATTGTCAGTGCCACTTTTTCACTAATGTGGAGAAAATCTTTGTTTGCCTAATCGTTCATTTTTCGCGTTTGGCGGCATCTATACATGCCTGGCAATACATGTGCTGAGTACCGTCGATTTCGAGACACTTCCGATTTTTTGTCGCAAAAATGAATTGTCAGTGCCACTTTTTCAATCTTGTGGAGAAAATCTTTAATTGCCTTATCGTTCATTTTTCGCGTTTGGCGGCATCTTTACATTCCTGGCAATACATGTGTGGAGCACCGTTGATTTCGAGACACTTCGATTTTTTGTCGCAAAAATGAATTGTCAGTGCCACTTTTTCAATCTTGTGGAGAAAATCTTTGTTTGCCTAATCGTTCATTTTTCGCGTTTGGCGGCATCTATACATGCCTGGCAATACATGTGCTGAGTACCGTCGATTTCGAGACACTTCGATTTTTTGTCGCAAAAATGAATGATCAGTGCCACTTTTTCAATGATGTGGAGAAAATCTTTGATTGCCTAATCGTTCATTTTTCGCGTTTGGGGGCATCTATACATTCCTGGCAATACATGTGCTGAGTACCGTCGATTTCGAGATACTTCGATTTTTTGTCGCAAAAATGAATTGTCGGTGCCACTTTTTCAATCTTGTGGAGAAAATCTTTGTTTGCCTAATCGTTCATTTTTCGCGTTTGGCGGCATCTATACATGCCTGGCAATACATGTGCGGAGCACCGTTGATTTCGAGACACTTCGATTTTTTGTCGCAAAAATGAATTGTCAGTGCCACTTTTTCAATCTTGTGGAGAAAATCTTTGTTTGCCTAATCGTTCATTTTTCGCGTTTGGCGGCATCTATACATGCCTGGCAATACATGTGCGGAGTACCGTCGATTTCGAGACACTTCGATTTTTGTCGCAAAAATGAATTGTCAGTGCCACTTTTTTAATCTTGCGGAGAAAATCTGTTTGCCTAATCGTTCATTTTTTGCGTTTGGCGGCATCTATACATGCCTGGCAATACATGTGCTGAGTACCGTCGATTTCGAGACACTTCGATTTTTTGGCGCAAAAATGAATTGTCAGTGCCACTTCTTCGATGATGTTGAGAAAATCTTTGTTTGCCTAATCGTTCATTTTTCGCGTTTGGCGGCATCTATACATTCCTGGCAATACATGTGCTGAGTACCGTCGATTTCGAGACACTTCGATTTTTTGTCGCAAAAATGAATTATCAGTGCCACTTTTTCAATGATGTGGAGAAAATCTTTCTTTGCCTAATCGTTCATTTTTCGCGTTTGGCGGCATCTATACATGCCTGGGAATATATGTGCTGAGTACCGTCGATTTCGAGACACTTCGATTTTTTGTCGCAAAAATGAATTGTCAGTGCCACTTTTTCAATGATGTGGAGAAAATATTTGATTGCCTAATCGTTCATTTTTCGCGTTTGGTGGCATCTATACATTCCTGGCAATACATGTGCTGAGTACCGTCGATTTCGAGACACTTCGATTTTTTGTCGCAAAAATGAATTGTCAGTGCCACTTTTTCAATCTTGTGGAGAAAATCTTTGTTTGCCTAATCGTTCATTTTTCGCGTTTGGCGGCATCTATACATGCCTGGCAATACATGTGCGGAGCACCGTTGATTTCGAGACACTGCAATTTTTTGTCGCAAAAATGAATTGTCAGTGCCACTTTTTCAATCTTGTGGAGAAAATCTTTGATTGCCTAATCGTTCATTTTTTACGTTTGGCGGCATCTATACAACATACCTGGCAATACATGTGCTGAGTACCGTCGATTTCGAGACACTTCGATTTTTTGTCGCAAAAATGAATTGTCAGTGCCACTTTTTCAATCTTGTGGAGAAAATCTTTGTTTGCCTAATCGTTCATTTTTCGCGTTTGGCGGCATCTATACATGCCTGGCAATACATGTGCTGAGTACCGTCGATTTCGAGACACTTAGATTTTTTGTCGCAAAAATGAATTATCAGTGCCACTTTTTCAATGATGTGGAGAAAATCTTTCTTTGCCTAATCGTTCATTTTTCGCGTTTGGCGGCATCTATACATGCCTGGCAATACATGTGCTGAGTACCGTCGATTTCGAGACGCTTCGATTTTTGTCGCAAAAATGAATTGTCAGTGCCACTTTTTCAATGATGTGGAGAAAATCTTTGATTGCCTTATAGTTCATTTTTCGCGTTTGGCGGCATCTATACATGCCTGGGAATATATGTGCTGAGTACCGTCGATTTCGAGACACTTCGATTTTTTGTCGCAAAAATGAATTGTCAGTGCCACTTTTTCAATGATGTGGAGAAAATCTTTGATTGCCTAATCGTTCATTTTTCGCGTTTGGCGGCATCTATACATTCCTGGCAATACATGTGCTGAGTACCGTCGATTTCGAGACGTTCGATTTTTTGTCGCAAAAATTAATTGTCAGTGCCACTTTTTCAATGATGTGGAGAAAATCTTTGATTGCCTAATCGTTCATTTTTCGCGTTTGGCGGCATCTTTACATTCCTGGCAATACATGTGTGGAGCACCGTTGATGTCGAGACACTTCGATTTTTTGTCGCAAAAATGAATTGTCAGTGCCACTTTTTCAATCTTGTGGAGAAAATCTTTGATTGCCTAATCGTTCATTTTTTACGTTTGGCGGCATCTATACATACGTGGCAATACATGTGCTGAGTACCGTCGATTTCGAGACACTTCGATTTTTTGTCGCAAAAATGAATTGTCAGTGCCACTTTTTCAATCTTGTGGAGAAAATCTTTGTTTGCCTAATCGTTCATTTTTCGCGTTTGTCGGCATCTATACATTCCTGGCAATACATGTGCTGAGTACCGTCGATTTCGAGACACTTCGATTTTTGTCCCAAAAATGAATTGTCAGTGCCACTTTTTCAATCTTGTGGAGAAAATCTTTGTTTGCCTAATCGTTCATTTTTCGCGTTTGGCGACATCTATACATGCCTGGCAATACATGTGCGGAGTACCGTCGATTTCGAGACACTTCGATTTTTTGTCGCAAAAATGAATTGTCAGTGCCACTTTTTTAATATTGCGGAGAAAATCTATGTTTGCCTAACCGTTCATTTTTTGCGTTTGGCGGCATCTATACATGCCTGGCAATACATGTGCTGAGTACCGTCGATTTCGAGACACTTCGATTTTTTGACGCAAAAATGAATTGTCAGTGCCACTTCTTCGATGATGTTGAGAAAATCTTTGTTTGCCTAATCGTTCATTTTTCGCGTTTGGCGGCATCTATACATTCCTGGCAATACATGTGCTGAGTACCGTCGATTTCGAGACACTTAGATTTTTTGTCGCAAAAATGAATTATCAGTGCCACTTTTTCAATGATGTGGAGAAAATCTTTCTTTGCCTAATCGTTCATTTTTCGCGTTTGGCGGCATCTATACATGCCTGGCAATACATGTGCTGAGTGCCGTCGATTTCGAGACGCTTCGATTTTTGTCGCAAAAATGAATTGTCAGTGCCACTTTTTCAATGATGTGGAGAAAATCTTTGATTGCCTTATAGTTCATTTTTCGCGTTTGGCGGCATCTATACATGCCTGGGAATATATGTGCTGAGTACCGTCGATTTCGAGACACTTCGATTTTTTGTCGCAAAAATGAATTGTCAGTGCCACTTTTTCAATGATGTGGAGAAAATCTTTGATTGCCTAATCGTTCATTTTTCGCGTTTGGCGGCATCTATACATTCCTGGCAATACATGTGCTGAGTACCGTCGATTTCGAGACGTTCGATTTTTTGTCGCAAAAATAATTGTCAGTGCCACTTTTTCAATGATGTGGAGAAAATCTTTGATTGCCTAATCGTTCATTTTTCGCGTTTGGCGGCATCTTTACATTCCTGGCAATACATGTGTGGAGCACCGTTGATTTCGAGACACTTCGATTTTTTGTCGCAAAAATGAATTGTCAGTGCCACTTTTTCAATCTTGTGGAGAAAATCTTTGATTGCCTAATCGTTCATTTTTTACGTTTGGCGGCATCTATACATACGTGGCAATACATGTGCTGAGTACCGTCGATTTCGAGACACTTCGATTTTTTGTCGCAAAAATGAATTGTCAGTGCCACTTTTTCAATCTTGTGGAGAAAATCTTTGTTTGCCTAATCGTTCATTTTTCGCATTTGTCGGCATCTATACATTCCTGGCAATACATGTGCTGAGTACCGTCGATTTCGAGACACTTCGATTTTTGTCGCAAAAATGAATTGTCAGTGCCACTTTTTCAATGATGTGGAGAAAATCTTTGATTGCCTTATAGTTCATTTTTCGCGTTTGGCGGCATCTATACATGCCTGGGAATATATGGGCTGAGTACCGTCGATTTCGAGACACTTCGATTTTTTGTCGCAAAAATGAATTGTCAGTGCCACTTTTTCAATGATGTGGAGAAAATCTTTGATTGCCTAATCGTTCATTTTTCGCGTTTGGCGGCATCTATACATTCCTGGCAATACATGTGCTGAGTACCGTCGATTTCGAGACACTTCGATTTTTTGTCGCAAAAATGAATTATCAGTGCCACTTTTTCAATGATGTGGAAAAAATCTTTGATTGCCTAATCGTTCATTTTTCGCGTTTGGCGGCATCTATACATTCCTGGCAATACATGTGCTGAGTACCGTCGATTTCGAAATACTTCGATTTTTTGTCGCAAAAATGAATTGTCAGTGCCACTTTTTCAATCTTGTGGAGAAAATCTTTGTTTGCCTAATCGTTCATTTTTCGCGTTTGGCGGCATCTATACATGCCTGGCAATACATGTGCGGAGCACCGTTGATTTCGAGACACTTCGATTTTTTGTCGCAAAAATGAATTGTCAGTGTCACTTTTTCAATCTTGTGGAGAAAATCTTTTTTTGCCTAATCGTTCATTTTTCGCGTTTGGCGGCATCTATACATGCCTGGCAATACATGTGCGGAGTACCGTCGATTTCGAGACACTTCGATTTTTGTCGCAAAAATGAATTGTCAGTGCCACTTTTTTAATCTTGCGGAGAAAATCTATGTTTGCCTTATCGTTCATTTTTCGCGTTTGGCGGCATCTATACATGCCTGGGAATATATGTGCTGAGTACCGTCGATTTCGAGACACTTCGATTTTTTGTCGCAAAAATGAATTGTCAGTGCCACTTTTTCAATGATGTGGAGAAAATATTTGATTGCCTAATCGTTCATTTTTCGCGTTTGGCGGCATCTATACATTCCTGGCAATACATGTGCTGAGTACCGTCGATTTCGAGACACTTCGATTTTTTGTCGCAAAAATGAATTGTCAGTGCCCCTTTTTCAATCTTGTGGAGAAAATCTTTGTTTGCCTAATCGTTCATTTTTCGCGTTTGGCGGCATCTATACATGCCTGGCAATACATGTGCTGAGTACCGTCGATTTCGAGACACTTCGATTTTTTGGTCGCAAAAATGAATTGTCAGTGCCACTTTTTTAATCTTGTGGAAAAAATCTATGTTTGCCTACTCGTTCATTTTTTGCGTTTGGCGGCATCTATACATGCCTGGCAATACATGTGTTGAGTACCGTCGATTTCGAGACACTTCGATTTTTTGGCGCAAAAATGAATTGTCAGTGCCACTTCTTCGATGATGTTGAGAAAATCTTTGATTGCCTAATCGTTCATTTTTCGCGTTTGGCGGCATCTATACATGCCTGGCAATACATCTGCTGAGTACAGTGGATTTCGAGACACTTCGATTTTTTGTCGGAAAAATGAATTGTCAGTGCCACTTTTTCAATGATGTGGAGAAGATCTTTGTTTGCCTAATCGTTCATTTTTCGCGTTTGGCGGCATCTATACATGCCTGGCAATACATGTACTGAATACTGCCGATTTCGAGACACTTCGATTTTTTGTCGCAAAAATGAATTGTCAGTGCCACTTTTTCAATCTTGTGGAGAAAATCTTTGCCTAATCGTTGATTTTTCGCGTTTGGCGGCATCTATACATGCCTGGGAATATATGTGCTGAGTACCGTCGATTTCGAGACACTTCGATTTTTTGTCGCAAAAATGAATTGTCAGTGCCACTTTTTCAATCTTGTGGAGAAAATCTTTGTTTGCCTAATCGTTCATTTTTCGCGTTTGGCGGCATCTATACATGCCTGGCAATACATGTGCTGAGTACCGTCGATTTCGAGACACTTAGATTTTTTGTCGCAAAAATGAATTATCAGTGCCACTTTTTCAATGATGTGGAGAAAATCTTTCTTTGCCTAATCGTTCATTTTTCGCGTTTGGCGGCATCTATACATGCCTGGCAATACATGTGCTGAGTACCGTCGATTTCGAGACGCTTCGATTTTTGTCGCAAAAATGAATTGTCAGTGCCACTTTTTCAATGATGTGGAGAAAATCTTTGATTGCCTTATAGTTCATTTTTCGCGTTTGGCGGCATCTATACATGCCTGGGAATATATGTGCTGAGTACCGTCGATTTCGAGACACTTCGATTTTTTGTCGCAAAAATGAATTGTCAGTGCCACTTTTTCAATGATGTGGAGAAAATCTTTGATTGCCTAATCGTTCATTTTTCGCGTTTGGCGGCATCTATACATTCCTGGCAATACATGTGCTGAGTACCGTCGATTTCGAGACGTTCGATTTTTTGTCGCAAAAATTAATTGTCAGTGCCACTTTTTCAATGATGTGGAGAAAATCTTTGATTGCCTAATCGTTCATTTTTCGCGTTTGGCGGCATCTTTACATTCCTGGCAATACATGTGTGGAGCACCGTTGATGTCGAGACACTTCGATTTTTTGTCGCAAAAATGAATTGTCAGTGCCACTTTTTCAATCTTGTGGAGAAAATCTTTGATTGCCTAATCGTTCATTTTTTACGTTTGGCGGCATCTATACATACGTGGCAATACATGTGCTGAGTACCGTCGATTTCGAGACACTTCGATTTTTTGTCGCAAAAATGAATTGTCAGTGCCACTTTTTCAATCTTGTGGAGAAAATCTTTGTTTGCCTAATCGTTCATTTTTCGCGTTTGTCGGCATCTATACATTCCTGGCAATACATGTGCTGAGTACCGTCGATTTCGAGACACTTCGATTTTTGTCCCAAAAATGAATTGTCAGTGCCACTTTTTCAATCTTGTGGAGAAAATCTTTGTTTGCCTAATCGTTCATTTTTCGCGTTTGGCGACATCTATACATGCCTGGCAATACATGTGCGGAGTACCGTCGATTTCGAGACACTTCGATTTTTTGTCGCAAAAATGAATTGTCAGTGCCACTTTTTTAATATTGCGGAGAAAATCTATGTTTGCCTAACCGTTCATTTTTTGCGTTTGGCGGCATCTATACATGCCTGGCAATACATGTGCTGAGTACCGTCGATTTCGAGACACTTCGATTTTTTGACGCAAAAATGAATTGTCAGTGCCACTTCTTCGATGATGTTGAGAAAATCTTTGTTTGCCTAATCGTTCATTTTTCGCGTTTGGCGGCATCTATACATTCCTGGCAATACATGTGCTGAGTACCGTCGATTTCGAGACACTTAGATTTTTTGTCGCAAAAATGAATTATCAGTGCCACTTTTTCAATGATGTGGAGAAAATCTTTCTTTGCCTAATCGTTCATTTTTCGCGTTTGGCGGCATCTATACATGCCTGGCAATACATGTGCTGAGTGCCGTCGATTTCGAGACGCTTCGATTTTTGTCGCAAAAATGAATTGTCAGTGCCACTTTTTCAATGATGTGGAGAAAATCTTTGATTGCCTTATAGTTCATTTTTCGCGTTTGGCGGCATCTATACATGCCTGGGAATATATGTGCTGAGTACCGTCGATTTCGAGACACTTCGATTTTTTGTCGCAAAAATGAATTGTCAGTGCCACTTTTTCAATGATGTGGAGAAAATCTTTGATTGCCTAATCGTTCATTTTTCGCGTTTGGCGGCATCTATACATTCCTGGCAATACATGTGCTGAGTACCGTCGATTTCGAGACGTTCGATTTTTTGTCGCAAAAATAATTGTCAGTGCCACTTTTTCAATGATGTGGAGAAAATCTTTGATTGCCTAATCGTTCATTTTTCGCGTTTGGCGGCATCTTTACATTCCTGGCAATACATGTGTGGAGCACCGTTGATTTCGAGACACTTCGATTTTTTGTCGCAAAAATGAATTGTCAGTGCCACTTTTTCAATCTTGTGGAGAAAATCTTTGATTGCCTAATCGTTCATTTTTTACGTTTGGCGGCATCTATACATACGTGGCAATACATGTGCTGAGTACCGTCGATTTCGAGACACTTCGATTTTTTGTCGCAAAAATGAATTGTCAGTGCCACTTTTTCAATCTTGTGGAGAAAATCTTTGTTTGCCTAATCGTTCATTTTTCGCATTTGTCGGCATCTATACATTCCTGGCAATACATGTGCTGAGTACCGTCGATTTCGAGACACTTCGATTTTTGTCGCAAAAATGAATTGTCAGTGCCACTTTTTCAATGATGTGGAGAAAATCTTTGATTGCCTTATAGTTCATTTTTCGCGTTTGGCGGCATCTATACATGCCTGGGAATATATGGGCTGAGTACCGTCGATTTCGAGACACTTCGATTTTTTGTCGCAAAAATGAATTGTCAGTGCCACTTTTTCAATGATGTGGAGAAAATCTTTGATTGCCTAATCGTTCATTTTTCGCGTTTGGCGGCATCTATACATTCCTGGCAATACATGTGCTGAGTACCGTCGATTTCGAGACACTTCGATTTTTTGTCGCAAAAATGAATTATCAGTGCCACTTTTTCAATGATGTGGAAAAAATCTTTGATTGCCTAATCGTTCATTTTTCGCGTTTGGCGGCATCTATACATTCCTGGCAATACATGTGCTGAGTACCGTCGATTTCGAAATACTTCGATTTTTTGTCGCAAAAATGAATTGTCAGTGCCACTTTTTCAATCTTGTGGAGAAAATCTTTGTTTGCCTAATCGTTCATTTTTCGCGTTTGGCGGCATCTATACATGCCTGGCAATACATGTGCGGAGCACCGTTGATTTCGAGACACTTCGATTTTTTGTCGCAAAAATGAATTGTCAGTGTCACTTTTTCAATCTTGTGGAGAAAATCTTTTTTTGCCTAATCGTTCATTTTTCGCGTTTGGCGGCATCTATACATGCCTGGCAATACATGTGCGGAGTACCGTCGATTTCGAGACACTTCGATTTTTGTCGCAAAAATGAATTGTCAGTGCCACTTTTTTAATCTTGCGGAGAAAATCTATGTTTGCCTTATCGTTCATTTTTCGCGTTTGGCGGCATCTATACATGCCTGGGAATATATGTGCTGAGTACCGTCGATTTCGAGACACTTCGATTTTTTGTCGCAAAAATGAATTGTCAGTGCCACTTTTTCAATGATGTGGAGAAAATATTTGATTGCCTAATCGTTCATTTTTCGCGTTTGGCGGCATCTATACATTCCTGGCAATACATGTGCTGAGTACCGTCGATTTCGAGACACTTCGATTTTTTGTCGCAAAAATGAATTGTCAGTGCCCCTTTTTCAATCTTGTGGAGAAAATCTTTGTTTGCCTAATCGTTCATTTTTCGCGTTTGGCGGCATCTATACATGCCTGGCAATACATGTGCTGAGTACCGTCGATTTCGAGACACTTCGATTTTTTGGTCGCAAAAATGAATTGTCAGTGCCACTTTTTTAATCTTGTGGAAAAAATCTATGTTTGCCTACTCGTTCATTTTTTGCGTTTGGCGGCATCTATACATGCCTGGCAATACATGTGTTGAGTACCGTCGATTTCGAGACACTTCGATTTTTTGGCGCAAAAATGAATTGTCAGTGCCACTTCTTCGATGATGTTGAGAAAATCTTTGATTGCCTAATCGTTCATTTTTCGCGTTTGGCGGCATCTATACATGCCTGGCAATACATCTGCTGAGTACAGTGGATTTCGAGACACTTCGATTTTTTGTCGGAAAAATGAATTGTCAGTGCCACTTTTTCAATGATGTGGAGAAGATCTTTGTTTGCCTAATCGTTCATTTTTCGCGTTTGGCGGCATCTATACATGCCTGGCAATACATGTACTGAATACTGCCGATTTCGAGACACTTCGATTTTTTGTCGCAAAAATGAATTGTCAGTGCCACTTTTTCAATCTTGTGGAGAAAATCTTTGCCTAATCGTTGATTTTTCGCGTTTGGCGGCATCTATACATGCCTGGGAATATATGTGCTGAGTACCGTCGATTTCGAGACACTTCGATTTTTTGTCGCAAAAATGAATTGTCAGTGCCACTTTTTCAATCTTGTGGAGAAAATCTTTGTTTGCCTAATCGTTCATTTTTCGCGTTTGGCGGCATCTATACATGCCTGGCAATACATGTGCTGAGTACCGTCGATTTCGAGACACTTCGATTTTTTGGCGCAAAAATGAATTGTCAGTACCACTTCTTCGATGATGTTGAGAAAATCTTTGTTTGCCTAATCGTTCATTTTTCGCGTTTGGCGGCATCTATACATTCCTGGCAATACATGTGCTGAGTACCGTCGATTTCGAGACACTTCGATTTTTTGTCGCAAAAATGAATGATCAGTGCCACTTTTTCAATGATGTGGAGAAAATCTTTGATTGCCTAATCGTTCATTTTTCGCGTTTGGCGGCATCTATACATTCCTGGCAATACATGTGCTGAGTACCGTCGATTTCGAGATACTTCGATTTTTTGTCGCAAAAATGAATTGTCAGTGCCACTTTTTCAATCTTGTGGAGAAAATCTTTGTTTGCCTAATCGTTCATTTTTCGCGTTTGGCGGCATCTATACATGCCTGGCAATACATGTGCGGAGCACCGTTGATTTCGAGACACTTCGATTTTTTGTCGCAAAAATGAATTGTCAGTGCCACTTTTTCAATCTTGTGGAGAAAATCTTTGTTTGCCTAATCGTTCATTTTTCGCGTTTGGCGGCATCTATACATGCCTGGCAATATATGTGCTGAGTACCGTCGATTTCGAGACACTTCGATTTTTTGTCGCAAAAATGAATTGTCAGTGCCACTTTTTCAATCTTGTGGAGAAAATCTTTGTTTGCCTAATCGTTCATTTTTCGCGTTTGGCGGCATCTATACATGCCTGGCAATACATGTGCTGAGTACCGTCGATTTCGAGACACTTCGATTTTTTGGCGCAAAAATGAATTGTCAGTACCACTTCTTCGATGATGTTGAGAAAATCTTTGTTTGCCTAATCGTTCATTTTTCGCGTTTGGCGGCATCTATACATTCCTGGCAATACATGTGCTGAGTACCGTCGATTTCGAGACACTTCGATTTTTTGTCGCAAAAATGAATGATCAGTGCCACTTTTTCAATGATGTGGAGAAAATCTTTGATTGCCTAATCGTTCATTTTTCGCGTTTGGCGGCATCTATACATTCCTGGCAATACATGTGCTGAGTACCGTCGATTTCGAGATACTTCGATTTTTTGTCGCAAAAATGAATTGTCAGTGCCACTTTTTCAATCTTGTGGAGAAAATCTTTGTTTGCCTAATCGTTCATTTTTCGCGTTTGGCGGCATCTATACATGCCTGGCAATACATGTGCGGAGCACCGTTGATTTCGAGACACTTCGATTTTTTGTCGCAAAAATGAATTGTCAGTGCCACTTTTTCAATCTTGTGGAGAAAATCTTTGTTTGCCTAATCGTTCATTTTTCGCGTTTGGCGGCATCTATACATGCCTGGCAATACATGTGCGGAGTACCGTCGATTTCGAGACACTTCGATTTTTGTCGCAAAAATGAATTGTCAGTGCCACTTTTTTAATCTTGCGGAGAAAATCTGTTTGCCTAATCGTTCATTTTTTGCGTTTGGCGGCATCTATTCATGCCTGGCAATACATGTGCTGAGTACCGTCGATTTCAAGACACTTCGATTTTTTGGCGCAAAAATGAATTGTCAGTGCCACTTCTTCGATGATGTTGAGAAAATCTTTGTTTGCCTAATCGTTCATTTTTCGCGTTTGGCGGCATCTATACATTCCTGGCAATACATGTGCTGAGCACCGTTGATTTCGAGACACTTCGATTTTTTGTCGCAAAAATGAATTGTCAGTGCCACTTTTTCAATCTTGTGGAGAAAATCTTTGATTGCCTAATCGTTCATTTTTTACGTTTGGCGGCATCTATACATACCTGGCAATACATGTGCTGAGTACCGTCGATTTCGAGACACTTCGATTTTTTGTCGCAAAAATGAATTGTCAGTGCCACTTTTTCAATCTTGTGGAGAAAATCTTTGTTTGCCTAATCGTTCATTTTTCGCGTTTGGCGGCATCTATACATGCCTGGCAATACATGTGCGGAGTACCGTCGATTTCGAGACACTTCGATTTTTTGTCGCAAAAATGAATTGTCAGTGCCACTTTTTTAATATTGCGGAGAAATATCTATGTTTGCCCAATCGTTCATTTTTTGCGTTTGGCGGCATCTATACATGCCTGGCAATACATGTGCTGAGTACCGTCGATTTCGAGACACTTCGATTTTTTGACGCAAAAATGAATTTCAGTGCCACTTCTTCGATGATGTTGAGAAAATCTTTGTTTGCCTAATCGTTCATTTTTCGCGTTTGGCGGCATCTATACATGCCTGGCAATACATCTGCTGAGTACAGTGGATTTCGAGACACTTCGATTTTATGTCGGAAAAATGAATTGTCAGTGCCACTTTTTCAATGATGTGGAGAAGATCTTTGTTTGCCTAATCGTTCATTTTTCGCGTTTGGCGGCATCTATACATGCCTGGCAATACATGTACTGAATACTGCCGATTTCGAGACACTTCAATTTTTTGTCGCAAAAATGAATTGTCAGTGCCACTTTTTCAATCTTGTGGAGAAAATCTTTGATTGCCTAATCGTTGATTTTTCGCGTTTGGCGGCATCTATACATGCCTGGGAATATATGTGCTGAGTACCGTCGATTTCGAGACACTTCGATTTTTTGTCGCAAAAATGAATTGTCAGTGCCACTTTTTCAATCTTGTGGAGAAAATCTTTGCCTAATCGTTCATTTTTCGCGTTTGGCGGCATCTATACATGCCTGGCAATACATGTGCTGAGCACCGTCGATTTCGAGACACTTCGATTTTTTGGCGCAAAAATGAATTGTCAGTGCCACTTCTTCGATGATGTTGAGAAAATCTTTGTTTGCCTAATCGTTCATTTTTCGCGTTTGGCGGCATCTATACATTCCTGGCAATACATGTGCTGAGTACCGTCGATTTCGAGACACTTCGATTTTTTGTCGCAAAAATGAATGATCAGTGCCACTTTTTCAATGATGTGGAGAAAATCTTTGATTGCCTAATCGTTCATTTTTCGCGTTTGGCGGCATCTATACATGCCTGGCAATACATGTGCGGAGCACCGTTGATTTCGAGACACTTCAATTTTTTGTCGCAAAAATGAATTGTCAGTGCCACTTTTTCAATCTTGTGGAGAAAATCTTTGTTTGCCTAATCGTTCATTTTTCGCGTTTGGCGGCATCTATACATGCCTGGCAATACATGTGCGGAGCACCGTTGATTTCGAGACACTTCGATTTTTTGTCGCAAAAATGAATTGTCAGTGCCACTTTTTCAATGTTGTGGAGAAAATCTTTGTTTGCCTAATCGTTCATTTTTCGCGTTTGGCGGCATCTATACATGCCTGGCAATACATGTGCGGAGTACCGTCGATTTCGAGACACTTCGATTTTTGTCGCAAAAATGAATTGTCAGTGCCAATTTTTTAATCTTGCGGAGAAAATCTGTTTGCCTAATCGTTCATTTTTTGCGTTTGGCGGCATCTATACATGCCTGGCAATACATGTGCTGAGTACCGTCGATTTCGAGACACTTCGATTTTTTGGTCGCAAAAATGAATTGTCAGTGCCACTTTTTTAATCTTGTGGAAAAAATCTATGTTTGCCTACTCGTTCATTTTTTGCGTTTGGCGGCATCTATACATGCCTGGCAATACATGTGTTGAGTACCGTCGATTTCGAGACACTTCGATTTTTTGGCGCAAAAATGAATTGTCAGTGCCACTTCTTCGATGATGTTGAGAAAATCTTTGATTGCCTAATCGTTCATTTTTCGCGTTTGGCGGCATCTATACATGCCTGGCAATACATCTGCTGAGTACAGTGGATTTCGAGACACTTCGATTTTTTGTCGGAAAAATGAATTGTCAGTGCCACTTTTTCAATGATGTGGAGAAGATCTTTGTTTGCCTAATCGTTCATTTTTCGCGTTTGGCGGCATCTATACATGCCTGGCAATACATGTACTGAATACTGCCGATTTCGAGACACTTCGATTTTTTGTCGCAAAAATGAATTGTCAGTGCCACTTTTTCAATCTTGTGGAGAAAATCTTTGCCTAATCGTTGATTTTTCGCGTTTGGCGGCATCTATACATGCCTGGGAATATATGTGCTGAGTACCGTCGATTTCGAGACACTTCGATTTTTTGTCGCAAAAATGAATTGTCAGTGCCACTTTTTCAATCTTGTGGAGAAAATCTTTGTTTGCCTAATCGTTCATTTTTCGCGTTTGGCGGCATCTATACATGCCTGGCAATACATGTGCTGAGTACCGTCGATTTCGAGACACTTCGATTTTTTGGCGCAAAAATGAATTGTCAGTACCACTTCTTCGATGATGTTGAGAAAATCTTTGTTTGCCTAATCGTTCATTTTTCGCGTTTGGCGGCATCTATACATTCCTGGCAATACATGTGCTGAGTACCGTCGATTTCGAGACACTTCGATTTTTTGTCGCAAAAATGAATGATCAGTGCCACTTTTTCAATGATGTGGAGAAAATCTTTGATTGCCTAATCGTTCATTTTTCGCGTTTGGCGGCATCTATACATTCCTGGCAATACATGTGCTGAGTACCGTCGATTTCGAGATACTTCGATTTTTTGTCGCAAAAATGAATTGTCAGTGCCACTTTTTCAATCTTGTGGAGAAAATCTTTGTTTGCCTAATCGTTCATTTTTCGCGTTTGGCGGCATCTATACATGCCTGGCAATACATGTGCGGAGCACCGTTGATTTCGAGACACTTCGATTTTTTGTCGCAAAAATGAATTGTCAGTGCCACTTTTTCAATCTTGTGGAGAAAATCTTTGTTTGCCTAATCGTTCATTTTTCGCGTTTGGCGGCATCTATACATGCCTGGCAATACATGTGCGGAGTACCGTCGATTTCGAGACACTTCGATTTTTGTCGCAAAAATGAATTGTCAGTGCCACTTTTTTAATCTTGCGGAGAAAATCTGTTTGCCTAATCGTTCATTTTTTGCGTTTGGCGGCATCTATTCATGCCTGGCAATACATGTGCTGAGTACCGTCGATTTCAAGACACTTCGATTTTTTGGCGCAAAAATGAATTGTCAGTGCCACTTCTTCGATGATGTTGAGAAAATCTTTGTTTGCCTAATCGTTCATTTTTCGCGTTTGGCGGCATCTATACATTCCTGGCAATACATGTGCTGAGCACCGTTGATTTCGAGACACTTCGATTTTTTGTCGCAAAAATGAATTGTCAGTGCCACTTTTTCAATCTTGTGGAGAAAATCTTTGATTGCCTAATCGTTCATTTTTTACGTTTGGCGGCATCTATACATACCTGGCAATACATGTGCTGAGTACCGTCGATTTCGAGACACTTCGATTTTTTGTCGCAAAAATGAATTGTCAGTGCCACTTTTTCAATCTTGTGGAGAAAATCTTTGTTTGCCTAATCGTTCATTTTTCGCGTTTGGCGGCATCTATACATGCCTGGCAATACATGTGCGGAGTACCGTCGATTTCGAGACACTTCGATTTTTTGTCGCAAAAATGAATTGTCAGTGCCACTTTTTTAATATTGCGGAGAAATATCTATGTTTGCCCAATCGTTCATTTTTTGCGTTTGGCGGCATCTATACATGCCTGGCAATACATGTGCTGAGTACCGTCGATTTCGAGACACTTCGATTTTTTGACGCAAAAATGAATTTCAGTGCCACTTCTTCGATGATGTTGAGAAAATCTTTGTTTGCCTAATCGTTCATTTTTCGCGTTTGGCGGCATCTATACATGCCTGGCAATACATCTGCTGAGTACAGTGGATTTCGAGACACTTCGATTTTATGTCGGAAAAATGAATTGTCAGTGCCACTTTTTCAATGATGTGGAGAAGATCTTTGTTTGCCTAATCGTTCATTTTTCGCGTTTGGCGGCATCTATACATGCCTGGCAATACATGTACTGAATACTGCCGATTTCGAGACACTTCAATTTTTTGTCGCAAAAATGAATTGTCAGTGCCACTTTTTCAATCTTGTGGAGAAAATCTTTGATTGCCTAATCGTTGATTTTTCGCGTTTGGCGGCATCTATACATGCCTGGGAATATATGTGCTGAGTACCGTCGATTTCGAGACACTTCGATTTTTTGTCGCAAAAATGAATTGTCAGTGCCACTTTTTCAATCTTGTGGAGAAAATCTTTGCCTAATCGTTCATTTTTCGCGTTTGGCGGCATCTATACATGCCTGGCAATACATGTGCTGAGCACCGTCGATTTCGAGACACTTCGATTTTTTGGCGCAAAAATGAATTGTCAGTGCCACTTCTTCGATGATGTTGAGAAAATCTTTGTTTGCCTAATCGTTCATTTTTCGCGTTTGGCGGCATCTATACATTCCTGGCAATACATGTGCTGAGTACCGTCGATTTCGAGACACTTCGATTTTTTGTCGCAAAAATGAATGATCAGTGCCACTTTTTCAATGATGTGGAGAAAATCTTTGATTGCCTAATCGTTCATTTTTCGCGTTTGGCGGCATCTATACATGCCTGGCAATACATGTGCGGAGCACCGTTGATTTCGAGACACTTCAATTTTTTGTCGCAAAAATGAATTGTCAGTGCCACTTTTTCAATCTTGTGGAGAAAATCTTTGTTTGCCTAATCGTTCATTTTTCGCGTTTGGCGGCATCTATACATGCCTGGCAATACATGTGCGGAGCACCGTTGATTTCGAGACACTTCGATTTTTTGTCGCAAAAATGAATTGTCAGTGCCACTTTTTCAATGTTGTGGAGAAAATCTTTGTTTGCCTAATCGTTCATTTTTCGCGTTTGGCGGCATCTATACATGCCTGGCAATACATGTGCGGAGTACCGTCGATTTCGAGACACTTCGATTTTTGTCGCAAAAATGAATTGTCAGTGCCAATTTTTTAATCTTGCGGAGAAAATCTGTTTGCCTAATCGTTCATTTTTTGCGTTTGGCGGCATCTATACATGCCTGGCAATACATGTGCTGAGTACCGTCGATTTCGAGACACTTCGATTTTTTGGCGCAAAAATGAATTGTCAGTGCCACTTCTTCGATGATGTTGAGAAAATCTTTGTTTGCCTAATCGTTCATTTTTCGCGTTTGGCGGCATCTATACATTCCTGGCAATACATGTGCTGAGTACCGTCGATTTCGAGACACTTCGATTTTTTGTCGCAAAAATGAATGATCAGTGCCACTTTTTCAATGATGTGGAGAAAATCTTTGATTGCCTAATCGTTCATTTTTCGCGTTTGGCGGCATCTATACATTCCTGGCAATACATGTGCTGAGTACCGTCGATTTCGAGATACTTCGATTTTTTGTCGCAAAAATGTATTGTCAGTGCCACTTTTTCAATCTTGTGGAGAAAATCTTTGTTTGCCTAATCGTTCATTTTTCGCGTTTGGCGGCATCTATACATGCCTGGCAATACATGTGCGGAGCACCGTTGATTTCGAGACACTTCGATTTTTTGTCGCAAAAATGAATTGTCAGTGCCACTTTTTCAATGTTGTGGAGAAAATCTTTGTTTGCCTAATCGTTCATTTTTCGCGTTTGGCGGCATCTATACATGCCTGGCAATACATGTGCGGAGTACCGTCGATTTCGAGACACTTCGATTTTTGTCGCAAAAATGAATTGTCAGTGCCAATTTTTTAATCTTGCGGAGAAAATCTGTTTGCCTAATCGTTCATTTTTTGCGTTTGGCGGCATCTATACATGCCTGGCAATACATGTGCTGAGTACCGTCGATTTCGAGACACTTCGATTTTTTGGCGCAAAAATGAATTGTCAGTGCCACTTCTTCGATGATGTTGAGAAAATCTTTGTTTGCCTAATCGTTCATTTTTCGCGTTTGGCGGCATCTATACATTCCTGGCAATACATGTGCTGAGTACCGTCGATTTCGAGACACTTCGATTTTTTGTCGCAAAAATGAATTATCAGTGCCACTTTTTCAATGATGTGGAGAAAATCTTTCTTTGCCTAATCGTTCATTTTTCGCGTTTGGCGGCATCTATACATGCCTGGGAATATATGTCCTGAGTACCGTCGATTTCGAGACACTTCGATTTTTTGTCGCAAAAATGAATTGTCAGTGCCACTTTTTCAATGATGTGGAGAAAATATTTGATTGCCTAATCGTTCATTTTTCGCGTTTGGTGGCATCTATACATTCCTGGCAATACATGTGCTGAGTACCGTCGATTTCGAGACACTTCGATTTTTTGTCGCAAAAATGAATTGTCAGTGCCACTTTTTCAATCTTGTGGAGAAAATCTTTGTTTGCCTAATCGTTCATTTTTCGCGTTTGGCGGCATCTTTACATTCCTGGCAATACATGTGTGGAGCACCGTTGATTTCGAGACACTTCGATTTTTTGTCGCAAAAATGAATTGTCAGTGCCACTTTTTCAATCTTGTGGAGAAAATCTTTGATTGCCTAATCGTTCATTTTTTACGTTTGGCGGCATCTATACATACGTGGCAATACATGTGCTGAGTACCGTCGATTTCGAGACACTTCGATTTTTTGTCGCAAAAATGAATTGTCAGTGCCACTTTTTCAATCTTGTGGAGAAAATCTTTGTTTGCCTAATCGTTCATTTTTCGCGTTTGTCGGCATCTATACATTCCTGGCAATACATGTGCTGAGTACCGTCGATTTCGAGACACTTCGATTTTTGTCGCAAAAATGAATTGTCAGTGCCACTTTTTCAATGATGTGGAGAAAATCTTTGATTGCCTTATAGTTCATTTTTCGCGTTTGGCGGCATCTATACATGCCTGGGAATATAAGTGCTGAGTACCGTCGATTTCGAGACACTTCGATTTTTTGTCGCAAAAATGAATTGTCAGTGCCACTTTTTCAATGATGTGGAGAAAATCTTTGATTGCCTAATCGTTCATTTTTCGCGTTTGGCGGCATCTATACATTCCTGGCAATACATGTGCTGAGTACCGTCGATTTCGAGACACTTCGATTTTTTGTCGCAAAAATGAATGATCAGTGCCACTTTTTCAATGATGTGGAGAAAATCTTTGATTGCCTAATCGTTCATTTTTCGCGTTTGGCGGCATCTATACATTCCTGGCAATACATGTGCTGAGTACCGTCGATTTCGAGATACTTCGATTTTTTGTCGCAAAAATGAATTGTCAGTGCCACTTTTTCAATCTTGTGGAGAAAATCTTTGTTTGCCTAATCGTTCATTTTTCGCGTTTGGCGGCATCTATACATGCCTGGCAATACATGTGCGGAGCACCGTTGATTTCGAGACACTTCGATTTTTGTCGCAAAAATGAATTGTCAGTGCCACTTTTTCAATCTTGTGGAGAAAATCTTTGTTTGCCTAATCGTTCATTTTTCGCGTTTGGCGGCATCTATACATGCCTGGCAATACATGTGCGGAGTACCGTCGATTTCGAGACACTTCGATTTTTGTCGCAAAAATGAATTGTCAGTGCCACTTTTTTAATCTTGCGGAGAAAATCTGTTTGCCTAATCGTTCATTTTTTGCGTTTGGCGGCATCTAATCATGCCTGGCAATACATGTGCTGAGTACCGTCGATTTCAAGACACTTCGATTTTTTGGCGCAAAAATGAATTGTCAGTGCCACTTCTTCGATGATGTTGAGAAAATCTTTGTTTGCCTAATCGTTCATTTTTCGCGTTTGGCGGCATCTATACATTCCTGGCAATACATGTGCTGAGCACCGTTGATTTCGAGACACTTCGATTTTTGTCGCAAAAATGAATTGTCAGTGCCACTTTTTCAATGATGTGGAGAAAATCTTTGATTGCCTTATAGTTCATTTTTCGCGTTTGGCGGCATCTATACATGCCTGGGAATATAAGTGCTGAGTACCGTCGATTTCGAGACACTTCGATTTTTTGTCGCAAAAATGAATTGTCAGTGCCACTTTTTCAATGATGTGGAGAAAATCTTTGATTGCCTAATCGTTCATTTTTCGCGTTTGGCGGCATCTATACATTCCTGGCAATACATGTGCTGAGTACCGTCGATTTCGAGACACTTCGATTTTTTGTCGCAAAAATGAATGATCAGTGCCACTTTTTCAATGATGTGGAGAAAATCTTTGATTGCCTAATCGTTCATTTTTCGCGTTTGGCGGCATCTATACATTCCTGGCAATACATGTGCTGAGTACCGTCGATTTCGAGATACTTCGATTTTTTGTCGCAAAAATGAATTGTCAGTGCCACTTTTTCAATCTTGTGGAGAAAATCTTTGTTTGCCTAATCGTTCATTTTTCGCGTTTGGCGGCATCTATACATGCCTGGCAATACATGTGCGGAGCACCGTTGATTTCGAGACACTTCGATTTTTGTCGCAAAAATGAATTGTCAGTGCCACTTTTTCAATCTTGTGGAGAAAATCTTTGTTTGCCTAATCGTTCATTTTTCGCGTTTGGCGGCATCTATACATGCCTGGCAATACATGTGCGGAGTACCGTCGATTTCGAGACACTTCGATTTTTGTCGCAAAAATGAATTGTCAGTGCCACTTTTTTAATCTTGCGGAGAAAATCTGTTTGCCTAATCGTTCATTTTTTGCGTTTGGCGGCATCTAATCATGCCTGGCAATACATGTGCTGAGTACCGTCGATTTCAAGACACTTCGATTTTTTGGCGCAAAAATGAATTGTCAGTGCCACTTCTTCGATGATGTTGAGAAAATCTTTGTTTGCCTAATCGTTCATTTTTCGCGTTTGGCGGCATCTATACATTCCTGGCAATACATGTGCTGAGCACCGTTGATTTCGAGACACTTCGATTTTTTGTCGCAAAAATGAATTGTCAGTGCCACTTTTTCAATCTTGTGGAGAAAATCTTTGATTGCCTAATCGTTCATTTTTTACGTTTGGCGGCATCTATACATACCTGGCAATACATGTGCTGAGTACCGTCGATTTCGAGACACTTCGATTTTTTGTCGCAAAAATGAATTGTCAGTGCCACTTTTTTAATATTGCGGAGAAATATCTATGTTTGCCTAATCGTTCATTTTTTGCGTTTGGCGGCATCTATACATGCCTGGCAATACATGTGCTGAGTACCGTCGATTTCGAGACACTTCGATTTTTTGACGCAAAAATGAATTTCAGTGCCACTTCTTCGATGATGTTGAGAAAATCTTTGTTTGCCTAATCGTTCATTTTTCGCGTTTGGCGGCATCTATACATGCCTGGCAATACATCTGCTGAGTACAGTGGATTTCGAGACACTTCGATTTTATGTCGGAAAAATGAATTGTCAGTGCCACTTTTTCAATGATGTGGAGAAGATCTTTGTTTGCCTAATCGTTCATTTTTCGCGTTTGGCGGCATCTATACATGCCTGGCAATACATGTACTGAATACTGCCGATTTCGAGACACTTCAATTTTTTGTCGCAAAAATGAATTGTCAGTGCCACTTTTTCAATCTTGTGGAGAAAATCTTTGATTGCCTAATCGTTGATTTTTCGCGTTTGGCGGCATCTATACATGCCTGGGAATATATGTGCTGAGTACCATCGATTTCGAGACACTTCGATTTTTTGTCGCAAAAATGAATTGTCAGTGCCACTTTTTCAATCTTGTGGAGAAAATCTTTGTTTGCCTAATCGTTCATTTTTCGCGTTTGGCGGCATCTATACATTCCTGGCAATACATGTGCTGAGTACCGTCGATTTCGAGACACTTCGATTTTTTGTCGCAAAAATGAATGATCAGTGCCACTTTTTCAATGATGTGGAGAAAATCTTTGATTGCCTAATCGTTCATTTTTCGCGTTTGGCGGCATCTATACATTCCTGGCAATACATGTGCTGAGTACCGTCGATTTCGAGATACTTCGATTTTTTGTCGCAAAAATGTATTGTCAGTGCCACTTTTTCAATCTTGTGGAGAAAATCTTTGTTTGCCTAATCGTTCATTTTTCGCGTTTGGCGGCATCTATACATGCCTGGCAATACATGTGCGGAGCACCGTTGATTTCGAGACACTTCGATTTTTTGTCGCAAAAATGAATTGTCAGTGCCACTTTTTCAATCTTGTGGAGAAAATCTTTGTTCGCCTAATCGTTCATTTTTCGCGTTTGGCGGCATCTATACATGCCTGGCAATACATGTGCGGAGTACCGTCGATTTCGAGACACTTCGATTTTTGTCGCAAAAATGAATTGTCAGTGCCACTTTTTTAATCTTGCGGAGAAAATCTGCCTAATCGTTCATTTTTTGCGTTTGGCGGCATCTATACATGCCTGGCAATACATGTGCTGAGTACCGTCGATTTCGAGACACTTCGATTTTTTGGCGCAAAAATGAATTGTCAGTGCCACTTTTTCAATCTTGTGGAGAAAATCTTTGTTGGCCTAATCGTTCATTTTTCGCGTTTGGCGGCATCTATACATTCCTGGCAATACATGTGCTGAGTACCGTCGATTTCGAGACACTTCGATTTTTTGTCGCAAAAATGAATTATCAGTGCCACTTTTTCAATGATGTGGAGAAAATCCTTCTTTGCCTAATCGTTCATTTTTCGCGTTTGGCGGCATCTATACATGCCTGGGAATATATGTGCTGAGTACCGTCGATTTCGAGACACTTCGATTTTTTGTCGCAAAAATGAATTGTCAGTGCCACTTTTTCAATGATGTGGAGAAAATATTTGATTGCCTAATCGTTCATTTTTCGCGTTTGGTGGCATCTATACATTCCTGGCAATACATGTGCTGAGTACCGTCGATTTCGAGACACTTCGATTTTTTGTCGCAAAAATGAATTGTCAGTGCCACTTTTTCAATCTTGTGGAGAAAATCTTTGTTTGCCTAATCGTTCATTTTTCGCGTTTGGCGGCATCTATACATGCCTGGCAATACATGTGCGGAGCACCGTTGATTTCGAGACACTTCAATTTTTTGTCGCAAAAATGAATTGTCAGTGCCACTTTTTCAATCTTGTGGAGAAAATCTTTGATTGCCTAATCGTTCATTTTTTACGTTTGGCGGCATCTATACATACCTGGCAATACATGTGCCGAGTACCGTCGATTTCGAGACACTTCGATTTTTTGTCGCAAAAATGAATTGTCAGTGCCACTTTTTCAATCTTGTGGAGAAAATCTTTGTTTGCCTAATCGTTCATTTTTCGCGTTTGGCGGCATCTATACATGCCTGGCAATACATGTGCGGAGTACCGTCGATTTCGAGACACTTCGATTTTTTGTCGCAAAAATGAATTGTCAGTGCCACTTTTTTAATATTGCGGAGAAAATCTTTGTTTGCCTAATCGTTCATTTTTTGCGTTTGGCGGCATCTATACATGCCTGGCAATACATGTGCTGAGTACCGTCGATTTCGAGACACTTCGATTTTTTGACGCAAAAATGAATTGTCAGTGCCACTTCTTCGATGATGTTGAGAAAATCTTTGTTTGCCTAATCGTTCATTTTTCGCGTTTGGCTGCATCTATACATTCCTGGCAATACATGTGCTGAGTACCGTCGATTTCGAGACACTTAGATTTTTTGTCGCAAAAATGAATTATCAGTGCCACTTTTTCAATGATGTGGAGAAAATCTTTCTTTGCCTAATCGTTCATTTTTCGCGTTTGGCGGCATCTATACATGCCTGGCAATACATGTGCTGAGTACCGTCGATTTCGAGACGCTTCGATTTTTGTCGCAAAAATGAATTGTCAGTGCCACTTTTTCAATGATGTGGAGAAAATCTTTGATTGCCTTATAGTTCATTTTTCGCGTTTGGCGGCATCTATACATGCCTGGGAATATATGTGCTGAGTACCGTCGATTTCGAGACACTTCGATTTTTTGTCGCAAAAATGAATTGTCAGTGCCACTTTTTCAATGATGTGGAGAAAATCTTTGATTGCCTAATCGTTCATTTTTCGCGTTTGGCGGCATCTATACATTCCTGGCAATACATGTGCTGAGTACCGTCGATTTCGAGACACTTCGATTTTTTGTCGCAAAAATTAATTGTCAGTGCCACTTTTTCAATGATGTGGAGAAAATCTTTGATTGCCTAATCGTTCATTTTTCGCGTTTGGCGGCATCTTTACATTCCTGGCAATACATGTGTGGAGCACCGTTGATTTCGAGACACTTCGATTTTTTGTCGCAAAAATGAATTGTCAGTGCCACTTTTTCAATCTTGTGGAGAAAATCTTTGATTGCCTAATCGTTCATTTTTTACGTTTGGCGGCATCTATACATACGTGGCAATACATGTGCTGAGTACCGTCGATTTCGAGACACTTCGATTTTTTGTCTTAAAAATGAATTGTCAGTGCCACTTTTTCAATCTTGTGGAGAAAATCTTTGTTTGCCTAATCGTTCATTTTTCGCGTTTGTCGGCATCTATACATTCCTGGCAATACATGTGCTGAGTACCGTCGATTTCGAGACACTTCGATTTTTGTCGCAAAAATGAATTGTCAGTGCCACTTTTTCAATGATGTGGAGAAAATCTTTGATTGCCTTATAGTTCATTTTTCGCGTTTGGCGGCATCTATACATGCCTGGGAATATAAGTGCTGAGTACCGTCGATTTCGAGACACTTCGATTTTTTGTCGCAAAAATGAATTGTCAGTGCCACTTTTTCAATGATGTGGAGAAAATGTTTGATTGCCTAATCGTTCATTTTTCGCGTTTGGCGGCATCTATACATTCCTGGCAATACATGTGCTGAGTACCGTCGATTTCGAGACACTTCGATTTTTTGTCGCAAAAATGAATTATCAGTGCCACTTTTTCAATGATGTGGAGAAAATCTTTCTTTGCCTAATCGTTCATTTTTCGCGTTTGGCGGCAGCTATACATGCCTGGCAATACATGTGCTGAGTACCGTCGATTTCGAGACGCTTCGATTTTTGTCGCAAAAATGAATTGTCAGTGCCACTTTTTCAATGATGTGGAGAAAATCTTTGATTGCCTTATAGTTCATTTTTCGCGTTTGGCGGCATCTATACATGCCTGGGAATATATGTGCTGAGTACCGTCGATTTCGAGACACTTCGATTTTTTGTCGCAAAAATGAATTGTCAGTGCCACTTTTTCAATGATGTGGAGAAAATCTTTGATTGCCTAATCGTTCATTTTTCGCGTTTGGCGGCATCTATACATTCCTGGCAATACATGTGCTGAGTACCGTCGATTTCGAGACACTTCGATTTTTTGTCGCAAAAATTAATTGTCAGTGCCACTTTTTCAATGATGTGGAGAAAATCTTTGATTGCCTAATCGTTCATTTTTCCCGTTTGGCGGCATCTTTACATTCCTGGCAATACATGTGTGGAGCACCGTTGATTTCGAGACACTTCGATTTTTTGTCGCAAAAATGAATTGTCAGTGCCACCTTTTCAATCTTGTGGAGAAAATCTTTGATTGCCTAATCGTTCATTTTTTACGTTTGGCGGCATCTATACATACGTGGCAATACATGTGCTGAGTACCGTCGATTTCGAGACACTTCGATTTTTTGTCGCAAAAAGAATTGTCAGTGCCACTTTTTCAATCTTGTGGAGAAAATCTTTGTTTGCCTAATCGTTCATTTTTCGCGTTTGTCGGCATCTATACATTCCTGGCAATACATGTGCTGAGTACCGTCGATTTCGAGACACTTCGATTTTTGTCGCAAAAATGAATTGTCAGTGCCACTTTTTCAATGATGTGGAGAAAATCTTTGATTGCCTTATAGTTCATTTTTCGCGTTTGGCGGCATCTATACATGCCTGGGAATATAAGTGCTGAGTACCGTCGATTTCGAGACACTTCGATTTTTTGTCGCAAAAATGAATTGTCAGTGCCACTTTTTCAATGATGTGGAGAAAATCTTTGATTGCCTAATCGTTCATTTTTCGCGTTTGGCGGCATCTATACATTCCTGGCAATACATGTGCTGAGTACCGTCGATTTCGAGACACTTCGATTTTTTGTCGCAAAAATGAATTATCAGTGCCGCTTTTTCAATGATGTGGAAAAAATCTTTGATTGCCTAATCGTTCATTTTTCGCGTTTGGCGGCATCTATACATTCCTGGCAATACATGTGCTGAGTACCGTCGATTTCGAGATACTTCGATTTTTTGTCGCAAAAATGAATTGTCAGTGCCACTTTTTCAATCTTGTGGAGAAAATCTTTGTTTGCCTAATCGTTCATTTTTCGCGTTTGGCGGCATCTATACATGCCTGGCAATACATGTGCGGAGCACCGTTGATTTCGAGACACTTCGATTTTTTGTCGCAAAAATGAATTGTCAGTGCCACTTTTTCAATCTTGTGGAGAAAATCTTTGTTTGCCTAATCGTTCATTTTTCGCGTTTGGCGGCATCTATACATGCCTGGCAATACATGTGCGGAGTACCGTCGATTTCGAGACACTTCGATTTTTGTCGCAAAAATGAATTGTCAGTGCCACTTTTTTAATCTTGCGGAGAAAATCTATGTTTGCCTTATCGTTCATTTTTCGCGTTTGGCGGCATCTATACATGCCTGGGAATATATGTGCTGAGTACCGTCGATTTCGAGACACTTCGATTTTTTGTCGCAAAAATGAATTGTCAGTGCCACTTTTTCAATGATGTGGAGAAAATATTTGATTGCCTAATCGTTCATTTTTCGCGTTTGGCGGCATCTATACATTCCTGGCAATACATGTGCTGAGTACCGTCGATTTCGAGACACTTCGATTTTTTGTCGCAAAAATGAATTGTCAGTGCCCCTTTTTCAATCTTGTGGAGAAAATCTTTGTTTGCCTAATCGTTCATTTTTCGCGTTTGGCGGCATCTATACATGCCTGGCAATACATGTGCGGAGCACCGTTGATTTCGAGACACTTCAATTTTTTGTCGCAAAAATGAATTGTCAGTGCCACTTTTTCAATCTTGTGGAGAAAAACTTTGATTGCCTAATCGTTCATTTTTTACGTTTGGCGGCATCTATACATACCTGGCAATACATGTGCTGAGTACCGTCGATTTCGAGACACTTCGATTTTTTGTCGCAAAAATGAATTGTCAGTGCCACTTTTTCAATCTTGTGGAGAAAATCTTTGTTTGCCTAATCGTTCATTTTTCGCGTTTGGCGGCATCTATACATGCCTGGCAATAGATGTGCGGAGTACCGTCGATTTCGAGACACTTCGATTTTTTGTCGCAAAAATGAATTGTCAGTGCCACTTCTTCGATGATGTTGAGAAAATCTTTGTTTGCCTAATCGTTCATTTTTCGCGTTTGGCGGCATCTATACATTCCTGGCAATACATGTGCTGAGTACCGTCGATTTCGAGACACTTAGATTTTTTGTCGCAAAAATGAATTATCAGTGCCACTTTTTCAATGATGTGGAGAAAATCTTTCTTTGCCTAATCGTTCATTTTTCGCGTTTGGCGGCATCTATACATGCCTGGCAATACATGTGCTGAGAACCGTCGATTTCGAGACGCTTCGATTTTGTCGCAAAAATGAATTGTCAGTGCCACTTTTTCAATGATGTGGAGAAAATCTTTGATTGCCTTATAGTTCATTTTTCGCGTTTGGCGGCATCTATACATGCCTGGGAATATATGTGCTGAGTACCGTCGATTTCGAGACACTTCGATTTTTTGGCGCAAAAATGAATTGTCAGTGCCACTTCTTCGATGATGTTGAGAAAATCTTTGTTTGCCTAATCGTTCATTTTTCGCGTTTGGCGGCATCTATACATTCCTGGCAATACATGTGCTGCGTACCGTCGATTTCGAGACACTTCGATTTTTTGTCGCAAAAATGAATTATCAGTGCCACTTTTTCAATGATGTGGAGAAAATCTTTGATTGCCTAATCGTTCATTTTTCGTGTTTGGCGGCATCTATACATTCGTGGCAATACATGTGCTGAGTACCGTCGATTTCGAGACACTTCGATTTTTTGTCGCAAAAATGAATTGTCAGTGCCACTTTTTCAATCTTGTGGAGAAAATCTTTGTTTGCCTAATCGTTCATTTTTCGCGTTTGGCGGCATCTATACATGCTTGGCAATACATGTGCGGAGCACCGTTGATTTCGAGACACTTCGATTTTTTGTCGCAAAAATAAATTGTCAGTTCCACTTTTTCAATCTTGTGGAGAAAATCTTTGTTTGCCTAATCGTTCATTTTTCGCGTTTGGCGGCATCTATACATGCCTGGCAATACATGTGTGCAGTACCGTCGATTTCGAGACACTTCGATTTTTTGTCGCAAAAATGAATTGTCAGTGCCACTTTTTTAATCTTGCGGAGAAAATCTATGTTTGCCTAATCGTTCATTTTTTTGCGTTTGGCGGCATCTACACATGCCTGGCAATACATGTGCTTAGTACCGTCGATTTCGAGACACTTCGATTTTTTGGCGCAAAAATGAATTGTCAGTGGCACTTCTTCGATGATGTTGAGAAAATCTTTGTTTGCCTAATCGTTCATTTTTCGCGTTTGGCGGCATCTATACATTCCTGGCAATACATGTGCTGAGTACCGTCGATTTCGAGACACTTCGATTTTTTGTCGCAAAAATGAATTGTCAGTGCCACTTTTTCAATCTTGTGGAGAAAATCTTTGTTTGCCTAATCGTTCATTTTTCGCGTTTGGCGGCATCTATACATGTCTGGCAATACATGTGCGGAGCACCGTTGATTTCGAGACACTTCGATTTTTTGTCGCAAAAATGAATTGTCAGTGCCACTTTTTCAATCTTGTGGAGAAAATCTTTGATTGCCTAATCGTTCATTTTTCGCGTTTGGCGGCATCTATACATGCCTGGCAATACATGTGTGCAGTACCGTCGATTTCGAGACACTTCGATTTTTTGTCGCAAAAATGAATTGTCAGTGCCACTTTTTTAATCTTGCGGAGAAAATCTATGTTTGCCTAATCGTTCATTTTTTTGCGTTTGGCGGCATCTACACATGCCTGGCAATACATGTGCTTAGTACCGTCGATTTCGAGACACTTCGATTTTTTGGCGCAAAAATGAATTGTCAGTGCCACTTCTTCGATGATGTTGAGAAAATCTTTGTTTGCGTAATCGTTCATTTTTCGCGTTTGGCGGCATCTATACATTCCTGGCAATACATGTGCTGAGTACCGTCGATTTCGAGACACTTCGATTTTTGTCGCAAAAATGAATTGTCAGTGCCACTTTTTCAATGATGTGGAGAAAATCTTTGATTGCCTTATAGTTCATTTTTCGCGTTTGGCGGCATCTATACATGCCTGGGAATATATGTGCTGAGTACCGTCGATTTCGAGACACTTCGATTTTTTGTCGCAAAAATGAATTTTTAATGCCACTTTTTCAATGATGTGGAGAAAATCTTTGATTGCCTAATCGTTAATTTTTCGCGTTTGGCGGCATCTATACATTCCTGGCAATACATGTGCTGAGTACCGTCGATTTCGAGACACTTCGATTTTTTGTCGCAAAAATGAATTGTCAGTGCCACTTTTTCAATCTTGTGGAGAAAATCTTTGTTTGCCTAATCGTTCATTTTTCGCGTTTGGCGGCATCTATACATGCCTGGCAATACATGTGCGGAGCACCGTTGATTTCGAGACACTTCGATTTTTTGTCGCAAAAATGAATTGTCAGTGCCACTTTTTCAATCTTGTGGAGAAAATCTTTGATTGCCTAATCGTTCATTTTTTACGTTTGGCGGCATCTATACATACGTGGCAATACATGTGCTGAGTACCGTCGATTTCGAGACACTTCGATTTTTTGTCGCAAAAATGAATTGTCAGTGCAACTTTTTCAATCTTGTGGAGAAAATCTTTGTTTGCCTAATCGTTCATTTTTCGCGTTTGGCGGCATCTATACATGCCTGGCAATACATGTGTGCAGTACCGTCGATTTCGAGACACTTCGATTTTTTGTCGCAAAAATGAATTGTCAGTGCCACTTTTTTAATCTTGCGGAGAAAATCTATGTTTGCCTAATCGTTCATTTTTTTGCGTTTGGCGGCATCTACACATGCCTGGCAATACATGTGCTTAGTACCGTCGATTTCGAGACACTTCGATTTTTTGGCGCAAAAATGAATTGTCAGTGCCACTTCTTCGATGATGTTGAGAAAATCTTTGTTTGCCTAATCGTTCATTTTTCGCGTTTGGCGGCATCTATACATTCCTGGCAATACATGTGCTGAGTACCGTCGATTTCGAGACACTTCGATTTTTTGTCGCAAAAATGAATTATCAGTGCCACTTTTTCAATGATGTGGAGAAAATCTTTCTTTGCCTAATCGTTCATTTTTCGCGTTTGGCGGCATCTATACATTCCTGGCAATACATGTGCTGAGTACCGTCGATTTCGAGACACTTCGATTTTTCGTCGCAAAAATGAATTGTCAGTGCCACTTTTTCAATGATGTGGAGAAAATCTTTGTTTGCCTAATCGTTCATTTTTCGCGTTTGGCGGCATCTATACATGCCTTGCAATACATGTGCTGAGTACCGTCGATTTCGAGACACTTCGATTTTTTGTCGCAAAAATGAATTGTCAGTGCCACTTTTTCAATCTTGTGGAGAAAATCTTTGTTTGCCTAATCGTTCATTTTTCGCGTTTGGCGGCATCTATACATGCCTGGCAATACATGTGCTTAGTACCATCGATTTCGAGACACTTCGATTTTTTGTCGCAAAAATGAATTTCAAAGCCACTTTTTCAATCTTGTGGAGAAAATCTTTGTTTGCCTAATCGTTCATTATTCGCGTTTGGCGGCATCTATACATGCCTGGCAATACATGTGCTGAGTACCGTCGATTTCGAGACACTTGGTTTTATTGTCGCAAAAATGAATGTCAGTACCACTTTTTCAATCTTGTGGAGAAAATCTTTGATTGCCTAATCGTTCATTTTTCGCGTTTGGCGGCATCTATACATGCATGGCAATACATGTGCTGAGTACCGTCGATTTCGAGACACTTCGATTTTTTGTCTCAAAAATGAATTGTCAGTGCCACTTTTTCAATCTTGTGGAGAAAATCTTTGTTTGCCTGATCGTTCATTTTTCGCGTTTGGCGGCATCTATACATGCCTGGCAATACATGTGCTGAGTACCGTCGATTTCGAGACACTTCGATTTTTTGTCGCAAAAATCAATTGTCAGTGCCACTTTTTCAATGATGTGGAGAAAATCATTGCTTGCCTAATCGTTCATTTTTCGCGTTTGCCGGCATCTATACATGCCTGGCAATGCATGTGCTGAGTACCGTCGATTTCGAGACACTTCGATATTTTGTCGCAAAAATGAATTGTCAGTACCACTTTTTCAATCTTGTGGAGAAAATGTTTGTTTGTTTATTCGTTCATTTTTCGCGTTTGGCGACATCTATACATGCCTGGCAATACATGTGCTGAGTACCGTCGATTTCGAGACACTTCGATTTTTGTCGCAAAAATGAATTGTCAGTGCCACTTTTTCAATGATGTGGAGAAAATCTTTGATTGCCTAATCGTTCATTTTTCGCGTTTGGCGGCATCTATACATGCCTGGGAATATATTTGCTGAGTACCGTCGATTTCGAGACACTTCGATATTTTGTCGCAAAAATGAATTGTCAGTGCCACTTTTTCAATGATGTGGAGAAACTCTTTGATTGCCTAATTGTTCATTTTTCGCGTTTGGCGGCATCTATACATTCCTGGCAATACATGTGCTGAGTACCGTCGATTTCGAGACGCTTCGATTTTTTGTCGCAAAAATGAATTGTCAGTGCCCCTTTTTCAATCTTGTGGAGAAAATCTTTGATTGCCTAATCGTTCATTTTTTACGTTTGGCGGCATCTATACATACGTGGCAATACATGTGCTGAGTACCGTCGATTTCGAGACACTTCGATTTTTTGTCGCAAAAATGAATTGTCAGTGCCACTTTTTCAATTTTGTGGAGAAAATCTTTGTTTGCCTAATCCTTCATTTTTCGCGTTTGGCGGCATCTATACATGCCTGGCAATACATGTGCGCAGTACCGTCGATTTCGAGACACTTCGATTTTTTGTCGCAAAAATGAATTGTCAGTGCCACTTTTTTATTCTTGCGGAGAAAATCTATGTTTGCCTAATCGTTCATTTTTTTGCGTTTGGCCGTCTCTATACATGCCTGGCAATACATGTGCTGAGTACCGTCGATTTCGAGCAATTCGATTTTTTGGCGCAAAAATGAATTGTCAGTGCCACTTCGATGATGTTGAGAAAATCTTTGTTTGCCTAATCGTTCATTTTTCGCGTTTGGCGGCATCTATACATTCCTGGCAATACATGTGCTGAGTACCGTCGATTTCGAAACACTTCGATTTTTTGTCGCAAAAATGAATTATCAGTGCCACTTTTTCAATGATGTGGAGAAAATCTTTGATTGCCTAATCGTTCATTTTTCGCGTTTGGCGGCATCTATACATTCCTGGCAATACATGTGCTGAGTACCGTCGATTTCGAGACACTTCGGTTTTTTGTCGCAAAAATGAATTGTCAGTGCCACTTTTTCAATCTTGTGGAGAAAATCTTTGTTTGCCTAATCGTTCATTTTTCGCGTTTGGCGGCATCTATACATGCCTGGCAATACATGTGCGGAGTACCGTCGATTTCGAGACACTTCGATTTTTTGTCACAAAAATGAATTGTCAGTGCCACTTTTTTATTCTTGCGGAGAAAATCTATGTTTGCCTAATCGTTCATTTTTTGCGTTTGGCGGCATGTATACATGCCTGGCAATACATGTGCTGAGTACCGTCGATTTCGAGACACTTCGATTTTTTGGCGCAAAAATGAATTGTCAGTGCCACTTCTTCGATGATGTTGAGAAAATCTTTGTTTGCCTAATCGTTCATTTTTCGCGTTTGGCGGCATCTATACATTCCTGGCAATACATGTGCTGAGTACCGTCGATTTCGAGACACTTCGATTTTTTGTCGCAAAAATGAATTGTCAGTGCCACTTTTTCAATCTTGTGGAGAAAATCTTTGTTTGTTTATTCGTTCATTTTTCGCGTTTGGCGACATCTATACATGCCTGGCAATACATGTGCTGAGTACCGTCGATTTCGAGACACTTCGATTTTTGTCGCAAAAATGAACTGTCAGTGCCACTTTTTCAATGATGTGGAGAAAATCTTTGATTGCCTAATCGTTCATTTTTCGCGTTTGGCGGCATCTATACATGCCTAGGAATATATGTGCTGAGTACCGTCGATTTCGAGACACTTCGATTTTTTGTCGCAAAAATGATTGCCAGTGCCACTTTTTCAATGATGTGGAGAAAATCTTTGATTGCCTAATCGTTCATTTTTCGTGTTTGGCGGCATCTATACATTCCTGGCAATACATGTGCTGAGTACCGTCGATTTCGAGACACTTCGATTTTTTGTCGCAAAAATGAATTGTCAGTACCACTTTTTTATTCTTGCGGAGAAAATCTATGTTTGCCTAATCGTTCATTTTTTTGCGTTTGGCCGTCTCTATACATGCCTGGCAATACATGTGCTGAGTACCGTCGATTTCGAGACAATTCGATTTTTTGGCGCAAAAATGAATTGTCAGTGCCACTTCGATGATGTTGAGAAAATCTTTGTTTGCCTAATCGTTCATTTTTCGCGTTTGGCGGCATCTATACATTCCTGGCAATACATGTGCTGAGTACCGTCGATTTCGAGACACTTCGATTTTTTGTCGCAAAAATGAATTATCAGTGCCACTTTTTCAATGATGTGGAGAAAATCTTTGATTGCCTAATCGTTCATTTTTCGCGTTTGGCGGCATCTATACATTCCTGGCAATACATGTGCTGAGTACCTTCGATTTCGTGATCGGTTTTTTGTCGCAAAAATGAATTGTCAGTGCCACTTTTTCAATCTTGTGGAGAAAATCTTTGTTTGCCTAATCGTTCATTTTTCGCGTTTGGCGGCATCTATACATGCCTGGCAATACATGTGCGGAGTACCGTCGATTTCGAGACACTTCGATTTTTTGTCACAAAAATGAATTGTCAGTGCCACTTTTTTAATCTTGCGGAGAAAATCTATGTTTGCCTAATCGTTCATTTTTTGCGTTTGGCGGCATCTATACATGCCTGGCAATACATGTGCTGAGTACCGTCGATTTCGAGACACTTCGATTTTTTGGCGCAAAAATGAATTGTCAGTGCCACTTCTTCGATGATGTTGAGAAAATCTTTGTTTGCCTAATCGTTCATTTTTCGCGTTTGGCGGCATCTATACATTCCTGGCAATACATGTGCTGAGTACCGTCGATTTCGAGACACTTCGATTTTTTGTCGCAAAAATGAATTGTCAGTGCCACTTTTTCAATCTTGTGGAGAAAATCTTTGTTTGTTTATTCGTTCATTTTTCGCGTTTGGCGACATCTATACATGCCTGGCAATACATGTGCTGAGTACCGTCGATTTCGAGACACTTCGATTTTTGTCGCAAAAATGAATTGTCACTGCCACTTTTTCAATCTTGTGGAGAAAATCTTTGATTGCCTAATCGTTCATTTTTCGCGTTTGGCGCCATGTATACATGCCTAGGAATATATGTGCTGAGTACCGTCGATTTCGAGACACTTCGATTTTTTGTCGCAAAAATGATTGTCAGTGCCACTTTTTCAATGATGTGGAGAAAATCTTTGATTGCCTAATCGTTCATTTTTCGTGTTTGGCGGCATCTATACATTCCTGGCAATACATGTGCTGAGTACCGTCGATTTCGAGACACTTCGATTTTTTGTCGCAAAAATGAATTGTCAGTGCCCCTTTTTCAATCTTGTGGAGAAAATCTTTGATTGCCTAATCGTTCATTTTTTACGTTTGGCGGCATCTATACATACGTGGCAATACATGTGCTGAGTACCGTCGATTTCGAGACACTTCGATTTTTTGTCGCAAAAGTGAATTGTCAGTGCCACTTTTTCAATCTTGTGGAGAAAATGTTTGTTTGCCTAATCGTTCATTTTTCGCGTTTGGCGGCATCTATACATGCCTGGCAATACATGTGCGCAGTACCCTCGATTTCGAGACACTTCGATTTTTTGTCGCAAAAATGAATTGTCAGTGCCACTTTTTTATTCTTGCGGAGAAAATCTATGCTTGCCTAATCGTTTATTTTTTTGCGTTTGGCCGCATCTATACATGCCTGGCAATACATGTGCTGAGTACCGTCGATTTCGAGACACTACGATTTTTTGTCGCAAAAATGAATTATCAGTGCCACTTTTTCAATGATGTGGAGAAAATCTTTGATTGCCTAATCGTTCATTTTTCGCGTTTGGCGGCATCTATACATTCCTGGCAATACATGTGCTGAGTACCTTCGATTTCGAGATCGGTTTTTTGTCGCAAAAATGAATTGTCAGTGCCACTTTTTCAATCTTGTGGAGAAAATCTTTGTTTGCCTAATCGTTCATTTTTCGCGTTTGGCGGCATCTATACATGCCTGGCAATACATGTGCGGAGTACCGTCGATTTCGAGACACTTCGATTTTTTGTCACAAAAATGAATTGTCAGTGCCACTTTTTTAATCTTGCGGAGAAAATCTATGTTTGCCTAATCGTTCATTTTTCGCGTTTGGCGGCATCTATACATGCCTGGCAATACATGTGCTGAGTACCGTCGATTTCGAGACACTTCGATTTTTTGGCGCAAAAATGAATTGTCAGTGCCACTTCTTCGATGATGTTGAGAATATCTTTGTTTGCCTAATCGTTCATTTTTCGCGTTTGGCGGCATCTATACATTCCTGGCAATACATGTGCTGAGTACCGTCGATTTCGAGACACTTCGATTTTTTGTCGCAAAAATGAATTGTCAGTGCCACTTTTTCAATCTTGTGGAGAAAATCTTTGTTTGTTTATTCGTTCATTTTTCGCGTTTGGCGACATCTATACATGCCTGGCAATACATGTGCTGAGTACCGTCGATTTCGAGACACTTCGATTTTTGTCGCAAAAATGATTGTCACTGCCACTTTTTCAATCTTGTGGAGAAAATCTTTGATTGCCTAATCGTTCATTTTTCGCGTTTGGCGCCATGTATACATGCCTAGGAATATATGTGCTGAGTACCGTCGATTTCGAGACACTTCGATTTTTTGTCGCAAAAATGATTGTCAGTGCCACTTTTTCAATGATGTGGAGAAAATCTTTGATTGCCTAATCGTTCATTTTTCGTGTTTGGCGGCATCTATAAATTCCTGGCAATACATGTGCTGAGTACCGTCGATTTCGAGACACTTCGATTTCTTGTCGCAAAAATGAATTGTCAGTGCCCCTTTTTCAATCTTGTGGAGAAAATCTTTGATTGCCTAATCGTTCATTTTTTTACGTTTGGCGGCATCTATACATACGTGGCAATACATGTGCTGAGTACCGTCGATTTCGAGACACTTCGATTTTTTGTCGCAAAAGTGAATTGTCAGTGCCACTTTTTCAATCTTGTGGAGAAAATGTTTGTTTGCCTAATCGTTCATTTTTCGCGTTTGGCGGCATCTATACATGCCTGGCAATACATGTGCGCAGTACCCTCGATTTCGAGACACTTCGATTTTTTGTCGCAAAAATGAATTGTCAGTGCCACTTTTTTATTCTTGCGGAGAAAATCTATGCTTGCCTAATCGTTTATTTTTTTGCGTTTGGCCGCATCTATACATGCCTGGCAATACATGTGCTGAGTACCGTCGATTTCGAGACACTTCGATTTTTGTCGCAAAAATGAATTGTCAGTGCCACTTTTTCAATGATGTGGAGAAAATCTTTGATTGCCTAATCGTTCATTTTTCGCGTTTGGCGGCATCTATACATGCCTGGGAATATATTTGCTGAGTACCGTCGATTTCGAGACACTTCGATATTTTGTCGCAAAAATGAATTGTCAGTGCCACTTTTTCAATGATGTGGAGAAACTCTTTGATTGCCTAATTGTTCATTTTTCGCGTTTGGCGGCATCTATACATTCCTGGCAATACATGTGCTGAGTACCGTCGATTTCGAGACGCTTCGATTTTTTGTCGCAAAAATGAATTGTCAGTGCCCCTTTTTCAATCTTGTGGAGAAAATCTTTGATTGCCTAATCGTTCATTTTTTACGTTTGGCGGCATCTATACATACGTGGCAATACATGTGCTGAGTACCGTCGATTTCGAGACACTTCGATTTTTTGTCGCAAAAATGAATTGTCAGTGCAACTTTTTCAATTTTGTGGAGAAAATCTTTGTTTGCCTAATCCTTCATTTTTCGCGTTTGGCGGCATCTATACATGCCTGGCAATACATGTGCGCAGTACCGTCGATTTCGAGACACTTCGATTTTTTGTCGCAAAAATGAATTGTCAGTGCCACTTTTTTATTCTTGCGGAGAAAATCTATGTTTGCCTAATCGTTCATTTTTTTGCGTTTGGCCGTCTCTATACATGCCTGGCAATACATGTGCTGAGTACCGTCGATTTCGAGCAATTCGATTTTTTGGCGCAAAAATGAATTGTCAGTGCCACTTCGATGATGTTGAGAAAATCTTTGTTTGCCTAATCGTTCATTTTTCGCGTTTGGCGGCATCTATACATTCCTGGCAATACATGTGCTGAGTACCGTCGATTTCGAAACACTTCGATTTTTTGTCGCAAAAATGAATTATCAGTGCCACTTTTTCAATGATGTGGAGAAAATCTTTGATTGCCTAATCGTTCATTTTTCGCGTTTGGCGGCATCTATACATTCCTGGCAATACATGTGCTGAGTACCGTCGATTTCGAGACACTTCGGTTTTTTGTCGCAAAAATGAATTGTCAGTGCCACTTTTTCAATCTTGTGGAGAAAATCTTTGTTTGCCTAATCGTTCATTTTTCGCGTTTGGCGGCATCTATACATGCCTGGCAATACATGTGCGGAGTACCGTCGATTTCGAGACACTTCGATTTTTTGTCACAAAAATGAATTGTCAGTGCCACTTTTTTATTCTTGCGGAGAAAATCTATGTTTGCCTAATCGTTCATTTTTTGCGTTTGGCGGCATGTATACATGCCTGGCAATACATGTGCTGAGTACCGTCGATTTCGAGACACTTCGATTTTTTGGCGCAAAAATGAATTGTCAGTGAGACTTCTTCGATGATGTTGAGAAAATCTTTGTTTGCCTAATCGTTCATTTTTCGCGTTTGGCGGCATCTATACATTCCTGGCAATACATGTGCTGAGTACCGTCGATTTCGAGACACTTCGATTTTTTGTCGCAAAAATGAATTGTCAGTGCCACTTTTTCAATCTTGTGGAGAAAATCTTTGTTTGTTTATTCGTTCATTTTTCGCGTTTGGCGACATCTATACATGCCTGGCAATACATGTGCTGAGTACCGTCGATTTCGAGACACTTCGATTTTTGTCGCAAAAATGAACTGTCAGTGCCACTTTTTCAATGATGTGGAGAAAATCTTTGATTGCCTAATCGTTCATTTTTCGCGTTTGGCGGCATCTATACATGCCTAGGAATATATGTGCTGAGTACCGTCGATTTCGAGACACTTCGATTTTTTGTCGCAAAAATGATTGCCAGTGCCACTTTTTCAATGATGTGGAGAAAATCTTTGATTGCCTAATCGTTCATTTTTCGTGTTTGGCGGCATCTATACATTCCTGGCAATACATGTGCTGAGTACCGTCGATTTCGAGACACTTCGATTTTTTGTCGCAAAAATGAATTGTCAGTACCACTTTTTTATTCTTGCGGAGAAAATCTATGTTTGCCTAATCGTTCATTTTTTTGCGTTTGGCCGTCTCTATACATGCCTGGCAATACATGTGCTGAGTACCGTCGATTTCGAGACAATTCGATTTTTTGGCGCAAAAATGAATTGTCAGTGCCACTTCGATGATGTTGAGAAAATCTTTGTTTGCCTAATCGTTCATTTTTCGCGTTTGGCGGCATCTATACATTCCTGGCAATACATGTGCTGAGTACCGTCGATTTCGAGACACTTCGATTTTTTGTCGCAAAAATGAATTATCAGTGCCACTTTTTCAATGATGTGGAGAAAATCTTTGATTGCCTAATCGTTCATTTTTCGCGTTTGGCGGCATCTATACATTCCTGGCAATACATGTGCTGAGTACCTTCGATTTCGTGATCGGTTTTTTGTCGCAAAAATGAATTGTCAGTGCCACTTTTTCAATCTTGTGGAGAAAATCTTTGTTTGCCTAATCGTTCATTTTTCGCGTTTGGCGGCATCTATACATGCCTGGCAATACATGTGCGGAGTACCGTCGATTTCGAGACACTTCGATTTTTTGTCACAAAAATGAATTGTCAGTGCCACTTTTTTAATCTTGCGGAGAAAATCTATGTTTGCCTAATCGTTCATTTTTTGCGTTTGGCGGCATCTATACATGCCTGGCAATACATGTGCTGAGTACCGTCGATTTCGAGACACTTCGATTTTTTGGCGCAAAAATGAATTGTCAGTGCCACTTCTTCGATGATGTTGAGAAAATCTTTGTTTGCCTAATCGTTCATTTTTCGCGTTTGGCGGCATCTATACATTCCTGGCAATACATGTGCTGAGTACCGTCGATTTCGAGACACTTCGATTTTTTGTCGCAAAAATGAATTGTCAGTGCCACTTTTTCAATCTTGTGGAGAAAATCTTTGTTTGTTTATTCGTTCATTTTTCGCGTTTGGCGACATCTATACATGCCTGGCAATACATGTGCTGAGTACCGTCGATTTCGAGACACTTCGATTTTTGTCGCAAAAATGAATTGTCACTGCCACTTTTTCAATCTTGTGGAGAAAATCTTTGATTGCCTAATCGTTCATTTTTCGCGTTTGGCGCCATGTATACATGCCTAGGAATATATGTGCTGAGTACCGTCGATTTCGAGACACTTCGATTTTTTGTCGCAAAAATGATTGTCAGTGCCACTTTTTCAATGATGTGGAGAAAATCTTTGATTGCCTAATCGTTCATTTTTCGTGTTTGGCGGCATCTATACATTCCTGGCAATACATGTGCTGAGTACCGTCGATTTCGAGACACTTCGATTTTTTGTCGCAAAAATGAATTGTCAGTGCCCCTTTTTCAATCTTGTGGAGAAAATCTTTGATTGCCTAATCGTTCATTTTTTACGTTTGGCGGCATCTATACATACGTGGCAATACATGTGCTGAGTACCGTCGATTTCGAGACACTTCGATTTTTTGTCGCAAAAGTGAATTGTCAGTGCCACTTTTTCAATCTTGTGGAGAAAATGTTTGTTTGCCTAATCGTTCATTTTTCGCGTTTGGCGGCATCTATACATGCCTGGCAATACATGTGCGCAGTACCCTCGATTTCGAGACACTTCGATTTTTTGTCGCAAAAATGAATTGTCAGTGCCACTTTTTTATTCTTGCGGAGAAAATCTATGCTTGCCTAATCGTTTATTTTTTTGCGTTTGGCCGCATCTATACATGCCTGGCAATACATGTGCTGAGTACCGTCGATTTCGAGACACTACGATTTTTTGTCGCAAAAATGAATTATCAGTGCCACTTTTTCAATGATGTGGAGAAAATCTTTGATTGCCTAATCGTTCATTTTTCGCGTTTGGCGGCATCTATACATTCCTGGCAATACATGTGCTGAGTACCTTCGATTTCGAGATCGGTTTTTTGTCGCAAAAATGAATTGTCAGTGCCACTTTTTCAATCTTGTGGAGAAAATCTTTGTTTGCCTAATCGTTCATTTTTCGCGTTTGGCGGCATCTATACATGCCTGGCAATACATGTGCGGAGTACCGTCGATTTCGAGACACTTCGATTTTTTGTCACAAAAATGAATTGTCAGTGCCACTTTTTTAATCTTGCGGAGAAAATCTATGTTTGCCTAATCGTTCATTTTTCGCGTTTGGCGGCATCTATACATGCCTGGCAATACATGTGCTGAGTACCGTCGATTTCGAGACACTTCGATTTTTTGGCGCAAAAATGAATTGTCAGTGCCACTTCTTCGATGATGTTGAGAAAATCTTTGTTTGCCTAATCGTTGATTTTTCGCGTTTGGCGGCATCTATACATTCCTGGCAATACATGTGCTGAGTACCGTCGATTTCGAGACACTTCGATTTTTTGTCGCAAAAATGAATTGTCAGTGCCACTTTTTCAATCTTGTGGAGAAAATCTTTGTTTGTTTATTCGTTCATTTTTCGCGTTTGGCGACATCTATACATGCCTGGCAATACATGTGCTGAGTACCGTCGATTTCGAGACACTTCGATTTTTGTCGCAAAAATGATTGTCACTGCCACTTTTTCAATCTTGTGGAGAAAATCTTTGATTGCCTAATCGTTCATTTTTCGCGTTTGGCGCCATGTATACATGCCTAGGAATATATGTGCTGAGTACCGTCGATTTCGAGACACTTCGATTTTTTGTCGCAAAAATGATTGTCAGTGCCACTTTTTCAATGATGTGGAGAAAATCTTTGATTGCCTAATCGTTCATTTTTCGTGTTTGGCGGCATCTATAAATTCCTGGCAATACATGTGCCGAGTACCGTCGATTTCGAGACACTTCGATTTCTTGTCGCAAAAATGAATTGTCAGTGCCCCTTTTTCAATCTTGTGGAGAAAATCTTTGATTGCCTAATCGTTCATTTTTTTACGTTTGGCGGCATCTATACATACGTGGCAATACATGTGCTGAGTACCGTCGATTTCGAGACACTTCGATTTTTTGTCGCAAAAGTGAATTGTCAGTGCCACTTTTTCAATCTTGTGGAGAAAATGTTTGTTTGCCTAATCGTTCATTTTTCGCGTTTGGCGGCATCTATACATGCCTGGCAATACATGTGCGCAGTACCCTCGATTTCGAGACACTTCGATTTTTTGTCGCAAAAATGAATTGTCAGTGCCACTTTTTTATTCTTGCGGAGAAAATCTATGCTTGCCTAATCGTTTATTTTTTTGCGTTTGGCCGCATCTATACATGCCTGGCAATACATGTGCTGAGTACCGTCGATTTCGAGACACTACGATTTTTTGTCGCAAAAATGAATTATCAGTGCCACTTTTTCAATGATGTGGAGAAAATCTTTGATTGCCTAATCGTTCATTTGTCGCGTTTGGCGGCATCTATACATTCCTGGCAATACATGTGCTGAGTACCGTCGATTTCGAGACACTTCAATTTTTTGTCGCAAAAATGAATTGTGAGTGCCACTTTTTCAATCTTGTGGAGAAAATCTTTGTTTGCCTAATCGTTCATTTTTCGCGTTTGGCGGCATCTATACATTCCTGGCAATACATGTGCTGAGTACCGTCGATTTCGAGACACTTCGATTTTTTGTCGCAAAAATGAATTGTCAGTGCCACTTTTTCAATGATGTGGAGAAAATCTTTGTTTGCCTAATCGTTCATTTTTCGCGTTTGGCGGCATCTATACATGCCTGGCAATACATGTGCTGAGTACCGTCGATTTCGAGACACTTCGATTTTTGTCGCAAAAATGAATTGTCAGTGCCACTTTTTCAATGATGTGGAGAAAATCTATGCTTGCCTAATCGTTTATTTTTTTGCGTTTGGCCGCATCTATACATGCCTGGCAATACATGTGCTGAGTACCGTCGATTTCGAGACACTTCGATTTTTTGGCGCAAAAATGAATTGTGAGTGCCACTTCTTCGATGATGTTGAGAAAATCTTTGTTTGCCTATGCGTTCATTTCTCGCGTTTGGCGGCATCTATACATTCCTGGCAATACATGTGCTGAGTACCGTCGATTTCGAGACACTTCGATTTTTCGTCGCAAAAATGAATTATCAGTGCCACTTTTTCAATCTTGTGGAGAAAATCTTTGTTTGCCTAATCGTTCATTTTTCGCGTTTGGCGGCATCTATACATTCCTGGCAATACATGTGCTGAGTACCGTCGATTTCAAGACACTTCGATTTTTCGTCGCAAAAATGAATTGTCAGTGCCACTTTTTCAATGATGTGGAGAAAATCTTTGTTTGCCTAATCGTTCATTTTTCGCGTTTGGCGGCATCTATACATGCCTGGCAATACATGTGCTGAGTACCGTCGATTTCGAGACACTTCAATTTTTTGTCGCAAAAATGAATTTCAAAGCCCCTTTTGAATCTTGTGGAGAAAATCTTTGTTTGCCTAATCGTTCATTTTTCGCGTTTGGCGGCATCTATACATGCCTGGCAATACATGTGCGCAGTACCCTCGATTTCGAGACACTTCGATTTTTTGTTGCAAAAATGAATTGTCAGTGCCACTTTTTTATTCTTGCGGAGAAAATCTATGCTTGCCTAATCGTTTATTTTTTTGCGTTTGGCCGCATCTATACATGCCTGGCAATACATGTGCTGAGTACCGTCGATTTCGAGACACTTCGATTTTTTGGCGCAAAAATGAATTGTGAGTGCCACTTCTTCGATGATGTTGAGAAAATCTTTGTTTGCCTAATCGTTCATTTCTCGCGTTTGGCGGCATCTATACATTCCTGGCAATACATGTGCTGAGTACCGTCGATTTCGAGACACTTCGATTTTTTGTCGCAAAAATGAATTATCAGTGCCACTTTTTCAATGATGTGGAGAAAATCTTTGCCTAATCGTTCATTTGTCGCGTTTGGCGGCATCTATACATTCCTGGCAATACATGTGCTGAGTACCGTCGATTTCGAGACACTTCAATTTTTTGTCGCAAAAATGAATTGTGAGTGCCACTTTTTCAATCTTGTGGAGAAAATCTTTGTTTGCCTAATCGTTCATTTTTCGCGTTTGGCGGCATCTATACATTCCTGGCAATGCATGTGCTGAGTACCGTCGATTTCAAGACACTTCGATTTTTCGTCGCAAAAATGAATTGTCAGTGCCACTTTTTCAATGATGTGGAGAAAATCTTTGTTTGCCTAATCGTTCATTTTTCGCGTTTGGCGGCATCTATACATGCCTGGCAATACATGTGCTGAGTACCGTCGATTTCGAGACACTTCGATTTTTGTCGCAAAAATGAATTGTCAGTGCCACTTTTTCAATGATGTGGAGAAAATCTATGCTTGCCTAATCGTTTATTTTTTTGCGTTTGGCCGCATCTATACATGCCTGGCAATACATGTGCTGAGTACCGTCGATTTCGAGACACTTCGATTTTTTGGCGCAAAAATGAATTGTGAGTGCCACTTCTTCGATGATGTTGAGAAAATCTTTGTTTGCCTATGCGTTCATTTCTCGCGTTTGGTGGCATCTATACATTCCTGGCAATACATGTGCTGAGTACCGTCGATTTCGAGACACTTCGATTTTTTGTCGCAAAAATGAATTATCAGTGCCACTTTTTCAATGATGTGGAGAAAATCTTTGATTGCCTAATCGTTCATTTGTCGCGTTTGGCGGCATCTATACATTCCTGGCAATACATGTGCTGAGTACCGTCGATTTCGAGACACTTCAATTTTTCGTCGCAAAAATGAATTGTGAGTGCCACTTTTTCAATCTTGTGGAGAAAATCTTTGTTTGCCTAATCGTTCATTTTTCGCGTTTGGCGGCATCTATACATTCCTGGCAATACATGTGCTGAGTACCGTCGATTTCGAGACACTTCGATTTTTTGTCGCAAAAATGAATTGTCAGTGCCACTTTTTCAATCTTGTGGAGAAAATCTTTGTTGGCCTAATCGTTCATTTTTCGCGTTTGGCGGCATCTATACATGCCTGGCAATACATGTGCTGAGTACCGTCGATTTCGAGACACTTCGATTTTTTGTCACAAAAATGAATTGTCAGTGCCACTTTTTTAATCTTGCGGAGAAAATCTATGTTTGCCTAATCGTTCATTTTTTGCGTTTGGCGGCATCTATACATGCCTGGCAATACATGTGCTGAGTACCGTCGATTTCGAGACACTTCGATTTTTTGTCGCAAAAATGAATTCTCAGTGCCACTTTTTCAATGTTGTGGGGAAAATCTTTGTTTGCCTAGTCGTTCATTTTTCGCGTTTGGCGGCATCTATAGATGCCTGGCAATACATGTGCTGAGTACCGTCAATTTCGAGACACTTCGATTTTTTGTCGCAAAAATGAATTGTCAGTGCCACTTTTTCAATGATGTGGAGAAAATCATTGCTTGCCTAATCGTTCATTTTTCGCGTTTGCGGCATCTATACATGCCTGCCAATACATGTGCTGAGTACCGTCGATTTCGAGACACTTCGATATTTTGTCGCAAAAATGAATTGTCAGTACCACTTTTTCAATCTTGTGGAGAAAATGTTTGTTTGTTTATTCGTTCATTTTTCGCGTTTGGCGACATCTATACATGCCTGGCAATACATGTGCTGAGTACCGTCGATTTCGAGACACTTCGATTTTTGTCGCAAAAATGAATTGTCAGTGCCACTTTTTCAATGATGTGGAGAAAATCTTTGATTGCCTAATCGTTCATTTTTCGCGTTTGGCGGCATCTATACATGCCTAGGAATACATGTGCTGAGTACCGTCGATTTCGAGACACTTCGATTTTTTGTCGCAAAAATGAATTGTCAGTGCCCCTTTTTCAATCTTGTGGAGAAAATCTTTGATTGCCTAATCGTTCATTTTTTACGTTTGGTGGCATCTATACATACGTGGCAATACATGTGCTGAGTACCGTCGATTTCGAGACACTTCGATTTTTTGTCGCAAAAGTGAATTGTCAGTGCCACTTTTTCAATCTTGTGGAGAAAATGTTTGTTTGCTTAATCGTTCATTTTTCGCGTTTGGCGGCATCTATACATGCCTGGCAATACATGTGCGCAGTACCCTCGATTTCGAGACACTTCGATTTTTTGTCGCAAAAATGAATTGTCAGTGCCACTTTTTTAATCTTGCGGAGAAAATCTATGTTTGCCTAATCGTTCATTTTTTGCGTTTGGCGGCATCTATACATGCCTGGCAATACATGTGCTGAGTACCGTCGATTTCGAGACACTTCGATTTTTTGTCGCAAAAATGAATTCTCAGTGCCACTTTTTCAATGTTGTGGGGAAAATCTTTGTTTGCCTAGTCGTTCATTTTTCGCGTTTGGCGGCATCTATAGATGCCTGGCAATACATGTGCTGAGTACCGTCAATTTCGAGACACTTCGATTTTTTGTCGCAAAAATGAATTGTCAGTGCCACTTTTTCAATGATGTGGAGAAAATCATTGCTTGCCTAATCGTTCATTTTTCGCGTTTGCGGCATCTATACATGCCTGCCAATACATGTGCTGAGTACCGTCGATTTCGAGACACTTCGATATTTTGTCGCAAAAATGAATTGTCAGTACCACTTTTTCAATCTTGTGGAGAAAATGTTTGTTTGTTTATTCGTTCATTTTTCGCGTTTGGCGACATCTATACATGCCTGGCAATACATGTGCTGAGTACCGTCGATTTCGAGACACTTCGATTTTTGTCGCAAAAATGAATTGTCAGTGCCACTTTTTCAATGATGTGGAGAAAATCTTTGATTGCCTAATCGTTCATTTTTCGCGTTTGGCGGCATCTATACATGCCTAGGAATACATGTGCTGAGTACCGTCGATTTCGAGACACTTCGATTTTTTGTCGCAAAAATGAATTGTCAGTGCCCCTTTTTCAATCTTGTGGAGAAAATCTTTGATTGCCTAATCGTTCATTTTTTACGTTTGGTGGCATCTATACATACGTGGCAATACATGTGCTGAGTACCGTCGATTTCGAGACACTTCGATTTTTTGTCGCAAAAGTGAATTGTCAGTGCCACTTTTTCAATCTTGTGGAGAAAATGTTTGTTTGCTTAATCGTTCATTTTTCGCGTTTGGCGGCATCTATACATGCCTGGCAATACATGTGCGCAGTACCCTCGATTTCGAGACACTTCGATTTTTTGTCGCAAAAATGAATTGTCAGTGCCACTTTTTTATTCTTGCGGAGAAAATCTATGCTTGCCTAATCGTTTATTTTTTTTGCGTTTGGCCGCATCTATACATGCCTGGCAATACATGTGCTGAGTACCGTCGATTTCGAGACACTTCGATTTTTTGGCGCAAAAATGAATTGTGAGTGCCACTTCTTCGATGATGTTGAGAAAATCTTTGTTTGCCTAATCGTTCATTTCTCGCGTTTGGCGGCATCTATACATTCCTCGCAATACATGTGCTGAGTACCGTCGATTTCGAGACACTTCGATTTTTTGTCGCAAAAATGAATTATCAGTGCCACTTTTTCAATGATGTGGAGAAAATCTTTGATTGCCTAATCGTTGATTTGTCGCGTTTGGCGGCATCTATACATTCCTGGCAATACATGTGCTGAGTACCGTCGATTTCGAGACACTTCAATTTTTTGTCGCAAAAATGAATTGTGAGTGCCACTTTTTCAATCTTGTGGAGAAAATCTTTGTTTGCCTAATCGTTCATTTTTCGCGTTTGGCGGCATCTATACATTCCTGGCAATACATGTGCTGAGTACCGTCGATTTCAAGACACTTCGATTTTTCGTCGCAAAAATGAATTGTCAGTGCCACTTTTTCAATGATGTGGAGAAAATCTTTGTTTGCCTAATCGTTCATTTTTCGCGTTTGGCGGCATCTATACATGCCTGGCAATACATGTGCTGAGTACCGTCGATTTCGAGACACTTCAATTTTTTGTCGCAAAAATGAATTGTCAGTGCCACTTTTTCAATCTTGTGGAGAAAATCTTTGTTTGCCTAATCGTTCATTTTTCGCGTTTGGCGGCATCTATACATGCCTGGCAATACATGTGCTGAGTACCGTCGATTTCGAGAAACTTCGATTTTTTGTCGCAAAAATGAATTTCAAAGCCCCTTTTGAATCTTGTGGAGAAAATCTTTGTTTGCCTAATAGTTCATTATTCGCGTTTGGCGGCATCTATATATGCCTGGCAATACATGTGCTGAGTACCATCGATTTCGAGACACTTGGTTTTATTGTCGCAAAAATGAATTGTCAGTGCCACTTTTTCAATCTTGTGGAGAAAATCTTTGATTGCCTAATCGTTCATTTTTCGCGTTTGCCGGCATCTATACATGCCTGGGAATATATATGCTGAGTACCGTCGATTTTGAGACACTTCGATTTTTGTCGCAAAAATGAATTCTCAGTGCCACTTTTTCAATGTTGTGGGGAAAATCTTTGTTTGCCTAATCGTTCAGTTTTCGCGTTTGGCAGCATCTATACATGCCTGGGAATATATGTGCTGAGTACCGTCGATTTTGAGACACTTCGATTTTTTGTCGCAAAAATGAATTGTCAGTGCCACTTTTTCAATGATGTGGAGAAAATCATTGCTTGCCTAATCGTTCATTTTTCGCGTTTGGCGGCATCTATACATGCCTGGCAATACATGTGCTGAGTACCGTCGATTTCGAGACACTTCGATATTTTGTCGCAAAAATGAATTGTCAGTACCACTTTTTCAATCTTGTGGAGAAAATGTTTGTTTGTTTATTCGTTCATTTTTCGCGTTTGGCGATATCTATACATGCCTGGCAATACATGTGCTGAGTACCGTCGATTTCGAGACACTTCGATTTTTGTCGCAAAAATGAATTGTCAGTGCCACTTTTTCAATGATGTGGAGAAAATCTTTGATTGCCTAATCGTTCATTTTTCGCGTTTGGCGGCATCTATACATGCCTGGGAATATATGTGCTGAGTACCGTCGATTTCGAGACACTTCGATTTTTTGTTGCAAAAATGAATTGTCAGTGCCACTTTTTCAATGATGTGGAGAAAATCTTTGATTGCCTAATCGTTCATTTTTCGCGTTTGGCGGCATCTATACATTCCTGGCAATACATGTGCTGAGTACCGTCGATTTCGAGACACTTCGATTTTTTGTCGCAAAAGTGAATTGTCAGTGCCACTTTTTCAATGTTGTGGAGAAAATCTTTGTTTGCCTAATCGTTCATTTTTCGCGTTTGGCGGCATCTATACATGCCTGGCAATACATGTGCGCAGTACCCTCGATTTCGAGACACTTCGATTTTTTGTCGCAAAAATGAATTGTCAGTGCCACTTTTTTATTCTTGCGGAGAAAATCTATGCTTGCCTAATCGTTTATTTTTTTGCGTTTGGCCGCATCTATACATGCCTGGCAATACATGTGCTGAGTACCGTCGATTTCGAGACACTTCGATTTTTTGGCGCAAAAATGAATTGTGAGTGCCACTTCTTCGATGATGTTGAGAAAATCTTTGTTTGCCTAATCGTTCATTTCTCGCGTTTGGCGGCATCTATACATTCCTGGCAATACATGTGCTGAGTACCGTCGATTTCGAGACACTTCGATTTTTTGTCGCAAAAATGAATTATCAGTGCCACTTTTTCAATGATGTGGAGAAAATCTTTGATTGCCTAATCGTTCATTTGTCGCGTTTGGCGGCATCTATACATTCCTGGCAATACATGTGCTGAGTACCGTCGATTTCGAGACACTTCAATTTTTTGTCGCAAAAATGAATTGTGAGTGCCACTTTTTCAATCTTGTGGAGAAAATCTTTGTTTGCCTAATCGTTCATTTTTCGCGTTTGGCGGCATCTATACATTCCTGGCAATACATGTGCTGAGTACCGTCGATTTCAAGACACTTCGATTTTTCGTCGCAAAAATGAATTGTCAGTGCCACTTTTTCAATGATGTGGAGAAAATCTTTGTTTGCCTAATCGTTCATTTTTCGCGTTTGGCGGCATCTATACATGCCTGGCAATACATGTGCTGAGTACCGTCGATTTCGAGACACTTCAATTTTTTGTCGCAAAAATGAATTGTCAGTGCCACTTTTTCAATCTTGTGGAGAAAATCTTTGTTTTGCCTAATCGTTCATTTTTCGCGTTTGGCGGCATCTATACATGCCTGGCAATACATGTGCTGAGTACCGTCGATTTCGAGACACTTCGATTTTTTGTCGCAAAAATGAATTTCAAAGCCCCTTTTGAATCTTGTGGAGAAAATCTTTGTTTGCCTAATAGTTCATTATTCGCGTTTGGCGGCATCTATATATGCCTGGCAATACATGTGCTGAGTACCATCGATTTCTAGACACTTGGTTTTATTGTCGCAAAAATGAATTGTCAGTGCCACTTTTTCAATCTTGTGGAGAAAATCTTTGATTGCCTAATCGTTCATTTTTCGCGTTTGCCGGCATCTATACATGCCTGGGAATATATATGCTGGGTACCGTCGATTTTGAGACACTTCGATTTTTGTCGCAAAAATGAATTCTCAGTGCCACTTTTTCAATGTTGTGGGGAAAATCTTTGTTTGCCTAATCGTTCAGTTTTCGCGTTTGGCAGCATCTATACATGCCTGGGAATATATGTGCCGAGTACCGTCGATTTTGAGACACTTCGATTTTTTGTCGCAAAAATGAATTGTCAGTGCCACTTTTTCAATGATGTGGAGAAAATCATTGCTTGCCTAATCGTTCATTTCTCGCGTTTGGCGGCATCTATACATTCCTGGCAATACATGTGCTGAGTACCGTCGATTTCGAGACACTTCGATTTTTTGTCGCAAAAATGAATTATCAGTGCCACTTTTTCAATGATGTGGAGAAAATCTTTGATTGCCTAATCGTTCATTTGTCGCGTTTGGCGGCATCTATACATTCCTGGCAATACATGTGCTGAGTACCGTCGATTTCGAGACACTTCAATTTTTTGTCGCAAAAATGAATTGTGAGTGCCACTTTTTCAATCTTGTGGAGAAAATCTTTGTTTGCCTAATCGTTCATTTTTCGCGTTTGGCGGCATCTATACATTCCTGGCAATACATGTGCTGAGTACCGTCGATTTCAAGACACTTCGATTTTTCGTCGCAAAAATGAATTGTCAGTGCCACTTTTTCAATGATGTGGAGAAAATCTTTGTTTGCCTAATCGTTCATTTTTCGCGTTTGGCGGCATCTATACATGCCTGGCAATACATGTGCTGAGTACCGTCGATTTCGAGACACTTCAATTTTTTGTCGCAAAAATGAATTGTCAGTGCCACTTTTTCAATCTTGTGGAGAAAATCTTTGTTTGCCTAATCGTTCATTTTTCGCGTTTGGCGGCATCTATACATGCCTGGCAATACATGTGCTGAGTACCGTCGATTTCGAGAAACTTCGATTTTTTGTCGCAAAAATGAATTTCAAAGCCCCTTTTGAATCTTGTGGAGAAAATCTTTGTTTGCCTATTAGTTCATTATTCGCGTTTGGCGGCATCTATATATGCCTGGCAATACATGTGCTGAGTACCATCGATTTCGAGACACTTGGTTTTATTGTCGCAAAAATGAATTGTCAGTGCCACTTTTTCAATCTTGTGGAGAAAATCTTTGATTGCCTAATCGTTCATTTTTCGCGTTTGCCGGCATCTATACATGCCTGGGAATATATATGCTGAGTACCGTCGATTTTGAGACACTTCGATTTTTGTCGCAAAAATGAATTCTCAGTGCCACTTTTTCAATGTTGTGGGGAAAATCTTTGTTTGCCTAATCGTTCAGTTTTCGCGTTTGGCAGCATCTATACATGCCTGGGAATATATGTGCTGAGTACCGTCGATTTTGAGACACTTCGATTTTTTGTCGCAAAAATGAATTGTCAGTGCCACTTTTTCAATGATGTGGAGAAAATCATTGCTTGCCTAATCGTTCATTTTTCGCGTTTGGCGGCATCTATACATGCCTGGCAATACATGTGCTGAGTACCGTCGATTTCGAGACACTTCGATATTTTGTCGCAAAAATGAATTGTCAGTACCACTTTTTCAATCTTGTGGAGAAAATGTTTGTTTGTTTATTCGTTCATTTTTCGCGTTTGGCGACATCTATACATGCCTGGCAATACATGTGCTGAGTACCGTCGATTTCGAGACACTTCGATTTTTGTCGCAAAAATGAATTGTCAGTGCCACTTTTTCAATGATGTGGAGAAAATCTTTGATTGCCTAATCGTTCATTTTTCGCGTTTGGCGGCATCTATACATGCCTGGGAATATATGTGCTGAGTACCGTCGATTTCGAGACACTTCGATTTTTTGTTGCAAAAATGAATTGTCAGTGCCACTTTTTCAATGATGTGGAGAAAATCTTTGATTGCCTAATCGGTCATTTTTCGCGTTTGGCGGCATCTATACATTCCTGGCAATACATGTGCTGAGTACCGTCGATTTCGAGACACTTCGATTTTTTGTCGCAAAAATGAATTGTCAGTGCCCCTTTTTCAATCTTGTGGAGAAAATCTTTGATTGCCTAATCGTTCATTTTTTACGTTTGGCGGCATCTATACATACGTGGCAATACATGTGCTGAGTACCGTCGATTTCGAGACACTTCGATTTTTTGTCGCAAAAGTGAATTGTCAGTGCCACTTTTTCAATGTTGTGGAGAAAATCTTTGTTTGCCTAATCGTTCATTTTTCGCGTTTGGCGGCATCTATACATGCCTGGCAATACATGTGCGCAGTACCCTCGATTTCGAGACACTTCGATTTTTTGTCGCAAAAATGAATTGTCAGTGCCACTTTTTTATTCTTGCGGAGAAAATCTATGCTTGCCTAATCGTTTATTTTTTTGCGTTTGGCCGCATCTATACATGCCTGGCAATACATGTGCTGAGTACCGTCGATTTCGAGACACTTCGATTTTTTGGCGCAAAAATGAATTGTGAGTGCCACTTCTTCGATGATGTTGAGAAAATCTTTGTTTGCCTAATCGTTCATTTCTCGCGTTTGGCGGCATCTATACATTCCTGGCAATACATGTGCTGAGTACCGTCGATTTCGAGACACTTCGATTTTTTGTCGCAAAAATGAATTATCAGTGCCACTTTTTCAATGATGTGGAGAAAATCTTTGATTGCCTAATCGTTCATTTGTCGCGTTTGGCGGCATCTATACATTCCTGGCAATACATGTGCTGAGTACCGTCGATTTCGAGACACTTCAATTTTTTGTCGCAAAAATGAATTGTGAGTGCCACTTTTTCAATCTTGTGGAGAAAATCTTTGTTTGCCTAATCGTTCATTTTTCGCGTTTGGCGGCATCTATACATTCCTGGCAATACATGTGCTGAGTACCGTCGATTTCAAGACACTTCGATTTTTCGTCGCAAAAATGAATTGTCAGTGCCACTTTTTCAATGATGTGGAGAAAATCTTTGTTTGCCTAATCGTTCATTTTTCGCGTTTGGCGGCATCTATACATGCCTGGCAATACATGTGCTGAGTACCGTCGATTTCGAGACACTTCAATTTTTTGTCGCAAAAATGAATTGTCAGTGCCACTTTTTCAATCTTGTGGAGAAAATCTTTGTTTTGCCTAATCGTTCATTTTTCGCGTTTGGCGGCATCTATACATGCCTGGCAATACATGTGCTGAGTACCGTCGATTTCGAGACACTTCGATTTTTTGTCGCAAAAATGAATTTCAAAGCCCCTTTTGAATCTTGTGGAGAAAATCTTTGTTTGCCTAATAGTTCATTATTCGCGTTTGGCGGCATCTATATATGCCTGGCAATACATGTGCTGAGTACCATCGATTTCTAGACACTTGGTTTTATTGTCGCAAAAATGAATTCTCAGTGCCACTTTTTCAATCTTGTGGAGAAAATCTTTGATTGCCTAATCGTTCATTTTTCGCGTTTGCCGGCATCTATACATGCCTGGGAATATATATGCTGAGTACCGTCGATTTTGAGACACTTCGATTTTTGTCGCAAAAATGAATTCTCAGTGCCACTTTTTCAATGTTGTGGGGAAAATCTTTGTTTGCCTAATCGTTCAGTTTTCGCGTTTGGCAGCATCTATACATGCCTGGGAATATATGTGCCAAGTACCGTCGATTTTGAGACACTTCGATTTTTTGTCGCAAAAATGAATTGTCAGTGCCACTTTTTCAATGATGTGGAGAAAATCATTGCTTGCCTAATCGTTCATTTTTCGCGTTTGGCGGCATCTATACATGCCTGGCAATACATGTGCTGAGTACCGTCGATTTCGAGACACTTCGATATTTTGTCGCAAAAATGAATTGTCAGTACCACTTTTTCAATCTTGTGGAGAAAATGTTTGTTTGTTTATTCGTTCATTTTTCGCGTTTGGCGACATCTATACATGCCTGGCAATACATGTGCTGAGTACCGTCGATTTCGAGACACTTCGATTTTTGTCGCAAAAATGAATTGTCAGTGCCACTTTTTCAATGATGTGGAGAAAATCTTTGATTGCCTAATCGTTCATTTTTCGCGTTTGGCGGCATCTATACATGCCTGGGAATATATGTGCTGAGTACCGTCGATTTCGAGACACTTCGATTTTTTGTCGCAAAAATGAATTGTCAGTGCCACTTTTTCAATGATGTGGAGAAAATCTTTGATTGCCTAATCGTTCATTTTTCGCGTTTGGCGGCATCTATACATTCCTGGCAATACATGTGCTGAGTACCGTCGATTTCGAGACACTTCGACTTTTGTCGCAAAAATGAATTGTCAGTGCCACTTTTTCAATGATGTGGAGAAAATCTTTGATTGCCTAATCGTTCATTTTTCGCGTTTGGCGGCATCTATACATGCCTAGGAATATATGTGCTGAGTACCGTCGATTTCGAGACACTTCGATTTTTTGTCGCAAAAATGATTGTCAGTGCCACTTTTTCAATGATGTGGAGAAAATCTTTGATTGCCTAATCGTTCATTTTTCGTGTTTGGCGGCATCTATACATTCCTGGCAATACATGTGCTGAGTACCGTCGATTTCGAGACACTTCGATTTTTTGTCGCAAAAATGAATTGTCAGTGCCACTTTTTTATTCTTGCGGAAAAAATCTATGTTTGCCTAATCGTTCATTTTTTTGCGTTTGGCCGTCTCTATACATGCCTGGCAATACATGTGCTGAGTACCGTCGATTTCGAGACAATTCGATTTTTTGGCGCAAAAATGAATTGTCAGTGCCACTTCGATGATGTTGAGAAAATCTTTGTTTGCCTAATCGTTCATTTTTCGCGTTTGGCGGCATCTATACATTCCTGGCAATACATGTGCTGAGTACCGTCGATTTCGAGACACTTCGATTTTTTGTCGCAAAAATGAATTATCAGTGCCACTTTTTCAATGATGTGGAGAAAATCTTTGATTGCCTAATCGTTCATTTTTCGCGTTTGGCGGCATCTATACATTCCTGGCAATACATGTGCTGAGTACCGTCGATTTCGAGATCGGTTTTTTGTCGCAAAAATGAATTGTCAGTGCCACTTTTTCAATCTTGTGGAGAAAATCTTTGTTTCCCTAATCGTTCAGTTTTCGCGTTTGGCGGCATCTATACATGCCTGGCAATACATGTGCGGAGTACCGTCGATTTCGAGACACTTCGATTTTTTGTCACAAAAATGAATTGTCAGTGCCACTTTTTTAATCTTGCGGAGAAAATCTATGTTTGCCTAATCGTTCATTTTTTGCGTTTGGCGGCATCTATACATGCCTGGCAATACATGTGCTGAGTACCGTCGATTTCGAGACACTTCGATTGTTTGGCGCAAAAATGAATTGTCAGTGCCACTTCTTCGATGATGTTGAGAAAATCTTTGTTTGCCTAATCGTTCATTTTTCGCGTTTGGCGGCATTTATACATTCCTGGCAATACATGTGCTGAGTACCGTCGATTTCGAGACACTTCGATTTTTTGGTCGCAAAAATGAATTGTCAGTGCCACTTTTTCAATCTTGTGGAGAAAATCTTTGTTTGTTTATTCGTTCATTTTTCGCGTTTGGCGACATCTATACATGCCTGGCAATACATGTGCTGAGTACCGTCGATTTCGAGACACTTCGATTTTTGTCGCAAAAATGAATTGTCACTGCCACTTTTTCAATGATGTGGAGAAAATCTTTGATTGCCTAATCGTTCATTTTTCGCGTTTGGCGCCATCTATACATGCCTAGGAATATATGTGCTGAGTACCGTCGATTTCGAGACAATTCGATTTTTTGGCGCAAAAATGAATTGTCAGTGCCACTTCGATGATGTTGAGAAAATCTTTGTTTGCCTAATCGTTCATTTTTCGCGTTTGGCGGCATCTATACATTCCTGGCAATACATGTGCTGAGTACCGTCGATTTCGAGACACTTCGATTTTTTGTCGCAAAAATGAATTATCAGTCCCACTTTTTCAATGATGTGGAGAAAATCTTTGATTGCCTAATCGTTCATTTTTCGCGTTTGGCGGCATCTATACATTCCTGGCAATACATGTGCTGAGTACCGTCGATTTCGAGATCGGTTTTTTGTCGCAAAAATGAATTGTCAGTGCCACTTTTTCAATCTTGTGGAGAAAATCTTTGTTTGCCTAATCGTTCAGTTTTCGCGTTTGGCGGCATCTATACATGCCTGGCAATACATGTGCGGAGTACCGTCGATTTCGAGACACTTCGATTTTTTGTCACAAAAATGAATTGTCAGTGCCACTTTTTTAATCTTGCGGAGAAAATCTATGTTTGCCTAATCGTTCATTTTTTGCGTTTGGCGGCATCTATACATGCCTGGCAATACATGTGCTGAGTACCGTCGATTTCGAGACACTTCGATTGTTTGGCGCAAAAATGAATTGTCAGTGCCACTTCTTCGATGATGTTGAGAAAATCTTTGTTTGCCTAATCGTTCATTTTTCGCGTTTGGCGGCATCTATACATTCCTGGCAATACATGTGCTGAGTACCGTCGATTTCGAGACACTTCGATTTTTTGGTCGCAAAAATGAATTGTCAGTGCCACTTTTTCAATCTTGTGGAGAAAATCTTTGTTTGTTTATTCGTTCATTTTTCGCGTTTGGCGACATCTATACATGCCTGGCAATACATGTGCTGAGTACCGTCGATTTCGAGACACTTCGATTTTTGTCGCAAAAATGAATTGTCACTGCCACTTTTTCAATGATGTGGAGAAAATCTTTGATTGCCTAATCGTTCATTTTTCGCGTTTGGCGCCATCTATACATGCCTAGGAATATATGTGCTGAGTACCGTCGATTTCGAGACACTTCGATTTTTTGTCGCAAAAATGATTGTCAGTGCCACTTTTTCAATGATGTGGAGAAAATCTTTGATTGCCTAATCGTTCATTTTTCGTGTTTGGCGGCATCTATACATTCCTGGCAATACATGTGCTGAGTACCGTCGATTTCGAGACACTTCGATTTTTGTCGCAAAAATGAATTGTCAGTGCCACTTTTTCAATGATGTGGAGAAAATGTTTGATTGCCTAATCGTTCATTTTTCGCGTTTGGCGGCATCTATACATGCCTAGGAATATATGTGCTGAGTACCGTCGATTTCGAGACACTTCGATTTTTTGTCGCAAAAATGATTGTCAGTGCCACTTTTTCAATGATGTGGAGAAAATCTTTGATTGCCTAATCGTTCATTTTTCGTGTTTGGCGGCATCTATACATTCCTGGCAATACATGTGCTGAGTACCGTCGATTTCGAGACACTTCGATTTTTTGTCGCAAAAATGAATTGTCAGTGCCACTTTTTTATTCTTGCGGAGAAAATCTATGTTTGCCTAATCGTTCATTTTTTTGCGTTTGGCCGTCTCTATACATGCCTGGCAATACATGTGCTGAGTACCGTCGATTTCGAGACAATTCGATTTTTTGGCGCAAAAATGAATTGTCAGTGCCACTTCGATGATGTTGAGAAAATCTTTGTTTGCCTAATCGTTCATTTTTCGCGTTTGGCGGCATCTATACATTCCTGGCAATACATGTGCTGAGTACCGTCGATTTCGAGACACTTCGATTTTTTGTCGCAAAAATGAATTATCAGTGCCACTTTTTCATTGATGTGGAGAAAATCTTTGATTGCCTAATCGTTCATTTTTCGCGTTTGGCGGCATCTATACATTCCTGGCAATAGATGTGCTGAGTACCGTCGATTTCGAGATCGGTTTTTTGTCGCAAAAATGAATTGTCAGTGCCACTTTTTCAATCTTGTGGAGAAAATCTTTGTTTGCCTAATCGTTCATTTTTCGCGTTTGGCGGCATCTATACATGCCTGGCAATACATGTGCGGAGTACCGTCGATTTCGAGAAACTTCGATTTTTGGTCACAAAAATGAATTGTCAGTGCCACTTTTTTAATCTTGCGGAGAAAATCTATGTTTGCCTAATCGTTCATTTTTTGCGTTTGGCGGCATCTATACATGCCTGGCAATACATGTGCTGAGTACCGTCGATTTCGAGACACTTCGATTTTTTGGCGCAAAAATGAATTGTCAGTGCCACTTCTTCGATGATGTTGAGAAAATCTTTGTTTGCCTAATCGTTCATTTTTCGCGTTTGGCGGCATCTATACATTCCTGGCAATACATGTGCTGAGTACCGTCGATTTCGAGACACTTCGATTTTTTGTCGCAAAAATGAATTGTCAGTGCCACTTTTTCAATCTTGTGGAGAAAATCTTTGTTTGTTTATTCGTTCATTTATCGCGTTTGGCTACATCTATACATGCCTGGCAATACATGTGCTGAGTACCGTCGATTTCGAGACACTTCGATTTTTGTCGCAAAAATGAATTGTCACTGCCACTTTTTCAATGATGTGGAGAAAATCTTTGATTGCCTAATCGTTCATTTTTCGCGTTTGGCGCCATCTATACATGCCTAGGAATATATGTGCTGAGTACCGTCGATTTCGAGACACTTCGATTTTTTGTCGCAAAAATGATTGTCAGTGCCACTTTTTCAATGATGTGGAGAAAATCTTTGATTGCCTAATCGTTCATTTCTCGCGTTTGGCGGCATCTATACATTCCTGGCAATACATGTGCTGAGTACCGTCGATTTCGAGACACTTCGATTTTTTGTCGCAAAAATGAATTATCAGTGCCACTTTTTCAATGATGTGGAGAAAATCTTTGATTGCCTAATCGTTCATTTGTCGCGTTTGGCGGCATCTATACATTCCTGGCAATACATGTGCTGAGTACTGTCGATTTCGAGACACTTCAATTTTTTGTCGCAAAAATGAATTGTGAGTGCCACTTTTTCAATCTTGTGGAGAAAATCTGTGTTTGCCTAATCGTTCATTTTTCGCGTTTGGCGGCATCTATACATTCCTGGCAATACATGTGCTGAGTACCGTCGATTTCAAGACACTTCGATTTTTCGTCGCAAAAATGAATTGTCAGTGCCACTTTTTCAATGATGTGGAGAAAATCTTTGTTTGCCTAATCGTTCATTTTTCGCGTTTGGTGGCATCTATACATGCCTGGCAATACATGTGCTGAGTACCGTCGATTTCGAGACACTTCGATTTTTGTCGCAAAAATGAATTGTCAGTGCCACTTTTTCAATGATGTGGAGAAAATCTATGCTTGCCTAATCGTTTATTTTTTTGCGTTTGGCCGCATCTATACATGCCTGGCAATACATGTGCTGAGTACCGTCGATTTCGAGACACTTCGATTTTTTGGCGCAAAAATGAATTGTGAGTGCCACTTCTTCGATGATGTTGAGAAAATCTTTGTTTGCCTATGCGTTCATTTCTCGCGTTTGGCGGCATCTATACATTCCTGGCAATACAGGTGCTGAGTACCGTCGATTTCGAGACACTTCGATTTTTTGTCGCAAAAATGAATTATCAGTGCCACTTTTTCAATGATGTGGAGAATATCTTTGATTGCCTAATCGTTCATTTGTCGCGTTTGGCGGCATCTATACATTCCTGGCAATACATGTGCTGAGTACCGTCGATTTCGAGACACTTCAATTTTTTGTCGCAAAAATGAATTGTGAGTGCCACTTTTTCAATCTTGTGGAGAAAATCTTTGTTTGCCTAATCGTTCATTTTTCGCGTTTGGCGGCATCTATACATTCCTGGCAATACATGTGCTGAGTACCGTCGATTTCAAGACACTTCGATTTTTCGTCGCAAAAATGAATTGTCAGTGCCACTTTTTCAATGATGTGGAGAAAATCTTTGTTTGCCTAATCGTTCATTTTTCGCGTTTGGCGGCATCTATACATGCCTGGCAATACATGTGCTGAGTACCGTCGATTTCGAGACACTTCAATTTTTTGTCGCAAAAATGAATTGTCAGTGCCACTTTTTCAATCTTGTGGAGAAAATCTTTCTTTGCCTAATCGTTCATTTTTCGCGTTTGGCGGCATCTATACATGCCTGGCAATACATGTGCTGAGTACCGTCGATTTCGAGACACTTCGATTTTTTGTCGCAAAAATGAATTTCAAAGCCCCTTTTGAATCTTGTGGAGAAAATCTTTGTTTGCATAATAGTTCATTATTCGCGTTTGGCGGCATCTATATATGCCTGGCAATACATGTGCTGAGTACCATCGATTTCGAGACACTTGGTTTTATTGTCGCAAAAATGAATTGTCAGTGCCACTTTTTCAATCTTGTGGAGAAAATCTTTGATTGCCTAATCGTTCATTTTTCGCGTTTGCCGGCATCTATACATGCCTGGGAATATATATGCTGAGTACCGTCGATTTCGAGACACTTCGGTTTTTTGTCGCAAAAATGCATTGTCAGTGCCACTTTTTCAATCTTGTGGAGAAAATCTTTGTTTGCCTAATCGTTCATTTTTCGCGTTTGGCGGCATCTATACATGCCAGGCAATACATGTGCGGAGTACCGTCGATTTCGAGACACTTCGATTTTTTGTCACAAAAATGAATTGTCAGTGCCACTTTTTTAATCTTGCGGAGAAAATCTATGTTTGCCTAATCGTTCATTTTTTGCGTTTGGCGGCATCTATACATGCCTGGCAATACATGTGCTGAGTACCGTCGATTTCGAGACACTTCGATTTTTTGGCGCAAAAATGAATTGTCAGTGCCACTTCTTTGATGATGTTGAGAAAACCTTTGTTTGCCTAATCGTTCATTTTTCGCGTTTGGCGGCATCTATACATTCCTGGCAATACATGTGCTGAGTACCGTCGATTTCGAGACACTTCGATTTTTTGTCGCAAAAATGAATTCTCAGTGCCACTTTTTCAATGTTGTGGGGAAAATCTTTGTTTGCCTAGTCGTTCATTTTTCGCGTTTGGCGGCATCTATACATGCCTGGCAATACATGTGCTGAGTACCGTCAATTTCGAGACACTTCGATTTTTTGTCGCAAAAATGAATTGTCAGTGCCACTTTTTCAATGATGTGGAGAAAATCATTGCTTGCCTAATCGTTCATTTTTCGCGTTTGCGGCATCTATACATGCCTGCCAATACATGTGCTGAGTACCGTCGATTTCGAGACACTTCGATATTTTGTCGCAAAAATGAATTGTCAGTACCACTTTTTCAATCTTGTGGAGAAAATGTTTGTTTGTTTATTCGTTCATTTTTCGCGTTTGGCGACATCTATACATGCCTGGCAATACATGTGCTGAGTACCGTCGATTTCGAGACACTTCGATTTTTGTCGCAAAAATGAATTGTCAGTGCCACTTTTTCAATGATGTGGAGAAAATCTTTGATTGCCTAATCGTTCATTTTTCGCGTTTGGCGGCATCTATACATGCCTAGGAATATATGTGCTGAGTACCGTCGATTTCGAGACACTTCGATTTTTTGTCGCAAAAATGATTGTCAGTGCCACTTTTTCAATGATGTGGAGAAAATCTTTGATTGCCTAATCGTTCATTTTTCGTGTTTGGCGGCATCTATACATTCCTGGCAATACATGTGCTGAGTACCGTCGATTTCGAGACACTTCGATTTTTTGTCGCAAAAATGAATTGTCAGTGCCCCTTTTTCAATCTTGTGGAGAAAATCTTTGATTGCCTAATCGTTCATTTTTTACGTTTGGCGGCATCTATACATACGTGGCAATACATGTGCTGAGTACCGTCGATTTCGAGACACTTCGATTTTTTGTCGCAAAAGTGAATTGTCAGTGCCACTTTTTTATTCTTGCGGAGAAAATCTATGCTTGCCTAATCGTTTATTTTTTTGCGTTTGGCCGCATCTATACATGCCTGGCAATACATGTGCTGAGTACCGTCGATTTCGAGACACTTCGATTTTTTGGCGCAAAAATGAATTGTGAGTGCCACTTCTTCGATGATGTTGAGAAAATCTTTGTTTGCCTAATCGTTCATTTCTCGCGTTTGGCGGCATCTATACATTCCTGGCAATACATGTGCTGAGTACCGTCGATTTCGAGACACTTCGATTTTTTGTCGCAAAAATGAATTATCAGTGCCACTTTTTCAATGATGTGGAGAAAATCTTTGATTGCCTAATCGTTCATTTGTCGCGTTTGGCGGCATCTATACATTCCTGGCAATACATGTGCTGAGTACCGTCGATTTCGAGACACTTCAATTTTTTGTCGCAAAAATGAATTGTGAGTGCCACTTTTTCAATCTTGTGGAGAAAATCTTTGTTTGCCTAATCGTTCATTTTTCGCGTTTGGCGGCATCTATACATTCCTGGCAATACATGTGCTGAGTACCGTCGATTTCAAGACACTTCGATTTTTCGTCGCAAAAATGAATTGTCAGTGCCACTTTTTCAATGATGTGGAGAAAATCTTTGTTTGCCTAATCGTTCATTTTTCGCGTTTGGCGGCATCTATACATGCCTGGCAATACATGTGCTGAGTACCGTCGATTTCGAGACACTTCAATTTTTTGTCGCAAAAATGAATTGTCAGTGCCACTTTTTCAATCTTGTGGAGAAAATCTTTGTTTGCCTAATCGTTCATTTTTCGCCTTTGGCGGCATCTATACATGCCTGGCAATACATGTGCTGAGTACCGTCGATTTCGAGAAACTTCGATTTTTTGTCGCAAAAATGAATTTCAAAGCCCCTTTTGAATCTTGTGGAGAAAATCTTTGTTTGCCTAATAGTTCATTATTCGCGTTTGGCGGCATCTATATATGCCTGGCAATACATGTGCTGAGTACCATCGATTTCGAGACACTTGGTTTTATTGTCGCAAAAATGAATTGTCAGTGCCACTTTTTCAATCTTGTGGAGAAAATCTTTGATTGCCTAATCGTTCATTTTTCGCGTTTGCCGGCATCTATACATGCCTGGGAATATATATGCTGAGTACCGTCGATTTTGAGACACTTCGATTTTTGTCGCAAAAATGAATTCTCAGTGCCACTTTTTCAATGTTGTGGGGAAAATCTTTGTTTGCCTAATCGTTCAGTTTTCGCGTTTGGCAGCATCTATACATGCCTGGGAATATATGTGCTGAGTACCGTCGATTTTGAGACACTTCGATTTTTTGTCGCAAAAATGAATTGTCAGTGCCACTTTTTCAATGATGTGGAGAAAATCATTGCTTGCCTAATCGTTCATTTTTCGCGTTTGGCGGCATCTATACATGCCTGGCAATACTTGTGCTGAGTACCGTCGATTTCGAGACACTTCGATATTTTGTCGCAAAAATGAATTGTCAGTACCACTTTTTCAATCTTGTGGAGAAAATGTTTGTTTGTTTATTCGTTCATTTTTCGCGTTTGGCGACATCTATACATGCCTGGCAATACATGTGCTGAGTACCGTCGATTTCGAGACACTTCGATTTTTGTCGCAAAAATGAATGTCAGTGCCACTTTTTCAATGATGGGGAGAAAATCTTTGATTGCCTAATCGTTCATTTTTCGCGTTTGGCGGCATCTATACATGCCTGGGAATATATGTGCTGAGTACCGTCGATTTCGAGACACTTCGATTTTTTGTTGCAAAAATGAATTGTCAGTGCCACTTTTTTATTCTTGCGGAGAAAATCTATGCTTGCCTAATCGTTTATTTTTTTGCGTTTGGCCGCATCTATACATGCCTGGCAATACATGTGCTGAGTACCGTCGATTTCGAGACACTTCGATTTTTTGGCGCAAAAATGAATTGTGAGTGCCACTTCTTCGATGATGTTGAGAAAATCTTTGTTTGCCTAATCGTTCATTTCTCGCGTTTGGCGGCATCTATACATTCCTGGCAATACATGTGCTGAGTACCGTCGATTTCGAGACACTTCGATTTTTTGTCGCAAAAATGAATTATCAGTGCCACTTTTTCAATGATGTGGAGAAAATCTTTGATTGCCTAATCGTTCATTTGTCGCGTTTGGCGGCATCTATACATTCCTGGCAATACATGTGCTGAGTACCGTCGATTTCGAGACACTTCAATTTTTTGTCGCAAAAATGAATTGTGAGTGCCACTTTTTCAATCTTGTGGAGAAAATCTTTGTTTGCCTAATCGTTCATTTTTCGCGTTTGGCGGCATCTATACATTCCTGGCAATACATGTGCTGAGTACCGTCGATTTCAAGACACTTCGATTTTTCGTCGCAAAAATGAATTGTCAGTGCCACTTTTTCAATGATGTGGAGAAAATCTTTGTTTGCCTAATCGTTCATTTTTCGCGTTTGGCGGCATCTATACATGCCTGGCAATACATGTGCTGAGTACCGTCGATTTCGAGACACTTCAATTTTTTGTCGCAAAAATGAATTGTCAGTGCCACTTTTTCAATCTTGTGGAGAAAATCTTTGTTTTGCCTAATCGTTCATTTTTCGCGTTTGGCGGCATCTATACATGCCTGGCAATACATGTGCTGAGTACCGTCGATTTCGAGACACTTCGATTTTTTGTCGCAAAAATGAATTTCAAAGCCCCTTTTGAATCTTGTGGAGAAAATCTTTGTTTGCCTAATAGTTCATTATTCGCGTTTGGCGGCATCTATATATGCCTGGCAATACATGTGCTGAGTACCATCGATTTCTAGACACTTGGTTTTATTGTCGCAAAAATGAATTGTCAGTGCCACTTTTTCAATCTTGTGGAGAAAATCTTTGATTGCCTAATCGTTCATTTGTCGCGTTTGGCGGCATCTATACATTCCTGGCAATACATGTGCTGAGTACCGTCGATTTCGAGACACCAATTTTTTGTCGCAAAAATGAATTGTGAGTGCCACTTTTTCAATCTTGTGGAGAAAATCTTTGTTTGCCTAATCGTTCATTTTTCGCGTTTGCCGGCATCTATACATGCCTGGGAATATATATGCTGAGTACCGTCGATTTTGAGACACTTCGATTTTTGTCGCAAAAATGAATTCTCAGTGCCACTTTTTCAATGTTGTGGGGAAAATCTTTGTTTGCCTAATCGTTCAGTTTTCGCGTTTGGCAGCATCTATACATGCCTGGGAATATATGTGCCGAGTACCGTCGATTTTGAGACACTTCGATTTTTTGTCGCAAAAATGAATTGTCAGTGCCACTTTTTCAATGATGTGGAGAAAATCATTGCTTGCCTAATCGTTCATTTTTCGCGTTTGGCGGCATCTATACATGCCTGGCAATACATGTGCTGAGTACCGTCGATTTCGAGACACTTCGATATTTTGTCGCAAAAATGAATTGTCAGTACCACTTTTTCAATCTTGTGGAGAAAATGTTTGTTTGTTTATTCGTTCATTTTTCGCGTTTGGCGGCATCTATACATGCCTGGGAATATATGTGCCGAGTACCGTCGATTTCGAGACACTTCGATTTTTTGTCGCAAAAATGAATTGTCAGTGCCACTTTTTCAATGATGTGGAGAAAATCATTGCTTGCCTAATCGTTCATTTTTCGCGTTTGGCGGCATCTATACATGCCTGGCAATACATGTGCTGAGTACCGTCGATTTCGAGACACTTCGATTTTTGTCGCAAAAATGAATTGTCAGTGCCACTTTTTCAATGATGTGGAGAAAATCTTTGATTACCTAATCGTTCATTTTTCGCGTTTGGCGGCATCTATACATGCCTGGGAATATATGTGCCGAGTACCGTCGATTTCGAGACACTTCGATTTTTTGTCGCAAAAATGAATTGTCAGTGCCACTTTTTCAATGATGTGGAGAAAATCTTTGATTGCCTAATCGTTCATTTGTCGCGTTTGGCGGCATTTATACATTCCTGGCAATACATGTGCTGAGTACCGTCGATTTCGAGACACTTCGATTTTTTGTCGCAAAAATGAATTGTGAGTGCCACTTTTTCGATCTTGTGGAGAAAATCTTTGTTTGCCTAATCGTTCATTTTTCGCGTTTGGCGGCATCTATACATTCCTGGCAATACATGTGCTGAGTACCGTCGATTTCGAGACACTTCGATTTTTCGTCGCAAAAGTGAATTGTCAGTGCCACTTTTTCAATGTTGTGGAGAAAATCTTTGTTTGCCTAATCGTTCATTTTTCGCGTTTGGCGGCATCTATACATGCCTGGCAATACATGTGCGCAGTACCCTCGATTTCGAGACACTTCGATTTTTTGTCGCAAAAATGAATTGTCAGTGCCACTTTTTTATTCTTGCGGAGAAAATCTATGCTTGCCTAATCGTTTATTTTTTTGCGTTTGGCCGCATCTATACATGCCTGGCAATACATGTGCTGAGTACCGTCGATTTCGAGACACTTCGATTTTTTGGCGCAAAAATGAATTGTGAGTGCCACTTCTTCGATGATGTTGAGAAAATCTTTGTTTGCCTAATCGTTCATTTCTCGCGTTTGGCGGCATCTATACATTCCTGGCAATACATGTGCTGAGTACCGTCGATTTCGAGACACTTCGATTTTTTGTCGCAAAAATGAATTATCAGTGCCACTTTTTCAATGATGTGGAGAAAATCTTTGATTGCCTAATCGTTCATTTGTCGCGTTTGGCGGCATCTATACATTCCTGGCAATACATGTGCTGAGTACCGTCGATTTCGAGACACTTCAATTTTTTGTCGCAAAAATGAATTGTGAGTGCCACTTTTTCAATCTTGTGGAGAAAATCTTTGTTTGCCTAATCGTTCATTTTTCGCGTTTGGCGGCATCTATACATTCCTGGCAATACATGTGCTGAGTACCGTCGATTTCAAGACAATTCGATTTTTCGTCGCAAAAATGAATTGTCAGTGCCACTTTTTCAATGATGTGGAGAAAATCTTTGTTTGCCTAATCGTTCATTTTTCGCGTTTGGCGGCATCTATACATGCCTGGCAATACATGTGCTGAGTACCGTCGATTTCGAGACACTTCAATTTTTTGTCGCAAAAATGAATTGTCAGTGCCACTTTTTCAATCTTGTGGAGAAAATCTTTGTTTTGCCTAATCGTTCATTTTTCGCGTTTGGCGGCATCTATACATGCCTGGCAATACATGTGCTGAGTACCGTCGATTTCGAGACACTTCGATTTTTTGTCGCAAAAATGAATTTCAAAGCCCCTTTTGAATCTTGTGGAGAAAATCTTTGTTTGCCTAATAGTTCATTATTCGCGTTTGGCGGCATCTATATATGCCTGGCAATACATGTGCTGAGTACCATCGATTTCTAGACTCTTGGTTTTATTGTCGCAAAAATGAATTGTCAGTGCCACTTTTTCAATCTTGTGGAGAAAATCTTTGATTGCCTAATCGTTCATTTTTCGCGTTTGCCGGCATCTATACATGCCTGGGAATATATATGCTGAGTACCGTCGATTTTGAGACACTTCGATTTTTGTCGCAAAAATGAATTCTCAGTGCCACTTTTTCAATGTTGTGGGGAAAATCTTTGTTTGCCTAATCGTTCAGTTTTCGCGTTTGGCAGCATCTATACATGCCTGGGAATATATGTGCCGAGTACCGTCGATTTTGAGACACTTCGATTTTTTGTCGCAAAAATGAATTGTCAGTGCCACTTTTTCAATGATGTGGAGAAAATCATTGCTTGCCTAATCGTTCATTTTTCGCGTTTGGCGGCATCTATACATGCCTGGCAATACATGTGCTGAGTACCGTCGATTTCGAGACACTTCGATATTTTGTCGCAAAAATGAATTGTCAGTACCACTTTTTCAATCTTGTGGAGAAAATGTTTGTTTGTTTATTCGTTCATTTTTCGCGTTTGGCGACATCTATACATGCCTGGCAATACATGTGCTGAGTACCGTCGATTTCGAGACACTTCGATTTTTGTCGCAAAAATGAATTGTCAGTGCCACTTTTTCAATGATGTGGAGAAAATCTTTGATTACCTAATCGTTCATTTTTCGCGTTTGGCGGCATTGATACATGCCTGGGAATATATGTGCTGAGTACCGTCGATTTCGAGACACTTCGATTTTTTGTCGCAAAAATGAATTGTCAGTGCCACTTTTTCAATGATGTGGAGAAAATCTTTGATTGCCTAATCGTTCATTTTTCGCGTTTGGCGGCATCTATACATTCCTGGCAATACATGTGCTGAGTACCGTCGATTTCGAGACACTTCGATTTTTTGTCGCAAAAATGAATTGTCAGTGCCCCTTTTTCAATCTTGTGGAGAAAATCTTTGATTGCCTAATCGTTCATTTTTTACGTTTGGCGGCATCTATACATACGTGGCAATACATGTGCTGAGTACCGTCGATTTCGAGACACTTCGATTTTTTGTCGCAAAAGTGAATTGTCAGTGCCACTTTTTCAATGTTGTGGAGAAAATCTTTGTTTGCCTAATCGTTCATTTTTCGCGTTTGGCGGCATCTATACATGCCTGGCAATACATGTGCGCAGTACCCTCGATTTCGAGACACTTCGATTTTTTGTCGCAAAAATGAATTGTAGTGCCACTTTTTTATTCTTGCGGAGAAAATCTATGCTTGCCTAATCGTTCATTTTTTTTGCGTTTGGCCGCATCTATACATGCCTGGCAATACATGTGCTGAGTACCGTCGATTTCGAGACACTTCGATTTTTTGGCGCAAAAATGAATTGTGAGTGCCACTTCTTCGATGATGTTGAGAAAATCTTTGTTTGCCTAATCGTTCATTTTTCGCGTTTGGCGGCATCTATACATTCCTGGCAATATATGTGCTGAGTACCGTCGATTTCGAGACACTTCGATTTTTTGTCGCAAAAATGAATTATCAGTGCCACTTTTTCAATGATGTGGAGAAAATCTTTGATTGCCTAATCGTTCATTTGTCGCGTTTGGCGGCATTTATACATTCCTGGCAATACATGTGCTGAGTACCGTCGATTTCGAGACACTTCGATTTTTTGTCGCAAAAATGAATTGTGAGTGCCACTTTTTCAATCTTGTGGAGAAAATCTTTGTTTGCCTAATCGTTCATTTTTCGCGTTTGGCGGCATCTATACATTCCTGGCAATACATGTGCTGAGTACCGTCGATTTCGAGACACTTCGATTTTTCGTCGCAAAAATGAATTGTCAGTGCCACTTTTTCAATGGTGTGGAGAAAATCTTTGTTTGCCTAATCGTTCATTTTTCGCGTTTGGCGGCATCTATACATGCCTGGCAATACATGTGCTGAGTACCGTCGATTTCGAGACACTTCGATTTTTTGTCGCAAAAATGAATTTCAAAGCCCCTTTTGAATCTTGTGGAGAAAATCTTTGTTTGCCTAATAGTTCATTATTCGCGTTTGGCGGCATCTATATATGCCTGGCAATACATGTGCTGAGTACCATCGATTTCGAGACACTTGGTTTTATTGTCGCAAAAATGAATTGTCAGTGCCACTTTTTCAATCTTGTGGAGAAAATCTTTGATTGCCTAATCGTTCATTTTTCGCGTTTGCCGGCATCTATACATGCCTGGGAATATATATGCTGAGTACCGTCGATTTTGAGACACTTCGATTTTTGTCGCAAAAATGAATTCTCAGTGCCACTTTTTCAATGTTGTGGGGAAAATCTTTGTTTGCCTAATCGTTCAGTTTTCGCGTTTGGCAGCATCTATACATGCCTGGGAATATATGTGCTGAGTACCGTCGATTTTGAGACACTTCGATTTTTGTCGCAAAATTGAATTCTCAGTGCCACTTTTTCAATGTTGTGGGGAAAATCTTTGTTTGCCTAATCGTTCATTTTTCTCTTTTGGCGGCATCTATACATGCCTGGGAATATATGTGCTGAGTACCGTCGATTACGAGACACTTCGATTTTTGTCGCAAAAATGAATTCTCAGTGCCACTTTTTCAATGTTGTGGGGAAAATCTTTGTTTACCTAATTGTTCATTTTTCGCGTTTGGCGGCATCTATACATGCCTGGGAATATATGTGCTGAGTACCGTCGATTTCGAGACACTTCGATTTTTGTCGCAAAAATGAATTCTCAGTGCCACTTTTTCCGTGATGTGGAGAAAATCTTTGTTTGCCTAATCGTTCATTTTCGCGTTTAGCGGCATCTATACATGCCTGGCAATACATGTGCTGAGTACCGTCGATTTCGAGACACTTCGATTTTTTGTCGCAAAAATGAATTGTCATGCCACTTATTCAATCTTGTGGAGAAAATCTTTGTTTGCCTAATCGTTCATTTTTCGCGTTTGGCGGCATCTATACATGCCTGGCAATACATGTGCTGAGTACCGTCGATTTCGAGACACTTCGATTTTTTGTCCCAAAAATGAATTTCAAAGCCCCTTTTGAATCTTGTGGAGAAAATCTTTGTTTGCCTAATAGTTCATTATTCGCGTTTGGCGGCATCTATATATGCCTGGCAATACATGTGCTGAGTACCATCGATTTCGAGACACTTGGTTTTATTGTCGCAAAAATGAATTGTCAGTGCCACTTTTTCAATCTTGTGGAGAAAATCTTTGATTGCCTAATCGTTCATTTTTCGCGTTTGCCGGCATCTATACATGCCTGGGAATATATATGCTGAGTACCGTCGATTTTGAGACACTTCGATTTTTGTCGCAAAAATGAATTCTCAGTGCCACTTTTTCAATGTTGTGGGGAAAATCTTTGTTTGCCTAATCGTTCAGTTTTCGCGTTTGGCAGCATCTATACATGCCTGGGAATATATGTGCTGAGTACCGTCGATTTTGAGACACTTCGATTTTTGTCGCAAAATTGAATTCTCAGTGCCACTTTTTCAATGTTGTGGGGAAAATCTTTGTTTGCCTAATCGTTCATTTTTCTCTTTTGGCGGCATCTATACATGCCTGGGAATATATGTGCTGAGTACCGTCGATTACGAGACACTTCGATTTTTGTCGCAAAAACGAATTCTCAGTGCCACTTTTTCAATGTTGTGGGGAAAATCTTTGTTTGCCTAATCGTTCATTTTTCGCGTTTGGCGGCATCTATACATGCCTGGGAATATATGTGCCGAGTACCGTCGATTTCGAGACACTTCGATTTTTGTCGCAAAAATGAATTCTCAGTGCCACTTTTTCAATGTTGTGGGGAAAATCTTTGTTTACCTAATTGTTCATTTTTCGCGTTTGGCGGCATCTATACATGCCTGGGAATATATGTGCTGAGTACCGTCGATTTCGAGACACTTCGATTTTTGTCGCAAAAATGAATTCTCAGTGCCACTTTTTCCGTGATGTGGAGAAAATCTTTGTTTGCCTAATCGTTCATTTTCGCGTTTAGCGGCATCTATACATGCCTGGCAATACATGTGCTGAGTACCGTCGATTTCGAGACACTTCGATTTTTTGTCGCAAAAATGAATTGTCATGCCACTTATTCAATCTTGTGGAGAAAATCTTTGTTTGCCTAATCGTTCATTTTTCGCGTTTGGCGGCATCTATACATGCCTGGCAATACATGTGCTGAGTACCGTCGATTTCGAGACACTTCGATTTTTTGTCCCAAAAATGAATTTCAAAGCCCCTTTTGAATCTTGTGGAGAAAATCTTTGTTTGCCTAATAGTTCATTATTCGCGTTTGGTGGCATCTATATATGCCTGGCAATACATGTGCTGAGTACCATCGATTTCGAGACACTTGGTTTTATTGTCGCAAAAATGAATTGTCAGTGCCACTTTTTCAATCTTGTGGAGAAAATCTTTGATTGCCTAATCGTTCATTTTTCGCGTTTGCCGGCATCTATACATGCCTGGGAATATATATGCTGAGTACCGTCTATTTTGAGACACTTCGATTTTTGTCGCAAAAATGAACTCTCAGTGCCACTTTTTCAATGTTGTGGGGAAAATCTTTGTTTGCCTAATCGTTCAGTTTTCGCGTTTGGCAGCATCTATACATGCCTGGGAATGTATGTGCTGAGTACCGTCGATTTTGAGACACTTCGATTTTTGTCGCAAAATTGAATTCTCAGTGCCACTTTTTCAATGTTGTGGGGAAAATCTTTGTTTGCCTAATCGTTCATTTTTCGCGTTTGGCGGCATCTATACATGCCTGGGAATATATGTGCTGAGTACCGTCGATTACGAGACACTTCGATTTTTGTCGCAAAAACGAATTCTCAGTGCCACTTTTTCAATGTTGTGGGGAAAATCTTTGTTTGCCTAATCGTTCATTTTTCGCGTTTGTCGGCATCTGTACATGCCGGGGAATATATGTGCTGAGTACCGTCGATTTCGAGACACTTCGATTTTTGTCGCAAAAATGAATTCTCAGTGCCACTTTTTCAATGTTGTGGGGAAAATCTTTGTTTGCCTAATCGTTCATTTTTCGCGTTTGGCGGCATCTATACATGCCTGGGAATATATGTGCCGAGTACCGTCGATTTCGAGACACTTCTATTTTTGTCGCAAAAATGAATTCTCAGTGCCACTTTTTCAATGTTGTGGGGAAAATCTTTGTTTGCCTAATCGTTCATTTTTCGCGTTTGGCGGCATCTATACATGCCTGGGAATATATGTGCTCAGTACCGTCAATTTCGAGACACTTCGATTTTTGTCGCAAAAATGAATTCTCAGTGCCACTTTTTCAATGTTGTGGGGAAAATCTTTGTTTGCCTAATCGTTCATTTTTCGCGTTTGGCGGCATCTATACAAGCCTGGGAATGTATGTGCTGAGTACCGTCGATTTCGAGACACTTCGATTTTTGTCGCAAAAATTAATTCTCAGTGCCACTTTTTCAATGTTGTGGCGAAAATCTTTGTTTGCCTAATCGTTCATTTTTCGCGTTTGGCGGCATCTATACATGCCTGGGAATATATGTGCTGAGTACCGTCGATTTCGAGACACTTCGATTTTTGTCGCAAAAATGAATTGTCAGTGCCACTTTTTCAATGATGTGGAGAAAATCTTTGTTTGCCTAATCGTTCATTTTTCGTGTTTGCCTGCATCTATACATGCCGGGGAATATATGTGCTGAGTACCGTCGATTTCGAGACACTTCGATTTTTGTCGCAAAAATGAATTCTCAGTGCCACTTTTTCAATGTTGTGGGGAAAATCTTTGTTTGCCTAATCGTTCATTTTTCGCGTTTGGCGGCATCTATACATGCCTGGGAATATATGTGCCGAGTACCGTCGCTTTCGAGACACTTCTATTTTTGTCGCAAAAATGAATTCTCAGTGCCACTTTTTCAATGTTGTGGGGAAAATCTTTGTTTGCCTAATCGTTCATTTTTCGCGTTTGGCGGCATCTATACATGCCTGGGAATATATGTGCTCAGTACCGTCAATTTCGAGACACTTCGATTTTTGTCGCAAAAATGAATTCTCAGTGCCACTTTTTCAATGTTGTGGGGAAAATCTTTGTTTGCCTAATCGTTCATTTTTCGCGTTTGGCGGCATCTATACAAGCCTGGGAATGTATGTGCTGAGTACCGTCGATTTCGAGACACTTCGATTTTTGTCACAAAAATTAATTCTCAGTGCCACTTTTTCAATGTTGTGGCGAAAATCTTTGTTTGCCTAATCGTTCATTTTTCGCGTTTGGCGGCATCTATACATGCCTGGGAATATATGTGCTGAGTACCGTCGATTTCGAGACACTTCGATTTTTGTCGCAAAAATGAATTGTCAGTGCCACTTTTTCAATGATGTGGAGAAAATCTTTGTTTGCCTAATCGTTCATTTTTCGTGTTTGCCTGCATCTATACATGCCTGGGAATATATGTGCTGAGTACCGTCGATTTCGAGACACTTCGATTTTTGTCGCAAAAATGAATTCTCAGTGCCACTTTTTCAATGTTGTGGGGAAAATCTTTGTTTGCCTAATCGTTCATTTTTCGCGTTTGCCGGCATCTATGCATGCCTGGGAATATATGTGCTGAGTACCGTCGATTACGAGACACTTCGATTTTTGTCGCAAAAACGAATTCTCAGTGCCACTTTTCCAATGTTGTGGGGAAAATCTTTGTTTGCCTAATCGTTCATTTTTCGCGTTTGGCGGCATCTATACATTCCTGGCAATACATGTGCCGAGTACCGTCAATTTCGAGACACTTCGATTTTTCGTCGCAAAAATGAATTGTCAGTGCCACTTTTTCAATGATGTGGAGAAAATCTTTGTTTGCCTAATCGTTCATTTTTCGCGTTTAGCGGCATCTATACATGCCTGGCAATACATGTGCTGAGTACCGTCGATTTCGAGACACTTCGATTTTTTGTCGCAAAAATGAATTGTCATGCCACTTATTCAATCTTGTGGAGAAAATCTTTGTTTGCCTAATCGTTCATTTTTCGCGTTTGGCGGCATCTATACATTCCTGGCAATACATGTGCTGAGTACCGTCGATTTCAAGACACTTCGATTTTTCGTCGCAAAAATGAATTGTCAGTGCCACTTTTTCAATGATGTGGAGAAAATCTTTGTTTGCCTAATCGTTCATTTTTCGCGTTTGGCGGCATCTATACATGCCTGGCAATACATGTGCTGAGTACCGTCGATTTCGAGACACTTCAATTTTTTGTCGCAAAAATGAATTGTCAGTGCCACTTTTTCAATCTTGTGGAGAAAATCTTTGTTTTGCCTAATCGTTCATTTTTCGCGTTTGGCGGCATCTATACATGCCTGGCAATACATGTGCTGAGTACCGTCGATTTCGAGACACTTCGATTTTTTGTCGCAAAAATGAATTTCAAAGCCCCTTTTGAATCTTGTGGAGAAAATCTTTGTTTGCCTAATAGTTCATTATTCGCGTTTGGCGGCATCTATATATGCCTGGCAATACATGTGCTGAGTACCATCGATTTCTAGACTCTTGGTTTTATTGTCGCAAAAATGAATTGTCAGTGCCACTTTTTCAATCTTGTGGAGAAAATCTTTGATTGCCTAATCGTTCATTTTTCGCGTTTGCCGGCATCTATACATGCCTGGGAATATATATGCTGAGTACCGTCGATTTTGAGACACTTCGATTTTTGTCGCAAAAATGAATTCTCAGTGCCACTTTTTCAATGTTGTGGGGAAAATCTTTGTTTGCCTAATCGTTCAGTTTTCGCGTTTGGCAGCATCTATACATGCCTGGGAATATATGTGCCGAGTACCGTCGATTTTGAGACACTTCGATTTTTTGTCGCAAAAATGAATTGTCAGTGCCACTTTTTCAATGATGTGGAGAAAATCATTGCTTCCCTAATCGTTCATTTTTCGCGTTTGGCGGCATCTATACATGCCTGGCAATACATGTGCTGAGTACCGTCGATTTCGAGACACTTCGATATTTTGTCGCAAAAATGAATTGTCAGTACCACTTTTTCAATCTTGTGGAGAAAATGTTTGTTTGTTTATTCGTTCATTTTTCGCGTTTGGCGACATCTATACATGCCTGGCAATACATGTGCTGAGTACCGTCGATTTCGAGACACTTCGATTTTTGTCGCAAAAATGAATTGTCAGTGCCACTTTTTCAATGATGTGGAGAAAATCTTTGATTACCTAATCGTTCATTTTTCGCGTTTGGCGGCATCTATACATGCCTGGGAATATATGTGCTGAGTACCGTCGATTTCGAGACACTTCGATTTTTTGTCGCAAAAATGAATTGTCAGTGCCACTTTTTCAATGATGTGGAGAAAATCTTTGATTGCCTAATCGTTCATTTTTCGCGTTTGGCGGCATCTATACATGCCTGGCAATACATGTGCGCAGTACCCTCGATTTCGAGACACTTCGATTTTTTGTCGCAAAAATGAATTGTAGTGCCACTTTTTTATTCTTGCGGAGAAAATCTATGCTTGCCTAATCGTTCATTTTTTTTTGCGTTTGGCCGCATCTATACATGCCTGGCAATACATGTGCTGAGTACCGTCGATTTCGAGACACTTCGATTTTTTGGCGCAAAAATGAATTGTGAGTGCCACTTCTTCGATGATGTTGAGAAAATCTTTGTTTGCCTAATCGTTCATTTTTCGCGTTTGGCGGCATCTATACATTCCTGGCAATATATGTGCTGAGTACCGTCGATTTCGAGACACTTCGATTTTTTGTCGCAAAAATGAATTATCAGTGCCACTTTTTCAATGATGTGGAGAAAATCTTTGATTGCCTAATCGTTCATTTGTCGCGTTTGGCGGCATTTATACATTCCTGGCAATACATGTGCTGAGTACCGTCGATTTCGAGACACTTCGATTTTTTGTCGCAAAAATGAATTGTGAGTGCCACTTTTTCAATCTTGTGGAGAAAATCTTTGTTTGCCTAATCGTTCATTTTTCGCGTTTGGCGGCATCTATACATTCCTGGCAATACATGTGCTGAGTACCGTCGATTTCGAGACACTTCGATTTTTCGTCGCAAAAATGAATTGTCAGTGCCACTTTTTCAATGATGTGGAGAAAATCTTTGTTTGCCTAATCGTTCATTTTTCGCGTTTGGCGGCATCTATACATGCCTGGCAATACATGTGCTGAGTACCGTCGATTTCGAGACACTTCGATTTTTTGTCGCAAAAATGAATTTCAAAGCCCCTTTTGAATCTTGTGGAGAAAATCTTTGTTTGCCTAATAGTTCATTATTCGCGTTTGGCGGCATCTATATATGCCTGGCAATACATGTGCTGAGTACCATCGATTTCGAGACACTTGGTTTTATTGTCGCAAAAATGAATTGTCAGTGCCACTTTTTCAATCTTGTGGAGAAAATCTTTGATTGCCTAATCGTTCATTTTTCGCGTTTGCCGGCATCTATACATGCCTGGGAATATATATGCTGAGTACCGTCGATTTTGAGACACTTCGATTTTTGTCGCAAAAATGAATTCTCAGTGCCACTTTTTCAATGTTGTGGGGAAAATCTTTGTTTGCCTAATCGTTCAGTTTTCGCGTTTGGCAGCATCTATACATGCCTGGGAATATATGTGCTGAGTACCGTCGATTTTGAGACACTTCGATTTTTGTCGCAAAATTGAATTCTCAGTGCCACTTTTTCAATGTTGTGGGGAAAATCTTTGTTTGCCTAATCGTTCATTTTTCTCTTTTGGCGGCATCTATACATGCCTGGGAATATATGTGCTGAGTACCGTCGATTACGAGACACTTCGATTTTTGTCGCAAAAACGAATTCTCAGTGCCACTTTTTCAATGTTGTGGGGAAAATCTTTGTTTGCCTAATCGTTCATTTTTCGCGTTTGGTGGCATCTATACATGCCTGGGAATATATGTGCCGAGTACCGTCGATTTCGAGACACTTCGATTTTTGTCGCAAAAATGAATTCTCAGTGCCACTTTTTCAATGTTGTGGGGAAAATCTTTGTTTGCCTAATTGTTCATTTTTCGCGTTTGGCGGCATCTATACATGCCTGGGAATATATGTGCTGAGTACCGTCGATTTCGAGACACTTCGATTTTTGTCGCAAAAATGAATTCTCAGTGCCACTTTTTCCGTGATGTGGAGAAAATCTTTGTTTGCCTAATCGTTCATTTTTCGCGTTTGGCGGCATCTATACATGCCTGGGAATATATGTGCCGAGTACCGTCGATTTCGAGACACTTCTATTTTTGTCGCAAAAATGAATTCTCAGTGCCACTTTTTCAATGTTGTGGGGAAAATCTTTGTTTGCCTAATCGTTCATTTTTCTCTTTTGGCGGCATCTATACATGCCTGGGAATATATGTGCTGAGTACCGTCGATTACGAGACACTTCGATTTTTGTCGCAAAAACGAATTCTCAGTGCCACTTTTTCAATCTTGTGGAGAAAATCTTTGATTGCCTAATCGTTCATTTTTCGCGTTTGCCGGCATCTATACATGCCTGGGAATATATATGCTGAGTACCGTCTATTTTGAGACACTTCGATTTTTGTCGCAAAAATGAACTCTCAGTGCCACTTTTTCAATGTTGTGGGGAAAATCTTTGTTTGCCTAATCGTTCAGTTTTCGCGTTTGGCAGCATCTATACATGCCTGGGAATATATGTGCTGAGTACCGTCGATTTTGAGACACTTCGATTTTTGTCGCAAAATTGAATTCTCAGTGCCACTTTTTTAATGTAGTGGGAAAATCTTTGTTTGCCTAATCGTTCATTTTTCGCGTTTGGCGGCATCTATACATGCCTGGGAATATATGTGCTGAGTACCGTCGATTACGAGACACTTCGATTTTTGTCGCAAAAACGAATTCTCAGTGCCACTTTTTCAATGTTGTGGGGAAAATCTTTGTTTGCCTAATCGTTCATTTTTCGCGTTTGTCGGCATCTGTACATGCCGGGGAATATATGTGCTGAGTACCGTCGATTTCGAGACACTTCGATTTTTGTCGCAAAAATGAATTCTCAGTGCCACTTTTTCAATGTTGTGGGGAAAATCTTTGTTTGCCTAATCGTTCATTTTTCGCGTTTGGCGGCATCTATACATGCCTGGGAATATATGTGCCGAGTACCGTCGATTTCGAGACACTTCTATTTTTGTCGCAAAAATGAATTCTCAGTGCCACTTTTTCAATGTTGTGGGGAAAATCTTTGTTTGCCTAATCGTTCATTTTTCGCGTTTGGCGGCATCTATACATGCCTGGGAATATATGTGCTCAGTACCGTCAATTTCGAGACACTTCGATTTTTGTCGCAAAAATGAATTCTCAGTGCCACTTTTTCAATGTTGTGGGGAAAATCTTTGTTTGCCTAATCGTTCATTTTTCGCGTTTGGCGGCATCTATACATGCCTGGGAATGTATGTGCTGAGTACCGTCGATTTCGAGACACTTCGATTTTTGTCACAAAAATTAATTCTCAGTGCCACTTTTTCAATGTTGTGGCGAAAATCTTTGTTTGCCTAATCGTTCATTTTTCGCGTTTGGCGGCATCTATACATGCCTGGGAATATATGTGCTGAGTACCGTCGATTTCGAGACACTTCGATTTTTGTCGCAAAAATGAATTGTCAGTGCCACTTTTTCAATGATGTGGAGAAAATCTTTGTTTGCCTAATCGTTCATTTTTCGTGTTTGCCTGCATCTATACATGCCTGGGAATATATGTGCTGAGTACCGTCGATTTCGAGACACTTCGATTTTTGTCGCAAAAATGAATTCTCAGTGCCACTTTTTCAATGTTGTGGGGAAAATCTTTGTTTGCCTAATCGTTCATTTTTCGCGTTTGCCGGCATCTATGCATGCCTGGGAATATATGTGCTGAGTACCGTCGATTACGAGACACTTCGATTTTTGTCGCAAAAACGAATTCTCAATGCCACTTTTCCAATGTTGTGGGGAAAATCTTTGTTTGCCTAATCGTTCATTTTTCGCGTTTGGCGGCATCTATACATTCCTGGCAATACATGTGCTGAGTACCGTCAATTTCGAGACACTTCGATTTTTCGTCGCAAAAATGAATTGTCAGTGCCACTTTTTCAATGATGTGGAGAAAATCTTTGTTTGCCTAATCGTTCATTTTTCGCGTTTAGCGGCATCTATACATGCCTGGCAATACATGTGCTGAGTACCGTCGATTTCGAGACACTTCGATTTTTTGTCGCAAAAATGAATTGTCATGCCACTTATTCAATCTTGTGGAGAAAATCTTTGTTTGCCTAATCGTTCATTTTTCGCGTTTGGCGGCATCTATACATGCCTGGCAATACATGTGCTCAGTACCGTCAATTTCGAGACACTTCGATTTTTGTCGCAAAAATGAATTCTCAGTGCCACTTTTTCAATGTTGTGGGGAAAATCTTTGTTTGCCTAATCGTTCATTTTTCGCGTTTGGCGGCATCTATACATGCCTGGGAATGTATGTGCTGAGTACCGTCGATTTCGAGACACTTCGATTTTTGTCACAAAAATGAATTCTCAGTGCCACTTTTTCAATGTTGTGGCGAAAATCTTTGTTTGCCTAATCGTTCATTTTTCGCGTTTGGCGGCATCTATACATGCCTGGGAATATATGTGCTGAGTACCGTCGATTTCGAGACACTTCGATTTTTGTCGCAAAAATGAATTGTCAGTGCCACTTTTTCAATGATGTGGAGAAAATCTTTGTTTGCCTAATCGTTCATTTTTCGCGTTTGCCTGCATCTATACATGCCAGGGAATATATGTGCTGAGTACCGTCGATTTCGAGACACTTCGATTTTTGTCGCAAAAATGAATTCTCATGCCACTTTTTCAATGTTGTGGGGAAAATCTTTGTTTGCCTAATCGTTCATTTTTCGCGTTTGCCGGCATCTATGCATGCCTGGGAATATAGGTGCTGAGTACCGTCGATTACGAGACACTTCGATTTTTGTCGCAAAAACGAATTCTCAGTGCCACTTTTTCAATGTTGTGGGGAAAATCTTTGTTTGCCTAATCGTTCATTTTTCGCGTTTGGCGGCATTTATACATGCCTGGGAATATATGTGCTGAGTACCGTCGATTTCGAGACACTTCGATTTTTGTCACAAAAATGAATCCTCAGTGCGACTTTTTCAATGTTGTGGCGAAAATGTTTGTTTGCCTAATCGTTCATTTTTCGCGTTTGGCGGCATCTATACATGCCTGGGAATATATGTGCCGAGTACCGTCGATTTCGAGACACTTCGATTTTTGTCGCAAAAATGAATTGTCAGTGCCACCTTTTCAATGATGTGGAGAAAATCTTTGTTTGCCTAATCGTTCATTTTTCGTGTTTGCCTGCATCTATACATGCCTGGGAATATATGTGCTGAGTACCGTCGATTTCGAGACACTTCGATTTTTGTCGCAAAAATGAATTCTCAGTGCCACTTTTTCAATGTTGTGGGGAAAATCTTTGTTTGCCTAATCGTTCATTTTTCGCGTTTGCCGGCATCTATGCATGCCTGGGAATATATGTGCTGAGTACCGTCGATTACGAGACACTTCGATTTTTGTCGCAAAAACGAATTCTCAGTGCCACTTTTTCAATGTTGTGGGGAAAATCTTTGTTTGCCTAATCGTTCATTTCTCGCGTTTGGCGGCATCTATACATGCCTGGGAATATATGTGCTGAGTACCGTCCATTTCGAGACACTTCGATTTTTGTCGCAAAAATGAATTCTCAGTGCCACTTTTTCAATGTTGTGGGGAAAATCTTTGTTTGCCTAATCGTTCATTTTTCGCGTTTGGCGGCATTTATACATGCCTGGGAATATATGTGCTGAGTACCGTCGATTTCGAGACACTTCGATTTTTGTCACAAAAATGAATCCTCAGTGCGACTTTTTCAATGTTGTGGCGAAAATGTTTGTTTGCCTAATCGTTCATTTTTCGCGTTTGGCGGCATCTATACATGCCTGGGAATATATGTGCCGAGTACCGTCGATTTCGAGACACTTCGATTTTTGTCGCAAAAATGAATTGTCAGTGCCACCTTTTCAATGATGTGGAGAAAATCTTTGTTTGCCTAATCGTTCATTTTTCGTGTTTGCCTGCATCTATACATGCCTGGGAATATATGTGCTGAGTACCGTCGATTTCGAGACACTTCGATTTTTGTCGCAAAAATGAATTCTCAGTGCCACTTTTTCAATGTTGTGGGGAAAATCTTTGTTTGCCTAATCGTTCATTTTTCGCGTTTGCCGGCATCTATGCATGCCTGGGAATATATGTGCTGAGTACCGTCGATTACGAGACACTTCGATTTTTGTCGCAAAAACGAATTCTCAGTGCCACTTTTTCAATGTTGTGGGGAAAATCTTTGTTTGCCTAATCGTTCATTTCTCGCGTTTGGCGGCATCTATACATGCCTGGGAATATATGTGCTGAGTACCGTCCATTTCGAGACACTTCGATTTTTGTCGCAAAAATGAATTCTCAGTGCCACTTTTTCAATGTTGTGGGGAAAATCTTTGTTTGCCTAATCGTTCATTTTTCGCGTTTGGCGGCATCTATACATGCCTGGGAATATATGTGATGAGTACCGTCGATTTCGAGACACTTCGATTTTTGTCGCAAAAATGAATTCTCATTGCCACTTTTTCAATGTTGTGGAGAAAATCTTTGCTTGCCTGATCGTTCATTTTTCGCGTTTGGCGGGATCTATAAATGCCTGGGAATATATGTGCTGAGTACCGTCGATTTCGAGACACTTCGATTTTTGTCACAAAAATGAATCCTCAGTGCCACTTTTTCAATCTTGTGGAGAAAATCTTTGTTTGCCTAATCGTTCATTTTTCGCGTTTGGCGGCATCTATACATGCCTGGCAATACATGTGCGGAGCACCGTTGATTTCGAGACACTTCGATTTTTTGTCGCAAAAATGAATTGTCAGTCCACTTTTTTATACTTGCGGAGAAAATCTATGTTTGCCTAATCGTTCATTTTTTGCGTTTGGCGGCATCTATACATGCCTGGCAATACATGTGCTGAGTACCGTCGATTTTGAGACACTTCGATTTTTTGGCGCAAAAATGAATTGTCAGTGCCACTTCTTCGATGATGTTGAGAAAATCTTTGTTTGCCTAATCGTTCATTTTTCGCGTTTGGCGGCATCTATACATGCCTTGCAATACATGTGCTGAGTACCGTCGATTTCGAGACACTTCGATTTTTTGTCGCAAAAATGAATTGTCAGTGCCACTTTTTCAATCTTGTGGAGAAAATCTTTGTTTGCCTAATCGTTCATTTTTCGCGTTTGGCGGCATCTATACATGCCTGGCAATACATGTGCTTAGTACCATCGATTTCGAGACACTTCGATTTTTTGTCGCAAAAATGAATTTCAAAGCCACTTTTTCAATCTTGTGGAGAAAATCTTTGTTTGCCTAATCGTTCATTATTCGCGTTTGGCGGCATCTATACATGCCTGGCAATACATGTGCTGGGTACCGTCGATTTCGAGACACTTGGTTTTATTGTCGCAAAAATGAATTGTCAGTACCACTTTTTCCATCTTGTGGAGAAAATCTTTGATTGCCTAATCGTTCATTTTTCGCGTTTGGCGGCATCTATACATGCAAGGCAATACATGTGCTGAGTACCGTCGATTTCGAGACACTTCGATTTTTTGTCTCAAAAATGAATTGTCAGTGCCACTTTTTCAATCTTGTGGAGAAAATCTTTGTTTGCCTGATCGTTCATTTTTCGCGTTTGGCGGCATCTATACATGCCTGGCAATACATGTGCTGAGTACCGTCGATTTCGAGACACTTCGATTTTTTGTCGCAAAAATGAATTGTCAGTGCCACTTTTTCAATGATGTGGAGAAAATCATTGCTTGCCTAATCGTTCATTTCTCGCGTTTGCCGGCATCTATACATGCCTGGCAATGCATGTGCTGAGTACCGTCGATTTCGAGACACTTCGATATTTTGTCGCAAAAATGAATTGTCAGTACCACTTTTTCAATCTTGTGGAGAAAATGTTTGTTTGTTTATTCGTTCATTTTTCGCGTTTGGCGACATCTATACATGCCTGGCAATACATGTGCTGAGTACCGTCGATTTCGAGACGCTTCGATTTTTTGTCGCAAAAATGAATTGTCAGTGCCCCTTTTTCAATCTTGTGGAGAAAATCTTTGATTGCCTAATCGTTCATTTTTTACGTTTGGCGGCATCTATACATACGTGGCAATACATGTGCTGAGTACCGTCGATTTCGAGACACTTCGATTTTTTGTCGCAAAAATGAATTGTCAGTGCCACTTTTTCAATCTTGTGGAGAAAATCTTTGTTTGCCTAATCCTTCATTTTTCGCGTTTGGCGGCATCTATACATGCCTGGCAATACATGTGCGCAGTACCGTCGATTTCGAGACACTTCGATTTTTTGTCGCAAAAATGAATTGTCAGTGCCACTTTTTTATTCTTGCGGAGAAAATCTATGTTTGCCTAATCGTTCATTTTTTTGCGTTTGGCCGTCTCTATACATGCTTGGCAATACATGTGCTGAGTACCGTCGATTTCGAGACACTTCGATTTTTTGGCGCAAAAATGAATTGTCAGTGCCACTTCGATGATGTTGAGAAAATCTTTGTTTGCCTAATCGTTCATTTTTCGCGTTTGGCGGCATCTATACAGTCCTGGCAATACATGTGCTGAGTACCGTCGATTTCGAGACACTTCGATTTTTTGTCGCAAAAATGAATTCTCAGTGCCACTTTTTCAATGTTGTGGGGAAAATCTTTGTTTGCCTAGTCGTTCATTTTTCGCGTTTGGCGGCATCTATACATGCCTGGCAATACATGTGCTGAGTACCGTCAATTTCGAGACACTTCGCTTTTTTGTCGCAAAAATGAATTGTCAGTGCCACTTTTTCAATGATGTGGAGAAAATCATTGCTTGCCTAATCGTTCATTTTTCGCGTTTGGCGGCATCTATACATGCCTGCCAATACATGTGCTGAGTACCGTCGATTTCGAGACACTTCGATATTTTGTCGCAAAAATGAATTGTCAGTACCACTTTTTCAATCTTGTGGAGAAAATGTTTGTTTGTTTATTCGTTCATTTTTCGCGTTTGGCGACATCTATACATGCCTGGCAATACATGTGCTGAGTACCGTCGATTTCGAGACACTTCGATTTTTGTCGCAAAAATGAATTGTCAGTGCCACTTTTTCAATGATGTGGAGAAAATCTTTGATTGCCTAATCGTTCATTTTTCGCGTTTGGCGGCATCTATACATGCCTAGAAATATGTGCTGAGTACCGTCGATTTCGAGACACTTCGATTTTTTGTCGCAAAAATGATTGTCACTGCCACTTTTTCAATGATGTGGAGAAAATCTTTGATTGCCTAATCGTTCATTTTTCGTGTTTGGCGGCATCTATACATTCCTGGCAATACATGTGCTGAGTACCGTCGATTTCGAGACACTTCGATTTTTTGTCGCAAAAATGAATTGTCAGTGCCCCTTTTTCAATCTTGTGGAGAAAATCTTTGATTGCCTAATCGTTCATTTTTTACGTTTGGCGGCATCTATACATACGTGGCAATACATGTGCTGAGTACCGTCGATTTCGAGACACTTCGATTTTTTGTCGCAAAAGTGAATTGTCAGTGCCACTTTTTCAATCTTGTGGAGAAAATGTTTGTTTGCCTAATCGTTCATTTTTCGCGTTTGGCGGCATCTGTACATGCCTGGCAATACATGTGCGCAGTACCCTCGATTTCGAGACACTTCGATTTTTTGTCGCAAAAATGAATTGTCAGTGCCACTTTTTTATTCTTGCGGAGAAAATCTATGCTTGCCTAATCGTTTATTTTTTTGCGTTTGGCCGCATCTATACATGCCTGGCAATACATGTGCTGAGTACCGTCGATTTCGAGACACTTCGATTTTTTGGCGCAAAAATGAATTGTGAGTGCCACTTCTTCGATGATGTTGAGAAAATCTTTGTTTGCCTAATCGTTCATTTCTCGCGTTTGGCGGCATCTATACATTCCTGGCAATACATGTGCTGAGTACCGTCGATTTCGAGACACTTCGATTTTTTGTCGCAAAAATGAATTATCAGTGCCACTTTTTCAATGATGTGGAGAAAATCTTTGATTGCCTAATCGTTCATTTTTTACGTTTGGCGTCATCTATACATACGTGGCAATACATGTGCTGAGTACCGTCGATTTCGAGACATTTCGATTTTTTGTCGCAAAAATGAATTGTCAGTGCCACTTTTTCAATCTTGTGGAGAAAATCTTTGTTTGCCTAATCCTTCATTTTTCGCGTTTGGCGGCATCTATACATGCCTGGCAATACATGTGCGCAGTACCGTCGATTTCGAGACACTTCGATTTTTTGTCGCAAAAATGAATTGTCAGTGCCACTTTTTTATTCTTGCGGAGAAAATCTATGTTTGCCTAATCGTTCATTTTTTTTGCGTTTGGCCGTCTCTATACATGCCTGGCAATACATGTGCTGAGTACCGTCGATTTCGAGACACTTCGATTTTTTGTCGCAAAAATGAATTGTCACTGCCACTTTTTCAATCTTGTGGAGAAAATCTTTGTTTGCCTAATCGTTCATTTTTCGCGTTTGGCGGCATCTATACATGCCTGGCAATACATGTGCGGAGCACCGTTGATTTCGAGACACTTCGATTTTTTGTCGCAAAAATGAATTGTCAGTCCACTTTTTTATACTTGCGGAGAAAATCTATGTTTGCCTAATCGTTCATTTTTTGCGTTTGGCGGCATCTATACATGCCTGGCAATACATGTGCTGAGTACCGTCGATTTTGAGACACTTCGATTTTTTGGCGCAAAAATGAATTGTCAGTGCCACTTCTTCGATGATGTTGAGAAAATCTTTGTTTGCCTAATCGTTCATTTTTCGCGTTTGGCGGCATCTATACATGCCTTGCAATACATGTGCTGAGTACCGTCGATTTCGAGACACTTCGATTTTTTGTCGCAAAAATGAATTGTCAGTGCCACTTTTTCAATCTTGTGCAGAAAATCTTTGTTTGCCTAATCGTTCATTTTTCGCGTTTGGCGGCATCTATACATGCCTGGCAATACATGTGCTTAGTACCATCGATTTCGAGACACTTCGATTTTTTGTCGCAAAAATGAATTTCAAAGCCACTTTTTCAATCTTGTGGAGAAAATCTTTGTTTGCCTAATCGTTCATTATTCGCGTTTGGCGGCATCTATACATGCCTGGCAATACATGTGCTGAGTACCGTCGATTTCGAGACACTTGGTTTTATTGTCGCAAAAATGAATTGTCAGTACCACTTTTTCAATCTTGTGGAGAAAATCTTTGATTGCCTAATCGTTCATTTTTCGCGTTTGGCGGCATCTATACATGCAAGGCAATACATGTGGTGAGTACCGTCGATTTCGAGACACTTCGATTTTTTGTCTCAAAAATGAATTGTCACTGCCACTTTTTCAATCTTGTGGAGAAAATCTTTGTTTGCCTGATCGTTCATTTTTCGCGTTTGGCGGCATCTATACATGCCTGGCAATACATGTGCTGAGTACCGTCGATTTCGAGACACTTCGATTTTTTGTCGCAAAAATGAATTGTCAGTGCCACTTTTTCAATGATATGGAGAAAATCATTGCTTGCCTAATCGTTCATTTCTCGCGTTTGCCGGCATCTATACATGCCTGGCAATGCATGTGCTGAGTACCGTCGATTTCGAGACACTTCGATATTTTGTCGCAAAAATGAATTGTCAGTGCCACTTTTTCAATCTTGTGGAGAAAATGTTTGTTTGCCTAATCGTTCATTTTTCGCGTTTGGCGGCATCTGTACATGCCTGGCAATACATGTGCGCAGTACCCTCGATTTCGAGACACTTCGATTTTTTGTCGCAAAAATGAATTGTCAGTGCCACTTTTTTATTCTTGCGGAGAAAATCTATGCTTGCCTAATCGTTTATTTTTTTGCGTTTGGCCGCATCTATACATGCCTGGCAATACATGTGCTGAGTACCGTCGATTTCGAGACACTTCGATTTTTTGGCGCAAAAATGAATTGTGAGTGCCACTTCTTCGATGATGTTGAGAAAATCTTTGTTTGCCTAATCGTTCATTTCTCGCGTTTGGCGGCATCTATACATTCCTGGCAATACATGTGCTGAGTACCGTCGATTTCGAGACACTTCGATTTTTTGTCGCAAAAATGAATTATCAGTGCCACTTTTTCAATGATGTGGAGAAAATCTTTGATTGCCTAATCGTTCATTTTTTACGTTTGGCGTCATCTATACATACGTGGCAATACATGTGCTGAGTACCGTCGATTTCGAGACATTTCGATTTTTTGTCGCAAAAATGAATTGTCAGTGCCACTTTTTCAATCTTGTGGAGAAAATCTTTGTTTGCCTAATCCTTCATTTTTCGCGTTTGGCGGCATCTATACATGCCTGGCAATACATGTGCGCAGTACCGTCGATTTCGAGACACTTCGATTTTTTGTCGCAAAAATGAATTGTCAGTGCCACTTTTTTATTCTTGCGGAGAAAATCTATGTTTGCCTAATCGTTCATTTTTTTTGCGTTTGGCCGTCTCTATACATGCCTGGCAATACATGTGCTGAGTACCGTCGATTTCGAGACACTTCGATTTTTTGTCGCAAAAATGAATTGTCACTGCCACTTTTTCAATCTTGTGGAGAAAATCTTTGTTTGCCTAATCGTTCATTTTTCGCGTTTGGCGGCATCTATACATGCCTGGCAATACATGTGCGGAGCACCGTTGATTTCGAGACACTTCGATTTTTTGTCGCAAAAATGAATTGTCAGTCCACTTTTTTATACTTGCGGAGAAAATCTATGTTTGCCTAATCGTTCATTTTTTGCGTTTGGCGGCATCTATACATGCCTGGCAATACATGTGCTGAGTACCGTCGATTTTGAGACACTTCGATTTTTTGGCGCAAAAATGAATTGTCAGTGCCACTTCTTCGATGATGTTGAGAAAATCTTTGTTTGCCTAATCGTTCATTTTTCGCGTTTGGCGGCATCTATACATGCCTTGCAATACATGTGCTGAGTACCGTCGATTTCGAGACACTTCGATTTTTTGTCGCAAAAATGAATTGTCAGTGCCACTTTTTCAATCTTGTGCAGAAAATCTTTGTTTGCCTAATCGTTCATTTTTCGCGTTTGGCGGCATCTATACATGCCTGGCAATACATGTGCTTAGTACCATCGATTTCGAGACACTTCGATTTTTTGTCGCAAAAATGAATTTCAAAGCCACTTTTTCAATCTTGTGGAGAAAATCTTTGTTTGCCTAATCGTTCATTATTCGCGTTTGGCGGCATCTATACATGCCTGGCAATACATGTGCTGAGTACCGTCGATTTCGAGACACTTGGTTTTATTGTCGCAAAAATGAATTGTCAGTACCACTTTTTCAATCTTGTGGAGAAAATCTTTGATTGCCTAATCGTTCATTTTTCGCGTTTGGCGGCATCTATACATGCAAGGCAATACATGTGGTGAGTACCGTCGATTTCGAGACACTTCGATTTTTTGTCTCAAAAATGAATTGTCACTGCCACTTTTTCAATCTTGTGGAGAAAATCTTTGTTTGCCTGATCGTTCATTTTTCGCGTTTGGCGGCATCTATACATGCCTGGCAATACATGTGCTGAGTACCGTCGATTTCGAGACACTTCGATTTTTTGTCGCAAAAATGAATTGTCAGTGCCACTTTTTCAATGATATGGAGAAAATCATTGCTTGCCTAATCGTTCATTTCTCGCGTTTGCCGGCATCTATACATGCCTGGCAATGCATGTGCTGAGTACCGTCGATTTCGAGACACTTCGATATTTTGTCGCAAAAATGAATTGTCAGTCCACTTTTTTATACTTGCGGAGAAAATCTATGTTTGCCTAATCGTTCATTTTTTGCGTTTGGCGGCATCTATACATGCCTGGCAATACATGTGCTGAGTACCGTCGATTTTGAGACACTTCGATTTTTTGGCGCAAAAATGAATTGTCAGTGCCACTTCTTCGATGATGTTGAGAAAATCTTTGTTTGCCTAATCGTTCATTTTTCGCGTTTGGCGGCATCTATACATGCCTTGCAATACATGTGCTGAGTACCGTCGATTTTGAGACACTTCGATTTTTTGTCGCAAAAATGAATTGTCAGTGCCACTTTTTCAATCTTGTGGAGAAAATCTTTGTTTGCCTAATCGTTCATTTTTCGCGTTTGGCGGCATCTATACATGCCTGGCAATACATGTGCTTAGTACCATCGATTTCGAGACACTTCGATTTTTTGTCGCAAAAATGAATTTCAAAGCCACTTTTTCAATCTTGTGGAGAAAATCTTTGTTTGCCTAATCGTTCATTATTCGCGTTTGGCGGCATCTATACATGCCTGGCAATACATGTGCTGAGTACCGTCGATTTCGAGACACTTGGTTTTATTGTCGCAAAAATGAATTGTCAGTACCACTTTTTCAATCTTGTGGAGAAAATCTTTGATTGCCTAATCGTTCATTTTTCGCGTTTGGCGGCATCTATACATGCAAGGCAATACATGTGCTGAGTACCGTCGATTTCGAGACACTTCGATTTTTTGTCTCAAAAATGAATTGTCAGTGCCACTTTTTCAATCTTGTGGAGAAAATCTTTGTTTGCCTGATCGTTCATTTTTCGCGTTTGGCGGCATCTATACATGCCTGGCAATACATGTGCTGAGTACCGTCGATTTCGAGACACTTCGATTTTTTGTCGCAAAAATGAATTGTCAGTGCCACTTTTTCAATGATGTGGAGAAAATCATTGCTTGCCTAATCGTTCATTTCTCGCGTTTGCCGGCATCTATACATGCCTGGCAATGCATGTGCTGAGTACCGTCGATTTCGAGACACTTCGATATTTTGTCGCAAAAATGAATTGTCAGTACCACTTTTTCAATCTTGTGGAGAAAATGTTTGTTTGTTCATCCGTTCATTTTTCGCGTTTGGCGACATCTATACATGCCTGGCAATACATGTGCTGAGTACCGTCGATTTCGAGACGCTTCGATTTTTTGTCGCAAAAATGAATTGTCAGTGCCCCTTTTTCAATCTTGTGGAGAAAATCTTTGATTGCCTAATCGTTCATTTTTTACGTTTGGCGGCATCTATACATACGTGGCAATACATGTGCTGAGTACCGTCGATTTCGAGACACTTCGATTTTTTGTCGCAAAAATGAATTGTCAGTGCCACTTTTTCAATCTTGTGGAGAAAATCTTTGTTTGCCTAATCCTTCATTTTTCGCGTTTGGCGGCATCTATACATGCCTGGCAATACATGTGCGCAGTACCGTCGATTTCGAGACACTTCGATTTTTTGTCGCAAAAATGAATTGTCAGTGCCACTTTTTTATTCTTGCGGAGAAAATCTATGTTTGCCTAATCGTTCATTTTTTTGCGTTTGGCCGTCTCTATACATGCCTGGCAATACATGTGCTGAGTACCGTCGATTTCGAGACACTTCGATATTTTGGCGCAAAAATGAATTGTCAGTGCCACTTCGATGATGTTGAGAAAATCTTTGTTTGCCTAATCGTTCATTTTTCGCGTTTGGCGGCATCTATACAGTCCTGGCAATACATGTGCTGAGTACCGTCGATTTCGAGACACTTCGATTTTTTGTCGCAAAAATGAATTCTCAGTGCCACTTTTTCAATGTTGTGGGGAAAATCTTTGTTTGCCTAATCGTTCATTTTTCGCGTTTGGCGGCATCTATACATGCCTGGGAATATATGTGCCGAGTGCCAGCGATTTCAAAACACTTCAATTTTCGTCGCAAAAATGAATTCTTAGTGCCACTTTTTCAATGTTGTGGGGAAAATCTTTGTTTGCCTAATCGTTCGCGCAGCTTGAGCGGCGAGCATTTTCAGTCGCCATATGTGGCTTAAGCGCGGGCGGGGTGTGGCCGCCCCGGCTGATGTGGTAGCGGACTTTGCATGATGTTGCCCATTGTTTCACAGCAAACGGGCGCCGCGAATTTCATGCTTTCTTTCCAGCTTGGAACGTTTGGCTTTGTGTATGGGTGCTGCATTTAAGGAGCTGTGTATAACTTCATAGAGCGTCTCAAGAAAAACAATTTGTTTGAAGCTTCACACGTGAGAGGAGCGGCTTCTGAGTACGAGGCGGTTTACCTTTTCTTTTTCTCCCGATAATTGTACTCATCTGCCACGTCTCTCACCACGATATGATATTTTTCTTTGGGGGGGGGGGGCGTTTCTCCCTTGATCCTCAAGTGAACCGGGTGTCCAGTAATGATGCCATTTACAAAAATCCAAAACAACAGAGGCCCGCACCTGCTCAATCAACGCCAACTCAATTTAAAGAAGGGCTGTTCAAAAGCTGATCGAAACCATCCAGTTTGGGAAAACCTAATTTATGGGGTAGTTTTTATTATCATTTTTTTTATTGTGAGAGACGTGAAATCCACACCACGAAATGAACGTCCGTTTGTTACCCTTTTGTTACCGCGGCTTCGAAATCCTGCGTAATACCAATTTAATTGTGTCCTGGTTGGTCGTTTGTCAGCACTTTGTGTTCTTCAAGAAAATCAACTACAAGTTTATAAATTAGGTGCGCGAAATTTTCGTCCATGTGCACCAATACGCCACCACCAAAATACTTAAAGAAGAGAGAAAGCGTCCGGGGCCTTGAGATTTCGAAAATGCCGTGCTCTGAAATTTTTACATTCGCCATTGGAAAGATAGGTATTATCTGTCGTAAAAAAAAAGAAAAGAAATCAGATTTTAAATTATCATTGAAAGTGGCCACGTTTTTCGGGGCATGTCTTGATGAAATAATTTCAGTTCAGTTCATTGGTTCAATTGCATTTGTCGGCTCCTTGCAGCATGTTTGGATTTCATCTTTTCCAGTACGAATTGCCGGCAGATTTTTTAGTTGTTTTGAGTGATACATTCCTGAATGATGTTTTTCTTTTCCTCAAAGCTAGATAGAACTAGCGCTTTCTATAAAATCATGACAATAAGAATCCAGCATATCGGTTCATCTTCGGCGCGACTAAAGTTCGGGAACTGGCGATTTTTTATTGCCGTGATCATGAAGGTTAACACCAGATATACCAGGGGGGACGTAACGCAAGGCGTGATTTTTCAGCATACCAGTCACGATATCTAATCGAATTTAAGATTGAAATGGCGTTCTGAATTCTTTCGGTTCCAGATAGAACAAACAGAAACCAAAAAAGAAAGGATGTGATTGATTGCCGTTCAAATCTGAAGACCGCGTGGAGAAAGTGTTCCGGTTTACATCCGGCAAATCAAAATGAAGGGCTAAAATTTATCGTCTGGTTTCATGCGCGAGATCACGTAAAAGGCAGCCATTCTTCTTTACATGGTTTCTCTCTTTTGCTCTGTCATTTGCGCACGCAAATTTCTTCGTACATGAATTTTATGAAGCGAAGGCGGCTGCAGACAATTTTCTTTGTTTAGTTCATGTTCTAGGCGCAAATTACAAACCTAATACTTGGAGGAACATTTCCACTACTCTAGAGGGGCATGAACTGTAGACAGTGCACGCTTTCTCATTTCTCCAATCGCTCGCAAACACATTGCATTGCTAGTCTACAGTGGCAATACAAAGAGACGTTTCACCATGCACGTCGAAGTTCATTACCAGTACCGCGCCAGCGTCGACCGGCCGGCGAAGCGACGAGCTCAGCAGCGCATGCGCAAGGCCCGACACCACCCCAACCGAGCTTCCCTGCTTATCGGAGAGAGCAAGTGCGCGTGAACACGGGCGCGTCTGAGTATCTGGATTAAAAAAAAAAGAAGGGTGTCCGAGATATTGACAGACAAGTGGTCGCGGTCGCTCTGATCTTATCTTATTATAGAAAACGTGGGCTGGCGGCGCTTCCTCGAGGGTCAAAAAGTACAATCGTCGAACTAGCGCTCCCGGTGGCAAGTGGAGTACATCCTTCTTCTTGGAACGGTTTGCAATTGACTGCTTGAATGTGCCGACCACGCGTCGCGGGTTGCGTATAGAGCCAACCGTTGGCAAGCACGTGTCTAGCGTAGCAGCAGAACCGATCGCGGTTGCGATAACCCATCGTTGGCGGCGAAAAAGAAAAACACCCACACGCAGTTTGTAGCAATAACCGTACAAATCAATGTGGTTTTAAATATAGCTTCACTGGTCACAGTAGAAGGGCGCCGAAAGTTTCCCATGACGCACACCGCTGTAGTCCACAAAGAACAAAGCGTACAAAACAGATATGATACAGCCGCACCGCATTATTTCGTGTTTTCACTATTTCATTACTTTCGTGTGCATGCGCGCTAGGGCCACGCAGGCCAGGAGTAAAAGGCAAGAAAAAAAAATATGGTACGCAATCCTAAGCTTTGACTTGACTGATGTGGCACTCGCATTTATGTTCTTTACCTTAGGTGAACGCAATGCGCAAACTGAACTGGAATTTCCAATAATGGAAATTCCTATTTGGCGATTTGGTTGTATGTTCGGCTATTTGCGTTTTTCGCCCGAGCAAACGCTTCACTGCACGACTCTTTGCCCCTTCAACGTGGCTTCACTGCCTTGCAGGCGTGTTCTGCGTTAGGCCGAACCTGCAGGCAAAAAGCCTGGGCGCCGCCATCTTGTTGAGAGCGGCGCCGGGGACACAATCGCGCCTAGCTCATTGAGTTTTCCCCCAAAACTGAAAAAAATTTGACTTGATTAAACGAGAAAGATGCCACGAGTGCCCCAACAAAAAGCTTTAAGGATTACCGAAGGGTAACTGAGGGCGACGCAACGGGCTCTGGAAAGAAGGATGATGGGTGTAGCGTCACGGGGGGATCGGAATAGAGCAGATTGGGGGGTGTGAGAACAAACGCTAGTTAATGACACCAAAGTTTAAACCAAGAAAAACAAATGGGCATGCGCAGGGCATGCAATGTGGGGGGAAGATAACCGATGGTCATTAAGGGTTACAGACTGAATTCCAAGAGGAGGAAAGCGTAGCAGGGGGTGGCAGAAAGTTAGGAGGGCAGCTTAGATTAGGGACTACATGGCGCCAATCAGCACGTGACCGGGGTACTTGGAGGATTGTGGGAGATGCCTTTGCCCTGCAGTGGGCGCAGCCAGGATGCTGATGATGATGATGTTGATGATGATGAAAAGGTAGAAACAGGTCTTCGTAACATACAGGTTAGAAAGATGAGGCACCTTTGAACCCTTGAATATATTTCTCCACACTTGGGCATACGACAAGCTTGTTTTCGAGGTGCTCGGTCCCACTGCTGCGAAAATGTGCACACATAAGGCTGCACAGTAGTTGCTAGAAATAGGGCACTCTATTTTTCTTTCATAGGGAATCTTTCTTCCACTTGGGCAGCGGATTTCGGCAGGGCGAGCTTGCGTGGGCGCGGTGGTTTACGGATCCAAGCGATAGTGAACTCCAAAATGCAGTGTTGGCTTTGAGTGGGATTCATATTGATCGCAAACCCCACGGCTAATCCTACCCCCATCCCCCAAGTGGCTCTTCACAGGAGACGATCGTTCAGAGACATCGGACAAATGGGAATTCTGGTTCTTTCTTTTGCTTTCATTTATTTTTCTCGAAGCCCATAACTAGAAATTTGCTGGAGTGGCTGTCCCATTTGCGACGCAGCAAGCGCGACGCTACACACAGATGGAGTGACAGTTTAATTACTCTCGTGGTCCGCGAACCGGCATCGTTGCGTATAGTATAGGAATGGTGCGTGTCAAGTCAGTGCTCGCTTCGAGTTTGTGCTCTTCAGTTCGATTGAATGAAGTCTCACCTAAGTGAGCGGGGACCGATCCCGGAGGTAGTGCAATACCGGGCCGACCTGCGGCGGAGGTGAAGCAGGCTTCAAGCACTCCGCCAACTTCCAAAAATAGGTTTAATATCGTGGGTCCATATAGAACCCGTATCAGATATTAAGCTGATAAGAACAGATACTACACAAAGGGAATTTTATTGAGCAAATCGTACTGTAGAACTGGGGTACAGAACTACCAAGTGAACATGTACCTTATACAATTCCTAGGTCCTACGTGAGTAGGCAAGCAAGTCCATGTGTCATGTTGGGTGTTTCCGAGAACAAGCGTATTAATAAAGGTACACAAGTCCATACAATTCCTATACAGATCTGTACAACTTTATACAATTCCTATGCAGGTCCTCTATACAATTTGTATACAAAGTTGATATGAGACTTTACAATCACATCGATCATATATCACCGACAGTCTATTGCTATTAGGAGTATTGACACCTAATAGGGGACAATCGGATAGTGAAGCGTGCCATTTTTAATATAGAAGAACCTAGTATGTCATCGTCGGAGGAAAGCCTCTTCTCCGTTGACTTCCAAATACTCTGCGAGTGTTTTCTACACTAAAAGCTTTATTCGTTGCATCGCAGGGTAGGCAGCTCTAACTGGGCGCCTGCGGGCTTCTGCTAGACTACGCCTTTTCCAAATCACGAACATTGTGCTAATCACTATCAAGTGTTCAAATGGTCCGTATTTTTTCCGAGGTTTTTTAAGGCCATCTACTTGGAAAGTGCCCCTTAACCAGTTTCCAGGTTATCCTAGCTGGTGGACATTGAAATAAAGCATGCTGAATTCATTCAGTTGCGCTACAATTCGGGCAACTTGCACTCGGTACAATGCCCATCTTATGGAGCCGCTCACGTGTCGGCAGAACTTGCCATCTTCGTTTCCAGTCCAATTCTTGCATTTCGTGGGGTAACCAACAAAGGGACCAATCGCGCCAATTTTTTTCCGACGTCTTTTGAATTTTATCCGGGCTTAACTACCTATATGTTATGTTTTGAATAATGCTAGAGACCTTATCCTGGACGATGTCTGTGTTTGGGCATTCGGCAATAATCATCTTTTTGGTGCTGTGAGCGGCTCTATAATATGGCGACGGATTTTCGGCTAGTGGGCCGGATTCACGTTTACCTGTAAGTGCCATCTGGAATGTGCTGGTCAGATATGCCATTAAGTTTTTTCCCATGTATTCGGGGATCATGCATAGGGACATGACTGTTTTAATGCCAGAATCCTACCGGTATTCATTATATGAGGTAAGCCAAGTCCTCCTGATTTTAGCGGGAGTTGCAGCAGATGCCTTTTCAATGCCGGAGGTTTGTTATTCCAGAGAAAGGCTGTTATTAATTTGTTAAGTTGGGTGCCAATTTTTCTGGGCATTACGCCAATTCGAGCTATATAGTTCGCATAAGCACACACAGTTGTTATTGCTAGAGATTTTAGTCGAAACGATAGGCATCTATGGTTAAGGGAGGTAATTGCGGCATTGGATCTTTGAACCGCTAATTGCCATGAGGCGTCCGCTACTTCCTTGTTTGTAAAGATAATTCCTAATACTTTCACTGAGTTGACTATGGGAATGTTGGGTATCGAACTGGGGGGGAAAGAGCCGAATAACAACGCTTTACTTTTTTCCTCGTTAATACGGGCGCCAGATAATGCCGAATACTCAGCAAAAATATCTTTGAATGTTCGAAAACTCTGATCATCTCTTAGAAACAAAGAAATGTCGTCAGCATACGCACTGACTCTAATTTCATCTTGGCCAGTCATAGGAAAGCCTCGGATTTGTTTTGCTGTAATTAAGTTTCTTATTAACGGATCCAGCGAAAGGATGAACAGTGAAGGGCTAAGCGGGCAACCTTGCTGGACCCCTCTACGAACAGGAAAACTAGATGTAATTGTTCTGTTCACCAAAACTTCACTAGTGATATTTTCGTAGAGGAGCCTAATGCTGCGTATAAAGTTGGGGGGTAGGTTCAGTAATTCTAGAATTGAAAAGATGTACTTATGCCTGACTCGGTCGAAGGCTTTTTCTTGATCTACTGATATATACACTCCGCGCACTTCCTTTATCTGGGCATATTCGAACACATCACGGGTGATCATGAGATTCGTGTAAATAGATCGCCCCGGTACTGCGCAAGATTGATATGGGGAGATTATTGAAGGCAGCAGTTTGGCAAGGCGTATTTGCAGTAACGTAGCAACTAGCTTGTAATCAGTGTTTAGTAATGTTATGGGACGCCATGATTTTATGTCTGTCGCGGGGGCTCCCTCCTTCAGCATAAGTGTAATGCGCCCTCTGCTGAAGGAGGCAGGCTTCTTCCCCTCCTCAATCACCATTTTGGCCATTTGGAGTAACGCCTCCCCAAGTGCCTCAAAGAAAGTCTTATAAAAATTGGTTGTTAATCCATCACAGCCAGGCGCAGTTCCTGTACTCATGACGTTCAGGGCATCTTTGACTGACTCTATGGTTAAGTCATCAGTAATACACAAGAGGTCTTCTTCTTCAAGGGGTGGTATATCACGACACAGCTCACGGATTCTTGATGCAATATCTAGAGGTTCACTGATATCATCGGCGCCAAAGAGATCCAAGAAGTGATCCCGAATGCCTGACTCGATTTCGGCTGGGTTAGTCATGAGCGATCCGTCTGGTCGTCTAATTTCAGAGATGCGCACCTTTGCGTTACCAATGACAGAGATGCCGGTTCCTTTGATACTCATATGTTCCTGGGCTTCGCCCTCTAGAATGAATCTTTTCTTAACCAGTCGGTCAGATACTACACAGAGGTTTTATTCAAATGTTCCATTGTGATAAAACGGGTAAGAAACGAAAAAGGTAGCTAGGAACGCAAAGGGATAACAGGGAAAAAGAAGAAAGACCAGTACTAGAGAGGAAAGTCAATAGTGGGCACATAGAGGGAGAACGCCGCAGGAGCGAGGTAGAAGCCGAGGGGCTCCCTAGCGGGGAGCGACGTGCTTGTGATAGATTGTTCGCGATGCTGTGATCACGTCACTGACGGCTAGTTTCTTGAACAACCGGAGGTATGACCGTGAGCACAGGCGTCGCATAACAGAGTCATTGTTGGGATCCCATGAGCCAAGAGCGCCGATGTCAATAGCGTCAACAGTGACGCGTTGATATCGTTGCGCGAGATATAACCGGACAGGTTCGTACTTGGTAATCTTGGTGGCACGGGCGGCGGCAAATGCCTCAAGGCGGTTATCAAAAGGACAACACACATCGAGGATGATGGCTTCCTCGCCGCGCACCAAGACGATATCTGGACGTAAGTTGGTATTGCCGACTGGTCGGTTCTCGTACGCGATGTCGAACCGGTTACGGTTGGCAGTGCGGATCCGAAGGACGATGTTGTTATGCCGAGCCGTGTACATGGCGCTACGTGTCATGCAATGACAAAGGACATGGGGCAGAGACTCCTTGTCATAGCCACACACTCGGCAGCGTTCGTCTCGGTCAGTAAGCCAAGGGCTGGCACCATTAAGCGGTAGAAGATTGAGTCGTGCTCGGTGAATAAACCGCCAGTCGGCAAACTGGGTGAAAGACCCGGTATGCATGAAGTGGGAACTGGTAGGGTCAGCTGCTACGCACTGCATGACTTTTCCCTGGTAGGGCTTGTCGTGTAGGGCGTTGTCCCTGGCTGCTGATGGAATGGCGCGCAGCGTCCGGATAACCTTCCTGCGGTGGGAGGAGGCGTGACCGCCAATGGCGTGACCGCCATTGAGCGGCAGTGACACGAGCGGGCTCGTGACACTGCTATTCCGCTGGCTGCATCGCTCCTCGGAAATCCCGCTGAAAGGTCGGTTCCTTCGCTTCTTTTTGCCGTTTTCGCTATTCAGGCACTGCTTAAAGGCCTCATGCCTTCGCTAGGCACGACAGCTGGGCGAGAGAGCCCTTTATTTCGGTTTTTTCGCCCTTCGTAGCGGCTAGCGGATCGGGCCCTTCGGATCATGGCTCATACCCATTAGCGGGGCATGGCTGATACGAAGGTGCCTGCCGCGGGCGTACCGCCTGGCAATGGCAGTAATGCATCCTCCACAGGAGACTCCACGCGATCGGATGGTTGTCTTTGATGTTGACGGCGATCACTTATACGCAGATATCCAAATCAGCTCGCAGGAAGCAGGTGCTCCTGCGGCAGTGGGGCGCGGTCCTGCAGCTGGATCTGATGGGTCGCTCGGCGCGGTGGCGCCTGGTTCGGAGCGTGGCTCCATCGATGCTGCGCTCACTGCTGCCTACCACCGCGCGGTAGGCTTCCAGCAGGAAATTACAGACGTCCCCTTCGACAGTAATTGCAAGGTGACCAACTGCCACAGGTCACAAATCCTGGGGCTGCTGAGGCACCTGATGCGGGAATGTGCTGATTTGGAGCGGTGGCGGCACGGCAGTGTGGCCGCGCTGATGAGCTCGGCGACCTGTTGGGACGTATGCGCGGTGCCGGCCCGGTGCTACGCCAGGAGGCAGCCTCCCTGGTGCCTCCGGGGTTGACTTATGCGGCGGTTGCTCGGACCGGGGTGCCGCCTAGTACTTTGACACCAGCTGCCGGTGCTTCAGGCCTCGTCCATGCAGGGCTGGCGCCAGGCCAGCCGATCGCTTCTGCACTGGCTCCTTCGCAGGCTCCGGCACCCAAACGTGAGCATGCTCACATAATGTTTTTAACCCCGCTGGTTCCATCGCCTACTGCTGCGCAGGACGTATTCCGTCTTCTTAAGAGCAACATTGACCCTATCCAGGCGAAGTTAACTGATTTGACCCTCCGTCGAACACCTCGCGGTGTCACGGATTTATCAGACGACCTTGATACCATGCAACGTCTACAACAGGCTATCGAAAGTAACATCACAACCAAGATAGCTATGTCTGTTCGCCTGATAAATCGTCGTAAACCACAGGTCAAACTTACGGGGGTCGACCCTGACATTCCGGCTCATGCGCTCATTGATCAGATCAACCTGCGCAACACAGAACTGAAGCTTGACCCTTCGTCATGTGAGGTGCGTGCGCGTCTCGTTCCGGGAGCGTTCGGGAAATTTCTCCCACGTAATTGCAGTCGATCCTCCGACGTTTCGGACGCTTATGAGCCGCGGGCGTGTCGCTGTGGGGTGGACCTCAGCGACCGTGGTGGAAGACATCCACGTGCCTACGTGCACGTTTTGCTCCACTTATGGTCACCCCGGGCGCGCGTGTCTCATACGTTCACAGCCTGGGCGCGCGGTGTGCACGCGCTGCGCGGGGCCGCACCTCGGCGAGCGGTGCACCGTTCGCTTGGGGGATGCGGCCGTCTGCTGCAGCGAGTGCAAGCAAGGAGGAAGATCGAGCGCTCACCCTACAGGCTCTCAGGCCTGCCAGCTTCTTCAGGACAGGATAGCCCGTTTGCGGGCTCGTACCGACTATGGCTGAGCGCGCTATATCCATTTTGTGTCACTGCTTGGCGGTCCCCTGTCGCTCGCACTCGCCTACGGCGTTTGCTGCTGTGCGCCCTCTTCGAGCGTGCGGCCTTCGGCGTCGCGGGCTGGCGTGGGATCGCCATGTGGCTTTCGACTACCTTCTTCGTTCTTTCCTTTGCTTTTCATTCTCCATATTCACTGTTTTTTTGGAGCCTCTTTATCTTATGCTTTTTCCTGTTCGCCATGTCTCCGCTTACGCGGGTGATTGCGAACGTGGGCGGGGACCTGTTGTGTGTTTGGCGTCCGCCTCTGAATGGTGCCATTGGGACACTATGTCCTGGCGTCTTCGGCGTGCGCAGGCGTCTGGTTGCACGCACGCTTTGCGGTTTGCACTTACCGTATCTCAGACCTTGGTTCCGTCAGGCTGCACTGGGGCTATTGCTCCGCCATACATTTATTGAACATGGCTGATTTGAAGCCATTCAAATTCATCCAGGCTAACCTTGCCAGCAGCTGCGATGCCACTAAGTTATTATTTCACCACATACTCAAGCATGACATCACGTTTGCTTTGATCTCGGACCCTCACACGCGCGGCAACAGAGTAACCAATGTGCCCCACACTCTCTACACTTTTAATGCCAACGACCATCCCCGTGTGGTACAGCTGGCACGCGCTTCGAGCCTCTAGTTCTTCCCAATTTACGTATCACAACTGGTTGTGGCTATACACTGCGAGGGTGTGGGAGTTTCTTTTGTCGTCGTTGCTGTATATGCGCCGCCTCATCGTCCCCTTGAGCCCGTACTAGATGAACTAAACCAAATATTCGTGAAATATCAATCCTACAGTTTTGTATTGGGTGGCGATTTCAACGCGAAGCACGCGTTATGGGGACCCGTCTCAGGAGATGAGCGCCGCGCGCAACTTGCTTAATTTGCATGCGCTAACAACCTGCACATTCTAAATCTTCCCGACTCACTCCAGACTTTTGAGACGCCCTATGCCCGTTCCTGGATAGACGTGACCTTGGCGTCTGTCTCACTAGTCGGCGGTGGGTACAGATGGTCCATCTTGGACGCGGACACATTATCCGACCACCGCTACATTGAGTTCACGTTCAGCGCTGCCGCGTGTGTGCCTGAGAAGCGCCTCACTAACTACGCTCGGGCGCAGATCTTGGAGCTTCTTAGCCGCGAGTCTTGGTTCCATCGCATTTGTCGCTACCGCTTTTCGTCGGCTTGGGCGCTCGATGCCGCGATTGAGCGTTTTTATAGTACATATACCACCTTATGCCAGCGGTACGCGCGCAGGCCACGGCCACATAGGGGAGGTGCCAAGACGTGGTGGACGCCTCAGTTGACTGCGGAACGGTCGCGGGTCCGCGCGATGCGCAGGCGATATTAGCGCGTACCTGACCCGCCCCTTGCGTGAGGTGTTTCGTTCACAGTACGCGCAGGCGTTCGTGGCATATAAGCGCAGCCTTCGTTGCGCAAGGGCTGCCGCCGATCGCGCCCTGTGCTCGGACATTACGTCGCGCACCCTCTTCGGCCGGCCTTTCCAGTCGGCGTTTGCGAAGCTCCGCCCTACAACTTGCATTCCCCCGCTTGAGACCTCGGACGGCGCCCTTACCACCTCTGTCCAGGCGTCAGCTACCCTTTTACTCAGTACGCATGTTGCTGTTGATGATTTAGCAGCGGACAGTGCATACCATAGCCGCATTCGCGCGATCACGGGATCTCCTTATCCTGAGGTGCCCAACGATCACCCTTTTACACTCCCAGAGATTGAGCACTCCCTTCTTCTAGGCAACATGCGCGCGGCGCCGGGGCTGGATGGGCTGACGGGCATGTTTATACACAATCTCTTCCGGATACATCCTTCCTTCTTTTTCCAAATCTTCAACGCCGCTCTCCGACTGGGGCACTTTCCCTCTCACTGGAAGAAAGGCCGAATTATTTTTATTCTTAAGCCTGGCCGCCCCGCCCGTCTTCCGTCATCCTATCGTCCACTCGTAATGAATTAATTATTCGGTAAAGTTCTGGAACGTCTTCTTTATTCTCGCCTTTATTCTTTTCTTCATTCTTGCAACCTCATTCACGAAAACCAATTTGGCTTCACTCATGCCCGAAGTGCACCGCTGGCCCTATACGCCCTCAAGCACCGGCTTAGTGCCCTAAAGGCCGCCAAGACGCCTGCAGTATTGATTTCCTTGGATTTTACAGGCGCCTTTGACAGTGTATGGCATGATGACGTATGGTTTTTTCTTCGTAAGCACCGCTGCCCGACGAACCTATATCGCCTCCTCCAGTCCTTTCTTACAGATCGGACGGTCGTCCTCCGCTGTAAGACTGGGGACATAACGGCTCGCCCTTCCATCGGCAGTCCCCAGGGTTCGCCACTTAGCCCTCTACTCTGGAATTTAATAATTCATTCACTACTCAGTCTCCCGTTACCACAGGGCGTCCATATACAGGCTTACGCTGATGACACAGTTGTATTGCTCTCTGGCTCGTCGCGCTTGCAATTGCAGGCTTTAGCGGAATCTGTCTAAACCTTGATTTGCGATTGGGCCCGGCAAAACAAAGTCAAAATTAGCGAGTCAAGATCTTTCCTTGTCTTCTTCAACAACGGGCACATTGGTACATCTAAGCGCCGTCCGTCTATCCGATTGGATGGCGTTTGTCTAAAACATCAGGACCACATTAAACTCCTCGGCGTGGTCTTTGATAACAAACTAAACTTCCACGCCCTACGTTGATTTTCTTAAGACAAAAGCCGAGATATTGGTTACTCGATTACCAACTTTTGTTCGCATGCATTTTATGCTGCGCCCTGTACTTTTACACCGTTTATATAGACAGGTTCTGCTGCCTGCGATTACATACGCGTCCCCTGTATGGTGGCCGCCTTTCCCGACAGCACATCTACAAACGCGTGTCCTATCGGTGCAACACTCGTTGTTAATCGCATTAACCGGCGCCTACCATACCACCAGGACCTCTGCTCTACAGATATTAGCCCGCTGTCCGCCTCTTACGATTGACCTAGAACGCCTTAACGCGGAGTTCTCTTTATTCACGCTCCGCCAGGTCACGCATTATGGGTGTGTCGCGTTTGACCCTAGCGAGGTTGACTCTTCGTTTACTCGTTGGACCCACCATCCGCGCGACGCTTGCCGTTTCATGTTCACGCGGCTCTCCCCAGCAGAAGCTGCTCGCATCGCCACCCGCTCCACTTTACACGTCTATACTGATGGCGCGTACACGAGTATTTCGGCGGGGGCGGCATTTGTTGCATTTAACCCGACCGGTCGCTTGTCAGCTGTCCGTAAATTCAGAGTCATCAACGCAACATGTGCGTATAGCGTTGAGGCTGTCGCCTTAGCCGAGGTGCTAGCGTAGATAGTCTCATTACCAACCTGCGCTCCAGTCCATCTTTACACCGACTGCCTCTCCTTATTGTCCGCCCTATCGCATCTTCGAGTCACCAACACTCGAATATGGGCATGCAAACAGACCCTTACCTTGCTCACTCGTCAGGGCCGGCGGACATACCTGCACCATGTCCCTGGACACAGGGGCGTCGTGGGCAACGAGTTGGCAGATACCGCTGCAACATCAGCGGCTCGCACGGGACTCCTCCGCGTTGCGCCGGCATCCATTAATACGGTGCGCGCGCGCTTTCGCCGCATCGCGTGGTCACAATGGAGTTCCTACTGGCACCGCGAGGGTACTGACACTCCCCTATACCCCTGGATTCCAGATATAGCCAATATACCCAATTGGTTTCCGCCAAATTAACTTCTTAGCCATTTATTTACTGGCCATGGTCATTTCGTCTCGTACGTCTATCGATTCGACCTCCACACTTCCAACGTGTGTACGTGTGGCGCTGTGTGCGCGGACGTATCCCATTACTTTACCTCCTGCCCGAACACTGTGCACATCGTTCGGGCATTGTGTGACGACGCTCACGTGGACTCGTTGACTCCAGCCACTTACGCTGGTCTCTTACTGTCTCGACGCTCACGAGCTTTACTTCTGCGTCTCGCGCGCCTAGCAGTCCTTTCGGTTTCCCCTTCCTCTCCTCCTCCTCCTCGTACTTCTCAATCATGTTCCTTTTGCATGTTTGCTTCTGTCAAATGCACTGCTTTAGCCTACTATTGGCAGGGCTTCCCCGTGCCAGCTGGCTCTAGCTACATGCGTCATCATTCATTTTGTTTTTTTTTCTTTCTACCCTTCGTGGCAACGCCTTTTCCTTTCCCTGCCTACATGATCATCTCTGGTTCCTTGTATGCCCTTTCTCCAGTCTCACTCTATATCATTAGCCAAATGTGCAGACTATGGCATCAGCTCCACCTGCCTGGCCTTCATTCCTGGACGTCTGGGCTCTTTATGCCCTGCTGCCCTCGCCACCATACCTGAGCCCCAGAAGACGGCCTCTGCACTTCTGGTTGCCTGATGTTCCTCTTCTGCTATCAGCGCGACCTACTGCTCCTGCCCCATCGCGTGGCCATCTTCCTGACTCCTGATGACACCTGTTTGACTCCGGCCTACCCCGGGTACCAACCGCTACAACCTGCAGCATCACCGACATGCCAAATCGCCAACTGGGCCAACTGAGGGCCAGACATGCGGAAGCTTATCAGATGTACTCAATAAATCTCGCCCGTGCTGCGGATGGCAGCCGGAGCGGTGGGTCGGTGGTTGGGGGGGTTTGTTGGATTCAGGAGCACAATTTCCATCCTGCGCCTAATTAATTCTCTTCTTCATCGTACTAAATATTTTCTTCTAAATATCTACAGGCTTGCCTCCGTATTATTCTTTTACTAATTGGCTTTTACATAAATTTTCTTTGGGATGCCATAGGCTTCCCCAATTCATTTATTTTGATTGGCTTACGCCTGCCATACCTAGCTGGTGGTGTGGGCTTCCCCACTTTATTTTTCTTTCTTTTTCTTTATGGGGACACACACAGCCATGGACGTGGTGTATGCCCTCAAGCGTCAGGGCCGCACCCTCTATGGTTTCGGAGGCTAAGCAGCGCGCGTGCGCGACGTCGCCTGCAAGCAGCGCATCAGCTCCTCTGAAGAACCCAAGAGCCCTCTTCAGGGCTACCCACTTGGTGCTTCGGCAGTGATGCACAGGATTTGCGATCTCCTACTCCGTTGACCCTCTTTTGCATGCCATTATCTCGCGTTCGGCCGTACGAGACACGCGCGGTGAACTTGGTCAGGTGAGCGAGCGCAACCGCGTGTATTCATAAGGCGTGGTAGCATTGTTTTTCGCCCTCGCAAGGCGAGCTTTGCTCGATTGCATTTGCGCTCGCTACTGTGTTGTGCTGCTGCCATTTCGCCCGCCCTCAGTGTGTCCTAGTTGCGACGTGCCGGTCGTTCATGCAGCTCAGTTGTCGCCTTTGGTTGGACCCTTGTTGAGCCAGCCAGAGTGGCATGATGATTAAAAGAAAGGTAATCGTAAGCTCGTCGATGCGCATTTTGTCGCTTTGAAGTGGCTCGCTTCTTCTACTCCCTTGGAGAAGAGTATGAGCCGGGCGGCAGCACTCGGTTACATACGCCGAGCGTGGCGGTCAGCGGGCACACTTAAGTTAAGTAAGGCCCCATATTTCACAGCAATAGCTCGTGTGGATATGCAACGAAGCAAAGCAGGAGGAAAATATTGCCCGGCACGGGCCAGTGTGTAACAGCTGAAAGCGAGTTTTCTACAGACAGCAGTTATTTGTTCTCTCCAGTGCAAGCGTTAAATGAGCAAGCCTGAGCTGCATTCGCACGGCTTCGTTGGTTTGCGTCGGAGAAACAATAATGTGCCAGTCCTCTTGGCCTACGAGCTGAGCGCCCGTCGTGTCCCTCGTCTAGCCTTGTGGTTGTTGCATGCGCGATGGGCGTCCGTAGACTACCACCGTGCGATTCACAATTGCGTAACTCTTTTGAGCGACGCAAATGAATGGAAAGGTGAGGAGATTAGCTAGGTAGCTGTCGCTAGAACCGGGCTCACTGCGTTGTATTCAAGTGGACGAGGGTGCGCGCGGTAGACACCGAGGGGCGTGCTGTTTTCATTGGTGCTGTTGTTTGTAATACTTGTGCACAGGGGGATTTCTTATGCGCGCGCTATAGGTGATAAGCAGTTGGTTCGAGGTCAACGTGGTTCTTGCAAGCCAATGCACCCCCGAGTCGCCCAAAACAAGAGGAAAATGAAATACAGGAGCAGAGCGGTGCAGTGTGCTTACCTAGACAGAAATATGCTTGCACAGTGCAGGCTCATTTTCTCTCGTTATTTGTATACGACTCGCTCTTTCGTCATGCGTGCGCGTCGGTGATGCTGGGCGACCTTGTTCGCGCCATATACTTAGATCGGTAAGGAAGCTGGCGCTGGACATGCGCTGTGTTTAAAGAAAACAAACTTTTTCGAGCAACGTATTTAAATAGTGCATGCCACATGCCGCGGGAGACGAGCGACCGCCCGCTTCGCGATTTAATAATAATAATGTTTATTTCCCATCAAGCAAGATGGAGGAGGCTGCAGGTAAAAGCTGCACGAACGAACGGCAGCTTGACAGGAGCCCGCAGCCCCCTCTACAAGGCGGCAGTAAAAGGGTTACAGAAAAGAACATCGAAAAACATACATACGCACCGAAATGGACACTGGAAATGAACACAAAAATTATTCAATGAGAAAGATTAACTACCTTATACATAGTGTTCTCATATTGCAGCATTAGTTACTTTTAAAATATCAGTGGTAGTTTTATTGTCATTTATTCACGAGAGTGGGCAGGGTGAAGGACAGTTTTTCTGTAGAGTAGTTAGCCCGAGGGGTTATAACATTCCATTTTTCTTTGTGCCGGGTAATGTGTATGGAAATGTTCTCTTTTAGTGATGATAAGTCGCGTAGAAACGTTCTATTGTCAAATACTTCGCGTTTGAAGGCTAGTGTTAGCTTATAGTCAAAGATTTTTGACTGGTATAATGTTTGTTTTTTGAAAAAAAACTGTGTGTATGGCTGTTATTTGGTAAGTCATAAAGCAGTCTGACCATTTTTTTCTGAAGGACAAAAAGTTTCTGTAAGTTAGTTTGAGTAGTTGTGCCCCAAACCAATAAACAGTAACTTAGATTACAGTAAAAAAGCGAATTATAGAGAAGTAGTTTGACCTTGAATGGCAGGCATGTCTTTAGGCGAGATAAGGCGCCAACTATACGAGTTAACTTAGTCAAAACAGTGTCAATGTGGTAATCCCAAAGCATATTATCGGAAAATGTTACGCCAAGGATTTTAATCTGATCAGTGATTTGTAGTGGTTCGCCCCCATACGTTAAGTTTGCTGGAGCGTTGAATTGTTTCGATTTCCGCCTAAATATAACAGCTTTTGTTTTATTAACATTGATTTTCAGCTGATTTGCTATTGACCATTTTTTCAGGTGTATAAGGAGGGAGTTTGCTGCACTTACCAGTTGATAACAATCGGGAGCTGTTATAAAAATACTGGCGTCATCCGCATAAAAAATATATTTTGATTTTGTACAGATATTTGTAAGGTCGTTGATGTAAATAATAAAGAGCAGTGGACCCAGAATGCTGCCTTGGGGAACACCTCTAATAATAGATTTCAAGTCAGATTGATATGATTCAATTTTTACAAACTGTTGCCGGTGACTAAGGTATGACTGAATTAGTTGCAGGAAATGTCCACGGATTCCATATATTTCAAGTTTTTTAAGTAGTGTACAGTGATGAATACAGTCGAAGGCTTTAGAGAAATCCACATAAATACCCAGTACTAACATTTGTTTTTGAAAATGTGATAAAATAAATTCTTTCTGTTCAACTTAAGCGGTGCATCGCGTATTTGTCGAACTCTTCGCCGGCAGAGGGAGCCTCCTGTCCTACGTGTGAACATTTGTCCTTTTGGCAGTTTGTGTCACGCGTATTATGCGCTGTAAGGCGGTTGCGTAATGTCATTGCATGGACGCGCCAAAGTGCACAAGACTACCTCTTGCCGCTGCATCCCTGGAATATCGTAAATGTGAAAGCTGCTGTACAGAAAGATTACAGAAAGGCCGTCGTCATCGCACGGATTTCGCATTCGTGTTGTGTTTCATGTAAGCCAAGCTCGCGCCAATTATTTTACATTTGTCCCACGAAGCCGCCGGGAAATGCGCCTATGGCCTTGACGTATACCAAAGCGAGATGACGGCTCAACAGGTAAACAAATGGGGAAGGAGCAGCCGGAGAAAATGTACGGGCCTCTTGCTTTGAAGAAACTCGGCACTTTTGGTTATTTCTTTTCTCTTGTTTATGTATGGATTGCTACTGTAAACTCAGTGGCATGTGCGTGCAAAGGGAATAGCTGAGGACGAAGAAAGGCGTACACAGTGCGCAATGAGGTCATACGGGTCGTGCGTGTAGCTCAGAGGTGAACTCCAAGTAATGCATCGGAACACACCCAAGAGAAAACAACGCGTTGTCACGAGAGAACTACTGCAGCCATGTAAACGAAGCTTGTTGCATGTGAGAAAAACGTGTGGTAGTGCGGTGACGTTTTTTTCTTTCCTTCCATAATGCACGAGTACTGGCACGTTAAGAAGTACAAAGTTTCATATCTCAACAATACGAATCGGTACCGCGATCGTGTGAATTGCACACAACTCACGGAAGTTCTGTCTAAAAATTTTCATCCCATCGAAAACGCCTCTGATGTCTATGAAGGTATTGTAAAAGTCATACTCACGCATGACTGGTATGTCTTATCGAGGCGTATAAACTGTGTTCCCTTTATACATATCGCCTTGTGCAGTTAACAGAATTTCCAAATCCTGTTCCATTGCGGTGTGACGGAGATTTAAAGCGCACAGTTGAACTGTTCTTTTTTTTCCTCTCTTCCATTTCGCAGTTTTCCACAATCACTGAGAATAATTTAAAAATAAACCTTTAAACGTTTTCTTTTACACGCAATTAGGCGCACCAAATTCAGTGCGTTAGTTGGCAAGGAAATAGATTTCTCCCGGCGGCTGCCACGCTGGAGCTTCGCTATAACATGACAACAATGCCGTCGATCCTGTGGCGAAGTTGCGTGCGGGAATGCAATCGAAAAAGCTAGATGACGAAATGTACGCTCTGTATAGAGCAAAGTGTTCCGTTTGATGATTGTTTGTTTGTCAAAACATGGTGTCCTTTGCAAGTGCGAAAACTGTGTACCGAATACGTGGCACGGGGAAGCCGTGCTTGGGATCGCGCCTGCGAACCGTTGGTTGATGCTACCTTGACATATTGTTTAAAGACCCGTCATACACATGGAAGTACCGCTTGCCTATCCACAGTTTGGAGGCCCCAATTAGTTGCTCATGTCTCCTAACGCGCGTTCAACACCTCTCAATATTGTATTCCAAATTCGCTCTTAGGGCGGAAGTACATCGTTTTCTCTGTAACTCTGAAGTGGTGCTGGTAGACCATACGTAAGTTTGTCGTTAATCTTGCGAGGCGCATGCGGGTCTCGCGTTCTTCAATTCGTGGACGGGAAAGTGCGGTACTGGCATGTCTGCACATGCGAGAGGGTTTGCTGCCGAGTGCGGCCAAAACACGATGTAGTTGCCCCTCGAGAAGGCACCGTGGCGCGCACTTGTAGTTCGTGAAACGAGCAGCAGCATGATCAAAGCAAGGCAGTGAACAAGCAATAATGTAGCCTAAACATGCCACCCGTCTCCGTCGCGCGCAGATCGCGATAACAGCTCCGATGGCGTTGGGCGTGAAGCGGTAAGGGCCGATTTACGCTCAAACCGCCGACGCCGCTCGCCGCACCGCAAGCCAGCGGTCCGCCAGTAATGGCCGACGTGACGTCACGAGGGGCGGTCGTGAACTTTCGCCTCCGTGCGGCGCCCGCATAAACATGGCGCTGGTTCGTAGCGAAGCGGAGTGCGAGGCCTAGGCACCTAGGCTGCAGCGGCAGTTTGTTTTTTGTGTGGTTTATTGTGATCATTGCAAGAGCTATTCAGCACCTACAAAGCTATTTGTCTAATGCAACAAGCAGCTGTACTCTTCCTGACCTCTTCAGTACGTGCGATCGCCAAAGGAAACAGACGGATGTGTGTTGTGTTTACGCGAGGGTCGGAAGTTATGGAGCCGCCGATTTCGTGTGTTTTGCTGTTTTTTGCATGTGCATTACAAACGCGAAGGCCATCGCATACACCTGAATTCTAAGCATGACACTAATTCGGTACGCGCCAAAATGAAAAGATTGCAATCGCCGTCCTCAGCATATGGTGTTCGTAGGTGTTGTGCGTGCGCGCTTCATCGATACGAAGATTGCAAGTTTGTGCAGTACTGGTTTGTGTTTCAGAAGTGATGGCACGATGTGTAGCGATGAGCTTCATAATCGCCTCATCGCAGTCATTCGTAATGTGCTGTTTGTGTTTACCTTCGTGTGAGCTGTTTTGCGGGCTGCGATGCGCATTGGTGACCGCGAACATGTACAGAACGTTCGAGCGCTAGGGTTCTTACTTTTACGAAGCGTAAGTGTACTGTGATATGTACGTGCAATGTGTCGCAGTGGTGCTAGGTGTATAAGTGTTCGTTTTATGCAATATGCACATGTTCTGAAGTGAACAGTGCATAAGCGTTGCGGGCGAGTTTTGGTTCCGGCCCTTTCTGCCTCGTTGACGTATCTTGTGTGTTTTTCAGGAGTTATTTCTGTGCTATGAAGGTGGTTATAATTGGTGAGGGCAATATAAGGAACAGCTTAAAAGTTACATGAGTACATGCGCGCTGTCGTGAAATGTAGACGCGCGTGTGCACTGTTCCCATGAACGCAAATTTCCACTCTTCATTTTTGTCATGTGGACATTGGTGTAAACAGCAGAAATCCTGAGGCGTATTCTAGATTAAGCAAAGTATACATTCTTATACTGAGAGATGTGAGCGCCTTGCATGTGCAAGAAATTCAGCTGCTTGTTTCTTGTTAGTGTCTGAGTACACACTGTTAGTGCCAACACCAGTGGCACAGCATGATAAGCACATAATGTGTGAAAACTAGATACTTCATTTTCATTCTTGAAAATTTGCATTTTTCGATAAAAAGTCATATGCATGTAACAAAGCATGAAGATGACAACACAACTGGTATGGTCAATATATGATTCGAGGATTGTAGCAGAAGAAACAGAGGACACAGAAGAAGGAACGACTATAGTCGGATACAACTTTAGAAAAAAGGGAGGCCCCGCCCCGATGACCAAAGCGCGATGTCCAATTGCCTTCGTGACTAAAATAATTCCACTAAAACAATCGTGCTTCTGAAACGTGCAATTCTAGGTATAAATAAAGACTTTTGTATTTTGATAACTGGTTTAGTAGAGCTCTCATGTGGTACAGCACATGCCGGATCGCGACCGAAAACTAACCCCTTGCCTTCCACAACGCTGCCCGTCGTCTGCTCTTTAGCTTCATTGCAAATGACAAAAGTAGAAAGAGCAGCTCTGGCTTTTGCGCTTGTATACATGTACACGGCACATTTACTACTCCTCTTCCGAGCTTCAAATGAATCAGTTTCTATTGAACAAGTACTTATATAAAACAATGCATTTATCGCAACCATTACCAACTCAAGATGCTCGGTGTCAGCGAAATCACAGTGTTCAAGGTGAGGAGGGAGGTCAAAGCTTCGCATCTTTCGGGTGGCAAACTGTTGACGCCCTCACAAAAGCGCCCACGAAATACGGAGAAAAGACGCAGCACGAAGTATGACACATGTGCACCAAGGTCGTGTGCACGATTTCTTTTGCCACAACGAGATACCGACGGTTGAGAAGATCACTAACAAGTTCTCGAAGCGTATATGGTGTTATGTTTGTGCCCTGGTATTTGTCTGACGGAAGGCCAGTGCTATGGTGTGTCGACCGTGGAGGCAGCATGCATCGCCGCATGGTCCCTGCTTCGGGCATGCGGCTACGTGCACCGCTCGGGTTTCCCTGCGGCTGCACGGGGTCCACGACGGAAGCGGCCACCGAATCACAGACTGCTATTCGACCCCTCCCCGTGCTGGCAGCAATGCAACCCCCCCTCCTTTGTCCGGCAGCGCCCGCACCACGAACAACTCCCGCTGTGTTTGGGACGGTTTCCAAAGGAGGGCTGTGTTTCGGCCCTGTGCCTTACAGTTGGTTCCCTTTGTCCTATACAGGCCATAAAACTTCCCCGGCGCACCATTCTGACCGACCACCAGATCGGCCCAATGCCACAGCGCAGTTTGAGGAAGTGCCGGCCACCGAGAGCGGCGTTAGGACCACGGAGGCTGCCCAGACCCTCTCTCTCTCGACCTTGTTTCGTCCTTAGGGACTGTCTGGGGAATCTGTAGACTGAGGGGTGTTACTTAAGCAGCTTGCAGCTGCTCTGTTGGCCTCTCTCCTGATAACGACGACAACATGAAAACATTGTATAAAGAATTCTTCACCGAGAAAGCTCTCCTTGTTTCCGACTACATGAAGTGGGGTCCAGACCTCCTGCCAGCCACACATACCTCGACGCACGCAACAATGAATCTCCCATCACTGAAGCGGTGTACTGTGCGTCACCTGCTTGTCGAGATCTGATTCAAGCACAAGAAGAGGAGCCGCGATTCGCTGCTGATCGACCGGTATGACATCGCTGAATGGCGGAATCGCTACCTTCGTGACGTGGAGCACTATGGGCAGAAGGCCGAAAGATCTTTTTCCTGGACGAGACATGGGTGACCGTGGTATACACTGGGTCGATCGTGTGGACAGACATCGTGGTGCAGAAGCGCGGACACCTATACACTCAAGCAAATGGCCTGTCGACGGGTCTGAAACAACCTTCTGGCAAAGGCCAGCGCCTGATTGTGACGCACATTGGCAGCGTGGATGGCTTCGTCGACGGCTGCTCAGATATATTCCGAGGCCAAAAAACAAGCGACTACCACGAAGAAATGGGCGGCAATCACTTCGAGGGATGGTTTAATGACGTTCTGCAGAAGTTGCCTGCTGGTAGCGTCATTGTTTTGGGCAATGAACCTTACCATTCCCGGCGAGAAGAGAAATTGCCGACAACAGCTTGGAAGAAGGAAAAAATACACGAGTGATTCAAAAGCAAGAACATCACCTACAGCGAAAGGGTGGTTAAAAAGCAGCTGCTTGAGTTGGTAGCATCTGTAAAGCCACGCTTTCTGAGCTACATCGGAGACAATGCAGCTGAAAGGGCCAGTTGCATTGTACTCAGGCTCCCACCGTACCACTGCGAATTTAATCCTATCGAGCTCGTGTGGGCAAAGGTAAAAAAATGGCATAGCGGAGGACAACAGAGGCGTCAAACTGTCCACGGTCAAAGACGTCTTGAGCGAAAAAATCAAGCACGTAACGCCGGAAGACTGGAGGAAGAAACTTCACCATGTGATGGACCTGGAGGCAAAGTTCAGGCTTGATACACTTGGAAGTGACCGCATCCAACCCATTATCATCCAACTGGGTGAAGAAAGCGACTCCGACTGCGAGCTGTCCGGCATTGAGCCACTCGATGAAGCATAACAGCTTCTTATTAATGAAAGAACAGCCCTTATTAGAGCTACCAAAATATTGCCGGTGGGTTCGCAGCAGCCAAGCATTCTGCTGTGACCTCTCAAATAAATAAGCAGTTCATTTGGTGACATATTCCTTTTAATGGAAGCCCAATTCTGAAAAAGCAACGTCCTGCACAGATCGTGCTCAATACAAGTATTGGCATGGAAACGTGCTGAAATGCTGGAAAATCTGAATGCAAATACAGTTGTTAACCCTGAATAACTATGTGGGGCCCAAAATGCTCATTCGGGCAGCCACTGTCCAGCTTCACACGAAAAAGCAGTAGTCAACGTGAAAGTGACAGCCACATCAATGTGCACGCCAAAGCAGATTGTGCTTTGCGTGCAGTTGTGCTACCCCTACTGTTATTTCCAGCCCATTAAGATGAATAATGCCAATGTCAGAAGGCCTAAAATACTCTATTGGGCAGCCACCTACGAGCATGACGGGCCCTGTGATGGGATAACAGTCGTCAGTGCATGCTTGAAAGGCACCTTTAGCATCTGCACCTCAAAGTGCAGCCACGTCGTAGACATTGTAGGTGAAACAGTAGCAGTCAACGCGAAATTGACTGCCACTTTTGGCAGTTTGCAAAAGCACATTCATGAGGTCGCATTCTTTATTTTGGTTATATGGCTCAGGCAAGTAATATGCACAAAAGAACAATTATCAAACATCATTAGCTTAGTGAGGACCAAAATACTCATTCGGGTAACTATTAATAGCAGTAGTCGAGGGCACGCTTGAAAGGCACCATTAGCAGTCTGCACGTCAAAGCACAGTCAAGCTGTCGCCACTGTTGGTGAAACGGCAGCAATCAACGCGAAAATGATGGCCACTGTTGGCAGCTTGCATGCAAACACACATTAATGTGGTGGCATTGTTTATTTTAGTTATCTGGCCCAGGCAAGTAATGCAAATAAGAGAACAATTATTAAACATCATTAGCTTAGTTAGGCCCAAAATACTCAGTCGGGTAGCTATTAATAGCAGTAGTCGAGGGCACGCTTGAAAGGCACCATTTGCAGTCTGCACTTCAAATCACAGTCATGCCACAGCCATTGTTGTATTTGTTTATCTGACCGGGCAAGTAATACCAATGTTAGCACAATTATTCACCCTAAATACCTCTGCTAGCATTGTTTGTACTAAAAAATGCTGAGTGAAGTTGAATGTGTTTTATTGAGGCAATTATTTAATTCACAAGCCATCGGCATAGCGATCGACGGCCAGGTTCAGACAATGACATTCCTGAAGTAATAAATGGTGAAAGTTTCAAAAGCTCTCAGTGCACTGCTTTGCCAGGCTCCATTCACTGAAAAATGTATTTGCAACGACGAAAGCATCAGACAGGAAATCATACCCCACTGCACAATGTTATTCATGTTGAATATTTTTACCATCATATGTGGTGGGCAGTGAAACCGTCTGTTTACTAAGACGGAATGCAAGAAAAATGCAACAGCATAGCAAGGTGTTGTTTTGCAATATGCAGCCTTTCATGTGCACTTCTGGCGAGATGCCACATACACTGATGCATAAACATGAACAGAGGTAAGAGGCAAAGTTACTGTGCAACCCACATGACACTTTCAAGAAAATGTATCTCTAAACCTTTCAAGTTGGTTAATCACATGCAGCAACAACACAAGAAGCAAGGACAGAAAACACAGCGAGTAGGAAGATTGAGAAGACGAGGTAGACCAGTGAGACAGGTTTTAATGAGATGGAAGAGGCCAGCCCTGCAGTGTACAGGAGTTAGTGCTTTGAATGAGATTGGTTAATGAAAATGTGTAATGACTTTGCTAAAAAAAACTAGCAAAAACTAATGCTAATATAAAATAAAAGGACAGAAATCAGAGTAAGCGCAAACACGCATGGTAGCAGGCACGTATTCACACACAAACGCGAAAACTAAGAAAAACTCAAATATAAAGAAATGTGGGAAATTAAAAAAAATTGACAAATGCAAGACAACACACACATTTACGAACAGACGCGGGTAGAGATATTATAGGAGTGGGTTCACAAGCTGCTGTGCCTACCTTCTCGTATGTTTTTTTTTTTACCCCTCTCTTAACACTGTCTTGGGAATTTTTATTTGCAACATATCACGAGAATCGAAAAGCAGAGCGAAGCTATGTTGGGGGAAACCATATCGAGCACTGGCAACACTACTTATGTGTGACTGTGCCACAGCGCGTATTCTACAGCTTGCGCGCGCGGTGAGCACTGGCAGAAAGCAATCAATCGACGGTGCTACACAATGCTCGAACACCACCGTTAGACGCTTGGCTATCTCACTGCTGACAATGGTCGTTCACGCTAAGTTGATGGCGAGAAATCTTTGCGTTGGAGGCTTCTTTTGGAAATATTTTCTGTTGAGACGCTCGTAAGTTTGTTTCATGCGCGCACGCTTTTCTCATTTCTCCTGAGAATGGTTTTGCTCCATCGCTTCACCCCGTCCGACGAGAAACGCAGAGACACTACACCCGCCGTGGTTGCTCAGTGGCTATGGTGTTGGGCTGCTGAGCACGAGGTCGCAGGATCGAATCCCGGCCACGGCGGCCGCATTTCGGTGGGGGCGAAGTGCGAAAACACCCGTGTGCTTAGATTTAGGTGCACGTTAAAGAACCCCAGGTGGTCGAAATTTTCGGAGTCCCCCACTACGGCGTGCCTCATAATCAGAAAGTGGTCTTGGCACGTAAAACCCCATAATTTAATTTTTTTAGAGACACTACACGAACACACACGCCGCTGACAGTAGGCACCAGACTTTGGCAAACTTTTCTGGTCATAACTATGAAGTACAAGTCCTGAAAAGGAACGACAATAGGTTAACTCAGGAGATCCTTGAGGCATTCGAGATAAGTAAAACAGGAGCGTAATGTGTAAGCACACCGTCAGTGGCCTTGACAAGAAAGGAAGTCACCTTTTTGAGACACCCTCAGATGTATAAGAGAAAAGATATGGCGATGAAATCAATAATAGTGGGAATTTCAATCAAGAAATCAGTTGACAGTGCAGCTGCGTACTCGTCTAGTCGTTCCTTCTGTGTCCATGTTCCTTAAGTTCTGCTGCTACAATCCTCGAAGAATAACCAAGTAGCCCAGTTAAACACCCTTTTGTCAATATATGATGTTCTGTTGGCTGCTGGAGCATGTAGTGTATATGTAAGTGTTGAAACGATTATTTTAAGCTGTCGATATTGCATAAGGATGTGTGAATATTTGCAACTTTGTAATTATGCATCGAATATTGCCCTATTCGATTCGGTGGTCACTTTTTGTAAATGTGAATATTTTTTTCATACGTTTCGGGTATTTCAAAATGCCAACTGCACCCACATAAACACTAAATTGCAGAAAAGTATGGTAAATTTTCACCATGACAGGCGTGCTATAGCCATAAAACATGAGAACTTGCGTAGAGGAGCAGGCTAGGTCACTCAGGCAGCCACACTTTACAGGCTCTACAGTGATCATTTGCATCCTCTGAAGAGCCCTGTGCATGCGAATAAAGTACTTGTTTGCTCGCATGCTCAGTTTGTGTTTTTCAAGTACAATACTTAGTAAGGTACTATACTATTACAGAAACTTGCAAACTTCAAAAATACAGGGATATAAACATCAGTTTATGTTAATAGTGATAATGGCAATTCATTTTTAGAAAAGTATTCGATTCAATTTGCTTCTGGCACTATACTATTCCGCCCTGAAAATCCTTATTTGCTCACCTCTAATATTGCATCTTTTTTGTGCTGTCTTTCACATGTGCATTGCAAACAAGACTCACATAAATGTGCACTCAGAGCATATTACATATAGTTAACGAAAAATTCCCAGTGGGCTAGTTGGTTCAACATAACACTGTTGCGCAAAGTGACGAAGGGACAGAGCTTAAGAGAGAAAAACAATGCACGACACCCGAGTGCAAACTAACAACTGTCTTATTTTTCGGAAAATGAGACCTTCGTATAGCCTACTCGCATGTTCAGGGATGTTCTTCCCAGTCTAACCACGCCATTTATTGTCATTCATTAAGCTAATCTCTTTGTTGGGTGATATAGATGGCACATGGGGTCATCTTACTACATTTCACCAAGATCCCCATCCTGTGGAAGATACGGCATGAAGCGCAATGTATGGCAAGGTCTCGCGGTGCTTGTCACAGACTGCAGTTGTATAGATGGTCGCACAGTCAATCATTTACGCACCTGCCTGTTTGGCGCATGTAATCAGCTCAACGTGTCAAAGGTATCTTGTAGACCATGTCTATTGTGCATTTAGTCAATCCTTTAACGTGGTTTATAGTGCATGCATTCAGGGTATTCCTTTCGCTGGTCATTCCATTTACTTTTGAGCACATTTCCTTTAGCTTTTGTCGTGCTGTGAGGACCACTCGTTTGCTCGGTTAAACTGAGCGAACGAGTTCAGCAAAAGATGAGAGCAAAGGCAGCATGCAGTGGGAGATTAAAAAATCGGCAAGTGAGAAGAGGCATGAGGAGGAAAGTGGATAGGAAGGTGCAACAGAACCATGAGGCAGTAAGCAGAGGAGTGTAGTCGAAAGCGCGCGAATAAAAGCGAAGTGCAGTGACGGTAGCTACGAGATGGTGCCAGAGTAGCACGCAATGTCTGGGAGGATTGTTGGCGATGGCTTCTGTGAACCATGCCTACGCGTCACCCATGCGCTGGCTCACGCGATCTCCAGATTGGCAAGGCAGTGGCGCCACACGAGACCGATTGTCCTTGCCCGCGAAATGACAACACATGTAGAGCTGCACTAAAATTTCGTATTAGGGAGTATCGTAATTGTCTGCGATTTTTTTTCTGTCAATTGCATGTGCTCTGCAGTAATAAACATTGCAGAAGCATCGCTGGTCGCTTATGCTCTTATGCCTCTCAATATAGGTATTGTATCAAAGCAGATTCCTTGCTTTGCACACGTTTGTTTCCAGAGCTGTCTCTGCACATTTTACACTTTATGAAGAGGAGAGGCTAGGGAACAGCTTAGAAGTTATATCACTGCTCCACGTATTGCAGTTATTCATTTTGTGCTAGGTGTCATGTGCTGTAATGTAAGCTATGCAAATGCTCCTTATGAAATCTTTTGCACATGGGGCGACACAGCAAAACACCTTCTCTGCCATTACCCAACTGTCACATATCTGTACACGTGTACATGTGTGATAGCGTTTCCCTTTCTGTCATGCGGGCCATATTGCGATCACATCACCCTCGCTCACTATGTGTATATAATCGTTGGCCGCCAAGCTGTGGTGTACTTTTTTGTCCTTATATTCCTTGGCTGTCATTCTGCCACGTTAAGTTGCTGCCATGCAATAAAACATGTTTCAAGTTCAGTCTGCCTCTTCGTTCATGGAAGCCCTGGAACATGACACCAACTTTTCACGCTAACAATTTGTTCTGTGAGCTGTACTCCATCTCAGTAGTTCCTTGCCGCACTGGGGAAGCTGCAGGGCCCCTTAGTTAATAGGAAGGCTGAATGACCCTCGAGGTGTTTTCATCGCACCGCACCGTCTGCTCGGTGTCTGCTTTCCATCCTGTCAGTACATGCTCCATTCTTGGAGGATTGATGAAAAAAATGTTTTGACGCCTTAACCAGACGCTTTGTTTACGTGCATGCGACAGTGGAGCTTCGCTTCACCTGTACACTTTCCCTCCATTTACCTTGCAGCCACCTTAATAAACAGCAAGTATGAACGCCCTCATAAATGTTCACTTGCGGCGCAGCGTCTGCTCGGCGTCTACTTGCTGGAATGAAAGCAGTTTAGGAAATAATCTAAAGCTCTATTTTACTGACTGCAGCATTTATAATGGGTGTGAAGAAGGTGTTGCGACAGAAAGCCTGTGGTGCAAATTGGAGGAAATGTACTAGGATGCTGAACGAAAGTTTTATAGGTGTGTAGTGCAAAACCACATTTACATACAGGAATGATATGACACTGGTCATAACTTAAAGTAACGGTTCATGGGGCCCACATATATGGGCACATAAACATGATTCTCAATGCAAGTTTGCCTGTTGCAAGTTTGACTTGATATGATAGTCACTTTTCAGATAGAAGTGACATGATGACATACTGGTAATCAGTAAATAATGATCAGTTGTATAATACTTGTGCTCAGATACAATAACGCATCTCTGAATCACAAATATCACGTCCCATCTGCCCTATGCAACTTTGCCTCATGAAATGGGAAACTCATTGATATAATCAGTTACGGATTATGCCAAAGTGTTATGCTGTTTCTTGCAGTTTTGTCTTTCATGAGTATTTGCGTAATGTGAAAAATAGTAGCCTGATGTTCTAAATGTTATGTATACTATATGACAATACTATTCTTTTTCCGTTATCAGAGGAGGCTTTTGTGTCAATATATAAATTGGAAGTTTTTTAACAACGAATATGTGACAAGTACTTGCATGTGAACAAGCATATGCAGCCTTCCAAAGGCAAGCACGGTAACGAATGTATCTTTTAGCCGTATTGGCACAAAACTTTCCCATAGGCTTTTTTTGCCTAAAGCCAACCACCCATCTCGATCTAGCAGATTTATCTTTTTATGTGACAAGTCTGTGCTGTTTTCCTTGCAACAAGTCCTTTTACATGTGTCCGCAAAACATTGGCCCTTCATTATGTTTATTTTTTCTACAACTTTCATGTTTTTTTGGAAATAATTTATTTTGCATTTTTGGAAGCTCTTCATACAGCAGCCATTATTTCTTGGAAAGCTTCTTTGCAACGAGGCCCTAAAGTTGTTGATGCACTATTCAAGTATTTTTTTTATATATAACATTAGTAGCCTTGCATTTGAAACTTATCCTTTGTCCCCAATAAGCTCTATTTTGCACTAGTTGGTTAAAATGTAGTACCTAAATATACCGAAATTAATATTGCTACTACAAGTACTCACGTCGTCGTGTCACTATTCAATATTTCACACTTACTATTTTTGTTCAATTTCTGTTTGAAAAAAATTAACATTCGCCCACCTCACAATGCACGAAGATGCGCCCAAGCCATATTTGTGATGTAAAAAAGAGGTGAGGCGTGCAGACGGGACACAAGAGTAGAGAAGTGGACTTCTCTACTCTTGCTTCCTGTCTGCACACCTCACCTCTTTTTTGCACAATGAATCCTTACCAACTAGCTCAGCTTTCTGTCGTTCTAAGCCATATTTGTGCTTTCTGAAGTCTTACTTTGCTGCAAATAATAGTGGCAAAAAACAGCTTTTCAGAGAGAAGTTGATTTTGTTGTTCTGTGTATTCTGTTCTTCTGCCATAAGTATAGTGAACTGATAACTATATCGCATACACACAGCCTCTCAATGGAACAGACATTTATTTGGCACACATGAATTTGCACCCTGCTCATCTAGATTTCAAAATTATGCTGATTGTGGCTAGCCTCTAGTATGTACAGAAGCATGTCTACGATGTGGTCTGAGGGTACATGTGCAGTGCTACTGTGAAGCTAGTTATAGTTCTCACAGCAATGCACCAAGTAAGGTTGTTGCTTCATTGTTATAAAGAAAGACAGCATCAGCTAGGCTGTAAGGGCGACAAAAATGATTTGTGCAATTCACCAAACATACAAACAGAATATAATATGACTATAATGCCTTGTGCTAGTTAGTATATCAAGTGATTAAGAGAATGATGTAAGGGCTGTTTGGTTAATCTAGTTAATTTGTCGTGTTAAAACACAGGCTGTGAAGGTAACTTCAACATGTCGAGGTTGTCAACATGTCTAATTATTTACGAGATTGGGGAGGTGGCAGTGAGACTCCCTGGGAAAGCAATACCTCAGTTGTACTAATGGTATGGCTTGATTATATAATTTCATCATTGCTTGTTTAGAAATATGACGGTGGGTTAGAACCTATGAAATGCCACAACAGCAAGGCTGAACATCCATCCTTACTTCTCAGAGGCTTAAAGAATGATAAACAGTTATGCTTTAGAGCATATTTTGGTAACAAATATATGCCATCTTCATTTCAGTGGAATGGAAAGAGGTGATTGAGCACAGCCATGCTATTGTAGCATGCATGAAGGAATGCAGGAGAGCCTGGGGGCTAATATATGTTAATAGAGTGAACAAGTAGCTGTGACTGGCAAGATTAGTTTACTCCACAGAGGAGGCTGCAGTAAGGTTTGTGCAACTGTAAGAAATACGAGAACGAGTGAAAGATTACTTGTAATATAGCAGATGTAATATGGCAGATGAGAATGTGCACACAATATGCCACTACGCATTTTTTTTATTTTATGTTCAGCACAGAGTGTGAGTCACTATGGCTTCTTAACTGGAAATTTCTGCGTTCCGTTTCACAGTGTTTATGGGGCTACCTGCATTCATTTGACTACTTATGAAGTGATTGGATAATAGAACATGCCCACATTACAGATTTACACAGAACATAATATGAATTCATCATAGAGCTCCACCCAAGAAACTGTCTGTTGGTTATGAAAACAAAAAATGGCAACAAACATCCCCTTACTTTCTTGTGCTGCCCTGCACATGCTGCTAATTAACTAATGTCTACGATGCAGACATTCTGTTCTTTCATTAGGGGTAGGTGCAAGTTGCCCTGACACAATGAACCTGCATTCATTACCTACAAGCTACTGCATGTTGGAATTGGTGTTACAGCAGGCATGGCAAATGTTCTCCCCTACTTGTGTCTTGTGCACCATATGAGCCAGCATTTCATTTCATTGTCGTGTACCTGTTTAAGCTGTTACTGATTCAGAAAGGCAAAAATAAAACCACTTACTACGTCAATCATTTCGCATGCAAGATCACTGCACTCAATGCAAAGCTTATTAGAGAGTTTTAGATCAGGGGGATGCAATTGTTGAGGCTCGAATACTAGGGGGCCTCAATGCTTGCATCCCCTTAATCTAGATCTTTATAGTCGCTTGATGATCTTGCTTTGCTTTGAGATGAAGTACACGTACTGTGCACCTGTCTGTTAGCCTATGCACTTCTCTTTCTTTTTAATGTGGCTGTGCATTAGCTAGCTAGGTTGTCACTACATGAATGAGATTAGGGTCATGCCCAACGCTATAAATAACATTACTTTGCTATAGCTCACTGACTGTGCACGCTTCTTTTTTATCTAAGGAAAAGAATAAAAAAGAGAATGCATGCATAAATGATATTGACAGCAGCAAATGGTCTCAAGGCAATCATCCTTGATTGTCGCCATTGCTGAGAGAGCAAGCATGCCTGTATTCACTTTGACCACAGGCTGTACATTGTTTAAATGTTGATAGAGGTATGGAGAAATAGTGAAAGGGCAGCAGATTGGTGACCCAGGCCTTTATGCATGGGCATTGCTGCCTTGTGTGCCCTGTAAACCTCTGTCATCTCTTAAGGCATGAATGACATAACACTACTTCTATTGGCAGGGACATTTTTAGCACCAACAAGAAATGTAAACATTAGGTGAATTCACGCCTATATGGGGTGTCTTTTCAGCTATATGAATTAATATTTGTTTTCATGCAAACATTCTTCTCTCGAAAACATATCTGACAAGCATCTCTGCCTGAAGAAGTAACTGTGATATGTACATATCACTTTTATGTATGTCCTAATTGTAATCAATTGCTCAAGACGTACTGATGGCTAGTTGTTTAGTCGTGACTTAACATGGCAGTGCACTTTGAAATAATGACGTAACATAGAATGAACAAATGCTAGCTCTGTGCGCTCCTGTATGTTCATTTCGTGTTACATCATTCTTCAGAAGCGCGATGCCATATTATATCATGTAAGCAGTTGTAGGCTCACTATTAACTTGACAGCTACTAAAGAGACCTCAGCAGCAAAGTGCAACTAAATCAACAAGCCATTGTTGATGATTCACATGCGTGCTCGGTGACGAAGTGACTTGTCAATCAACACAGCTGTATTCTGTGATAGAACCATCTGTATAGGAGTATGTTAATAGATAATGCTGCGGCGCTTCAGCAGGCTACGCTGTTGCTGTGAGAGATCCCTTGCTCATTGGCTTAGATACACCTGTGTGTTCATGTATGCGCGTTCTTCCAAGCTGTTACGTACAGGGTCTGGCCCCATCCGTGAAAGGAATGCGCATTGGTTGGTGGCAGAAAACAGACCGAGTTTATTTTCTACAAGAGATGCAGATGAGAGCCGCATGTGTTCGAGGGGGCAAACTCTCGGTCCCTGTCTAGTGGCCGAGACGCTGGGGGTGATGGAGGATTCTTGGAACTCGACTCGGGGCAGGGTCGCTTCCTGTTTCGTCTGCACTGGTGCCTTGTCCAGCCGAGGAGTGGTGGTGCATCGCTTGTACACAACATTTTCCTCCCTTCTCAGATGGAGTCGCCAGAGTGATCCGGAGGGTGTCGTTCCTGCAGCGGGCACGACTCTGCAGTTGTGTCTGGCACGGTCTCAGGGGCAGTGCCAATCTCTGGTTTGGTCACCGATGATTGCGAAGGCTTCAGCATTCCTGAGAGAGTGGCCTCTGACGACGTGGAGTTATCTGCTTTTATCCCAAGCATAAATGGGAGCGGGACACTGCTCGCGGGTAGCGTACAGCCCTTATCTTGTGTCGCCGAATCTTCTGTGGGGTGTCTCAAAACACCGGGCTTGATGTGGTCACATTGTCATCACACTAACCTGTTGGGGCCTTTATTGAGCCACGATCTGTGGCCTAGCTTTTCCAAAACCGTTCCCTCTGTCCAGATTGGATTCCCTCCAAAGTTTCGAAAGAAAACTGCTTGTCCGACAGCGAGTACTCTCGACTTTGTGTCCCTGTTGCAGCTGGTATGGATTTTGTTCGCTTTTGCTTGGGGCTGAATGCACGTGAGAGCTGTATCAAGCTCACGCCCGAACCCAAGTGCAGCTGGCATTTCACCCGTTGATGTGCAGGTGGTGTGTCGCTCTAGAAAAAGTTGGCCAGCCTACACGCGAATGTTCCGTCCTTGTTTTTGGTTAATGCTCATTTTGTTTCAAAAGCCATCCTTTCTGCTTGGCCATTTGTTGTAGGATGGTACAGTGTGCTTGTTACCTGGGTCACCCCATTCTTCTTTAGGAAGCTCTCAACTTCTACTGAAACGAAGGATGGCACCTTATCAGTCACAAGCTTTTTGGGGAGCCCAAAAGCTGCGAAAAGGTTCCGGAGTTCCTCAATCAATGTGGCAGACCGTGTATTATGTATGGAGCACGCTTCCAACAATTTGCTGTATGTGTCCACAACAATGAGCCAGCATTCTGCCTTCTATGGGACCAACGAAGTCTGCGTGAACTGTGTCCCAAGGCGTTCTGGTGCGTTCCCATTTGGGCACTGGTGCCCTCGCTGGTGCCCTTTGGTGTTGACAACAAGTTGCACAGCTTCTAGTGAGCCGTTCGATATCTGCGTCAATGCCTGCCCAACAAAAGTACCTGCGTGCACATGCCTTCATGACCACAATTATATGGTGGTTTGCAGATGCGAGTTTAAGAAGGTAGTTTCTCGCTTTTGTGTTAGAGCTACCATCCGGGAACCTCTAACAAGGCACCCTTCCTGCGCTGAAAGCTCAGTCTCCAGTTTCCGGCACGATGAAAACTGTTCTTTTGGCAGTTTATGAACTTCGCCGTTTGAAACAGCCTCCAGCACTTGGGACAGAACTGAGTCCTCTCGAGTTATTCGTGCTAGTTGACACAGTGAAAGCTCGAAGCTGAGCATGGTAGCCAACATGAGCACGTCTCTTGGGGGATAAGGTTCAATTTGTGCCGGTAGTGGAAGTCAGCTTAGAGTGCCCGTATTTTGGTGCAGTAGGCCAGGCCTGCACAGCAACTTGTAATCGTACGTTGCTAGTTTAAGGCACCATCGCGTAATTCCTGATGAAAAGACCCGGGGTACTTGCTTTGTTTCACTCATGATTTCAATCAATGCCTGGCGATCTGTTATGGTCACATGCCGGCCAGCTATGTACTTATGAAAATGACTGATGCTGTAGATTGCTGCTGCACTTTCTTTGTTGAGCTGGAAGTAGCTCTTTTCGGCACTTCCTAGTGTTCATGAACTGAATGCAATGGGCGCCTCTCGGCAAATAGCATCTTCCCGAGCGAGGACGGCATCAACGCTGTACGGCGATGCGTCCACAGACAAAAGAAGGGGCTTCGTCCCGTCGTACTGAGCGAGCACTGTAGATGCACGACTCATCTCCTTAAGTGCCTCGATCGAAATTGGCTTGATGCTTGCTCTTCCACTTCCAGGGCACGTTTTTCTCTAGGAGCCTATACAATTCCACCACGACCATTGCTCTGTTCTCCAAAATGCAGTCGTCAAATGAAATAAGGCCCAGAAAAGCCCTTAGGGATGTCTTGTCAGATGGTTTGGGTGCTTGAAGTATAGCCTCAACCTTTTTCTCGGTGTTGCAAACACCACTGACGTAATTCCGAACCTGCGCTTTTCTTTTTTGAGGCGTAAGCCTTTCTCAGTTAGTCTCGACAGAACCTGATTCAGACGCTGTGCGTGCTCATTTGCACTATTCCCGTTGACAATGATGTCATCAAGGTGAACACTCACCCCTGGGATTCCAGGTATCTTTGTCTTCCTCAGGCACAGGAAGATAGCTGGTGCAGCGTAAATTCAGAACGGGAGGCATTCCACCCTGAATAGTCATTTTGTGGTGTTCACTGTGAGCAGTGCTGCTGTTTCTTCATCAACTTTCAATTGTTGATATGCTTGATAAAATTCCAACACTGAGAAGAGGGTTCCACCATGTAGGTTTGCAAACACTTCATCTGTAGTTGGTAGCGGGTAAGATGCCTTCTTCGCTGCTGCATTAACAGTAACAGTATTAACAGTACTCCTGTAGTCACCACAGACATTGAGTGTACCATCGGTCTTCTGAACAGGTACCAATGGGGTTGCCCATTTGGTATGCTGCGTTGGTTTTAGGATGCCCTGGCGCTGTAAATGGTCAAGCTTATGTTTCATAAGCGCCTGCAGCACCACTGAAATCGGACAAGCCTTGCAAAACATTGCTGTCGCACCGTCTTCGAGTTCTAGGTGAACTAAAGGACCTGTATAGCTTCCAATGTCTTCCTTGAAGACATCTGGGTGTCATCCCACGATCTCTGTAATTTCTAGTGCTGGCTCTCCAACGTGGTTGATCCCCTTCATCTGAATTTGAAGTGCCAAAAACCAATCTCTTCCTAGGAGGTTGCACCCAGTGCCCTTCATAACCAACAATGGCAGCAGATAGTCTTTTGATCTCAACATCACATGAACTTGTGCGGAGCGCAGGACGTGTAATTGTTTACCTGACCATGTGCACAAATCGAGCGGCTCGCATGAAAGCCACAGAGTGTTTTTCTTCCACCTTCTGTAGTCCGTGTCCTCGCTTATCAGGGAGCATGCCGTACCTGTGTCCACCTCAAACTGGACTGGCTTTCCCTCCACTATCAAGTCCACGAGGAACTTGGGGCAGTGTGTACGTACACTATCTGTGTGCAGGATTTGCTGACAGGTGGTGGTTTGACACTGTGTGGCCGTAGCTGCTAGTTGTCGGAGCGTGGTTCCGTGTTTTTCTTTTTCTTTGAGATGCAGGCATGCTCGACGTGACCTTCCTTGGAGCAGAAACGGCACTCGGCTGTCTTGAATTTGCATGTTTCAGGGTCGTGCAAGTAATCGCATCGATAGCAATGTCGCGCTGACGTATGCTTGCCTCCTGGCTTGATTTGCGACATCCTGTTAATTTCCCCGAGTTTGCCACTCCTTTGATATCTCGCTGATGCCTTGACGCACTTTCCGCTGACAAGACGAAGTCCACAGCTCATTGAAATGTCAGGCTTTTTCTGCGAACAGTCTCTGCGGAAGATGTTCGTCCCAGACGCCGCGGACGAACCTGTCCGGCAGCATCGCATCTTGGGACGGCATAGTTGGGTTCGCCGCTGAAGCGGTCGTTTGGGTGTCAGGTGACGCCGTCGATATTGTAGCCGAAGGCAGCGCTCCGAAGTTGCAGTCGGCTGTCAAGGTTCCGAGGGCCGCAGCGTAGCTGCTGATCGACTCGGCTGGCCGTTGGTCGGGTCTTTGAAACACGTACCGGCTCTAAAGCTCGGATGTCCTGTTGTCGAAGTGCCGCCTAAGAAGTGTCACTAAATCATTTAAGTTGACTTCTGCCGCGATCTTCGGCGCTATCAGCGCGCGCACACGGTGTTCGAAAGTGTCGGCTCCACAAAGCGTGAGGAGAAGTGCCCGCTTCTTCGCTGACGTCGCTCGCCACGAAGTAAAACTCGAGGCGCTGGATCCACGATTCCCATGATTTGCCCGAGAAAGGCTTGACAGCGCCGTGCATTCGTCCTGTAGCCATGGCCTTAACTTCGAAAACTTGTAGATACGCTTCGCAACTCCTGCCTCATCGCCAGTGCTACGTACGGGGTCTGGCCCCATCCGTGAAAGGAGTACGCATCGGTTGGTGGCAGAAAACAGGCTGCGTTTATTTTCTACAAAAGACGCAGGCGAAAGCTGCATGTGTTCGAGGGGGCAAACTCTCGGTCCCTGTCCGGTAGCCGAGACGCTGAGGGCGACGGAGGATTCTCATAACTCGACTCGGGATGAGGTCGCATCCCGTTTCTCCGCGCTGGTGCTTCGTCCAGCCGAGGAGCGATGGTGCGTCGCTTGTCCACAACACAAGCTTTCGCTAGCACAGCTACAAAAAGTGCGCCAGCGCGCCGTACACACCCGAGAACATAGTGACGTATGTTGTCGCAACATTATGCGGTAGCAATAAACAAATAACAAAAAAGCGGCACAGGTAAGACGACTGCACAGTGTTCCAAAGGTGGGTCACCACGTCAATGCCACACATGCAGCGCAGAAAGTGAAAGTGCAGGAGTCACGTTTTCACCATGATGCCGAAGCTTCAACCTACATCGACAAAAATATGCTAGTGTCGTCTACTGCTGTTGGCGATAGTTGCCGACTTCGAACAGTGTTGCTCTGCGCACTGCCGAATGTTTGCCAGCTTTCAACAGACGTCGCGTCCCCAAACCGAAGTGCGTATGCAGGTGCATTCGAACCGCCCGAGCTAACTAATAAAAAAAAACTAATAATACAGCAAACGTTATAACAAAATCCTCGCACGGTGCGAAATAATGCTGGTCGCCAGCACTCGAGGCTGCCAACTCGCTGATGCATGTTGCCAGTTGCTGGTTACCTATTCGGACAACCAGAGGGCGCATGCGAACCGCGCCGCATCATGCGGTTTCAGCGTAAATGCGATTTTGTGACCGATCGCGACGACCGCCCGTTTTTCACGAACCGCATGCATGCGGTGCGGCGATGGGCGGCTTGAGCGTAAATCGGCCCTAACCACTGTCGAGATGAGTGGTGTGGTCTCACACTCGGCACTGGCAATTCACGACGCGCGGCGGTATAAGCGAGATTGTGGTGTTGGCTGAAACGAAAGAGAACAGCGCAGCATGCTGTCGTGTTTAAACTCAATTAAACCGCCTGCGAATGTGCTTTCCGTAGCCGCGAACAAGGCGCCCGCGCGAAAACGTGCCTCCTCCAGCATCCTGGCGAACGGAGGCGGCGGCGTGCGCCGCACCGCCTGAGACGGCTGCGCTGGCGCTGGCCAATCGGCGGGTGAGTTGGAGAGGAGAACAGTAGTGCGGCGAAGCACGACGCGCGCGGCGCAGGGGTCATTTTCACTCCGGCAGTCGACGACTTCGGACGCTCGCTCCGTTCGCCATGGCCAGGACCAAGCAAACCGCTCGTAAGAGCACCGGTGGGAAGGCTCCGCGTAAGCAGCTTGCTACCAAGGCTGCTCGCAAGAGTGCACCTGCCAAAGGTGGGGTTAAGAAACCGCATCGGTACAGGCCTGGGACCGTGGCCCTTCGTGAAATTCGCCGCTACCAGAAGTCGACCGAACTTCTCATCCGCAAGCTGCCGTTACAGCGCTTGGTGAGGAAAATCGCTCAGGATTTCAAGACCGACCTCCGGTTCCAGAGTTCGGCTGTGATGGCCCTTCAGGAGGCCAGCGAGGCCTACCTGGTCGGTCTCTTCGAGGACACCAACCTGTGCGCCATCCACGCCAAGCGCGTTACCATCATGCCGAAGGACATCCAGCTGGCCCGGCGCATCCGTGGCGAGCGCGCCTAAGTTCGGCCGCTGTCTGTGCCGCAGCCTCGGTCAGGCAAGCAACACAAAACGGTCCTTCTCAGGACCACCTACATGTTTGCTTCGGCCACGGGAGCACGCCAAACCACGTACTCCAACCGTACCCTCTCGGTCTGTCTGTTTTGTTGTTATTTTTTATTATCAATATTTTTGTTTGTGTGTGTGTGTCTGTGGTGAGCTGCCGGTGCGAGGTGGTGCCTCATTTGGTATGCATATGGTAATTATTGCGCGCGCTCGAGCAAGACGATAGAGAGAGGGAAAAAAAGAAACAAAACGCGTGTTCGTTGCAAAACGGTTCGCGCATTCATGCGAAGAAGCCGCGCACGAAAACGAAATTAATGCAGCCGATGTTGCGTGCAAGCTTTTGTGTATTGGTATGTCATGCATGCGTTTGTTCACGTTCCTCATGCATACCTGCCTGGCTCATAAGTGCATGCTGGTTGCGGATATGGGCCATTTTTTGTTGCTTTTTAAGGGCCCGATCGCCTATCGCATTCCACTACGCGAATCGTACGCTATTTGCAGTGAGGCTCGTCCCTGTGCGGCCCCGGACACCCTGAAGCTCGCTTTCTCTCTACATTCGTGCGCTGACATGCCAGCTAGCTAGCTAGCTAGCAGCAGCGTCAGTTCAACAGGCACGGTTGCGCTAATTCAAACAGAGGGAAACGGGCGCAGAGAACGGGATTTCCACTCAAAACCCTGCCGTCACACGCATTTCGGTGGTCCTGACAAGGACCGTTGGGTTGTGCGACGAGCGCGACTGTAGTCCGGCGGCTGGGAGCTCGCTTACGCCTTCTTCTCGGTCTTCTTTGGGAGAAGCACAGCTTGGATGTTGGGCAAGACGCCGCCCTGCGCGATCGTCACGCCGGAGAGAAGCTTATTAAGCTCCTCGTCGTTGCGGATGGCGATCTGCAGGTGGCGGGGGATGATCCTGGTCTTCTTGTTCTCACAAGCCGCGTTCCCAGCGAGCTCGAGCACTTCGTCAGCCAGGTACTCGAGGACGGCCGCGAGGTAGACGGGAGCGCCCGCTTCGACGCGCTCGGCGTAGTTTCCCTTGCGCAGGAGACGGTGGATACGGCCCACGGGGAACTGGAGACCCGCGCGGCTGGAACGCGTCTTGCTCTTGCCCTTCGCCTTGCCGCCTTTGCCGCGTCCGGACATGCTGGTGCTGTTGATGCGTAGACTGAGACGGAGGAGACAGACAATACCGTTGTCAGATGGGAAGAGGACTTGGCACCTTTGAAGGCACCGCGTCCATGAGCGTACATATCTCATCAACCCATCATCATCCGATACACTGACCCCGGTACTCCCCCACAACCCGGGCTGACGGGGTGGGGGGACTTGGTTCGGGCCAACGGTCCTTCCCGGACAAGGGGGCTGTTGTGGTGCAGCAACAAAGAGTTACCGCACTCAACACACAAACAGCCATGTCGGTCTTACAGGACTTAAGCCTGAATGACCCTCGGACTGCATCGGCGCAAAAAAGGCCAAGGCATACAACCATGCAGAGCACCAAAGCCGTCCACGGAGCAGCGCGACCAACCAAGGGGGCGCCACCACCGGTTCTAGCTCTGGGTTCCGCTGAACCAAACAAAACCCCGTATATCGACTGGCGCACACGGCCGAGTCGAGTGACCTTAGGAGCATGCATCATAACTTAATGGAAAGCTTTCCACCTGACTCATCAAAAATCACCGCAGGACGGGCCCACACTTCGAGAAACTTCTTCTCGCCCAAGCGGTGCCGCTCTCGGGTGAGATGGAACCAGACCTCCTTCCGTGCTTTCGCAAGCACTTCGTGAAGTCCCGGCGCCCTCCCCCCGAAAACGGCATCGCGTCGTGCCAACCACACTTGGTAGGAGCAATCGGCGAGGAGAAGCACGAACTGGTTGACCGCCTGATTAGGCAAAGGGTGCAAAAATCGGACTGTCTGATAAGGAATGCCTGGGAGATTAAAAAGACTAGCGATCCTGCAGAGAAGAGCTGCAGGAAGCAAACACTGCGTAAAGGCATGAACCGTGTCCTCACGAGCGCCACAGAACGGGCACACTCCACTAACCGGGACGGCAGTGAAGGGCCTGTAGCCCAACGGCAGGCACCCTCGCGCCAGGCGATACATAAAAGTGGCTCGCCTAGCGTCGAGGAAGCTAGCCGTGATGAGCTTCCAGTTTGGCCTGTGAATGGACAGGTCATACATTTGGCAATGCGGAGGGAGGCCTGGGGTGAGGATGTCTACTAATTCTTGGAGTGGAGTTGAAACTATGTCGATGTCGGGGCGAACCGTGCGGAGGCTTACCAAAGAGTTGGCAGCCGCCGCATAAATGGTGGACGGGGTACCTGAACGAGGAACGCAGTGCGAAAAAGTGCTCTGCGAAAACAAGCGGAGTCGGGTGCTAAGGAAAAACGAGGTAAAGCTTCGAGTCAGGAGCATATCCGAGTTAAGAGCGACCTGGGTCCATCTGACGTGTAGTGCGGTAGCCACGATGCCCAGGTCGGGAATTCCGAGTCCTCCCTTATCCCTGGGCAACTTGAGCACCCGCCTAGCTACACAACGATTTGTACCCTTCCAAAGGAAGCGAAAGAGGACCCTCTCCAAGATATGCTTGGTTCGGGTCGGAACAGGAGACACACATGCCACATACGTCAGGAACGAAAACAGAAGTGAGTGCAGGATTGTCGCTCGAGCAGTCAATGGGCATGACAACGCGCTGAACTGCTGAATTCTGGTTTCAAGCTTCTCCTTAGCCTGTTGCCAGTTTTCAGGAGACAGACCATCTGGTTCGAATTGGAAGCCTAGAATGCGCAGCCGCGTTTTCACGGGGAGACCATGAACGGGCTGCGGACTGGACGGAGTGGAGTTCAAGTACATGGCTGCACTTTTCGACCTATTCAACCTTGCACCACTCGCCCTGCAGTAACTGTCCATGACCTCGAAGACGCCGCAAGCTGATGCTTCGTCAGGGACGACAATGGACAAGTCATCCGCGTAGGCAAATAGTGCAACCGGAGGGGAACCTGGTGGGAGTAGGAACCTGCCAATTCTGCTGTCACAGGACAACCTCTGCACAAGCGGTTCAAAAGCGAGTACGTAGAGGGCAGGTGAGAGGGGGTCCCCCTGCCGTACACCACGCCCCACAATGAACGCCTCCGAGACGCGGTCCCGTATGACAACAGCAGAAGTCGGTCGAGAATACAAAGCTTGGACCATCTGCCGAAACCCCACACTAAAACCAGCCTCTTCCAAAACACGGAAAAGCTACCTATGGCTGATAATGTCGAAAGCCTTCTGATCAAAGGAGCAAAGAATACCTGGAAGTTTCCTGGTATTTGCCCACAGGAGAAGGTCCCTCAGTGCTAAACCGTGAAGCTGAGTAGAGAGCCCCTGGACACTACATGCCTGGTACGGACCCAAAACAGTGCTGAGTACTGGTGTGAGTCGCGTGCACAGGCACTTTGCTATGAGCTTGTAATCGCAGTTCAGAAGCGTGATTGGACGCCATGCTCGCAGATCGGTGCTCCTCGACTCGTCCTTGCAAAGGAGAGTGATTAGCCCCTCTCGTTGAGACGCTGACAAGGTCCCTTCACTGAGTAGCCGGTTCACCAGTGATGTGAACGGCTTCCCTAACAGTGTCCAAAATTTAACATAAAACTCGACTGTAAGACCATCGGATCCTGGACTGCAATTACGCTTCATAGACTTCAAGGCGGAAAATAACTCGTCCTCATCTATGGCTGAGTCGCACACTTGTGGCAGCTCAGCTGGTAGAGCAAACGGAAAAACAGCTGGAGAGGCAACTAGTTCAGCATACAAGGACATGTAAAACTGCCTCGCCAGTGCAAGAACTCCATCTGGTGAGTCGACTATGCTATTATCGCTTGGATCTATTAGGGAAGAGAGAGTTGTGCTATTCCTTGAAAGATGTTTACGTAGGACGTTTCTGCTGCACCACGCTTCCATTTCCCACAGCTCTGCTCGGGTTGTGGCCCTCAAGCCATCCCAGCGTCGCAACAGGAGAATCCGAAGTTCCTTTCGGAGTGACGCCAGTGCCGGAGCAACTCCAGGCCCGCCGGACAGTGGCCTCGAGAGCAGGAGGATCGCGTCGGAGACGATTTTTATCTCCTCACGCTCCTCGCGCGCTCGACGCTTGCCCCAAGACCTGAAGCACTCACGCACCCTGACCTTCACGTCATCCCATTCCGTACCACTAAGATTCGCTGTGTTGTGAAGCGATCGAAATAGTATGGATGATACCTCTGCGGTTGCCTGCCTATCTTTTAGGAGACGTGGATTTAAGCGCCACGGTCTCTTTGCCTTTGGTACTAAGCTAGAATCGGCAAACCGCAGAATTAGGAAGCTGTGGTCGCTAAGAGCAGAAGGAAATAACCACGAGGAATGCACACTGGGAGCCAGTGACGATGAGATGTAAAAACGGTCGATGCGGCTCTGCCCACCCCTCCCTGTCCATGTCATTCCTGACTGTCCAGAGCGAAGTACGCGCCAAGCATCGACCAGTCCCAGCCCATCGACGAGCTGTCGCAGTGTAGCAAGTGCACGCTTATCTTTACGTAATGGAGTCCCTCTACGCGAGAGGCGGTCAACCAGTTCTAACACACAGTTGTAGTCGCCTACTAGAACTTGTCGAGAGGGACCGACCAAATAGGGTTCTAATGTATCGAAAAACTCTTTCTGTTCTCTAGCCCGGGTTGGAGCATAAACATTAACAATTGGAATGCCACAATCAAGATCCACCGACAAGACGCGGCCCTCGGAATTCCTGGCATGGCGAATAACAAGGCCGTCGAAATTCGGCATCAAAACGATGGCCGTACCTCGGCTGCCCGACGCGCCATAACTCCAGTAAGACCGAGTGCGAAAAATCTGGTCGAAGTGGCTGATCTGGCCTAGCCTATGAACGTAAGTTTCCTGAAGTACGAGAACATCTACCTTTTTGGATTTAGCCAAATTTATAACCTCTAACTGCTTAGAAGCGCGCGACAAACCACGACAATTAAAGGTAGCTATAGTGAGAGAAGGAGCCATTTTAAAGGGGAAGGAATTTAGCTAATAGCTAGTAAAAACAAAGGAGGACGAAAAGCTAGGAAAATAAATAAAGAGCAGGCTAGTATTAGGGAATGCTAGCCGCTAAAGACAAATAAGCAAAGACTACCTATGAGAGAGTCTCCGAAATTGGAGACCCCTCATCAGTAGACTCATAGTACCTGTCTGACATCTCAGAGCAATCGCACCGAGCACATTTGCAGTTCGGACAAGGAGGGGAACTCTCCGTGTCCGATGGAACGTCAGTATCAGAGTCGGATGTTTCTACAGCACTGCACTTAAGTTCTGGAGCGCCAGTCTCCGAGCCCTGGGAGCCACCTTCGTCCGAGCTCGACGCACGCTCCGCGGCCGCCGCCCTGGCAGCGGAGCCAGCGCGGTGAGCGCGCCGACTCTTACGCTTATGGCCCGACCGGCTAACAGTGCCAGTCGTGCCAGTCAGCGGTTCCAACGCGCCAGGGGTAGCGGCCGCTGTAGCGACAGACGTACCAGCCACGGAGGCAACAGCGACGCCCGCTTCAACCTCCTCGCCCGCTCCCCCATCGCACGTTGCCGTGACAGACGGGGAAGCGACCGCGGTGGCGTCCACGGAATCGCCGCCGCACTCGGCGGCTTCGACCACGCTCGAGGAGGCCTGGCTATCTCCTTCATCTAAGGCAGAGACCGTATCAGCTACCGGCGAAGTAACCGCGTCCTCAACGGCAGGTACCTGCTGCTCTGGCCTCGCGGTCACTGACGAGTAGGTGCGGACGCTACACGCCGAAACCGCATGGTCACCACCGCATCGTACGCACGCCGCGTCGCATGACGCGTGGCCGAACTGCTCGCAGCGCGCGCACTTAGGCGTGTCACACGCGGCGGCGTGGTGTCCTGCCAGGTTACACCTACGACACAACCTAACTAGACCCTCGTACTCACACTGAACGACGCGCTCACCTACCCGAAGAAGGTTAGGAACGGGCCGCGCCATCTCTATCCGAATGCGCCGGTTTCCCGCGCCAACAGCAGGGAACCCGGGCACGCATTCTTCGGAGATCCCGTGGACCTTTCCGAAGACCTCTAGCTCGGAAACAAGAGCTTGGTCCGGAAGATCCGCGGGGTAGCCAAACACCCTAACCAGCTTCACCCGCACACCTCTGTACTCAAAACGTACTTCCACATCCCGAACCTGCAATGCGGGATCAGCTGAGAAGCGATCAACCGCGGCCTTAGTCTTAAACGTTATCTCGAACCTTCCTGCACCAAAGTCCTGAACAGCCTTAAGGTCGTTCAACGAAAAGCGCTTTACGAGCGCCTTGCAAACATCAACATTGGACGCGCCTTTTGGAACTCGCCCGAAAAACGTGAGTGGCCGAAGCCGCGAAGGGGCCACCATCGCGGTGAAAACCACGTGGCGCCCGTGCCTAGCCGAAGTTTAAGCTAACACTACTCGAGGTAGGAAGCTAGAAACCTTCAGCTAAAGACTGGAAAATACCAAGGACAAGAAAGCCACCGGAACACCTCACCAAATCGATGAACAGCGGGTTGGAGTCTAGAAGAATCCGCACCTTACACCTATCCAACCATTCCGAGAGGGGCCCACGTGGAGGGGATCCGCAGCACCGAAGCTCGAACGCACAAATCACGCCACCACCACACCGTTCACACCACCACCGCAGCAAGCAGCATGGCGAGACGGAGACAGAGAAAAGCACGACTTACGCAGTCGCGATCTGTGAGCGATTTGAGCCGTGCTCGTAGTGCCTTCGCCGCTGTTGCCGCCGCCGGTCCCAAAGGAAAGCGCGAGGGAAAGGGAGAGAGGCCGCGCGGACCAATGGAAAGCGAATCTTGCTGCTGCTTCGGAGCGAGTCACGAAAGCGAATGCCGCGTCCTTGCGCTGCGACTGAGCGAGGAAGCCGCGCCGCAAAAAAAAGGGCGAGGAGGATGAACGCGCGCCGATTGGCTCACGGGCAGCGCGGCCTCTCTTCGCGAGTGAGTCGCTGGTTGCTGCACTGAGCCCTGCTTAGGCCACGCACTGAGTTCAAGACAAGTGGTTTCGTAACAGAATCGCAGAGTTTACTTTTGTTTTTTCTTTTGTTGTATCTTTTTGGCATTTCACACTGCAACATAGGCTGATGTTCAACCAGCCTCCCTTCTTCTTTTACTCAACTCGCCAATAGAAAAACAAACGTGTCAACCCTAGCCCTAGCCCTAGGGCTAGGGCCCACGTGGGGCAAGGAGACCAGGGCGGCGCCATCTTGCCAACCTCCCGCGAAACACCTGCGAGTCCCTCCCTTCCGGCCGCCCAAGGAGCCGCTCCGGAAAGCGCGGGCGCCATCTCTCGGCATCCCGACGAGCCGACAGCCACCTGCTTCGCGCCTCCTCCGAACGAGGGCGCGCTTGGCCCCGCCCCCACCGCGCAGTCTGCTCCCGATGGCGGCGCGCCCCCCGTAGCGTCGTCTGCTAGCTCTCTGGCTGCACGGGAGAACGCTGCTGCCGCGACGGAGATTGCGGAAGTAGGCCCCACTGGCTCGTCCCAGCAGGACCCCGAGCACCCTGCGGCGCGATTCCTCAAGGACCCGCCACGCCAACCTGCTCCTCTGCCGAAAGGCAAGGGGAAGAAGCACCAGAAGCACATCAAAGCTACTGCCAATGCCTCGCCTTCTTCCAACGCGGAGGTCGACTCGCGGCGCCCTCCCGCTACCCCTGTCACCACCAGCGTGCCTGCAGCGGCCGTACAGACGATGTCACCACCCGCCAGCGAGCCAACTTCAGACGGCTTCACCCTCCTGCAGACGAGGGGGGACAGGCGGCGTGCGAGGGCCCTGGAGACTGCTGCACTGCCAGTGGAGCCTGCGGTAATCGGTACAGTGCTGTTTCGTCCCTCGGCACCCGGCGGAGCCTTCCAGGGAGCACCGCGCCTCGCGCTTGCTGCGGCCCTCTCTTCGCGGCCCGGGGTAGCAGAGGTCCTCGTCAACCACAGGCGCAACATCGTGGCCGCTGATACCACCACCCACGAGTGCCTAGAGGGGCTGCTCAAGCTTACCGAGCTGCACGCGATCCCCGTGACTGCTCCACTACCGGCTGAGCGGGGCAAGAGCACCGGTTTTCTACACGGGGTGAGCGGGCTGCCTGCAGACACGGACCTGCTGGGAGCAATCGAATCCAGCGTTCCTGTACTGTCGGCGACGCTGGACGGGAGCACCGCCACCCTCCGTTTCGCGGGACCGGTCCCCCCTGAGCATGTACGCTTGCTCAAACTCGGCTTCAAGGTGCGGCTAGCCAGGCCCCGTCCAGTACAGTGTCGGCAGTGCGGCCGCTTCGGGCACGTCCTAGAGTCCTGCCGATGGCCGTGTGACTGCATCTCATGCGGCAAAAACCACGCGGCGAGCTTCTCCTGCCAGACCATCCGATGCAGGAACTGCGGGGGCTCCCACAGAGCAGACACTCCCGCTTGCCCCAAATGGCAGGAAGAACGGAGGGTGGCCACGATCATGGCTTCCTCCACCTCGGCACTGTCAAGGCGCGCCGTCAGGGCAGCAGTTCGCGAGGAGCAGCGGTCCCCCTCACCCCCGGCGCGGTCTTACGCCAGTGCACTGAAGGGCCCCAGCCCTGCACCGAGGCGCCCAGTACCAGCGCCGCGTGCTTCCCAACGCCAGACACACAGGAAGCCGCCGCCCCACCTGCCCAGACCACTGTGGATCAGCTGGTAGCAAACCTGCTACTCACCATGCAAGCAGTCAGCACTATGCTACCAGCTGACCACCCGCTCCGGACCATCTGCCTGCAGGCAGTGGCTAGCCAACAGCCACACAACCAGCATGGCTAGTCGTAATGCCAAACATCGGCCGCGCATCCTACAGTGGATGTGCGTTCGCTGCGGCGGCGTCACGCGGAATTAGCTGCACGCCTACTCCTGCACGAGTACGACGTACTCGCGTTGCAGGAAACATACACGCGCAACGGAGACTGCAGCCTACCGGGCTTCGTGGGCTACCACAGCGCGACCACCTGCGAGCTACGGACTTGCGCGAATGTGCCGTGTTGTGACCCGTTGCACCCGCCCGGTCGCTCCCGCGCGGCTGTTTACATCCGTGCGAGCCTTGCTCAAGCCGTCGTTCGCGTGGCCCACATCGTCCCTGCTTCCGTGGAGTGCGTGGCTGTGACTGTGCGCGTTGGGGGGGGCCGACACTTGTGTCGCCAGCGTGTATGTGCAGCCCGTACGACAGTGGGATACGGCCTTCATCTCGAGCCTCACTGCGCGCATCGGTGGAGACTGTGTCGTGTGCGGTGATTTTAACTCACACCACACGGTATGGGGCAGCGCCCACAGCGATCCTAGTGGCAGGGACCTGCTGAACTGCATTAATTGAACGGGCCTGCTCATCCTGAACACCGGCAGTCCCACTTTTGTTCGCCGGAGGGTACACAGGAGTGCAATTGACCTGTCGCTCGTGAGCGAACGCTGCCACTACGAGTGGGTCCGCAGCCCTGTCACTCAAGGCTCGGATCATTACCCGATCTCCCTCGACCCGCTCGGCTTCAACGGCGCAAGAACGTGTACGTATCGCATCACGGCCTGGTCAAAGTTCCGGTCACTCTGCGCCACATCCCCTCCGGCGAACACAGATTTCGTCACGCACATTTCGAGGTGCGTGAACGCCGCCACCAAATCGTGCGTGGTGCCTGCGGGAACGCCGGCCCCCGACATAAAGCTCCTCAACCTGCGCGCTGTCCGTCGTCGCGCCGAACACCGTGCCATCAGAAGCGACAAGGTGGAACATTGGTCGATATATAACCGCCTTGACGCTGCATGCCGCCGTCACGCCAGGCAGCGCCGAAACCAGAGCTGGCAGAGCCTTTGTGTGTCGTTGGAGGACAGTCGCGACAAGTCGCGCGCTTGGCGCATTCTCGCTGCCCTCCTTCATCCGAAGATCCCCCGCCACCCTGCACTATCCATCGCAGTAGCTCAGGGCTTGAGCACCGAGCAACTGGCAGAACTATTCGCGGATGTCTTCGCCCCGCCGTCTCCTGCTGCACGCCCCGTGAGTGCAGCCTGCACACTCACGCCGTACAACAGGGCTCAACTGCTCGCTCCCCTGCGCTATTTTCCTACGCGTGCAATTTTGGAGCATGTCGAGGTGTTGTGTTCGGCGGACTTTACACTCAGTGAGTTGCGAAGGGTGTTGAACACGCGTAAACGACGTTCCGCGCCAGGCGCCGACGGACTAACACATCAGGTCCTGAGGAACATCGATACAGCGCAGCTACCTTCACTGCTCGAGGCATTCAACGGTGTGTGGCGCAGCGGCATCATCCCTGCTGAATGGAAGGAAGCGATCGTCGTGCCCATACTCAAACGTGGCAAAGCGGCCACGAACACCAGCTCGTATCGCCCAGTGTCCCTTACCTCGATAGCCGGCAAAACACTGGAGGCCATGGCTTTGCACCGCCTTGAGTGGATCGCTTCCGCCCTCGACGCTTTCGCCCCCGAACAGAGTGGATTCCGGCGACTGCGCTCAACAGCGGACTCGCTCGCGGACGTTGTGGCTACGCTCGAGGACGCGGCAAGTCGCCGTGAGGCTGGATATCTCGTGCTGCTTGACGTGCAAGGCGCATTCGATGGTCTGCCCCATACCACCATCACTCAAGCACTACGTGAGCTGCATGTCACCGGCCGCCTCTTCGACTACGTCGCGGCCTTCCTCAGTGACCGCACGCTCAGAGTCCGAGTTGGCATCGCGCTCAGCTCCACGCGAAGCGTGACTTCCGGCGTTCCACAGGGTAGCGTTATCAGCCCGTTCCTCTTCAACCTGGCACTGGCAAGGCTCCCTGATTACATTCCGAAGATCACACCACACGAAGTCCGTGTGGCGATTTACGCCGACGACATTGCGCTGTTTGCGTGCGGGCCCACGGACCCCGACTATCCAGTACGAGAATCACTGCAGTCGGCGATCAACGCCGTGGATGAGCACCTCGCCAGCATTGGGCTACAGCTCTCGGCATCAAAAACTGAGGCGCTGTTGGTGCATCCCCGCTCTCGTGCGCGCTTCGAAGTACCACCACTCGTGCTGCGTGGAAACCCCCTCCCATGGCAGAGAAAAGTGCGTTATCTCGGCCTCAACATCGACTGCCGGCTCAACTTCGACGCCGCCATCTCCCAGCTATGCAAGGACTCGAAGAAGGTGGCCGGCGCCGCGCGCTCCCTGCTCGCCCGTGGTCGTGGATGCACACCGCAACTTGCGCTCCGAGTCTACAACTCGGTCACAACGTCGCGTGCGCTCTATGCACTGCCCATTACCAACGTCAGAGCCGCCAACTGGAGGGCGATCGATATGGAGCACCGCACCGTAATCCGCCAGCTTTACGGGCTTCCTTGCAGCTCGCAAGTGGGAGCGACCCTCGCCGAAGCGGGAGACTGGCCGCCCTCACTTCGCGCTTGGAAGCAAGCGATGAACCACATCGAGCGCCTTCAACGTTCGCCACAGGGACAACGCCTCGTGTGTCGCCTCCATACCCTCGAAGGCTCGGGCATGGGCCAGCGTGCCACCGAGTTCAGCGCACTCGTCGCGTCGCCGCCGCAACTCCTACCCCTGCCGGTCTCGCCGCACGCCTCCGCGCTACTCGATGTCAACACCACGGTGCCGGGCGTCAAGTGCAAGTGTCGAACAGCTGTTTGTGCTATGCAGCAGGAAACGTCCGCACTTCTGCACGAGCGCTTGGGGGACCGGCTGTTTGTTTACACCGATGGCTCAGTGGCGAGTGATGGTTCCGGTGCTGCAGCGTGCACGGCGCCAGATATTTGTGCTACACGGCAGTGCCGCCTTCGTGTTGTGTCGTCGTCGACGGTGGCCGAGCTTGCTGCGATCGACCTAGCAGCTGATCTGCTTCAACAGTGCAGTGTTGTTTCTGCCGCGATCCTTTCGGACTCGCGCGCGGCACTGTGTATGCTGGCGAAGGATTACCTTGGACCTCCGTTGGTGCAGCGCATCGGCTGAAAGCTCCGTCATCTCGTCAGCTAGGACTGTGATTTGGCGTTGCAATGGGTTCCGGCGCACATTGGCCTGCAAGGGAATGAAGCCGCCGACGCTCTCGCAAAGCAGGCTCATTCCTGTCGCTTCCCCCTCTCCACCTCGGTCAGCGATTTCGACGTGGCGAAAACAACTGTTCTGCGCGCGCTCCGCGCGCAGCACCCGGACCAGCGCGTCGCCGCAGGTACTACGTCACTTCGACTCCTCCCCCGCGTGGGCTTCTCCCGGGCGGACCGCTCCTTCCTGCTTCGCCTGCGCGTCGGCTGCTACAAGACGGCTGCTAGATCACACAGGCTGCAGGGAACGGGCCGCCCCGCGTGCAGCAACTGCGGCGATTTGGAGACGCTCGACCACATGCTACAACACTGCCCTGTCTTCGGTGTGGAGCGCACGAACTTGTGTACAGTCTATCGACGACTGGGACTGACTTCCGATACGGCGACCGCGCTGCTATTCCCTGTAGCCCACTCGTCCATCGTGAAGCACGCTCTTTCGGCACTGCTGGAATTCTGCAATGCGACGCACTTGAGAGCGCGGCTCTGAGCCCCGCACTCGCATTTTCTTTTTTTTTGCCCTTGCCACGTTCGTCCTGTTTTTCTCTCCTTCACCTTTTTCACCCCATTCCCCTTCCCCGTGCAGCGCTGTTGAGGTGTCCTCATGTGAGAGACAGTTACGGCGCTGCACTCATCTCTTCCGTTTCCTTCTCGAAAATCACTTCACACACACAAGCAGCAGCAACAGCCGAGACGTCTGGACGTGGCAAGGGCGGCAAGGGTGGCGCGAAGCGTCATCGTAAGGTGTTGCGTGACAACATCCAAGGCATCACCAAGCCTGCCATCCGTCGCCTCGCTCGCCGTGGTGGTGTCAAGCATATCTCTGGCCTGATCTGCGAGGAGACATGCGGTGTGCTCAAGGTGTTCCTCGAGAACGTGATTCGGGACGCCGTCACCTACACTGAGCACGCCAAGCGCAAGACCGTGACCGCTATGGACGCCGTGGTATACTTCGTTCCTGCCCGACCTCAGTCCGGTCGGTCAAAAAGACTCTCTTTGCGGCTTCATTACAGCAGTGGCACCTGTACTGGCAGCGCGAGGGACAAGGTACCAGCCTTTATCAATGGGTCAGGAGTGTCTATGCCATCCCCTCTTGGTTTCCCCCGCCTCGTCTATTTACGCATTTTTTCACTGGCCACGGTCATTTTTCCTACTACCTTCATCGTTTCCGCCTTATTCCCTCTGATCGGTGCGTGTGTGATACCTCTCCTGTCGATGACCTTCATTACTTGAACTCCTTCCCGCGCACTGCATTTGTTGCTTCGCGGTTGCGCCGACTTCATCATGTCGATGCCCTTTCTCCCGACCTGTACCCCGCACTCATAAAAACCCCACAATCCCGCGCCCTGCTTCTGCAACTATCCGAATTATAACCCTCTCCGTTCCTTCTCCTTCTGTTCCTGTGCCTCCTCTACTTCCCGCCGCCTACTAATTTGCCTTCTGCTCATGCCTCTCGGTTCACCTTTTCATATTACTTTCGCATGACTGTTGGTGGCCATCCACACTGCATATGCCAACTATGGCGGGGCTTCCCCGTGTAGGATGGTCCTAACTGCATGCTACATTCACATTTCTTTCCTCTTCCTCTTTTCCATTTTCTCTTCCCCATTTGTATAGACTCATACCCATTGTGCAGCTGCCCAGCCAGCCGAACGTGGGCGTCTCCATTGCGAGGACCTTTCTCCGGACTCTTCCAGTCGCCTCGGCTTGACAAGACCAAACGACACGAGCGTGCCCACGAAGACGCCCACATGCTTCGGTTCTTTTTCCAATAAACCAACTGCGCGTCACTGCGTGGGCATTGTTGGGTTGCCCTGCGGACGGGGTGGGTTTGGGAGCATGCACTGCTTGCAGACCCTTGGAGGCAGTTTTACTTTACTGCTCCCCCCTTTTCTTCCAGTGTATTTGTTTATTCGACATTTTGGCCTCATTGTCGGCTTACCTCCGCCGCTTTTCTTTTATCAATTGGCTTTTTCTCTAAAACTGATTTGGGCTGCTTTGGCGGCCCCTTTTCATTTATTTTATATTCGGTTTAATACCCGTTATACCTTAACTGTGGTGCGGGTTTGCCCCTCCTTTCTTTTTCCTTTCCTTTTCGATCAAGGGGCCACATAAAGCTATGGACGTGGTGTATGCCCTCAAGCGTCACGGCCGCACCGTCTACGGTTTCGGAGGCTAAGCAGCGCGCGTGCGCGACGTCGTCTGCAAGCAGCGCATCAGCTCCTCTGAAGAACCCAACAGCCCTCTTCAGGGCTACCCACTTGGTGCTTCGGCAGTGATGCGCAGGATTTGCGATCTCCTGCTCCGTTGACCCTCATTTGCATGCCATTATCTCGTGTTCGGCCGTACGTGCGAGACACGCGCGGTGAACTTGGTCAGGTGAGCGAGCGCAACCGCGTGTATTCATAAGGCGTGGTAGCATTGTTTATCGCCCTCGCAAGGCGAGCTTTGCTCGATTGCATTTGCACTCGCCACTGTGTGTTGTGTTGCTGCCATTTCGCCCGCCCTCAGTGTGTCCTAGTTGCGAAGTGCCGGTCGTTCGTGCAGCTCAGTTGTCGCCTTTGGTTGGACCCTTGTTGAGCCAGCCAGAGTGGCATGATGATTAAAAGAAAGGTTCTCGATAGCTTGTCGATGCGCATTTTGTCGCTTTGAAGTGGCTCACTTCTACTCCCTTGGAGAAGAGTATGAGCCGGGCAGTAGCACTCGGTTACATACGAAGCAAAGCACGAGGAAAATATTGCCCGGCACGGGCCGGTGTGTAACAACTGAAAGCGAGTTTTCTACACACAGCACTTATTTGTTCTCTCCAGTGCAAGCGTTAAATGAGTGAGCCTGAGCTGCATTCGCACGGCTTCGTTGGTTTGCGTCGGAGAAACAATAATTAATGTGCCAGTCCTCTTGGCCTACGAGCTGAGCGCCCGTCGTGTCCCTCGTCTGGCCTGTGGTTGTTGCATGCGCGATGGGCGGCCGTAAACTACCACCGTGCGATTCATAATTGCGCAACTCTGAGCGACGCAAATGAATGCAAAGGTGAGATTAGCTAGGTAGCTGTCACTAGAACCGGGCTCACTGCGTTGTATTCAAATGGACGAGGGTGCGCGCTCTAGATACCGAGGGGCGTGCTGTTTTCATTGGTGCTGTTGTTTGTAATACTTGTGCGCAGGGTCAGAGTGGTATTTCTTATGCGCGCGCTATAGGTGATAAGCAGTTGGTTCGAGGTCAACGTGGTTCTTGCAAGCGAATGCACCCCCGAGTCGCCCAAAACAAGAGGAAAATAAAATAAAGGAGCATAGCGGTGAACTGTGCTTACAGAGACAGAAGTATGCTTGCACAGTGCAGACTCATTTTCTCTCGTTATTTGTATACGACTCGCTCTTTCGTCATGCGTGCGCGTAGGTGATGCTGCGCGACCTTGTTCGCGCCATATACTTAGATTGGTAAGGAAGCGGGCGCTGGACATGCGCCGTGTTTAAAGAAAACAAACTTTTTCGAGCAACGTATTTGTGCATGCCGCGGGAGACGAGCGGCCGCCCGCTTGGCGATTTGAGCGGTGCATCGCGAATTTGTCGAACTCTTCGCCGTCAGAGGGAGCCTCTTGTGCTACATGTGAACATTTGTCCTTTTGGCAGTTTGTGTCACGCGTATTATGCGCTGTAACGCGGTTGCGCAATGTCACTGCATGGCCGCCCCAAAGTGCACAAGACTACCTGTTGCCGCTGCATCCCTGGAATATCGTAAATGTGAATACTGCTGTACAGAAAGATTCCGAAATTTGAACCGGCTCCCTCACTCACGGCACATGTATTGGCACGCGAAGGTAAGAGAAACTGGCACGCGCCGGCCGTCGTCATCGCACGGATTTCGCATTCGTGTTCCGTTTAATGAAAGCCAAGCTCGCGCCAATTATTTTACATTTGTCCCACGAAGCCGCCGGGAAATGCGCCCATGGTCTTGACGTATAGCAAAGCGAGATGACGGTTCAACAGGTAAACAAATGGGGAAGGAGCAGCCAGAGAAAATGTACGGGCCTCTTGCTTTGAAGAAACTCGGCACTTTTGGTTATTTCTTTTCTCTTGTTTATGTATGGATTGCTACTGTGAACTCACTGGCATGTGCGTGCAAAGGGAATAGCCGAGGACGAAGCAAGGCGTACACAGTGCGCAATGAGGTCATACGGGTCGTGCGTGTAGCTCGGAGGTGAACTCCAAGTAATGCATCGGAACACACCCAAGAGAAAACAACGGGTTGTCACGAGAGAACTAATGCAGCCATGTAAACGAAGCTTGTTGCATGTGAGAAAAACGTGTGGTGGTGCGGTGACGTTTCTTTTTTTCCTTCCATAATGCAGGAGTACTGGCAGGTTACGAAGTACAAAGTTTCATATCTCAACAATACAAATCGGTACCGCGATCGTGTGAATTGCACACGACAACTCACGGAAGTTCTGTCTAAAAATTTTCATCCCATCGAAAACGCCTCTGATGTCTATGAAGGTATTGTAAAAGTCATACTCACGCATGACTGGTATATATTATCGAGGCGTATAAATTGTGTTCCCTTTATACATATCGCCTTGTGCAATTAACAGAATTTCCGAATCCGGTTCCATTGCTGTGTGACGGAGCTTTAAAGCGCACAGCTGAACTGTTCTTTTTTTCCTCTCTTCCATTTCACAGTTTTCCACAATCACTGAGAATAATTTAAAAAAAAGAGGAAGAGCTCGGCATCAGTTGAAAATTGCGCTGTTGCAGGCGCGGGATTTGAACGTTTTCTTTTACACGCAATTATGCGCACCAAATTCGGTGCGTTAGTTGGCGAGGAAATAGAATTCTCCCGGCGGCTGCCGAGCTGGAGCTTCGCTATAACATGACAACAATGCCGTCGATCCTGTGGCGAAGTTGCGTGCGGGAATGAAATCGAAAAAGCTAGCTGACGAAATGTACGCTCTGTATAGAGTAAAGTGTTGCGTTTGATGATTGTTTGTTTGTCAAAACATGGTGTCCCTTGCAAGTGCGAAAACTGTGTACCGAATACGTGGCACGGGGAAGCCGTGCTTGGGATCGCGCCTGCGAAGGGTTGGTTGATGCTACCTTGACATATTGTTTAAAGACCCTTCATACACATGGAAGTACCGCTTGCCGGTCCACAGTTTGGAGGCCGCAATTAGTTGCCCATGTCTCCTGACGCGCGTTCAACACCTGTCGATATCGTATTCCTAATTCGCTCTTAGAGCAGAAGTACATCGTTTTCTCTGTAACTGAAGTGGTGCTGGTAGACCATACGTAAGTTTGTCGTTAATCTTGCGAGGCGCACGCGGGCCTCGCGTTCTTCAATGCGTGGACGGGAAAGTGCGGTACTGGCATGTCTGCATATGCGAGAGGGTTTGCTGCCGAGTGCGGCCAAAACACGATGTAGTTGCCCCTCGAGAAGGCAACGTGGCGCGCACTTGTAGTTCGTGAAACGAGCAGCAGCATGACCAAAGCAAGGCAGTGAACAAGCTATAATGTAGCCTAAACATGCCACCCATCTCCGTCGCGCGCAGATCGCGATAACAGGTCCGATGGCGTTGGGCGTGGAGCGCTAACCACTGTCGAGATTAGTGGTGTGGTCTCACACTCGGCACTGGCAATTCACGACGCGCGGCGGTATAAACGAGATTGTGGTGTTGGCTGAAACGAAAGAGAACAGCGCAGCATGCTGTCGTGTTTAAACTCAATTAAACCGCCTGCGAATGTGCTTTCCGTAGCCGCGAACAAGGCGCCCGCGCGAAAACGTGCCTCCTCCAGCATCCTGGCGAACGGCGGCGGCGTGCGCCGCACCGCCTGAGACGGCTGCGCTGGTGCTGGCCAATCGGCGGGTGAGTTGGAGAGGAGAAGAGTAGTGCGGCGAAGCACGACGCGCGCGGCGCAGGGGTCATTTTAACTCCGGCAGTCGACGACTTCGGACGCTCGCTCCGTTCGCCATGGCCAGGACCAAGCAAACCGCCCGTAAGAGCACCGGTGGGAAGGCTCCGCGTAAGCAGCTTGCTACCAAGGCTGCTCGCAAGAGTGCACCTGCCACAGGTGGGGTTAAGAAACCGCATCGGTAGAGGCCTGGGACCGTGGCCCTTCGTGAAATTCGCCGCTACCAGAAGTCGACCGAACTTCTCATCCGCAAGCTGCCGTTCCAGCGCTTGGTGTGGGAAATCGCTCAGGATTTCAAGACCGACCTCCGGTTCCAGAGTTCGGCTGTGATGGCCCTTCAGGAGGCCAGCGAGGCCTACCTGGTCGGTCTCTTCGAGGACACCAACCTGTGCGCCATCCACGCCAAGCGCGTTACCATCATGCCGAAGGACATCCAGCTGGCCCGGCGCATCCGTGGCGAGCGCTTAAGTTCGGCCGCAGCCTCGGTCAGGCAAGCAACACAAAACGGTCCTTCTCAGGACCACCTACATGTTTGCTTCGGCCACGGGAGCACGCCAAACCACGTACTCCAACCGTACCCTCTCGGTCTGTCTGTTTTGTTGTTATTTTTTATTATCAATATTTTTGTTTGTGTGTGTGTGTCTGTGGTGAGCTCCCGGTGTGAGCTGGTGCCTCGTTTGGTATGCATATGGTAAGTAGTGCGCGCGCTCGAGCAAGACGAGAGAGAGAGGGAAAAAAAGAAACAAAACGCGTGTTCGTTGCAAAACGGTTCGCGCATTCATGCGAAGAAGCCGCGCACGAAAACGAAATTAATGCAGCGGATGTTGCGTGCAAGCTTTTGTGTATTGGTATGTCATGCATGCGTTTGTTCACGTTCCTCATGCATACCTGCCTGGCTCATAAGTGCATGCTGGTTGCGGATATGGGCCATTTTTTGTTTCTTTTTAAGGGCCCGATCGCCTATCGCATTCCACTACGCGAATCGTACGCTATTTGCAGTGAGGCTCGTCCCTGTGCGCCCCCGGACACCCTGAAGCTCGCTTTCTATCTAAATTCGTGCGCTGACATGCCAGCTAGCTAGCTAGCTAGCAGCAGCGTCAGTTCAAGAGGCACGGTTGCGCTAATTCAAACAGAGGGAAACGGGCGCAGAGAACGGGATTGCCAAGCAAAACCCTGCCGTCACACGTATTTCGGTGGTCCTGACAAGGACCGTTGGGTTGTGCGACGAGCGCGACTGTAGTCCGGCGGCTGGGAGCTGCTCGCTTACGCCTTCTTCTCGGTCTTCTTTGGGAGAAGCACAGCTTGGATGTTGGGCAAGACGCCGCCCTGCGCGATCGTCACGCCGGAGAGCAGCTTGTTCAGCTCCTCGTCGTTGCGGTTGGCGAGCTGCAGGTGGCGGGGGATGATCCTGGTCTTCTTGTTGTCACGAGCCGCGTTGCCAGCGAGCTCGAGCACTTCGGCAGCCAAGTACTCGAGGACGGCCGCGAGGTAGACGGGAGCGCCCGCTCCGATGCGCACGGCGTAGTTTCCCTTGCGCAGGAGACGGTAGATACGGCCTACGGGGAACTGGAGACCCGCGCGGCTGGAACGCGTCTTGCTCTTTCCCTTCGCCTTGCCGCCTTTGCCGCGTCCGGACATGCTGGTGCTGTTGATGCGTAGACTGAGACGGAGGAGACAGACAATACCGTTGTCAGATGGGAAGAGGACTTGGCACCTTTGAAGGCCCCGCGTCCATGAGCGTACAGATCTCATCAACCCATCATCATCCGATACATTGACCCCGGTACTCCCCCACAACCCGGGCTGACTGGGTGGGGGGACTTGGTTCGGGCCAACGGTCCTTCCCGGACAAGGGGGCTGTTGTGGTGCAGCAACACAGAGTTACCGCACACAACACACAAACAGCCATGTCGGTCTTACAGGACTTAAGCCTGAATGACCCTCGGACTGCCTCGGCGCAAAAAAGGCCAAGGCATACAACCATGCAGAGTACCAAAGCCGTCCGCGGAGCAGCGCGACCAACCAAGGGTGCGCCACCACCGGTTCTAGCTCTGGGTTCCGCTGAACCAGACAAAACCCCGTAGATCGACTGGCGCACACGGCCGAGTCGAGCGACCTTAGGAGCATGCATCATAACTTAATGGAGAGCTTTCCGCCTGACTCATCAAAAATTACCGCAGGACGGGCCCACACTTCGAGAAACCTCTTCTCGCCCAAGCGGTGCCGCTCCCGGGTGAGATGGAACCAGACCTCCTTCCGTGCTTTCGCAAGCACTTCGTGAAGGCCCGGTGCCCTCCCCCCGAAAACTGCATCGCGTCGTGCCAACCACACTTGGTAGGAGCACTCGGCGAGGAGAAGCACGAACTGGTTGACCGCCTGATTAGGCAAAGGGTGCAAAAATCGGACTGTCTGATAAGGAATGCCTGGGAGATTAAAAAGACTAGCGATCCTGCAGAGAAGAGCTGCAGGAAGCAAACACTGCGTAAAGGCATGAACCGTGTCCTCACGAGCGCCACAGAACGGGCACACTCCACTAACCGGGACGGCAGTGAAGGGCCTGTAGCCCAACGGCAGGCACCCTCGCGCCAGGCGATACATAAAGGTGGCTCGCCTAGCGTCGAGGAAGCTAGCCGTGATGAGCTTCCAGTTTGGCCTGTGAATGGACAGGTCATACATTTGGCAATGCGGAGGGAGGCCTGGGGTAAGGATGTCTACTAATTCTTGGAGTGGAGTTGAAACTACGTCGATGTCGGGGCGAACCTTGCGGAGGCTTACCAAAGAGTTGGCAGCCGCCGCATAAATGGTGGACGGGGTACCTGAACGAGGAACGCAGTGCGAAAAAGTGCTCTGCGAAAACAAGCGGAGTCGGGTGCTAAGGAAAAACGAGGTAAAGCTTCGAGTCAGGAGCATATCCGAGTTAAGAGCGACCTGGGTCCATCTGACGTGTAGTGCGGTAGCCACGATGCCCAGGTCGGGAATTCCGAGTCCTCCCTTATCCCTGGGCAACTTGAGCACCCGCCTAGCTACACAACCATTTGTACCCTTCCAAAGGAAGCGAAAGAGGACCCTCTCCAAGATATGCTTGGTTCGGGTCGGAACAGGAGACACACACGCCACATACGTCAGGAACGAAAACAGAAGTGAGCGCAGGATTGTCGCTCGAGCAGTCAATGGGCATGACAACGCGCTGAACTGCTGAATTCTGGTTTCAAGCTTCTCCTTAGCCTGTTGCCAGTTTTCAGGAGACAGACCATCTGGTTCGAATTGGAAGCCTAGGATGCGCAGCCGCGTTTTCACGGGGAGACCATGAACGGGCTGCGGACTGGACGGAGTGGAGTTCAAGTACATGGCTGCACTTTTCGACCTATTCAACCTTGCACCACTCGCCCTGCAGTAACTGTCCATGACCTCCAAGACGCCGCAAGCTGATGCTTCGTCAGGGACGACAATGGACAAGTCATCCGCGTAGGCAAATAGTGCAACCGGAGGGGAACCTGGTGGGAGTAGGAACCTGCCAATTCTGCTGTCACAGGACAACCTCTGCAGAAGCGGTTCAAAGGCGAGTACGTAGAGGGCAGGTGAGAGGGGGTCCCCCTGCCTTACACCACGCCCCACAATGAACGCCTCCGAGACGCGGTCCCGTATGACAACAGCAGAAGTCGGTCGAGAATACAAAGCTTGGACCATCTGCCGAAAACCCACACTAAAACCAGCCTCTTCCAAAACACGGAAAAGGTACCTATGGCTAATGATGTCGAAAGCCTTCTCCTGATCAAAGGAGCAAAGAATACCTGGAAGTTTCCTGGTGTTTGCCCACAGGAGAAGGTCCCTCACTGCTAAACCGTGAAGCTGACAAGAGCGCCCCTGGACACTACATGCCTGGTACGGACCCAAAACAGTGCTGAGTACTGGCGTGAGTCGCGTGCACAGGCACTTTGCTATGAGCTTGTAATCGCAGTTCAGAAGCGTGATTGGACGCCATGCTCGCAGATCGGTGCTCCTCGACTCGTCCTTACAAAGGAGAGTGATTAGCCCCTCTCGTTGAGACGCTGACAAGGTCCCTTCACTGAGTAGCCGGTTCACCAGTGATGTGAACGGCTTCCCTAACAGTGTCCAAAATTTAACATAAAACTCGACTGTAAGACCATCGGATCCTGGACTGCGATTACGCTTCATAGACTTCAAGGCGGAAAATAGCTCGTCCTCATCTATGGCTGAGTCGCACACTTGTGGCGGCTCAGCTGGTAGAGCAAACGGAAAAACAGCTGGAGAGGCAACTGGTTCAGCATACAAGGACATGTAAAACTGCCTCGCCAGTGCGAGAACTCCATCTGGTGAGTCGACTATGCTATTATCGCTTGGATCTATTAGGGAAGAGAGAGTTGTGCTCTTCCTTGAAAGATGTTTACGTAGGACATTTCTGCTGCACCACGCTTCCATTTCCCACAGCTCTGCTCGGGTTGTGGCCCTCAAGCCATCCCAGCGTCGCTGCAGGAGAATCCGAAGTTCCTTTCGGAGTGAGGCCAGTGCCGGAGCAACTCCAGGCCCGCCGGACAGTGGCCTCGAGAGCAGGAGGATCGCGTCGGAGACGATTTTTATCTCCTCACGCTCCTCGCGCGCTCGACGCTTGCCCCAAGACCTGAAGCACTCACGCACCCTGACCTTCACGTCATCCCATTCCGTACCACTAAGATTCGCTATGTTATGAAGCGATCGAAATAGTATGGATGATACCTCTGCGGTTGCCTGCCTATCTTTTAGGAGACGTGAATTTAAGCGCCACGGTCTCTTTGCCTTTGGTACTAAGCTAGAATCGGCAAACCGCAGAATTAGGAAGCAGTGGTCGCTAAGAGCAGAAGGAATTAACCACGAGGAATGCACACTGGGAGCCAGTGACGATGAGATGTAAAAACGATCGATGCGGCTCTGCCCACCCCTCCCTGTCCATGTCATTCCTGGCTGTCCAGAGCGAAGTAGGCGCCAAGCATCGACCAGTCCCAGCCCATCGACGAGCTGTCGCAGTGTAGCAATTGCACGCTTATCTTTACGTAATGGAGTCCCTCTACGCGAGAGGCGGTCAACTAGTTCTAACACACAGTTGAAGTCGCCTACTAGAACTAGTCGAGAGGGACCGACCAAATAGGGTTCTAACGTATCGAAAAACTCTCTCTGTTCTCTAGCCCGGGTTGGAGCATAAACATTAACAATTCGAATGCCACAATCAAGATCCACCGACAAGACGCGGCCCTCGGAATCCCTGGCATGGCGAATAACAAGGCCGTCGAAATTCGGCATCAAAACGATGGCCGTACCTCGGCTGCCCGACGCGCCATAACTCCAGTAAGACCGAGTGCGAAAAATCCGGTCGAAGTGGCTGATCTGGCCTAGCCTATGAACGTAAGTTTCCTGAAGTACGAGAACATCTACCTTTTTGGATTTAGCCAAATTTATAACCTCTAACTGCTTAGAAGCGCGCGACAAACCACGACAATTAAAGGTAGCTATTGTGAGAGAAGGAGCCATTTCAAAGGGGAAGGAATTTAGCTAAAAGCTAGTAAAAACAAAGGAGGACGAAAAGCTAGGAAAATAAATAAAAGAGCAGGCTAGTATTAGGGAATACTAGCCGCTAAAGACAAATAAGCAAAGACTACCTATGAGAGAGTCTCCGAGATTGGAGACCCCTCATCAGTAGACTCATAGTACCTGTCTGACATCTCAGAGCAATCGCACCGAGCCAATTTGCAATGCGGACAAGGAGGGGAACTCTCCGTGTCCGATTGAACGTCAGTATCAGAGTCGGATGTCTCTACGGCACTGCGCTTAAGTTCTGGAGGGCCAGTCTCCGAGCCCTGGGAGCCACCTTCGTCCGAGCTCGACGCACGCTCCGCGGCCGCCGCCCTGGCAGCGGAGCCAGCGCGGTGAGCGCGCCGGCTCTTACGCTTATGGCCCGACCGGCTAACAGTGCCAGTCGTGCCAGTCAGCGGTTCCAACGCGCCAGGGGTAGCGGCCGCTGTAGCGACAGGCGTACCAGCCACGGAGGCAGCAGCGATGCCCGCTTCAACCTCCTCGCCCGCTCCCCCATCGCACGTTGCCGTGGCAGACGGGGAAGCGACCGCGGTGGCGTCCACGGAATCGCCGCCGCACTCGGCAGCTTCGACCACGCTCGAGGAGGCTTGGCTATCTCCTTCATTCAAGGCAGAGACCATATCAGCTACCGGCGAAGCAACCGCTTCCTCAACGGCAGGTACCTGCTGCTCAGGCCTCGCGGTCACTGACGAGTAGGTGCGGACACTACACGCCGAAACCGCATGGTCACCACCGCATCGTACGCACGCCGCGTCGCATGACGCGTGGCCGAACTGCTCGCAGCGCGCGCACTTAGGTGTGTCACACGCGGCGGCGTGGTGTCCTGCCAGGTTACACCTACGACACAACCTAACTACACCCTCGTACTCACACTGAACGACGCGCTCACCTACCCGAAGAAGGTTAGGAACGGGCCGCGCCATCTCTATCCGAATGCGCCGGTTTCCCGTGCCAACGGCAGGGAACCCGGGCACGCATTCTTCGGAGATCCCGTGGACCTTTCCGAAGACCTCTAGCTCGGAAACAAGAGCTTGGTCCGGAAGATCCGCGGGGTAGCCAAACACCCTAACCAACTTCACCCGCACACCTCTATACTCAAATCGAACTTCCACATCACGAACCTGCAATGCGGGATCAGCTGAGAAGCGATCAACCGCGGCCTTTGTCTTAAACGTTATCTCAAACCTTCCTGCACCAAAGTCCTGTACTGCCTTAAGGTCATTCAAAGAAAAGCGCTTTACGAGCGCCTTACAGACATCTACATTGGACGCGCCTTTTGGAACTCGCCCGAAAAACGTGAGCGGCCGAAGCCGCGAAGGGGCCACCATCGCGGTGAAAACCACGTGGCGCCCGTCCCTAGCCGAAGTTTAAGCTAACACTACGCAAGGTAGGAAGCTAGAAACCCTCAGCTAAAGACTGGAAAAAACCAAGGACAAAAAAAGCCACCGGAACACCTCACCAAATCGATGAACAGCGGGTTGGAGTCTAGAAGAATCCGCACCTTACGCCTATCCAACCATTCCGAGAGGGGCCCACGTGGAGGGGATCCGCAGCACCGAAGCTCGAACGCACAAATCACGCCACCACCGCACCGATCACACCACCACCGCAGCAAGCAGCATGGCGAGACGGAGACAAAAAGCACGACTTACGCAGTCGCGATCTGTGAGCGATTTGAGCCGTGCTCGTAGTGCCTTCGCCGCTCCCGCTGCGGCCGGTCCCAAAGGAAAGCGCGAGCGTGCAAGAGGGAAAGGGAGAGAAGCCGCGCGGACCAATGGCGCGCGCGGCAAAGGCAGGTCGCGTCAGTCGCGCCTGAGCTGCGATCGGAGAAGGTCACGCTCCTCCTCGCTCTGACGACTTCGCCTCGAAAGCTGTGAGGGTTTTTAGCTTCCTACCTTGTGTAGTGTTAGCTTAAACTTCGGCTAGGCACGGGCGCCACGTGGTTTTCACCGCGATGGTGGCCCCTTCGCGGCTTCGGCCGCTTACGTTTTTCGGGTGAGTTCCAAAAGGCGCGTCCAATGTAGATGTTTGTAAGGCGCGCGTAAACCGCTTTTCGTTGAATGACCTTAAGGCAGTACAGGACTTTGGTGCAGGAAGGTTCGAGATAACGTTTAAGACAAAGGCCGCGGTTGATCGCTTCTCAGCTGATCCCGCATTGCAGGTTCGTGATGTGGAAGTTCGTTTTGAGTATAGAGGTGGGTGGGTGAAGTTGGTTTGGGTGTTTGGCTATCCCGCGGATCTTCCGGACCAAGCTCTTGTTTCCGAGCTAGAGGTCTTCGGAAAGGTCCACGGGATCTCCGAAGAATGCGTGCCCGGGTTCCCTGCCGTTGGCACGGGAAACCGGCGCATTCGGATAGAGATGGCGCGGCCCGTTCCTAACCTTCTTCGGGTAGGTGAGCGCGTCGTTCAGTGTGAGTACGAGGGTCTAGTTAGGTTGTGTCGTAGGTGTAACCTGGCAGGACACCACGCCGCCGCGTGTGACACACCTAAGTGCGCGCGCTGCGAGCAGTTCGGCCACGCGTCATGCGACGCGGCGTGCGTACGATGCGGTGGTGACCATGCGGTTTCGGCGTGTAGTGTCCGCACCTACTCGTCAGTGACCGCGAGGCCAGAGCTGCAGGTACCTGCCGTTGAGGAAGCGGTTACTTCGCCGGTAGCTGATACGGTCGCTGCCTTGGATGGAGGAGATAGCCAGGCCTCCTCGAGTGTGGTCGAAGCCGCCGAGTGCGGCGGCGATTCCGTGGACGCCACCGCGGTCGCTTCCCCGTCTGTCACGGCAACGTGCGATGGGGGAGCGGGCGAGGAGGTTGAAGCGGGCATCGCTGTTGCCTCCGTGGCTGGTACGCCTGTCGCTACAGCGGCCGCTACCCCTGGCGCGTTGGAACCGCTGACTGGCACGACTGGCACTGTTAGCCGGTCGGGCCATAAGCGTAAGAGCCGGCGCGCTCACCGCGCTGGCTCCGCTGCCAGGGCGGCGGCCGTGGAGCCTGCATCGAGCTCGGACGAAGGTGGCTCCCAGGGCTCGGAGACTGGCGCTCCAGAACTTAAGCGCAGTGCTGTAGAGACATCCGACTCTGATACTGACGTTCCATCGGACACGGAGAGTTCCCCTCCTTGTCTGCATTGCAAATGGGCTCGGTGCGATTGCTCTGAGATGTCAGACAGGTACTATGAGTCTACTGATGAGGGGTCTCCAATTTCGGAGACTCTCTCATAGGTAGTCTTTGCTTATTTGTCTTTAGCGGCTAGTATTCCCTAATACTAGTCGATGGGCTGGGACTGGTCGATGCTTGGCGCGTACTTCGCTCTGGACAGTCAGGAATGACATGGACAGGGAAGGGTGGGCAGAGCCGCATCGACCGTTTTTACATCTCATCTCACTGGCTCCTAGTGTGCATTCCTCGTGGTTAATTCCTTCTGCTCTTAGCGACCACTGCTTCCTAATTCTGCGGTTTGCCGATTCTAGCTTAGTACCAAAGGCAAAGAGACCGTGGCGCTTAAATCCACGTCTCCTAAAAGATAGGCAGGCAACCACAGAGGTATCATCCATACTATTTCGATCGCTTCATAACACAGCGAATCTTAGTGGTACGGAATGGGATGACGTGAAGGTCAGGGTGCGTGAGTGCTTCAGGTCTTGGGGCAAGCGTCGAGCGCACGAGGAGCGTGAGGAGATAAAAATCGTCTCCGACGTGATCCTCCTGCTCACGAGGCCACTGTCCGGCGGGCCTGGAGTTGCTCCGGCACTGGCCTCACTCCGAAAGGAACTTCGGATTCTCCTGCAGCGACGCTGGGATGGCCTGAGGGCCACAACCCGAGCAGAGCTGTGGGAAACGGAAGCGTGGTGCAGCAGAAACGTCCTACGTAAACATCTTTCAAGGAAGAGCACAACTCGCTCTTCCCTAATAGATCCTAGCGATAATAGCATAGTCGACTCACCAGATGGAGTTCTTGCACTGGCGAGGCAGTTTTACATGTCCTTGTATGCTGAACCAGTTGCCTCTCCAGCTGTTTTTCCGTTTGCTCTACCAGCTGAGCCGCCACAAGTGTGCGACTCAGCCATAGATGAGGACGAGTTATTTTCCGCCTTGAAGTCTATGAAGCGTAATCGCAGTCCAGGATCCGATAATCTTACAGTCGAGTTTTATGTTAAATTTTGGACACTGTTAGAGAAGCCGTTCACATCACTGGTGAACCGGCTACTCAGTGAAGGGACCTTGTCAGCGTCTCAACGAGAGGGGCTAATCACTCTCCTTTGTAAGGACGAGTCGAGGAGCACCGATCTGCGAGCATGGCGTCCAATCACGCTTCTGAACTGCGATTACAAGCTCATAGCAAAGTGCCTGTGCACGCGACTCACGCCAGTACTCAGCACTGTTTTGGGTCCGTACCAGGCATGTAGTGTCCAGGGGCGCTCTTGTCAGCTTCACGGTTTAGCAGTGAGGGACCTTCTCCTGTGGGCAAACACCAGGAAACTTCCAGGTATTCTTTGCTCCTTTGATCAGGAGAAGGCTTTCGACATTATTAGCCATAGGTACCTTTTCCGTGTTTTGGAAGAGGCTGGTTTTAGTGTGGGCTTTCGGCAGATGGTCCAAGCTTTGTATTCTCGACCAACTTCTGCTGTTGTCATACGGGACCGCGTCTCGGAGGCGTTCATTGTGGGGCGTGGTGTACGGCAGGGGGACCCCCTCTCACCTGCCCTCTACGTACTCGCTTTTAAACCGCTTCTGCAGAGGTTGTCCTGTGACAGCAGAATTGGTAGGTTCCTACTCCCACCAGGTTCCCCTCCGGTTGCACTATTTGCCTACGCGGATGACTTGTCCATTGTCGTCCCTGACGAAGCATCAGCTTGCGGCGTCTTGGAGGTCATGGACAGTTACTGCAGGGCGAGTGGTACAAGGTTGAATAGGTCGAAAAGTGCAGCCATGTACTTGAACTCCACTCCGTCCAGTCCGCAGCCCGTTCATGGTCTCCCCGTGAAAACGCGGCTGCGCATTCTAGGCTTCCAATTCGAACCAGATGGTCTGTCTACTGAAAACTGGCAACAGGCTAAGGAGAAGCTTGAAACCTGAATTCAGCAGTTCAGCGCGTTGTCATGCCCATTGACTGCTCGAGCGAGAATCCTGCGCTCACTTCTGTTTTCGTTCCTGACGTATGTGGCGTGTGTGTCTCCTATTCCGACCCGAACCAAGCATATCTTGGAGAGGGTCCTCTTTCGCTTCCTTTGGAAGGGTACAATTGGTTGTGTAGCTAGGCGGGTGCTCAAGTTGCCCAGGGATAAGGGAGGACTCGGAATTCCCGACCTGGGCATCGTGGCTACCGCACTACACGTCAGATGGACCCAGGTCGCTCTTAACTCGGATATGCTCCTGACTCGAAGCTTTACCTCGTTTTTCCTTAGCACCCGACTCCGCTTGTTTTCGCAGAGCACTTTTTCGCACTGCGTTCCTCGTTCAGGTACCCCGTCCACCATTTATGCGGCGGCTGCCAACTCTTTGGTAAGCCTCCGCACAGTTCGCCCCGACATCGACGTAGTTTCAACTCCACTCCAAGAATTAGTAGACATCCTTACCCCAGGCCTCCCTCCGCATTGCCAAATGTATGACCTGTCCATTCACAGGCCAAACTGGAAGCTCATCACGGCTAGCTTCCTCGACGCTAGGCGAGCCACCTTTATGTATCGCCTGGCGCGAGGGTGCCTGCCGTTGGGCTACAGGCCCTTCACTGCCGTCCCGGTTAGTGGAGTGTGCCCGTTCTGTGGCGCTCGTGAGGACACGGTTCATGCCTTTACGCAGTGTTTGCTTCCTGGAGCTCTTCTCTGTAGGATCGCTAGTCTTTTTAATCTCCCAGGCATTCCTTATCAGACAGTCCGATTTTTGCACCCTTTGCCTAATCAGGCGGTCAACCAGTTCGTGCTTCTCCTCGCTGAGTGCTCCTACCAAGTGTGGTTGGCACGACGCGATGCAGTTTTCGGGGGGAGGGCACCGGGCCTTCACGAAGTGCTTGCGAAAGCACGGAAGGAGGTCTGGTTCCATCTCACCCGGGAGCGGCACCGCTTGGGCGAGAAGAAGTTTCTCGAAGTGTGGGCCCGTCCTGCGGTGATTTTTGATGAGTCAGGCGGAAAGCTTTTCATTAAGTTATGATGCATGCTCCTAAGATCGCTCGACTCGGCCGTGTGCGCCAGTCGATCTATGGGGTTTTGTCTGGTTCAGCGGAACCCAGAGCTAGAACCGGTGGTGGCGCACCCTTGGTTGGTCGCGCTGCTCCGCGGACGGCTTTGGTACTCTGCATGGTTGTATGCCTTGGCCTTTTTTGCGCCGAGGCAGTCCGAGGATCATTCAGGCTTAAGTCCTGTAAGACCGACATGGCTGTTTGTGTGTTGAGTGCGGTAACTCTGTGTTGCTGCACCACAACAGCCCCCTTGTCCGGGAAGGACCGTTGGCCCGAAGCAAGTCCCCCCACCCAGTCAGCCCGGGTTGTGAGGGAGTACCGGGGTCAATGTATCGTATGATGATGGGTTGATGAGATCTGTACGCTCATGGACGCGGTGCCATCAAAGGTGCCAAGTCCTCTTCCCATCTGACAACGGTATTTTGCGCCCGCCGAGCACGTTGTCGCGCCTTCGCTGCTCTCGGTCTGCTTCACGCACGCGAGAGGAGACCTCAGCAGCGCAACATGGATTTTCGGCCACCCGGCGAGCCGCCGCCGCGCATCCGCCACCGTCGCCACGCGAGCTTGAGCCGGGTGACACTCGGCCCCGCGACACTCGATGAGCTGCGGGCAAGGGAAGATCTCGAGCTTCGCGCCACCCGCATGCTGGGCGAGTGGCTACGTGTACGAGCCGCCACCTTGGAGGTCCCTATGTTTTCTCCCGTGGCTACGACCGCACCGGGAGGCGTTTCAGCATCCGCAGCCCCAGCGGCAGCTACGCAGCCATCGGCGAACGGCCCTCGCGACCAGGAGACCCACGCTGAGGTGCCACTTCCCCCCTCGGACGACGAGGAGATGGACCTGTCCATTTCTCGGAAGCGCGCCCGCGAGAGCGAGGACGATGAACCCGCCGGGCCACGGAAGCAGCCGCCGAGCGTTCCCTCCCGCTCGGAACAGCCAACTGCGGATGGATGGATGGATGTTATGAGCGTCCCCTTTGGAACGGGGCGGTGGCTTGCGCCACCAAGCTCTTACTACTATGCTGCCTAATATCGTACCTAGGTTCACCAATGGAAAAAAAACCCACTATGAACTACCACGTCCAAATTTTCTGATACCCTATTGCGAACTGTGCTTTTGTACGTCTCCGTCTTTTGTCGTTTCCCTACTTTTCTTCCACCAATCCTCCAATCGCCTCTTACTGATGTCTATTGCGGACCTGTTTGCTTTACCACTGGTCCCGCTGAGGCTCGAGCGAGGCTCGAGTGACAGCGCCGCGGGTGGAGGCGGGCGGTATGCTCGCGCCGCGAGAATGTCTCCCTGGATGCGCTTCGCCTCGGTGGCGAGTTCGTCTAGGTCTCTAAATTTGCGCCCTCTGAAATAGGCCGCGAAAGTGGGGTGCGCCTGCCGTGTGACGCGCTCAACTTTCTCTTCATCGGTGGCGAGAGGGTTCGCGAGACGATGCAGTTCGTCCATCGCTCGAACATATTCCAGCAGGGACTCGTCCGGATGCTGGGTACGAAGCTCCAGCTCTCTCCTCAAACGCCACTCGTAATTGGCCGGAAGAAATTCCTCGCGGAAGTTCACGCGGAACTCTTCTACCGTGCGGCATCGGTGTCCGGTCAGTCGGAACCATCGAGCCGCCTGGTCGGTCAGTGAAACCGGGATCACGCGCGCGACTAGTTCGGCGTCTGAAAGCCCGGTTGCCTGCTGGTAATACAGCAGACGGGTACTCACTTGCACTCGTGCGATCGTGGTACCCACTGTAGGTAGGCATGTCTACCTTAATCCGTGGTCGCTCGCTCTGCGACGAGGCCTGCATTGTGCCTTGCAGGGCGCCGGCTAAGCTCTGCTTGATTTGCAACGCATTTTGCAGCATTGCCTCGCTAGACGGTAAACTCTCGCCCAAAGGGCCGGATGCCTCCGCGGTCGGGGTTGAGTTATTCAGTGGCATGTGTGCCTCTGTGTCCGCGTCGCGATGCGGCGAGGCGCTCGACGTGGTACGCCTCGTATTGGGGTTAACCTCTGCCCACGTGGCATTTGCGCCAGCCTGACTGTTCCGCGTGAAACACTCAAACCCAAAGCTGCTGGTTTGTTCAGCAGCTGCCGCCGCGTTAGCGATAGGCTGCTGACTTTGCGTCGCTACATTTGACAACATGAACAAATCTGAGAGGTCAGACAAGCCAGCCGCCATTGTTCGCTGAAACGTGGGTAGTCCTAGCACCAACACACACCAGAAGACTCGCCGTGTTGCCGAATTCGATCCACGTTGGTAGCGCCAAATGTGGGGGTTCCACTCTGCGTGCGGCTAGGGCTGAAGGCGAGCTCCGGATCTAGCCCCACGCAGTCGCTTCGTGGTACTCCCAACCCGTAGCGCGGGAATCACGGCTACGCCGGGTTCGGACGAATAAGGCAACCAGCGGTGTCAACGGTAACAACGTTTATTGCTATTAGCAATAGCGAACACTCGCAGAGGGACGCCCTCTCCGTAATAGTAATAAATAGTCTGGCCTCGTTGCCCGGGATAGTCAGGCAACGTGGTCACTCACGGGTAGCAGCAGGTACTCCAGTCCGGCAGGTTATGGGTCCGGTGACGACCAGGACAGCGCCATCTCCCGACACCCGGGGGAAACACCTGCCACCCTCTCCCTGCCGGACGCGCAAATCGGAGCACCCTCCGTGCCAGCGGAAAGCGAGCAGACCGCGCCACAAGCAGAAAGCTCGAGCGCCATCTCTCGGCATCCCGCCGAACTGGCCGCCGCCTCCTTCGAGCCCCCTCCGAGCGAGGGCGCGCCCGACTCCCCCTCAATGCGCCGACTGCTCCGAATGGCGACGCGCGCCCGGCTGCATCGTCTGCTAGCGTGCCAGCTGCAGACGAAAGTTCTACCAACGCTATGGAGCTGACGCACGAAGCACCTGCCAGCGCGTCGCAACAGAAGCCAGAGCACCCGGCGGCGCGATTCCTGAGAGGCCCACCACGCCAGCCTGCTTCGCGGCCGAAGCGCAAGGGCAAAAAACACAAGCGAAGGAAAGAGCCAGCTGCCGGTTCGACTCCATCCCGCGACACCTCGGACGAATCGCGGCACTCACCCGCTCCCCCGGCCAGCCACAGCGTGCCTGCTCCGGCTGTACGAAGAGAGATGCCACCCGCCCACGAGACAGCCACAGATGGCTTCATCCTTGTGCAGTCGAGAGGCGACAGGCGGCGCACGAAAGCACTCGAGACGGCTGCACTCCCGGTGGACCCTGCGGTAATCGGCACCGTGCTGTTCCGACCTTCGGCGCCCGGCGGAGCCTTCCAGGGAACACCGCGCCTCACACTTGCTGCGGCCCTCTCTTCACGGCCAGGTGGGGCAGTGGTTCGCGTCAATCACAGGCGCAACATCGTGGCCGCTGACACCACCACCCAGCAGTGCTTAGAGGGGCTGCTCAAGCTCACCGAGCTGCACGCAATCCCCGTGACTGCCCGACTACCGGCCGAGCAGGGAAAGAGCACTGGCTTCCTGCACGGGGTGAACGGACTGCCTGCGGACACGGAGCTGCTGGGGGCGATCGAGTCGGACGTTCCTGTGCTGTCGGCCACGTTGGACGGGAGCACCGTTACAATCCGGTTCGCGGGACCGGTCCCCCCTGAGCATGTGCGCCTCTGCAAGCTCGGCTTCAGAGTGAGGCCAGCGAGGCCCCGCCCAGTACAGTGCAGGCAGTGCGGCCGCTTCGGACACGTCCCGGAATCCTGCCGGTGGCCGAGCGACTGCATCTCCTGCGGCAAAAAACATGCAGCGAGCGACTCCTGCGAGACCATCCGCTGCAGGAACTGCGGGGGCCCCCACAGGGCGGACACTCCTGCCTGCCCCAAATGGCTGGAAGAAAGGAGGGTGGCCACAATCCTGGCTTCCTCCACCACGGCACTGACGAGGCGAGCTGTGAGGGCAGCCGTACGGGAGGAGAAGCAGCAGGAGTTGCCAACACTGGTACAGTCATATGCCAGTGCACTGAAGGGCCCCAGCCCCACAGCAACACCTCCAGTACCAGCCCCCCGTACGACCCGCCGCCGGGAGACGCGGGACCCTACAACCACACCTGGCCAGCCTACCGTGGATCAGCTGGTAGCGAACCTGCTACTTACCATGCAAGCAATGAGCACCATGCTACCAGCTGACCACCCGCTCCGATCCATCTGCCTGCAGGCAGTGGCTTCCCAGCAGCCGCCACACCATCATGGCCAGTCGCACTCCTAAGGGTCGGCCACGCATCCTGCAGTGGAATTGTAACCACCTGCTGCGCCGACACGCCGAGCTGGTCGCCCAGCTACCTCTGCACGCCTATGAGGTCCTCGCCTTTCAGGAAACATACGTGCGTGCAGAGGAGGTTCCACTGCCAGGCTACATCGGCTACAGCAGTGCGAGCGAGTGCGCATTGACAGACTGTACTTCGGCGCCTTGCTGCGAGAGGAGCCACCCGCACGAGCGTCCCCGTGTCGCCTTGTACATTCGCGCCGCTCTCCCACACGTACTGATCGACACGATCCAGCTGTGTAGTTCTGTGGTGGAGTGCGTGGCCGCTACTGTGCGCGTACAGGGCACCGACACCTCCGTCGCGTCCGTGTACATCCGCCCCGATCGCGCCGACCGGCGCCAACAGTACGACCCCGATTTTCTCGCGCGCCTAACCACATCGCTCTCGTCGGACTGTGTTGTGTGCGGTGATTTTAACGCTCACCACCGCGGCTGGGGGAGTGCTTCGTCTGACCAGCGGGGAAGGGCTCTTTTCGGTGCCGCGTCATCACTGGGCCTCTCCATTCTAAACAGTGGAAAGCTCACGTTCGTGCGCCGCAGTGGGGTAACGTCAGCGATCGATCTGACACTTGTCTCGGAGCGCTGCTCATACGTGTGGCAGCGCGCTCCGGACACTGCCGGCTCGGATCATTACCCCATCACTCTGGCTCCCACCTCTCCCAGCCGCGGTGTCACTCGTGTGTGCGTAGTGGTGCGCTGGTCAAAGTACCGTGATCTGTGCCGCGAGTGGTCGCGCGACACCGATTTCTTCGGACACGTTGCAGAGTGTGCGAGGCGGTCATCGACGAGAGCTGTGGTCCCTGCCGGTTCTCCCTGCCCGGACATTAAGTTACTAAACCTACGCGCCGCCCGCCGCCGCGCTCAGCGCCGTGCCGTACGCTCGGGTATCGCGTCCGACTGGACTGTGTACAACAGACTGGACGCAGTGTGCCGACGACACGCGAAGCGGCTGCGCCGCCGCAGCTGGGCATGGCTCTGCTCGTCGCTTGCTGACCCGCGCAACCAGGACCGAGGGTGGCGCGTCATGCGCGCGCTCGTGAACCCGAAGTCTCCGCGCTGGCCAGTCCTCGCCATCGCTGTTGCGCGTGGCATCACCGAGATGGCGCTCGCGGAACTTCTCGCCGACTCGTTCGCTGCCATCGCCGTCTCCACCTCACCCGGCGTCCCTGCGGTTGCATTGCGGGCGCTCTACACGGCTGTGTTCGTGAGAGGGGAAGATCGCGCGCATACCGCGCGGGCGATTGACAGCCTGTGCAGCGACGACTTCACCTTTCACGAGCAGCAGCGCGTCCTGTGCCGCAGGTGGCGCCGCAGCGCACCCGGAGCAGATGGTGTCACACACCAAATGCTCCGAAACCTGGACGACGACCACCGCCGGCATCTCCTGGACGCGTACAACACCGTCTTCCGAGAGGGCTGCCTGCCGGACCCTTGGCGCTGTGCTGTCGTCGTACCAGTACTGAAGCGCGGCAAGCCTGCACGCGACCTCACCTCCTACCGGCCTGTCTCGCTGGCGTCGGTGCCGGGAAAAACCATGGAGACGATGGCGCTGTCGAGGCTGCAGTGGATCGCGCGAGCGCGCGGTGCCCTTCCGTCCGAGCAGTGCGGCTTCCGTGTGCACCGGTCTACTGGCGACTGCATCGCTGTTGTTGTGGGCACACTGGAGCAGGCCAGGCGCGCGGGAGAAGCTGCCTTCCTCCTCGTCCTTGATGTGCCGCAGCGCCTTTGACTCACTCCCGCACGAGTCGATCATCTCCTCTGTAGAAGCCCTCGGCGTGGTCGGCAACCTACTTGCCTACGTCAAGGCCTTCCTCGCTAACAGGAAGTTCGCCGTTCGCGTTGGCCGCGCAACCAGCTCGCCACGACCAGTGACCACGGGCGTGCCTCAGGGTAGTGTGTTGAGCCCCTTCCTGTTTAACCTCACCCTCGCTCCCATCATCGAGTGCTTGCCGAAAGCTGGTCGCTTCCCCGTGCGTGCGGTTGTATACGCGGACGACGTCGGCCTCTACGTGCGGGGGCCGAGGACTGCCATTGCTGAGATGCGCCGCGAGCTGCAGGAGGCCGTCGACTCTGTCGCCGGCTTTCTACGTGCCATTGGATTGCAGCTATCGTCAACCAAGAGCGAGGCGTTCATGGTGCACCCTCACGCTGCCACACGCCGCTACACCGGCCGCGTACTCGTCGACGGTGTTCCACTGTGTTGGCAGCTGACCGTGCGATACCTTGGCCTTACAATAGACCATCGCCTCACTTGGCGTACGGCTGCGCGGCGTCTACGAGCCGAAACACTCCGTATTGAGTGCGCGATCCGCCACCTGCTCGCGCGCGGAGACGGCAGCCCCCCATCGTTCGCGGTCAGTATGTACGGTGCGCTGGCGCTCTCGCGTGTGCTTTACGCGCTGCCGCTGTGTAGTGTGCGCGATTCGCAGTGGCGCAACATCGACGGCGACCACCGCAGAGTGCTACGGATGTGCCATGGCCTCCCACGAGCATCACGAGTGGCGGAGACGCTTGCAGAAACCGGCGCTTGGCCTCCCTCACTGACGGCCGACCTCCGCGCGCTCGGCCACATCGAGCGCCTCTCCAGTGCCCCCGACGCGAGCCCTATCCTGTCGCTGCTGCGGCAGCTCCCCGCATCCAGAGTGGGCAAAATGCTGCAGCTCTTCGAGGAAATTATGGCTGACCCGCCGGCTCCACCACCAGACTGGCTGCCTCCGAGCCTCGCCGCGCCCCTGGACGTGTGTCTCGAACTGCCAGGCGTCCGCTCCAAGCACCGCACGCCTCTCTGCGCCATCATACAGGAGGCTGCAGCGAGGATACAAGACGACCTGGCAGGGAGAGCGCACCTATACACGGACGGCTCCGCGGCTGCTGCCTGCTTCGGCCCGAGCCTCGCCATCGAAAGCCTGTGCCGCCTGCCCTGCCGAGCCAACTCCACCATCGCTGAGCTCGTGGGAATAGACCTGGCTGCGGACGCGCTCGAGCAATCGCCGCATATCGCCCGCGCGGCCATCCTCACCGACTCGAGGCCCGCCTTGCAGCAGCTGCTCCTGGAGGAGCGCGCCCCACTGCTAGCCCAGCGTGTTGCGTGCAGACTCCACGCCTTGCAGCAGCGAGGACTGGACCTACGTCTACAGGGGGTGCCCTCGCACGTTGGCGTCGCCGGGAACGAGGCCGTTGACAAGCTCGCGCGACGCGCACACGATCACAACACGCCGATCGCGCAGCGCGTCAGCTCATTCGACACCGCGCCGCTCAGAATTCGCCGGGAGCTCGCGCTGCGCCATCCCGACAGCCGGGTGGCACGGGGACGCCCGCCACGCCATCTCCCGGAGGCTGGCTTCACTAGGCGCGAGCGCGCCTTCCTCCTCGCCTTGCGGACCGGTTCCGTGTGGCCCGCCGAGAGGAGGCATCGCTTGCAATGAGCGCCCTCTCCCCTTTGTCAGGACTGCGGCGCGACTGAAACGTTGGAACACTTGATCTGTGAGTGCCCCGCTCTCTCGCCCGCGCGATCGACACTTGCGCAAGTGTACCGTGCGCGGAACTTACCGTGTGCGACACTGCACGACCTGCTGCATCTCTCGGGCTGTATTTCGCAACACAGGCGCCTTTTACGCCCGCTCTTGGTCTTCGCCGAGGACGCGGCACTTCAAAGCCGCCTGTAAACATGCCCCACGCACGGCCTTACCGCGTCGGCTGCCGCCGCCGCGTTTTTCTTTCTTTCTCATCCATCTTTTAATTCCCCCTTTTCCCCTGTGCAGCGCGGTTGAGGTGTCCTCTGCGGAGAGACAGTTACTGCGCTGCACTTAATCCCATATTTCCGATCTCCTACTTTAGAATCTCTCTTTGCAGGTCGCGTGAACACCACCTCCCCCGTATAAAAAAACCCGGAGTTGCGAGGGAATTTTCGTATTCCCATCGCGTTAGTTGTGCCGTTCGCACCGTGCACGACATGCCTCCTCAGCCGAGCGGTAAGGCCGTGAAGAAGGCCGGCAAGGCGCAGAAGAACGTGCGCGCCACCGACAAGAAAAAGAAGAAGCGCCACAGGAAGGAGAGCTTCTCTATCTATATCTACGAGGTGCTGAAGCAGGTGCACCCGGACACTGGAGTCTCCAGCAAGGCCATGTCTATCATGAACAGCTTCGTGAACGACATCTTCGAGCGTATCGCCGCGGAGTCGTCCCGTCTGGCTCACTACAACAAGCGCTCGACCATCACGATCCGGGAGATCCAGACTGCCGTGCGTCTGCTGTTGCCCGGCGAGCTGGCCAAACACCTCCCTGGCTCGTCACCTCTCCTTGGTTTTCGTTGGTCCAACAGACAACTTTACTATCACCGAACGCAGTCGATTTGGTTTTGACGAAGTTTTACATTCTCTTCGACAAGCTTCGTCATCTCCATTCTCGCTGGATAAAGCCGCGCCCCTCTCCGACTAATTCATGGTGGACTCCCGACCTCACTATTGAACGCAAACGGATCCGTGCCTTCCGTCGGCGCTTCCAGCGCACCACTGACCCGCTCCTTCAACAGTCGTTTAAGGCTCAGTACTATGATGCCCACGCCGAATACAAAATGCACATCGACCAGGCTGAATCTGCAGCCTCCAAATCTATCTGTTCCGACCTTTCCAAACGCAGTCTCTTTGGCCTTCCTTTCCGCATCTGCTTCGACAAACTTTCCCGTACCAACCAACTCCCCTCCCTTCTTTTACCCGATGGTCGTCCCACATGCAGCGTGCTTGAGTCGGCTCGCTTTCTCCTTAATGCTCATGGGACCCACGACTCTCCCTCCACAGATAATGACGACCACGTGCGCCTGCATCAAATAACTGCCACGCCTTATTCATCCAAAACTATTGATCTCCCTTTCACTATTCCAGAAATAGAACATGCTATCAATTCAGGCAACACCAACGCCGCCCCAGGTCTAGACGGACTGACTCTTCCCATGCTCAAGACGATTTTTTACTATCACCCGTCCTTTTTCCTCTTCATTTTTAATCATTGTCTCAATCTCTCCTACTTCCCCACTCATTGGCGCAAAGGACGTGTTATCTCTATTGCTAAACCCAACCGCTCACTCGACTCTCCTTCATCCTACCGCCCTATTGTTATGAATTCTTTGTTTAGTAAAATTCTCGAAGTCTCCTAAATTCCCGGCTCTACTTTTTCCTTCACTCCAATCATTTACTTCATCCGCGTCAATTCGGTTTTACACATGGGAAGAGTGCGACCACCGCTTTGTACCGTCTCAGACAAACTCTAAACACCTACAAAGACCGGAAACAACACGCAATTCTCATCTGCTTAGACATTAAAGGCGCTTTTGATAGCGTTTGGCACCCTGTCGTCCTTCATTTTTTACGCTCGCACAACTGCCCTTCCAATCTGTACCACCTTCTACAATCTTTCTTAGAAAACCGACAGATCATTTTCCGTTCGCAGACTGGTCAGGTGTCTGCTACGCCTACTTTGGGCAGCCCTCAATGGTCACCACTCAGTCCACTGCTGTGGAACATTGTCATTTATGGATTGCTTGACCTCCCCTTTCCACCGGACGTGGTTGCGCAGGCCTATGCAGATGACACTGTCATAGTGCTCTCAGCAGACAATCGTCGCGCTTTAGAATCCAAGGTAGCTCTTACTCTTAATCTTATCTCGACCTGGGCACAGCGTACGAAACTCACCATTAGTACCGACAAATCTTCCTGTTTATACTTCCCCAATAGCCACTCTGCTTCCTCTTGCCGCACCCGTCTTCCCATAGCTCGTTTTATAGGATTTCCCCTCAAATTTCAGTCGAATATTAAAATTCTTGTGGTCATCTTTGACACCCACCTAAACTTTAACGCTCATTTAACGAATCTCCGTACAAAAGCAGACCTTCTCTCTTCCCGTCTTCTCCTGTTCGTTCGCACGCATTATTCGATGGCCCCTTCCGCTCTCCGTCTCCTCTATAATCAGGTTTTACTTCCGTCCATCCCATATGCTTCTCCCGTCTGGTGGCCAACGTTCCCTACTTCACAGTCTAAAATCAAAATATCCTCAATCCAACGCACCCTTCTGCTTCCAATCACCGGTGCCTTCCGCACGACGCGTACCTCGTCGCTTCAGGTTCTGGCTAACACACCACCGCTCCATATTGAATTAGACCGTCTAAACGCCTACTTCTCTTTATTTGCACTCAAAACGCTCACATTTTATGGTCCTGACTCCTACAATCCGGTGCTTAACTACCCCATGAACCCTTGGGACTTTCATCCAAGCATGAAATCTCGTTTTACCCATTACCGCGTTCGACTTCAAGATGTACCCTTTGTAACCACTATGCCGGCCTATCATCTGTATACCGACGGCTCCTACACTTCCCAGTCTGCAGGCGCCGCTTTCGTACTTTATAGTCCAACAGGCCGCATCACCAAAGTTGGAAAATTTAAACTTTTTGGTGCCACTTCATCTTATGCAACCGAAACAGCTGCTATACTGGAGGCATTAGCCTATATACAGACTTTGCCCCATTTCATTCCTCTACACATCTACACCGACTGCTTGTCCATGCTCACTACATTGAATACTTTCACGACAACAAATCCCTCTGTCAGGCAAATCAAGCAGCTCCTTCAGTTCATCTCTAACCGGCGACGGGTATCACTTTTCCATGTACCGGCACACCAGGGCATCGAGGGAACCGAGATGGCGGACTTCCTCGCCAACTCCGCCGCTTCCCATGGTGTTTCTCGAACCCTCCTTGTCGCTCCCTCCTCTATCAAATCAAGGATGCGTACCTATTCCTTCGCCCAGTGGAATGCTCACTGGACGCGAGAGAATAGCGACACTGCACTCTTTCAATGGATAAAAAACGTCAATCGCATTCCCTCTTTCTTTCCACCGAAACGACCCATTCTCCACCTCCCCTCCGCTCATGGCCGCTTCCCTTTCTATAATTTCCGCTTTCACCTTTTATCCCACAGAAACTGTGCCTGTGGTAATCCTTGCACAGACTTGCTTCACTACTTCAATAACTGTCCCCTTACATCTCACATTGCTAATCCCCTTAAAGAGAATCTCCCCTCTACCATTACACCTGATCGTTACCTCTCCTTTCTCACAGATCAAAGAAAGCGCGCACTTCTTATTCGTCTATATCGAATCATTTCATCGTTCACTTTCCCGGACTCCTCCTAATTCTTTCTACAATCATACCTTTTCCTTAATTGGTTTCCTTTCCCTCCACTCTTTCCCTGTCTCCACTTTATATCCCTCCCACCTTGCCCTTCGCCTTTCGTCTTATAGTGTCCTTGGTTATGCCAACCAAGGTGGAGCTTGTCTCCGGGGACACTATGGACGGAATGGCTGCTTTCTTCTTTTGGCAGTTTAGCTTCTCTTCCCATCCTTCTCTGTGCCCTAGATACACCTTCTGAACCTGCCTGACATCATTTTCAGCTTTCTTGCAGATTTTCTGTTGACCTGCAGTCCAGTGGATTCTGCAACCCCACTGCTGCCTGATGTCAAGTCACCCCTACCGGAACCATCCGGTTATGCCAATACTCCTCCAGGCCGGTGCAGTCTGGTCTACCGGAAACTCTGCACCGCTTTTCGGAATCCTGATGGACCTGCTGGCCTCCTTGGACCATGCTCTCTTAAGACATCCTAGTTCCTTTTCCCCCTTTTCCTCCTACTCAATAAAAAATTGGACGCAACGAGGCCTCACCCGTCCCAAGCCGATGCAGACAAGTCCTCCGCCGTCCTATCCCCTCCTGGTATGCATAAACATTCTCTGTTGGTTTACCTCGGTTTTTTTTCTTAATAATTCGCTTTACTTCAAATTACATTTTGGGTTTCTACCCCTCTTCATTTAATTTTGATTGGCTTAAAGCTGCTATACCTTGGTGGTGCGGCTTTCCCTCATTTTTATTTAGATTATTTTTGTTTTACGAGGGCCTCAAAAATACGCCGTGTCCGAGGGCACCAAAGCCGTCACCAAGTACACCAGCTCCAAGTAGGCGACCGAGCGCTCGTCCGCCCAGCCAACACCCAACGGCTCTTCTCAGAGCCACCCAAAGTGTCTGCATTGGCATTGGGATGTAGTGAGAATCTCGACAATTCCGTCCGTTCCCTCTGTTCGACGCTTCCTCGTTTAGAAAAAAAAAACCCCGACGCGCGCGCTGTCGGACAACGCGTTCTCATTGCGACAGCGCGTGTGTGCTAAAAGTTTTGTAGCAGAAACGCACAGAACGCCATGCGCTCAGCACAACAACACAAACAAAGCAAGTATAGGGCGCGTGAGCCGACTCCGCGCGAGGGGCCACGTTCGCCTGCACTAATTACCACGGCGCGTGTTTCGCACACCTAGGCTGATGAGGCGGTCGTTGTTGCACATTCACTTAATTCTGATGTAGCGTAAGCTTTAAAAGCAGGCAGCCCTCATCCCCCCCCCCTTGTTTTTTTCACATTTTATTTCTTCTTTTTTCGGTCGACGCGCATTTGCGGGTCCCGAGGTGTGCCTCTATGGCTGCTAGAACTAATGTCGGTCGCTGCGTGTGCTAGAATGCCCACTCGGCGGCCGCCCACACGTATAGAGCAGTGCTCCGGACTGAAATTTAGAGCCGCGTGCTGTCGGTGCCGCATCGCTGTAGCAGTGGCTGGCGAGCGGAAATGGGTTAGCACGTTCACGAAGCAGCAGCGCGTAAGGGAAATTTTACGCTGTTATTACAAATGTAGTAGTAATTTAAAGTGGGAAAAGAAGAGACGCGCGCGGCTCACCGCGTACTCCACAGCGGTTTCGCGCGCGTCCTGCGTAGCTGCCTTCGTACGGGCTGGGGGCGATGGGAGAGGGAGGAGGTCGGAGCGCCGCCAGCAGTGCCCTCGCTCTCTTCCGTCCCCTAGAATGCTGAATTGGGCTCGCGCGCGCGTCTTAGGCTGATTTCGCTGACGTTATCTGCGAGGCTACGTAAGCTATCGCGACAAAATTTGACGGTCGTGTAGGCACCAGTCAGCGGTGCCTGCGTGCGAAATTTGAAACGCCTGAGGCGAACGGAGCATGAGCGCGCCCTGTTTTGCTACTAGTGATCAAGTGAACGATGTTGGCGCGGCCGAGTTTGAAGTTGTGCGCGCGGTGTGCTTTGCGGCAATGACCAGGGTGCACTTGCAAGCGTAGCCGAGCTAACGGTGAATAGCACGAGTAATCACAATTATGGGAACACAATAAAGTGGTTCCTGGGGCGCGACACGAGCAGCGAGTGCGTGCAACATACCACAATAAGATTGTTGACACGTTTGTTTTTCTCTTGGCGAGTTGAGTAAAAGAAGAAGGGAGGCGGGTTGAACATTCGCCTACGTTGCAGTGTGAAACGCCAAAAAGAGACAACATAAGAAAAACAAAAGTAAACTCTGCGATTCTGTTACGAAACCACTTGTCTTGAACTCAGTGCGTGGCCTAAGCAGGGCTCAGTGCAGCAACCAGCGACTCACTCGCGAAGAGAGGCCGCGCTGCCCGTGAGCCAATCGGCGCGCGTTCATCCTCCTCGCCCTTTTTTTTGCGGCGCGGCTTCCTCGCTCAGTCGCAGCGCAAGGTGCAGTCCTGCGAGCTCCGCCGTGGTGGAGGAGGCGCGGTAGGAGAGCCGGCACTGCCTAGAGATGCCAAGGTCCGGAGCAACACAGGCGGCAGCCGCCGAGCCGTCGACGAGGACGGAGCCATCAGCATACAGATGCGTCCTCCCTCCCAGGTCGTCCTCGATCCTGGCAGCAGCCTCCTGCTGTACGGCGCAGAGAGGCGTGCGATGTTTGGAGCGGACGCCCGGGAGGTCGAGACGCACGTGAAGTGGTGCGCGCTGATGAGGCGGTGGCCAGGACGGCGGTACGGGCGGTGTGTCAACCACGAGGCTGTCAAACAGCTCGCACACTGTTCCCACACGAGACTGGCGTAGGGAACGGAGTAGGAACAGGATGGGGCCGGCGTCTGGGGCACGGGAGAGGCGCTCGAGGTGGCCGAGAGCACGCAGGTCAGCCGTCAGGGAGACAGGCCACGCACCAGTCTCGGCGAGCGTCTCCGCGACCCGCGACGAGCGAGGGAGACCGTGGCACATTCGCAGCACTCGACGATGGTCACCGTCAATGAGTTTCCACAGCCGGGCACTGACACGGCACAGGGGCAGCCTCGAGGAGTCGCCGCACATCACCAGCGCGGCGATTCTCTGCGACTCGAGGGCCGCGCTGCAGCAGCTGCTACTAGACGAGCGCGGGCCGCCCCTTGCACAGCGCCTCGCCTGCCGTCTGCACGCACTTCAGTCGAGCTGCGACCTACGCCTGCAGTGGATACCATCGCACGTCGGCGTCGCGGGGAACGAGACGGCGGACCAGCTGGCCAGACGCGCGCACAACCCATCCACCGTGCTCACAGCTCGGGTGAGCTCACTCGACACAGCGCGCCTCCTCTTCAGACGGGAGCTGGTGCTTCGCCATCCCGACGACCGAGTTGCAGAGGGGCGACCGCCGCGCCATCTCCCGCAGACTGGATTCACTAGGCGCGAGCGCGCCTTCCTTCTCGCCCTCAGGACCGGTTCTGTGTGGCCCGCCGAGCGGCGGCATCGGCTGCGCGGAGCCCCCTCTCCCCTATGCGGCGACTGCGGCGCGATCGAGACACTGCAGCATTTGATATGTGAGTGCCCCAACTTTTCGATTGCGCGCGCTTCTCTCGCCCGTGTTTACCGTGGGCACGGACTGACGTGTGACACTGTGAACGCTGTCCTGCACCCCTCGGGCTGCCCCTCGCGACACAGGACGCTACTACGCGCTCTCCTGACTTTCGCCGAGGCCGTCGGCCTCGCCGACCGCCTCTAACACTTCCGTACCTCCTTGGCGCGTTGCTGCTGCTTCGGTGCTCTTTCCTCTTCCTCTTTCTTTCCCTACTCCCCTTGCGCAGCGCGGTTGAGGTGTCCTCTGCTGAGAGACAGTTACTGCGCTGCGCTTAAACCCCATTCTTCCTTCCCCAACCAAGAATCACCTTCCTCAGTCGCAGCGCAAGGTGCAGTCCTGCGAGCTCCGCCGTGGTGGAGGAGGCGCGGTAGGAGAGCCGGCACTGCCTAGAGATGCCAAGGTCCGGAGCAACACAGGCGGCAGCCGCCGAGCCGTCGACGAGGACGGAGCCATCAGCATACAGATGCGTCCTCCCTCCCAGGTCGTCCTCGATCCTGGCAGCAGCCTCCTGCTGTACGGCGCAGAGAGGCGTGCGATGTTTGGAGCGGACGCCCGGGAGGTCGAGACGCACGTGAAGTGGTGCGCGCTGATGAGGCGGTGGCCAGGACGGCGGTACGGGCGGTGTGTCAACCACGAGGCTGTCAAACAGCTCGCACACTGTTCCCACACGAGACTGGCGTAGGGAACGGAGTAGGAACAGGATGGGGCCGGCGTCTGGGGCACGGGAGAGGCGCTCGAGGTGGCCGAGAGCACGCAGGTCAGCCGTCAGGGAGACAGGCCACGCACCAGTCTCGGCGAGCGTCTCCGCGACCCGCGACGAGCGAGGGAGACCGTGGCACATTCGCAGCACTCGACGATGGTCACCGTCAATGAGTTTCCACAGCCGGGCACTGACACGGCACAGGGGCAGCCTCGAGGAGTCGCCGCACATCACCAGCGCGGCGATTCTCTGCGACTCGAGGGCCGCGCTGCAGCAGCTGCTACTAGACGAGCGCGGGCCGCCCCTTGCACAGCGCCTCGCCTGCCGTCTGCACGCACTTGTGTGTGTGTGAAGTGATTTTAGAGAAGGAAACGGAAGAGATGAGTGCAGCGCCGTAACTGTCTCTCACATGAGGACACCTCAACAGCACTGCACGGGGAAGGGGAATGGGGTGAAAAAGGTGAAGGAGAGAAAGACAGGACGAACGTGGCAAGGGCAAAAAAAAAAAAAAAGGAAAATGCGAGTGCGAGGCTCAGAGCCGCGCTCTCAAGCGCGTCGCATTGCAGAATTCCAGCAGTGCCGAAAGAGCGTGCTTCACGATGGACGAGTGGGCTGCAGGGAATAGCAGCGCGGACGCCGTATCGCAAGTCAGTCCCAGTCGTCGGTAGACTGTACACAAGTCCGTGCGCTCCACACCAAAGACAGGGCAGTGTAGTAGCAAGTGGTCGAGCGTCTCCAAATCGCCGCAGTTGCCGCACGCGGGGCGGCCCGTCCCCTGCAGCCTGTGCGTTCTAGCAGCCGTCTTGTAGCAGCCGACGCGGAGGCGAAGCAGGAAGGAGCGGTCCGCCCGGGAGAAGCCCGCGCGGGGGAGGAGTCGAAGTGACGTAGTACCTGCGGCGACGCGCTCGTCCGGGTGCTGCGCGCGGAGCGCGCGCAGAACAGTTGTTTTCGCCACGTCGAAGTCGCTGACCGAGGTGGAGAGGGGGAAGCGACAGGAATGAGCCTGCCTTGCGAGAGTGTCGGCGGCTTCATTCCCTTGCAGGCCAATGTGCGCCGGAACCCATTGCAACGCCAAATCGCAGCCCTGGCTGACGAGATGACGGAGCTTTGAGCCGATGCGCTGCACCAACGGGGGTCCAAGGTAATCCCTCGCCAGCATACACAGTGCCGCGCGCGAGTCCGAAAGGATCGCGGCAGAAACAACACTGCACTGCTGAAGCAGGAGATCAGCTGCTAGGTCGATCGCAGCAAGCTCGGCCACCGTCGACGACGACACTACACGAAGGCGGCACTGCCGTGTAGCACAAATATCCGGCGCCGTGCACGCTGCAGCACCGGAACCATCACTCGCCACTGAGCCATCGGTGTAAACAAACAGCCGGCCCCCCAAGCGCTCGTGCAGAAGTGCGGCCGTTTCCTGCTGCATTGCACAAACAGCTGTTCGACGCTTGCACTTGACGCCCGGCACCGTGGTGTTGACATCGAGTAGGGCGGAGGCGTGAGGCGAGACCGGCAGGGGTAGGAGTTGCGGCGTCGACGCGACGAGTGCGCTGAACTCGGTGGCACGCCGGCCCATACCCGAGCCTTCGAGGGTATGGAGGCGACACACGAGGCGTTGTCCCTGCAGCGAACGTTGAAGGCGCTCGATGTGGTTCATCGCTTGCTTCCGTGCGCGTAGTGAGGGCGGCCAGTCTCCCGCTTCGGCGAGGGTCGCTCCCACTTGCGAGCTGCGAGGAAGCCCGTAAAGCTGGCGGATTACGGTGCGGTGCTCCATATCGATCGCCCTCCAGTTGGCGGCTCTGACGTTGGTGATGGGCAGTGCATAGAGCGCACGCGACGTTGCGACCGAGTTGTAGACTCGGAGCGCAAGTTGCGGTGTGCATCCACGACCACGGGCGAGCAGGGAGCGCGCGGCGCCGGCCACCTTCTTCGAGTCCTTGCATAGCTGGGAGACGGCGGCGTCGAAGTTGAGCCGGCAGTCGATGTTGAGGCCGAGATAACGCACTTTTCTCTGCCACGGGAGGGGGTTTCCACGCAGCACGAGTGGCGGTACTTCGAAGCGCGCATGAGAGCGCGGATGCACCAACAGCGCCTCAGTTTTTGATGCCGAGAGCTGTAGCCCTATGCTGGCGAGGTGTTCATCCACGGCGTTGATCGCCGACTGCAGTGATTCTCGTACTGGATAGCCGGGGTCCGTGGGCCCGCACGCAAACAGCGCAATGTCGTCGGCGTAAATCGCCACACGGACTTCGTGTGCTGTGATCTTCGGAATGTAATCAGGGAGCCTTGCCAGTGCCAGGTTGAAGAGGAACGGGCTGATAACGCTACCCTGTGGAACGCCGGAAGTCACGCTTCGGGTGGAGCTGAGCGCGTTGCCAACTCGGACTCTGAGCGTGCGGTCACTGAGGAAGGCCGCGACGTAGTCGAAGAGGCGGCCGGTGATATGCAGCTCACGTAGTGCTTGCGTGATGGTGGTATGGGGCAGACCATCGAATGCGCCTTGCACGTCAAGCAGCACGAGATATCCAGCCTCACGGCGACTTGCCGCGTGCTCGAGCGTAGCCACAACGTCCGCGAGCGAGTCCGCTGTTGAGCGCAGTCGCCGGAATCCACTCTGTTCGGGGGCGAAAGCGTCGAGGGCGGAAGCGATCCACTCAAGGCGGTGCAAAGCCATGGCCTCCAGTGTTTTGCCGGCTACCGAGGTAAGGGACACTGGGCGGTACGAGCTGGTGTTCGTGGCCGCTTTGCCACGTTTGAGTATGGGCACGACGATCGCTTCCTTCCATTCAGCAGGGATGATGCCGCTGCGCCACACACCGTTGAATGCCTCGAGCAGTGAAGGTAGCTGCGCTGTATCGATGTTCCTCAGGACCTGATGTGTTAGTCCGTCGGCGCCTGGCGCGGAACGTCGTTGACGCGTGCTCAGTACCCTTCGTAACTCACTGAGTGTAAAGTCCGCCGAACACAACACCTCGACATGCTCCAAAATTGCACGCGTAGGAAAATAGCGCAGGGGAGCGAGCAGTTGAGCCCTGTTGTACGGCGGGAGTGTGCAGGCTGCACTCACGGGGCGTGCAGCAGGAGACGGCGGGGCGAAGAAATCCGCGAATAGTTCTGCCAGTTGCTCGGTGCTCAAGCCCTGCGCTACTGCGATGGATAGTGCAGGGTGGCGGGGGATCTTTGGATGAAGGAGGGCAGCGAGAATGCGCCAAGCGCGCGACTTGCCGCGACTGTCCTCCAACGACACACAAAGGCTCTGCCAGCTCTGGTTTCGGCGCTGCCTGGCGTGACGGCGGCAAGCAGCGTCAAGGCGGTTATATAACGACCAATGTTCCACCTTGTCGCTTCTGATGGCACGGTGTTCGGCGCGACGACGGACAGCGCGCAGGTTGAGGAGCTTCATGTCGGGGGCCGGTGTTCCCGCAGGCACCACGCACGATTTGGTGGCGGCGTTCACGCACCTCGAAATGTGCGTGACGAAATCTGTGTTCGCCGGAGGGGGTGTGGCGCAGAGTGACCGGAACTTTGACCAGTCCGTGACGCGATACGTACACGTTCTTGCGCGGTTGAAGCCGAGCGGGTCAAGGGAGATCGGGTAATGATCCGAGCCTTGAGTGTCAGGGCTGCGGACCCACTCGTAATGGCAGCGTTCGCTCACGAGCGACAGGTCAATTGCACTCCTGTGTACCCTCCGGCGAACAAAAGTGGGACTGCCGGTGTTCAGGATGAGCAGGCCCGTTGAATTAATGCAGTTCAGCAGGTCCCTGCCACTAGGATCGCTGTGGGCGCTGCCCCATACCGTGTGGTGTGAGTTAAAATCACCGCACACGACACAGTCTCCACCGATGCGCGCAGTGAGGCTCGAGATGAAGGCCGTATCCCACTGTCGTACGGGCTGCACGTACACGCTGGCGACACAAGTGTCGGCCCCCCCAACGCGCACAGTCACAGCCACGCACTCCACAGAAGCAGGGACGATATCGGCCACGCGAACGACGGCTTGAGCGAGGCTCGCGCGGATGTAAACAGCCGCGCGGGAGCGACCAGGCGGGTGTAACGGGTCACAACACGGCACGTTCGCGCAAGTCCGTAGCTCGCAGGTGGTCGCGCTGTGGTAGCCCACGAAGCCCGGTAGGCTGCAGTCTCCGTTGCGCGTGTATGTTTCCTGCAACGCGAGTACGTCGTACTCGTGCAGGAGTAGGTGTGCGGCTAATTCCGCGTGACGCCGCCGCAGCGAACGCACATTCCACTGTAGGATGCGCGGCCGATGTTTGGCATTACGACTAGCCATGCTGGTTGTGTGGCTGTTGGCTAGCCACTGCCTGCAGGCAGATGGTCCGGAGCGGGTGGTCAGCTGGTAGCATCGTGCTGACTGCCTGCATGGTGAGTAGCAGGTTTGCTACCAGCTGATCCACAGTGGTCTGGGCAGGTGGGGCGGCGGCTTCCTGTCTGGGCTGGCGTTGGGAAGCACGCGGCGCTGGCACTGGGCGCCTCGGTGCATGGCTGGGTCCCTTCAGTGCGCTGGCGTAGGACTGCGCCGCGGGTGAGGAGGACCGCTGCTCCTCGCGAACTGCTGCCCTGACAGCGCGCCTCGACAGGGCCGAGGTGGATGAAGCCATGATTGTTGCCACCCTTCGTTCTTCCTGCCACTTGGGGCAAGCGGGAGTGTCTGCTCTGTGGGAGCTCCCGCAGTTTCTGCATCGGATGGTCTGGCAGGGGACGCTCGCCGCGTGGTTTTTGCCGCATGAGATGCAGTCGCTCGGCCATTGGCATGACTCTAGGACGTGCCCGAAGCGACCGCACTGCCGGCACTGCACTGGACGGGGCCTGGCTGGCCTCACCCTGAAGCCGAGTTTGAGCACGCGAACATGCTCAGGGGGGACCGGTCCCGCAAAACGGAGGGTGGCGGTGCTCCCGTCCAGCGTCGCCGACAGCACAGGAACGCTGGATTCGATTGCTCCCAGCAGGTCCGTGTCTGCAGGCAGCCCGGTCACCCCGTGTAGAAAACCGGTGCTCTTGCCCCGCTCAGCCGGTAGTCGAGCAGTCACGGGGATCGCGTGCAGCTCGGTAAGCTTGAGCAGCCCCTCTAGGCACTCGTGGGTGGTGGTATCAGCGGCCACGATGTTGCGCCTGTGGTTGACGCGGACCGCTGCTACCCCGGGCCGCGAAGAGAGGGCCGCAGCAAGCGTGAGGCGCGGTGCTGCCCGGAAGGCTCCGCCGGGTGCCGAGGGACGAAACAGCACCGTACCGATTACGGCAGGGTCTACTGGGAGTGCAGCAGTCTCCAGAGCCCTCGCACGCCGCCTGTCCCCCCTCGACTGCACGAGGGTGAAGCCGTCTGAAGTTGGCTCGCTGGCGGGTGGTGACATCGTCTGTACGGCCGCTGCAGGCACGCTGGTGGTGACAGGGGTAGCGGGAGGGCGCCGCGAGTCGACCTCAGCGTTGGAATAAGGCGAGGCATTGGCAGTAGCTTTGATGTTCTTCTGGTGTTTCTTCCCCTTGCGTTTCGGCAGAGGAGCAGGTTGGCGTGGCGGGTCCTTGAGGAATCGCGCCGCAGGGTGCTCGGGGTCCTGCTGGGACGAGCCAGTGGGGCCTTCTTCCGCAATCTCCATCGCGGCAGCAGCGTTATCCCGTGCAGCCACAGAGCTAGCAGACGACGCTGCGGGGGGCGCGCCGCCATCGGGAGCAGACGGCGCGGTGGGGGCGGGGCCAAGCGCGCCCTCGTTCGGAGGAGGCGCGAAGCAGGTGGCTGTCGACTCGTCGGGATGCCGAGAGATGGCGCCCGCGCTTTCCGGAGCGGCTCCTTGGGCGGCCGGAAGGGAGGGACTCGCAGGTGTTTCGCTGGAGGTTGGCAAAATGGCGCTGCCCTGGTCTCCTTGCCCCACGTGGCTGCTGGCTACAACGTGCGGCTCCGAGGTAGGGAGAGCGCTCAGCGGCTGCTTACGACGCGTGGTGTCCTCGTCGTCGTCGCTCTCTGTTTCGCGAGCTCGCTTTCTCGAGCTCGACAGATCCATATCCTCGTCGTCGGAGGAAGGGAGGGGGATTGAGGCATGGGGCTCCTCGTGTGCTGGGAAGCTGTCCGCGGAGGGCTCCAAGGCTACCTCGGGGGCTGACGGCTTCATGGGGTTTGCTAGTATATTCTCAGACGGTGGGGAAACCACGGGTGGAGTGATGGTGGTGGCGCGGTGCGTGAGCCACTGGCCCAGCATGCGTGTGGCTCGGATTTCAAGGTCTTCCCTTGACCGGAGTTCGTCCAGTGTCGCGGGGCCGAGTGTCACCAGGCTTAGACTGGCGTGGCGACGGTGGCGAACGCGCGGCGGGCGCTCTCCAGGCGAGGCGAAATTCATGTTGTGCTCTGCTGCAGGTCCGTAGAGAGTCAGGAAAGCGAGTCCATTGCTATGCTGCTGCTTCGGAGCGAGTCAGGAAAGCGAATCTGCTGCTGCTTCGGGGCGAGTCAGGAAAGCGAATTTGCTGCTGCTTCGGAGCGAGTCAGGAAAGCGAATGTTGCTGCTGCTTCGGAGCGAGTCAGGAAAGCGAATGTTGCTGCTGCTTCGGAGCGAGTCAGGAAAGCGAATCTTCTTGCGCTGATGAGGCGGTGGCCAGGACGGCGGTACGGGCGGTGTGTCAACCACGAGGCTGTCAAACAGCTCGCACACTGTTCCCACACGAGACTGGCGTAGGGAACGGAGTAGGAACAGGATGGGGCCGGCGTCTGGGGCACGGGAGAGGCGCTCGAGGTGGCCGAGAGCACGCAGGTCAGCCGTCAGGGAGACAGGCCACGCACCAGTCTCGGCGAGCGTCTCCGCGACCCGCGACGAGCGAGGGAGACCGTGGCACATTCGCAGCACTCGACGATGGTCACCGTCAATGAGTTTCCACAGCCGGGCACTGACACGGCACAGGGGCAGCCTCGAGGAGTCGCCGCACATCACCAGCGCGGCGATTCTCTGCGACTCGAGGGCCGCGCTGCAGCAGCTGCTACTAGACGAGCGCGGGCCGCCCCTTGCACAGCGCCTCGCCTGCCGTCTGCACGCACTTCAGTCGAGCTGCGACCTACGCCTGCAGTGGATACCATCGCACGTCGGCGTCGCGGGGAACGAGACGGCGGACCAGCTGGCCAGACGCGCGCACAACCCATCCACCGTGCTCACAGCTCGGGTGAGCTCACTCGACACAGCGCGCCTCCTCTTCAGACGGGAGCTGGTGCTTCGCCATCCCGACGACCGAGTTGCAGAGGGGCGACCGCCGCGCCATCTCCCGCAGACTGGATTCACTAGGCGCGAGCGCGCCTTCCTTCTCGCCCTCAGGACCGGTTCTGTGTGGCCCGCCGAGCGGCGGCATCGGCTGCGCGGAGCCCCCTCTCCCCTATGCGGCGACTGCGGCGCGATCGAGACACTGCAGCATTTGATATGTGAGTGCCCCAACTTTTCGATTGCGCGCGCTTCTCTCGCCCGTGTTTACCGTGGGCACGGACTGACGTGTGACACTGTGAACGCTGTCCTGCACCCCTCGGGCTGCCCCTCGCGACACAGGACGCTACTACGCGCTCTCCTGACTTTCGCCGAGGCCGTCGGCCTCGCCGACCGCCTCTAACACTTCCGTACCTCCTTGGCGCGTTGCTGCTGCTTCGGTGCTCTTTCCTCTTCCTCTTTCTTTCCCTACTCCCCTTGCGCAGCGCGGTTGAGGTGTCCTCTGCTGAGAGACAGTTACTGCGCTGCGCTTAAACCCCATTCTTCCTTCCCCAACCAAGAATCAAGAATCACCTTCCTCAGTCGCAGCGCAAGGACGCGGCATTCGCTTTCGTGACTCGCTCCGAAGCAGCAGCAACAGCCGAGATGTCTGGACGTGGCAAGGGCGGCAAGGGGTTCGGCAAGGGTGGCGCGAAGCGTCATTGTAAGGTGTTGCGCGACAACATCCAAGGCATCACCAAGCCTGCCATCCGTCGCCTCGCTCGCCGTGGTGGTGTCAAGCGTATCTCTGGCCTGATCTACGACGAGACACGCGGTGTGCTCAAGGTGTTCCTCGAGAACGTGATTCGGGATGCCGTCACCTACACTGAGCATGCCAAGCGCAAGACCGTGACAGCTATGGACCAGGCTGCGGCAAGTGCAAGTGCTCCGCTGGCCGGCTACATCGGGCTCTTGTTTTTCGGCGAAAGGTCAGTCCTTTCTGATTCTTGGCTTCCAATTTCTATCAGGGGTTATTTTTGAACATTTGGGGATTGCATTCGACACGCGGGTTTGGGCTAAAAAGGGCTATTTTTTCTATATTTTTCGACCTTTCGCCGCGGCCGGCCTACGGGCCAATGGCTCATACCCGCTAGTGGGGCATGGCGGAGAGCGTCAACCCCGCTACCGACCTTCCGCCTGAGAGCGGCTCTGCCTCGCCGGGCGGCTCGCCGCGCTCGGACGCGTCAGTGTTCTCTACTGATGGAGATCGGATCCTCGCGGAAGTTAACTTCGGCCCTTCCGAGCCTGCTGTACCCGCGCCTCCTGGGCGGGCGGATGGCGATCGCCGGCCGGGAGGCCGGGGGCATGCAGACTCGTGTTCCGAGCGTGGGGCCGTTGATGCCACGCTTTCGGCCTCCTTTCAACGTGCCATTGATTACCACAAACAAATCACGGATATATTGTTCGAGAACAACTGCAAAATCACTAATAACTACCGGTCACAAATCTTGGGCCTTTTGAAAGGACTGATACAGGAGTGTGCTGATTTGCGTGCGGTTGCGGCCCGACAATGCGGACGGGCTGACGAGTTGCGGCACCAACTGGCGCGGACTGGAGCGGCTGGTCCGGTGCAGTGCACGGCCGCTGTTCCTTCCGCGACCCTGGCTCGTTCCTACGCAGCGGTGACCCGAGTTGGCGGTTTGGCGCCGCCTGTGGGCGAGCTGGGCATGCCCGCTCCGGTCGCCTTCGGCCCGGCGCCTTCGGCCGTCGACGTCGCCGTGGAGGACGACTTGCCCAGGCGAGAACACGCTCACGTCATGTTCCTGTCGCCACTCACCCCTACCACCACTCCCGCGAAAGATCTCTCCCACGTCTTAAAAACTAACATCGACCCCGCTAAGGAAAACATCAGTGACATTACTATTCGAAAGACGTCCCGCGGCCTCACCGTCCTAAACAATAACCTACCATCTGTCTTCCGACTTAAAGAGGCGATCGAACAAAATGTCATTACTAAAACGACTATGTCGGTGCGACTCGTTGACCGGCGTAAACCTCAGGTAAAGATCACAGGCGTTGATCCCGATGTCCCGGCATGCAACATGGTAGCGCAGATCAACGCGCGCAATCCCGATGTCAACCTCGACCCTTCGACGTCTGAAGTGCGCGTATCATTTCGGGAACGGTCAGGCAACTTCACTCATGTCCTTGCGGTGACCCCCGCGGCGTTCCGGGCGCTCACGAGCCGCGGCCGCGTCACGGTGGGATGGACATCTGCCACCGTGGTGGAGGACCTGCACGTCCCCACGTGCACGTTCTGTGCCTCGTACGGCCATCCCCTGCGTGCGTGTCCTCTGCGTGATCAACCGGAGCGGGCGGTCTGCACCCGCTGCGCCGGCCAACATCTCGGTGAGCAGTGCACCGTGCGCATAGGGGATGCGACGGTGTGCTGCAGCGAGTGCCGTCGGGCGGGGCGGCCGAGCTCGCACCCGACGGGCGATAGGGGGTGCCCTCTTTTCATGGCTCGCATAGCCCGCCTGCGGTTGCGAACCGATTATGGCTAGCTTCCATCTGATAGCCCGTCTGTTGAAGCGCGGCGCCTCCACCTTGTCCGCGGAAGTCGGCTGCTTTTGCGTGCGCGGGAGACTGCGTACGTCGCCGGCAGGGCCGGGGCCACCGTGCCTTCGTCACTCCTTTGCTTTTGCCTCATCGTTTCATCGTCTTCCTTTCGTCTCTCCACTCGAACCTGTACCCTGCGTCTTCCTACCCGTTTTCGCGTCCCCATTTCGTTCACGTTCCTGTCTCTGTTGTTCTGCCCCCTTCTTTCTCTCACGTCACCTTTTTTTCGAAACATTCTCTGCCGGCCGGTTGCAGGGTTAGGGCAGCCTTGTCCGCTTCTTAGGTTTTGCGTTGCTCCCTCTTGGCTGTGGGTCATGCCCTTGTTCGGTGGGTCACGCCTATTGACTGCCTTGGCTTCGTGCACACGGTTTTGGTGCTTTCGCTGGCGCTTTTCCTGGCTCTTGCCGAGTGCGCGTGTTCATTTTGATGACACCCCTGTGCTCACCCGCCATGGATAGCGCCACTCCTCTCAAATTCCTCCAGGCTAATCTTGCCGGTACGCGCGATGCCACCAAGCTGCTTGTGGAGCGCATGATCGCGGGGGCTTCAGTTTTGCGCTAGTGTCCGAACCGCACATGCGCGACAACCGCATGCAGAATCTGCCCCGGTCCATCGTTTCCTACCGGGCTCCCGAACGCCCGCGTGTTGTCTTGCTGACGCGGGCACCTGACTTTGACATCTTTCCTGTCCACTGCTCCCAGTTAGTCGTTGTGATCCGCTGCGAACGTGCTGGGGAGGCTTTCATTGTCGTCGCGGTCTATGCGCCACCTCATCGCCCGTTGGACCCCATTCTAGATGAATTGAGCCTGGTCGTTTCTCAACATCTCACCCACAGCTTTATCCTGGGCGGCGATTTTAACGCGAAACATGCGTTGTGGGGTCCCCAGACGAGCGATGTGCGCGGCGCTCAACTTGTGCAGTTCGCGTGCGGGAACGATTTGCTCATTTTAAACAATTGTGCCTCTCTCCCCACCTTTGAGACAACCTATGCTCGGTCATGGATCGATGTCTCATTAGCATCATTCTCCTTGACAGAGCAGGGATATAGCTGGTCGGTGTGCGAGGAAGAGACGCTTTCCGACCACCGCTATATTGCATTCACTCTTTTCGCGGCCACGACCACACCGGTCCGTCGTCTTACCAACTTCGCACGCGGCCAGATCTTAGAATGTCTCCGGGACCACACCTCGTTCCGCGGCGTCTCCCGTTGTCAATATTCAACGTCCACTATGCTCGACATAGTGTTAGAGGGGTTCTACACCACTTACAACACCCTCTGTAGACGCTACATTCGAAAGGTCCGTCCACGCAGCGACGGGGCAAAGCCTTGGTGGTCGCCTCTCTTGCAGGAGGAGCGTTCCAGGGTGCGTGCGGTGCGACGGCGTTTTCAACGCGCGCGCGACCCTGCCGTGCGTGCGCACTTTCGAGCTCAATATGCTGCTACCGACGCTATTTATAAGAGTAATCTGCGGCAATCGAAGGCTGCGGCTGATCGGGCTGCATGCCACGATCTCACGGCACGGTCCCTCTTTGGAATCCCCTTTCGGACCGCTTTTGACAAAATTCCCCCTATGATCTCTCTTCCTCCGCTACAGGGTACGGACGGTACTCACACCACGTCCGTCTTAGACTCGGCGACCCTCCTTTTACGGACGCATGTCGCTTTAGATGACCCCACCGTTGACAGCGACTATCATAGTCGCATCCGGACTGTGGTACAGAGTCCGTATCCTGCGGTGCGGAATGACTATCCCTTTACTGAGGCCGAGATCGAACGTGCGGTTTACCGGGGCAATCCGCAGTCGGCGCCGGGACTAGACGGGCTTACTGCCATGTTCATCCGCCACCTGTACCGGCTACATCCGCGTTTCTTCTTCGATGTCTTTAATGCGTCTCTCCGTTTGGGCCACTTCCCCTCCGTGTGGAAGGTCGGCCGGATTATTTTTATTCCTAAACCCGGTCGCCCCCCTTCTCTTCCTTCCGCATATCGGCCAATCGTAATGAACTCTATATTCGGCAAGATCCTGGAACGGTTGCTAAATTCCCGCCTCTATTATTTTCTACACGCCCACAACCTCCTTCACGCTCAACAATTTGGTTTTACTCATGCGCGGAGCGCCCCTCTGGCTCTGCATGTCCTGCACCGTCGCCTCAGTGCGCTGAAGGCTGATAAAATCCTGGCGGTTTTGATCTCCTTAGACTTTACCGGTGCGTTTGACAGCGTGTGGCACGATTCGGTGTTGTTTTTTCTGCGCCAACACTGCTGCCCCGCCAATCTTTACTTCCTTCTCAAATCCTTCCTGACGGACCGCCAAGTAGTCTTCCGCGCGGACGCGTCGGCGCGTCCGTCTATTGGAAGTCCTCAGGGCTCCCCTATTAGCCCCTTACTGTGGAATTTAGTCATCTTCTCATTACTAGACCTTCCATTTCCACAGGGGGAACACATCCAGGCTTATGCGGACGATACCATTATACTCGTTTCCGGTTCGTCGCGCTTGCAGTTGCAGTCTCTTCAGAATCTGTACTCACCTTGGTTTGCAATTGGGCACGGCAAAACAAGGTCAAAATTAGTCACGAAAAGTCCTATTTCGTCTTTTTCAACAATGGGCACATTGGCACCTCTAAGCGGCGTCCCTCCATTAGGTTGGACGGCGCTTATCTAAAATCCAAAGACCATATTAAAATTCTCGGCGTGGTCTTTGATGACAAACTTAATTTCCATGCCCATGTTGATTTTCTGAAGACCAAAGCCGAGGTATTGGTTGCGCGATCTCTTAAATTTTTACGCATGCATTTTTCGCTGCGTCCCGTGCTTATACGGCGTCTATATAGACAGGTCATGCTTCCTGCGATTGTTTACGCGTCTCCGGTGTGGTGGCCGGCTTTTCCATCCTCCTTCCTAACCACACGAGTATTGTCGGTTCAACGCTCCCTTCTCGTGGCCCTCACCGGTGCATATCATACAACGCGCACCACTGCACTGCACATCCTGGCCAACTGTCCCCCTTTGAATGTGGAGTTGGACAGGTTTGGGGCGGAGTTCTCCATCCTGACTCTCCGCCAAATCACCCATTATGGCCAGGTCACGTTCCACCCGGCCTCCATAGCGCGTCCATTCGACGCCTGGTCGCATCACCCGCGCATGGCCTGTCGCTTTTCCTTCACCCGTCTGACACCCTCCCAGGCTGCCCTACATTCTTCCTTGCCGGTATACCATGTATACACGGACGGCGCCTTCACGTCAGTCGGGGCAGGCGCGGCGTACGTGGTATTTGGCCCGCGCGGTCGCCTTCTTGTGGTGCGCAAATACAAGATACACAATGCCACTAGCGCATACAGTGCTGAGGCCATTGCTTTCAAAGAGGCCCTCCTGTTTATAATGAACATGCGTAGGGCTCGCATAACCCACTTATACACTGACGGCTTGTCCCTTTTGAGGGCGATTTCCAGCCTTCATCATACAGATGAACGCGTCTGGAACTTTCAGCAAGTGCTGCGCCAGCTCCACCTCGTGGGTCGCACCGTGCGCCTATTTCACGTCCCTGGCCACCGGGGCGTAGTGGGTAAAGAACTGGCCGACGAGGCCGCGTCATCGGCGCTACGCCGTGGTATACTTCGTTCCTGCCCGACCTCAGTCCGGTCGGTCAAAAAGACTCTCTTTGCGGCTTCATTACAGCAGTGGCACTTGTACTGGCAGCGCGAGGGACAAGGTACCAGTCTTTATCGATGGGTCGGAAGTGTCTATGCCATCCCCTCTTGGTTCCCCCCGCCTCGGTGCGTTCATCCCCTCTTGGTTCCCCCCGCCTCGGTGCGGGTTCCCCCCGTGATCGGTGCGCGTGTGGTACCTCTGCTGTCGATGACCTTCATTACTTGAACTCCTGCCCGCGCACTGCATTTGTTGCTTTGCGGTTGCGCCGACTTCATCATGTCGATGCCCTTTCTCCCGACCTGTACCCTGCACTCATAAAAACCCCACAATCCCGCGCCCTGCTTCTGCAACTAATCCGGCTTATAACCCTCTCCGTTCCTTCTCCTCCTCTACTTCCCGACGCCTACTAATTTGCCTTCTGCTCATGCCTCTTGGTTCACCTTTTCATAATACTTTCGCATGACAGTTCGTGGCCATCCACACTGCATATGCCAACTATGGCGGGGCTTCCCCGTGTAGGATGGTCCTAACTGCATGCTACATTCACATTTCTTTCCTTTTCATCTTTTCCATTTTCTCTTCCCCATTTGTGTAGTCTCATACCCATTGTGCAGCTGTCCAGCCAGCCGACCGTGGGCGTCTTCATTGCGATGACCTTTCTCCGGACTCTTCCAGTCGCCTCGGCGTGACAAGACCAAACGGCACGAGCGCGCCTATGAAGACGCCCACATGCTTTGGTTCTTTTACAATAAACCAACTGCGCGTCACTGTGTGGACATTGTTGGGTTGCCCTGCGGACTGGGTGGGTTTGGGAACATGCACTGCTTGCAGACCCTTGGAGGCAGTTTTACTTTACTGCTCCCCCCTTTTCTTCCAGTGTATTTGTTTATTCCACATTTTGGCCTCATTGTCGGCTTGCCTCCGCCTCTTTTCTTTTATCAATTGGCTTTTTCTCTAAAACTGATTTGGGCTGCCTTCGCGGCCCCTTTTCATTTATTTTAAATTCGGTTTTATACCCGTTATACCTTAACGGTGGTGCGGGTTTGCCCCTCCTTTCTTTTTCCTTTCCTTTTCGACCAAGGGGCCACATAAAGCTATGGACCTGGTGTATGCCCTCAAGCGTCAGGGCCGCACCCTCTACGGTTTCGGAGGCTAAGCAGCGCGCGTGCGCGACGTCGTCTGCAAGCAGCGCATCAGCTCCTCTGAAGAACCCAACAGCCTTCTTCAGGGCTACCCACTTGGTGCTTCGGCAGTGATGCGCAGGATTTGCGATCTCCTGCTCCGTTAACCCTCTTTTGCACGCCATTATCTCACGTTCGGACGTACGAGACACGCGCGGTGAACTTGGTCAGGTGAGCGAGCGCAACCGCGTGTATTCATAAGGCGTGGTAGCATTGTTTTTCGCCCTCGCAAGGCGAGCTCTGCTCGATTGCATTTGCGCTCGCCACTGTGTCTTGTGTTGCTGCCATTTCGCCCGCCCTCAGCGTGTCCTAGTTACGACGTGCCGGTCGTTCGTGCAGCTCAGTTGTCGCCTTTGGTTGGACCCTTGTTGAGCCAGCCAGAGTGGCATGATGATTAAAAGAAAGGTAATCGTAAGCTCGTCGATGCGCATTTTGTCGCTTTGAAGTGGCTCGCTTCTTCTACTCCCTTGGAGAAGAGTATGAGCCGGGCGGCAGCACTCGGTTACATACGCCGAGCGTGGCGGTCAGCGGGCACACTTAAGTTAAGTAAGGCCCCATATTTCACAGCAATAGCTCGTGTGGATATGCAACGAAGCAAAGCACGAGAAAAATATTGCCCGGCACGGGCCAGTGTGTAACAGCTGAAAGCGAGTTTTCTACAGACAGCAGTTATTTGTTCTCTCCAGTGCAAGCGTTAAATGAGCGAGCCTGAGCTGCATTCGCACGGCTTCGTTGGTTTGCGTCGGAGAAACAATAATGTGCCAGTCCTCTTGGCCTACGAGCTGAGCGCCCGTCGTGTCCCTCGTCTAGACTTGTGGTTGTAGCATGCGCGATGGGCGGCCGTAGACTACCACCGTGCGATTCACAATTGCGTAACTCTTTTGAGCGACGCAAATGAATTGAAAGGTGAGGAGATTAGCTAGGTAGCTGTCGCTAGAACCGGGCTCACTGCGTTGTATTCAAGTGGACGAGGGTGCGCGCGGTAGACACCGAGGGGCGTGCTGTTTTCATTGGTGCTGTTGTTTGTAATACTTGTGCACAGGGGGATTTCTTATGCGCGCGCTATAGGTGATAAGCAGTTGGTTCGAGGTCAACGTGGTTCTTGCAAGCCAATGCACCCCCGAGTCGCCCAAAACAAGAGGAAAATAAAATACAGGAGCAGAGCGGTGAAGTGTGCTTACTGAGACAGAAATATGCTTGCACAGTGCAGGCTCATTTTCTCTCGTTATTTGTATACGACTCGCTCTTTCGTCATGCGTGCGCGTAGGTGATGCTGGGCGACCTTGTTCGCGCCATATACTTAGATCGGTAAGGAAGCGGGCGCTGGACATGCGCTGCGTTTAAAGAAAACAAACTTTTTCGAGCAACGTATTTGTGCATGCCATGCGGGAGACGAGCGGCCGCCCGCTTGGCGATTTGAGCGGTGCATCGCGTATTTGTCGAACTCTTCGCCGCCAGAGGGAGCCTCCTGTCCTACGTGTGAACATTTGTCCTTTTGGCAGTTTGTGCCACGCGTATTTATGCGCTGTAAGGCGGTTGCGTAATGTCATTGCGTGGAAGCGCCAAAGTGCACAAGACTACCTCTTGCCGCTGCATCCCTGGAATATCGTAAATGTGAAAGCTGCTGTACAGAAAGATTCCGAATTTGAACCGGCTGCTCCCTCACTCATGTCGCATGTATTGGCACGCGAAGGTAAGAGAAACTGACACGCGCCGGCCGTCGCCATCGCACGGATTTCGCATTCGTGTTGCGTTTAATGAAAGCCAAGCTCGCGCCAATTATTTTACATTTCTCCCACGAAGCCGCCGGGAAATGTGTGCGCCTATGGCCTTGACGTATAGCAAAGCGAGATGATGGCTCAACAGGTAAACAAATGGGGAAGGAGCAGCCGGAGAAAATGTACGGGCCGCTTACTTTGAAGAAACTCGGCACTTTTGGTTATTTCTTTTCTCTTATTTATGTATGGATTGCTACTGTGAACTCACTGGAATGTGCGTGCAAATGGAATAGCCGAGGACGAAGCAAGGCGTACACAGTGCGCAATGAGGTCATACGGGTCGTGCGTGTAGCTCGGAGGTGAACTCCAAGTAATGCATCGGAACACACCCAAGAGAAAACAACGGGTTGTTACGAGAGAACTAATGCAGCCATGTAAACGAAGCTTGTTGCATGTGAGAAAAACGTGTGGTGGTGCGGTGACGTTTCTTTTTTTCCTTCCATAATGCACGAGTACTGGCAGGTTAAGAAGTACAAAGTTTCATATCTCAACAATACAAATCGGTACCGCGATCGTGTGAATTGCACACAACAACTCACGCAAGTTCTTTCTAAAAATTTTCATCCCATCGAAAACGCCTCTCATGTCTATGAAGGTATTGTAAAAGTCATACTCACGCATGAATGGTATATCTTATCGAGGCGTATAAATTGTGTTCCCTTTATACATATCGCCTTGTGCATTTAACAGAATTTCCAAATCTGGTTCCATTGCTGCGCGACGGAGCTTTAAAGCGCACAGTTGAACTGCTCTTTTTTTTCCTCTCTTCAATTTCACAGTTTTCCACAATCACTGAGAATAATTTAAAAAATGAGGAACAGCTCGGCATCAGTTGAAAATTGCGCTGTTGCAGGCGCGGGATTTGAACGTTTTCTTTTACACGCAATTAGGCGCACCAAATTCGGTGCGTTAGTTGGCGAGGAAATAGATTTCTGCCGGCGGCTGCCGAGCTGGAGCTTCGCTATGACATGACAACAACACCATCGATCCTGTGGCGAAGTTGCGTGCGGGAATGCAATCGAAAAAGCTAGCTGACGAAATGTACGCTCTGTATAGAGCAAAGTGTTGCGTTTGATGATTGTTTGTCAAAACATGGTGTCCCTTGCAAGTGCGAAAACTGTGTACCGAATACGTGGCACGCGAAAGCCGTGCTTGGGATCGCGCCTGCGAAGCGTTGGTTGATGCTTCTAACGTGTCTCCTAACGCGCGTTCAACACCTGTCAATATTGTATTCCAAATTCGCTCTTAGAGCGGAAGTACATCGTTTTCTCTGTAACTCTGAAGTGGTGCTGGTAGACCATACGTAAGTTTGTCGTTAATCTTGCGATGCGAATGCGGGCCTCGCGTTCTTCAATGTGTGGACGGGAAAGTGTGGTACTGGCATGTCTACATATGCGAGAGGGTTTGCTGCCGGGTGCGGCCACAACGCGATGTAGTTGCCCCTCGAGAAGGCACCGTGGCGCGCACTTGTAGTTCGTGAAACGAGCAGCAGCATGATCAAAGCAATGCAGTGAACAAGCAATAATGTAGCCTAAACATGCCACCCATCTCCGTCGCGCGCAGATCGCGATAACAGCTCCCATGGCGTTGGGCGTGGAGCGCTAACCACTGTCGAGATTAGTGGTGTGGTCTCACACTCGGCACTGGCAATTCACGACGCGCGGCGGTATAAGCGAGATTGTGGTGTTGGCTGAAACGAAAGAGAACAGCGCAGCATGCTGTCGTGTTTAAACTCAATTAAACCGCCTGCGAATGTGCTTTCCTTAGCCGCGAACAAGGCGCCAGCGCGAAAACGTGCCTCCTCTAGCATCCTGGCGAACGGCGGCGGCGGCGTGCGCCGCACCGCCTGAGACGGCTGCGCTGGCGCTGGCCAATCGGCGGGTGAGTTGGAGAGGAGAAGAGTAGTGCGGCGAAGCACGACGCGCGCGGCGCAGGGGTCATTTTCACTCCGGCAGTCGACGACTTCGGACGCTCGCTCCGTTCGCCATGGCCAGGACCAAGCAAACCGCCCGTAAGAGCACCGGTGGGAAGGCTCCGCGTAAGCAGCTTGCTACCAAGGCTGCTCGCAAGAGTGCACCTGCCACAGGTGGGGTTAAGAAACCGCATCGGTACAGGCCTGGGACCATGGCCCTTCGTGAAATTCGCCGCTACCAGAAGTCGACCGAACTTCTCATCCGCAAGCTGCCGTTCCAGCGCTTGGTGAGGGAAATCCCTCAGGATTTCAAGACCGACCTCCGGTTCCAGAGTTCGGCTGTGATGGCCCTTCAGGAGGCCAGCGAGGCCTACCTGGTCGGTCTCTTCGAGGACACCAACCTGTGCGCCATCCACGCCAAGCGCGTTACCATCATGCCGAAGGACATCCAGCTGGCCCGGCGCATCCGTGGCGAGTGCACCTAAGTTCGGTTCGGCCGCTGTCTGCGCCGCAGCCTCGGTCAGGCAAGCAACACAAAACGGTCCTTCTCAGGACCACCTACATGTTTGCTTCGGCCACGGGAGCACGCGAGACCACGTACCCCAACCGTACCCTCTCGGTCTGTCTGTTTTGTTGTTATTTTTTATTATCAATATTTTTTGTCTGTGTGTGTCTGTGGTGAGCTGCCGGTGCGAGGTGGTGCCTCGTTTGGGATGCATATGGTAAGTATTGCGCGCGCTCGAGCAAGACGAGAGAGAGGAAAAAAAGAAACAAAATGCGCGTTCGTTGCAAAACGGTTCGCGCATTCATGCGAAGAAGCCGCGCACGAAGGCGAAATTATTGCGGCCGATGTTGCGTGCAAGCTTTTGTGTATTGATATGCCATGCATGCGTTTGTTCACGTTCCTCATGCATACCTGCCTGGCTCATAAGTGCATGCTGGTTGCGGATATGGGCCATTTTTTGTTTGTTTTTAAGGGCCCGATCGCCTATCACATTCCACTACGCGAATCGTACGCTATTTGCAGTGAGGCTCGTCCCTGTGTGCCCCCGGACACCCTGAAGCTCGCTTTCTATCTACATTCGTGCACTGACATGCCAGCTAGCTAGCAGCAGCGTCAGTTCAACAGGCACGGTTGCGCTAATTCAAACAGAGGGAAACGGGCGCAGAGAATGGGATTGCCAAGCAAAACCCTGCCGTCACACGCATTTCGGTGGTCCTGACAAGGACCGTTGGGTTGTGCGACGAGCGCGACTGTAGTCTGGCGGCTGGGAGCTGCTCGCTTACGCCTTCTTCTCGGTCTTCTTTGGGAGAAGCACAGCTTGGATGTTGGGCAAGACGCCGCCCTGCGCGATCGTCACGCCGGAGAGCAGCTTGTTCAGCTCCTCGTCGTTGCGGATGGCGAGCTGCAGGTGGCGGGGCATGATCCTGGTCTTCTTGTCGTCACGAGCCGCGTCGCCAGCGAGCTCGAGCACTTCGGCAGCCAGGTACTCGAGGACGGCCGCGAGGTAGACGGGAGCGCCCGCTCCGACGCGCTCGGCGTAGTTTCCCTTGCGCAGGAGACGGTGGATACGGCCCACGGGGAACTGGAGACCCGCGCGGCTGGAACGCGTCTTGCTCTTGCCCTTTGCCTTGCCGCCTTTGCCGAGTCCGGACATGCTGGTGCTGCTGATGCGTAGACTGAGACAGAGAAAATACCGTTGTCAGATGGGAAGAGGACTTGGCACCTTTGAAGGCACCGCGTCCATGAGCGTACAGATCTCATCAACCCATCATCATCCGATACATTGACTCCGGTACTCCCCCACAACCCGAGCTGACTGGGTGGGGGGACTTGGTTCGGGCCAACGGTCCTTCCCGGACAAGGGGGCTGTTGTGGTGCAGCAACACAGAGTTACCGCACTCAACACACTAACAGCCATGTCGGTCTTACAGGACTTAAGCCTGAATGACCCTCGGACTGCCTCGGCGCAAAAAAGGCCAAGGCATACAACCATGCAGAGTACCAAAGCCGTCCGCGGAGCAGCGCGACCAACCAAGGGTGCGCCACCACCGGTTCTAGCTCTGGGTTCCGCTGAACCAGACAAAACCCCGTAGATCGACTGGCGCACACAACCGAGTCGAGCGACCTTAGGAGCATGCATGATAACTTAATGGAAAGCTTTCCGCCTGACTCATCAAATATCACCACAGGATGGGCCCACACTTCGAGAAACTTCTTCTCGCCCAAGCGGTGCCGCTCCCGGGTGAGATGGGACCAGACCTCCTTCCGTGCTTTCGCAAGCACTTCGTGAAGGCCCGGCGCCCTCCCCCCGAAAACTGCATCGCGTCGTGCCAACCACACTTGGTAGGAGCACTCAGCGAGGAGAAGCACGAACTGGTTGACCGCCTGATTAGGCAAAGGGTGCAAAAATCGGACGGTCTCATAAGGAATGCCTGGGAGATTAAAAAGACTAGCGATCCTACAGAGAAGAGCTGCAGGAAGCAAACACTGCGTAAAGGCATGAACCGTGTCCTCAAGAGCGCCACAGAACGGGCACACTCCACTAACCGGGACGGCAGTGAAGGGCCTGTAGCCCAACGGCAGGCACCCTCGCGCCAGGCGATACATAAAAGTGGCTCGCCTAGCGTCGAGGAAGCTAGCCGTGATGAGCTTCCAGTTTGGCCTGTGAATGGACAGGTCATACATTTGGCAATGCGGAGGGAGGCCTGGGGTAAGGATGTCTACTAATTCTTGGAGTGGAGTTGAAACTTCGTCGATGTCGGGGCGAACCGTGCGGAGGCTTACCAAGGAGTTGGCAGCCGCCGCCTAAATGGTGGACGGGGTACCTGAACGAGGAACGCAGTCGCGAAAAAGTGCTCTGCGAAAACAAGCGGAGTCGGGTGCTAAGGAAAAACGAGGTAAACCTTCGAGTCAGGAGCATATCCGAGTTAAGAGCGACCTGGGTCCATCTGACGTGTAGTGTGGTAGCCACGATGCCCAGGTCGGGAATTCCGAGTCCTCCCTTATCCCTCGGCAACTTGAGCACCCGCCTAGCTACACGACCATTTGTACCATTCCAAAGGAAGCGAAAGAGGACCCTCTCCAAGATATGCTTGGTAAGGGTCGGAACAGGAGACACACACGCCACATACGTCAGGAACGAAAACAGAAGTGAGCGCAGGATTGTCGCTCGAGCAGTCAATGGGCATGACAACGCGCTGAACTGCTGAATTCTGGTTTCAAGCTTCTCCTTAGCCTGTTGCCAGTTTTCAGGAGACAGACCATCTGGTTCGAATTGGAAGCCTAGAATGCGCAGCCGCGTTTTCACGGGGAGACCATGAACGGGCTGCGGACTGGACGGAGTGGAGTTCAAGTACATGGCTGCACTTTTCGACCTATTCAACCTTGCACCACTCGCCCTGCAGTAACTGTCCATGACCTCCAAGACGCCGCAAGCTGATGCTTCGTCAGGGACGACAATGGACAAGTCATCCGCGTAGGCAAATAGTGCAACCGGAGGGGAACCTGGTGGGAGTAGGAACCTGCCAATTCTGCTGTCACAGGACAACCTCTGCAGAAGCGGTTTAAAAGCGAGTACGTAGAGGGCAGGTGAGAGGGGGTCCCCCTGCCGTACACCACGCCCCACAATGAACGCCTCCGAGACGCGGTCCCGTATGACAACAGCAGAGGTCGGTCGAGAATACAAAGCTTGGACCATCTGCCGAAAACCCACACTAAAACCAGCCTCTTCCAAAACACGGAAAAGGTACCTATGGCTAATAATGTCGAAAGCCTTCTCCTTATCAAAGGAGCAAAGAATACCTGGAAGTTTCCTGGTGTTTGCCCACAGGAGAAGGTCCCTCACTGCTAAACCGTGAAGCTGACAAGAGCGCCCCTGGACACTACATGCCTGGTACGGACCCAAAACTGTGCTGAGTACTGGCGTGAGTCGCGTGCACAGGCACTTTGCTATGAGCTTGTAATCGCAGTTCAGAAGCGTGATTGGACGCCATGCTCGCAGATCGGTGCTCCTCGACTCGTCCTTACAAAGGAGAGTGATTAGCCCCTCTCGTTGAGACGCTGACAAGGTCCCTTCACTGAGTAGCCGGTTCACCAGTGATGTGAACGGCTTCCCTAACAGTGTCCAAAATTTAACATAAAACTCGACTGTAAGACCATCGGATCCTGGACTGCGATTACGCTTCATAGACTTCAAGGCGGAAAATAACTCGTCCTCAGCTATGGCTGAGTCGCACACTTGTGGCGGCTCAGCTGGTAGAGCAAACGGAAAAACAGCTGGAGAGGCAACTGGTTCAGCATACAAGGACATGTAAAACTGCCTCGCCAGTGCGAGAACTCCATCTGGTGAGTCGACTATGCTATTATCGCTTGGATCTATTAGGGAAGAGAGAGTTGTGCTGTTCCTTGAAAGATGTTTACGTAGGACGTTTCTGCTGCACCACGCTTCCATTTCCCACAGCTCTGCTCGGGTTGTGGCCCTCAAGCCATCCCAGCGTCGCTGCAGGAGAATCCGAAGTTCCTTTCGGAGTGAGGCCAGTGCCGGAGCAACTCCAGGCCCGCCGGACAGTGGCCTCGAGAGCAGGAGGATCGCGTCGGAAACGATTTTTATCTCCTCACGCTCCTCGCGCGCTCGACGCTTGCCCCAAGACCTGAAGCACTCACGCACCCTGACCTTCACGTCATCCCATTCCGTACCACTAAGATTCGCTGTGTTATGAAGCGATCGAAATAGTATGGATGATACCTCTGCGGTTGCCTGCCTATCTTTTAGGAGACGTGGATTTAAGCGCCACGGTCTCTTTGCCTTTGGTACTAAGCTAGAATCGGCAAACCGCAGAATTAGGAAGCAGTGGTCGCTAAGAGCAGAAGGAATTAACCACGAGGAATGCACACTGGGAGCCAGTGACGATGAGATGTAAAAACGGTCGATGCGGCTCTGCCCACCCCTCCCTGTCAATGTCATTCCTGACTGTCCAGAGCGAAGTACGCGCCGAACATCGCCCAGTCCCAGCCCATCGACGAGCTGTCGCAGTGTAGCAATTGCACGCTTATCTTTACGTAATGGAGTCCCTCTACGCGAGAGGCGGTCAACCAGTTCTAACACACAGTTGAAGTCGCCTACTAGAACTAGTCGAGAGGAACCTACCAAATAGGGTTCTAATGTATCGAAAAACTCTCTCTGTTCTCTAGCCCGGGTTGAAGCATAAACATTAACAATTCGAATGCCACAATCAAGATCCACCGACAAGACGCGGCCCTCGGAATCCCTGGCATGGCGAATAACAAGGCCGTCGAAATTCGGCATCAAAACGATGGCCGTACCTCGGCTGCCCGACGCGCCATAACTCCAGTAAGACCGAGTGCGAAAAATCCGGTCGAAGTGGCTGATCTGGCCTAGCCTATGAACGTAAGCTTCCTGAAGTACGAGAACATCTACCTTTTTGGATTTAGCCAAATTTATAACCTCTAACTGCTTAGAAGCGCGCGACAAACCACGACAATTAAAGGTAGCTATAGTGAGAGAAGGAGCCATTTTAAAGGGGAAGGAATTTAGCTAAAGGCTAGTAAAAACAAAGGAGGACGAAAAGCTAGGAAAATAAATAAAGAGCAGGCTAGTATTAGGGAATACTAGCCGCTAAAGACAAATAAGCAAAGACTACCTATGAGAGAGTCCGAAATTGGAGACCCCTCATCAGTAGACTCATAGTACCTGTCTGACATCTCAGAGCAATCGCACCGAGCCCATTTGCAATTCGGACAAGGAGGGGAACTCTCCGTGTCCGATGGAACGTCAGTATCAGAGTCGGATGTCTCTACAGCACTGCGCTTAAGTTCTGGAGCGCCAGTCTCCGAGCCCTGAGAGCCACCTTCGTCCGAGCTCGACGCACGCTCCGCGGCCGCCGCCCTGGCAGCGGAGCCAGCGCGGTGAGCGCGCCGGCTTTTGCGATGCCGAGAGTACACGGCGCAGCGTGACACGCTCACGAGCGTTTACCGCCGCCTTGGCCTGCCGTGCGACAGCACCGAGGCACTTCTCTTCCCGGTGGCGCATTCATCAGTGACCGCGCGCGCCTTCGCGGCACTGCTCGAATTCTTGGACGGCGCCGAACTGTACGAGCGGCTGTAGCCGCCGCGCCTTCATGACGTTCCTTACCGCTGGGCTATCTCAACTCTATACTCTATTTTCTTCGCTACACTTTTTACCCCTCTCCCCTCACCCGTACAGCGCCGTGGAGGTGCCCTCGCACGAGAGGCAGTAACGGCGCTGTACTTATCTCTTCCTACTCTCCTTTAAAACCACTCACACACCGGTCGCGCGTATTCCGATCTCGTTTGCTCGGCTACTCACAACGGTGCGATGCCTCCCCAGCCCAGCGGTAAGGCCGTGAAGAAGGCCGGCAAGGCGCAGAAGAACGTGCGCACCACCGACAAGAAGAAGAAGAAGCGCCGCAGGAAGGAGAGCTTCTCCATCTATATCTACAAGGTGCTGAAGCAGGTGCACCCGGACACTGGAGTCTCCAGCAAGGCCATGTCTATCATGAACAGCTTCGTGAACGACGTCTTCGAGCGTATCGCCGCGGAGTCGTCCCGTCTGGCTCACTACAACAAGCGCTCGACCATCACGAGCCGGGAGATCCAGACTGCCGTGCGTCTGCTGTTGCCCGGCGAGCTGGCCAAACACGCCCGGAGCGGTGTTGTCAGCCCAGAACATACGCGGCTGCGGCGCACCTTGGTATGCAGGCTGCTTCACCCACGACCCGGCCGCTCCCAATCAGGACCCCTGCAGATGTTCAACAAACGGTCCCGGACCTGCCGATACTTCCTCCACGGCCCGATGCAATCAGGCGAGAGCACGAATTTATTCTGTTTCTCACCCCTGTCGCTCCTTCCGCGTCTCCGGCACGCGATGTCGTAGCCCTTCTCAAGGAGAACATAGACCCAATAACGGAGGGAATCGGGGACGTCTCGATGCGCCGTACACGACACGGCATCACAATCTTTACTAACGAGCGTCACTCTTTCGACAATCTCAAGGCTGCAATTGAACGGAACCCGATAACGCGTACCGCGATTTTCATAAAGGTTGCCCAAAAACGACAACCCCATATTCGGATATCAGGTGTTGATCCCGACGTACCAGCTCATGCCCTCCTTGCTGCTATCAATGCACGCAACCCATCACTCCAACTCGATCCTGATACCTGTAAAATACGAGTCTCTTTCCGGGAACGCTCCGGAAACTTCACCCATGTCCTTGCCGTCGATGCAGCGTCCTTCCGCTCCCTTACTGCCCTCGGCCGTTTGATCCTAGGCTGGACCTCGGTGACGGTGCGAGAAGACCTACATGTCCCCACCTGCACCTACTGCTCAACATACGGACACTCCAAACGCACCTGTCCCCATAAGTCAGACCCTTCGCGGATGGTGTGCACGAAATGTGCTGACGCGCATTTAGCAGAAACGTGCTCGGTGCGTATGGGGGACGCTGCGGTATCGTGCGCCGAGTGCCGGCGGGTAGCTAGGCCGTCGTCGCATCCCACGGGAGATGCTACTTGCCCAGTGATGCTAGAACGCATAGCGCGCATGCGCACAGACTATGGATAACATAGCATGCACCACCTACTCCTGTCCCCTGGGGGCTGCGCGGTGGCTCTGGCCATTTATACTCCCTGCCATCAGATACACTGGTATCCTTTCTATACCTCGGCTTCTGGACTTGACGCTTAGGTCAGTTTGCCGCTGTGCAGCCCCTTTCTCTGGAGGGCGGGTGCATGCGCCCCTCTATTCTCCTCAATCCTTGTTCCCGTCTGGTTGCTCCCCTTGTCCCTCGCTTCGTTCTAGTGGTCTGCTTCTCTCTCTTTTCTTCTTTCCTATCTTCTATCTCTCTTTCCTCACTCTTCTCCTCTTCTCTGTTACCTTCTGCCTTTCTTTATTTCTGTCTCCCGCGATACTATACTCATCTTAACGTTCTCTTCCCCTTTCTTTTCTATACTCAACCATGGCCCATTCCATACCCATTAAATTTTTACAGGCTAATCTGGCACATTCCCGACAACCCATTGTTGTTGTCGGACTTTATCCAGCAGCACCACATTGATTTTATCATCATTTCCGAACCTTATACACGAGGCAACTCTCTTCCGCACCTACCTCACACGCACATCACTTTCGCGTCACCAATCAGTCCCCGTCTTGCTCTTTTAGCTCCTAAACATACCTATGATCTCTTCCTAGTCCATTCCGACCCTCTATATGTCATAGTCTCCTGTGTTGCCCCTTGAGTTTCTTTCGTCATCCTCGCCGTTTACACTCCCCCTCACGAACCCCTGGAACCCCTTTTTGATGCCCTACAAGCTCACCTGTCCTCTCTTACTCAACCTTTTCTGGTGATGGCGGGTGATTTTAATGCGAAGCATTTACTGTGGGGCCCTGTGGAAGGCGATATCAGGGGAGCGCAGCTCACACAATTTGCTGCTGCCAACAACTTGAAAGCATTAAATGACCCTCGCTCGCCGCCTACCTTTCAATACCACCTTGCTGAGAGTTGGATAGATGTTTCCTTTGCATCAGTTCCTCTCGCCGCATGTGGCTACAGCTGGTTCGTTGACGAATCCGAAACGTTATCCGACCACAAATATATCCTATTTTCCTTTTTTGGCCATACCAGACCCCGCCATAAACGATTAACAAAATCGACTACCTCTAATCTTTTACAGTCACTCGTCACCTCTCCTTGGTTTTCGTTGGTCCAACAGACAACTTTACTATCACCGAACGCAGTCGATTTGGTTTTGACGAAGTTTTACATTCTCTTCGACAAGCTTCGTCATCTCCATTCTCGCTGGATAAAGCCGCGCCCCTCTCCGACTAATTCATGGTGGACTCCCGACCTCACTATTGAACGCAAACGGATCCGTGCCTTCCGTCGGCGCTTCCAGCGCACCACTGACCCGCTCCTTCGACAGTCGTTTAAGGCTCAGTACTATGATGCCCATGCCGAATACAAAATGCACGTCGACCAGGCCAAATCTGCAGCCTGCAAATCTATCTGTTCCGACCTTTCCAAACGCAATCTGTTTGGCCTTCCTTTCCGCATCTGCTTCTACAAACTTTCCCGTACCAACCAACTATCTCCCTTCTTTTACCCGATGGTCGTCCCACATGCAGCGTGCTTGAGTCGGCTCGCTTTCTCCTTAATGCTCATGTGACCCACGACTCTCCCTCCACAGATAATGACGACCACGTGCGCCTGCGTCAAATAACTGCCACGCCTTATTCATCCAAAACTATTGATCTCCCTTTCACTATTCCAGAAATAGAACATGCTATCAATTCAGGCAACACCAACGCCACCCCAGGTCTAGACGGACTGACTCTTCCCATGCTCAAGACGATTTTTTACTATCACCCGTCCTTTTTCCTCTTCATTTTTAATCATTGTCTCAATCTCTCCTACTTCCCCACTCATTGGCGCAAAGGACGTGTTATCTTTATTGCTAAACCCAACCGCCCACTCGACTCTCCTTCATCCTACCGCCCTATTGTTATAAATTCTTTGTTTAGTAAAATTCTCGAACGTCTCCTAAATTCCCGGCTCTACTTTTTTCTTCACTCCAATCATTTACTTTTTCCGCGTCAATTCGGTTTTACACATGGGAAGAGTGCGACCACCGCTTTGTACCGTCTCAGACAAACTCTAAACACCTACAAAGACCGGAAACAACACGCAATTCTCATCTGCTTAGAATTTAAAGGCGCATTCGATAGCGTTTGGCACCCTGTCGTCCTTCATTTTTTACGCTCGCACAACTGCCCTTCCAATCTGCACCATCTTCTACAATCTTTCTGAGAAAACCGACAGATCATTTTCCGTTTGCAGACTGGTCAGGTGTCTGCTACGCCTACGTTGGGCAGCCCTCAAGGGTCACCACTCAGTCCACTGCTGTGGAACATTGTCACTTATGGATTGCTTGACCTCTCCTTTCCGCCGGACCTGGTTGCACAGGCCTATGCAGATGACACTGTCATAGTGCTCTCTGCAGACAATCGTCGCGCTTTGGAATCCAAGGTAGCTCTTACTCTTAATCTTATCTCGACCTGGGCACAGCGTACGAAACTCACCATTAGTACCGACAAATCTTCCTGTTTATACTTCCCCAATAGCCACTCTGCTTCCTCTTCCCGCACCCGTCTTCCCATAGTTCGTTTTAATGGCTTTCCCCTCAAATTTCAGTCGAACATTAAAATTCTTGGGGTCATCTTTGACACCCACCTAAACTTTAACGCTCATTTAACGAATCTCCGTACAAAAGCAGACCTTCTCTCTTCCCGTCTTCTCCTGTTCGTTCGCATGCATTATTCGATGGCCCCTTCCGCTCTCTGTCTCCTCTATAATCAGGTTTTACTTCCGTCCATCACATATGCTTCTCCCGTCTGGTGGCCAACGTTCCCTACTTCACAGTCTAAAATCAAAATATCCTCAATCCAACGCACCCTTCTGCTTCCAATCACCGGTGCCTTCCGCACGACGCGTACCTCGTCGCTTCAGGTTCTGGCTAACACACCACCGCTCCATATTGAATTAGACCGTCTAAACACCTACTTCTCTTTATTTGCACTCAAAGCGCTCACATTTTATGGTCCTGACTCCTACCATCCGGCGCTTCTTAACTACCCCATGAACCCTTGGGACTTTCATCCAAGCATGAAATCTCGTTTTACCCATTACCGCCTTCGACTTCAAGATGTACCCTTTGTAACCACTATGCCGGCCTATCATCTGTATACCGACGGCTCCTACACTTCCCAGTCTGCAGGCGCCGCTTTCGTACTTTATAGTCCAACAGGCCGCATCACCAAAGTTGGAAAATTTAAACTTTTTGGTGCCACTTCATCTCATGCTACCGAAACAGCTGCTATACTGGAGGCATTAGCCTATATACAGACTTTGCCCCATTTCATTCCTCTACACATCTACACCGACTGCTTGTCCATCCTCGCTACATTGAATACTTTCACGACAACAAATCCCTCTGTCAGGCAAATCAAGCAGCTCCTTCAGTTCATCTCTAACCGGCGACGGGTATCACTTTTCCATGTACCGGCACACCAGGGCATCGAGGGAAACGAGATGGCGGACTTCCTCGCCAACTCCGCCGCTTCCCATGGTGTTTCTCGAACCCTCCTTGTCGCTCCCTCCTCTATCAAATCAAGGATGCGTACCTATTCCTTCGCCCCGTGGAATGCTCACTGGACGCGAGAGAATAGCGACACTGCACTCTTTCAATGGATAAACAACGTCAATCGCATTCCCTCTTTCTTTCCACGGAAACGACCCATTGTCCACCTCACCTCCGCTCATGGCCGCTTCCCTTTCTATTATTTCCGCTTTCACCTTTTATCCCACAGTAACTGTGCCTGTGGTAATCCTTGCACAGACTTGCTTCACTACTTCAATGACTGTCCCCTTACATCTCACATTGCTAATCCCCTTAAAGAGAATCTCCGCTCTACCATTACACCTGATCCTTACCTCTCCTTTTTTACAGATCATAGAAAGCGCGCACTTCTTATTCGTCTATATCGAATCATTTCATCGTTCACTTTCCCGGACTCCTAATTCTTTCTACAATCATACCTTTTCCTTAATCGGTGTCTTTTCCCTCTACTCTTTCCCTCTCTCCACTTTATATCCCTCCCACCTTTCCCTTCGCCTTTCGTCTTATAGTGTCCTTGGTTATGCCAACCAAGGTGGAGCTTATCTCCGGGGACACTATGGACGGAATGGCTGCTTTCTTCTTTTGGCAGTTTAGCTTCTCTTCCCATCCTTCTCTGTGCCCTAGATACACCTACTCAACCTGCCTGACATCATTTTCAGCTTTCTTGCAGATTTTCTGTTGACCTGCAGTCCAGTGGATTCTGCAACCCCACTGCTGCCTGATGTCAAGTCACCCCTACCGGAACCATCCGGTTATGCCAATACTCCTCCAGGCCGGTGCAGTCTGGTCTACCGGAAACTCTGCACCGCTTTTCGGAATCCTGATGGACCTGCTGTCCTCCTTGGACCATGCTCTTAAGACATCCTAGTTCCTTTTCCCCCTTTTCCGCCTACTCAATAAAAAATTGGACGCAACGAGGCCTCACCCGTCCCACGCCTATGCAGACAAGTCCTCCGCCGTCCTATCCCCTCCTGGTATGCATAAACATTCTCTGTTGGTATACCTCGGTTTTTTTTCTTAATAATTGGCTTTACTTCAAATTACATTTTGGGTTTCTACCCCTCTTCATTTAATTTCGATTGGCTTAAAGCTGCTATACCTTGTTGGTGCAGCTTTCCCTCATTTTTATTTAGATTATTTTTGTTTTACGAGGGGCTAAAAAATACGCCGTGTCCGAGGGCACCAAAGCCGTCACCAAGTACACCAGCTATAAGTAGGCGACCGAGCGCTCGTCCGCCCAGCCCACACCCAACGGCTCTTCTCAGAGCCACCCAAAGTGTCTGCATTGGCATGTAGTGAGAATCTCGACAATTCCGTCCGTTCCCTCTGTTCGACGCTTCCTCGTTTAGAAAAAAAACCCGACGCGCGCTGTCGGACAACGCGTTCTCATTGCGACAGTGCGTGTGCTAAAAGTTTCGTAGCAGAAACGCACAGAATGCCATGCACTCAGCACAACAACACAAACAAAGCGAGTATAGGGCGCGTGAGCCGACTCCGCGCGAGCGGCCACGTTCGCCTGCACTAATTGCCACGGCGCGTGTTTCGCACACCTAGGCTGATGAGGCGGTCGTTGCTGCACATTTACTTAATTCTGATGTAGCGTAAGTTTTAAAAGCAGGCAGCCCTCATCCCTTTTTTCACATTTTATTTCTTCTTTTCGGTCGACGCGCATTTGCGGGTCCCGAGGTGTGCCTCTATGGCTGCTAGAACTAATGTCGTCGGTCGCTGCGTGTGCTAGAATGCCCACTCGGCGGCCGCCCGCACGTATAGAGCAGTGCTCCGGACTGAAATTTAGAGCCGCGTGCTGTCAGCGCCGCGTCGCTGTAGCAGTGGCTGACGAGCGGAAATGCGTTAGCACGTTCACGAAGCAGCAGCGCGTAAGGGAAATTTTGCGCTGTTATTACAAATGTAGTGGTAATTTGAAGTGGAAAAAGAAGAGATGCGCGCGGCTCTCCGCATACTGCATAGCGGTTGCGCGCGCGTCCTGCGTAGCTGCCTTCGTACGGGCTGGGCGCGATGGGAGAGGGAGGAGGTCGGAGCGCCGCCAGCAGTGCCCTCGTTCTCTTCCGTCCCCTAGAATGCTGAATTTGGCTCGCGCGCGCGTCTTAGGCTGATTTCGCTGACGTTATCTACGAGGCTACGTAAGCTATCGCGACGAAATTTGACGGTCGTGTGGGCACCAGTCAGCGGGGCCTGCGTGCGAAATTTGAAACGCCTGAGGCGAACGGAGCATGAGCGCGCTCTGTTTTGCGACTAGTGATCAAGTGAACCGTGTTGGCGTGGCTGAGTTTGAAGTTGTGCGCGCGGTGTGCTTTGCGGCAATCACCAGGGTGCACTTGCAAGCGTAGCCGAGCTAACGGGGAATAGAACGAGTAATCACAATTATGAGAACACAATAAACTTGTTCCTGGGGCGCGACACGAGCAGTGAGTGCGTGCAACATACCACAATAACTTGTTGACACGTTTGTTTTTCTCTTGGCGAGTTGAGCAAAATAAGAAGGGAGGCGGGTTGAACATCAGCCTACGTTGCAGTGTGAAATGCCCAAAAAGAGACAACATAAGAAAAACAAAATTAAACTCTGCGATTGTGTTACGAGGCCACTTGTCTTGAACTCAGTGCGTGGCCTAAGCAGGGCTCAGTGCAGCAACCAGCGACTCACTCGCGAAGAGAGGCCGCGCTGCCCGTGAGCCAATCGGCGCGCATTCATCCTCCTCGCCCTTTTTTTGCGGCGCGGCTTCGTCGCTCAGTCGCGGGGAGCGTATCCGGGACTCGTAGCGAGAGGTTGTTTTTTTCTCGCTACGAAGACCTTGCTTCGACTGCCAACACGTATCTCCGCGTCGTGTATGCTTTTGCACTTACTATGGAGTTTCGCTCGCCAAGCGACCGACCGCCACCCGTGCGCCACCGGCGCCACGCCAGCTTGAGCCGTGTGACGCTCGGCCCAGCCTCCCTCGACGAGCTACACGCCTTTGAAGAACTTCATGTACGGGCTACTCGTATGCTGGGCGAATGGCTCCGCCAACGACCCAACACCACCACTGGTCCACGCGTGGTTCCCTCACGGCCCGAGGATGCCCCACGAGACCCCACGACACCATCAGCCCCCGAAGTGCCCTTGGTGCCTCCCGCGGACGGCTCTCCAGCAAGCGAGGAGCCCCACGTTTCGGTCCCGCTGCCTTCCTCTGACGACGAGGATATGGACTTGACCAGCTCCCGAAAACGCGCTCGCGAAACGGAGAGCGACGACGATGAGGACACCATGCGTCGAAAGCAGCCGCTGAGCGCTCCAGCCGGCTCGGAGCAGCACGCTGTAGCCAGCAGCCACGTGGAGCAAGGCGACCAGGGCAGCGCCATTTTGCTCACCACCTGCGCAACAGCTGCCAGCCCCTCCCGTCCGGCCGCCCAAGAGGGAGCCCCGGATGGATGGATGGATGTTATGAGCGTCCCCTTTGGAACGGGGCGGTGGCTTGCGCCACCAAGCTCTTACTACTATGCTGCCTAATATCCTACCTAGGTTCACCAATGGAAAAAAAAAACCCACTATGAACTACCACGTCCAAATTTTCTGATACCCTATTGCGAACTGTGCTTTTGTACGTCTCCGTCTTTTGTCGTTTCCCTACTACTTTTCTTCCACCAATCCTCCAATCGCCTCTTACTGATGTCTATTGCGGACCTGTTTGCTTTACCACTGCTGCCGCTGAATCCAAGGGCTTCAAGGATGCCAGTGGTGCCTAAGTCGACCGCTGGGTAGACGTCTTCACATTCTAATAAAATATGCTCCGTCGTTTCCCTAGCTTTACCGCAGCAAGCACATGTTTCTTCTTCCTTCTTATATCTCGCTTTATAGGTGCGTGTTCTAAGGCATCCCGATCTCGCTTCGAAAAGTAATGAGCTTCCCTTTGAGTTATCATAAATGGTTTCTTTCCTAATTTCGTTTTTTCCCCTTAAGTAGTTACTCATGGCAGGTTTCTTTTCCATTGCTGCCACCCATGAGATTAATTCAGCCTCTCTGACTTTCCGCTTGACCTTCTTTGTTGCTGTGTTGCCCACCCCACAGGCCGCATACTTGCTGGTAAGCTTCCTAGTTCTTTTCCTCCACTGTGAATCAATGTTTTGCCTGTACAGATACCTGAACACTCTCCCAGCCCATTGACTTTCCTCCATATTCCTCAGCCGTTCTTCATACTCAATTTTACTGCGGGCTTCCCTCACTTCAAAACTAGTCCAGCCCATATCCCCTTGCACAGCTTCATTTGTAGTCTTCCCGTGAGCGCCCAATGCGAGGCGACCCACTGACCTTTGGTTCCCGTCGAGTCCTGATTGTACCCCTGATTTAAAGCAAACAACCGCATTTCCAAAAGTAAGTCCTGGAACCATTACCCCTTTCCACATACCTCGGAGGACCTCGTACCTATTGTATCCCCATAGCGCTCTGTGCTTCATTATGGCTGCATTTCTCTTCCCCTTGACTGTTATGGTTTTTTCCTGTGTTTCCATATATCCGTTGCCTTCGTTTATCCATATACCAAGGTATTTATATTCTGTTACCCGAGGTATTTCTTGGCCCTGTATCTCCACTGTCTGTTCACTGTTTTCATTGAATACAATAACACCTGATTTTCTAACACTAAATTTCAAACCTAACTTGTTGCCTTCCTGTCCACAGATATTAGCCAGACGTTGCAAATCACTTTGCTTGTTTGCGAGCAACACAATGTCGTCCGCATAAAATAAACCTGGGAGTTGCTGCTCTATTACTGTACCTGCCTGTTTGTGTGAGAGATTAAACCCGATATTACTTCCTTCTAGCGCCCTCTCCATCCTCACCATGTACATCATAAACAGCAGCGGGGATAAAGCGCACCCCTGCCTCAGTCCCTTGTTTATATGAACTTTCTCCGCGCTCCTCATCCCTTCCCATCCAACGCAAACAGTATTTTCTAGGTAAATCTCTCTCAAAAGCTGTATACAATCGTTACCTAAGCCTTCCCCTTCCAGAATATGCCACAAAATGCGGCGGTGTACGTTGTCGTATGCTCCTGTAATGTCCAAGAAGGCCACATACAACGGTCTGCTTTTGATATTTCAATACACTGAGTAAGAACAAACAAGTTATCATCCAAACGCCTACCTATTCTAAAGCCATTCTGAAGTTCTCCCAAAAGGCCATTATTTTCTGCCCATGCTTGAAGCTTTAATTTGATTGCCTGCATTGCTAGCCTGTATATTACCGATGTAATGGTCAACGGTCTATACGAGTGAATTCTGTCTTTCTCCCCCTTACCTTTATAAATTAAATTCATTCTACTTTGTCGCCAACTGTCTGGTATCCGTCTATCTTTTAAAGTTTTTTCAACTGCTTTGACGAGAGCTTCCTTACTTTTTGGTCTTAGTTCATTTATCAGCCTAACGGGAACCTCGTCTAGCCCTGTGGCTGTGCGCTTAGGAATTTTCTCTTCCGCTTTCTCCCTGTTTAAATTTGTGAGCAATAGCTCCTTTCCCCCTTGGGTCTCTTTCATGCTCTTTTTTTCTTCAAATACGACCTTGTCCTTGCTTTGGAAAGATTCGACTGTTACTTTTTGGATGTAATTTATTGCTGCTTCTCCTCCCAGTCTGTTTTCATCTTCGTCTAGGATATGTTGTTGGAAAGCGCGGGCGCCATCTCTCGGCAGCCCGCCGAGTTAGACGCCGCCTCCTTCGAGCCCCCTCCGAGCGAGGGCGCGCCCGACTCCTCCCTCGGAGCGTCGTCTGCTCCGGAGGGCGGCGCGCGCCCGGCAGTGTCGTCTGCTAGCGAGCCAGCTGGGAACCAAAGCGCCACCGACGCTATGGAGCTGGCGGACGAAGCTCCCGCTGGTGCCTCACAGCAGAACCGCGAACACCCGGCGGCGCAATTCCTCAAGGGCCCGCCACGCCAGCCTGCCTCGCGGCCGAAGCCCAAGGGGAAGAACCAGCAGCGCAAGCACAGGAAAGAACCTGCGTCTGTATCACCTTCGCCAGCTGTTGCTGCGGGCGACTCGCTGCGCTCACCGGCCACTCCCAACATGCCTGTGGCGGCACTGCAGGGTGCGGCGCCACCTGCCCGTGAGCTGAACGCAGACGGCTTCACCCTGGTGTGGTCGAGGGGCGATCGGTGGCGTGCCCAGGCACTCGAGACTGCAGCGATCCCGGTGAACCCTGCGGTCATCGGTACGGTGCTTTTCCGTCCCTCGGCGCCCGGCGGAGCCTTCAAGGGAGCCCCGCGCCTTGAACTCGCAGCGACCCTCTCATCGCGGGCTGGTGTTGCTGCGGTGCGCGTCATCCACAGGCGCAACATCGTGGCCGCGGACACCACCACCCGGGAGTGCCAGGAGGAGCTGCTGGCGATTACCGAGCTTCGTGGAATCTCGGTGACTGCCAGACTGCCGGCCGTGCGCCGCCAGAGCACCGGGTACCTGCACGGAGTGGACGGGTTACCTGCGGATGCTGACCTGCTGGGAGCCATGGTGTCGAGCGTTCCTGTGCTGTCGGCGACGCGCGACGGGAGCACCGTGACCATCCGGTTCGCGGGACCGGTTCCCCCAGAACGCCTGAGCCTTTTCAAGCTTGGCTTCAGGCTGAGGCCGGCCAGGCCTCGCCCGGTGCAGTGCCGCCAGTGCGGCCGCTTCGGGCACGTGCTGGAATCCTGCAGCTGGCCGTCCGACTGCATTTCCTGCGGCAAGAGCCATGCGAAGGGCGCCTCCTGCCAGACGGTTCGCTGCAGGAACTGCGGCGGCCCCCACAGGGCCGACACTCCCGCCTGCACCAAATGGCAAGAAGAACGCCAGGTGGCCACCATTATGGCTTCATCCACCGCAGCACTATCGAGGCGTGCCGTCAGGGACGCGGTCCGGGAGGAGCAGCAGCCATCAACCTCGGCGCGGTCGTATGCGAGCGCGCTGAAGGGCCCCAGTCCCGCTCCCAAGCGTCCAGTACCAGCCCCTCGAGCCCCCCGCCGCCAGGAGACACAGAATCCTGCCCCCCCTGGCCAGACTACAGTGGATCAGCTGGTAGCAAACCTGCTGGTCACCATGCAAGCAGTCGGCGCCATGCTACCAGCTGACCACCCACTCCGGATCATCTCCCTGCAGGCAGTGGCTCTACAACAGCCGCCGAACCATCATGGCCAGAACCACTGCTGAATGTAGGCCGCGCATCCTGCAGTGGAACTGCAACTCCCTGCAGCGAAGGCGCGCCGAGCTGACCGAGCAGCTGCCTCTGCACGACTACGATGTCCTCGCATTCCAGGAAACGTATGTGCGTGCAGAGGAGGTCTCGCTGCCCGGCTACATCGTATACAGCAGCCCCACACAGTGCCGTCTCGACGACTGCGACGCGGCGCCCTGCACAGACGCGGCGCACCCGCCTGGCCCTCCTCGCACAGCGGTGTTTGTGCGAGACTCACTCCCGCACGCCCTCATCGCCACGGAACATCTGTGCTGTGCAGCGGTAGAGTGCGTGGCCGTTACCGTCCGTGTGCGCGGCATCGATACGTCGGTCGCGAGTGTGTACGTGCGCCCCACTCTGCAGTGTGACATGTCCTTCCTGTCGCGCCTCGCCGCTTCGCTCGCGCGTGACTGTGTGGTTTGCGGCGATTTTAACGCGCATCACGTGAGCTGGGGCTCTACCAAGGCGAACGTTCGAGGGAAGAAACTGATGGGCGCGGCGGGCCTCGCCGTCATCAACAGCGGTCAGCCCACCTTCGTCCGTCGCGGCGGGAGCGCCACAGTGATCGATCTAACGCTAGTTTCGGAGCGCTGCTCATACGAGTGGCAGCGTGCCCCGGACACCGCGGGATCCGACCACTATCCCATCTCGCTCTCCCCTGTGCGGCCAAGTCGCGGCGCCACGCGTGTTTACACGGTCGTGCGTTGGCCCAAGTTCCGCGAACTCTGTGCCGAAACACCGCGCGGCGACGATTTCTTCGCGCACATCGCAGAGTGCGCGAATCGTGCTTCGTCGCGTATTGCGGTACCCGCCGGCAGCCCTTGCCCAGACATCAAGCTCCTCAATGTGCGCGCCGCCCGCCGCCGCGCTCAGCGGAGAACGATCCGTAGCGCTCACAGCTCGGATGAGCTCACTCGACACAGCGCGCCTTCTCTTCAGACGGGAGCTGGTGCTTCGCCACCCCGACGACCGAGTTGCAGAGGGGCGCCCGCCGCGCCATCTCCCGCAGACCGGATTCACTAGGCGCGAGCGCGCCTTCCTTCTCGCCCTCAGGACCGGTTCTGTGTGGCCCGCCGAGCGGCGGCATCGGCTGCGCGGAGCCCCCTCTCCCCTATGCGGCGACTGCGGCGCGATCGAGACACTGCAGCATTTGATATGTGAGTGCCCCAACTTTTCGATTGCGCGCGCTTCTCTCGCCCGTGTTTACCGTGGGCACGGACTGACGTGTGACACTGTGAACGCTGTCCTGCACCCCTCGGGCTGCCCCTCGCGACACAGGACGCTACTACGCGCTCTCCTGACTTTCGCCGAGGCCGTCGGCCTCGCCGACCGCCTCTAATGCCCCAACCACTGGCACGCGCCGAAAGCTTCGGCGCGCGCTGGCAAGCGAATGCGTCGCTTCGCTTCGGCTGGAGGGAAAGGGCGCGCAACCACTGGAGACAAGCTCCGACGCGCGCCGAAGCTCGCTCCTCGGCTGCGGCGCACTGTTGCTGGACTATTCTGTCTTCATCCGTCAAAGTCCGGCCTAAAACAGCCTGCTGTAAACTAAGCTTGAAGTAATAAGTTAGTGATCTGTATGTGCTTTTAGATATAAAAAACACGTTTGAATAATGAATATACACCTGCCGCAACAGTTTTTTATTTTTGAAGTAACAATAGTGTACAAAATATCGACATCAGCGCTCGCGCGTCGTCTGCCTGCAAGATCGCTTTGCAAACACCTGCACGACGATGCCATATATCAAAAACTGTTGCACCATTTCATTTTTTGGTAGCTTATTGCACAGCCAACTATGTAAGAATTAGGCGTGCAATGTATAACTGAAAAAAATCTGTGTTGGAAATATTGCCACGTAGTAGTGACGGTAAATAAATAGTGCCGGCTCAATCGCAACGATAGCGGCGAGCAATGTCGGCAATCGTAGAAAATCTCATCTGCGGGTCAAGCGCGTCGGTTTGCTTACGGCAGTCGTCGAAAGTTACACCCTATTCGCTGGTGCCCGCGCGCCTTCCAGAAACTATAACACAATTCGTGCCGCGTATGCAATCAGATTAGCAAGGTTCGTCGACAACAGACAGAACCATCGATAACATTCGCGAAACTTCCGATACGTTCAGGCGCATCGTGCAGCGAGCGATAACGTTTAACATCTTTTAGCCGGTGAAATACGGTAACCGGACACAGATAAAGCATCCGTGTCAATATAATTATGCTTCTTGGTACATGAAAGAACCGTGAAAAAGTGGGTTCTGAGAAAATCAGCACAAACGAATTGAAACACCTGTAGCACTCACAGAAAAAAAAAAAACTAGAATAGCTAAAATGTATGCAATTCGTATCTTGTCTCCCCCCAATTCTTGATTCTGCCAAATCTAGCCCATGGAGCACCTCTATTATCCCCTTCAGTCACGAATTATGTTCGACTGTCGATAAATGTGTAAAATTTACATAATTTTATGCCAAGGTGCTGGAGGCTCTATAGAAAGCAAGACAAGGTGGGACGAGGATGATTGTGCATTTTATAGAGCGCTACCATCGTTACATGGTAATTATATATTCCTTTATTGTACAGTCAGTGATGCTACGTCTCCTGATTAAAAATATTGAATCACCCGCTCGAATTACATGCACAGGTTAATTATTTGGCACAAGCATTGCAACAAGGGAAAAACATCTTTCGAAATTACTACCGAAACGCCCCACTTCGAACGTCCCGTCAAACACGGTAGTGCCTTCACCAAAGCAGTCGTCTGATGCGATAAATTTCTCTCAGAAGTGAAGTGGGTGTACTTTGGGAAAGCAGAATGTTCAATTTACTCAATGCTTAATGTTCGTTGTCTATTCCTTGCAACCACGGCACAGTAATGGCAAAAATAGGTCGCGTCCACAAACGTGTACGCCATGACTGAAGGGTATATTCTAGGTTGTTTTGATGCATCAACACCGCATCCAGAGGCCTTCACATTGAGTGTGTTGCTACAAAACATTTTCACAGTGTAAGTGCCATGTTCCATTGTAACTGGTTTCCACATATCAAGTTTGCCTTTCTTTACATTAATGAAATGACATACCGTCAGATAATAAAAGCTTGAGAATTAGAGGGTTTTAATAGGAGTCTTTCGTTGCCCTTTGCCAAGTTGTACTATTGAAGCACTTATTCGAATGTATGGGAGCAGCTCATTTGCATAGTATAAGAAATATATAAACAGGTTATTTTCACAATTTATACACTTCGTCAACACAAAAAGAAAAATTGCAGTTTATTGTTTTCAGCCTGCTATGATGTTTTGACTGAGAAAGATATATTCAATTTGTTCTGCGAGGCACGCAATAATTGCTGTGGCATACTATTTTTTTGCACAACACTGCATACAGTAGCCAGCCATTATTAAAACTCAGAAGAAATTAATAGCACAACGCATATGATCAGGCACATAGCATATTATTGCACTTTCTTAATTCATGCCAGAACGACGACCACAGGCGTCCTTCTCCAACAAGGTCAGCATCCATTGTGCCTCCTTACCATCGGGCTTCACACCCTCAGCACGTTCAACCTCAGCTTTGTGGTGTTTAAAGCAACCTCAAGTGCGTCTTACGGTTCCAGGGATAAGAAAGAAGACCGTCCTGCCTACCTTGGCCTTGAAGCAAGCAGCTCTGGATTATTTGCACACTTTCTACTTTGATCGAGTCCACATATATACGGATGGTACTTCCACTCAGACCAGCTCCACCAGCGCAGTGGTTATACCATCATGATCACTAAGCATCCAATACAAGATTTCTCACTTGACAACATCGACCAGTTTGGAGCTTGTCGCCCTCCGAGGTGCCGTTGATTATATTAATAACCAACCGGCTAATCGGTGGGCAATATTCTGCGATTCAAAGGCGGCCTTACAATGTCTTCTGTCATCTCTTCGTCGCGGGTCATGTGAACAACTCGTGTCGAAGATACGAGAAATGCACCATCACGTGATCAAGAAAGGACACGACGTTGTGTTTCAGTGGCTGCCTGGTCATTGCGGTATCTCCGGCAATGACCTCGCTGACGAAGCTGCTAGGAAAGCCCACGAAGGAGCAACCCTTGTTTCTATACCTTTATCGCGGACCGACGCAGCCCAACACTTAGGCAAGCTAGCGCACTCTTTTGACATTGGAAAAGTGGCACACACGTGAATTCACTCAACATCGATTGCATTCCCTCGATCTCTCTATGCAACTGCGGCTGTTACCAGGTCTTCTGCGAAATGAGGAAAGAGTGCTGTGCCGCTTACGTTTCTCACTCTCTTCTTAATTCATGCCCTTTTTTTAATTGCACGAAAGCTACTGCACTAAAATAGTATACTAGCACATACTTAAAAAGCACAGTTTATACTACGATAATAATCAATCATTCAAATTTTTATTGTAGTGCCCAGGAACAGCTAGAGAGCTTTTGTACTGGTGCACTTAACGAGCACTATGTGAGACAAAATGTAGAGAAAACATGAATGTAGTAGACAAAGAAATGGAAGATAGAGAAACAAATAGGGAAAAACGGAAATGCGGAAAAGTAAAAGGGAGTTAATCCTATGTGATTATCTACAGATACACAATACACAGGAAATGAACTCTGAAGTATGTTTTGGAGTCGAGTCTTATTAGCACCATCTTGTAACAAACCCAGGTAACGAATGTGGAATGCTACCTGTTATACTGTTGCGGCACAAACAAATGCATATAATCAAGAAGCTTTAAGGAATGTATAATGTCATGGACCACCTTATACAGGAACAAAAGGTACGATTAATTAAGACTTGAATCTAGAGGTACGAGTTGAAGTATATTTGAGAAGGCTCAACTGTGGTCGCCATAATGGCAAAAGTGGTGCTTTAAAATAGATATCAATTTATTCTGGATGCGTTCAATGAGGTCAGAATTAGATTTGCTTATTGCACCCCCCTCCTACAGAGGCATACTCTAGTAGTTGGAGGCACATAGCAGAATTTCAGAAACACAACAGGTGAGTGGAAATCATGCAATATACAGCATGCAATTCCAAGAGCGTGAAGGGCATCTTGTGTAATTATCTATGTGAAGAGAAGCTTAGCATTTTGTCGAATTACACACCAAGATCTTTCATTTCATCGACCCTAAGGAGTGGAGCATCACGTAGGGTGTATCAAAATTTCACATGGTGCGTTTTGTGCATATAACTTAATGCCATAGTGTTGGAAGCATTTAAGAGTACTTATTGCTTCTGCACCAGTTTGAGAGTGAAAAAATGTCTTTTTGGAAGTCGATGCAGTGGTGAACACTGTTGACAGTCTGAAATAATCTGAAAGTCTGAAATGTCGGCACACAAAGTCATGCTGTTCATTTATTAAAATGCTCTTAGCACTAACAGAAAGCGAGGAATCCCATATCGATTCGAACACCTGACGCACTGAAGAGGATAGATATAGGTCGGCAGTTAGTAACTGCACATCTAGCACCTGATTTGTGCATGGGCAATGTTCATGCTACCTTCCGAGTGCTAGAAAAGGTACTAGACTTTAGGGAACTATTGAAGATGCTTGTGAGAACGAGGAACAAGTATGCTTCCATACGTCTTAACCCTTTCAGACACTACTTTATCCCGTTGATTGAAAAGTTGCTTTCACCACATCTCTTGCATCCTCAGAATCGTAGAAAGTGTACAGCTGCAGCAAATATTAAGAATTTTCAATTGTTTAGCGAGTTTTGTCAAGTTTACAAAATTTCGACTCCATGCGAAAACTCACTACAGGAACACAAAATATGAAAACATGTACTATTTCGTGTTTTGAAAAGCTTGAAAAGCACTTATCCAGCCACTTGACAATTATGCCTGGTGCACGACATTGTAAAAAACAATGAAAGAAGTGAACCCGCTACATACAACATACTGACACAGAGTAACAACACCCAGCCGTCTACCTTCCCACTCATTTTGTTAAAACATTCTGCACATTATTCAAAATTGCAGCACAGTTCCACTAATAAGTGTTTCAAGATGTATGAAACACATTTTAAATACCATTACTTTCATCAGTGCTTTTGCTATTGATGCACGCTCCTGCTGTGCCCAATTGTGTAGACAGCATCTCAAAGGGTTAAGCTCTGTGGAGGAAATGCCATCAACACCACAAGAAAGGGATAGTTTAAGGCACTTCATATACTTGGAAATGAGGTTTTCATTGACTGTTAGCATACACTGCGCCAGACTGAGAAGGAAGGTTACTTGAAGCATATTTCACACCATATAGCAAACAGAAATGTTCTGCAAAGGCATCAGCAGTGTTCGATACAACACCACTATGTTCATGAAGAAGACTTACATCTTTGGCACTCCTTTAGAAGAGAGAGCCCACAAAGCTCCAGAAATATTTTGAATTATGTGTCACGCTGGCTTCAACACAATCAATGTGGTCAAAGTGATGATTCTAATAATAATAATAATAATAATAATAATAATAATAATAATAATCTTAGTGGTAACTTGGCACACTAGACTAAAAAGAAGGCTGATGCCTGTATGTTAGAGCATCTGATAACCAGCCATCTAAAGCAGGAATTTGCAGGATGCAGAAGACACTTCCTTCCCCTCCACGTGCACACACACTTGCTCAATAACACAGCACGGCACACACGCACACATTCGACAGGTGCACAACACACAGGAGTGCCAATGAAGTCTGGTTCCAAGGAAGGAGAATCCAAATCGCCAGTGGGGTGGAGAGAAAGCTCTGCATGCCAGATATAATCATGGAGTTGTGGTGTCGGGCCACAGAGGCGTGATGAGGGCTCGGACTGTGCTGACCACTTGTTCAGACGAACTGAAGAAAGATTAGTGCTGTCCAGAGAGACGTCAAACACCCTGCAGTATAGACTAGTGCAATGTTGCGTTGGTATTGCAGGGTGTGCTACTTGAGGAGTTTGAGGCAATCCTCGAAGGCTGGCGTGAGCTTGTGACAACCAAAAAGACGGGAGTAAAGGGTGCGTATTGTCCGGCGCTGAACAAGCTTAAGCTTGTTAGCGTCGCGAGTTTGGTACGTGAACTATACTGATGAGCAGTACTCAAGTCGTGACAGAATGATAGAAGTGTAGAGTGCTCGGAAAACCTTAGGTCATCAGGGAAGGGAGACACGGGACACAAACCCAAGAAAGGGCCAGTGCTTACATACAGTGCTGGTGACATATGCGGAAAAGTTGAGAGAACAGCTAAATGCTACACCCAGAATGGGAAGGGCCCGAACAGTCTTTATAGAATTGCCTCCTAGGAAGAAGGTTGGACGTGCAGCAGTTTCGTTGTAGGTGATACGCATGGCAGCACTTTTTACGGTGCTACTACAAAGTTTGATATTGTAGGCCCAGTCGTTCACCTTTACGGAATGTATTTATTGTAAGCACGTATGCTGTGCATCGGCATATTGTTGTTGTGGAAGCGTTAACTTGTTAATCAAACACATTCTCTGCAGATGCATTAGTAACTTGGTTTTGAGTAGATCTTTGTCCTGACTACAATTTATAGTATCGCAGCAAGAAATATTTTAGTAGAGGCTGAAGGGATTCCAGCAGCTTAAGCGTACTGACTGCACAAAACACTGATGACACCTTTTCACCTTCCCCACAATGCACTCACACCATCTACACTTTCCATAAGCAAAAAGTGAGATAAAAAATCAATTACAGTTTCATTGACTCAGTACTTGCTGCTTCTGAAGCGGGCATCGAATCGTGGTATACGCTGCTACATGCATAGGTCTTGCATGATGCAGGTCCTGCTATGCACTGCACACAGGGCACACGTTGCAAACAGATAATTTCTTTTTGCAGTGCTCAACTATAACGACACACTGACTCAAATATGACTGCGTTGTCACGTATGCTTCAGTGCGTCAGTGTTCTTGATTGCATCACGAGCGATTTATGCCCAACTAGCCCAAAAGACGGACGCACTAGAAAGAAGTGAGTGAATGAGTACAGTGAACTTGTACTGAACTGGATTCACATGCCGAAGAGAAGAGCGCAGTGTCAGCTGAAACAGGCGGCACGGCTGATTATGTAAGTACTTCCAATAGTTCGGCTACTAGTGTATTTCACTTTCGGAAGTTATCTTTACCACTGGAAACAGCGCAGAGCTTGCCCGTTAAACTTGAGTCAACCGACACCACACGAAACACGCCGCGGTTGACCAACCCAACTTCCACACGTTCATTCACCACATCACAGGTCACACGAAGTCAAGAGTGCCATATAATAAATCACTGCAGCACCAAACGGACCTGAAAATTCATTTCCTTCGACAGAGTTTCTCAGGTGAGTTCGTTCACTCGCCAGTTACGAACTCGATGGACGCGCTAGGCCTACGCGTAACGTAAACAACATCGGCGATAGGCGAGTGTTGATTATCCAGACTTCGGAGCTCGTAAACGTGTTTCCATTCGTTTTGAGCACGACAATATGCACATACAACAAGCACAGACGTTGCGGCAATCGTGATTCGGTTGGCTGTTTTAGCAGACGATCGTACCGAGCCCGGCAGAACCCAGTGGGCAGGTTGGATTAGTCGGCGTCGTTCGAAGTCGCTTCGGATCCACGTCGCACTGCCACAACCCACGGTCGTCGGTCGGTTGATCGTGTCGTTGTCGGCCTAGTATTACAACACTGTCTTTCAGGAACACTGTCGCGCGCGTCGTGCGTCCAAAAAACTCGGGCGATCGTTGGTGCCGGCGTCTCCGCACGGTCGGCCATTACAGGCCTAGCAGCCAGAGGCTCCGCAGCCTCTGATTGGTTGACGCCTGCGAGGCGTCGGAGCCTCCCATTGGTGCACGCCGGCGCAGCTTCGCCGCGCGCCGGCAAACTTCTAGCATCGGCAGTAGACATAATCGCTGCGCGACGTTCCGCTTCAGCGAGTTCCCGACCGACGCTTTGACGCATTTGACCCTTCGGCGCGCGCCGAAGCTTTCCAGCGCGTGCCAGTGGTTGGGGCATAACACTTCCGTACTTCCTTGGCGCGTTGCTGCTGCTTCGGTGCTCTTTCTCTTCCTCTTTCTTTCCCTACTCCCCTTGTGCAGCGCGGTTGAGGTGTCCTCTGCTGAGAGACAGTTACTGCGCTGCGCTTAAACCCCATTCTTCCTTCCCCAACCAAGAATCTCCTTCCTCAGTCGCGGCGCAAGGACGCGGCATTCGCTTTCCTGACTCGCTCCGAAGCAGTAGCAACAGCCGAGATGTCTGGACGTGGCAAGGGCGGCAAGGGCTAGGATTTGGATTACCCCGAGTTCTACGAGTTCCTAAGTTCGGTGAGTAAGCCAGCGGCTTCTCATTCCTCTTCCCTTCCAGGCCGTGTTCGCGTTTCTCGAGTTTTGCTAGTTTGTCTCTCTATAGTGTGTCTAGCAAGCGCTAGCCACGCGGTATCCCAACCGCGATGGCAAGCCAATAGCGGTTCAAGCCGTTCACGTTCTTCGGGCGAGTCCCGTATGGCGTGACCACCGTTGAACTGACGAAATGTTTCACGTCAAAGTTCACGAAGAGTGAGTTGGGCGGTGTGCAAGATTTCACAGCTGGAAAGTATGAAATCTTCCTGAAGACGCGCGCGGCGGTCGAGCGGTTTTTAACCAACCCCGTCGTCGTGATCCGGGAAACAGCAGTCCAGTTCGAGTACAGAGGAACGAGAGCCAAAGTAGTGCGAGTATTTGGATACTCTGCTGAGCATCAAGATGTTCAACTGTCGAAGGCGATGGAGAAGTACGGGAAGGTCCTGAGTGTCACACGCGAGAGCGTACCCGGGTTTCCTTCCGTTACGACCGGCATCCGCCGAGTTAAGATCGAAATGTCGACCCCAGTGCCAAACTTCCTGGAGGTTATCGACACGACTGTTCAATGTGAATTTGAAGGGGTCGTGCGAGTATGCAGGCGCTGTGGCGGCGATAGCCATTTTGGCGCTTCCTGCGACACTCCCCAATGTGAGAGGTGTGGAATGTAAGGCCAGGTGGACTGCAATGACCCTTGTCCCAAATGCAGAGAAGACCACGGGGTCAGCAAGTGCACAAAACCCAGGTTCGCTGCCATGACTAGTGAGGGGCTTGAAGCTGACAAAGAAAATGCAGTCCTGGCCGACTGCCCCTTGAGCTGTGGACAAAGACGCCCAGTCGAACATGAACCCCTCACCCCTAGGTAGCCGGAGGGACTCACCTGCAGCATAGGGGAGGAGGCCAAGTCAGACCATGATGAGGAAAAGACTAGTTCGCCCCCGGACAATGCGCCAGTGGCAAAGGTCGCCAGGGAGCCAACAAAGTCGGCAAGCAAAAGAAAGCGAAAGAGCAAAAAGAACACCCCGACCACCACCCCTACGAAGGAAGGAACAGGGTCGAGAAATGAAAGTCCCAGCTCAAAAAGCTCGAGCGATAAGCCGCACCACAAACGGCAAATCCTCGCAAGCAGCAGTGACGAATGCAACTCCGAAAGCGAGACAGAAAGTGTCGTAGAGATGCCAAGAGCAAAATCGCTTTGTGAATTCTGCCACCTGAGCAGCTGTGACTGCTCCTTAATGTCCGGCAACGCGTACTCGTCGTTTAGTGAGGGCTTGCCCACGGTCGTTACCTCCCCTTAGGGGAAGGCTGCCTTCTAAACCTTAACTTAAGCGCACCTTCTCCCGTCCTTCCAAGATGGCTCTTTCGCTAAAGATAGCTTCTCTCAACTGCCGGGGTTTGACGAGAGCAGCTAAACAAGCGGAAGTAATACAATTGGCACGCCAGATGAAAATCGATATACTGGCACTTCAAGAAACGTACATTCACCACATCGATCAGATGAGGCAATTGGACTTAAAATTCGACACAAAATCGTACTGGAATTTTGGAAGGAAGGGCTCGGCTGGTGTCGCAATTGTTTTTCTTGGAGAAATAAATTTAAACGTACTTCATTATGAAAGGGATAACGCAGGTCGCACGCTGAGCATTGACTTAGATAATGGTATTAGAATAATTAATGTTTATGCCCCCTGTAAGCGCGGTCAAAGAGAATATTTTCAGTCATTAGAACATTATTTAGTTGGACCTACTAAAGTGATCCTTTTGGGTGATTTCAACTGTCTTAGAAGCAAGCGATAGGCACTCTCACCGAGGCGCACCTACGCGTACTGGGCGAGACTTCAATAGCGCGCAGACACTGCGCTCCTTAGTAGATGAAATAGGGCTCATAGACGCGTGGAAAACCTTACAGCCTGGTCGCTCAGGAATGACATGGACGGGTCGCGGCTACGAAAGCCGCATCAACCGCTTGTATACTTCGAACGCATTGGCGCCTTCGCTACAATCTGCGTGGGTCCTTCCCACCGCACTGAGCGACCATAAATTTTTAATCTTTCGCTTCTCCGATTATGATTTAGCTCCGCGAGCCAAAGGATGCTGGCGCCTTAACATAAAACTTCTCGAAGATGCACGCGTAGTTGAGGACATTATCAACTTGATAAAGAGCTCCCTTAAATCTCCGCCTACCGCCACAGCATGGGAATGCTTTAAAGTAAACGTTAAGGAATGTTTCCAAACATGGGGCACTAAATTAGCCAGAGAAGAGCGTGAGGAAATAAGGAAAGTTTCAGATGCCATTTTAATTCTTAGTGCACCACTATCGCAAGGGCCAAGCATAGCAGGCGCTCTTGTAGAACTCAGAAAAGAGCTCCACAGCTTGCTAAACAAAAGATGGGACCGACTTCGAGCTACAGCGCGCGCGGGAAGGTGCGAGAGAGAAACATGGTGCTCTCGGCATCTCCTACGCCGCCGCCTTGCTACAAGAAGTAACATACTCTGCGAAGTGACAGACCCAGTCACGGGCGTCACAAAAACAAAGCCCGAAGATGTAACAGAGGCTGCTAGGTCCTTCTACGAGCATCTGTATAAGAGAACTAATTGCACTCCCACGTCTTTCTCTTTGGAAAGCCCAGAAACCAGCCCCATAGTTATAGATACGCCATTTCAAGCAGAAGAGCTTTTTGAAGCCCTTAAGGCAATGAAACAAAACAAAAGTCCAGGAACAGACGGCCTCCCGCCCGCTTTTTATACAAAATTTTGGCCCCTCCTGGCAAAATACTTTACAGCCCTTGTAAACGCCTCCTTAGAAGAAGGGTCGCTACCAGTTTCGCAAAGGCAGGGTTTAATCACGCTTTTATGTAAAGACGTAGAAAGAAAAATCTTCAGACCTCCGAGCGTGGCGCCCTATCACGCTGCTAAACAGTGATTAATTAGATTATCGCGAAAAGTCTCTCGCTCCGTTTGACGCCCGCCCTAACAAACATAGTCGGCACGTACCAAGCATGCTGTATTCCGGGCAGATCAGCTGAATTACACGGCTTAGGATTAAGAGACCTATTAGCGTGGGCTACATCAAGAAATTTGCCCGGCTACATCTGCTCACTAGACCAAGAAAAAGCGTTCGATAAAATAAGCCACGAATTTCTCTTTCAGGTATTGCAACAGGCAGGCATTAGCAAAGAATTTTGTAAACAAATCCAGTGTTTATACAATGGCCTCACGTCAGCGGTTATAGTACAGGGAAGAACGTCAGAAAATTTTCATATAGAAAGAGGTGTGCGGCAAGGCTGCCCACTAAGCCCACTACTGTATATACTCGCCATAGAACCACTACTACAACAAATCGCCGCTGATGACAGTATTAGCAAATTCCCCCTTCCTGTAGGTCCGCACTGTACTCCAATTTTCGCATACGCAGATGACATTACAGTAGTAGTACCAGATAGCAATTCTGTTTCTAGCTTGCTAAAAGCAGTTGATCGGTACTGTCTAGCAAGCGGAGCAAGCCTCAACCGCGCTAAAAGCGCAATTATGAGCCTGCACCCTGAGCCTGGATCATCAGGACTTTTGCACGGCTTGCCTCAGACAAAAGAAATTAAGATGCTCGGCTACATATTTGACAGGAAGGGGCCCTCCCAGTCTAACTGGTTTAATGCAGAAGAAAAACTCCGAGAGAAAGTTATTAATTATAGCACATTGAAATGCCCCATTACGGCACAGGCAAATATAATAAGAAGTTTGTTGATATCTTTCCTGATGTATACCGCTAGTGTGCTTGATATTCCTAGTGGAGTAAAAACGAAGCTAGAAAAGATAATTTCTCGCTTCCTCTGGCAAGGAGGCCCTGACAAAGTAAAACGGATAATTGTAAAACTGCCACGATTTCAAGGTGCCCTAGGCGTTCCGGACTTGAATTTAATGGCACTAGCCTTACATACCAAGTGGACGCAAATTGCCCTAGACTCAGACATTCGCTTAACCAAGATGCTAACTTCGTTTTTTCTCAGTACGAAAATTGTTGTGTGCACTGGTCCCCCACTGTCGCATTCTGCTCCCCGCTCAGAATTTCCCCTACCCTTTTATAAAGAAGCCGCAAATGCGTTATGCACATTGAAGAACATCCCCAACTTTGATTTGACGAGTACGGCGCTCAAAGTGCTTATAGAGCACCTGTCACCGAAGCTACCACGACAACTGGTGCCTTTCAACAAACCGGCCGAAAAGCCGAATTGGCATTTGATATTGGCAGATTTCCTCGATGCTCGAAGAGCATCATTCATGTGGCGCTTTGCACGCGGATGTCTGCCAATAAGGAAGAGAGCCTTTGTATCCGCCACGGGCGGTCTCAACAAGAACTGTCCATTCTGTAATGCCAGAGAGACGCCCGAGCACATCTTCTACGAGTGCCTGATCCCGGCAGCACTGATTGAAAGAGTGAGAAATATTTTCAAGCCGCCGGGAGTGCCATACCTGACTGTCCGGTACATGAACCAACTCCCTAAAGAAGGGAATCACCAAGCCTACCATCCGTCGCCTCGCTCGCCGTGGCGGTGTCAAGCGTATCTCTGGCCTGATCTACGAGGAGACACGCGGTGTGCTCAAGGTGTTCCTCGAGAACGTGATTCGGGACGCCGTCACCTACACTGAGCACGCCAAGCGCAAGACCGTGACCGCGTGCGATGCGACGGCGTTTTCAACGCGCGCGCGACCCTGCCGTGCGTGCGCACTTTCGAACTCAATATGCTGCCGCCTTCGCTATTTATAAGCGTAATCTGCGGCAATCGAAGGCTGCGGCTGATCGGGCGGCATGCCACGATCTCACGGCACGGTCCCTCTATGGAATCCCTTTTCGGACCGCTTTTGACAAAATTCCCCCTATGATCTCTCTTCCTCCGCTACAGGGTATGGACGGTACTCTCACCACGTCTGTCTTAGACTCGGCGACCCTCCTTTTACGGACGCATGTCGCTTTAGATGACCCCACCGTTGACAGCGACTATCATAGTCGCATCCGGACTGTGGTACAGAGTCCGTATCCTGCGGTGCGGAATGACTATCTCTTTACTGAGGCCGAGATCGAACGTGCGGTTTACCGGGGCAATCCGCAGTCGGCGCCGGGACTGGACGGGCTTACTGCCATGTTCATCCGCCACCTGTACCGGCTACATCCGCGTTTCTTCTTCGATGTCTTTAATGCTTCTCTCCGTCTGGGCCACTTCCCCTCCGTGTGGAAGGTCGGCCGGATTATTTTTATTCCTATACCCGGTCGCCCCCCTTCTCTTGCTTCCGCATATCGGCCAATCGTAATGAACTCTATATTTGGCAAGATCCTGGAACGGTTGCTAAATTCCCGCCTCTATTATTTTCTACACGCCCACAACCTCCTTCACGCTCAACAATTTGGTTTTACTCATGCGCGGAGCGCCCCTCTGGCTCTGCATGTCCTCCAACGTCGCCTCAGCGCGCTGAAGGCTGATAAAATCCCGGCGGTTTTGATCTCCTTAGATTTTACCGGTGCGTTTGACAGCGTGTGGCACGATTCGGTGTTGTTTTTTCTGCGCCAACACCGCTGCCCCGCCAATCTTTACTTCCTTCTCAAATCCTTCCTGACGGACCGCCAAGTAGTCTTCCGCGCGAACGCGGGCGACGCGTTGGCGCGTCCGTCTATTGGAAGTCCTCAGGGCTCCCCTATTAGCCCCTTACTGTGGAATTTAGTCATCTTCTCATTACTAGACCTTCCATTTCCACAGGGGGTACACATCCAGGCTTATGCGGACGATACCATTATACTCGTTTCCGGTTCGTCGCGCTTGCAGTTGCAGGCTCTTGCAGAATCTGTACTCACCTTGGTTTGCAATTGGGCAGGGCAAAACAAGGTCAAAATTAGTCACGAAAAGTCCTATTTCGTCTTTTTCAACAATGGGCACATTGGCACCTCTAAGCGGCGTCCCTCCATTAGGTTGGACGGCGCTTATCTAAAAACCAAAGACCATATTAAAATTCTCGGCGTGGTCTTTGATGACAAACTTAATTTCCACGCCCATGTTGATTTTCTAAAGACCAAAGCCGAGGTATTGGTTGCGCGATCTCTTAAATTTTTGCGCATGCATTTTTCGCTGCGTCCCGTGCTTATACGTCGTCTATATAGACAGGTCCTGCTTCCTGCGATTGTTTACGCGTCTCCGGTGTGGTGGCCGGCTTTTCCATCCTCCTTCCTAACCACACGAGTATTGTCGGTTCAACGCTCCCTTCTCGTGGCCCTCACCGGTGCATATCATACAACGCGCACCACGGCACTGCACATCCTGGCCAACTGTCCACCTTTGAATGTGCCCTGTGGACGGGGTGGGTTTGGGAACATGCACTGCTTGCAGACCCTTGGAGGCAGTTTTACTTTACTGCTCCCCCCTTTTCTTCCACTGTATTTGTTCATTCCACAATTTGGCTTCATTGTCGGCTTGCCTCGGCCTCTTTTCTTTTATCAATTGGCTTTTTCTCTAAAACTGATTTGGGCTGCCTTCGCGGCCCCTCTTCATTTATTTTATATTCGGTTTTATACCCGTTATACCTTAAGGGTGGTGCGGGTTTGCCCCTCCCTTCTTTTTCCTTTCCTTTTCGACCAAGGGGCCACATAAAGCCATGGACGTTGTGTATGCCCTCAAGCGTCAGGGCCGCACCCTCTACGGTTTCGGAGGCTAAGCAGCGCGCGTGCGCGACGTCGTCTGCAAGCAGCGCATCAGCTCCTCTGAAGAACCCAACAGCCCTCTTCAGGGCTACCCACTTGGTGCTTCGGCAGTGATGCGCAGGATTTGCGATCTCCTGCTCCGTTAACCCTCTTTTGCACGCCATTATCTCGCGTTCGGCCGTACGAGACACGCGCGGTGAACTTGCTCAGGTGAGCGAGCGCGACCGCGTGTATTCATAAGGCGTGGTAGCATTGTTTTTCGCCCTCGCAAGGCGAGCTCTGCTCGATTGCATTTGCGCTCGCCACTGTGTGTTGTGTTGCTGCCATTTCGCCCGCCCTCAGCGTGTCCTAGTTGCGACGTGCCGGTCGTTCCTGCAGCTCAGTTGTCGCCTTTGGTTGGACCCTTGTTGAGCCAGCCAGAGTGGCATGATGATTAAAAGAAAGGTAATCGTAAGCTCGTCGATGCGCATTTTGTCGCTTTGAAGTGGCTCGCTTCTTCTACTCCCTTGGAGAAGAGTATGAGCCGGGCGGCAGCACTCGGTTACATACGCCGAGCGTGGCGGTCAGCGGGCACACTTAAGTTAAGTAAGGCCCCATATTTCACAGCAATAGCTCGTGTGGATATGCAACGAAGCAAAGCACGAGGAAAATATTGCCCGGCACGGGTCAGTGTGTAACAGCTGAAAGCGAGTTTTCTACAGACAGCAGTTATTTGTTCTCTCCAGTGCAAGCGTTAAATGAGCGAGCCTGAGCTGCATTCGCACGGCTTCGTTGGTTTGCGTCGGAGAAACAATAATGTGCCAGTCCTCTTGGCCTACGAGCTGAGCGCCCGTCGTGTCCCTCGTCTAGCCTTGTGGTTGTTGCATGCGCGATGGGCGGCCGTAGACTACCACCGTGCGATTCACAATTGCGTAACTCTTTTGAGCGACGCAAATGAATGCAAAGGTGAGGAGATTAGCTAGGTAGCTGTCGCTAGAACCGGGCTCACTGCGTTGTATTCAAGTGGACGAGGGTGCGCGCGGTAGACACCGAGGGGCGTGCTGTTTTCATTGGTGCTGTTGTTTGTAATACTTGTGCACAGGGGGATTTCTTATGCGCGCGCTATAGGTGATAAGCAGTTGGTTCGAGGTCAACGTGGTTCTTGCAAGCCAATGCACCCCCGAGTCGCCCAAAACAAGAGGAAAATAAAATACAGGAGCAGAGCGGTGAAGTGTGCTTACCTAGACAGAAATATGCTTGCACAGTGCAGGCTCATTTTATCTCGTTATTTGTATACGACTCGCTCTTTCGTCATGCGTGCGCGTAGGTGATGCTGGGCGACCTTGTTCGCGCCATATACTTAGATCGGTAAGGAAGCGGGCGCTGGACATGCGCTGCATTTAAAGAAAACAAACTTTTTCGAGCAACGTATTTGTGCATGCCAAGCGGGAGACGAGCGGCCGCCCGCTTGGCGATTTGAGCGGTGCATCGCGTATTTGTCGAACTCTTCGCCGCCAGAGGGAGCCTCCTGTCCTACGTGTGAACATTTGTCCTTTTTGCAGTTTGTGCCACGCGTATTTATGCGCTGTAAGGCGGTTGCGTAATGTCATTGCGTGGAAGCGCCAAAGTGCACAAGACTACCTCTTGCCGCTGCATCCCTGGAAAAATCGTAAATGTGAAAGCTGCTGTACAGAAAGATTCCGAATTTGAACCGGCTGCTCCCTCACTCATGTCGCATGTATTGGCACGCGAAGGTAAGAGAAACTGACACGCGCCGGCCGTCGCCATCGCACGGATTTCGCATTCGTGTTGCGTTTAATGAAAGCCGAGCTCGCGCCAATTATTTTACATTTCTCCCACGAAGCCGCCGGGAAATGTGTGCGCCTATGGCCTTGACGTATAGCAAAGCGAGATGATGGCTCAACAGGTAAACAAATGGGCAAGGAGCAGCCGGAGAAAATGTACGGGCCGCTTACTTTGAAGAAACTCGGCACTTTTGGTTATTTCTTTTCTCTTGTTTATGTATGGATTGCTACTGTGAACTCACTGGCATGTGCGTGCAAAGGGAATAGCCGAGGACGAAGCAAGGCGTACACAGTGCGCAATGAGGTCATACGGGTCGTGCGTGTAGCTCGGAGGTGAACTCCAAGTAATGCATCGGAACACACCCAAGAGAAAACAACGGGTTGTCACGAGAGAACTAATGCAGCCATGTAAACGAAGCTTGTTGCATGTGAGAAAAACGTGTGGTGGTGCGGTGACGTTTCTTTTTTTCCTTCCATAATGCACGAGTACTGGCAGGTTAAGAAGTACAAAGTTTCATATCTCAACAATACAAATCGGTACCGCGATCGTGTGAATTGCACACAACTCACGCAAGTTCTGTCTAAAAATTTTCATCCCATCGAAAACGCCTCTCATGTCTATGAAGGTATTGTAAAAGTCATACTCACGCATGAATGGTATATCTTATCGAGGCGTATAAATTGTGTTCCCTTTATACATATCGCCTTGTGCAATTAACAGAATTTCCAAATCCGGTTCCATTGCTGCGCGACGGAGCTTTAAAGCGCACAGTTGAACTGCTCTTTTTTTTCCTCTCTTCCATTTCACAGTTTTCCACAATCACTGAGAATAATTTAAAAAATGAGGAAGAGCTCGGCATCAGTTGAAAATTGCGCTGTTGCAGGCGCGCGATTTGAACGTTTTCTTTTACACGCAATTAGGCGCACCAAATTCGGTGCGTTAGTTGGCGAGGAAATAGATTTCTGCCGGCGGCTGCCGAGCTGGAGCTTCGCTATAACATGACAACAACGCCGTCGATCCTGTGGCGAAGTTGCGTGCGGGAATGCAATCGAAAAAGCTAGCTGACGAAATGTACGCTCTGTATAGAGCAAAGTGTTGCGTTTGATGATTGTTTGTCAAAACATGGTGTCCCTTGCAAGTGCGAAAACTGTGTACCGAATACGTGGCACGCGGAAGCCGTGCTTGGGATCGCGCCTGCGAAGCGTTGGTTGATGCTCCTAACGTGTCTCCTAACGCGCGTTCAACACCTGTCAATATTGTATTCCAAATTCGCTCTTAGAGCGGAAGTACATCGTTTTCTCTGTAACTCTGAAGCGGTGCTGGTAGACCATACGTAAGTTTGTCGTTAATCTTGCGATGCGAATGCGGGCCTCGCGTTCTTCAATGCGTGGACGGGAAAGTGTGGTACTGGCATGTCTGCATATGCGAGAGGGTTTGCTGCCGAGTGCGGCGACAACACGATGTAGTTGCCCCTCGAGAAGGCACCGTGGCGCGCACTGCAGTGAACAAGCAATAATTCCCACAACACCGCGTGGCGATCAAGCCACACCGACCGTAGCGGCCGCGACCTGCTTGACGCCATCCAGCAGGCGGCTCTGCTCGTAGCCAACACGGGCTGTGTTACTTTCACCCGTCGTGGCTGCGAGGGAAGTGTGTTGGATCTCTCGCTAGTGTCGGAGCGCTGCCATTACGTCTGGCGCCGCAGCCCCGACATGCGAGGGTCCGACCACTACCCAATCCACCTCGAGCCCCGCCGTGTCGCCCACCTGCCGACGCGTGTGTACAGTGTTGTTAATTGGCAGCGATTCCGGGAACTGTGTGCTACAGTGCCAGCCTCGGAGAGCGGCCTGTTTTTCGAACACATCGCACGATGCGCGCGTGCCGCGTCAACTCGATGTGTTGTGCCGGCCGGGACGCCTGTTCCCGACATAAAACAACTGAACATCCGCGCCGTGCGTCGCAGAGCTGAGAGGATAGCACTGCGCTCGGGCAAACGCGAGCAGTGGACGGTGTACAACCGGCTCGACGCGGTGTGCCGTCGCCATGCGAAGCAGCGCCGCAACGCCAGCTGGTCAAACCTCTGCTCGTCGCTAGAACGGGCGAGCGTCCGATCGAGCCCGTGGGGAATCCTGGGGGCGATCCTGCGGCCCCGCGTGCCGCGCTGCCCCGCCCTCTCCATCGCCGTGGCACGCGGCATCACCAACGGACAGCTGGCCGAGCTGCTCGCAGAGACCTTCTGCCCGCCGCCCACCATCCATGCACCGGCGCCGTACGTGCTGCAGCCGCAACCGCATCCCAGGCGCGAGCTGCTCGCCCCGGAGCGGTATTTCCCAACGGCAGCGATCCTGGAGGACATCAGGGCACTGTGCGGGACTGACTTCACTCTCAGTGAGCTTCGCACAGTGCTCGCGTCGCGGAAGCGCCGCTCAGCTCCAGGTTCTGATGGGGTCACATATCAGATGCTTCGGAACCTGGACGGCGACCAGCTCCTGCTGCTGCTCGACGCCTTCAACGAGGTATGGCGGACCGGCAGCATCCCGGACGAGTGGAACGAGGCGGTGGTCGTCCCGCTGCTCAAGGCTGGCAACGCAGCCAACAACCCTGCTTCGTGCCGGCCCGTTTCGCTCACCTCCGCGGCTGGCAAGGTGCTCGAGGCCATGGCGCTGCGGCGGCTCGAGTGGATTACGGCGGCGCTCGACACCTTTGCGGCGGAGCAGAGCGGCTTCCGGCGACTCCGGGCCAATGCGGACTGCCTGGCCGACGTCATCGCCATGCTGGAGACAGCGAAGCGCCGGGGCGAGGCAGGCTACCTCATCCTCCTTGACGTCGAGAGTGCCTTCGACCGGCTGCCACACGCCACCATCATGGACGCACTCGATGCGCTGGGAGTGTGCGGACAAATGCGGAGTTACGTTGAGGCGTTTCTCGGCGGCCGGACGATGCGGGTGCGCGTGGGGGGAGCGTACAGTCGACCGCGTGCGGTTGTGACAGGAGTGCCGCAGGGCAGTGTGCTTAGCCCATTCCTGTTCAACCTCGCGCTGGCACGCATCCCCGACTTCATCCCCCAGTTCCCCGCGCATGAAGTTCGCGTCGCAGTGTACGCGGACGATATCGCGTTGTTTGCGAGCGGCCCCACTAGTGTCGGCTATGCGGTGCGTGCATGTGTGCAGCGCGCGCTTGATGTGGTCGATGCTTACATCAGCGGCACCCTCCATGGTGTGCTGCTTCCGTGGGAGAAGCGGGTTCGTTACCTTGGCCTTGTGATCGACCGACGGCTGAACTGGCGTGCTGCAGTAGCTGCCTTGCGGAAAGGTGCCGCGCAAGTAGCGGGCGCCGCGCGCTCCCTGCTCGCTCGTGGCCAAGGCTGTTCGCCGACCCTCGCGCTGCGCCTATACAACTCTGTGGCCTCGGCGCGGATCCTGTACGCGCTGCCCTTGGCGGACCTGCAGCCGACGCACTGGAAGGTGATGGACGCGGATCACCGAGCCGTCGTACGCCAGTTCCTGTGCCTCCCGCGGTCTTCGCAGAGCGGCGCCACTCTCGCCGAGGCGGGGGAGACGCCCATCTCTCTCCGTGCCGAGGGGCGGGCCCTCAACCACGTGGAGCGCTTGCATCGCTCGCGGCACGGTCAGCAGCTGATCAGCCGGCTGCACTCTCTCCCGAGCTCCGGCATGGGTCGCCGCGTCGCCGAGTTCGCCAACCTGGTGCGGGGCGGCGCCACGTGCGCGTGGCTTGCTCCGCCGCCGCATCGAGAGCGTCGTCTGCTCATCCGTACGATCGTCCCTGGCGTTCAAGGCAAGCGCAACACTCCGCTCTGCGCCTTGCAACAGGAGACGGCTGCGGCCATCAACGAGCAGCTGGCCGGCCGGGTGCTCGTGTTTACTGACGGCTCGGTCTTGCGGGACGGTGCTGCCGCTGCCGCGTGCGTCGCTCCTGACATCCCAGCGCAAAGTCAGTGCACCGTGTTGAGCGCCGTATCATCAACACACGCGGAGCTGGCGGCCGAACTTATCTACCGGCGGCGCATCCCTGCTGCGGCCATCCTGACGGACTCCCGCGCGGCACTGCACATGCTGGCCAGGGCAGACCATGGGCCCCCGCTGATTCAGCGCCTCCTGCGGAAAATCCATGGCGTGTGCGAGTAGGGATGCTACCTCGTTCTGCAGTGGGTGCCTGCCCACATCGGCATACACGGGAACGAGGAAGCAGACCGGCTCGCGAGGGCCGCCCACACGGCGACTGTGCCTCGTTCACTCGTCGTGACGCCTTTCGACGTCGCCCGTCACACCGTGGGCGGCATGTTGCGTGCACGACACCCGTACGCCCGCGTCGCCAGTGGCAACCCTCCGAGACTCCTGCCGCGAAAGGGTCTTCATCGTCGAGACCGGGCGCTGCTGCTTCGTCTCCGCGTCGGCTGCTACCGCACCGCAGCAAGGACTCACCGCCTACAAGGTACGGGAAGCCCCTCTTGTGAAAAGTGCGCCGACGTAGAGGACTTAGATCACGTGCTTTTGCGATGCCGAGAGTACACGGCGCAGCGTGACACGCTCACGAGCGTTTACCGCCAACTTGGCCTGCCGTGCGACAGCACCGAGGCCCTTCTCTTCCCGGCGGCGCATTCATCAGTGTCCGCGCGCGCCTTCGCGGCACTGCTCGAATTCTTGGACGGCGCCGAACTGTACGAGCGGCTGTAGCCGCCGCGCCTTCATGACGTTCCTTACCGCTGGGCTATCTCAACTCTATACTGTGTTTTCTTCGCTACACTTTTTACCCCTCTCCCCTCACCCGTACAGCGCCGTGGAGGTGCCCTCGCACGAGAGGCAGTAACGGCGCTGTACTTATCTCTTCCTATTCTCCTTTAAAACCACTCACACACGGTCGCGCGTATTCCGATCTCGTTTGCTCGGCTACTCACAACGGTGCGATGCCTCCCCAGCCCAGCGGTAAGGCCGTGAAGAAGGCCGGCAAGGCGCAGAAGAACGTGCGCGCCACCGACAAGAAGAAGAAGAAGCGCCGCAGGAAGGAGAGCTTCTCCATCTATATCTACAAGGTGCTGAAGCAGGTGCACCCGGACACTGGAGTCTCCAGCAAGGCCATGTCTATTATGAACAGCTTCGTGAACGACATCTTCGAGCGTATCGCCGCGGAGTCGTCCCGTCTGGCTCACTACAACAAGCGCTCGACCATCACGAGCCGGGAGATCCAGACTGCCGTGCGTCTGCTGTTGCCCAGCGAGCTGGCCAAACACGCCGTGGCCAAACACGGCGAGCTGGCAGTGGGTTCGGGTCAGTGGCTCTCTCGGCTCCTGAGATTTCTTGCAAAAGGTAAGGTTTTTTCGACCTTACCAACCCCACCTTGCTTTGAGGATCCCTTTAAATCTCTCAGGACTCGCTTCGTCGTGCGATTGGGACTCTTGGGCGCCCCCTTTCCTCATTTTGGCCATCTAATACCGTGAGCCGGCCGGCCGGTGGCCATGGCCGCTTGTGTACGCGGCCATGCCTAAGCCTGCGGTTCCTCAGGACGAGCAGACGTCCGGGCGAGACTCCCCTAGCGGTGTCAAAACGCCTCGCTCGGACGGCTCAAATGAGTCAGTTTTTTCTGATGAAGGGGACGCGGTACTTCGTGAGGCCGAGTTGCCAGGGGGGGAACGCGATCCGCCCGCAAGGGGCGGCCCCGCTACCGGGTATTTACCATCTGTTGTTGCTGCTCCCAGTTCCCCAGTTTCTGTTTGCGGCACCTCGGTTCCCACTGTTCCCCTGGATCCCGAGCAACGCATTACCGCCTCCATTCACCGCATAGTAGAGAAGCAAAAACTCATCACAGACTTGAGCTTCCACGCCTCCTCCAAAGTGCCAAATGCTCAACGCTCGCAAATCGTATCTTGGCTTGCCGAGATTTTACAGGAATGCTCTGACGTTCGAGCGATTGCTGCCCATCAGGCGGGTCGCGTTGAAGAGTTGCGGGACCAGCTGCAACAGGCGAGACGCCTTGCTGGCGATATGCTGGCGGCTCCACCGCGTCCTTGTCAGCCCAGAACATACGCGGCTGCGGCGCACCTTGGTATGCAGGCTGCTTCACCCCCGACCCGGCCGCTCCCAATCAGGACCCCTGCAGATGTTCAACAAACGGTCCCGGACCTGCCGATACTTCCTCCACGGCCCGATGCAATCAGGCGAGAGCACGAATTTATCCTGTTTCTCACCCCTGTCGCTCCTTCCGCCTCGCCGGCGCGCGATATCGTAGCCCTTCTCAAGGAGAACATAGACCCAATAACGGAGCGAATCGGGGACGTCTCGATGCGCCGTACACGACACGGCATCACAATCTTTACTAACGAGCATCACTCTTTCGACAATCTCAAGGCTGCAATTGAAAGGAACCCGATAACGCGTACCGCGATTTCCATAAAGGTTGCCCAAAAACGACAACCCCATATTCGGATATCAGGTGTTGACCCCGACATACCAGCTCATGCCCTCCTTGCTGCTATCAATGCACGCAACCCATCACTCCAACTCGATCCTGATACCTGTAAAATACGAGTCTCTTTCCGGGAACGCTCCGGAAACTACACCCATGTCCTTGCCGTCGATGCAGCGTCCTTCCGCTCCCTTACTGCCCTCGGCCGTTTGATCATAGGCTGGACCTCGGTGACGGTGCGAGAAGACCTACATATCCCCACCTGCACCTACTGCTCAACATACGGACACTCCAAACGCGCCTGTCCCCATAAGTCAGACCCTTCGCGGATGGTGTGCACGAAATGTGCTGACGCGCATTTAGCAGAAACATGCTCGGTGCGTATGGGGGACGCTGCGGTATCGTGCGCCGAGTGCCGGCGGGTAGCTAGGCCGTCGTCGCATCCCACGGGAGATGCGACTTGCCCAGTGATGCTAGAACGCATAGCGCGTATGCGCATACGCACAGATTATATATAACATAGCATGCACCACCTACTCCTGTCCCCTAGGGGCTGCGCGGTGGCTCTGGCCATTTATACTCCCTGCCATCAGATACACTGGTATCCTTTCTATACCTCGGCTTCTGGACTTGACGCTTAGGTCAGTTTGCCGCTGTGCAGCCCCTCTCTCTGGAGGGCGGGTGCATGCGCCCCTCTATTCTCCTCAATCCTTGTTCACGTCTGGTTGCTCCCCTTGTCCCTCGCTTCGTTCTAGTGGTCTGCTTCTGTCTCTTTTCTTCTTTCCTATCTTCTATCTCTCTTTCCTCACTCTTCTCCTCTTCTCTGTTACCTTCTGCCTCCCCTTAACTTCGCACATTCTGCCTTTCTTTATTTCTGTCTCCCGCGATACTATACTCATCTTAACGTTCTCTTCCCCTTTCTTTTCTATACTCAACCATGGCCCATTCCATACCCATTAAATTTTTACAGGCTAATCTGGCACATTCCCGACAACCCACATTGTTGTTGTCGGACTTTATCCAGCAGCACCACATTGATTTTATCATCATTTCCGAACCTTATACACGAGGCAACTCTCTTCCGCACCTACCTCACACGCACATCACTTTCGCGTCACCAATCAGTCCCCGTCTTGCTCTTTTAGCTCCTAAACATACCTATGATCTCTTCCTAGTCCATTCCGACCCTTTATATGTCATAGTCTCCTGTGTTGCCCCTTCAGTTTCTTTCGTCATCCTCGCCGTTTACGCTCCCCCTCACGAACCCCTGGAACCCCTTTTTGATGCCCTACAAGCTCACCTGTCCTCTCTTACTCAACCTTTTCTGGTGATGGCGGGTGATTTTAATGCGAAGCATTTACTTTGGGGCGCTGTGGAAGGCGATATCAGGGGAGCGCAGCTCACACAATTTGCTGCTGCCAACAACTTAAAAGCATTAAATGACCCTCGCTCGCCGCCTACCTTTCAATCCCACCTTGCTGAGAGTTGGATAGATGTTTCCTTTGCATCAGTTCCTCTCGCCGCATGTGGCTACAGCTGGTTCGTTGAAGAATCCGAAACGTTATCCGACCACAAATATATCCTATTTTCCTTTTTTGGCCATACCAGACCCCGCCATAAACGATTAACAAAATCGACTACCTCTAATCTTTTACAGTCACTCGTCACCTCTCCTTGGTTTTCGTTGGTCCAACAGACAACTTTACTATCACCGAACGCAGTCGATTTGGTTTTGACGAAGTTTTACATTCTCTTCGACAAGCTTCGTCATCTCCATTCTCGCTGGATAAAGCCGCGCCCCTCTCCGACTAATTCATGGTGGACTCCCGACCTCACTATTGAACGCAAACGGATCCGTGCCTTCCGTCGGCGCTTATAGCGCACCACTGACCCGCTCCTTCGACAGTCGTTTAAGGCTCAGTACTATGATGCCCATGCCGAATACAAAATGCACATCGACCAGGCCAAATCTGCAGCCTCCAAATCTATCTGTTCCGACCTTTCCAAACGCAATCTGTTTGGCCTTCCTTTCCGCATCTGCTTCGACAAACTTTCCCGTACCAACCAACTATCTCCCTTCTTTTACCCGATGGTCGTCCCACATGCAGCGTGCTTGAGTCGGCTCGCTTTCTCCTTAATGCTCATGTGACCCACGACTCTCCCTCCACAGATAATGACGACCACGTGCGCCTGCGTCAAATAACTGCCACGCCTTATTCATCCAAAACTATTGATCTCCCTTTCACTATTCCAGAAATAGAACATGCTATCAATTCAGGCAACACCAACGCCGCCCCAGGTCTAGACGGACTGACTCTTCCCATGCTCAAGACGATTTTTTACTATCACCCGTCCTTTTTCCTCTTCATTTTTAATCATTGTCTCAATCTCTCCTACTTCCCCACTCATTGGCGCAAAGGACGTGTTATCTTTATTGCTAAACCCAACCGCCCACTCGACTCTCCTTCATCCTACCGCCCTATTGTTATAAATTCTTTGTTTAGTAAAATTCTCGAACGTCTCCTAAATTCCCGGCTCTACTTTTTTCTTCACTCCAATCATTTACTTCATCCGCGTCAATTCGGTTTTACACATGGGAAGAGTGCGACCACCGCTTTGTACCGTCTCAGACAAACTCTAAACACCTACAAAGACCGGAAACAACAGGCAATTCTCATCTGCTTAGACTTTAAAGGCGCTTTCGATAGCGTTTGGCACCCTGTCGTCCTTCATTTTTTACGCTCGCACAACTGCCCTTCCGATCTGTACCACCTTCTACAATCTTTCTTAGAAAACCGACAGATCATTTTCCGTTCGCAGACTGGTCAGGTGTCTGCTACGCCTACTTTGGGCAGCCCTCAAGGGTCACCACTCAGTCCACTGCTGTGGAACATTGTCACTTATGGATTGCTTGACCTCCCCTTTCCACCGGACCTGGTTGCACAGGCCTATGCAGATGACACTTTCATAGTGCTCTCTGCAGACAATCGTCGCGCTTTGGAATCCAAGGTAGCTCTTACTCTTAATCTTATCTCGACCTGGGCACAGCGTACGAAACTCACCATTAGTACCGACAAATCTTCCTGTTTATACTTCCCCAATAGCCACTCTGCTTCCTCTTCCCGCACCCGTCTTCCCATAGTTCGTTTTAATGGCTTTCCCCTCAAATTTCCGTCGAACATTAAAATTCTTGGGGTCATCTTTGACACCCACCTAAACTTTAACGCTCATTTAACGAATCTCCGTACAAAAGCAGACCTTCTCTCTTCCCGTCTTCTCCTGTTCGTTCGCATGCATTATTCGATGGCCCCTTCCGCTCTCCGTCTCCTCTATAATCAGGTTTTACTTCCGTCCATCACATATGCTTCTCCCGTCTGGTGGCCAACGTTCCCTACTTCACAGTCTAAAATCAAAATATCCTCAATCCAACGCACCCTTCTGCTTCCAATCACCGGTGCCTTCCGCACGACGCGTACCTCGTCGCTTCAGGTTCTGGCTAACACACCACCGCTCCATATTGAATTAGACCGTCTAAACGCCTACTTCTCTTTATTTGCACTCAAAACGCTCACATTTTATGGTCCTGACTCCTACAATCCGGTGCTTAACTACCCCATGAACCCTTGGGACTTTCATCCAAGCATGAAATCTCGTTTTACCCATTACCGCCTTCGACTTCAAGATGTACCCTTTGTAACCACTATGCCGGCCTATCATCTGTATACCGACGGCTCCTACACTTCCCAGTCTGCAGGCGCCGCTTTCGTACTTTATAGTCCAACAGGCCGCATCACCAAAGTTGGAAAATTTAAACTTTTTGGTGCCACTTCATCTTATGATACCGAAACAGCTGCTATACTGGAGGCATTAGCCTATATACAGACTTTGCCCCATTTCATTCCTCTACACATCTACACCGACTGCTTGTCCATCCTCGCTACATTGAATACTTTCACGACAACAAATCCCTCTGTCAGGCAAATCAAGCAGCTCCTTCAGTTCATCTCTAACCGGCGACGGGTATCACTTTTCCATGTACCGGCACACCAGGGCATCGAGGGAAACGAGATGGCGGACTTCCTCGCCAACTCCACCGCTTCCCATGGTGTTTCTCGAACCCTCCTTGTCGCTCCCTCCTCTATCAAATCAAGGATGCGTACCTATTCCTTCGCCCAGTGGAATGATCACTGGACGCGAGAGAATAGCGACACTGCACTCTTTCAATGGATAAAAAACGTCAATCGCATTCCCTCTTTCTTTCCACCGAAACGACCCATTGTCCACCTCACCTCCGCTCATGGCCGCTTCCCTTTCTATTATTTCCGCTTTCACCTTTTATCCCACAGTAACTGTGCCTGTGGTAATCCTTGCACAGACTTGCTTCACTACTTCAATGACTGTCCCCTTACATCTGACATTGCTCATCCCCTTAAAGAGAATCTCCCCTCTACCATTACACCTGATCGTTACCCCTCCTTTCTTACAGATCAAAGAAAGCGCGCACTTCTTATTCGTCTATATCGAATCATATCATCGTTCACTTTCCCGGACTCCTCCTAATTCTTTCTACAATCATACCTTTTCCTCAATCGGTTTCCTTTCCCTCTCCTCTTTCCCTGTCTCCACTTTATATCCCTCCCACCTTGCCCTTCGCCTTTCGTCTTATAGTGTCCTTGGGTATGCCAACCAAGGTGGAGCTTGTCTCCGGGGACACTATGGACGGAATGGCTGCTTTCTTCTTTTGGCAGTTTAGCTTCTCTTCCAATCCTCCTCTGTGCCCTAGATACACCTACTCAACCTGCCTGACATCATTTTCAGCTTTCTTGCAGATTTTCTGTTGACCTGCAGTCCAGTGGATTCTGCAACCCCACTGCTGCCTGATGTCAAGTCACCCCTACCGGAACCATCCGGTTATGCCAATACTCCTCCAGGCCGGTGCAGTCTGGTCTACCGGAAACTCTGCACCGCTTTTCGGAATCCTGATGGACCTGCTGGCCTCCTTGGACCATGCTCTTAAGACATCCTAGTTCCTTTTCCTCCTACTCAATAAAAAATTGGACGCAACGAGGCCTCACCCGTCCCACGCCGATGCAGACAAGCCCTCCGCCGTCCTATCCCCTCCTGGTATGCATAAACATTCTCTGTTGGTATACCTCGGTTTTTTTTTCTTTAATAATTGGCTTTACTTCAAATTACATTTTTGCTTTCTACCCCTCTTCATTTAATTTCGATTGGCTTAAAGCTGCTATACCTTGGTGGTGCGGCTTTCCCTCATTTTTATTTAGATTATTTTTGTTTTACGAGGGGCTAAAAAATACGCCGTGTCCGAGGGCACCAAAGCCGTCACTAAGTACACCAGCTCCAAGTAGGCGACCGAGCGCTCGTCCGCCCAGCCCACACCCAACGGCTCTTCTCAGAGCCACCCAAAGTGTCTACATTGGCATTGGGATGTAGTGAGAATCTCGACAATTCCGTCCGTTCCCTCTGTTCGACGCTTCCTCGTTTAGAAAAAAAACCCGACGCGCGCTGTCGGACAACGCGTTCTCATTGCGACAGCGCGTGTGCTAAAAGTTTCGTAGCAGAAACGCACAGAACGCCATGCGCTCAGCACAACAACACAAACGAAGCGAATATAGGGCGCGTGAGCCGACTCCGCGCGAGCGGCCGCGTTCGCCTGCACTAATTGCCACGGCGCGTGTTTCGCACACCTAGGCTGATGAGGCGGTCGTTGCTGCACATTTACTTAATTCTGATGTAGCGTAAGTTTTAAAAGCAGGCAGCCCTCATCCCTTTTTTCACATTTTATTTCTTCTTTTCGGTCGACGCGCATTTGCGGGTCCCGAGGTGTGCCTCTATGGCTGCTAGAACTAATGTCGTCGGTCGCTGCGTGTGCTAGAATGCCCACTTGGCGGCCGCCCGCACGTATAGAGCAGTGCTCCGGACTGAAATTTAGAGCCGCGTGCTGTCAGCGCCGCATCGCTGTAGCAGTGGCTGGCGAGCGGACATGCGTTAGCACGTTCACGAAGCAGCAGCGCGTAAGGGAAATTTTACACTGTTATTACAAATTTAGTGGTAATTTGAAGTGGAAAAAGAAGAGATGCGCGCGGCTCTCCACATACTGCATAACGGTTGCGCGCGCGTCCTGCGTAGCTGCCTTCGTACGGGCTGGGCGCGATGGGAGAGGGAGGAGGTCGGAGCGCCGCCAGCAGTGCCCTCGCTCTCTTCCGTCCCCTAGAATGCTGAATTTGGCTCGCGCGCGCGTCTTAGGCTGATTTCGCTGACGTTATCTACGAGGCTACGTAAGCTATCGCGACGAAATTTGACGGTCGTGTGGGCACCAGTCAGCGGTGCCTGCGTGCGAAATTTGAAACGCCTGAGGCGAACGGAGCATGAGCGCGCCCTGTTTTGCGACTAGTGATCAAGTGAACCGTGTTGGCGTGGCTGAGTTTGAAGTTGTGCGCGCGGTGTGCTTTGCGGCAATGACCAGGATGCACTTGCAAGCGTAGCCGAGCTAACGGTGAATAGAACGAGTAATCACAATTATGAGAACACAATAAACTTGTTCCTGGGGCGCGACACGAGCAGTGAGTGCGTGCAACATACCACAATAACATTGTTGACACGTTTGTTTTTCTCTTGGCGAGTTGAGCAAAATAAGAAGGGAGGCGGGTTGAACATCAGCCTACGTTGCAGTGTGAAATGCCCAAAAAGAGTGACAACATAAGAAAAACAAAAGTAAACTCTGCGATTGTGTTACGAGGCCACTTGTCTTGAACTCAGTGCGTGGCCTAAGAAGGGCTCAGTGCAGCAACCAGCGACTCACTCGCGAAGAGAGGCCGCGCTGCCCGCGAGCCAATCGGCGCGCGTTCATCCTCCTCGCCCTTTCTTTTGCGGCGCGGCTTCGTCGCTCAGTCGCGGCGCAAGGACGCGGCATTCGCTTTCCTGACTCGCTCCGAAGCAGCAGCAACAGCCGAGATGTCTGGACGTGGCAAGGGCGGCAAGGGGCTCGGCAAGGGTGGCGCGAAGCGTCATTGTAAGGTGTTGCGTGACAACATCCAAGGCATCACCAAGCCTGCCATCCGTCGCCTCGCTCGCCGTGGCGGTGTCAAGCATATCTCTGGCCTGATCTACGAGGAGACACGCGGTGTGCTCAAGGTGTTCCTCGAGAACGTGATTCGGGACGCCGTCACCTACACTGAGCACGCCAAGCGCAAGACCGTGACCGCCATCGCCGCAGCCTGGTTGCTGTTCGCATCGCTCAGCGCAGTTTCGGTGAAAGATCCGTCTTCCCCTCCTTTGGCGCACACTCTGCTGTTGGTGGACCTTCATAAGTGTCTCGTGCACCCGACCTTGGTCGTTTGTTGTGCTGCGAGGCCCTCTTTTTGACTGGATCGACGTGTCCTGGTGTATCATCGGACGGTGGCCGGGGCTGATGGCTCATACCCACTAGTGGGATATGGCCACTGTTCAGCCTACCACCGCTGGCCCTTCCACCGGGGGCAACCCCATTTCAGCCGGTTCCTCTCCGCGATCGGGCGGCTCTGTCTTCTCGGCGGACGGGGATGGCGCGCTTCGTGAGCTCAACCTCGAGTCCTCCGAAGGGGGCCCCCCTGCTGCCAACGCTGGTTGTGGTGTACTACCAGGCGAGGCCGACCCGGCATCCACTGTCCAAAGCCGAATGGATGACACGCTGACGGCGTCATTTCATCGCGCCGTCTCGCTGCAGAAGGAAATTATGGACATCCTATTTGATTCCCAATGTAAAGTGACAAACGCCCATCGCTCACAAATCCTTGGGCATCTGCGGCAAATCCTCCAGGAGTGCGCGGATATGAGAGCGGTGGCGGCACGGCAGTGCGGGCGGGCAGATGAACTACGCGAGCAGTTGGTCCAGACACGCTTGGGTGCCGCGGTGTGTCCCGGGGCAGACGTCCGGGCCGCGGCTATGCCATCCTATGCCACCGTGGTTCGAGAGGGTGCACCCACAGTCCTTCGAGCACCTGTTGGACCCTCTGCTGCTGCGCCGACCTTAGCGTCTACTCTAACCGAGGGAGCCACCGACACCAACTTCAGGCGAGACCATGCCCACATTATGTTCTTAACCCCACTAGTTCCCACTTCCTCTGCCGCTCAGGACCTTCATTCTGTAATCAAAGCAAACATTGACCCAGTCAAAGAACAAATCGGGGCCATTACTGTTAGAAAGACTTAGCGCGGACTGACAATCCTTTCAAATGAGAAAACTTCAATGGACCGACTTAAGGCTGCCCTCGAAAAAAATCATGTGACCAACACCACCATGTCAATACATTTACCGCAAAAACGTAAGCCTCACATTAAGTTAACGGGGGTTGATCCTGACATCCCTGCTACTAATTTAGTGGCACGACTGAACGCCCGCAATCCTGGTTCGGACTTAGATATCTCGTTATGCTCGGTACGTGTATCCATTAAGGAACGCTCGGGCAACTTTTCTCATGTGTTAGAAGTTAACCCTTCGGCGTTCCGCTCCCTCCTGAGCCGTGGGCGGGTTATGGTGGGCTGGACCTCGGCGACGGTGGTAGATGACCTCTATGTCCCCACCTGTACGTTTTGTGCGACGTACGGCCACCCTCGCCGAGCCTGCCCTGTGCGACAGCAGGAGGCTATGGCTGTATGCACGCGCTGCGCGGGCCCACATCTTTGCACACAGTGCTCTGTTCGCTTGGGAGACGGGGCGGTGTGTTGTAATGAGTGCCGCAAGGCTGGTTTAGCAAGCACGCACCCCACTGGGGACCGCCTCTGCCCTCTTCTGGCCAGCCGGGTAGCCAGCCTGAGGGCTCGAACCGATTATGGCTGACGCCCCCCACAATGCTCCTGGGTCGCCGCGTGGTGGCCTCAGTGCAGCGGATGGTTGGTCCCGCGCTTGCATGCAGTGGTGGAGGTGTCCACTGTGCTCGCATGTGAGACTGGGGCTGCCGGGCGGCGTCTCTTCTATTCCGCGAGTTCATTTGTTCTTTATCTACGAATCTTTACGTTCCCGGGCGTTGCTCGTTGTATCCCCACTCGCTTTTGCTCAATTCTGATTCTTTCCTACCCCCTGCCTCTCACCATGCTCGGCACCCCTCCGCGCCTCCTGTCCGATCTTCTCTCCTTGGCATTATATCGGCAATTGTGCGACCTCCTTCATGGGGTGCGTACGAGCGCGGACGCGTGCGCATGCTTGTTTAACGTGACCCGATGGCTCTCGGACAAGTATTTTCGACCGGTGTTCTGTTGGCCACACTCTCCGCCCCGGCATCAGTGGCTATTCGTTGCTTCTGGCCAGGATGCATACCCTTAAGTTCTTGCAAGCTAACATCGATCACACCAGGGACGCGATGAAGGTGTTGGTTGATCACATGGATCGCGGCGGGTTTACATTCGCCATCGTATCGGAGCCGTACATCCGCGATGGCAAAATAGCCAATGTACCACCTTCTTTAACAGCTTTCCATGCACTAGAGAACCCGCGTGTAATGCTGCTGGATTTTATCATCGTAGCGACGTACGCCCCACCGCACCGTCCTATAGACCCCATCCTCGATGAGTTATGGCAATGTTTTTCACAGCATCCTTCTCAGAACTTTGTCTTGGCCGGAGATTTTAATGCCAAGCACGAACTCTGGGGCCCTGTAGGTGGTGATATACGGGGCGTCCAGCTGGCTAGTTTTGCTAGCGGCAATGCTCTTCACGTCTTGAATGACCCTGCTTCTGGCCCTACCTTCGGCACCCCATATGCCAGTTCGTGGATCGACGTTACGATGCTGTCCATGCCTTTAGCCAGCAGGGGGTACATCTGGACAGTATCGGACGCGGACACGCTTTCGGGCCACAGATATATAGAATTTTCCCTTTGCGCGACTTCCGGTATCAAAGTAAAGCGTCTCACTACATATGCGCAATGTGAGATGCTGCGCGCCTTGCAGTGCTCCGCCTGGTTCGCACGCGTGATTCGCTGTGCCTTTTCCACAACCCTCTCTTTAGACATGGTGTTAGCGCAATTCTATTGTATATACGATGCGCTTTCTCGCAGGCACATGCGAGTAATTCGACAAAGGGGTGAGCGGGCCAATGCATGGTGGACCCCGCAATTAGGTGAGGAACGGGCAAAAGTGCGCGCGATGCGACGCCGGATGCAGCGGACGAGGGACCCTGCACTCTGTACGGTTTTTCGGCTGCAATATGCCAACGCTTTTGCGGTATATAAACACCACATCCGGATCGCAAAGGAGAGCTTTGAAAAAACACTCTGTCGCGATCTAACGGCAAAAAATTTATTTGGCAAACCATTTAAACTGGCTTTTGGTAAATACGTCGCACCGATGCCCCTTCCCCCGCTCGCTGTCTCTCCGGAACGATCTACGGTCTCCATTCTCGATTCCGCCGCGTTGCTCTTGCGTGAACATGTGAAGACCGACGATCCAACCTCTGACAGCGAGCTCCACCAACGCCTTCGGCGGCTCACCACTTCCCCCTATCCATGGTACAGCAAGGACCGCCCGTTCAGCATGGCAGAGGTTGAACAAGCCATATCAATAGGAAACCCTCGGGCAGCGCCGGGGCCCGACGGCCTCACAGGCATGTTTGTCCAGCAACTATTTCAGCAGCATCCCCACTTCTTTCTGGCAGTCTTTAACAGTGCTCTTAAACTGGGCCACTTCCCCTCTTGTTGGAAGGTCGGCAGAATCATTTTCACATTGAAGCCTGGTCGTCCCCCGCACCTTCCATCCGCATACAGGCCCCTTGTTATGAATTCGCTATTCGGTAAGATCCTTGAACGCCTATTAAATTCCCGCCTATACCATTTCTTGCACTCCAACAATCTCCTTCACCCCCGTCAGTTCGGTTTTACACATGCTCGAGGTGCTATTCAGGCGCTCTACGCTTTGCATCAGAGGTTGTGCGCTCTGAAATCAACCAAAACTCCTGCCGTCCTGATTTCATTGGACTTTGCTGGGGCCTTTGACAGCGTGTGGCACGACGCGGTTCTTTTCTTTTTCCGCAAGCACCGCTGCCCGATCAACCTCTACAACCTGCTCCAGTCTTTTTTGACGGGGCGAACGGTTGTCTTTCGTTCCAACGCGAGTGAGGTGACTGCACGCTCGTCGATTGGCACCCCCCAGGGATCACCAGTCAGCCCTCTATTATGGAACATAATTGTCTATTCGCTTTTAGACCTTGACCTTCCCGCCGGAGTGCATACACAGGCTTATGCGGACGACACCGTTCTTCCCATTACTGGCACGTCGCCATTGCAACTGCAGGCCTTGGCGGAGTCTGTCCTTACCTTGGTCTGTAATTGGTCTCGACAGAACAAGGTCCAAATTAGTCATTCAAAATCATTTTTTGTATTTTTTAACAACGGCCACATTGGCACGTCAAAGCGCCGGCCGTCTATCCGCTTGGATGGCGTTTTTCTGCAGTGCAAAGATCGCATCAAGCTCCTTGGTGTGGTCTTTGACGACAGACTTAATTTCTTTGCCCACGTTGACTATATTAAATCTAAATCAGAGGTATTGGCTTTTCGATTACTAAATTTTATCCGTTTACATCGCGCGCTTCCTCCGGCACTTATTCGTCGCCTCTACCGACAGGTCTTGCTACCTGCCGTTGCATACGCGTCCCCAGTTTGGTGGCCTCCCTTTCCCTCCACCCACCTTACCACGCGGGTGCTGTCTGTCCAGCGGTCCCTTCTCGTAGCCATGACGGGCGCGTACCATACGACGCGCACGTCGGCACTTCATGTCCTCGCTAACTGTCCCCCCCTTACTGTGGAGCTCGATCGATTGGCAGCAGAGTTTTCCCTGTTTACACTCCGACAGGTGACTTATTATGGGGTTGAATCCTTCCATCCACGCATACTTGACTTCCCCTGCGACCTGTGGAAGAAACACCCTAGTGAGCGCATTCGGTTCCCCTTCACGCGCCTCACCCCCGCACAGGCAAATCAGCTTTCCCAGGCTCCGGTTTACCATGTTTACACGGACGGTGCTTTCACCACTACTGCTGCAGACGCAGCGTTTGTGGCCTTCGATCGGAGTGGTCATATCGTCCGTGTAGGCAAGTACCGGGTAGTTGGCGCTTCTAGTGCATTCGGCACGGAGCTCTGTGCGTTTGAAGAGGCGCTGACCTATGTAGCAACACTGCACCACACAGTGTACTTGTACACTGACTGTCTTTCACTTTTAGCGGCCCTGTCACGATTGCGCCGTGAGGGGGAACAGTTAAGACGAGTTAGAACTGTGCTGCGTCTCCTGACACACAACGGACCTGGTGTCCTGTTATTTCACGTACCAGGACACCGGGGCGTATTGGGGAACGAACTTGCTGACACCACCGCTTCATCTGCGTGCGCTACTGGTGCAGTGCGTACGAGTGCCGTCTCCACACGCTCCATCAGAAAGCGCTTCTTTGAGATCGCAGCGAACCAGTGGCACGACTACTGGCAACGAGAGGAAAGAGGCACCAGCCTCTATTACTGGGTGCCCAGTGTCCACTCAATCCCTGCGTGGTTCCCTCCCAACTGCCTCCTAGTTCACCTTTTCACGGGACATGGGCACTTTCCCTATTACCTGCATCGCTTTCACCTCAGTGCCACTAATCTGTGTGCTTGTGGAGCGGAGTGCGCGGGAGTGGACCACTATTTCACCGCGTGCCCGCATACTACGCCGACAGTGGCACAAATGCGCGCTCACTCGGGGTTCGACCAGGTGATGCCAGCAGTCTACTCTGCTTTATTACAGACTAAACGACGGCGCGCTTTGTTATTACAGTTCACCCATGCCATTGTGCGCTCTGTGCCGGCACATCCTACTGCTATTCTTTTCCCCGATGCCTCATGACTTCCTTTTTGGCTTCTGTCTCTCTATTTGCTCTGTCACGCCTTCATGTTACTTTCGCATGTCTGTTCGTGCCATTGGCACTGTACATGCCTACCGTGGTGGGGTCATTACCCCGTTGCTTATGGTACTAACTGCATGCTTCATCTCCATTACTTACCTCCCTTTGTATCTCCCTCTCCTCATTTCTGTCCTTCCTACTGTTGCCGAGTAATGTCCTATCTTCTATCTCATCCTAGCACACCTCATGATTCTCTGCTTGCTCCTTGTCCTTCCCGGGAATGTCTGATGTAGCCTCTCCAGGTCATCATAATGACATGCTGTTCTCGGCCTACTCCGGGCCCAGCCTTCTGTTTGGCCGAACTGTGATGTACCGGGAGCCCTGCAGCCGGACCGATGCACATTCTGTCCCCTGGCACCACCGCCGGAAGACACAACCACCGGAGATGACTGGCCTATTTTGGAAGCGATATTCAATAAAGATGCAGAATCGAAATCACAGCGCATCACTGCCGGAGCCATAGGCTCATTATACCCTAAAGGAGCATGATCCCTGGTGCTGACTTGTGCTGCTACACTTGATGACTCACTCCCTTCTCCAACACCTCCTCAATTATAGTACTGGCTTCAGCTCCGATCAATTTTTTTTCAATTATTGGCTTTTGTATCCAAATTTATTATGGATTATCTCTCGAGATGATCCCTCATTTTTTATCTTTTGGTTGGTGTTACGCCCGTTATACCTGATGGTGGTGCGGGCTCCCCCCTTTTCTTTTTTGTTCTTTTTGCCTTGGGGGAAGCAATTAAGCCATGGACGTTGTGTATGCCCTCAAGCGTCAGGGCCGCACCCTCTACGGTTTCGGAGGCTAAGGAGCGCGCGTGCGCGACGTCGTCTGCAAGCAGCGCATCAGCTCCTCTGAAGAACCCAACAGCCCTCTTCAGGGCTACCCACTTGGTGCTTCGGCAGTGATGCGCAGGATTTGCGATCTCCTGCTCCGTTAACCCTCTTTTGCACGCCATTATCTCGCGTTCGGCCGTACGAGACACGCGCGGTGAACTTGGTCAGGTGAGCGAGCGCAACCGCGTGTATTCATAAGGCGTGGTAGCATTGTTTTTCGCCCTCGCAAGGCGAGCTCTGCTCGATTGCATTTGCGCTCGCCACTGTGTGTTGTGTTGCCGCCATTTCGCCCGCCCTCAGCGTGTCCTAGTTGCGACGTGCCGGTCGTTCGTGCAGCTCAGTTGTCGCCTTTGGTTGGACCCTTGTTGAGCCAGCCAGAGTGGCATGATGATTAAAAGAAAGGTAATCGTAAGCTCGTCGATGCGCATTTTGTCGCTTTGAAGTGGCTCGCTTCTTCTACTCCCTTGGATAAGAGTATGAGCCGGGCGGCAGCACTCGGTTACATACGCCGAGCGTGGCGGTCAGCGGGCACACTTAAGTTAAGTAAGGCCCCATATTTCACAGCAATAGCTCGTGTGGATATGCAACGAAGCAAAGCACGAGGAAAATATTGCCCGGCACGGGCCAGTGTGTAACAGCTGAAAGCGAGTTTTCTACAGACAGCAGTTATTTGTTCTCTCCAGTGCAAGCGTTAAATGAGCGAGCCTGAGCTGCATTCGCACGGCTTCGTTGGTTTGCGTCGGAGAAACAATAATGTGCCAGTCCTCTTGGCCTACGAGCTGAGCGCCCGTCGTGTCCCTCGTCTAGCCTTGTGGTTGTTGCATGCGCGATGGGCAGCCGTAGACTACCACCGTGCGATTCACAATTGCGTAACTCTTTTGAGCGACGCAAATGAATGGAAAGGTGAGGAGATTAGCTAGGTAGCTGTCGCTAGAACCGGGCTCACTGCGTTGTATTCAAGTGGACGAGGGTGCGCGCGGTAGACACCGAGGGGCGTGCTGTTTTCATTGGTGCTGTTGTTTGTAATACTTCTGCACAGGGGGATTTCTTATGCGCGCGCTATAGGTGATAAGCAGTTGGTTCGAGGTCAACGTGGTTCTTGCAAGCCAATGCACCCCCGAGTCGCCCAAAACAAGAGGAAAATAAAATACAGGAGCAGAGCGGTGAAGTGTGCTTACCTAGACAGAAATATGCTTGCACAGTGCAGGCTCATTTTCTCTCGTTATTTGTATACGACTCGCTCTTTCGTCATGCGTGCGCGTAGGTGATGCTGGGCGACCTTGTTCGCGCCATATACTTAGATCGGTAAGGAAGCGGGCGCTGGACATGCGCTGCGTTTAAAGAAAACAAACTTTTTCGAGCAACGTATTTGTGCGTGCCAAGCGGGAGACGAGCGGCCGCCCGCTTGGCGATTTGAGCCGTGCATCGCGTATTTGTCGAACTCTTCGCCGCCAGATGGAGCCTCCTGTCCTACGTGTGAACATTTGTCCTTTTGGCAGTTTGTGCCACGCGAATTTATGCGCTGTAAGGCGGTTGCGTAATGTCATTGCGTGGAAGCGCCAAAGTGCACCAGACTACCTCTTGCCGCTGCATCCCTGGAATATCGTAAATGTGAAAGCTGCTGTACAGAAAGATTCCGAATTTGAACCGGCTGCTCCCTCACTCATGTCGCATGTATTGGCACGCGAAGGTAAGAGAAACTGACACGCGCCGGCCGTCGCCATCGCACGGATTTCGCATTCGTGTTGCGTTTAATGAAAGCCAAGCTCGCGCCAATTATTTTACATTTCTCCCACGAAGCCGCCGGGAAATGTGTGCACCTATGGCCTTGACGTATAGCAAAGCGAGATGATGGCTCAACAGGTAAACAAATGGGGAAGGAGCAGCCGGAGAAAATGTACGGGCCGCTTACTTTGAAGAAACTCGGCAGTTTTGGTTATTTCTTTTCTCTTGTTTATGTATGGATTGCTTTTGTGAACTCACTGGCATGTGCGTGCAAAGGGAATAGCCGAGGACGAAGCAAGGCGTACACTGTGCGCAATGAGGTCATACGGGTCGTGCGTGTAGCTCGGAGGTGAACTCCAAGTAATGCATCGGAACACACCCAAGAGAAAACAACGGGTTGTCACGAGAGAACTAATGCAGCCATGTAAACGAAGCTTGTTGCATGTGAGAAAAACGTGTGGTGGTGCGGTGACGTTTCTTTTTTTCCTTCCATAATGCACGAGTACTGGCAGGTTAAGAAGTACAAAGTTTCATATCTCAACAATACAAATCGGTACCGCGATCATGTGAATTGCACACAACAACTCACGCAAGTTCTGTCTAAAAATTTTCATCCCATCGAAAACGCCTCTCATGTCTATGAAGGTATTGTAAAAGTCATACTCACGCATGAATGGTATATCTTATCGAGGCGTATAAATTGTGTTCCCTTTATACATATCGCCTTGTGCAATTAACAGAATTTCCAAATCCGGTTCCATTGCTGCGCGACGGAGCTTTAAAGCGCACAGTTGAACTGCTCTTTTTTTTTCCGCTCTTCCATTTCACAGTTTTCCACAATCACTGAGAATAATTTAAAAAATGAGGAAGAGCTCGGCATCAGTTGAAAATTGCGCTGTTGCAAGCGCGCGATTTGAACGTTTTCTTTTACACGCAATTAGGCGCACCAAATTCGGTGCGTTAGTTGGCGAGGAAATAGATTTCCGCCGGCGGCTGCCGAGCTGGAGCTTCGCTATAACATGACAACAACGCCGTCGATCCTGTGGCGAAGTTGCGTGCGGGAATGCAATCGAAAAAGCTAGCTGACGAAATGTACGCTCTGTATAGAGCAAAGTGTTGCGTTTGATGATTGTTTGTCAAAACATGGTGTCCCTTGCAAGTGCGAAAACTGTGTACCGAATACGTGGCACGCGGAAGCCGTGCTTGGGATCGCGCCTGCGAAGCGTTGGTTGATGCTCCTAACGTGTCTCCTAACGCGCGTTCAACACGTGTCAATATTGTATTCCAAATTCGCTCTTAGAGCGGAAGTACATCGTTTTCTCTGTAACTCTGAAGTGGTGCTGGTAGACCATACGTAAGTTTGTCGTTAATCTTGCGATGCGAATGCGGGCCTCGCGTTCTTCAATGCGTGGACGGGAAAGTGTGGTACTGGCATGTCTGCATATGCGAGAGGGTTTGCTGCCGAGTGCGGCCACAACACGATGTAGTTGCCCCTCGAGAAGGCACCGTGGCGCGCACTTGTAGTTCGTGAAACGAGCAGCAGCATGATCAAAGCAATGCAGTGAACAAGCAATAATGTAGCCTAAACATGCCCCCCATCTCCGTCGCGCGCAGATCGCGATAACAGCTCCCATGGCGTTGGGCGTGGAGCGCTAACCACTGTCGAGATTAGTGGTGTGGTCTCACACTCGGCACTGGCAATTCACGACGCGCGGCGGTATAAGCGAGATTGTGGTGTTGGCTGAAACGAAAGAGAACAGCGCAGCATGCTGTCGCGTTTAAACTCAATTAAACCGCCTGCGAATGTGCTTTCCTTAGCCGCGAACAAGGCGCCCGCGCGAAAACGTGCCTCCTCCAGCATCCTGGCGAACGGCGGCGGCGGCGTGCGCCGCACCGCCTGAGACGGCTGCGCTGGCGCTGGCCAATCGGCGGGTGAGTTGGAGAGGAGAAGAGTAGTGCGGCGAAGCACGACGCGCGCGGCGCAGGGGTCATTTTCACTCCGGCAGTCGACGACTTCGGACGCTCGCTCCGTTCGCCATGGCCAGGGCCAAGCAAACCGCCCGTAAGAGCACCGGTGGGAAGGCTCCGCGTAAGCAGCTTGCTACCAAGGCTGCTCGCAAGAGTGCACCTGCCACAGGTGGGGTTAAGAAACCGCATCGGTACAGGCCTGGGACCGTGGCCCTTCGTGAAATTCGCCGCTACCAGAAGTCGACCGAACTTCTCATCCGCAAGCTGCCGTTCCAGCGCTTGGTGAGGGAAATCGCTCAGGATTTCAAGACCGACCTCCGATTCCAGAGTTCGGCTGTGATGGCCCTTCAGGAGGCCAGCGAGGCCTACCTGGTCGGTCTCTTCGAGGACACCAACCTGTGCGCCATCCATGCCAAGCGCGTTACCATCATGCCGAAGGACATCCAGCTGGCCCGGCGCATCCGTGGCGAGCGCGCCTAAGTTCGGTTCGGCCGCTGTCTGCGCCGCAGCCTCGGTCAGGCAAGCAACACAAAACGGTCCTTCTCAGGACCACCTACATGTTTGCTTCGGCCACGGGAGCACGCGAGACCACGTACTCCAACCGTACCCTCTCGGTCTGTCTGTTTTGTTGTTATTTTTTATTATCAATATTTTTGTCTGTGTGTGTCTGTGGTGAGCTGCCGGTGCGAGGTGGTGCCTCGTTTGAGATGCATATGGTAAGTATTGCGCGCGCTCGAGCAAGACGAGAGAGAGGAAAAAAAGAAACAAAATGCGCGTTCGTTGCAAAACGGTTCGCGCATTCATGCGAAGAAGCCGCGCACGAAGACGAAATTAATGCGGCCGATGTTGCGTGCAAGCTTTTGTGTATTCGTATGCCATGCATGCGTTTGTTCACGTTCCTCATGCATACCTGCCTGGCTCATAAGTGCATGCTGGTTGCGGATATGGGCCATTTTTTGTTTGTTTTCAAGGGCCCGATCGCCTATCACATTCCACTACGCGAATCGTACGCTATTTGCAGTGAGGCTCGTCCCTGTGCGCCCCCGGACACCCTGAAGCTCGCTTTCTATCTACATTCGTGCACTGACATGCCAGCTAGCTAGCAGCAGCGTCAGTTCAACAGGCACGGTGGCGCTAATTCAAACAGAGGGAAACGGGCGCAGAGAACGGGATTGCCAAGCAAAACCCTGCCGTCACACGCATTTCGGTGGTCCTGACAAGGACCGTTGGGTTGTGCGACGAGCGCGACTGTAGTCCGGCGGCTGGGAGCTGCTCGCTTACGCCTTCTTCTCGGTCTTCTTTGGGAGAAGCACAGCTTGGATGTTGGGCAAGACGCCGCCCTGCGCGATCGTCACGCCGGAGAGCAGCTTGTTCAGCTCCTCGTCGTTGCGGATGGCGAGCTGCAGGTGGCGGGGGATGATCCTGGTCTTCTTGTTGTCACGAGCCGCGTTGCCAGCGAGCTCGAGCACTTCGGCAGCCAGGTACTCGAGGACGGCCGCGAGGTAGACGGGAGCGCCCGCTCCGACGCGCTCGGCGTAGTTTCCCTTGCGCAGGAGACGGTGGATACGGCCCACGGGGAACTGGAGACCCGCGCGGCTGGAACGCGTCTTGCTCTTGCCCTTCGCCTTGCCGCCTTTGCCGCGTCCGGACATGCTGGTGCTGCTGATGCGTAGACTGAGACAGAGAAATACCGTTGTCAGATGGGAAGAGGACTTGGCACCTTTGAAGGCACCGCGTCCATGAGCGTACAGATCTCATCAACCCATCATCATCCGATACATTGACCCCGGTACTCCCCCACAACCCGGGCTGACTGGGTGGGGGGACTTGGTTCGGGCCAACGGTCCTTCCCGGACAAGGGGGCTGTTGTGGTGCAGCAACACAGAGTTACCGCACTCAACACACAAACAGCCATGTCGGTCTTACAGGACTTAAGCCTGAATGACCCTCGGACTGCGTCGGCGCAAAAAAGGCCAAGGCATACAACCATGCAGAGTACCAAAGCCGTCCGCGGAGCAGCGCGACCAACCAAGGGTGCGCCACCACCGGTTCTAGCTCTGGGTTCCGCTGAACCAGACAAAACCCCGTAGAACGACTGGCGCACACGGCCGAGTCGAGCGACCTTAGGAGCATGCATCATAACTTAATGGAGAGCTTTCCGCCTGACTCATCAAAAATTACCGCAGGACGGGCCCACACTTCGAGGAACTTCTTCTCGCCCAAGCGGTGCCGCTCCCGGGTGAGATGGAACCAGACCTCCTTCCGTGCTTTCGCAAGCACCTCGTGAAGGCCCGGCGCCCTCCCCCCGAAAACTGCATCGCGTCGTGCCAACCACACTTGGTAGGAGCACTCAGCGAGGAGAAGCACGAACTGGTTGACCGCCTGATTAGGCAAAGGGTGCAGAAATCGGACTGTCTGATAAGGAATGCCTGGGAGATTAAAAACACTAGCGATCCTACAGAGAAGAGCTGCAGGAAGCAAACACTGCTTAAAGGCATGAACCGTGTCCTCACGAGCGCCACAGAACGGGCACACTCCACTAACCGGGACGGCAGTGAAGGGCCTGTAGCCCAACGGCAGGCACCCTCGGGCCAGGCGATACATAAAGGTGGCTCGCCTAGCGTCGAGGAAACTAGCCGTGATGAGCTTCCATTTTGGCCCATGAATTGACAGGTCATACATTTGGCAATGCGGAGGGAGGCCTGGGGTAAGGATGTCTACTAATTCTTGGAGTGGAGTGGAAACTACGTCGATGTCGGGGCGAACCGTGCGGAGGCTTACCAATGAGTTGGCAGCCGCCGCATAAATGGTGGACGGGGTACCTGAACGAGGAACGCAGTGCGAAAAGGTGCTCTGCGAAAACAAGCGGAGTCGGGTGCTAAGGAAAAACGAGGTAAAGCTTCGAGTCAGGAGCATATCCGAGTTAAGAGCGACCTGGGTCCATCTGACGTGTAGTGCGGTAGCCACGATGCCCAGGTCGGGAATTCCGAGTCCTGCCTTATCCCTGGGCAACTTGAGCACCCGCCTAGCTACACAACCATTTGTACCCTTCCAAAGGAAGCGAAAGAGGACCCTCTCCAAGATATGCTTGGTTCGGGTCGGAACAGGAGACACACACGCCACATACGTCAGGAACGAAAACAGAAGTGAGCGCAGGATTGTCGCTCGAGCAGTCAATGGGCATGACAACGCGCTGAACTGCTGAATTCTGGTTTCAAGCTTCTCCTTAGCCTGTTGCCAGTTTTCAGGAGACAGACCATCTGGTTCAAATTGGAAGCCTAGAATGCGCAGCCGCGTTTTCACGGGGAGACCATGAACGGGCTGCGGACTGGACGGAGTGGAGTTCAAGTACATGGCTGCACTTTTCGACCTATTCAACCTTGCACCACTCGCCCTGCAGTAACTGTCCATGACCTCTAAGACGCCGCAAGCTGATGCTTAGTCAGGGACGACAATGGACAAGTCATCCGTGTAGGCAAATAGTGCAACCGGAGGGGAACCTGGTGGGAGTAGGAACCTGCCAATTCTGCTGTCACAGGACAACCTCTGCAGAAGCGGTTCAAAAGCGAGTACGTAGAGGGCAGGTGAGAGGGGGTCCCCCTGCCGTACACCACGCCCCACAATGAACGCCTCCGAGACGCGGTCCCGTATGACAACAGCAGAAGTCGGTCGAGAATACAAAGCTTGGACCATCTGCCGAAAACCCACACTAAAACCAGCCTCTTCCAAAACACGGAAAAGGTACCTATGGCTAATAATGTCGAAAGCCTTCTCCTGATCAAAGGAGCAAAGAATACCTGGAAGTTTCCTGGTGTTTGCCCACAGGAGAAGGTCCCTCACTGCTAAACCGTGAAGCTGACAAGAGCGCCCCTGGACACTACATGCCTGGTACGGACCCAAAACAGTGCTGAGTACTGGCGTGAGTCGCGTGCACAGGCACTTTGCTATGCGCTTGTAATCGCAGTTCAGAAGCGTGATTGGACGCCATGCTCGCAGATCGGTGCTCCTCGACTCGTCCTTACAAAGGAGAGTGATTATCCCCTCTCGTTGAGACGCTGACAAGGTCCCTTCACTGAGTAGCCGGTTCACCAGTGATGTGAACGGCTTCCCTAACAGTGTCCAAAATTTAACATAAAACTCGACTGTAAGACCATCGGATCCTGGACTGCGATTACGCTTCATAGACTTCAAGGCGGAAAATAACTCGTCCTCATCTATGGCAGAGTCGCACACTTGTGGCGGCTCAGCTGGTAGAGCAAACGGAAAAACAGCTGGAGAGGCAACTGGTTCAGCATACAAGGACATGTAAAACTACCTCGCCAGTGCGAGAACTCCATCTGGTGAGTCGACTATGGTTTTATCGCTTGGATCTATTAGGGAAGAGAGAGTTGTGCTCTTCCTTGAAAGATGTTTACGTAGGACGTTTCTGCTGCACCACGCTTCCATTTCCCACAGCTCTGCTCGGGTTGTGGCCCTCAAGCCATCCCAGCGTCGCTGCAGGAGAATCCGAAGTTCCTTTCGGAGTGAGGCCAGTGCCGGAGCAACTCCAGGCCCGCCGGACAGTGGCCTCGAGAGCAGGAGGATCGCGTCGGAGACGATTTTTATCTCCTCACGCTCCTCGCGCGCTCGACGCTTGCCCCAAGACCTGAAGCACTCACGCACCCTGACCTTCACGTCATCCCATTCCGTACCCCTAAGATTCGCTGTGTTATGAAGCGATCGAAATAGTATGGATGATACCTCTGCGGTTGCCTGCCTATCTTTTAGGAGACGTGGATTTAAGCGCCACGGTCTCTTTGCCTTTGGTACTAAGCTAGAATCGGCAAACCGCAGAATTAGGAAGCAGTGGTCGCTAAGAGCAGAAGGAATTAACCACGAGGAATGCACACTGGGAGCCAGTGACGATGAGATGTAAAAACGATCGATGCGGCTCTGCCCACCCCTCCCTGTCCATGTCATTCCTGACTGTCCAGAGCGAAGTAGGCGCCAAGCATCGACCAGTCCCAGCCCATCGATGAGCTGTCGCAGTGTAGCAATTGCACGCTTATCTTTACGTAATGGAGTCCCTCTACGCGAGAGGCGGTCAACCAGTTCTAACACACAGTTGAAGTCGCCTACTAGAACTAGTCGAGAGGGACCGACCAAATAGGGTTCTAATGTATCGAAAAACTCTCTCTGTTCTCTAGCCCGGGTTGGAGCGTAAACATTAACAATTCGAATGCCACAATCAAGATCCACCGACAAGATGCGGCCCTCGGAATCCCTGGCATGGCGAATAACAAGGCCGTCGAAATTCGGCATCAAAACGATGGCCGTACCTCGGCTGCCTGACGCGCCATAACTCCAGTAAGACCGAGTGCGAAAAATCCGGTCGAAGTGGCTGATCTGGCCTAGCCTATGAACGTAAGTTTCCTGAAGTACGAGAACATCTACCTTTTTGGATTTAGCCAAATTTATAACCTCTAACTGCTTAGAAGCGCGCGACAAACCACGACAATTAAAGGTAGCTATAGTGAGAGAAGGAGCCATTTTAAAGGGGAAGGAATTTAGCTAAAAGCTAGTAAAAACAAAGGAGGACGAAAAGCTAGGAAAATAAATAAAGAGCAGGCTAGTATTAGGGAATACTAGCCGCTAAAGACAAATAAGCGAAGACTACCTATGAGAGAGTCTCCGAAATTGGAGACCCCTCATCAGTAGACTCATAGTACCTGTCTGACATCTCAGAGCAATCGCACCGAGCCCATTTGCAATGCGGACAAGGAGGGGACCTCTCCGTGTCCGATGGAACGTCAGTATCAGAGTCGGATGTTTCTACGGCACTGCACTTAAGTTCTGGAGCGCCAGTCTCCGAGCTCTGGGAGCCACCTTCGTCCGAGCTCGACGCACGCTCCGCGGCCGCCGCCCTGACAGCGGAGCCAGCGCGGTGAGCGCGCCGGCTCTTACGCTTATGGCCCGACCGGCTTATGGCCCGACAGTGCCAGTCGTGCCAGTCAGCGGTTCCAACGCGCCAGGGGTAGCGGCCGCTGTAGCGACAGGCGTACCAGCCACGGAGGCAACAGCGATGCCCGCTTCAACCTCCCCGCCCGCTCCCCCATCGCACGTTGCCGTGACAGACGGGGAAGCGACCGCAGAGGCGTCCACGGAATCGCCGCCGCACTCGGCGGCTTCGACCACGCTCGAGGAGGCCTGGCTATCTCCTTCATCCAAGGCAGAAACCGTATCAGCTACCGGCGAAGTAACCGCTTCCTCAACGGCAGGTACCTGCTGCTCAGGCCTCGCGGTCACTGACGAGTAGGTGCGGACACTACACGCCGAAACCGCATGGTCACCACCGCATCGTACGCACGCCGCGTCGCTTGACGCGTGGCCGAACTGCTCGCAGCGCGCGCACTTAGGCGTGTCACACGCGGCGGCGTGGTGTCCTGCCAGGTTAAGGCTGTTTCACATGCTGCGACTGCAACGACGAAAATCGGTGCTGTCGCACGCGTCGCAATGCGATTTTTTGAGGGCTCATTTCACATGATTGCGATTTCAACAATGCGACTGGTGCGACGCCCAGGGTTGCTTACTGCCAGGCTTCGTGGCACACGCTGCATAATTCTTTTATTGTAGTGAATAAAACGTTTACACTATAATAATATTGACTTCTCTTGATTAGAAGCAAATAATATGTACGTTTACTAATTTAAAAACGTTAGTTAAGATTTGTCTTTGGGTGCGCGACGGCGGTTTCTGTAGTTCAGTGCGACATCGCGCACGTCGGTGGCGCATGTAAACAGCTGTTCGCAGGTGGTTCAGCGCTGTGTGTTGTCTTATCTACATTCTATGACTGTTTCGTTCTGCCTACGCTACAACAATCTATAAGATGACCTATCGACAAGTTCATATAGCTACCCTCACCGTATATGCAGTATTCGGAATTCGGCTGCCACGAAGTTGTCGTGTCAGCCCAACAAGATCCTCGCGCTACCCGTGCTCGGCGTCAGCTTGTGGAGAAATGATGCGTGTAGATTGCCCGTCATTGCGCATATGTGGTGCCTGCTCCTAGCCATATTCTTACGCCAAACGCAACAAGAAGCACCTACCCGAACGCCCGCGTGTGCCCCTGAACGAAGCCTCAAACGATCCGTGTGATTACGACGTGGAATGAAAATCGTGTTGTGAAATTCAACCTTAGCGCTAGCCTGGTTCGTCCGTCGCCGTGCTTGCGCTGCGAATATATATATGGGAGCCCTCTCTAAATATTTCTAAAGGCGCAAAAGCCGACGCATCAAATGTTTCGAGCAGTTACCGTCACTTTTGTAGGAACCTGTACGTTGTAACAAAGCATTATAAAAGACACGCTTCTCGTCCACTTTGTTGTCCCGTGTCTCGCGCTGGTAGTATACTCGGAACTTCTAACAAGAAGACCATATCAATATGCGCTATTCGTAATGCAGGATCGTAGGCCCACGGCAGGCGCACTTGCCGTAAAATTTTTCAGCTTTCTCCTCAGCCTCGCACGCCTCTCACGGTTAGCCTGTTTTGTGGAAATAAATATTATTATTATATTATTAATGTTATTAGATATTATAGTTTCTTCACTGTAATATATAGCAATCATCCAGATTTCTTAAGCTAGTCATGCATTTAACCTGTATTAGATCAACATTGTTACGACATGCTTATGGGAGTCATTTCAAACTAGATTGCTCAGCCAGAGAAAGTACAAATGCAAGCCTCAATGTTTATTCCAATTTGGTATTCCTAAACAGATTATATTGGCAGAATTTTATGCCTGCTTGCATTTACTGCAATTCAATGTTCAGAGCTGGAAAAACTGATTCCTTTTCTAGCTGTCGAAAGGCTGCTTCAATGTCGATAGCAAGCTATAATTATTCATTTTAAAAGTGTGAAGCAATGACTATATGTCTAAGCTTATCAATGCGTTTTTGTTCCACGCACAAAATGAATGCATGACGTGCTTATGTACTTATTTATTTATATACCTCGCAGGCTGCAAGGTTGGAGTATTATGCAAGGGGGAATAAAAAAGTTGTTACAAAAGGAAGAAGGGCACAACATTAAGAAAAAAACCAGCAAAAAAAGCAGAACCAATACATTGCACCAACTAGCCCAACGTGTTTTACTGGCACAACAATATGCAATACTTAACAAACAATAACAGAAAAAGTTACTGCCCATGCACCCTGTAGAGACGGTGAACCAGCAAAGCTGAAATGTGCAGCCCCGGTGTTTATCACTGGGTTAATTCCAATGGTTTATTCAAGTCTTTCTATATTATTGGTCATGTCTGCGTTTCTTAATGAGGTTATGCACATGTTTGGCTTGGGTTTATCACATTCTTTATTTGGAATGCCACACATTGCACTTTGCAAGATCACCATCATAGAAATTGCAATGGAGTGGTTCATTGTGTTAATCCAGCGGGTCCATCAAAGTCTTTCTGAATTATGTTACGCACTTGTGTTTTGTAATGCGTTAATCATAATGTTTATGACTCAGTTATGCACTGTAGTTACGAAGTGACACACTGGGGCTGCACATTTCATTTAAAAAAATACAGGGACACATTTTCGAACCTATTGGGAAGTCGGAGAGACTGCTGCACGCGCGCTCTGCTGCTAGAGAGAAACGACGTCACTATCTGTCTAGCCAATGGCCCACCACACCTTTGCTGTGATAATAATGACATCATGATTTTGTCTTAACCCCATCCCCCTTTGTGTCCCTCCCCTGCAATAATACGCAAATATAATGTATGTTTGAAATGCATAAGCATTTCTATGTCTACCCAACAAGAAATGTCTCCATCCATCATGCAAGACGAATGCAATGGCTCATACCCCTACACTAGGGTTTTTGGGATCGGACCATGTGTGTTTCGCCTAGGCATATACAGCTTCACTGTAAAAAGAATGAACGCCTTTCTGCTAGAGACCAAGACAATCATGAGGTGTATTAACAAATGAAAGTTTATTGAACATGCCGAGTAAATGCTGTTCGACAAGCAATAAATCGAATTTACACAAAAAGCAGAAGCAAGATCTGATGTGTGTCCATACAGATCCCAAGAGGAAACGCATCCATCTCTGAAAGTGTAACAGCGGCCATGCTGACACAAGATTCTCCCAGTGTATTTGCATCTACAGCATCCATAATTTCTCTAGGCAGCCGATCTCCACAGAATGCTAGCTTCTTCCTCTACAATGCACTCTCCACATCTGAGCGTGCATTGTAGAGGAAGAAGCTAGCATTCTGTGCAGATCTGCTGCGTAGAGAAATTACGGAAGCTGTAAATCTAAAAATGCTGGGTTAATCTTGTCAGCACGGCCTCCGTTAGAAATGGATGCATTTCCTGTCAGGAAACGCACATGAATTTTTGCTTCTCCTTTTTGTGTATGTTCAGTCTATTGCTTGTCAGCGAGCATTTACTCGGTGTGTACATTAAGCTTTTGGTTGTTAGATCATCTCGGTTTTTTTGTTTGTCCTATGTGTTCTCTGGTGCCATTTGCAGCCAGGCTATTCATTTTTTTTTTAGACTGCAACAAGTCACTTTAATGGCCCTCATGATACCTTATAAAATCTTTTATTTGGCCAATGTAGCAAGAATGTACAGTGTGAAGCAGTAAGAACAGGGTATGCTAACTTCCAATTAAAAGGTTTATTGTGAAAATGCAGTGATCTATAAAGGTTACCACAAAGTAGTACAGCAATAAAACCTGATAAAGACTAGCGCTTGATGAAACCAAACATAAAAGCGGGAAAAGGAGAAAATACATATAGATATACAAGTCCAGGGGAAAAAAACATTGTGATCACCAAGTGTGCATGTGGCTACCTTCCAGGAAACTCATTTTTTTCCCAATGGCATGGAACTGGAAGAATGTGCTTGCATAAGCAAGCTGTCAGTCTGTCTATTGGAATAACAACAGTGTTTCTTGAAAGGTGCTGGCATGCAGGATTGGCAATTGTAATGATTTTTTCCTGCACTTGGAATTTTTCTCTATTTTCTTTCTGTAGCATATTTATTTATGTTTGGCTGCATCAAGCACCAATTTTTATCTATCCTTCAAAGATGTCTTTCTTTTTCTGGGGAAAACTCGGGGAAGGCAGGAGATGGAAATTCAAGACGATGAGCAACACGAGAACAAGGTGAAACTAGGAGCCAACGTTTCCACACGTGGACCTTGAAGAAGACAAGTCCACTTGTCGAAACGTTATATGGGGTTTAAGTTTATGTAGTGTCATACTACTCTTACACTGCTATTGCCAGATCAGTGTACTATATGTGCCTTATGTTTGCTTGCATCTTCATGATTAGCAACCTCCTCTGTGTGTTTGGCAGTTGCATACAGTCTCCTGGCCTAATTGTTTGCCCCCATATTCCACGGTATGGGCCTGTCATGTTTCAAGTTCAGGTACTCCCGAGGTTGTGTTTCTGAAGGGAGGGGTAGTCGTCTTTGCATCTCATATGCTAGCTGGCATAGTATCTTGGGACGAGGTTCTGAGCTCTTGAGACAAAGAATTTGTGCTGCAGGCTGCAACTCTACTCTGTCGAGGTGCTTGTTCGTTAGCTCTTTCTCATAGAGGTCTTCAAGCATGGTACAGTTGGAAAGACCTGTTATTACTACCCGATGCCTGTATTCGATGAGTTGTCTTTTTTGTGTGCTGCTGGTATTGCATACCGTACCACACCTTGAACACGAGCACAGCGTCTGCGATTTTCTATAGTATCCACTCGTCCACCCCCATTATTTCGAGATTATTCTTTTCACCAGGTGTGGAAGTTGCGCCCAGGCATTGCATAATTGTTTCACCCACGTGCTGGCTCTGCCGTCATGGGCTTACACTAGCTGAGGATTTGTGGATGTTGACTTGCGGGCATATTTGTCCAGCTGTGTGGATCACAATGTGCAATCTGGGGTAGTTCTTGATTCTAGTCTTTCTTTTTTTTCCAACGTCGATATGAGCTGACTTATCAGAAAGCGAGAGGCCAGACTGGCCAAGAAAGTCTGCAGTGTTGTCGAGGGCTTGTTGCATCATTCTTGATTTCTGTATAAGATAGCTTTCCCATAGACTGTAATACACCATAGGCTGTAGTGTTTCTTGTAGTATGCCTGTGTTGTTGGTGTGTGTGGGCCTAATGTACCTCCAACTCTCACCTGGAATTTTCTGTCTTTCAGAAAGTTACTGTTTAAGTGTTCTACCAGAAATGTTTTTGCTCATCGTTCCTCTTATTAGAGCAGCATGAGCTACTGCTGTTAAAAGCCTCTTCACTCTCTGCATTCTTTCATAAGCGGTATTACACAATGTCCTGCAATAAAGTTTCTGCTGCTTATGGCCCACTCATATCTGCCAGAAGGGAAAACTCTTGAAAAAGGTTTTTTTTGTGCTATGTGTGCAACGTAGTATGAGCATTCATGCCTTGACATTTATGCATCTGTATAACCAGCTTCCTGACAGAGTACTTGCTATACCTGATCATGCTTATTTGTGCAGTGCTGTTGAACAATACATATTGATGCAATGAATATTTACACACTTGAATTATCACGAAAGATGGTTGTTTTACAATTCTGCCCTTTGCTTTCTATTGGTGTTATATTTTGCATAAGCATGCCCCCCTATGCAATAGCATTTTGAAGTGTAAGGGGTCAATAAAAGGCGAACTAAACCTAAGTGCAAGAGCTTTTTTTCTCACCTACGACTCCCATCGAAATGCGACTTCCATGGCTGGCAAATCAACCCCTCGCCTTGTGTTAGCAGCAGACTGCTATAGCCACAGTGGCAGGTGAACAAATTGAAGAACAATATTTCTGTCTATAATTTCTTTTCTTCCCTATATGTAAGTAAAGTTTGGAATAAGTTTGTCATTGCAAAAAAAGCCCAGTTTGTGGTCTTTTATTGAATAAACAACATATTGTGTATAGTTGAAATGCAGAAATTTGTTCTAAAATCCTCGGGTGATGTATGTTCTTGCAAGTAGCATGGTATTTCATTACTTCTAAAGATAGTAATCGCAGCGGATATCGTTATATGGGTTTACACACTAATATTTGTGATCACAAACTTATTAGAAACTTACTAGAAACATGTAAGGCATGAATGTTTCTGCACACTTGATCAGCTGTGAACATGCAAGAACTGCTTGTACTGGCTGACTTCACTGCACAGTTTTGATTTACTTTTCTTCAGCGTGTCGTTTTATACTGGTTTATCCCCACAAGAACAGCCCGTTTGCCTGCTTTTCGCATTGTTGCACGAGTTCTACATAATTGTGCAGGAGGGTACGTCGTCACTTTGCCACTATAGCAAGCAATTTATTTAATCTACTAGCTGTACAGTTAATTACCTTGCAGAGCAAGTGTTCATACAGATGCAGTAAGGATACAAAGTCCGCAACATAGTCTATGTTTATTGGTTTCTGTGCAAGAAAAAAAAAGAATTATCCAGAGAAGAGGTGCAACTTAACGTGCATGTAATATTTTATTCAAGCCACGGATTTAATGCTATCGTAGCAAATTCATTACGATAGCCTACACTTTTGCTCTGTCAAATTTAATAAGAGGCAAGATAAGCTTTCAAGATGCATCGGGAAATTCATGCTTGAAAACCGACAAGAAAATGCAACTGAACGGTACCGCGTTCAGCGCAACGTTGAAACTTCGGGTACTTTGCTGTCTTGTCATTTGCCCTTACCGAGGTTGAAATAATTCAAGCTGCTCCGTAAGCGCGATTTTACAAAAGAACATTGTGACGACCTCGTCGTCTGCTGGGGATCGAACCACTCCTAGCACTGACAACTCGCAAAGGCGTACGAAGCAAACGTGAAAATGCACTTCATTTGCTGTGTAGCGTGTCAACAAACGCATAGCAATCGGAGAATGCAATCTGCGGTACAAGTTTTTTTATTCTCCCTTCGCGTACGTACCGAATTCGACGATCCACGTCTCCGCGCATTGCACTTGTCGTACGAGACGCCATTTTCCAAAACAAACCGGCGAAATAGCTCCGTTGACAGCTCTCCGCGCAATTTCGACGGAAAATCGCAGCGATCGGTGCGACGGTGCGACTGTGCGACCAACCGGTTGGTCGCAGCCGAAAATCGGGGGGTCGGCACTGCGACTGCGATTTTCATCGCAAACGACGGAAATCGCACTTCCGGTGCGACGAAAATCGCATCATGTGAAACAGGCTTTACACCTACGACACAACCTAACTACACCCTCGTACTCACACTGAACGACGCGCTCACCTACCCGAAGAAGGTTAGGAACGGGCCGCGCCATCTCTATCCGAATGCGCCGGTTTCCCGTGCCAACGGCAGGGAACCCGGGCACGCATTCTTCGGAGATCCCGTGGACCTTTCCGAAGACCTCTAGCTCGGAAACAAGAGCTTGGTCCGGAAGATCCGCAGGGTAGCCAAACACCCTAACCAACTTCACCCGCACACCTCTATACTCAACACGAACTTCCACATCACGAACCTGCAATGCGGGATCAGCTGAGAAGCGATCAACCGCGGCCTTTGTCTTAAACGTTATCTCGATCCTTCCTGCACCAAAGTCCTGTACTGCCTTAAGGTCATTCAACAAAAAGCGCTTTACGAGCGCCTTACAAACATCTACATTGGACGCGCCTTTTGGAACTCGCCCGAAAAACGTGAGCGGCCGAAGCCGCGAAGGGGCCACCATCGCGGTGAAAACCACGTGGCGCCCGTGCCTAGCCGAAGTTTAAGCTAACACTACGCAAGGTAGGAAGCTAGAAACCCTCAGCTAAAGACTGGAAAAAACCAAGGACAAAAAAAGCCACCGGAACACCTCACCAAATCGATGAACAGCGGGTTGGAGTCTAGAAGAATCCGCACCTTACACCTATCCAACCATTCCGAGAGGGGCCCACGTGGAGGGGATCCGCAGCACCGAAGCTCGAACGCACAAATCACGCCACCACCGCACCGATCACACCACCACCGCAACAAGCAGCATGGCGAGACGGAGACAGAGAAAATACCGTTGTCAGATGGGAAGAGGACTTGGCACCTTTGAAGGCACCGCGTCAATGAGCGTACAGATCTCATCAACCCATCATCATCCGATACATTGACCCCGGTACTCCCCCACAACCCGGGCTGACTTGGTGGGGGGACTTGGTTCGGGCCAACGGTCCTTCCCGGACAAGGGGGCTGTTGTGGTGCAGCAACACAGAGTTACCGCACTCAACACACAAACAGCCATGTCGGTCTTACAGGACTTAAGCCTGAATGACCCTCGAACTGGCTCGGCGCAAAAAAGGCCAAGGCATACAACCATGCAGAGTACCAAAGCCGTCCGCGGGGCAGCGCGACCAACCAAGGGTGCGCCACCACCGGTTCTAGCTCTGGGTTCCGCTGAACCAGACAAAATCCCGTAGAACGACTGGCGCACACGGCCGAGTCGAGCGACCTTAGGAGCATGCATCATGACTTAATGGAGAGCTTTCCGCCTGACTCATCAAAAATTACCGCAGGACGGGCCCACACTTCGAGGAACTTCTTCTCGCCCAAGCGGTGCCGTTCCCGGGTGAGATGGAACCAGACCTCCTTCCGTGCTTTCGCAAGCACTTCGTGAAGGCCCGGCGCCCTGCCCCCGAAAACTGCATCGCGTCGTGCCAACCACACTTGGTAGGAGCACTCGGCGAGGAGAAGCACGAACTGGTTGACCGCCTGATTAGGCAAAGGGTGCAAAAATCGGACTGTCTGATAAGGTATGCCTGGGAGATTAAAAAGACTAGCGATCCTGCAGAGAAGAGCTGCAGGAAGCAAACACTGCGTAAAGGCATGAACCGTGTCCTCACGAGCGCCACAGAACGGGCACACTCCACTAACCGGGACGGCAGTGAAGGGCCTGTAGCCCAACGGCAGGCACCCTCGCGCCAGGCGATACATAAAGGTGGCTCGCCTAGCGTCGGGGAAGCTAGCCGTGATGAGCTTCCAGTTTGGCCCGTGAATGGACAGGTCATACATTTGGCAGTGCGGAGGGAGGCCTGGGGTAAGGATGTCTACTAATTCTTGGAGTGGAGTTGAAACTACGTCGATGTCGGGGCGAACCGTGCGGAGGCTTACCAAAGAGTTGGCAGCCGCCGCATAAATGGTGGACGGGGTACCTGAACGAGGAACGCAGTGCGAAAAAGTGCTCTGCGAAAACAAGCGGAGTCGGGTGCTAAGGAAAAACGAGGTAAAGCTTCGAGTCAGGAGCATATCCGAGTTAAGAGCGACCTGGGTCCATCTGACGTGTAGTGCGGTAGCCACGATGCCCAGGTCGGGAATTCCGAGTCCTCCCTTATCCCTGGGCAACTTGAGCACCCGCCTAGCTACACAACCATTTGTACCCTTCCAAAGGAAGCGAAAGAGGACCCTCTCCAAGATATGCTTGGTTCGGGTCGGAACAGGAGACACACACGCCACATACGTCAGGAACGAAAACAGAAGTGAGCGCAGGATTGTCGCTCGAGCAGTCAATGGGCATGACAACGCGCTGTACTGCTGAATTCTGGTTTCAAGCTTCTCCTTAGCCTGTTGCCAGTTTTCAGGAGACAGACCATCTGGTTCGAATTGGAAGCCTAGAATGCGCAGCCGCGTTTTCATGGGGAGACCATGAACGGGCTGCGGACTGGACGGAGTGGAGTTCAAGTACATGGCTGCACTTTTCGACCTATTCAACCTTGCACCACTCGCCCTGCAGTAACTGTCCGTGACCTCCAAGACGCCGCAAGCTGATGCTTCGTCAGGGACGACAATGGACAAGTCATCCGCGTAGGCAAATAGTGCAACCGGAGGGGAACCTGGTGGGAGTAGGAACCTGCCAATTCTGCTGTCACAGGACAACCTCTGCAGAAGCGGTTCAAAAGCGAGTACGTAGAGGGCAGGTGAGAGGGGGTCCCCCTGCCGTACACCACGCCCCACAATGAACGCCTCCGAGACGCGGTCCCGTATGACAACAGCAGAAGTCGGTCGAGAATACAAAGCTTGGACCATCTGCCGAAAACCCACACTAAAACCAGCCTCTTCCAAAACACGGAAAAGGTACCTATGGCTAATGATGTCGAAAGCCTTCTCCTGATCAAAGGAGCAAAGAATACCTGGAAGTTTCCTGGTGTTTGCCCACAGGAGAAGGTCCCTCACTGCTAAACCGTGAAGCTGACAAGAGCGCCCCTGGACACTACATGCCTGGTACGGACCCAAAACAGTGCTGAGTACTGGCGTGAGTCGCGTGCACAGGCACTTTGCTATGAGCTTGTAATCGCAGTTCAGAAGCGTGATTGGACGCCATGCTCGCAGATCGGTGCTCCTCGACTCGTCCTTACAAAGGAGAGTGATTATCCCCTCTTGTTGAGACGCTGACAAGGTCCCTTCACTGAGTAGCCGGTTCACCAGTGACGTGAACGGCTTCCCTAACAGTGTCCAAAATTTAACATAAAACTCGACTGTAAGACCATCGGATCCTGGACTGCGATTACGCTTCATAGACTTCAAGGCGGAAAATAACTCGTCCTCATCTATGGCTGAGTCGCACACTTGTGGCGGCTCAGCTGGTAGAGCAAACGGAAAAACAGCTGGAGAGGCAACTGGTTCAGCATACAAGGACATGTAAAACTGCCTCGCCAGTGCGAGAACTCCATCTGGTGAGTCGACTATGCTATTATCGCTTGGATCTATTAGGGAAGAGAGAGTTGTGCTGTTCCTTGAAAGATGTTTACGTAGGACGTTTCTGCTGCACCACGCTTCCATTTCCCACAGCTCTGCTCGGGTTGTGGCCCTCAAGCCATCCCAGCGTCGCTGCAGGAGAATCCGAAGTTCCTTTCGGAGTGAGGCCAGTGCCGGAGCAACTCCAGGCCCGCCGGACAGTGGCCTCGAGAGCAGGAGGATCGCGTCGGGGACGATTTTTATCTCCTCACGCTCCTCCCGCGCTCGACGCTTGCCCCAAGACCTGAAGCACTCACGCACCCTGACCTTCACGTCATCCCATTCCGTACCACTAAGATTCGCTGTGTTATGAAGCGATAGAAATAGTATGGATGATACCTCTGCGGTTGCCTGCCTATCTTTTAGGAGACGTGGATTTAAGCGCCACGGTCTCTTTGCCTTTGGTACTAAGCTAGAATCGGCAAACCGCAGAATTAGGAAGCAGTGGTCGCTAAGAGCAGAAGGAATTAACCACGAGGAATGCACACTGGGAGCCAGTGACGATGAGATGTAAAAACGATCGATGCGGCTCTGCCCACCCCTCCCTGTCCATGTCATTCCTGACTGTCCAGAGCGAAGTAGGCGCCAAGCATCGACCAGTCCCAGCCCATCGACGAGCTGTCGCAGTGTAGCAATTGCACGCTTATCTTTACGTAATGGAGTCCCTCTACGCGAGAGGCGGTCAACCAGTTCTAACACACAGTTGAAGTCGCCTACTAGAACTAGTCGAGAGGGACCGACCAAATAGGGTTCTAATGTATCGAAAAACTCTCTCTGTTCTCTAGCCCGGGTTGGAGCATAAACATTAACAATTCGAATGCCACAATCAAGATCCACCGACAAGACGCGGCCCTCGGAATCCCTGGCATGGCGAATAACAAGGCCGTCGAAATTCGGCATCAAAACGATGGCCGTACCTCGGCTGCCCGACGCGCCATAACTCCAGTAAGACCGAGTGCGAAAAATCCGGTCGAAGTGGCTGATCTGGCCCAGCCTATGAACGTAAGTTTCCTGAAGTACGAGAACATCTACCTTTTTGGATTTAGCCAAGTTTATAACCTCTAACTGCTTAGAAGCGCGCGACAAACCACGACAATTAAAGGTAGCTATAGTGAGAGAAGGAGCCATTTTAAAGGGGAAGGAATTTAGCTAAAAGCTAGTAAAAACAAAGGAGGACGAAAAGCTAGGAAAATAAATAAAGAGCAGGCTAGTATTAGGGAATACTAGCCGCTAAAGACAAATAAGCAAAGACTGCCTATGAGAGAGTCTCCGAAATTGGAGACCCCTCATCAGTAGACTCATAGTACCTGTCTGACATCTCAGAGCAATCGCACCGAGCCCATTTGCAATGCGGACAAGGAGGGGACCTCTCCGTGTCCGATGGAACGTCAGTATCAGAGTCCGATGTTTCTACGGCACTGCGCTTAAGTTCTGGAGCGCCAGTCTCCGAGCTCTGGGAGCCACCTTCGTCCGAGCTCGACGCACGCTCCGCAGCCGCCGCCCTGACAGCGGAGCCAGCGCGGTGAGCGCGCCGGCTCTTACGCTTATGGCCCGACCGGCTAACAGTGCCAGTCGTGCCAGTCAGCGGTTCCAACGCGCCAGGGGTAGCGGCCGCTGTAGCGACAGGCGTACCAGCCACGGAGGCAACAGCGATGCCCGCTTCAACCTCCTTGCCCGCTCCCCCATCGCACGTTGCCGTGACAGACGGGGAAGCGACCGCGGTGGCGTCCACGGAATCGCCGCCGCACTCGGCAGCTTCGACCACGCTCGAGGAGGCCTGGCTATCTCCTTCATCCAAGGCAGAGACCGTATCAGCTACCGGCGAAGAAACCGCTTCCTCAACGGCAGGTACCTGCTGCTCAGGCCTCGCGGTCACTGACGAGTAGGTGCGGACACTACACGCCGAAACCGCATGGTCACCACCGCATCGTACGCACGCCGCGTCGCATGACGCGTGGCCGAACTGCTCGCAGCGCGCGCACTTAGGTGTGTCACACGCGGCGGCGTGGTGTCCTGCCAGGTTACACCTACGACACAACCTAACTACACCCTCGTACTCACACTGAACGACGCGCTCACCTACCCGAAGAAGGTTAGGAACGGGCCGCGCCATCTCTATCCGAACGCGCCGGTTTCCCGTGCCAACGGCAGGGAACCCGGGCACGCATTCTTCGGAGATCCCGTGGACCTTTCCGAAGACCTCTAGCTCGGAAACAAGAGCTTGGTCCGGAAGATCCGCGGGGTAGCCAAACACCCTAACCAACTTCACCCGCACACCTCTATACTCAAAACGAACTTCCACATCACGAACCTGCAATGCGGGATCAGCTGAGAAGCGATCAACCGCGGCCTTTCTCTTAAACGTTATCTCAAACCTTCCTGCACCAAAGTCCTGTACTGCCTTAAGGTCATTCAAAGAAAAGCGCTTTACGAGCGCCTTACAAACATCTACATTGGACGTGCCTTTTGGAACTCGCCCGAAAAACGTGAGCGGCCGAAGCCGCGAAGGGGCCACCATCGCGGTGAAAACCACATGGCGCCCGTCCCTAGCCGGTCGCCACGAGGTCGCGAGGTCGCGTGAACACCACCCTCCCGCGATAAAAACGCGGCGCGCGCGACCGGTCGCGCGTATTCCGATCTCGTTTGCTCGGCTACTCACAACAGTGCGATGCCTCCCCAGCCCAGCGGTAAGGCCGTGAAGAAGGCCGGCAAGGCGCAGAAGAACGTGCGTGCCACCGACAAGAAGAAGAAGAAGCGCCGCAGGAAGGAGAGCTTCTCCATCTATATCTACAAGGTGCTGAAGCAGGTGCACCCGGACACTGGAGTCTCCAGCAAGGCCATGTCTATCATGAACAGCTTCGTGAACGACATCTTCGAGCGTATCGCCGCGGAGTCGTCCCGTCTGGCTCACTACAACAAGCGCTCGACCATCACGAGCCGGGAGATCCAGACTGCCGTGCGTCTGCTGTTGCTCGGCGAGCTGGCCAAACACGCCGTGTCCGAGGGCACCAAAGCCGTCACCAAGTACACCAGCTCCAAGTAGGCGACCGAGCGCCCGTCCGCCCAGCCCACACCCAACGGCTCTTCTCAGAGCCACCCAAAGTGTCTGTATTGGCATTGGGATGTAGTGAGAATCTCGACAATTCCGTCCGTTCCCTCTGTTCGACGCTTCCTCGTTTAGAAAAAAAAACCCGACGCGCGCTGTCGGACAACGCGTTCTCATTGCGACAGCGCGTGTGCTAAAAGTTTCGTAGCAGAAACGCACAGAACGCCATGCGCTCAGCACAACAACACAAACAAAGCGAGTATAGGGCGCGTGAGCAGACTCCGCGCGAGCGGCCACGTTCGCCTGCACTAATTGCCACGGCGCGTGTTTCGCACACCTAGGCTGATGAGGCGGTCGTTGCTGCACATTTACTTAATTCTGATGTAGCGTAAGTTTTAAAAGCAGGCAGCCCTCATCCCTTTTTTCACATTTTATTTCTTCTTTTCGGTCGACGCGCATTTGCGGGTCCCGAGGTGTGCCTCTATGGCTGCTAGAACTAATGTCGTCGGTCGCTGCGTGTGCTAGAATGCCCACTCGGCGGCCGCCCGCACGTATAGAGCAGTGCTCCGGACTGAAATTTAGAGCCGCGTGCTGTCAGCGCCGCATCGCTGTAGCAGTGGCTGGCGAGCGGAAATGCGTTAGCACGTTCACGAAGCAGCAGCGCGTAAGGGAAATTTTACGCTGTTATTACAAATGTAGTGGTAATTTGAAGTGGAAAAAGGATAGATGCGCGCGGCTCTCCGCATACTGCATAGCGGTTGCGCGCGCGTCCTACGTAGCTGCCTTCGTACGGGCTGGGCGCGATGGGAGAGGGAGGAGGTCGGAGCGCCGCCAGCAGTGCCCTCGCTCTCTTCCGTCCCCTAGAATGCTGAATTTGGCTCGCGCGCGCGTCTTAGGCTGATTTCGCTGACGTTATCTACGAGGCTACGTAAGCTATCGCGACGAAATTTGACGGTCGTGTGGGCACCAGTCAGCGGTGCCTGCGTGCGAAATTTGAAACGCCTGAGGCGAACGGAGCATGAGCGCGCCCTGTTTTGCGACTAGTGATCAAGTGAACCGTGTTGGCGTGGCTGAGTTTGAAGTTGTGCGCGCCGTGTGCTTTGCGGCAATGACCAGGGTGCACTTGCAAGCGTAGCCGAGCTAACGGTGAATAGAAGAGTAATCACAATTTTGAGAACACAATAAACTTGTTCCTGGGGCGCGACACGAGCAGTGAGTGCGTGCAACATACCACAATAACATTGTTGACACGTTTGTTTTTCCCTTGGCGAGTTGAGCAAAATAAGAAGGGAGGCTGGTTGAACATCAGCCTACGTTGCAGTGTGAAATGCCCAAAAAGAGACAACATAAGAAAAACAAAAGTAAACTCTGCGATTGTGTTACGAGGCCACTTGTCTTGAACTCAGTGCGTGGCCTAAGCAGGGCTCAGTGCAGCAACCAGCGACTCACTCGCGAAGAGAGGCCGCGCTGCCCGTGAGCCAATCGGCGCGCGTTCATCCTCCTCGCCCTCTTTTTTGCGGCGCGGCTTCGTCGCTCAGTCGCGGCGCAAGGACGCGGCATTCGCTTTCCTGACTCGCTCCGAAGCAGCAGCAACAGCCGAGATGTCTGGACGTGGCAAGGGCGGCAAGGGGCTCGGCAAGGGTGGCGCGAAGCGTCATCGTAAGGTGTTGCGTGACAACATCCAAGGCATCACCAAGCCTGCCATCCGTCGCCTCGCTCGCCGTGGCGGTGTCAAGCGTATCTCTGGCCTGATCTACGAGGAGACACGCGGTGTGCTCAAGGTGTTCCTCGAGAACGTGATTCGGGACGCCGTCACCTACACTGAGCACGCCAAGCGCAAGACCGTGACCGCGATGGACGTTGTGTATGCCCTCAAGCGTCAGGGCCGCACCCTCTACGGTTTCGGAGGCTAAGCAGCGCGCGTGCGCGACGTCGTCTGCAAGCAGCGCATCAGCTCCTCTGAAGAACCCAACAGCCCTCTTCAGGGCTACCCACTTGGTGCTTCGGCAGTGATGCGCAGGATTTGCGATCTCCTGCTCCGTTAACCCTCTTTTGCACGCCATTATCTCGCGTTCGGCCCTACGAGACACGCGCGGTGAACTTGGTCAGGTGAGCGAGCGCAACCACGTGTATTCATAAGGCGTGGTAGCATTGTTTTTCGCCCTCGCAAGGCGAGCTCTGCTCAATTGCATTTGCGCTCGCCACTGTGTGTTGTGTTGCCGCCATTTCGCCCGCCCTCAGCGTGTCCTAGTTGCGACGTGCCGGTCGTTCGTGCAGCTCAGTTGTCGCCTTTGGTTGGACCCTTGTTGAGCCAGCCAGAGTGGCATGATGATTAAAAGAAAGGTAATCGTAAGCTCGTCGATGCGCATTTTGTCGCTTTGAAGTGGCTCGCTTCTTCTACTCCCTTGGAGAAGAGTATGAGCCGGGCGGCAGCACTCGGTTACATACGCCGAGCGTGGCGGTCAGCGGGCACACTTAAGTTAAGTAAGGCCCCATATTTCACAGCAATAGCTCGTGTGGATATGCAACGAAGCAAAGCACGAGGAAAATATTGCCCGGCACGGGCCAGTGTGTAACAGCTGAAAGCGAGTATTCTACAGACAGCAGTTATTTGTTGTCTCCAGTGCAAGCGTTAAATGAGCGAGCCTGAGCTGCATTCGCACGGCTTCGTTGGTTTGCGTCGGAGAAACAATAATGTGCCAGTCCTCTTGGCCTACGAGCTGAGCGCCCGTCGTGTCCCTCGTCTAGCCTTGTGGTTGTTGCATGCGCGATGGGCGGCCGTAGACTACCACCGTGCGATTCACAATTGCGTAACTCTTTTGAGCGACGCAAATGAATGGAAAGGTGAGGAGATTAGCTAGGTAGCTGTCGCTAGAACCGGGCTCACTGCGTTGTATTCAAGTGGACGAGGGTGCGCGCGGTAGACACCGAGGGGCGTGCTGTTTTCATTGGTGCTGTTGTTTGTAATACTTGTGCACAGGGGGATTTCTTATGCGCGCGCTATAGGTGATAAGCAGTTGGTTCGAGGTCAACGTGGTTCTTGCAAGCCAATGCACCCCCGAGTCGCCCAAAACAAGAGGAAAATGAAATACAGGAGCAGAGCGGTGCAGTGTGCTTACCTAGACAGAAATATGCTTGCACAGTGTAGGCTCATTTTCTCTCGTTATTTGTATACGACTCGCTCTTTCGTCATGCGTGCGCGTAGGTGATGCTGGGCGACCTTGTTCGCGCCATATACTTAGATCGGTAAGGAAGCGGGCGCTGGACATGCGCTGCGTTTAAAGAAAACAAACTTTTTCGAGCAACGTATTTGTGCGTGCCAAGCGGGAGACGAGCGGCCGCCCGCTTGGCGATTTGAGCCGTGCATCGCGTATTTGTCGAACTCTTCGCCGCCAGAGGGAGCCTCCTGTCCTACGTGTGAACATTTGTCCTTTTGGCAGTTTGTGCCACGCGTATTTATGCGCTGTAAGGCGGTTGCGTAATGTCATTGCGTGGAAGCGCCAAAGTGCACAAGACTACCTCTTGCCACTGCATCCCTGGAATATCGTAAATGTGAAAGCTGCTGTACAGAAAGATTCCGAATTTGAACCGGCTGCTCCCTCACTCATGTCGCATGTATTGGCACGCGAAGGTAAGAGAAACTGACACGCGCCGGCCGTCGCCATCGCACGGATTTCGCTTTCGTGTTGCGTTTAATGAAAGCCAAGCTCGCGCCAATTATTTTACATTTCTCCCACGAAGCCGCCGGGAAATGTGTGCACCTATGGCGTTGACGTATAGCAAAGCGAGATGGTGGCTCAATAGGTAAACAAATGGGGAAGAAGCAGCCGGAGAAAATGTACGGGCCGCTTACTTTGAAGAAACTCGGCAGTTTTGGTTATTTCTTTTCTCTTGTTTATGTATGGATTGCTACTGTGAACTCACTGGCATGTGCGTGCAAAGGGAATAGCCGAGGACGAAGCAAGGCGTACACAGTGCGCAATGAGGTCATACGGGTCGTGCGTGTAGCTCGGAGGTGAACTCCAAGTAATGCATCGGAACACACCCAAGAGAAAACAACGGGTTGTCTCGAGGGAACTAATGCAGCCATGTAAACGAAGCTTGTTGCATGTGAGAAAATCGTGTGGTGGTGCGGTGACGTTTCTTTTTTTCCTTCCATAATGCACGAGTACTGGCAGGTTAAGAAGTACAAAGTTTCATATCTCAACAATACAAATCGGTACCGCGATCGTGTGAATTGCACACAACTCACGCAAGTTCTGTCTAAAAATTTTCATCCCATCGAAAACGCCTCTCATGTCTATGAAGGTATTGTAAAAGTCATACTCACGCATGAATGGTATATCTTATCGAGGCGTATAAATTGTGTTCCCTTTATACATATCGCCTTGTGCAATTAACAGAATTTCCAAATCCGGTTCCATTGCTGCGCGACGGAGCTTTAAAGCGCACAGTTGAACTGCTCTTTTTTTTTCCTCTCTTCCATTTCACAGTTTTCCACAATCACTGAGAATAATTTAAAAAATGAGGAAGAGCTCGGCATCAGTTGAAAATTGCGCTGTTGCAGGCGCGCGATTTGAACGTTTTCTTTTACACGCAATTAGGCGCACCAAATTCGGTGCGTTAGTTGGCGAGGAAATAGATTTCTGCCGGCGGCTGCCGAGCTGGAGCTTCGCTATGACATGACAACAACGCCGTCGATCCTGTGGCGAAGTTGCGTGCGGGAATGCAATCGAAAAAGCTAGCTGACGAAATGTACGCTCTGTATAGAGCAAAGTGTTGCGTTTGATGATTGTTTGTCAAAACATGGTGTCCCTTGCAAGTGCGAAAACTGTGTACCGAATACGTGGCACGCGGAAGCCGTGCTTGGGATCGCGCCTGCGAAGCGTTGGTTGATGCTCCTAACGTGTCTCCTAACGCGCGTTCAACACCTGTCAATATTGTATTCCAAATTCGCTCTTAGAGCGGAAGTACATCGTTTTCTCTGTAACTCTGAAGTGGCGCTGGTAGACCATACGTAAGTTTGTCGTTAATCTTGCCATGCGAATGCGGGCCTCGCGTTCTTCAATGCGTGGACGGGAAAGTGTGGTACTGGCATGTCTGCATATGCGAGAGGGTTTGCTGCCGAGTGCGGCCACAACACGATGTAGTTGCCCCTCGAGAAGGCAGCCTCGGTCAGGCTAGCAACACAAAACGGTCCTTCTCAGGACCACCTACATGTTTGCTTCGGCCACGGGAGCACGCGAGACCACGTACTCCAACCGTACCCTCTCGGTCTGTCTGTTTTGTTGTTATTTTTTATTATCAATATTTTTTGTCTGTGTGTGTCTGTGGTGAGCTGCCGGTGCGAGGTGGTGCCTCGTTTGAGATGCATATGGTAAGTATTGCGCGCGCTCGAGCAAGACGAGAGAGAGGAAAAAAAGAAACAAAATGCGCGTTCGTTGCAAAACGGTTCGCGCATTCATGCGAAGAAGCCGCGCACGAAGACGAAATTAATGCGGCCGATGTTGCGTGCAAGCTTTTGTGTATTGGCATGCCATGCATGCGTTTGTTCACGTTCCTCATGCATACCTGCCTGGCTCATAAGTGCATGCTGGTTGCGGATATGGGCCATTTTTTGTTTGTTTTCAAGGGCCCGATCGCCTATCACATTCCACTACGCGAATCGTACGCTATTTGCAGTGAGGCTCGTCCCTGTGCGCCCCCGGACACCCTGAAGCTCGCTTTCTATCTACATTCGTGCACTGACATGCCAGCTAGCTAGCAGCAGCGTCAGTTCAACAGGCACGGTTGCGCTAATTCAAACAGAGGGAAACGGGCGCAGAGAACGGGATTGCCAAGCAAAACCCTGCCGTCACACGCATTTCGGTGGTCCTGACAAGGACCGTTGGGTTGTGCGACGAGCGCGACTGTAGTCCGGCGGCTGGGAGCTGCTCGCTTACGCCTTCTTCTCGGTCTTCTTTGGGAGAAGCACAGCTTGGATGTTGGGCAAGACGCCGCCCTGCGCGATCGTCACGCCGGAGAGCAGCTTGTTCAGCTCCTCGTCGTTGCGGATGGCGAGCTGCAGGTGGCGGGGGATGATCCTGGTCTTCTTGTTGTCACGAGCCGCGTTGCCAGCGAGCTCGAGCACTTCGGCAGCCAGGTACTCGAGGACGGCCGCGAGGTAGACGGGAGCGCCCGCTCCGACCCGCTCGGCGTAGTTTCCCTTGCGCAGGAGACGGTGGATACGGCCCACGGGGAACTGGAGACCCGCGCGGCCGGAACGCGTCTTGCTCTTGCCCTTCGCCTTGCCGCCTTTGCCGCGTCCGGACATGCTGGTGCTGCTGATGCGTAGACTGAGACAGAGAAAATACCGTTGTCAGATGGGAAGAGGACTTGGCACCTTTGAAGGCACCGCGCCCATGAGCGTACAGATCTCATCAACCCATCATCATCCGATACATTGACCCCGGTACTCCCCCACAACACGGGCTGACTGGGTGGGGGGACTTGGTTCGGGCCAACGGTCCTTCCCGGACAAGGGGGCTGTTGTGGTGTAGCAACACAGAGTTACCGCACTCAACACACAAACAGCCATGTCGGTCTTACAGGACTTAAGCCTGAATGACCCTCGGACTGCCTCGGCGCAAAAAAGGCCAAGGCATACAACCATGCAGAGTACCAAAGGCGCCCGCGGGGCAGCGCGACCAACCAAGGGTGCGCAACCACCGGTTCTAGCTCTGGGTTCCGCTGAACCAGACAAAACCCCGTAGATCGACTGGCGCACACGGCCGAGTCGAGCGACCTTAGGAGCATGCATCATAACTTAATGGAGAGCTTTCCGCCTGACTCATCAAAAATTACCGCAGGACGGGCCCACACTTCGAGAAACCTCTTCTCGCCCAAGCGGTGCCGCTCCCGGGTGAGATGGAACCAGACCTTCTTCCGTGCTTTCGCAAGCACTTCGTGGAGGCCCGGCGCCCTCCCCCCGAAAACTGCATCGCGTCGTGCCAACCACACTTGGTAGGAGCACTCGGCGAGGAGAAGCACGAACTGGTTGACCGCCTGATTAGGCAAAGGGTGCAAAAATCGGACTGTCTGATAAGGAATGCCTGGGAGATTAAAAAGACTAGCGAACCTACAGAGAAGAGCTGCAGGAACCAAACACTGCGTAAAGGCATGAACCGTGTCCTCACGAGCGCCACAGAACGGGCACACTCCACTAACCGGGACGGCAGTGAAGGGCCTGTAGCCCAACGGCAGGCACCCTCGCGCCAGGCGATACATAAAGGTGGCTCGCCTAGCGTCGAGGAAGCTAGCCGTGATGAGCTTCCAGTTTGACCTGTGAATGGACAGGTCATACATTTGGCAGTGCGGAGGGAGGCCTGGGGTAAGGATGTCTACTAATTCTTGGAGTGGAGTTGAAACTACGTCGATGTCGGGGCGAACCGTGCGGAGGCTTACCAAAGAGTTGGCAGCCGCCGCATAAATGGTGGACGGGGTACCTGAACGAGGAACGCAGTGCGAAAAAGTGCTCTGCGAAAACAAGCGGAGTCGGGTGCTAAGGAAAAACGAGGTAAAGCTTCGAGTCAGGAGCATATCCGAGTTAAGAGCGACCTGGGTCCATCTGACGTGTAGTGCGGTAGCCACGATGCCCAGGTCGGGAATTCCGAGTCCTCCCTTATCCCTGGGCAACTTGAGCACCCGCCTAGCTACACAACCATTTGTACCCTTCCAAAGGAAGCGAAAGAGGACCCTCTCCAAGATATGCTTGGTTCGGGTCGGAACAGGAGACACACACGCCACATACGTCAGGAACGAAAACAGAAGTGAGCGCAGGATTGTCGCTCGAGCAGTCAATGGGCATGACAACGCGCTGAACTGCTGAATTCTGGTTTCAAGCTTCTCCTTAGCCTGTTGCCAGTTTTCAGTAGACAGACCATCTGGTTCGAATTGGAAGCCTAGAATGCGCAGCCGCGTTTTCACGGGGAGACCATGAACGGGCTGCGGACTGGACGGAGTGGAGTTCAAGTACATGGCTGCACTTTTCGACCTATTCAACCTTGTACCACTCGCCCTGCAGTAACTGTCCATGACCTCCAAGACGCCGCAAGCTGATGCTTCGTCAGGGACGACAATGGACAAGTCATCTGCATAGGCAAATAGTGCAACCTGAGGGGAACCTGGTGGGAGTAGGAACCTGCCAATTGTGCTGTCACAGGACAACCTCTGCAGAAGCGGTTCAAAAGCGAGTACGTAGAGGGCAGGTGAGAGGGGGTCCCCCTGCCGTACACCACGCCCCACAATGAACGCCTCCGAGACGCGGTCCCGTATGACAACAGCAGAAGTCGGTCGAGAATACAAAGCTTGGACCATCTGCCGAAAACCCACACTAAAACCAGCCTCTTCCAAAACACGGAAAAGGTACCTATGGCTAATAATGTCGAAAGCCTTCTCCTGATCAAAGGAGCAAAGAATACCTGGAAGTTTCCTGGTGTTTGCCCACAGGAGAAGGTCCCTCACTGCTAAACCGTGAAGCTGACAAGAGCGCCCCTGGACACTACATGCCTGGTACGGACCCAAAACAGTGCTGAGTACTGGCGTGAGTCGCGTGCACAGGCACTTTGCTATGAGCTTGTAATCGCAGTTCAGAAGCGTGATTGGACGCCATGCTCGCAGATCGGTGCTCCTCGACTCGTCCTTACAAAGGAGAGTGATTAGCCCCTCTCGTTGAGACGCTGACAAGGTCCCTTCACTGAGTAGCCGGTTCACCAGTGACGTGAACGGCTTCCCTAACAGTGTCCAAAATTTAACATAAAACTCGACGGTAAGACCATCGGATCCTGGACTGCGATTACGCTTCATAGACTTCAAGGCGGAAAATAACTCGCCTTCATCTATGGCTGAGTCGCACACTTGTGGCGGCTCAGCTGGTATAGCAAACGGAAAAACAGCTGGAGAGGCAACTGGTTCAGCATACAAGGACATGTAAAACTGCCTCGCCAGTGCGAGAACTCCATCTGGTGAGTCGACTATGCTATTATCGCTTGGATCTATTAGGGAAGAGAGAGTTGTGCTCTTCCTTGAAAGATGTTTACGTAGGACGTTTCTGCTGCACCACGCTTCCATTTCCCACAGCTCTGCTCGGGTTGTGGCCCTCAAGCCATCCCAGCGTCGCTGCAGGAGAATCCGAAGTTCCTTTCGGAGTGAGGCCAGTGCCGGAGCAACTCCAGGCCCGCCGGACAGTGGCCTCGAGAGCAGGAGGATCGCGTCGGAGACGATTTTTATCTCCTCACGCTCCTCGCGCGCTCGACGCTTGCCCCAAGACCTGAAGCACTCACGCACCCTGACCTTCACGTCATCCCATTCCGTACCACTAAGATTCGCTGTGTTATGAAGCGATCGAAATAGTATGGATGATACCTCTGCGGTTGCCTGCCTATCTTTTAGGAGACGTGGATTTAAGCGCCACGGTCTCTTTGCCTTTGGTACTAAGCTAGAATCGGCAAACCGCAGAATTAGGAAGCAGTGGTCGCTAAGAGCAGAAGGAATTAACCACGAAGAATGCACACTGGGAGCCAGTGACGATGAGATGTAAAAACGATCGATGCGGCTCTGCCCACCCCTCCCTGTCCATGTCATTCCTGACTGTCCAGAGCGAAGTAGGCGCCAAGCATCGACCAGTCCCAGCCCATCGACGAGCTGTCGCAGTGTAGCAATTGCACGCTTATCTTTACGTAATGGAGTCCCTCTACGCGAGAGGCGGTCAACTAGTTCTAACACACAGTTGAAGTCGCCTACTAGAACTAGTCGAGAGGGACCGACCAAATAGGGTTCTAATGTATCGAAAAACTCTCTCTGTTCTCTAGCCCGGGTTGGAGCATAAACATTAACAATTCCAATGCCACAATCAAGATCCACCGACAAGACGCGGCCCTCGGAATCCCTGGCATGGCGAATAACAAGGCCGTCGAAATTTGGCATCAAAACGATGGCCGTACCTCGGCTGCCCGACGCGCCATAACTCCAGTAAGACCGAGTGCGAAAAATCCGGTCGAAGTGGCTGATCTGGCCTAGCCTATGAACGTAAGTTTCCTGAAGTACGAGAACATCTACCTTTTTGGATTTAGCCAAATTTATAACCTCTAACTGCTTAGAAGCGCGCGACAAACCACGACAATTAAAGGTAGCTATAGTGAGAGAAGGAGCCATTTTAAAGGGGAAGGAATTTAGCTAAAAGCTAGTAAAAACAAAGGAGGACGAAAAGCTAGGAAAATAAATAAAAGAGCAGGCTAGTATTAGGGAATACTAGCCGCTAAAGACAAATAAGCAAAGACTACCTATGAGAGAGTCTCCGAAATTGGAGACCCCTCATCAGTATACTCATAGTACCTGTCTGACATCTCAGAGCAATCGCACCGAGCCAATTTGCAATGCGTACAAGGAGGGGAACTCTCCGTGTCCGATGGAACGTCAGTATCAGAGTCGGATGTCTCTACGGCACTGCGCTTAAGTTCTGGAGCGCCAGTCTCCGAGCCCTTGGAGCCACCTTCGTCCGAGCTCGACGCACGCTCCGCGGCCGCCGCCCTGGCAGCGGAGCCAGCGCGGTGAACGCGCCGGCTCTTACGCTTATGGCCCGACCGGCTAACAGTGCCAGTCAGCGGTTCCAACGCGCCAGAGGTAGCGGCCGCTGTAGCGACAGGCGTACCAGCCACGGAGGCAACAGCGATGCCCGCTTCAACCTCCTCGCCCGCTCCCCCATCGCACGTTGCCGTGGCAGACGGGGAAGCGACCGCGGTGGCGTCCACGGAATCGCCGCCGCACTCGGCAGCTTCGACCACGCTCGAGGAGGCCTGGCTATCTCCTTCATCCAAGGCAGAGACCGTATGAGCTACCGGCGAAGCAACCACTTCCTCAACGGCAGGTACCTGCTGCTCAGGCCTCGCGGTCACTGACGAGTAGGTGCGGACACTACACGCCGAAACCGTATGGTCACCACCGCATCGTACGCACGCCGCGTCGCATGACGCGTGGCCGAACTGCTCGCAGCGCGCGCACTTAGGTGTGTCACACGCGGCGGCGTGGTGTCCTGCCAGGTTACACCTATGACACAACCTAACTACACCCTCGTACTCACACTGAACGACGCGCTCACCTACCCGAAGAAGGTTAGGAACGGGCCGCGCCATCTCTATCCGAATGCGCCGGTTTCCCGTGCCAACGGCAGGGAACCCGGGCACGCATTCTTCGGAGATCCCGTGCACCTTTCCGAAGACCTCTAGCTCGGAAACAAGAGCTTGGTCCGGAAGATCCGCGGGGTAGCCAAACACCCTAACCAACTTCACCCGCACACCTCTATACTCGAAACGAACTTCCACATCACGAACCTGCAATGCGGGATCAGCTGAGAAGCGATCAACCGCGGCCTTTGTCTTAAACGTTATCTCAAACCTTCCTGCACCAAAGTCCTGTACTGCCTTAAGGTCATTCAACGAAAAGCGCTTTACGAGCGCCTTACAAACATCTACATTGGACGCGCCTTTTGGAACTCGCCCGAAAAACGTGAGCGGCCGAAGCCGCGAAGGGGCCACCATCGCGGTGAAAACCACGTGGCGCCCGTCCCTAGCCGAAGTTTAAGCTAACACTACGCAAGGTAGGAAGCTAGAAACCCTCAGCTAAAGACTGGAAAAAACCAAGGACAAAAAAAAGCCACCGGAACACCTCACCAAATCGATGAACAGCGGGTTGGAGTCTAGAAGAATCCGCACCTTACACCTATCCAACCATTCTGAGAGGGGCCCACGTGGAGGGGATCCGCAGCACCGAAGCTCGAACGCACAAATCACGCCACCACCGCACCGATCACACCACCACCGCAGCAAGCAGCATGGCGAGACGGACAGAGAAAATACCGTTGTCAGATGGGAAGAGGACTTGGCACCTTTGAAGGCGCCGCGTCCATGAGCTTTCGTGTACTCATCAACCCAGCATCATTCGATACATTGACCCCGGTACTCCCCCACAACCCGGGCTGACTGGGTGGGGGGACTTGGTTCGGGCCAACGGTCCTTCCCGGACAAGGGGGCTGTTGTGGTGCAGCAACACAGAGTTACCGCACACAACACACAAACAGCCATGTCGGTCTTACAGGACTTAAGCCTGAATGACCCTCGGACTGCCTCGGCGCAAAAAAGGCCAAGGCATACAACCATGCAGAGTACCAAAGCCGTCCGCGGAGCAGCGCGACCAACCAAGGGTGCGCCACCACCGGTTCTAGCTCTGGGTTCCGCTGAACCAGACAAAACCCCGTAGGTCGACTGGCGCACACGGCCGAGTCGAGCGACCTTAGGAGCATGCATCATAACTTAATGGAAAGCTTTCCGCCTGACTCATCAAAAATCACCGCAGGACGGGCCCACACTTCGAGAAACTTCTTCTCGCCCAAGCGGTGCCGCTCCCGGGTGAGATGGAACCAGACCTCCTTCCGTGCTTTCGCAAGCACTTCGTGAAGGCCCGGCGCCCTCCCCCCGAAAACTGCATCGCGTCGTGCCAACCACACTTGGTAGGAGCACTCAGCGAGGAGAAGCACGAACTGGTTGACCGCCTGATTAGGCAAAGGGTGCAAAAATCGGACTGTCTGATAAGGAATGCCTGGGAGATTAAAAAGACTAGCGATCCTACAGAGAAGAGCTGCAGGAAGCAAGCACTGTGTAAAGGCATGAACCGTGTCCTCACGAGCGCCACAGAACGGGCACACTCCACTAACCGGGACGGCAGTGAAGGGCCTGTAGCCCAACGGCAGGCACCCTCGCGCCAGGCGATACATAAAGGTGGCTCGCCTAGCGTCGAGGAAGCTAGCCGTGATGAGCTTCCAGTTTGGCCTGTGAATGGACAGGTCATACATTTGGCAATGCGGAGGGAGGCCTGGGGTAAGGATGTCTACTAATTCTTGGAGTGGAGTTGAAACTACGTCGATGTCGGGGCGAACCTTGCGGAGGCTTACCAAAGAGTTGGCAGCCGCCGCATAAATGGTGGACGGGGTACCTGAACGAGGAACGCAGTGCGAAAAAGTGCTCTGCGAAAACAAGCGGAGTCGGGTGCTAAGGAAAAACGAGGTAAAGCTTCGAGTCAGGAGCATATCCGAGTTAAGAGCGACCTGGGTCCATCTGATGTGTAGTGCGGTAGCCACGATGCCCAGGTCGGGAATTCCGAGTCCTCCCTTATCCCTGGGCAACTTGAGCACCCGCCTAGCTACACAACCATTTGTACCCTTCCAAAGGAAGCGAAAGAGGACCCTCTCCAAGATATGCTTGGTTCGGGTCGGAACAGGAGACACACACGCCACATACGTCAGGAACGAAAACAGAAGTGAGCGCAGGATTGTCGCTCGAGCAGTCGATGGGCATGACAACGTGCTGAACTGCTGAATTCTGGTTTCAAGCTTCTCCTTAGCCTGTTGCCAGTTTTCAGGAGACAGACCATCTGGTTCGAATTGGAAGCCTAGAATGCGCAGCCGCGTTTTCACGGGGAGACCATGAACGGGCTGCGGACTGGACGGAGTGGAGTTCAAGTACATGGCTGCACTTTTCGACCTATTCAACCTTGCACCACTCGCCCTGCAGTAACTGTCCATGACCTCCAAGACGCCGCAAGCTGATGCCTCGTCAGGGACGACAATGGACAAGTCATCCGCGTAGGCAAATAGTGCAACCGGAGGGGAACCTGGTGGGAGTAGGAACCTGCCAATTCTGCTGTCACAGGACAACCTCTGCAGAAGCGGTTCAAAAGCGAGTACGTAGAGGGCAGGTGAGAGGGGGTCCCCCTGCCGTACACCACGCCCCACAATGAACGCCTCCGAGACGCGGTCCCGTATGACAACAGCAGAAGTCGGTCGAGAATACAAAGCTTGGACCATCTGCCGAAAACCCACACTAAAACCAGCCTCTTCCAAAACACGGAAAAGGTACCTATGGCTAATAATGTCGAAAGCCTTCTCCTGATCAAAGGAGCAAAGAATACCTGGAAGTTTCCTGGTGTTTGCCCACAGGAGAAGGTCCCTCACTGCTAAACCGTGTAGCTGACAAGAACGCCCCTGGACACTACATGCCTGGTACGGACCCAAAACAGTGCTGAGTACTGGCGTGAGTCGCGTGCACAGGCACTTTGCTATGAGCTTGTAATCGCAGTTCAGAAGCGTGATTGGACGCCATGCACGCAGATCGGTGCTCCTCGACTCGTCCTTACAAAGGAGATTGATTAGCCCCTCTCGTTGAGACGCTGACAAGGTCCCTTCACTGAGTAGCCGGTTCACCAGTGATGTGAACGGCTTCCCTAACAGTGTCCAAAATTTAACATAAAACTCGACTGTAAGACCATCGGATCCTGGACTGCGATTACGCTTCATAGACTTCAAGGCGGAAAATAACTCGTCCTCATCTATGGCTGAGTCGCACACTTGTGGCGGCTCAGCTGGTAGAGCAAACGGAAAAACAGCTGGAGAGGCAACTGGTTCAGCATACAAGGACATGTAAAACTGCCTCGCCAGTGCGAGAACTCCATCTGGTGAGTCGACTATGCTATTATCGCTTTGATCTATTAGGGAAGAGAGAGTTGTGCTCTTCCTTGAAAGATGTTTACGTAGGACGTTTCTGCTGCACCAGGCTTCCATTTCCCACAGCTCTGCTCGGGTTGTGGCCCTCAAGCCATCCCAGCGTCGCTGCAGGAGAATCCGAAGTTGCTTTCGGAGTGAGGCCAGTGCCGGAGCAACTCCAGGCCCGCCGGACAGTGGCCTCGAGAGCAGGAGGATCGCGTCGGAGACGATTTTTATCTCCTCACGCTCCTCGCGCGCTCGACGCTTGCCCCAAGACCTGAAGCACTCACGCACCCTGACCTTCACGTCATCCCATTCCGTACCACTAAGATTCGCTGTGTTATGAAGCGATCGAAATAGTATGGATGATACCTCTGCGGTTGCCTGCCTATCTTTTAGGAGACGTGGATTTAAGCGCCACGGTCTCTTTGCCTTTGGTACTAAGCTAGAATCGGCAAACCGCAGAATTAGGAAGCAGTGGTCGCTAAGAGCAGAAGGAATTAACCACGAGGAATGCACACTGGGAGCCAGTGACGATGAGATGTAAAAACGATCGATGCGGCTCTGCCCACCCCTCCCTGTCCATGTCATTCCTGACTGTCCAGAGCGAAGTAGGCGCCAAGCATCGACCAGTCCCAGCCCATCGACGAGCTGTCGCAGTGTAGCAATTGCACGCTTATCTTTACGTAATGGAGTCCCTCTACGTGAGAGGCGGTCAACTAGTTCTAACACACAGTTGAAGTCGCCTACTAGAACTAGTCGAGAGGGACCGACCAAATAGGGTTCTAACGTATCGAAAAACTCTCTCTGTTCTCTAGCCCGGGTTGGAGCATAAACATTAACAATTCGAATGCCACAATCAAGATCCACCGACAAGACGCGGCCCTCGGAATCCCTGGCATGGCGAATAACAAGGCCGTCGAAATTCGGCATCAAAACGATGGCCGTACCTCGGCTGCCCGACGCGCCATAACTCCAGTAAGACCGAGTGCGAAAAATCCGGTCGAAGTGGCTGATCTGGCCTAGCCTATGAACGTAAGTTTCCTGAAGTACGAGAACATCTACTTTTTTGGATTTAGCCAAATTTATAACCTCTAACTGCTTAGAAGCGCGCGACAAACCACGACATATAAAGGTAGCTATAGTGAGAGAAGGAGCCATTTCAAAGGGGAAGGAATTTAGCTAAAAGCTAGTAAAAACAAAGGAGGACGAAAAGCTAGGAAAATAAATAAATAGCAGGCTAGTATTAGGGAATACTAGCCGCTAAAGACAAATAAGCAAAGACTACCTATGAGAGAGTCTCCGAGATTGGAGACCCCTCATCAGTAGACTCATAGTACCTGTCTGACATCTCAGAGCAATCGCACCGAGCCAATTTGCAATGCGGACAAGGAGGGGAACTCTCCGTGTCCGATGGAACGTCAGTATCAGAGTCGGATGTCTCTACAGCACTGCGCTTAAGTTCTGGAGCGCCAGTCTCCGAGCTCTGGGAGCCACCTTCGTCCGAGCTCGACGCACGCTCCGCAGCCGCCGCCCTGACAGCGGAGCCAGCGCGGTGAGCGCGCCGGCTCTTACGCTTATGGCCCGACCGGCTAACAGTGCCAGTCGTGCCAGTCAGCGGTTCCAACGCGCCAGGGGTAGCGGCCGCTGTAGCGACAGGCGTACCAGCCACGGAGGCAACAGCGATGCCCGCTTCAACCTCCTTGCCCGCTCCCCCATCGCACGTTGCCGTGACAGACGGGGAAGCGATCGCGGTGGCGTCCACGGTATCGCCGCCGCACTCGGCAGCTTCGACCACGCTCGAGGAGGCCTGGCTATCTCCTTCATTCAAGGCAGAGACCATATCAGCTACCGGCGAAGCAACCGCTTCCTCAACGGCAGGTACCTGCTGCTCAGGCCTCGCGGTCACTGACGAGTAGGTGCGGACACTACACGCCGAAACCGCATGGTCACCACCGCATCGTACGCACGCCGCGTCGCATGACGCGTGGCCGAACTGCTCGCAGCGCGCGCACTTAGGTGTGTCACACGCGGCGGCGTGGTGTCCTGCCAGGTTACACCTACGACACAACCTAACTACACCCTCGTACTCACACTGAACGACGCGCTCACCTACCCGAAGAAGGTTAGGAACGGGCCGCGCCATCTCTATCCGAATGCGCCGGTTTCCCGTGCCAACGGCAGGGAACCCGGGCACGCATTCTTCGGAGATCCCGTGCACCTTTCCGAAGACCTCTAGCTCGGAAACAAGAGCTTGGTCCGGAAGATCCGCGGGGTAGCCAAACACCCTAACCAACTTCACCCGCACACCTCTATACTCGAAACGAACTTCCACATCACGAACCTGCAATGCGGGATCAGCTGAGAAGCGATCAACCGCGGCCTTTGTCTTAAACGTTATCTCAAACCTTCCTGCACCAAAGTCCTGTACTGCCTTAAGGTCATTCAACGAAAAGCGCTTTACGAGCGCCTTACAAACATCTACATTGGACGCGCCTTTTGGAACTCGCCCGAAAAACGTGAGCGGCCGAAGCCGCGAAGGGGCCACCATCGCGGTGAAAACCACGTGGCGCCCGTCCCTAGCCGAAGTTTAAGCTAACACTACGCAAGGTAGGAAGCTAGAAACCCTCAGCTAAAGACTGGAAAAAACCAAGGACAAAAAAAAGCCACCGGAACACCTCACCAAATCGATGAACAGCGGGTTGGAGTCTAGAAGAATCCGCACCTTACACCTATCCAACCATTCCGAGAGGGGCCCACGTGGAGGGGATCCGCAGCACCGAAGCTCGAACGCACAAATCACGCCACCACCGCACCGATCACACCACCACCGCAGCAAGCAGCATGGCGAGACGGACAGAGAAAATACCGTTGTCAGATGGGAAGAGGACTTGGCACCTTTGAAGGCGCCGCGTCCATGAGCTTTCGTGTACTCATCAACCCAGCATCATTCGATACATTGACCCCGGTACTCCCCCACAACCCGGGCTGACTGGGTGGGGGGACTTGGTTCGGGCCAACGGTCCTTCCCGGACAAGGGGGCTGTTGTGGTGCAGCAACACAGAGTTACCGCACACAACACACAAACAGCCATGTCGGTCTTACAGGACTTAAGCCTGAATGACCCTCGGACTGCCTCGGCGCAAAAAAGGCCAAGGCATACAACCATGCAGAGTACCAAAGCCGTCCGCGGAGCAGCGCGACCAACCAAGGGTGCGCCACCACCGGTTCTAGCTCTGGGTTCCGCTGAACCAGACAAAACCCCGTAGATCGACTGGCGCACACGGCCGAGTCGAGCGACCTTAGGAGCATGCATCATAACTTAATGGAAAGCTTTCCGCCTGACTCATCAAAAATCACCGCAGGACGGGCCCACACTTCGAGAAACTTCTTCTCGCCTAAGCGGTGCCGCTCCCGGGTGAGATGGAACCAGACCTCCTTCCGTGCTTTCGCAAGCACCTCGTGAAGGCCCGGCGCCCTCCCCCCGAAAACTGCATCGCGTCGTGCCAACCACACTTGGTAGGAGCACTCAGCGAGGAGAAGCACGAACTGGTTGACCGCCTGATTAGGCAAAGGGTGCAAAAATCGGACTGTCTGATAAGGAATGCCTGGGAGATTAAAAAGGCTAGCGATCCTACAGAGAAGAGCTGCAGGAAGCAAACACTGCGTAAAGGCATGAACCGTGTCCTCACGAGCGCCACAGAACGGGCACACTCCACGAACCGGGACGGCAGTGAAGGGCCTGTAGCCCAACGGCAGGCACCCTCGCGCCAGGCGATACATAAAGGTGGCTCGCCTAGCGTCGAGGAAGCTAGCCGTGATGAGCTTCCAGTTTGGCCTGTGAATGGACAGGGCATACATTTGGCAGTGTGGAGGGAGGCCTGGGGTAAGGATGTCTACTAATTCTTGGAGTGGAGTTGAAACTACGTCGATGTCGGGGCGAACCTTGCGGAGGCTTACCAAAGAGTTGGCAGCCGCCGCATAAATGGTGGACGGGGTACCTGAACGAGGAACGCAGTGCGAAAAAGTGCTCTGCGAAAACAAGCGGAGTCGGGTGCTAAGGAAAAACGAGGTAAAGCTTCGAGTCAGGAGCATATCCGAGTTAAGAGCGACCTGGGTCCATCTGATGTGTAGTGCGGTAGCCACGATGCCCAGGTCGAGAATTCCGAGTCCTCCCTTATCCCTGGGCAACTTGAGCACCCGCCTAGCTACACAACCATTTGTACCCTTCCAAAGGAAGCGAAAGAGGACCCTCTCCAAGATATGCTTGGTTCGGGTCGGAACAGGAGACACACACGCCACATACGTCAGGAACGAAAACAGAAGTGAGCGCAGGATTGTCGCTCGAGCAGTCAATGGGCATGACAACGCGCTGAACTGCTGAATTCTGGTTTCAAGCTTCTCCTTAGCCTGTTGCCAGTTTTCAGGAGACAGACCATCTGGTTCGAATTGGAAGCCTAGAATGCGCAGCCGCGTTTTCACGGGGAGGCCATGAACGGGCTGCGGACTGGACGGAGTGGAGTTCAAGTACATGGCTGCACTTTTCGACCTATTCAACCTTGCGCCACTCGCCCTGCAGTAACTGTCCATGACCTCCAAGACGCCGCAAGCTGATGCTTCGTCAGGGACGACAATGGACAAGTCCTCCGCGTAGGCAAATAGTGCAACCGGAGGGGAACCTGGTGGGAGTAGGAACCTGCCAATTCTGCTGTCACAGGACAACCTCTGCAGAAGCGGTTCAAAAGCGAGTACGTAGAGGGCAGGTGAGAGGGGGTCCCCCTGCCTTACACCACGCCCCACAATGAACGCCTCCGAGACGCGGTCCCGTATGACAACAGCAGAAGTCGGTCGAGAATACAAAGCTTGGACCATCTGCCGAAAACCCACACTAAAACCAGCCTCTTCCAAAACACGGAAAAGGTACCTATGGCTAATGATGTCGAAAGCCTTCTCCTGATCAAAGGAGCAAAGAATACCTGGAAGTTTCCTGGTGTTTGCCCACAGGAGAAGGTCCCTCACTGCTAAACCGTGAAGCTGACAAGAGCGCCCCTGGACACTACATGCCTGGTACGGACCCAAAACAGTGCTGAGTACTGGCGTGAGTCGCGTGCACAGGCACTTTGCTATGAGCTTGTAATCGCAGTTCAGAAGCGTGATTGGACGCCATGCTCGCAGATCGGTGCTCCTCGACTCGTCCTTACAAAGGAGAGTGATTAGCCCCTCTCGTTGAGACGCTGACAAGGTCCCTTCACTGAGTAGCCGGTTCACCAGTGACGTGAACGGCTTCCCTAACAGTGTCCGAAATTTAACGTAAAACTCGACTGTAAGACCATCGGATCCTGGACTGCGATTACGCTTCATAGACTTCAAGGCGGAAAATAACTCGTCCTCATCTATGGCTGAGTCGCACACTTGTGGCGGCTCAGCTGGTAGAGCAAACGGAAAAACAGCTGGAGAGGCAACTGGTTCAGCATACAAGGACATGTAAAACTGCCTCGCCAGTGCGAGAACTCCATCTGGTGAGTCGACTATGCTATTATCGCTTGGATCTATTAGGGAAGAGAGAGTTGTGCTCTTCCTTGAAAGATGTTTACGTAGGACGTTTCTGCTGCACCACGCTTCCATTTCCCACAGCTCTGCTCGGGTTGTGGCCCTCAAGCCATCCCAGCGTCGCTGCAGGAGAATCCGAAGTTCCTTTCGGAGTGAGGCCAGTGCCGGAGCAACTCCAGGCCCGCCCGACAGTGGCCTCGAGAGCAGGAGGATCGCGTCGGAGACGATTTTTATCTCCTCACGCTCCTCGCGCGCTCGACGCTTGCCCCAAGACCTGAAGCACTCACGCACCCTGACCTTCACGTCATCCCATTCCGTACCACTAAGATTCGCTGTGTTATGAAGCGATCGAAATAGTATGGATGATACCTCTGCGGTTGCCTGCCTATCTTTTAGGAGACATGGATTTAAGCGCCACGGTCTCTTTGCCTTTGGTACTAAGCTAGAATCGGCAAACCGCAGAATTAGGAAGCAGTGGTCGCTAAGAGCAGAAGGAATTAACCACGAGGAATGCACACTGGGAGCCAGTGACGATGAGATGTAAAAACGATCGATGCGGCTCTGCCCACCCCTCCCTGTCCATGTCATTCCTGACTGTCCAGAGCGAAGTAGGCGCCAAGCATCGACCAGTCCCAGCCCATCGACGAGCTGTCGCAGTGTAGCAATTGCACGCTTATCTTTACGTAATGGAGTCCCTCTACGCGAGAGGCGGTCAACTAGTTCTAACACACAGTTGAAGTCGCCTACTAGAACTAGTCGAGAGGGACCGACCAAATAGGGTTCTAACGTATCGAAAAACTCTCTCTGTTCTCTAGCCCGGGTTGGAGCATAAACATTAACAATTCGAATGCCACAATCAAGATCCACCGACAAGACGCGGCCCTCGGAATCCCTGGCATGGCGAATAACAAGGCCGTCGAAATTCGGCATCAAAACGATGGCCGTACCTCGGCTGCCCGACGCGCCATAACTCCAGTAAGACCGAGTGCGAAAAATCCGGTCGAAGTGGCTGATCTGGCCTAGCCTATGAACGTAAGTTTCCTGAAGTACGAGAACATCTACCTTTTTGGATTTAGCCAAATTTATAACCTCTAACTGCTTAGAAGCGCGCGACAAACCACGACAATTAAAGGTAGCTATAGTGAGAGAAGGAGCCATTTCAAAGGGGAAGGAATTTAGCTAAAAGCTAGTAAAAACAAAGGAGGACGAAAAGCTAGGAAAATAAATAAAAGAGCAGGCTAGTATTAGGGAATACTAGCCGCTAAAGACAAATAAGCAAAGACTACCTATGAGAGAGTCTCCGAAATTGGAGACCCCTCATCAGTAGACTCATAGTACCTGTCTGACATCTCAGAGCAATCGCACCGAGCCAATTTGCAATGCGGACAAGGAGGGGAACTCTCCATGTCCGATGGAACGTCAGTATCAGAGTCGGATGTCTCTACAGCACTGCGCTTAAGTTCTGGAGCGCCAGTCTCCGAGCCCTGGGAGCCACCTTCGTCCGAGCTCGACGCACGCTCCGCGGCCGCCGCCCTGGCTGCGGAGCCAGCGCGGTGGGCACGCCGGCTCTTACGCTTATGGCCCGACCGGCTAACAGTGCCAGTCGTGCCAGTCAGCGGTTCCAACGCGCCAGGGGTAGCGGCCGCTGTAGCGACAGGCGTACCAGCCACGGAGGCAACAGCGATGCCCGCTTCAACCTCCTCGCCCGCTCCCCCATCGCACGTTGCCGTAGCAGACGGGGAAGCGACCGCGGTGGCGTCCACGGAATCGCCGCCGCACTCGGCAGCTTCGACCACGCTCGAGGAGGCCTGGCTATCTCCTTCATCCAAGGCAGAGACCGTATGAGCTACCGGCGAAGCAACCACTTCCTCAACGGCAGGTACCTGCTGCTCAGGCCTCGCGGTCACTGACGAGTAGGTGCGGACACTACACGCCGAAACCGCATGGTCACCACCGCATCGTACGCACGCCGCGTCGCATGACGCGTGGCCGAACTGCTCGCAGCGCGCGCACTTAGGTGTGTCACACGCGGCGGCGTGGTGTCCTGCCAGGTTACACCTACGACACAACCTAACTACACCCTCGTACTCACACTGAACGACGCGCTCACCTACCCGAAGAAGGTTAGGAACGGGCCGCGCCATCTCTATCCGAATGCGCCGGTTTCCCGTGCCAACGGCAGGGAACCCGGGCACGCATTCTTCGGAGATCCCGTGGACCTTTCCGAAGACCTCTAGCTCGGAAACAAGAGCTTGGTCCGGAAGGTCCGCGGGGTAGCCAAACACCCTAACCAACTTCACCCGCACACCTCTATACTCGAAACGAACTTCCACATCACGAACCTGCAATGCGGGATCAGCTGAGAAGCGATCAACCGCGGCCTTTGTCTTAAACGTTATCTCAAACCTTCCTGCACCAAAGTCCTGTACTGCCTTAAGGTCATTCAACGAAAAGCGCTTTACGAGCGCCTTACAAACATCTACATTGGACGTGCCTTTTGGAACTCGCCCGAAAAACGTGAGCGGCCGAAGCCGCGAAGGGGCCACCATTGCGGTGAAAACCACGTGGCGCCCGTCCCTAGCCAAAGTTTAAGCTAACACTACGCAAGGTAGGAAGCTAGAAACCCTCAGCTAAAGACTGGAAAAAACCAAGGACAAAAAAGGCCACCGGAACACCTCACCAAATCGATGAACAGCGGGTTGGAGTCTAGAAGAATCCGCACCTTACACCTATCCAACCATTCCGAGAGGGGCCCACGTGGAGGGGATCCGCAGCACCGAAGCTCGAACGCACAAATCACGCCACCACCGCACCGATCACACCACCACCGCAGCAAGCAGCATGACGGACGGAGACAAAATACCGTTGTCAGATGGGAAGAGGACTTGGCACCTTTGAAGGCGCCGCGTCCATGAGCTTTCGTGTACTCATCAACCCAGCATCATTCGATACATTGACCCCGGTACTCCCCCACAACCCGGGCTGACTGGGTGGGGGGACTTGGTTCGGGCCAACGGTCCTTCCCGGACAAGGGGGCTGTTGTGGTGCAGCAACACAGAGTTACCGCACACAACACACAAACAGCCATGTCGGTCTTACAGGACTTAAGCCTGAATGACCCTCGGACTGCCTCGGCGCAAAAAAGGCCAAGGCATACAACCATGCAGAGTACCAAAGCCGTCCGCGGAGCAGCGCGACCAACCAAGGGTGCGCCACCACCGGTTCTAGCTCTGGGTTCCGCTGAACCAGACAAAACCCTGTAGATCGACTGGCGCACACGGCCGAGTCGAGCGACCTTAGGAGCATGCATCATAACTTAATGGAAAGCTTTCCGCCTGACTCATCAAAAATCACCGCAGGACGGGCCCACACTTCGAGAAACTTCTTCTCGCCCAAGCGGTGCCGCTCCCGGGTGAGATGGAACCAGACCTCCTTCCGTGCTTTCGCAAGCACTTCGTGAAGGCCCGGTGCCCTCCCCCCGAAAACTGCATCGCGTCGTGCCAACCACACTTGGTAGGAGCACTCAGCGAGGAGAAGCACGAACTGGTTGACCGCCTGATTAGGCAAAGGGTGCAAAAATTGGACTGTCTGATAAGGAATGCCTGGGAGATTAAAAAGACTAGCGATCCTACAGAGAAGAGCTGCAGGAAGCAAACACTGCGTAAAGGCATGAACCGTGTCCTCACGAGCGCCACAGAACGGGCACACTCCACTAACCGGGACGGCAGTGAAGGGCCTGTAGCCCAACGGCAGGCACCCTCGCGCCAGGCGATACATAAAGGTGGCTCGCCTAGCGTCGAGGAAGCTAGCCGTGATGAGCTTCCAGTTTGGCCTGTGAATGGACAGGTCATACATTTGGCAATGCGGAGGGAGGCCTGGGGTAAGGATGTCTACTAATTCTTGGAGTGGAGTTGAAACTACGTCGATGTCGGGGCGAACCGTGCGGAGGCTTACCAAAGAGTTGGCAGCCGCCGCATAAATGGTGGACGGGGTACCTGAACGAGGAACGCAGTGCGAAAAAGTGCTCTGCGAAAACAAGCGGAGTCGGGTGCTAAGGAAAAACGAGGTAAAGCTTCGAGTCAGGAGCATATCCGAGTTAAGAGCGACCTGGGTCCATCTGACGTGTAGTGCGGTAGCCACGATGCCCAGGTCGGGAATTCCGAGTCCTCCCTTATCCCTGGGCAACTTGAGCACCCGCCTAGCTACACAACCATTTGTACCCTTCCAAAGGAAGCGAAAGAGGACCCTCTCCAAGATATGCTTGGTTCGGGTCGGAACAGGAGACACACACGCCACATACGTCAGGAACGAAAACAGAAGTGAGCGCAGGATTGTCGCTCGAGCAGTCAATGGGCATGACAACGCGCTGAACTGCTGAATTCTGGTTTCAAGCTTCTCCTTAGCCTGTTGCCAGTTTTCAGGAGACAGACCATCTGGTTCGAATTGGAAGCCTAGAATGCGCAGCCGCGTTTTCACGGGGAGACCATGAACGGGCTGCGGACTGGACGGAGTGGAGTTCAAGTACATGGCTGCACTTTTCGACCTATTCAACCTTGCACCACTCGCCCTGCAGTAACTGTCCATGACCTCCAAGACGCCGCAAGCTGATGCTTCGTCAGGGACGACAATGGACAAGTCATCCGCGTAGGCAAATAGTGCAACCGGAGGGGAACCTGGTGGGAGTAGGAACCTGCCAATTCTGCTGTCACAGGACAACCTCTGCAGAAGCGGTTCAAAAGCGAGTACGTAGAGGGCAGGTGAGAGGGGGTCCCCCTGCCGTACACCACGCCCCACAATGAACGCCTCCGAGACGCGGTCCCGTATGACAACAGCAGAAGTCGGTCGAGAATACAAAGCTTGGACCATCTGCCGAAAACCCACACTAAAACCAGCCTCTTCCAAAACACGGAAAAGGTACCTATGGCTAATAATGTCGAAAGCCTTCTCCTGATCAAAGGAGCAAAGAATACCTGGAAGTTTCCTGGTGTTTGCCCACAGGAGAAGGTCCCTCACTGCTAAACCGTGAAGCTGACAAGAGCGCCCCTGGACACTACATGCCTGGTACGGACCCAAAACAGTGCTGAGTACTGGCGTGAGTCGCGTGCACAGGCACTTTGCTATGAGCTTGTAATCGCAGTTCAGAAGCGTGATTGGACGCCATGCTCGCAGATCGGTGCTCCTCGACTCGTCCTTACAAAGGAGAGTGATTAGCCCCTCTCGTTGAGACGCTGACAAGGTCCCTTCACTGAGTAGCCGGTTCACCAGTGATGTGAACGGCTTCCCTAACAGTGTCCAAAATTTAACATAAAACTCGACTGTAAGACCATCGGATCCTGGACTGCGATTACGCTTCATAGACTTCAAGGCGGAAAATAACTCGTCTTCATCTATGGCTGAGTCGCACACTTGTGGCGGCTCAGCTGGTATAGCAAACGGAAAAACAGCTGGAGAGGCAACTGGTTCAGCATACAAGGACATGTAAAACTGCCTCGCCAGTGCGAGAACTCCATCTGGTGAGTCGACTATGCTATTATCGCTTGGATCTATTAGGGAAGAGAGAGTTGTGCTCTTCCTTGAAAGATGTTTACGTAGGACGTTTCTGCTGCACCACGCTTCCATTTCCCACAGCTCTGCTCGGGTTGTGGCCCTCAAGCCATCCCAGCGTCGCTGCAGGAGAATCCGAAGTTCCTTTCGGAGTGAGGCCAGTGCCGGAGCAACTCCAGGCCCGCCGGACAGTGGCCTCGAGAGCAGGAGGATCGCGTCGGAGACGATTTTTATCTCCTCACGCTCCTCGCGCGCTCGACGCTTGCCCCAAGACCTGAAGCACTCACGCACCCTGACCTTCACGTCATCCCATTCCGTACCACTAAGATTCGCTGTGTTATGAAGCGATCGAAATAGTATGGATGATACCTCTGCGGTTGCCTGCCTATCTTTTAGGAGACGTGGATTTAAGCGCCACGGTCTCTTTGCCTTTGGTACTAAGCTAGAATCGGCAAACCGCAGAATTAGGAAGCAGTGGTCGCTAAGAGCAGAAGGAATTAACCACGAAGAATGCACACTGGGAGCCAGTGACGATGAGATGTAAAAACGATCGATGCGGCTCTGCCCACCCCTCCCTGTCCATGTCATTCCTGACTGTCCAGAGCGAAGTAGGCGCCAAGCATCGACCAGTCCCAGCCCATCGACGAGCTGTCGCAGTGTAGCAATTGCACGCTTATCTTTACGTAATGGAGTCCCTCTACGCGAGAGGCGGTCAACTAGTTCTAACACACAGTTGAAGTCGCCTACTAGAACTAGTCGAGAGGGACCGACCAAATAGGGTTCTAATGTATCGAAAAACTCTCTCTGTTCTCTAGCCCGGGTTGGAGCATAAACATTAACAATTCCAATGCCACAATCAAGATCCACCGACAAGACGCGGCCCTCGGAATCCCTGGCATGGCGAATAACAAGGCCGTCGAAATTTGGCATCAAAACGATGGCCGTACCTCGGCTGCCCGACGCGCCATAACTCCAGTAAGACCGAGTGCGAAAAATCCGGTCGAAGTGGCTGATCTGGCCTAGCCTATGAACGTAAGTTTCCTGAAGTACGAGAACATCTACCTTTTTGGATTTAGCCAAATTTATAACCTCTAACTGCTTAGAAGCGCGCGACAAACCACGACAATTAAAGGTAGCTATAGTGAGAGAAGGAGCCATTTTAAAGGGGAAGGAATTTAGCTAAAAGCTAGTAAAAACAAAGGAGGACGAAAAGCTAGGAAAATAAATAAAAGAGCAGGCTAGTATTAGGGAATACTAGCCGCTAAAGACAAATAAGCAAAGACTACCTATGAGAGAGTCTCCGAAATTGGAGACCCCTCATCAGTATACTCATAGTACCTGTCTGACATCTCAGAGCAATCGCACCGAGCCAATTTGCAATGCGTACAAGGAGGGGAACTCTCCGTGTCCGATGGAACGTCAGTATCAGAGTCGGATGTCTCTACGGCACTGCGCTTAAGTTCTGGAGCGCCAGTCTCCGAGCCCTTGGAGCCACCTTCGTCCGAGCTCGACGCACGCTCCGCGGCCGCCGCCCTGGCAGCGGAGCCAGCGCGGTGAACGCGCCGGCTCTTACGCTTATGGCCCGACCGGCTAACAGTGCCAGTCAGCGGTTCCAACGCGCCAGGGGTAGCGGCCGCTGTAGCGACAGGCGTACCAGCCACGGAGGCAACAGCGATGCCCGCTTCAACCTCCTCGCCCGCTCCCCCATCGCACGTTGCCGTGGCAGACGGGGAAGCGACCGCGGTGGCGTCCACGGAATCGCCGCCGCACTCGGCAGCTTCGACCACGCTCGAGGAGGCCTGGCTATCTCCTTCATCCAAGGCAGAGACCGTATGAGCTACCGGCGAAGCAACCACTTCCTCAACGGCAGGTACCTGCTGCTCAGGCCTCGCGGTCACTGACGAGTAGGTGCGGACACTACACGCCGAAACCGTATGGTCACCACCGCATCGTACGCACGCCGCGTCGCATGACGCGTGGCCGAACTGCTCGCAGCGCGCGCACTTAGGTGTGTCACACGCGGCGGCGTGGTGTCCTGCCAGGTTACACCTATGACACAACCTAACTACACCCTCGTACTCACACTGAACGACGCGCTCACCTACCCGAAGAAGGTTAGGAACGGGCCGCGCCATCTCTATCCGAATGCGCCGGTTTCCCGTGCCAACGGCAGGGAACCCGGGCACGCATTCTTCGGAGATCCCGTGCACCTTTCCGAAGACCTCTAGCTCGGAAACAAGAGCTTGGTCCGGAAGATCCGCGGGGTAGCCAAACACCCTAACCAACTTCACCCGCACACCTCTATACTCGAAACGAACTTCCACATCACGAACCTGCAATGCGGGATCAGCTGAGAAGCGATCAACCGCGGCCTTTGTCTTAAACGTTATCTCAAACCTTCCTGCACCAAAGTCCTGTACTGCCTTAAGGTCATTCAACGAAAAGCGCTTTACGAGCGCCTTACAAACATCTACATTGGACGCGCCTTTTGGAACTCGCCCGAAAAACGTGAGCGGCCGAAGCCGCGAAGGGGCCACCATCGCGGTGAAAACCACGTGGCGCCCGTCCCTAGCCGAAGTTTAAGCTAACACTACGCAAGGTAGGAAGCTAGAAACCCTCAGCTAAAGACTGGAAAAAACCAAGGACAAAAAAAAGCCACCGGAACACCTCACCAAATCGATGAACAGCGGGTTGGAGTCTAGAAGAATCCGCACCTTACACCTATCCAACCATTCTGAGAGGGGCCCACGTGGAGGGGATCCGCAGCACCGAAGCTCGAACGCACAAATCACGCCACCACCGCACCGATCACACCACCACCGCAGCAAGCAGCATGGCGAGACGGACAGAGAAAATACCGTTGTCAGAGGACTTGGCACCTTTGAAGGCGCCGCGTCCATGAGCTTTCGTGTACTCATCAACCCAGCATCATTCGATACATTGACCCCGGTACTCCCCCACAACCCGGGCTGACTGGGTGGGGGGACTTGGTTCGGGCCAACGGTCCTTCCCGGACAAGGGGGCTGTTGTGGTGCAGCAACACAGAGTTACCGCACACAACACACAAACAGCCATGTCGGTCTTACAGGACTTAAGCCTGAATGACCCTCGGACTGCCTCGGCGCAAAAAAGGCCAAGGCATACAACCATGCAGAGTACCAAAGCCGTCCGCGGAGCAGCGCGACAAACCAAGGGTGCGCCACCACCGGTTCTAGCTCTGGGTTCCGCTGAACCAGACAAAACCCCGTAGATCGACTGGCGCACACGGCCGAGTCGAGCGACCTTAGGAGCATGCATCATAACTTAATGGAAAGCTTTCCGCCTGACTCATCAAAAATCACCGCAGGACGGGCCCACACTTCGAGAAACTTCTTCTCGCCCAAGCGGTGCCGCTCCCGGGTGAGATGGAACCAGACCTCCTTCCGTGCTTTCGCAAGCACTTCGTGAAGGCCCGGCGCCCTCCCCCCGAAAACTGCATCGCGTCGTGCCAACCACACTTGGTAGGAGCACTCAGCGAGGAGAAGCACGAACTGGTTGACCGCCTGATTAGGCAAAGGGTGCAAAAATCGGACTGTCTGATAAGGAATGCCTGGGAGATTAAAAAGACTAGCGATCCTACAGAGAAGAGCTGCAGGAAGCAAGCACTGTGTAAAGGCATGAACCGTGTCCTCACGAGCGCCACAGAACGGGCACACTCCACTAACCAGGACGGCAGTGAAGGGCCTGTAGCCCAACGGCAGGCACCCTCGCGCCAGGCGATACATAAAGGTGGCTCGCCTAGCGTCGAGGAAGCTAGCCGTGATGAGCTTCCAGTTTGGCCTGTGAATGGACAGGTCATACATTTGGCAATGCGGAGGGAGGCCTGGGGTAAGGATGTCTACTAATTCTTGGAGTGGAGTTGAAACTACGTCGATGTCGGGGCGAACCTTGCGGAGGCTTACCAAAGAGTTGGCAGCCGCCGCATAAATGGTGGACGGGGTACCTGAACGAGGAACGCAGTGCGAAAAAGTGGTCTGCGAAAACAAGCGGAGTCGGGTGCTAAGGAAAAACGAGGTAAAGCTTCGAGTCAGGAGCATATCCGAGTTAAGAGCGACCTGGGTCCATCTGATGTGTAGTGCGGTAGCCACGATGCCCAGGTCGGGAATTCCGAGTCCTCCCTTATCCCTGGGCAACTTGAGCACCCGCCTAGCTACACAACCATTTGTACCCTTCCAAAGGAAGCGAAAGAGGACCCTCTCCAAGATATGCTTGGTTCGGGTCGGAACAGGAGACACACACGCCACATACGTCAGGAACGAAAACAGAAGTGAGCGCAGGATTGTCGCTCGAGCAGTCAATGGGCATGACAACGCGCTGAACTGCTGAATTCTGGTTTCAAGCTTCTCCTTAGCCTGTTGCCAGTTTTCAGGAGACAGACCATCTGGTTCGAATTGGAAGCCTAGAATGCGCAGCCGCGTTTTCACGGGGAGACCATGAACGGGCTGCGGACTGGACGGAGTGGAGTTCAAGTACATGGCTGCACTTTTCGACCTATTCAACCTTGCACCACTCGCCCTGCAGTAACTGTCCATGACCTCCAAGACGCCGCAAGCTGATGCCTCGTCAGGGACGACAATGGACAAGTCATCCGCGTAGGCAAATAGTGCAACCGGAGGGGAACCTGGTGGGAGTAGGAACCTGCTAATTCTGCTGTCACAGGACAACCTCTGCAGAAGCGGTTCAAAAGCGAGTACGTAGAGGGCAGGTGAGAGGGGGTCCCCCTGCCGTACACCACGCCCCACAATGAACGCCTCCGAGACGCGGTCCCGTATGACAACAGCAGAAGTCGGTCGAGAATACAAAGCTTGGACCATCTGCCGAAAACCCACACTAAAACCAGCCTCTTCCAAAACACGGAAAAGGTACCTATGGCTAATAATGTCGAAAGCCTTCTCCTGATCAAAGGAGCAAAGAATACCTGGAAGTTTCCTGGTGTTTGCCCACAGGAGAAGGTCCCTCACTGCTAAATCGTGTAGCTGACAAGAACGCCCCTGGACACTACATGCCTGGTACGGACCCAAAACAGTGCTGAGTACTGGCGTGAGTCGCGTGCACAGGCACTTTGCTATGAGCTTGTAATCGCAGTTCAGAAGCGTGATTGGACGCCATGCACGCAGATCGGTGCTCCTCGACTCGTCCTTACAAAGGAGAGTGATTAGCCCCTCTCGTTGAGACGCTGACAAGGTCCCTTCACTGAGTAGCCGGTTCACCAGTGATGTGAACGGCTTCCCTAACAGTGTCCAAAATTTAACATAAAACTCGACTGTAAGACCATCGGATCCTGGACTGCGATTACGCTTCATAGACTTCAGGGCGGAAAATAACTCGTCCTCATCTATGGCTGAGTCGCACACTTGTGGCGGCTCAGCTGGTAGAGCAAACGGAAAAACAGCTGGAGAGGCAACTGGTTCAGCATACAAGGACATGTAAAACTGCCTCGCCAGTGCGAGAACTCCATCTGGTGAGTCGACTATGCTATTATCGCTTGGATCTATTAGGGAAGAGAGAGTTGTGCTCTTCCTTGAAAGATGTTTACGTAGGACGTTTATGCTGCACCACGCTTCCATTTCCCACAGCTCTGCTCGGGTTGTGGCCCTCAAGCCATCCCAGCGTCGCTGCAGGAGAATCCGAAGTTCCTTTCGGAGTGAGGCCAGTGCCGGAGCAACTCCAGGCCCGCCGGACAGTGGCCTCGAGAGCAGGAGGATCGCGTCGGAGACGATTTTTATCTCCTCACGCTCCTCGCGCGCTCGACGCTTGCCCCAAGACCTGAAGCACTCACGCACCCTGACCTTCACGTCATCCCATTCCGTACCACTAAGATTCGCTGTGTTATGAAGCGATCGAAATAGTATGGATGATACCTCTGCGGTTGCCTGCCTATCTTTTAGGAGACGTGGATTTAAGCGCCACGGTCTCTTTGCCTTTGGTACTAAGCTAGAATCGGCAAACCGCAGAATTAGGAAGCAGTGGTCGCTAAGAGCAGAAGGAATTAACCACGAGGAATGCACACTGGGAGCCAGTGACGATGAGATGTAAAAACGATCGATGCGGCTCTGCCCACCCCTCCCTGTCCATGTCATTCCTGACTGTCCAGAGCGAAGTAGGCGCCAAGCATCGACCAGTCCCAGCCCATCGACGAGCTGTCGCAGTGTAGCAATTGCACGCTTATCTTTACGTAATGGAGTCCCTCTACGTGAGAGGCGGTCAACTAGTTCTAACACACAGTTGAAGTCGCCTACTAGAACTAGTCGAGAGGGACCGACCAAATAGGGTTCTAACGTATCGAAAAACTCTCTCTGTTCTCTAGCCCGGGTTGGAGCATAAACATTAACAATTCGAATGCCACAATCAAGATCCACCGACAAGACGCGGCCCTCGGAATCCCTGGCATGGCGAATAACAAGGCCGTCGAAATTCGGCATCAAAACGATGGCCGTACCCCGGCTGCCCGACGCGCCATAACCCCAGTAAGACCGAGTGCGAAAAATCCGGTCGAAGTGGCTGATCTGGCCTAGCCTATGAACGTAAGTTTCCTGAAGTACGAGAACATCTACCTTTTTGGATTTAGCCAAATTTATAACCTCTAACTGCTTAGAAGCGCGCGACAAACCACGACAATTAAAGGTAGCTATAGTGAGAGAAGGAGCCATTTCAAAGGGGAAGGAATTTAGCTAAAAGCTAGTAAAAACAAAGGAGGACGAAAAGCTAGGAAAATAAATAAAAGAGCAGGCTAGTATTAGGGAATACTAGCCGCTAAAGACAAATAAGCAAAGACTACCTATGAGAGAGTCTCCGAAATTGGAGACCCCTCATCAGTAGACTCATAGTACCTGTCTGACATCTCAGAGCAATCGCACCGAGCCAATTTGCAATGCGGACAAGGAGGGGAACTCTCCATGTCCGATGGAACGTCAGTATCAGAGTCGGATGTCTCTACAGCACTGCGCTTAAGTTCTGGAGCGCCAGTCTCCGAGCCCTGGGAGCCACCTTCGTCCGAGCTCGACGCACGCTCCGCGGCCGCCGCCCTGGCTGCGGAGCCAGCGCGGTGGGCACGCCGGCTCTTACGCTTATGGCCCGACCGGCTAACAGTGCCAGTCGTGCCAGTCAGCGGTTCCAACGCGCCAGGGGTAGCGGCCGCTGTAGCGACAGGCGTACCAGCCACGGAGGCAACAGCGATGCCCGCTTCAACCTCCTCGCCCGCTCCCCCATCGCACGTTGCCGTAGCAGACGGGGAAGCGACCGCGGTGGCGTCCACGGAATCGCCGCCGCACTCGGCAGCTTCGACCACGCTCGAGGAGGCCTGGCTATCTCCTTCATCCAAGGCAGAGACCGTATGAGCTACCGGCGAAGCAACCACTTCCTCAACGGCAGGTACCTGCTGCTCAGGCCTCGCGGTCACTGACGAGTAGGTGCGGACACTACACGCCGAAACCGCATGGTCACCACCGCATCGTACGCACGCCGCGTCGCATGACGCGTGGCCGAACTGCTCGCAGCGCGCGCACTTAGGTGTGTCACACGCGGCGGCGTGGTGTCCTGCCAGGTTACACCTACGACACAACCTAACTACACCCTCGTACTCACACTGAACGACGCGCTCACCTACCCGAAGAAGGTTAGGAACGGGCCGCGCCATCTCTATCCGAATGCGCCGGTTTCCCGTGCCAACGGCAGGGAACCCGGGCACGCATTCTTCGGAGATCCCGTGGACCTTTCCGAAGACCTCTAGCTCGGAAACAAGAGCTTGGTCCGGAAGGTCCGCGGGGTAGCCAAACACCCTAACCAACTTCACCCGCACACCTCTATACTCGAAACGAACTTCCACATCACGAACCTGCAATGCGGGATCAGCTGAGAAGCGATCAACCGCGGCCTTTGTCTTAAACGTTATCTCAAACCTTCCTGCACCAAAGTCCTGTACTGCCTTAAGGTCATTCAACGAAAAGCGCTTTACGAGCGCCTTACAAACATCTACATTGGACGTGCCTTTTGGAACTCGCCCGAAAAACGTGAGCGGCCGAAGCCGCGAAGGGGCCACCATTGCGGTGAAAACCACGTGGCGCCCGTCCCTAGCCAAAGTTTAAGCTAACACTACGCAAGGTAGGAAGCTAGAAACCCTCAGCTAAAGACTGGAAAAAACCAAGGACAAAAAAGGCCACCGGAACACCTCACCAAATCGATGAACAGCGGGTTGGAGTCTAGAAGAATCCGCACCTTACACCTATCCAACCATTCCGAGAGGGGCCCACGTGGAGGGGATCCGCAGCACCGAAGCTCGAACGCACAAATCACGCCACCACCGCACCGATCACACCACCACCGCAGCAAGCAGCATGACGGACGGAGACAAAATACCGTTGTCAGATGGGAAGAGGACTTGGCACCTTTGAAGGCGCCGCGTCCATGAGCTTTCGTGTACTCATCAACCCAGCATCATTCGATACATTGACCCCGGTACTCCCCCACAACCCGGGCTGACTGGGTGGGGGGACTTGGTTCGGGCCAACGGTCCTTCCCGGACAAGGGGGCTGTTGTGGTGCAGCAACACAGAGTTACCGCACACAACACACAAACAGCCATGTCGGTCTTACAGGACTTAAGCCTGAATGACCCTCGGACTGCCTCGGCGCAAAAAAGGCCAAGGCATACAACCATGCAGAGTACCAAAGCCGTCCGCGGAGCAGCGCGACCAACCAAGGGTGCGCCACCACCGGTTCTAGCTCTGGGTTCCGCTGAACCAGACAAAACCCTGTAGATCGACTGGCGCACACGGCCGAGTCGAGCGACCTTAGGAGCATGCATCATAACTTAATGGAAAGCTTTCCGCCTGACTCATCAAAAATCACCGCAGGACGGGCCCACACTTCGAGAAACTTCTTCTCGCCCAAGCGGTGCCGCTCCCGGGTGAGATGGAACCAGACCTCCTTCCGTGCTTTCGCAAGCACTTCGTGAAGGCCCGGTGCCCTCCCCCCGAAAACTGCATCGCGTCGTGCCAACCACACTTGGTAGGAGCACTCAGCGAGGAGAAGCACGAACTGGTTGACCGCCTGATTAGGCAAAGGGTGCAAAAATTGGACTGTCTGATAAGGAATGCCTGGGAGATTAAAAAGACTAGCGATCCTACAGAGAAGAGCTGCAGGAAGCAAACACTGCGTAAAGGCATGAACCGTGTCCTCACGAGCGCCACAGAACGGGCACACTCCACTAACCGGGACGGCAGTGAAGGGCCTGTAGCCCAACGGCAGGCACCCTCGCGCCAGGCGATACATAAAGGTGGCTCGCCTAGCGTCGAGGAAGCTAGCCGTGATGAGCTTCCAGTTTGGCCTGTGAATGGACAGGTCATACATTTGGCAATGCGGAGGGAGGCCTGGGGTAAGGATGTCTACTAATTCTTGGAGTGGAGTTGAAACTACGTCGATGTCGGGGCGAACCGTGCGGAGGCTTACCAAAGAGTTGGCAGCCGCCGCATAAATGGTGGACGGGGTACCTGAACGAGGAACGCAGTGCGAAAAAGTGCTCTGCGAAAACAAGCGGAGTCGGGTGCTAAGGAAAAACGAGGTAAAGCTTCGAGTCAGGAGCATATCCGAGTTAAGAGCGACCTGGGTCCATCTGACGTGTAGTGCGGTAGCCACGATGCCCAGGTCGGGAATTCCGAGTCCTCCCTTATCCCTGGGCAACTTGAGCACCCGCCTAGCTACACAACCATTTGTACCCTTCCAAAGGAAGCGAAAGAGGACCCTCTCCAAGATATGCTTGGTTCGGGTCGGAACAGGAGACACACACGCCACATACGTCAGGAACGAAAACAGAAGTGAGCGCAGGATTGTCGCTCGAGCAGTCAATGGGCATGACAACGCGCTGAACTGCTGAATTCTGGTTTCAAGCTTCTCCTTAGCCTGTTGCCAGTTTTCAGGAGACAGACCATCTGGTTCGAATTGGAAGCCTAGAATGCGCAGCCGCGTTTTCACGGGGAGACCATGAACGGGCTGCGGACTGGACGGAGTGGAGTTCAAGTACATGGCTGCACTTTTCGACCTATTCAACCTTGCACCACTCGCCCTGCAGTAACTGTCCATGACCTCCAAGACGCCGCAAGCTGATGCTTCGTCAGGGACGACAATGGACAAGTCATCCGCGTAGGCAAATAGTGCAACCGGAGGGGAACCTGGTGGGAGTAGGAACCTGCCAATTCTGCTGTCACAGGACAACCTCTGCAGAAGCGGTTCAAAAGCGAGTACGTAGAGGGCAGGTGAGAGGGGGTCCCCCTGCCGTACACCACGCCCCACAATGAACGCCTCCGAGACGCGGTCCCGTATGACAACAGCAGAAGTCGGTCGAGAATACAAAGCTTGGACCATCTGCCGAAAACCCACACTAAAACCAGCCTCTTCCAAAACACGGAAAAGGTACCTATGGCTAATAATGTCGAAAGCCTTCTCCTGATCAAAGGAGCAAAGAATACCTGGAAGTTTCCTGGTGTTTGCCCACAGGAGAAGGTCCCTCACTGCTAAACCGTGAAGCTGACAAGAGCGCCCCTGGACACTACATGCCTGGTACGGACCCAAAACAGTGCTGAGTACTGGCGTGAGTCGCGTGCACAGGCACTTTGCTATGAGCTTGTAATCGCAGTTCAGAAGCGTGATTGGACGCCATGCTCGCAGATCGGTGCTCCTCGACTCGTCCTTACAAAGGAGAGTGATTAGCCCCTCTCGTTGAGACGCTGACAAGGTCCCTTCACTGAGTAGCCGGTTCACCAGTGATGTGAACGGCTTCCCTAACAGTGTCCAAAATTTAACATAAAACTCGACTGTAAGACCATCGGATCCTGGACTGCGATTACGCTTCATAGACTTCAAGGCGGAAAATAACTCGTCTTCATCTATGGCTGAGTCGCACACTTGTGGCGGCTCAGCTGGTATAGCAAACGGAAAAACAGCTGGAGAGGCAACTGGTTCAGCATACAAGGACATGTAAAACTGCCTCGCCAGTGCGAGAACTCCATCTGGTGAGTCGACTATGCTATTATCGCTTGGATCTATTAGGGAAGAGAGAGTTGTGCTCTTCCTTGAAAGATGTTTACGTAGGACGTTTCTGCTGCACCACGCTTCCATTTCCCACAGCTCTGCTCGGGTTGTGGCCCTCAAGCCATCCCAGCGTCGCTGCAGGAGAATCCGAAGTTCCTTTCGGAGTGAGGCCAGTGCCGGAGCAACTCCAGGCCCGCCGGACAGTGGCCTCGAGAGCAGGAGGATCGCGTCGGAGACGATTTTTATCTCCTCACGCTCCTCGCGCGCTCGACGCTTGCCCCAAGACCTGAAGCACTCACGCACCCTGACCTTCACGTCATCCCATTCCGTACCACTAAGATTCGCTGTGTTATGAAGCGATCGAAATAGTATGGATGATACCTCTGCGGTTGCCTGCCTATCTTTTAGGAGACGTGGATTTAAGCGCCACGGTCTCTTTGCCTTTGGTACTAAGCTAGAATCGGCAAACCGCAGAATTAGGAAGCAGTGGTCGCTAAGAGCAGAAGGAATTAACCACGAAGAATGCACACTGGGAGCCAGTGACGATGAGATGTAAAAACGATCGATGCGGCTCTGCCCACCCCTCCCTGTCCATGTCATTCCTGACTGTCCAGAGCGAAGTAGGCGCCAAGCATCGACCAGTCCCAGCCCATCGACGAGCTGTCGCAGTGTAGCAATTGCACGCTTATCTTTACGTAATGGAGTCCCTCTACGCGAGAGGCGGTCAACTAGTTCTAACACACAGTTGAAGTCGCCTACTAGAACTAGTCGAGAGGGACCGACCAAATAGGGTTCTAATGTATCGAAAAACTCTCTCTGTTCTCTAGCCCGGGTTGGAGCATAAACATTAACAATTCCAATGCCACAATCAAGATCCACCGACAAGACGCGGCCCTCGGAATCCCTGGCATGGCGAATAACAAGGCCGTCGAAATTTGGCATCAAAACGATGGCCGTACCTCGGCTGCCCGACGCGCCATAACTCCAGTAAGACCGAGTGCGAAAAATCCGGTCGAAGTGGCTGATCTGGCCTAGCCTATGAACGTAAGTTTCCTGAAGTACGAGAACATCTACCTTTTTGGATTTAGCCAAATTTATAACCTCTAACTGCTTAGAAGCGCGCGACAAACCACGACAATTAAAGGTAGCTATAGTGAGAGAAGGAGCCATTTTAAAGGGGAAGGAATTTAGCTAAAAGCTAGTAAAAACAAAGGAGGACGAAAAGCTAGGAAAATAAATAAAAGAGCAGGCTAGTATTAGGGAATACTAGCCGCTAAAGACAAATAAGCAAAGACTACCTATGAGAGAGTCTCCGAAATTGGAGACCCCTCATCAGTATACTCATAGTACCTGTCTGACATCTCAGAGCAATCGCACCGAGCCAATTTGCAATGCGTACAAGGAGGGGAACTCTCCGTGTCCGATGGAACGTCAGTATCAGAGTCGGATGTCTCTACGGCACTGCGCTTAAGTTCTGGAGCGCCAGTCTCCGAGCCCTTGGAGCCACCTTCGTCCGAGCTCGACGCACGCTCCGCGGCCGCCGCCCTGGCAGCGGAGCCAGCGCGGTGAACGCGCCGGCTCTTACGCTTATGGCCCGACCGGCTAACAGTGCCAGTCAGCGGTTCCAACGCGCCAGGGGTAGCGGCCGCTGTAGCGACAGGCGTACCAGCCACGGAGGCAACAGCGATGCCCGCTTCAACCTCCTCGCCCGCTCCCCCATCGCACGTTGCCGTGGCAGACGGGGAAGCGACCGCGGTGGCGTCCACGGAATCGCCGCCGCACTCGGCAGCTTCGACCACGCTCGAGGAGGCCTGGCTATCTCCTTCATCCAAGGCAGAGACCGTATGAGCTACCGGCGAAGCAACCACTTCCTCAACGGCAGGTACCTGCTGCTCAGGCCTCGCGGTCACTGACGAGTAGGTGCGGACACTACACGCCGAAACCGTATGGTCACCACCGCATCGTACGCACGCCGCGTCGCATGACGCGTGGCCGAACTGCTCGCAGCGCGCGCACTTAGGTGTGTCACACGCGGCGGCGTGGTGTCCTGCCAGGTTACACCTATGACACAACCTAACTACACCCTCGTACTCACACTGAACGACGCGCTCACCTACCCGAAGAAGGTTAGGAACGGGCCGCGCCATCTCTATCCGAATGCGCCGGTTTCCCGTGCCAACGGCAGGGAACCCGGGCACGCATTCTTCGGAGATCCCGTGCACCTTTCCGAAGACCTCTAGCTCGGAAACAAGAGCTTGGTCCGGAAGATCCGCGGGGTAGCCAAACACCCTAACCAACTTCACCCGCACACCTCTATACTCGAAACGAACTTCCACATCACGAACCTGCAATGCGGGATCAGCTGAGAAGCGATCAACCGCGGCCTTTGTCTTAAACGTTATCTCAAACCTTCCTGCACCAAAGTCCTGTACTGCCTTAAGGTCATTCAACGAAAAGCGCTTTACGAGCGCCTTACAAACATCTACATTGGACGCGCCTTTTGGAACTCGCCCGAAAAACGTGAGCGGCCGAAGCCGCGAAGGGGCCACCATCGCGGTGAAAACCACGTGGCGCCCGTCCCTAGCCGAAGTTTAAGCTAACACTACGCAAGGTAGGAAGCTAGAAACCCTCAGCTAAAGACTGGAAAAAACCAAGGACAAAAAAAAGCCACCGGAACACCTCACCAAATCGATGAACAGCGGGTTGGAGTCTAGAAGAATCCGCACCTTACACCTATCCAACCATTCTGAGAGGGGCCCACGTGGAGGGGATCCGCAGCACCGAAGCTCGAACGCACAAATCACGCCACCACCGCACCGATCACACCACCACCGCAGCAAGCAGCATGGCGAGACGGACAGAGAAAATACCGTTGTCAGAGGACTTGGCACCTTTGAAGGCGCCGCGTCCATGAGCTTTCGTGTACTCATCAACCCAGCATCATTCGATACATTGACCCCGGTACTCCCCCACAACCCGGGCTGACTGGGTGGGGGGACTTGGTTCGGGCCAACGGTCCTTCCCGGACAAGGGGGCTGTTGTGGTGCAGCAACACAGAGTTACCGCACACAACACACAAACAGCCATGTCGGTCTTACAGGACTTAAGCCTGAATGACCCTCGGACTGCCTCGGCGCAAAAAAGGCCAAGGCATACAACCATGCAGAGTACCAAAGCCGTCCGCGGAGCAGCGCGACAAACCAAGGGTGCGCCACCACCGGTTCTAGCTCTGGGTTCCGCTGAACCAGACAAAACCCCGTAGATCGACTGGCGCACACGGCCGAGTCGAGCGACCTTAGGAGCATGCATCATAACTTAATGGAAAGCTTTCCGCCTGACTCATCAAAAATCACCGCAGGACGGGCCCACACTTCGAGAAACTTCTTCTCGCCCAAGCGGTGCCGCTCCCGGGTGAGATGGAACCAGACCTCCTTCCGTGCTTTCGCAAGCACTTCGTGAAGGCCCGGCGCCCTCCCCCCGAAAACTGCATCGCGTCGTGCCAACCACACTTGGTAGGAGCACTCAGCGAGGAGAAGCACGAACTGGTTGACCGCCTGATTAGGCAAAGGGTGCAAAAATCGGACTGTCTGATAAGGAATGCCTGGGAGATTAAAAAGACTAGCGATCCTACAGAGAAGAGCTGCAGGAAGCAAGCACTGTGTAAAGGCATGAACCGTGTCCTCACGAGCGCCACAGAACGGGCACACTCCACTAACCAGGACGGCAGTGAAGGGCCTGTAGCCCAACGGCAGGCACCCTCGCGCCAGGCGATACATAAAGGTGGCTCGCCTAGCGTCGAGGAAGCTAGCCGTGATGAGCTTCCAGTTTGGCCTGTGAATGGACAGGTCATACATTTGGCAATGCGGAGGGAGGCCTGGGGTAAGGATGTCTACTAATTCTTGGAGTGGAGTTGAAACTACGTCGATGTCGGGGCGAACCTTGCGGAGGCTTACCAAAGAGTTGGCAGCCGCCGCATAAATGGTGGACGGGGTACCTGAACGAGGAACGCAGTGCGAAAAAGTGGTCTGCGAAAACAAGCGGAGTCGGGTGCTAAGGAAAAACGAGGTAAAGCTTCGAGTCAGGAGCATATCCGAGTTAAGAGCGACCTGGGTCCATCTGATGTGTAGTGCGGTAGCCACGATGCCCAGGTCGGGAATTCCGAGTCCTCCCTTATCCCTGGGCAACTTGAGCACCCGCCTAGCTACACAACCATTTGTACCCTTCCAAAGGAAGCGAAAGAGGACCCTCTCCAAGATATGCTTGGTTCGGGTCGGAACAGGAGACACACACGCCACATACGTCAGGAACGAAAACAGAAGTGAGCGCAGGATTGTCGCTCGAGCAGTCAATGGGCATGACAACGCGCTGAACTGCTGAATTCTGGTTTCAAGCTTCTCCTTAGCCTGTTGCCAGTTTTCAGGAGACAGACCATCTGGTTCGAATTGGAAGCCTAGAATGCGCAGCCGCGTTTTCACGGGGAGACCATGAACGGGCTGCGGACTGGACGGAGTGGAGTTCAAGTACATGGCTGCACTTTTCGACCTATTCAACCTTGCACCACTCGCCCTGCAGTAACTGTCCATGACCTCCAAGACGCCGCAAGCTGATGCCTCGTCAGGGACGACAATGGACAAGTCATCCGCGTAGGCAAATAGTGCAACCGGAGGGGAACCTGGTGGGAGTAGGAACCTGCTAATTCTGCTGTCACAGGACAACCTCTGCAGAAGCGGTTCAAAAGCGAGTACGTAGAGGGCAGGTGAGAGGGGGTCCCCCTGCCGTACACCACGCCCCACAATGAACGCCTCCGAGACGCGGTCCCGTATGACAACAGCAGAAGTCGGTCGAGAATACAAAGCTTGGACCATCTGCCGAAAACCCACACTAAAACCAGCCTCTTCCAAAACACGGAAAAGGTACCTATGGCTAATAATGTCGAAAGCCTTCTCCTGATCAAAGGAGCAAAGAATACCTGGAAGTTTCCTGGTGTTTGCCCACAGGAGAAGGTCCCTCACTGCTAAACCGTGTAGCTGACAAGAACGCCCCTGGACACTACATGCCTGGTACGGACCCAAAACAGTGCTGAGTACTGGCGTGAGTCGCGTGCACAGGCACTTTGCTATGAGCTTGTAATCGCAGTTCAGAAGCGTGATTGGACGCCATGCACGCAGATCGGTGCTCCTCGACTCGTCCTTACAAAGGAGAGTGATTAGCCCCTCTCGTTGAGACGCTGACAAGGTCCCTTCACTGAGTAGCCGGTTCACCAGTGATGTGAACGGCTTCCCTAACAGTGTCCAAAATTTAACATAAAACTCGACTGTAAGACCATCGGATCCTGGACTGCGATTACGCTTCATAGACTTCAGGGCGGAAAATAACTCGTCCTCATCTATGGCTGAGTCGCACACTTGTGGCGGCTCAGCTGGTAGAGCAAACGGAAAAACAGCTGGAGAGGCAACTGGTTCAGCATACAAGGACATGTAAAACTGCCTCGCCAGTGCGAGAACTCCATCTGGTGAGTCGACTATGCTATTATCGCTTGGATCTATTAGGGAAGAGAGAGTTGTGCTCTTCCTTGAAAGATGTTTACGTAGGACGTTTATGCTGCACCACGCTTCCATTTCCCACAGCTCTGCTCGGGTTGTGGCCCTCAAGCCATCCCAGCGTCGCTGCAGGAGAATCCGAAGTTCCTTTCGGAGTGAGGCCAGTGCCGGAGCAACTCCAGGCCCGCCGGACAGTGGCCTCGAGAGCAGGAGGATCGCGTCGGAGACGATTTTTATCTCCTCACGCTCCTCGCGCGCTCGACGCTTGCCCCAAGACCTGAAGCACTCACGCACCCTGACCTTCACGTCATCCCATTCCGTACCACTAAGATTCGCTGTGTTATGAAGCGATCGAAATAGTATGGATGATACCTCTGCGGTTGCCTGCCTATCTTTTAGGAGACGTGGATTTAAGCGCCACGGTCTCTTTGCCTTTGGTACTAAGCTAGAATCGGCAAACCGCAGAATTAGGAAGCAGTGGTCGCTAAGAGCAGAAGGAATTAACCACGAGGAATGCACACTGGGAGCCAGTGACGATGAGATGTAAAAACGATCGATGCGGCTCTGCCCACCCCTCCCTGTCCATGTCATTCCTGACTGTCCAGAGCGAAGTAGGCGCCAAGCATCGACCAGTCCCAGCCCATCGACGAGCTGTCGCAGTGTAGCAATTGCACGCTTATCTTTACGTAATGGAGTCCCTCTACGTGAGAGGCGGTCAACTAGTTCTAACACACAGTTGAAGTCGCCTACTAGAACTAGTCGAGAGGGACCGACCAAATAGGGTTCTAACGTATCGAAAAACTCTCTCTGTTCTCTAGCCCGGGTTGGAGCATAAACATTAACAATTCGAATGCCACAATCAAGATCCACCGACAAGACGCGGCCCTCGGAATCCCTGGCATGGCGAATAACAAGGCCGTCGAAATTCGGCATCAAAACGATGGCCGTACCCCGGCTGCCCGACGCGCCATAACCCCAGTAAGACCGAGTGCGAAAAATCCGGTCGAAGTGGCTGATCTGGCCTAGCCTATGAACGTAAGTTTCCTGAAGTACGAGAACATCTACCTTTTTGGATTTAGCCAAATTTATAACCTCTAACTGCTTAGAAGCGCGCGACAAACCACGACAATTAAAGGTAGCTATAGTGAGAGAAGGAGCCATTTCAAAGGGGAAGGAATTTAGCTAAAAGCTAGTAAAAACAAAGGAGGACGAAAAGCTAGGAAAAATAAATAAAGAGCAGGCTAGTATTAGGGAATACTAGCCGCTAAAGACAAATAAGCAAAGACTACCTATGAGAGAGTCTCCGAGATTGGAGACCCCTCATCAGTAGACTCATAGTACCTGTCTGACATCTCAGAGCAATCGCACCGAGCCAATTTGCAATGCGGACAAGGAGGGGAACTCTCCGTGTCCGATGGAACGTCAGTATCAGAGTCGGATGTCTCTACAGCACTGCGCTTAAGTTCTGGAGCGCCAGTCTCCGAGCCCTGGGAGCCACCTTCGTCCGAGCTTGACGCAGGCTCCGCGGCCGCCGCCCTGGCAGCGGAGCCAGCGCGGTGAGCGCGCCGGCTCTTACGCTTATGGCCCGACCGGCTAACAGTGCCAGTCGTGCCAGTCAGCGGTTTCAACGCGCCAGGGGTAGCGGCCGCTGTAGCGACAGGCGTACCAGCCACGGAGGAAACAGCGATGCCCGCTTCAACCTCCTCGCCCGCTCCCCCATCGCACGTTGCCGTGGCAGACGGGGAAGCGACCGCGGTGGCGTCCACGGAATCGCCGCCGCACTCGGCAGCTTCGACCACGCTCGAGGAGGCCTGGCTTTCTCCTTCATCCAAGGCAGAGACCGTATTAGCTACCGGCGAAGCAACCGCTTCCTCAACGGCAGGTACCTGCTGTTCAGGCCTCGCGGTCACTGACGAGTAGGTGCGGACACTACACGCCGAAACCGCATGGTCACCACCGCATCGTACGCACGCCGCGTCGCATGACGCGTGGCCGAACTGCTCGCAGCGCGCGCACTTAGGTGTGTCACACGCGGCGGCGTGGTGTCCTGCCAGGTTACACCTACGACACAACCTAACTACACCCTCGTACTCACACTGAACGATGCGCTCACCTACCCGAAGAAGGTTAGGAACGGGCCGCGCCATCTCTATCCGAATGCGCCGGTTTCCCGTGCCAACGGCAGGGAACCCGGGCACGCATTCTTCGGAGATCCCGTGGACCTTTCCGAAGACCTCTGGCTCGGAAACAAGAGCTTGGTCCGGAAGATCCGCGGGGTAGCCAAACACCCTAACCAACTTCACTCGCACACCTCTATACTCGAAACGAACTTCCACATCACGAACCTGCAATGCGGGATCAGCTGAGAAGCGATCAACCGCGGCCTTTGTCTTAAACGTTATCTCAAACCTTCCTGCACCAAAGTCCTGTACTGCCTTAAGGTCATTCAACGAAAAGCGCTTTACGAGCGCCTTACAAACATCTACATTGGACGCGCCTTTTGGAACTCGCCCGAAAAACGTGAGCGGCCGAAGCCGCGAAGGGGCCACCATCGCGGTGAAAACCACGTGGCGCCCGTCCCTAGCCGAAGTTTAAGCTAACACTACGCAAGGTAGGAAGCTAGAAACCCTCAGCTAAAGACTGGAAAAAACCAAGGACAAGAAAAGCCACCGGAACACCTCACCAAATCGATGAACAGCGGGTTGGAGTCTAGAAGAATCCGCACCTTGCACCTATCCAACCATTCCGAGAGGGGCCCACGTGGAGGGGATCCGCAGCACCGAAGCTCGAACGCACAAATCACGCCACCACCGCACCGATCACACCACCACCGCAGCAAGCAGCATGGCGAGACGGACAGAGAAAAGCACGACTGACGCAGTCGCGATCTGTGAGCGATTTGAGCCGTGCTCGTAGTGCCTTCGCCGCTGTCGCCGCCGCCGGTCCCAAAGGAAAGCGCGAGGGAAAGGGAGAGGGGCCGCGCGGACCAATGGCGCGCGCGGATATGCGAGGTCGCGTGGAGTCGCGTCTGAGCTGCGAACGGAGAAAGTCACGCTCCTCCTCGCTCTGACGACTTGGCCTCGAAAGCTGCCACGTGTTCCGGCGTCGTGTATTTTGCGCCCGCCGAGCACGTTGTCGCGCCTTCGCTGCTCTCGGTCTCCTTCCCGCACGCGAGAAGAGACCTCAGCAGCGCAACATGGATTTTCGGCCACCCGGCGAGCCGCCGCCGCGCATCCGCCACCGTCGCCACGCGAGCTTGAGCCGGGTGACACTCGGCCCCGCGACACTCGATGAGCTGCGGGCAAGGGAAGATCTCGAGCTTCGCGCCACCCGCATGCTGGGCGAGTGGCTACGTGTACGAGCCGCCACCTTGGAGGTTCCTATGGTTTCTCCCGTGGCTACGACCGCACCGGGAGACGCTTCAGCATCCGCAGCCCCAGTGGCAGCTACGCAGCCATCGGCGAACGGCCCTTGCGACCAGGAGACCCACGCTGAGGTGCCGCTTCCCCCCTCGGACGACGAGGAGATGGACCCGTCCACTTCTCGGAAGCGCGCCCGCGAGAGCGAGGACGATGAACCCGCCGGGCCACGGAAGCAGCCGTCGAGCGTTCCCTCCCGCTCGGAACAGCCAACAGTGGACGACGACCAGCACAGCGCCATCTCCCGACACCCGGGGGAAACACCTGCTACCCTCTCCCGGCCGGACGCGCAAATCGGAGCACCCTCCGAGCCAGCGGAAAGGGAGCAGACCGCGCCACCTGCAGAAAGCTCGAGCGCCATCTCTCCGCATCCCGCCGAACTGGCCGACGCCTCCTTCGAGCCCCCTCCGAGTGAGGGCGCGCCCGACTCCCCCCTCGTTGCGGCGACTGCTCCGAATGGCGACGCGCGCCCGGCTGCGTCGTCTGCTAGCGCGCCAGCTGCAGACGAAAGCTCTACCGAAGCTATGGAGCTGACGCACGAAGCACCCGCCAGCGCGTCCCAACAGAAGCCACAACACCCGGCGGCGCGTTTCCTGAGGGGCCCACCACGCCAGCCTGCTTCGCGGCCGAAGCGCAAGGGAAAAAAAAACCAAGCGAAGGAGGGAGCCAGCTGCCGGTTCGCCTCCATCCCGCGACACCTCGGACGAATCGCGGATATCACCCGCTCCCCCGGCCAGCCACGGCGTGCCTGCTCCGGCTGTACGAGGAGAGATGCCACCCGCCCGCGAGACAGCCACAGATGGCTTCATCCTCGTGCAGTCGAGAGGCGACAGGCGGCGCACAAAAGCACTCGAGACGGCGGCACTCCCGGTGGACCCTGCGGTTATCGGCACCGTGCTGTTCCGCCCCTCGGCACCCGGCGGTGCTTTCCAGGGAACACCGCGCCTCACACTTGCTGCGGCCCTCTCTTCACGGCCAGGTGTGGCAGCGGTTCGCGTCAATCACAGGCGCAACATTGTGGCCGCTGACACCACCACCCAGCAGTGCTTAGAGGGGCTGCTCAAGCTCACCGAGCTGCACGCCATCCCCGTGACTGCCCGACTACCTGCCGAGCGGGGAAAGAGCACTGGTTTCCTGCACGGGGTGAGCGGATTGCCTGCGGACACGGAGCTGCTGGGGGCGATCGAGTCGGACGTTCCTGTGCTGTCGGCCACGTTGGACGGGAGCACCGTTACAATCCGGTTCGCGGGACCGGTCCCCCCTGAGCATGTACGTGTCTGCAAGCTCGGCTTCAGAGTAAGGCCAGCGAGGCCCCGCCCAGTACAGTGCAGGCAGTGCGGCCGCTTCGGACACGTCCCGGAATCCTGCAGGTGGCCGAGCGACTGCATCTCCTGCGGCAAAAAACATGCAGCGAGCGACTCCTGCGAGACCATCCGCTGCAGGAACTGCGGGGGCCCCCACAGGGCGGACACTCCTGCCTGCCCCAAATGGCAGGAAGAGAGGAGGGTGGCCACAATCCTCGCTTCCTCCACCACGGCACTCTCGAGGCGAGCTGTGAGGGCGGCCGTACGGGAGGAGAAGCAGCAGGAGTTACCAACACTGGTACAGTCTTATGCCAGTGCACTGAAGGGCCCCAGCCCCACAGCAACACCTCCAGTACCAGCCCCCCGTACGACCCGCCGCCGGGACACGCGGGACCCTGCTACCACACCTGGCCAGCCTACCGTGGATCAGCTGGTAGCGAACCTGCTACTTACCATGCAAGCAGTGAGCACCATGCTACCAGCTGACCACCCGCTCCGCTCCATCTGCCTGCAGGCAGTGGCTTCCCAGCAGCCGCCACACCATCATGGCTAGTCGCACTCCTAAGGGTCGGCCACGCATCCTGCAGTGGAACTGTAACCACCTGCTGCGCCGACACGCCGAGCTCGTCGCCCAGCTACCTCTGCACGCCTATGATGTCCTCGCCTTTCAGGAAACATACGTGCGTGCAGAGGAGGTTCCACTGCCAGGCTACATCGGCTACAGCAGTGCGAGCGAGTGCGCATTGACAGGCTGTACTTCGGCGCCTTGCTGCGAGAGGAGCCACCCGCACGAGCGTCCCCGTGTCGCCTTGTACATCCGCGCCGCTCTCCCACACGTTCTGATCGACACAACCCAGCTGTGTAGTTCTGTGGTGGAGTGCGTGGCCGCTACTGTGCGCGTACAGGGCACCGACACCTCCGTCGCGTCCGTGTACGTCCGCCCCAATCGCACCGACCGGCGCCAACAGTACGACCCCGACTTTCTCGCGCGCCTAACCGCATCGCTCTCGTCGGACTGTGTTGTGTGCGGGGATTTTAACGCTCACCACCGCGGCTGGGGGAGTGCTACATCTGATCAGCGGGGAAGGGCTCTTTTCGATGCCGCGTCATCACTGGGCCTCTCCATTCTCAACAGTGGAAAGCTCACGTTCGTGCGCCGCAGTGGGGTAACGTCAGCGATCGATCTGGCACTTGTCTCGGAGCGCTGCTCATATGTGTGGCAGCGCGCTCCGGACACTGCCGGCTCGGATCATTACCCCATCACCCTGGCTCCCACCTCTCCCAGCCGCGGTGTCACTCGCGTATGCGTAGTGGTGCGCTGGTCAAAGTACCGCGATCTGTGCCGCGAGTGGTCGCGCGACACCGATTTCTTCGGACACGTTGCAGAATGTGCGAGGCGGGCATCGACGAGAGCAGTGGTCCCAGCCGGTTCTCCCTGCCCGGACATTAAGCTACTGAACCTACGCGCCGCCCGCCGCCGCGCTCAGCACCGTGCCGTACGCTCGGGTATCGCGTCCGACTGGACTGTGTACAACAGACTGGACGCAGTGTGCCGACGACACGCGAAGCGGCTGCGCCGCCGCAGCTGGGCACGACTCTGCTTGTCGCTTGCCGACCCGCGCAACCAGTACCGAGGGTGGCGCGTCATGCGCGCGCTCGTGAACCCGAAATCTCCTCGCTGGCCAGTCCTCGCCATTGCTGTTGCGCGCGGCATCACCGAGATGGCGCTCGCGGAACTCCTCGCCGACTCGTTCGCTGCCATCGCCGTCTCCACCTCACCCGGCGTCCCTGCGGTTGCATTGCGGGCGCTCTACACGGCTGTGTTCGTGAGAGGGGAAGATCGCGCGCATACCGCGCGGGTGATTGACAGCCTGTGCAGCGACGACTTTACCTTTCACGAGCAGCAGCGCGTCCTGTGCCGCAGGCGGCGCCGCAGCGCACCCGGAGCAGACGGTGTCACACACCAAATGCTCCGAAACCTGGACGACGACCACCGCCGGCATCTCCTGGACGCGTACAACACCGTCTTCCGAGAGGGCTGCCTGCCGGACCCTTGGCGCTGTGCTGTCGTTGTACCAGTACTGAAGCGCGGCAAGCCTGCACGCGACCTCACCTCCTACCGGCCTGTCTCGCTGACGTCGGTACCGGGGAACACCATGGAGACGATGGCGCTGTCGAGGCTGCAGTGGATCGCGCGAGCACGCGGTGCCCTTCCGTCCGAGCAATGCGGCTTCCGTGCGCACCGGTCTACTGGCGACTGCATCGCTGTTGTTGTGGGCACACTGGAGCAGGCCAGGCGCGCGGGAGAAGCTGCCTTCCTCCTCCTCCTCGATGTGCGCAGCGCCTTTGACTCGCTCCCGCACGAGTCGATCATCTCGGCTGTGGAAACCCTCGGCGTGGTCGGCAACCTACTCGCCTACGTCAAGGCCTTCCTCGCTAACAGGACGTTCGCCGTTCGCGTTGGCCGCGCAACCAGCTCGCCACGACCAGTGACCACCGGCGTGCCACAGGGTAGTGTGTTGAGCCCCTTCCTGTTTAACCTCACCCTCGCTCCCATCATCGAGTGCTTGCCGAAAGCTGGTCGCTTCCCCGTGCGTGCGGTTGTATACGCGGACGACGTCGCCCTCTACGTGCGGGGGCCGAGGACTGCCATTGCTGAGATGCGCCGCGAGCTGCAGGAGGCCGTCGACTCTGTCGCCGGCTTTCTACGTGCCATTGGATTACAACTATCGTCAACCAAGAGCGAGGCGTTCATGGTGCACCCTCACGCTGCCACACGCCGCTACACCGGCCGCGTACTCGTCGACGGTGTTCCACTGTGTTGGCAGCCGACCGTGCGATACCTTGGCCTGACAATAGACCATCGCCTCACTTGGCGTACGGCTGTGCGGCGCCTACGAGCCGAAACACTTCGCATTGAGTGCGCGATCCGCCGCCTGCTCGCGCGCGGAGACGGCAGCCTCCCGTCGTTCGCGGTCAGTATGTACGGTGCGCTGGCGCTCTCGCGTGTGCTTTACGCGCTGCCGCTGTGTAGTGTGCGCGATTCGCAGTGGCGCAACATCGACGGCGACCACCGCAGAGTGCTACGGATGTGCCATGGCCTCCCACGAGCATCACGAGTGGCGGAGACACTTGCGGAAACCGGCGCTTGGCCTCCCTCACTGACGGCCGATCTCCGCGCGCTCGGCCACATCGAGCGCCTCTCCAGTGCCCCCGACGCGAGCCCTATCCTGTCGCAGCTGCGGCAGCTCCCCGCATCCAGAGTGGGCAAAATGCTGCAGCTCTTCGAGGAGATTGTGACTGACCCGCCGGCTCCACCACCAGACTGGCCGCCTCCGAGCCTCGCCGCGCCCCTGGACGTGTGCCTCGAACTGCCAGGCGTCCGCTCCAAGCACCGCACGCCTCTCTGCGCCATCATGCAGGAGGCTGCAGCGAGGATACAGGACGACCTGGCAGGGAGAGCGCACCTATACACGGATGGCTCGGTACTCGAGGACGGCTCCGCGGCTGCTGCCTGCTTCGGCCCGAGCCTCGCCATCGAAAGCCTGTGCCGCCTGCCCTGCCGAGCCAACTCCACCATCGCTGAGCTCGTGGGAATAGACCTGGCTGCGGACGCGCTCGAGCAATCGCCGCATATCGCCCGCGCGGCCATCCTCACCGACTCGAGGCCCGCCCTGCAGCAGCTGCTCCTGGAGGAGCGCGCCCCACTACTAGCCCAGCGTGTTGCGTGCAGACTCCACGCCTTGCAGCAGCGAGGACTGGACCTATGTCTACAGTGGGTGCCCTCACACGTTGGCGTCGCCGGGAACGAGGCCGTTGACAAGCTCGCGCGACGCGCACACGATCAAAACACGCCGATCGCGCAGCGCGTCAGCTCATTCGACACCGCGCCGCTCAGAATTCGCCGGGAGCTCGCGCTCCGCCATCCCGACAGCCGGGTGGCACGGGGTAAAGTCCCTTGATGATTTGAAAGTAGCGACACTCTTTGAAATCTGCCGCCGCCGCGCGACCTCCTCGCCTCCTCCTCGCCCCTTGCGCGTTCCCCCGTTTTGCCCCCGTTTTTCTGCACGACGATTGGTCTCCCTGCCGTTGCCCTTGGAAACGCGCGGATCTTGAGTTTTGCTTGTGTTTTTCTTTTTCGTTCGCGCCATTTTCCTCCTCAGCACGGCTGGCTCGGCCCTTTAGCTCGGCGCAGCGAACGTTGTACGCTGTGTTTCCTGCTCTATGTGCTAGCGCTATGCCGGCCTGTTGCGCATATAACAGCAGCAAGAAGCCTGAAGATGGTTGTGCCGTTTTTGTGATACCACGAGGAAAGCGTGACGGCTTGCACAGGAAGCAGTGGCTGCATGACATTGGCCGAGAGAACTTTGTTCCGACAAAGAACAGCGTTGTTTGCGAGCTGAGGCATCTTTCTTATAGCTCGTAGCAAAGCATCCCGTAATGCTGCATTTTTTTTTTCATTCTTCCGGCCTGCTAACCAGCGTTTTTGTTGCGGTTGTCCTCAGTATGCTTAATATTCTGGAGCGGCTCCATCACCTCGCACGTCGCTAACTGTTGTTATTCAATCGGAAGTGCAGCATTATAGATTCTGCTTTGCGCCCTGAAAAAATCAGTGGCAAGTATACCCGTGGTATTGCGGGTGATAAGCGTAAGCGAGTCAACATTGAGTTTTTTTCCCCAAGTATTAAGGCAAAAGCCTTTAGATCTCTGTTTCAAGGTCGCGTTGTAAACTGGAAGTATCACGTGACCCAAGGAGGCCAGAGGTGACCCAAAGCATGTCCACCCCTGTATAAGAGAATGATTACCTAAGTTAATTAATGAATCATTAGTGATTGACCTAAGGTGGATTAGGGATGATTAAGGTTGATTAGAGTGTATTAAGGAAGATTAAGGTGGATTATAGTGCATTAAGGAGGATAATATGCATGAATAAAGATTAAGGTGGCTGGAGGGAAATTAAGGTGGATTAAGGTGATGGCTTGATGAAAGGGTATTAAGACCGATTAGGGTGCATGAACAAGGATTAGGGGGATTAAGGTGGACAAAGAGAGATTAAGGTCGATTAATGTGGATTAAGGTGAATTAGGGTTGGTAAAGGAGAATTAAGGCCGATTAGGGTGGATTAGGGTGTATTAAGGTAGATTTGGACTATTAGGCAGGATTAAGTTGGATTAAGGTGCATGAATAAGGACTAAGGTGGGGAAAGGTGGATTAGGGCAGATTATTATAGATTCGGGTTGATAAAGGAGGATTAAGACCGTATAGGGTAGGATAAGGTGCATTGGGGGCGATGTAGGTTGATTAGATTGTATTAAGGTGGAGTGGGAGAATTAAGGTGGATGAATGAGCATTAAGGTGGATTAGGGGAGACTAAGGGGAATTAAGGTTCATTGATTATTAAGACCGATTAGTCTACCATAATCCTCCTAATGAACATTAATCCACATTCATCGACCTTAATCCTCCTTCATTCCGTTTAATCCACCATAATCCACAAAGGCCCTCCTTAATGCACCCTAATCCACCTTCATCGACCTTAGTCTACTCTAACCCTCCTTAAGGCACTTTAATCCTCCTTAATCAACCGTAATGCTTCCTCATTCACTTTAATCCACCCTAATCCACTATAATCGTTCTTAATTCACCTTAATCCACCCGAATCCACATTCATCTACCTTAGTCCACCCTAATCCTTATTAATCCCCCTAATCCTCCTTCATTCACTTTAATTCACCCTAGCCCACCATAATCCTATTTAATGCACCTTAATCCACCCTTATCCTTCTTCGTGTACTTTAATCCACCCTAATCCACTATAATCGTCCTTAATGCACCTCAACGCACCTTCATCCACCTTTATCCAACCTCCCTTATGACCTTAATCCACCTTCATCACCTTAATGCACCTCTATCGACTTTAATCCGCCTTAATCCTCCTTAATACACCCGAATTCATCTTAATCCAATCACTAATCAATCATTACTTTGCTAATCATTAATCATCTCTTATACGCGGCTGCATATGCTTTGGTTCGCTTCCCGCCTTCCTTCGGTCACGCGATATTTTATGTAGCTCACAACGGGACCTTGAAACAGAGGTCTAAGGCTTTCGCTTAATAAGCCACACACAAAGGGATGTGTCACAAGGAATACTAGATCAGACGCACGAAGTAAAGCGTCTGATCGTGTGGCAGAAAAATTGTCTGGAGTATAGAACTCGCCTCAAAACTCCCTTTAAACCAGTATACCCAGCTCATACGGCTTTAAGAAAAAAACCAACCTCCTCATAAACGTTGCCTCCAGCATTATCGATGCTGTTATTAGCATTTCTCAAAATTTTCAACCCCACTGGGGCGCGCAACTGGCCCAAAATAACACACCTCCATAGAATCCTGCGGCCCGTCTGCGGGAGCCCAGGAGGAATAGCGTGCCGTGCGCAGCCGGCGGGCGAGGAGAATCGAGGAGGAAAGCGCCGTGAGGAGGAGAGTGTCGCTACTTTCAAATTATCAAGGGGCTTTAGCACGGGGACGCCCACCACGCCATCTCCCGGAGGCCGGCTTCACTAGGCGCGAGCGCGCCTTCCTCCTCGCCTTGCGGACCGGTTCCGTGTGGCCCGCCGAGAGGAGGCATCGCTTGCAACGAGCGCCCTCTCCCCTCTGTCAGGATTGCGGCGCGACTGAAACGTTGGAACACTTGCTCTGTGAGTGCCCTGCTCTTTCGCCCGCGCGATCGACACTTGCGCAAGTGTACCGTGCGCGGAACTTACCGTGTGCGACACTGCACGACCTGCTGCATCCCTCGGGCTGCATTTCGCAACACAGGCGCCTCTTCCGTGCGCTCTTGGTCTTCGCCGAGGACGCGGCACTTCAAAGCCGCCTGTAAACATGCCCCACCCACGGCCTTACCGCGTCGGCTGCCGCCGCCGCGTTTTTCTTTCTCTCTCATCCATCTTTTAATTCCCCCTTTTCCCCCTGTGCAGCGCGGTTGAGGTGTCCTCTGCGGAGAGACAGTTACTGTGCTGCACTTAATCCCATATTTTCCCATCTCCTACTCTAGAATCTCTCTTTGCGAGGTCGCGTGAACACCACCCTCCCGCGATAAAAACGCGGCGCGCGCGACCGGTCGCAGGGAGCTCCTTGCCTAGGATCAGCGAACCTCCATGCCGCCCGTGATCTGCTCCTACGACCGCGCTCTCGAGCGTAGCCCTTTTTAGGGCTCCCAAGGGAGCAGACACAGAGGTCCCAGCATCCAGGGCTCTCTTCTACTGCACTGAGGGTGTCAGTCTCCGACATCCCAGTGCAGGCGCCACGCGGCCCCACCTCAGCGCACTCGCCGGCGCTCAAACTGCTTCTTGCAGAAGCGAGACGGCAGTTTTGCGCCCCCACGAACGAGGAGCAACCTGCCGAGGCTGCTGCCCCATCCCCGCGGTTCCTACGTTCTGGAACTTGCAGGGATAATGCACCAGCGGCAACACAGTGACGACGACGCGGCCGTGCTGCCCCGGACAATGTCGACGACGGCGGAGACACCACCAGCAGCGAGAGCGACGACGAGACTGCCAGCTCGCGCCGCTCTAGCAGCTGCCCGCCTTCCTGCTCATACTCGTCGAGCAGCGAGAGCAGCAGCGAGGACAGCCAGATGACCCTGGCCACGGATTCTATTAGAAGCCGTTCGCCCTCGCCCAGCGCGCAATCAGAAAGCGTCGGCATCCCCGCTGATGCCGAACGAAGCGCTGAAGCCGTTCTGACCGTGGCTACTCGAGCGCCGCATGAGCCCACGGCAACCGTAGTTGCCCTCGCCGAGACCGAGGCGAGCACGAACGCGGCCGCGAGCGACGCTCCCGAGAGCTGCCCCACAGCGCATGCGCCGCCGAGCAACGTCACGGACACGCGAGGCGAAGCCCCGCCCCTACCCGCGGAGCCTCCTCGCCCCGGCGCGAAGCAGCCGGCGCCCGCGGAGCCTCCTCGCCCCGGCGCCAAGCAGCCGGGCAGGAAAAAACAAAACAGCAGGCGCAAGCGCCGCAACATACGCTCGGTGACGATCACCACCGTCGCTACCGGTGGCGTACGATCAAGCGCCCCTGCTGCAGCAGAAGACACCGTACCGGCCGCGGAAGGACGGGAAACCGTCCTTTACAGACCACTGGCAAGAAGGGCCCACTTTCTTGCGGCATCGCGCGACGCGATTGCCGCTTTTCTTGCCGATGTTCCAGGCACCCACCGAGTGCGGCCCAACCTTCGGCGGAACGTCCTAGCCGTCGACGCGCTGCCCGGCACGGACCTTTCCGCACTACTCGCCGTCCGGGTGATATGCGACGTACCTGTCAAGGCGAAGGCACTCATCGCCGACTCCTGCACGGGCACGCTCTTCAACATGGACCCGGCGCTCGATGGGCCTTCCATCCTTCAGGGGCTCGAGTGCCGGGTGCCCGTTCTCGCCGTCACCAGGAGCGGCGATGTGGCAACCCTCCGCTTCACTGGCAGAGACGTCCCGGAGGAAGTACACCTCTTCAAACAGCACCGCGTCGTACGTCCGCAGCTGCCACGGCCGTTGCAGTGCGGCCGATGCGGGCTCTTCGGGCACGCAACAGCAACCTGCTCCCGCGACCCTCGCTGTCTCCAGTGCGCGGGGTCGCATGCGACGAGCGCCTGCACGTCAGAGCGGACCCGCTACATTAACTGCCGGGGCCCGCATGAGTCAACAGAGCCACGCTGCCCCAACTGGCAGCTCGAGCGGCGGGTGGCGAGCATACTCGCGAGAACTGTTCCACGCATCACGCGCCGACAAGCCTTGATTCTCGCGAGGAGCAGTGCCCCTGCAGCGCGGAACCAGCAGCCGGCCACCACCGGACCGCGCGCCCCCGAGCCACGACCATCGCAGACGGTCCAGCCGGGACGCTCCTTCCGCGACGTGGTAACCGGCAACACAGCGCCGCAGCCAGTCGCCGGGAGCAGCCCTGCACAGCCCCGCAGCGCGACAACACCCGATGCACGTGACCTCGTTATAACGACGCTCGCGTCGGCATTGCGTGCACTTTTGGAATCGGTACCTGCCGACTCGCCAGCGCGTCACATGTGTGTGGCAGCTCTGGAAATGCATGACGCCCTGATCCAGCATGGCTAGCACACCAGTGGAGCAACGGCCGCGCATCGTTCAATGGAACGTTCGTTCGATGCGCCGCCGTCATCCAGAGCTGGCGGATGGGGCTCTTTCGGACGGATGCGACGTGCTTGCTTTGCAAGAAACCCACGTCCGCCCGGGAGAGCTCAATCTGCCAGGCTTCGTCAGCTACCACAGTGCTGCTGGCTGCGAGCAGGCGTCATGCACGGCCATTCCGTGTACCGATTCCACTCATCCGGCTGGGCGATCTCGCGCGTCACTTTACGTACGCGCTGGGCTCCCCAGGCCGTGGTGAGTGTGGACGATTTGCCGTGCACGGGCGTCGAGTGCGTGGCGGTGACCGTGCGAATCGGAACAGCCGACACGTGCGTCGCGAGTGTTTACGCGTGCTGCGGCGGCCGCTGGGACAAGGAGATGATCGTGCGGCTATCACAGCGTGTGCGCGGCGACCTCGTGATGTGCGGAGACTTCAATTCCCATAACACAGCGTGGGGATCAAGCCACACCGACCGCAGCGGCCTAGACCTGCTTGATGCCATCCAGCGGGCGGCTCTGCTCGTAGCCAACACGGGCTGTGTTACTTTCACCCGTCGCGGCAGCGAGGGAAGTGTGTTGGATCTCTCGCTAGTGTCGGAGCGCTGCCATTACGTCTGGCGCCGCAGCCCCGACATGCGAGGGTCCGACCACTACCCAATCCACCTAGAGCCCCGCCGTGCCGCCCACCTGCCGACGCGTGCGTACAGTGTTGTTAATTGGCCGCGATTCCGGGAACTGTGTGCTACAGTGCCAGTCTCGGAGAGCGGCCTGTTTTTCCAACACATCGCACGATGCGCGCGTGCCGCGTCAACTCGATGTGTTGTGCCGGCCGGGACGCCTGTTCCCGACATAAAACAACTGAACATCCGCGCGTCGCAGAGCTGAGAGGATAGCACTGCGCTCGGGCAAACGCGAGCACTGGACGGTGTACAACCGGCTCGACGCGGTATGCCGTCGCCACGCGAAGCAGCGCCGCAACGCCAGCTGGTCAAGCCTCTGCTCGTCGCTGGAACGGGCGAGCGTCCGATCGAGCCCGTGGCGAATCCTGGGGGCGATCCTGCGGCCCCGCGCGCCGCGCTGCCCCGTCCTCTCCATCGCCGTGGCTCGCGGCATCACGAGCGGTCAGCTGGCCGAGCTGCTCGCCGAGACTTTCTGCCCGCCACCCATCATCCGTCCACTGGCGCCGTACGTGCTGCAGCCGCAACCGCATCCAAGGCGCGAGCTGCTTGCCCCGGAGCGGTACTTCCCGACGGCCGGGATCCTCGAGGACATCAGGGCGCTGTGCGAGGCTGACTTCACTATCGGTGAGCTTCGCACAGTGCTCACATCGAGGAAGCTCCGCTCAGCACCAGGTTCCGATGGCGTCACGTATCAGATGCTTAGGAACCTGGATGGTGACCAGCTCTTGCTGCTGCTCGACGCATACAACAACGTCTGGCGGACCGGCAGCATCCCGGACGAGTGGAGCGAGGCGATTGTTGTCCCGCTGCTCAAGGCCGGCAAGGCAGCCAGCAGTCCTGCTTCGTACCGGCCCGTTTCGCTCACCTCCGCTGCTGGCAAGGTGCTCGAGGCCATGGCGCTACGGCGGCTCGAGTGGATTACGGCGGCGCTCGACACCTTGGCGGCGGAGCAGAGCGGCTTCCGGCGACTCCGGGCCACAGCGGACTGCCTTGCCGACGTGATCGCCACGCTGGAGACAGCGAAGCGCCGGGGCGAGGCAGGCTACCTCATCCTTCTCGACGTCGAGAGCGCCTTCGACCGTCTGCCACACGCTACCATCATGGACGCACTCGATGCGCTCGGAGTGTGCGGACGAATGCGAAGCTACATTGCGGCGTTCCTCGGCGGCAGAACGATGCGGGTGCGCGTGGCGGGAGCGCTCAGTCGGCCGCGTGTGGTTGTGACAGGAGTGCCGCAGGGCAGTGTGCTTAGCCCATTCCTGTTCAACCTCGCGCTGGCACGCATCCCCGACTACATTCCCCAGTTCCCGGCGCATGAGGTTCGAGTCGCAGTATACGCGGACGACATCGCGTTGTTCGCCATCGGCCCCACCAGTATCGGCTATGCGGTGCGTGCGTGTGTGCAGCGCGCGCTGGATGGGGTCGATGCTTACATCAGCGGCATCGGCCTCACCCTCTAGGCAGCCAAGACCAAGGCGCTCATCGTACACCCAAGGTACGAGGGGCAGTACAGCACGCCAGGCTTCACCCTCCATGGAGTGCTGCTTCCGTGGGAGAAGCGGGTTCGCTACCTTGGCCTTGTGATCGACCGACGGCTGAACTGGCGTGCTGCAGTAGCTGCCCTGCGGAAAGGTGCCGCGCAGGTAGCGGGCGCCGCGCGCTCCCTGCTCGCTCGTGGCCAAGGCTGTTCGCCGACCCTCGCGCTGCGCCTATACAACTCTGTGGCCTCGGCGCGGATCCTGTACGCGCTGCCCCTGGCGGACCTGCAGCCGACGCAATGGAAGGTGATGGACGCGGATCACCGAGCCGTCGTACGCCAGTTCCTGTGCCTCCCGCGGTCTTCGCAGAGCGGCGCCACTCTCGCCGAGGCGGGGGAGACGCCCATCTCTCTCCGAGCCGAGGGGCGGGCCCTCAACCACGTGGAGCGCTTGCATCGTTCGCGGCACGGCCAGCAGCTGATCAGCCGGCTGCACTCTCTCCCGAGCTCCGGCATGGGTCGCCGCGTCACCGAGTTCGCCAACCTGGTACGGGGCGGCGCCACGTGCGCGTGGCTTGCCCCGCCGCCACATCGGGAGCGTCGTCTGCTCATCCGCACGACCGTCCCTGGCGTTCGAGGCAAGCGCAACACTCCGCTCTGCGCCTTGCAACAGGAGACGGCTGCGGCCATCAACGAGCAGCTGGCCGGCCGGGTGCTCGTGTTTACTGACGGCTCGGTCTTGCGGGACGGTGCTGCCGCTGCCGCGTGCGTCACTCCGGACATCCCAGCGCAAAGTCAGTGCACCGTGTTGAGCGCCGTATCATCAACACACGCGGAGCTGGCGGCCATCGACTTGGCGGCCGAACTTATCTACCAGCGGCGCATCCCTGCTGCGGCCATCCTGACGGACTCCCGCGCGGCACTGCACATGCTGGCCAGGGCTGACCATGGGCCACCGCTGATCCAGCGCCTCCTGCGGAAAATCCATGGCGTGTGCGAGCAGGGATGCGACCTCGTTCTGCAGTGGGTGCCTGCACACATCGGCATACACGGGAACGAGGAAGCAGACCGGCTCGCGAGGGCCGCCCACACGGCGACTGTGCCTCGTTCACTCGTCGTGACGCCTTTCGACGTCGCCCGTCACACCGTGGCCGGCATGTTGCGTGCACGACACCCGGACGCCCGCGTCGCCAGTGGCAACCCACCGAGACTCCTGCCGCGAAAGGGTCTTCATCGTCGAGACCGGGCGCTGCTGCTTCGTCTCCGCGTCGGCTGCTACCGCACCGCAGCAAGGACTCACCGCCTGCAAGGTACGGGAAGCCCCTTTTGTGAAAAGTGCGCCGACGTGGAGGACTTAGATCACGTGCTTTTGCGATGCCGAGAGTACACGGCGCAGCGTGACACGCTCACGAGCGTTTACCGCCGCCTTGGCCTGCCGTGCGACAGCACCGAGGCACTTCTCTTCCCGGCGGCGCATTCATCAGTGACCGCGCGCGCCTTCGCGGCACTGCTCGAATTCCTGGACGGCGCCGAACTGTACGAGCGGCTGTAGCCGCCGCGCCTTCATGACGTTCCTTACCGCTGGGCTATCTCAACTCTATACTCTGTTTTCTTCGCTACACTTTTTACCCCTCTCCCCTCACCCGTACAGCGCCGTGGAGGTGCCCTCGCACGAGAGGCAGTAATGCCCCAACCACTGGCACGCGCTGGAAAGCTTCGGCGCGCGCCGAAGGGTCAAATGCGTCAAAGCGTCGGTCGGGAACTCGCTGAAGCGGAACGTCGCGCAGCGATTATGTCTACTGCAGATGCTAGAAGTTTGCCGGCGCGCGGCGAAGCTGCGCCGGCGTGCACCAATGAGAGGCTGCGACGCCTCGCAGGCGTCAACCAATCGAAGGCTGCGGAGCCTTCGGCTGCTGCGCCTGTAATGGCCGACCGTACGAAGGCGCCCGGCACCAACGATCGTCCGAGTTTTTTGGACGCACGACGCGCGCGACAGTGTTCCTAAAAGACAGTGTTGTAATAGTAAGCCGACAATGACACGACCGACCGACTACCGTGGGTTGTGGCAGTGCGACGTGGATCCGAAGCGACTTTGAACGACGCCGACTAATCCAACCTGCCCACTGGGTTCCGCCGGGCTCGGTACGATCGTCTGCTAAAACAGCCAACCGAATCACGATTGCCGCAACGTCTGTGCTTGTTGTATGTGCATTTTGTTGTGCTCAAAACGAATGGAAACACGTTTACGAGCTCCGAAGTCTGGATAATCAACACTCGCCTATCGCCGATGTTGTTTACGTTACGCGTAGGCCTAGCGCGTCCATCGAGTTCGTAACTGGCGAGTGAACGAACTCACCTGAGAAATCTGTCGAAGGAAATGAATTTTCAGGTCCGTTTGGTGCTGCAGTGATTTAAAATATGGCACTCTTGACTTCGTGTGACCTGTGATGTGGTGAATGAACCGTGTGGAAGTTGGGTTGGTCACCCGCGGCGTGTTTCGTGTGGTGTCGGTTGACTCAAGTTTAACGGGCAAGCTCTGCGCTGTTTCCAGTGGTAAAGATAACTCCCGAAAGCGAACTACACTAGTAGCCGAACTATTGGAAGTACTTACATAATCAGCCGTGCCGCCTGTTTCAGATGACACTGCGCTCTTTTATTCGGCATGTGAATCCAGTTTCGTACAAGTTCACTGTACTCATTCACTCACTTCTTTCAAGTGCGACCGTCTTTTGGGCTAGTTGGGGATAAATCGCTCGTGTAGCAATCAAGAACACTGACGCACTGAAGCATACGTGGCAACGCAGTCATATTTGAGTCAGTGTGTCGTTATAGTTGAGCACTGCAAAAAGAAATCTGTTTGCAATGTGTGCCCTGTGTGCAGTGCATAGCAGGACCTGCATCATGCAAGACCTATGCATGTAGCAGCGTATACCACGATTGCTTCGATGCACGCTTCAGAAGCAGCAAGTACTGAGTCAATGAAACTGTAATTGAATTTTTATCTCACTTTTTGCTTATGGAAAGTGTAGATGGTGTGAGTGCATTGTGGGGAAGGTGAAAAGGTGTCATCAGTGTTTTGTGCAGTCAGTATGCTTAAACTGCTGGAATCCCTTCAGCCTCTACTAAAATGTTTCTTGCTGCGATACTATAAATTGTAGTCAGGACAAAGATGTACTCAAAACCAAGTTACTAATGCATCTGCCCAGAATGTGTTTGATTAACAAGTTAACGCTTCCACAACAACAATATGCCGATGAACAGCATATGTGCTTACAATAAATACATTCCGTAAAGGCGAACGACTGGGCTTACAATATAAAACTTTGTAGTAGCACCGTACAAAGTGCTGCCATGCGTATCAGCCACAACGAAACTACTGCACGTCCAATCTTCTTCCTTGGAGGCACTTCTATAAAGACTGTTCGGGCCCTTCTCATTCTGAGTGTAGCATTTAGCTGTTCTCTCAACTTTTCCACATATCTCACCAGCACTGTATGTAAGCACCGGCCCTTTCTTGGGTTTGTGTCCCGTGTCTCCCTTCCCTGATGACCTAAGGTTTTCCGAGCACTCTACACTTCTATCATTCTGTCACGACTTGAGTACTGCTCATCAGTATAGTTCCCGTACCAAACTCGCGACGCTAACAAACTTAAGCTTGTTCTGCGCCGGACAATACGCACCCTTTACTCCCGTCTTTTCGGTTGTCACAAGCTCATGCCAGCCTTCGAGGATTGCCTCAAACCCCTCAAGTAGCACACCCTGCGATACCAACGCAACATTGCACTTGTCTATACTGCAGGGTGTTTGACGTCTCTCTAAACAGCACTAATCTTTTTTCACTTCGTCTGAACAAGTGGTCAGCACAGCCTGAGCCCTCACCATGCCTGTATGGCCCGACACCACAACTCCATGATTATATCTGGCATGCAGAGCTTTCTCTCCACCCCCCTGGCGATTTGGATTCTCCTTCCTTGGAACCAGACTTCATTGGCACTCCTGTGTGTTGTGCACCTGTCGAGTGTGTGCGTGTGTGCTGTGCTGTGTTATTGAGCAAGTGTGTGTGCACGTGGAGGGGAAGGAAGTGTCTTCTGCATCCTGCAAATTCCTGCTTTAGATGGCTGGTTATCAGATTCTCTAACATACAGGCATCAGCCTTCTTTTTAGTCTAGTGTGCCAAGTTACCACTAGGATTATTATTATTATTATTATTATTTTTAGAATCATTACTTTGACCACATTGATTGTGTCGAAGCCAGCGTGACACATAATTCAAAATATTTCTGGAGCTTTGTGGGCTCTCTCTTCTAAAAGGAGTGCCAAGGATGTACGGCTTCTTCATGAAAATAGTGGTGTTGTCTCGAACACTGCTGATGCCTTTGCAGAACATTTCTGTTTGCTATGTGGTGTGAAATATGCTTCAAGTAACCTTCCTTCTCAGTCTGGTGCAGTGTATGCTAACAGTCAATGAAAACCTCGTTTCCACGTATATGAAGTGCCTTAAACTTTCCCTTTCTTGTGGTGTTGATGGTATTTCCTCCACAGAGCTTAACCCTTTGAGACGCTGTCTACACAATTGGGCACAGCAGGAGTGTGCATCAATAGCAAAAGCACTGATGAAAGTAATGGTATTTAAAATGTGTTTCATACATATTGAAACACTTATTATTGGAACTGTGCTGCAGTTTTGAATAATGTGCAGAATGTTTTAACAAAATGAGTGGGAAGGTAGACGGCTGGGTGTTGTTACTCTGTGTCAGTATGTTGTATGTAGCGGGTTCACTTCTTTCATTGTTTTTTACAATGTCGTGCACCAGGCATAATTGTCAAGTGGCTGGATAAGTGCTTTTCAAGCTTTTCAAAACACAAAATAGTACATGTTTTCATATTTTGTGTTCCTGTAGTGAGTTTTCGCATGGAGTCGAAATTTTGTAAACTTGACAAAACTCGCTAAACTATTGAAAATTCTTAATATTTGCTGCGGCTGTACACTTTCTACGATTCTGAGGATGCAAGAGATGTGGTGAAAGCAACTTTTCAATCAACGGGATAAAGTGGTGTCTGAAAGGGTTAAGATGTATGGAAGCATACTTGTTCCTCGTTCTCACAAGCATCTTCAATAGTTCCCTAAAGTCTAGTACCTTTTCTAGCACTCGGAAGGTAGCTTGAACATTGCCCATGCACAAATCAGGTGCTAGATGTGCAGTTACTAACTGCCGACCTATATCTATCCTCTTCAGTGCGTCAGGTGTTTGAATCAATATGGGATTCCTCGCTTTCTGTTAGTGCTAAGAGCATTTTAATAAATGAACAGCATGACTTTGTGTGCCGACATTTCAGACTATTTCAGACTGTCAACAGTGTTCACTACTGCATCGACTTCCAAAAAGACATTTTTTCACTCTCGAAGTGGTGCAGAAACAATAAGTACTCTTAAATGCTTCCAACACTATGGCATTAAGTTATATGCACAAAACGCACCATGTGAAATTTTGATACACCCTACGTGATGCTCCACTCCTTAGGGTCGATGAAATGAAAGATTTTGGTGTGTACTTCGACAAAATGCTAAGCTTCTCTTCACATAGATAATTACACAAGATGCCCTTCACGCTCTTGGAATTGCATGACGTATATTGCATGATTTCCACTCACCTGTTGTGTTTCTGAAATTCTGCTTTGTGCCTCCAACTACTAGAGTATGCCTCTTAGGAGGGGGGTGCAGTGAGCAAATATAATTCTGACCTCATTGAACCCATCCAGAATAAATTGATGTCTATCTTCAAGCACCACTTTTGCCATTCTGGCGACCACAGTTGAGCCTTTGTTCCTCCACCTTTTGTTCCTGTATGAGGTGGTCCATGACATTATACATTCCTTAAAGCTTCTTGATCATACGCATTTGTTTGTGCCGCAACAGTATACCAGGTAGCATTCCACATTCGTTGCCTGGGCTTGTTACAAGATTGTGCTAATAAGACTCGACTCCAAAACATACTTCAGAGTTCATTTCCTGTGTTTTGTGTATCTGTAAATAATCACTTAGGATTAACTCCCTTTTACTTTTCCGCGTTTCCTTTTTTCCCTATTTGTTTCTCTATCTTCAATTTTTTTGTCTACTGCGTTCATGTTTTCTCTACATTTTGTCTCACGTAGTGCTCGTTAAGTGCACCAGTACAAAGGCTCTCTAGCTGTTCCTGGGCACTACAATAAAAATTTGAATGATTGACTATTATCGTAGTATAAAATTTTGCTTTTTAAGTATGTACTAGTATACTATTTTAGCGCAGTAGCTTTCGTGCAATTAAAAAAAGGGCATGAATTAAGAAGAGAGAGAGAAAATGATAAATGAAAGGTAACAGCCGCAGTTGCATAGAGGGATCGAGGGAATGCAATCGATGTTGAGTGAATTCAGGTGTGTGCCAGTTTTCCAATGTCAAAAGAGTGTGCTAGCTTGCCTAAGTGTTGGACTGTGTCGATCCGCGATAAAGGTACAGAAATAAGGGTTGCTCCTTCGTGGGCTTTCCTAGCAGCTTCGTTAGTGAGGTCGTTGCCGGAGATACCGCAATGACCAGGCAGCCACTGAAACACGACGTCGTGTCCTTTCATGATCATGTGATGGTGCATTTCTCGTATCTCCGACACGAGTTGTTCACATGACCCGCGACGGAGAGATGACAGAAGACATTGTAAGGCCGCCTTTGAATCGCAGAATATTGCCCACCGATTAGCCGGTTGGTTATTAATATAATCAACGGCACCTCGGAGGACAACAAGCTCCGAACCGGTCGATGTTGTCAAGTGAGAAATCTTGTATTGGATGCTTACTGATCGTGATGGTATAACCACTGCGCTGGTGAAGCTGGTCTGAGTGGAAGAACCATCCGTATATATGTGGACTCGATCAAAGTAGAAAGTGTGCAAACAATCCAGAGCTGCTTGCTTCAAGGCCAAGGTAGGCAGGACGGTCTTCTTTCTTATCCCTGGAACCGTAAGACGCACTTGAGGTTGTTTTAAACACCACAAAGCTGAGGTTGAACGTGCTGAGGGTGTGAAGCCCGATAGTAAGGAGGCACGATGGATGCTGACCTTGTTGGAGAAGGACGCCTGTGGTCGTCGTTCTGGCATGAATTAAGAAAGTGCAATAATATGCCATGTGCCTGATCATATGCATTGTGCTATTAATTTCTTCTGAGTTTTAATAATGGCTGGCTACTGTATGCAGTGTTGTGCAATAAAATAATATGCCACAGCAATTATTGCGTGCCTTGCAGAACAAATTGAATATATCTTTCTCAGTCAAAACATCACAGCAGGCTGAAAACAATAAACTGCAATTTTTCTTTTTGTGGTGACGAAGTGTATAAATTGTGAAAATAACCTGTTTATATATTTCTTATACTATGGAAATGAGCTGCTCCCATACATTCGAATAAGTGCTTCAATAGTACGACTTCGCAAAGGGCAACGAAAGACTCCTATTAAAACCCTCTAATTCTCAAGCTTGTATTGTCTGACGGTATGTCATTTGATTAATGTAAAGAAAGGCAAACTTGATATGTGGAAACCAGTTACAATAGAACATGGCCCTTACACTGTGAAAATGTTTTGTAGCAATACACTCAATGTGAAGGCCTCCAGATGTGGTGTTGATGCATCAAAACAACCTAGAATAATAGAGGTGCTCCATGGGCTAGATTTGGCAGAATCAAGAATTGGGGGGAGACAAGATACGCATTGCATACATTTTAGCTATTCTAGATTTTTTTTTTTGAGTGCTACAGGTGTTTCAATTCTGTTTTGCTGATTTTCTCAGAACCCACTTGTTCACGTTTCTCTCATGCACCAACAAGCATAATTATATTGACACGGATGCTTTATCTGTATCCGGTTACCGTATTTCACCGGCTAAAAAATGTTAAACGTTATCGCTCGGTGCAGGATGCGCCTGCCTGAACGTATCGGAAGTTTCGCGAATGTTATCGATGGTTCAATCTGTTGTCGACGAACCTTGCTAATCTGATTGCATACGTGACACGAAGTGTGTCGTAGTTTCTGGAAGGCGCGCGGGCACCAGCGAATAGGCTGTAACTTTCGACGACTGACGTATGCAAACCGACGCGCTTGACCCGCAGATGAGATTTTCTACGATTGCCGACATTGCTCGCCGCTATCGTTGCGATTGAGCCGGCACTATTTATTTACCGTCACTACTACGTGGCAATATTTCCAACACAGATTAATTTTTTTCAGTTATACATTGCACGCCTAATTCTTACATAGTTGGCTGTGCAATAAGCTACCAAAAATGAAATGGTGCAACAGTTTTTGATATATGGCATCGTCGTGCAGGTGTTTGCAAAGCGATCTTGCAGACAGACGACGCGCGAGCGCTGATGTCGATATTTTGTACACTATTGTTACTTCAAAAATAAAAAACTGTTGCGGCAGGTGTATATTCATTATTCAAACGTGTTTTTTATATCTAAAAAGCACATACAGATCACTAACTTATTGTTTCAAGCTTAGTTTACAGCAGGCTGTTTTAGGCCGGACTTTGACGGATGAAGACAGAATAGTCCAGCAACAATGCGCCGCAGCCGAGGAGCGAGCTTCGGCGCGCGTCGGAGCTTGTCTCCAGTGGTTGCGCGCCCTTTCCCTCCAGCCGAAGCGAAGCGGCGCATTCGCTTGCCAGCGCGCGCCGAAGCTTTCGGCGCGTGCCAGTGGTTGGGGCATAACGGCGCTGTACTTATCTCTTCCTATTCTCCTTTAACACCACTCACACACACGACCGGTCGCGCGTATTCCGATCTCGTTTGCTCGGCTACTCACAACGGTGCGATGCCTCCCCAGCCCAGCGGTAAGGCCGTGAAGAAGGCCGGCAAGGCGCAGAAGAACGTGCGCGCCACCGACAAGAAGAAGAAGAAGCGCCGCAGGAAGGAGAGCTTCTCCATCTATACCTACAAGGTGCTCAAGCAGGTGCACCCGGACACTGGAGTCTCCAGCAAGGCCATGTCTATCATGACCAGTTTCGTGAACGACATCTTCGAGCGTATCGCCGCGGAGTCGTCCCGTCTGGCTCACTACAACAAGCGCTCGACCATCACGAGCCGGGAGATCCAGACTGCCGTGCGTCTGCTGTTGCCCGGCGAGCTGGCAGTGGGTTCGGGTCAGTGGCTCTCTCGGCTCCTGAGTTTTCTTGTAAAAGGTAAGGTTTTTTGACCTTACCAACCCCACATTGCTTTGAGGATCCCTTTAAATCTCTCAGGACTCGCTTCGTCGTGCGATTCGGGTTCTTGCGCGCCCCCTTTCCTCATTTTGGCCATCTAATACCGTGAGCCGGCCGGCCGGTGGCCATGGCCGCTTGTGTACGCGGCCATGCCTAAGCCTGCGGTTCCTCAGGACGAGCAGACGTCCGGGCGAGACTCCCCTAGCGGTGTCAAAACGCCTCGCTCGGACGGCTCAAATGAGTCAGTTTTTTCTGATGAAGGGGACGCGGTACTTCGCGGGGCCGATTTGCCGGGGGGGGAACCCGATCCGCCCGCAAGGGGCGGCCCCGCTACCGGGTATTTACCATCTGTTGTTGCTGCTCCCAGTTCCCCAGCTTCTCTTTGCGGCACCTCGGTTCCCCTGGATCCCGAGCAACGCATTACCGCCTCCATTCACCGCATAGTAGACAGGCAAAAACTCATCACAGACTTGATCTTCCACGCCTCCTCTAAAGTGCCAAATGCTCAACGCTCCCAAATCGTATCATGGCTTGCCGAGATTTTACAGGAATGCTCTGACGTTCGAGCGATTGCAGCCCATCAGGCGGGTCGCGTTGAAGAGTTGCGGGACCAGCTGCAACAGGCGAGACGCCTTGCTGGCGATATGCTGGCGGCTCCACCGCGTCCTTGCCAGCCCAGAACATACGCGGCTGCGGCGCACCTTGGTATGCAGGCTGCTTCACCCACGACCCGGCCGCTCCCAATCAGCACCCCTGCAGATGTTCAACAAACGGTCCCGGACCTGCCGATACTTCCTCCCCGGCCTGATGCAATCAGGCGAGAGCATGAATTTATCTTGTTTCTCACCCCTGTCGCTCCTTCCGCCTCGCCGGCGCGCGATGTCGTAGCCCTTCTCAAGGAGAACATAGACCCAATAACGGAGGGAATCGGGGACGTATCGATGCGCCGTACACGTCACGGCATCACAATCTTTACTAACGAGCGTCACTCTTTCGACAATCTCAAGGCTGCAATTGAACGGAACCCGATCAAGCGTACCGCGATTTCCATAAAGGTTGCCCAAAAACGACAACCCCATATTCGGATATCAGGTGTTGATCCCGACGTACCAGCTCATGCCCTCCTTGCTGCTATCAATGCACGCAACCCATCACTCCAACTTGATCCTGATACGTGTAAAATACGAGTCTCTTTCCGGGAACGCTCCGGAAATTTCACTCATGTCCTTGCCGTCGATTCAGCGTCGTTCCGCTCCCTTACTGCCCTCGGCCGTTTGATCATAGGCTGGACCTCGGTGACGGTGCGAGAAGACCTACATGTCCCCACCTGCACCTACTGCTCAACATACGGACATTCCAAACGTGCCTGTCGCCATAAGTCAGACCCTTCGCGGATGGTGTGCACGAAATGTGCTGACGCGCATTTAGCAGAAACGTGCTCGGTGCGTATGGGGGACGCTGCGGTATCGTGCGCCGAGTGCCGGCGCGTAGCTAGGCCGTCGTCGCATCCCACGGGAGATGCGACTTGCCCAGTGATGCTAGAACGCATAGCGCGTATGCGCATGCGTACCGACTATGGATAACATAGCAAGCATCACCTACTCCTGTCCCCTAGGGGCAGCCCCTTTCTCTGGCGGGCAGGTGCATGCGCCCCTCTATTCTCCTCAATCCTTGTTCTCGTCTGGTTGCTCCCCTTGTCCCTCGCTTCGTTCTAGTGGTCTGCTTCTCTCTCTTTTCTTCTTTCCTATCTTCTATCTCTCTTTCCTCACTCTTTTCCTCTTCTCTGTTACCTTCTGCCTCCCCTTAACTTCACACATTCTGCCTTTCTTTAGTTCTGTCTCCCGCGATGCTATACTCATCTTCACGTTCTCTTCCCCTTTCTTTTCTATACTCAACCATGGCCCATTCCATACCCATTAAATTTTTACAGGCTAATCTGGCACATTCCCGACAACCCACATTGTTGTTGTCGGACTTTATCCAGCAGCACCACATTGATTTTATCATCATTTCCGAACCTTATACACGAGGCAACTCTCTTCCGCACCTACCTCACACGCACATCACTTTCGCGTCACCAATCACTCCCCGTCTTGCTCTTTTAGCTCCTAAACATACCTATGATCTCTTCCTAGTCCATTCCGACCCTCTATACGTCATAGTCTCCTGTGTTGCCCCTTCAGTTTCTTTCGTCATCCTCGCCGTTTACGCTCCCCCTCACGAACCCCTGGAACCCCTTTTTGATGCCCTACAAGCTCACCTGTCCTCTCTTACTCAATCTTTTCTGCTGATGGCGGGTGATTTTAATGCGAAGCATTTACTGTGGGGCCCTGTGGCAGGTGATATCAGGGGAGCGCAGCTCACACAATTTGCTGCTGCCAACAACTTAAAAGCATTAAATGACCCTCGCTCGCCGCCTACCTTTCAATCCCACCTTGCTGAGAGTTGGATAGATGTTTCCTTTGCATCAGTTCCTCTCGCCGCACGTGGCTACAGCTGGTTCGATGACGAATCCGAAACGTTATCCGACCACAAATATATTCTATTTTCCTTTTTTGGCCATACCAGACCCCGCCATAAACGATTAACAAAATCGATTCCCTCTAATCTTTTACAGTCACTCGTCACCTCTCCTTGGTTTTCGTTGGTCCAACAGACAACTTTACTATCACCGAACGCAGTCGATTTGGTTTTGACGAAGTTTTACATTCAGTTCGACAAGCTTCGTCATCTCCATTCTCGCTGGATAAAGCCGCGCCCCTCTCCCACTAATTCATGGTGGACTCCCGACCTCACTATTGAACGCAAACGGATCCGTGCCTTCCGTCGGCGCTTCCAGCGCACCACTGACCCGCTCCTTCGACAGTCGTTTAAGGCTCAGTACTATGATGCCCATGCCGAATACAAAATGCACATCGACCAGGCCAAATCTGCAGCCTCCAAATCTATCTGTTCCGACCTTTCCAAACGCAATCTCTTTGGCCTTCCTTTCCGCATCTGCTTCGACAAACTTTCCCGTACCAACCAACTTCCCTCCCTTCTTTTACCCGATGGTCGTCCCACATGCAGCGTGCTTGAGTCGGCTCGTTTTCTCCTTAATGCTCATGTGACCCGCGACTCTCCCTCCACAGATAATGACGACCACGTACGCCTGCATCAAATAACTGCCACGCCTTATTCATTCAAAACTATTGATCTCCCTTTCACTATTCCAGAAATAGAACATGCTATCAATTCAGGCAACACCAACGCCGCCCCAGGTCTAGACGGACTGACTCTTCCCATGCTCAAGACGATTTTTTACTATCACCCGTCCTTTTTCCTCTTCATTTTTAATCATTGTCTCAATCTCTCCTACTTCCCCACTCATTGGCGCAAAGGACGTGTTATCTTTATTGCTAAACCCAACCGCCCACTCGACTCTCCTTCATCCTACCGCCCTATTGTTATAAATTCTTTGTTTAGTAAAATTCTCGAACGTCTCCTAAATTCCCGGCTCTACTTTTTTCTTCACTCCAATCATTTACTTCATCCGCGTCAATTCGGTTTTACACATGGGAAGAGTGCGACCACCGCTTTGTACCGTCTCAGACAAACTCTAAACACCTACAAAGACCGGAAACAACACGCAATTCTCATCTGCTTAGACTTTAAAGGCGCTTTCGATAGCGTTTGGCACCCTGTCGTCCTTCATTTTTTACGCTCGCACAACTGCCCTTCCAATCTGTACCATCTTCTACAATCTTTCTTAGAAAACCGACAGATAATTTTCCGTTCGCAGACTGGTCAGGTGTCTGCTACGCCTACTTTGGGCAGCCCTCAAGGGTCACCACTCAGTCCACTGCTGTGGAACATTGTCATTTATGGATTGCTTGACCTCCCCTTTCCACCGGACGTGGTTGCACAGGCATATGCAGATGACACTGTCATAGTGCTCTCTGCAGACAATCGTCGCGCTTTGGAATCCAAGGTAGCTCTTACCCTTAATCTTATCTCGACCTGGGCACAGCGTACGAAACTCACCATTAGTACCGACAAATCTTCCTGTTTATACTTCCCCAATAGCCACTCTGCTTCCTCCTCCCGCACCCGTCTTCCCATAGTTCGTTTTAATGGCTTTCCCCTCAAATTTCAGTCGAACATTAAAATTCTTGGGGTCATCTTTGACACCCACCTAAATTTTAACGCTCATTTAACGAATCTCCGTACAAAAGCCGACCTTCTCTCTTCCCGTCTTCTCCTGTTCGTTCGCATGCATTATTCGATGGCCCCTTCCGCTCTCCGTCTCCTCTATAATCAGGTTTTACTTCCGTCCATCACATATGCTTCTCCAGTCTGGTGGCCAACGTTCCCTACTTCACAGTCTAAAATCAAGATATCCTCAATCCAACGCACCCTTCTGCTTCCAATCACCGGTGCCTTCCGCACGACGCGTACTTCATCGCTTCAGGTTCTGGCTAACACACCACCGCTCCATATTGAATTAGACCGTCTAAACGCCTACTTCTCTTTATTTGCACTCAAAGCGCTCACATTTTATGGTCCCGACACCTACCGTCCGGCGCTTCTTAACTACCCCATGAACCCTTGGGACATTCACCCAAGCATGAAATCTCGTTTTACCCATTACCGCCTTCGACTTCAAGATGTACCCTTTGTAACCACTATGCCGGCCTATCATCTCTATACCGACGGCTCCTACACTTCCCAGTCTGCAGGCGCCGCTTTCGTGCTCTATAGTCCAACAGGCCGCATCACCAAAGTTGGAAAATTTAAACTTTTTGGTGCCACTTCATCTTATGCTACCGAAATAGCTGCTATACTGGAGGCATTAGCCTATATACAGACTTTGCCCCATTTCATTCCTCTACACATCTACACCGACTGCTTGTCCGTCCTCACTACATTGAATACTTTCACGACAACAAATCCCTCTGTCAGGCAAATCAAGCAGCTGCTTCAGTTCATCTCTAACCGGCGACGGGTATCACTTTTCCATGTACCAGCACACCAGGGCATCGAGGGAAACGAGATGGCGGACTTCCTCGCCAACTCCGCCGCTTCCCATGGTGTTTCTCGAACCCTCCTTGTCGCTCCCTCCTCTATCAAATCAAGGATGCGTACCTATTCCTTCGCCCAGTGGAATGCTCACTGGACGCGAGAGAATAGCGACACTGCACTCTTTCAATGGATAAAAAACGTCAATCGCATCCCCTCTTTCTTTCCACCGAAACGACCCATTGTCCACCTCACCTCCGCTCATGGCCGCTTCCCTTTCTATTATTTCCGCTTTCACCTTTTATCCCACAGTAACTGTGCTTGTGGCAATCCTTGCACAGACTTGCTTCACTACTTCAATGACTGTCCCCTTACATCTCACATTGCTAATCCCCTTAAAGAGAATCTCCCCTTTACCACTACACCTGATCATTACCTCTCCTTTCTTACAGATCAAAGAAAGCCTGCACTTCTTATTCGTCTATATCGAATCATTTCATCGTTCACTTTCCCGGACTCCTCCTAATTCTTTCTACAATCATACCTTTTCCTTAATCGGTTTCCTTTCCCTCTCCTTTTTCCCTCTCTCCACTTTATATCCCTTCCACCTTGCCCTTCGCCTTTCGTCCTATAGTGTCCTTGGTTATGCCAACCAAGGTGGAGCTTGTCTCCGGGGACACTATGGACGGAATGGCTGCTTTCTTCTTTTGGCAGTTTAGCTTCTCTTCCCATCCTTCTCTGTGCCCTAGATACACCTACTCAACATGCCTGACAACATTTTCAGCTTTCTTGCAGATTTTCTGTTGACCTGCAGTCCAGTGGATTCTGCAACCCCACTGCTGCCTGATGTCAAGTCACCCCTACCGGAACCATTCGGTTATGCCAATACTCCTCCAGGCCGGTGCAGTCTGGTCTACCGGAAACTCTGCACTGCTTTTCGGAATCCTGATGGACCTGCTGGCTTCCTTGGACCACGATCTCAAGACATCCTAGTTCCTTTTCCCCCTTTTCCTCCTACTCAATAAAAATTGGACGCAACGAGGCCTCACCCGTCCCACGCCGATGCAGACAAGTCCTCCGCTGTCCTATCCCCTCCTGGTATGCATAAACATTCTCTGTTGGTATAACTCGGTTTTTTTTCTTAATAATTGGCTTTACTTCAAATTACATTTTGGGTTTCTACCCCTCTTCATTTATTTTTGATTGGCTTAAAGCTGCTATACCTTGGTGGTGCGGCTTTCCCTCATTTTATTTAGATTATTTTTGCTTTACGAGGGGCCAAAAAATACGCCGTGTCCGAGCGCACCAAAGCCGTCACCAAGTACACCAGCTCCAAGTAGGCGACCGAGCGCTCGTCCGCCCAGCCCACACCCAACGGCTCTTCTCAGAGCCACCCAAAGTGTCTGCATTGGCATTGGGATGTAGTGAGAATCTCGACAATTCCGTCCGTTCCCTCTGTTCGACGCTTCCTCGTTTAGAAAGAAACAAGAAAAAAAAACCCGACGCGCGCTGTCGGACAACGCGTTCTCATTGCGACAGCGCGTGTGTGCTAAAAGTTTTGTAGCAGAAACACACAGAACGCCATGCGCTCAGCACAACACAAACAAAGCAAGTATAGGGCGCGTGAGCCGACTCCGCGCGAGCGGCCACGTTCGCCTGCACTAATTACCACGGCGCGTGTTTCGCACACCTAGGCTGATGAGGCGGTCGTTCTTGCACATTTACGTAATTCTGATGTAGCGTAAGCTTTAAAAGCAGGCAGCCCTCATCCCCCCCTTGTTTTTTTCACATTTTATTTCTTCTTTTTTCGGTCGACGCGCATTTACGGGTCCCGAGGTGTGCCTCTATGGCTGCTAGAACTAATGTCGTCGGTCGCTGCGTGTGCTAGAATGCCCACTCGGCGGCCGCCCGCACGTATAGAGCAGTGCTCCGGACTGAAATTTAGAGCCGCGTGCTGTCAGCGCCGCATCGCTGTAGCAGTGGCTGGCGAGCGGAAATGCGTTAGCACGTTCACGAAGCAGCAGTGCGTAAGGGAAATTTTACGCTGTTATTACAAATCTAGTAGTAATTTGAAGTGGAAAAAGAAGAGATGCGCGCGGCTCTCCGCATACTGCATAGCAGTTTCGCGCGCGTCCTGCGTAGCTGCCTTCGTACGGGCTGGGGGCGATGGGAGAGGGAGGAGGTCGGAGCGCCGCCAGCAGTGCCCTCGCTCTCTTCCGTCCCCTAGAATGCTGAATTTGGCTCGCGCGCGCGTCTTAGGCTGATTTCGCTGACGCTATCTACGAGGCTACGTAAGCTATCGCGACGAAATTTGACGGTCGTGTGGGCACCAGTCAGCGGTGCCTGCGTGCGAAATTTCAAACGCCTGAGGCGAACGGAGCATGAGCGCGCCCTGTTTTGCGACTAGTGATCAAGCGAACGATGTTGGCGTGGCTGAGTTTGAAGTTGTGCGCGCGGTGTGCTTTGCGGCAATGACCAGGGTGCACTTGCAAGCGTAGCCGAGCTAACGGTGAATAGAACGAGTAATCACAATTATGAGAACACAATAAACTTGTTCCTGGGGCGCGACACGAGCAGTGAGTGCGTGCAACATACCACAATAACATTGTTGACACGTTTGTTTTTCTCTTGGCGAGTTGAGCAAAATAAGAAGGGAGGCGGGTTGAACATCAGCCTACGTTGCAGTGTGAAATGCCCAAAAAGAGACAACATAGGAAAAACAAAAGTAAACTCTGCGATTGTGTTACGAGGCCACTTGTCTTGAACTCAGTGCGTGGCCTAAGCAGGGCTCAGTGCAGCAACCAGCGACTCACTCGCGAAGAGAGGCCGCGCTGCCCGTGAGCCAATCGGCGCGCGTTCATCCTCCTCGCCCTTAAAAGACGCTCCCGGACTTTCGAAGCGAGCGGTCGCATCGCCCCTCGCTCCGACGACTACGGCTCGCCCGCCACTACTCGCGCGCGTACGTCTCCGCCATCGACCGCGCTCATGAGCGCAGCCCTTTTTAGGGCTCGCATGGCAGCTGGCACGACCTACTGAGCCACGCTACCGCACGGAGGCCCCATTTCTCATGGGTGACCCTCCGAGGAAGCAGCAGAGAAAGGGGCCGAAGAAGCCATCTCCGGACTTCGATGACTCGGCGCCCCGACGTGCCCGGCAGCTCCACCCACGTGGACGGCAGCCGCGCACCGGCAGATCGCCTCCTGCCTTGCGGTGGAAGCGCGGGCTGAAGGCACGTACGCTGCGTGCAATCTCGGCAGACTCGGCGAACTCCACGCCGTCATCCGCACCTTCGCAGGGGAGCGCGACACCATCCGCGTGCGCTCCATCTGCCTTGGACACTACGTTCCGCGCGTTTCCTTTTGATGCGCCGAAGACTACTCCAAGCGGCCACCACGCCGCCACGTCCGCCTCAACGGACACCACCTCAGAGGCTCCCACACCGGCTGTCTCCACCGACAACGATACCAGCTGCCCGTCGACCGGCGGCACCGACGAGAGTGCCGGCACTTTCTTCTTGCCAACCGCAAGCATGATTGGTGCCGACACTACGCCCTCCCGCACGGATGCGACCACCTCGCCCGAGGCAAGTCCTGTCCGGCCGGACTATCCGTCGTTGTCGTCGCCGACGGCCTGCTCGTCGCCCCCGCTCAACAACACCGAGCACTCGGCGGCGGTGGCCGCTTCCGTCGATCATGACGACCCAACTGACGGCCCCTCGTCCAACGCGAGCCAGCCGAGAGCACCTACGCCTGCCGCAGTACCCGAGGCAATAGGAGAGCTCAACCCCCCGCTGCTGCTCGAGGCAGCCGACGACGCCCAACCCTGCCAGCCCGCAGCGTTACAGTCGGAGAAGCCCGCAAGAAGGAGACGCCGTTTCCGACGGTTCGTCGACTTCGAGCCGCATTCCCCACCCGCTGACGACGGTGTCGCTCACGATACCTCCGTCACGGTTCTATACCGTCCCTCGGGAAGCAAGGCAACCTTCCTGGCACTCTCGCGCGATAGTATCGCGGCGCAACTCTCCAGTGTCCCAGGAGTGAGACGCGTTCGCGTGAATTTCCGCCGCAATGTTGTTGCTGCTGATCTCACCCGCGGTGCCGACTTGGCGCCCCTCCTCGCTGTGTACGACATCAGTGGCGTGGCGGTGCGCTCGAAGGCACTGCACAACAATTCCTGTGTGGGTGTCATTTATGGGGTCGACCCATCCTTCGACGCCCGCACAGTGAAAGAAAACATTGAAGCCCCCGTCGCGGTGCTGTCATGCTCAAGGAGTGGCACTAGCGTCACTGTTACCTTTGTCGGGAGCGTCGTACCCACGAACGTCCGGCTCTTCAAACAGCTCCGCGCCGTTCGTGCCCGTCTGCCCCGACCACTTCAGTGTGACCGCTGCGGCATTTTCGGCCACGCCGGCGCCACCTGCTTCCGCGATGCCCGCTGTCTTCGCTGCGGTGAGTCGCACGCCACAGGAGCCTGCCCCGCCGAGAAACCACGCTGCGTTAATTGTGGTGGCCGTCACCCCTCAACGGAACCGAGCTGTCCCGAGTGGCAGCGCGAGAGAAAGGCGGCCGTGTTGCTGTCTTCGTCTCAGCGGCCCCTTTCGCGCAAAAAAGCGCTTGAGTTAGCCGGAACCGCACCGACCGAGCCGCGTACGGCCGCTCCGTCTACGTCTGCTCGCTCCCCGCAGGGCCGATCGTACAGTGACGCCCTGCGCGGCCGCAACAACCAGACGGCCGCAGCTGAGCTAGCTGAGCCGTCATGCGGCCCTCCAACCGCTGCGAACAGCGACCCCAGAGACGCGCTAATAGCCGCTCTCGCTGCTGCACTGCGGGCCCTGCTCGTCCAGTGCCCAGCCATCGACGGCAACGTTCGTCAAATGTGTGACGCGGCTCTCGCCGCGCAGGAAGCACTGCTCCGTCACGACTAGGCGCGTCACCGTGCCTCATAAGCGAAGGCCACCGACCTGCTCGCGCACGGCGTTCTAGCCGCCGCCGCCGCCCCTCTTTCACTCTTCTATCTATTCCCCTTCCCACCTGTGCAGCGCGGTTGAGGTGTCCTCATCTGAGAGACAGTTACTGCGCTGCACTTTACCCCATATTTTCCTTCCCAAACCAAGAACCTCTCTCTCTCCTCGCCCTTTTTTTTTGCGGCGCGGCTTCCTCGCTCAGTCGCGGCGCAAGGACGCGGCATTCGCTTTCCTGACTCGCTCCGAAGCAGCAGCAGGCATTCGCTTTCCTGACTCGCTCCGAAGCAGCAGCAAGATTCGCTTTCCTGACTCGCTCCGAAGCAGCAGCAAGATTCGCTTTCCTGACTCGCTCCGAAGCAGCAGCAGGCTTTCCTGACTCGCTCCGAAGCAGCAGCGATTCGCTTTCCTGACTCGCTCCGAAGCAGCAGCATAGCAATGGACTCGCTTTCCTGACTCTCTACGGACCGGCAGCAGAGCACAACATGAATTTCGCCTCGCCTGGAGAGCGCCCGCCGCGCGTTCGCCACCGTCGCCACGCCAGTCTAAGCCTGGTGACACTCGGCCCCGCGACACTGGACGAACTCCGGTCAAGGGAAGACCTTGAAATCCGTGCCACACGCATGCTGGGCCAGTGGCTCACGCACCGCTCCACCACCATCACTCCACCCATGGTTTCCCCACCGTCTGAGAATATACCAGAAAACCCCATGAAGCCGTCAGCCCCCGAGGTAGCCTTGGAGCCCTCCGCGGACAGCTTCCCAGCACACGAGGAGCCCCATGCCTCAATCCCCCTCCCTTCCTCTGACGACGAGGATATGGATCTGTCGAGCTCGAGAAAGCGAGCTCGCGAAGCGGAGAGCGACGACGACGAGGACACGCGTCGTAAGCAGCCGCTGAGCACTCCCCCCAGCTTGGAGCAGGACGTAGTAGCCAGCAGCCACGTGGGGCAAGGAGACCAGGGCAGCGCCATTTTGCCAACCTCCCGCGAAACACCTGCGAGTCCCTCCCTTCCGGCCGCCCAAGGAGCCGCTCCGGAAAGCGCGGGCGCCATCTCTCGGCATCCCGACGAGCCGACAGCCACCTGCTTCGCGCCTCCTCCGAACGAGGGCGCGCTTGGCCCCGCCCCCACCGCGCCGTCTGCTCCCGATGGCGGCGCGCCCCCCGCAGCGTCGTCTGCTAGCTGTCTGGCTGCACGCGATAACGCTGCTGCCGCGATGGAGATTGCGGAAGAAGGCCCCACTGGCTCGTCCCAGCAGGACCCCAAGCACCCTGCGGCGCGATTCCTCAAGGACCCGCCACGCCAACCTGCTCCTCTGCCGAAACGCAAGGGGAAGAAACACCAGAAGAACATCAAAGCTACTGCCAATGCCTCGCCTTCTTCCAACGCTGAGGTCGACTCGCGGCGCCCTCCCGCTACCCCTGTCACCACCAGCGTGCCTGCAGCGGCCGTACAGACGATGTCACCACCCGCCAGCGAGCCAACTTCAGACGGCTTCACCCTCGTGCAGTCGAGGGGGGACAGGCGGCGTGCGAGGGCCCTAGAGACTGCTGCACTCCCAGTAGACCCTGCCGTAATCGGTACGGTGCTGTTTCGTCCCTCGGCACCCGGCGGAGCCTTCCAGGGAGCACCGCGCCTCGCGCTTGCTGCGGCCCTCTCTTCCCGGCCCGGGGTAGCAGCGGTCCGCGTCAACCACAGGCGCAACATCGTGGCCGCTGATACCACCACCCACGAGTGCCTAGAGGGGCTGCTCAAGCTTACCGAGCTGCACGCGATCCCCGTGACTGCTCGACTGCCGGCTGAGCGGGGCAAGAGCACCGGTTTTCTACACGGGGTGAGCGGGCTGCCTGCAGACACGGACCTGCTGGGAGCAATCGAATCCAGCGTTCCTGTACTGTCGGCGACGCTGGACGGGAGCACCGCCACCCTCCGTTTCGCGGGACCGGTCCCCCCTGAGCATGTGCGCTTGCTCAAACTCGGCTTCAAGGTGCGGCCAGCCAGGCCCCGTCCAGTACAGTGTCGGCAGTGCGGCCGCTTCGGGCACGTCCTAGAGTCCTGCCGATGGCCGTGTGACTGCATCTCATGCGGCAAAAACCACGCGGCGAGCGTCTCCTGCCAGACCATCCGATGCAGGAACTGCGGGCGCTCCCACAGAGCAGACACTCCCGCTTGCCCCAAATGGCAGGAAGAACGGAGGGTGGCCACGATCATGGCTTCCTCCACCTCTGCACTGTCAAGGCGCGCCGTCCGGGCAGCAGTTCGCGAGGAGCAGCGGTCCCCCTCACCCCCGGCGCGGTCTTACGCCAGCGCACTGAAGGGCCCCAGCCCTGCACCGAGGCGCCCAGTACCAGCGCCGCGTGCTTCCCAACGCCACCACACACAGGAAGCCGCCGCCCCACCTGCCCAGACCACTGTGGATCAGCTGGTGGCAAATCTGCTACTCACCATGCAAGCAGTCAGTACTATGCTACCAGCTGACCACCCGCTCCGGACCATCTGCCTGCAGGCAGTGGCTAGCCAACACCCACCCAACCAGCATGGCTAGTCGCAACACCAAACGTCGGCCGCGCATCCTGCAGTGGAACGTGCGTTCGCTGCGGCGTCGTCACGCGGAATTAGCCGCGCACCTACTCCTGCACGAGTACGACGTACTTGCATTGCAGGAAACATACACGCGCGACGGGGACTGCAGCCTACCGGGTTTCGTGGGCTACCACAGCGCGACCACCTGCGAGCTACAGACTTGCGCGAATGTGCCGTGTTGTGACCCGTTACACCCGCCCGGTCGCTCCCGCGCGGCTGTTTACATCCGTGCGAGCCTTGCTCAAGCTGTCGTTCGCGTGGCCGACATCGTCCCTTCCTCCGTGGAGTGCGTGGCTGTGACTGTGCGCGTTGGGGGGGCCGACACTTGTGTCGCCAGCGTGTATGTGCAGCCCGTACGACGGTGGGATACGGCCTTTATCTCGAGCCTCACCGCGCGTATCGGTGGCGACTGTGTTGTGTGGGGGGATTTTAACTCTCACCACACGGTATGGGGCAGCGCCCACACCGATCCGAGTGGCAGGGACCTGCTGAGCTGCATCAATTCAACGGGCCTGCTCATCCTAAACACCGGCAGTCCCACTTTTGTTCGTCGGAGGGTACACAGGAGTGCAATAGACCTGTCGCTCGTGAGCGAGCGCTGCCACTACGAGTGGGTCCGCAGCCCTGACACGCAGGGCTCGGATCATTACCCGATCTCCCTCGACCCGCTCGGCTTCAACCGCCCAAGAACGTGTACGTATCGCGTCACGGACTGGTCCAAGTTCCGATCACTCTGTGCCACACCCCCTCCGGCGAACACAGATTTCGTCACGCATATTTCGAGGTGCGTGAACGCCGCCACCAAATCGTGCGTGGTGCCTGCAGGAACGCCGGCCCCCGATATGAAGCTCCTCAACTTGCGCGCTGTCCGTCGTCGCGCCGAACACCGTGCCATCAGAAGCGACAAGGTGGAACATTGGTCGATATATAACCGTCTTGACGCTGCATGCCGCCGTCACGCCAGGCAGCGCCGCAACCAGAGCTGGCAGAGCCTTTGTGTGTCGTTAGAGGACAGTCGTGACAAGTCGCGCCCTTGGCGCATTCTCGCTGCCCTCCTTCACCCGAAGATCCCCCGCCACCCTGCACTCTCCATCGCAGTAGCTCAGGGCTTGAGCAGCGAGCAACTGGCAGAACTATTCGCGGATTCCTTCGCCCCGCCGTTACCCGCTGCGCGCCCCGTGAGTGCAGCCTGCGCGCTCCCGCCGTACAACAAGGCTCAACTCCTCGCTCCTCTGCGCTATTTTCCAACACTCGCAATTTTGGAGCATGTCGAGGTGTTGTGTACGGCGGACTTTACACTCAGTGAGTTGCGGAGGGTGTTGCACACGCGTAAACGACGTTCCGCGCCTGGCGCCGACGGACTGACACATCAGGTCCTGAGGAACATCGATACAGCGCAGCTCCCGTCACTGCTCGAGGCATTCAATGGTGTCTGGCGCAGCGGCTGGAAGGAAGCGATCGTCGTGCCCATACTCAAGCGCGGCAAAGCGGCCACGAACACCAGCTCGTATCGTCCAGTGTCGCTTACCTCGGTAGCCGGCAAAACACTGGAGGCCATGGCCTTACACCGCCTTGAGTGGATTGCTTCCGCCCTCGACGCTTTCGCCCCCGAACAGAGTGGATTCCGGCGACTGCGCTCAACAGCGGACTCGCTCGCGGACGTCGTGGCTACGCTCGAGGACGCGGCAAGTCGCCGTGAGGCTGGATATCTCGTGCTGCTTGACGTGCAAGGCGCATTCGATGGTCTGCCCCATACCACCATCACTCAAGCACTGCGTGAGCTACATGTCACCGGCCGCCTCTTCGACTACGTGACGGCCTTCCTCAGTGACCGCACGCTCAGAGTCCGAGTTGGCAACGCACTCAGCTCCACCCGAAGCGTGACTTCCGGCGTTCCACAGGGTAGCGTTATCAGCCCGTTCCTCTTCAACCTGGCACTGGCAAGGCTCCCTGATTACATTCCGAAGATCACAGCACACGAAGTCCGTGTGGCGATTTACGCCGACGACATTGCGCTGTTTGCGTGCGGGCCCACGGACCCCGGCTATCCAGTACGAGAATCACTGCAGTCGGCGATCAACGCCGTGGATGAACACCTCGCCAGCATTGGGCTACAGCTCTCGGCATCAAAAACTGAGGCGCTGTTGGTGCATCCCCGCTCTCGTGCGCGCTTCGAAGTACCGCCACTCGTGCTGCGCGGAAACCCCCTCCCGTGGCAGAGAAAAGTGCGTTATCTCGGCCTCAACATCGACTGCCGGCTCAACTTCGACGCCGCCGTCTCCCAGCTATGCAAGGACTCCAAGAAGGTGGCCGGCGCCGCGCGCTCCCTGCTCGCCCGTGGTCGTGGATGCACACCGCAACTTGCGCTCCGAGTCTACAACTCGGTCGCAACGTCGCGTGCGCTCTATGCACTGCCCATTACCAACGTCAGAGCCGCCAACTGGAGGGCGATCGATATGGAGCACCGCACCGTAATCCGCCAGCTTTACGGGCTTCCTCGCAGCTCGCAAGTGGGAGCAACCCTCGCCGAAGCGGGAGACTGGCCGCCCTCACTTCGCGCACGGAAGCAAGCGATGAACCACATCGAGCGCCTTCAACGTTCGCCGCAGGGACAACGCCTCGTGTGTCGCCTTCATACCCTCGAAGGCTCGGGCATGGGCCAGCGTGCCACCGAGTTCAGCGCACTCGTCGCGTCGACGCCGCAACTCCTACCCCTGCCGGTCTCGCCGCACGCCTCCGCGCTACTCGATGTCAACACCACGGTGCCGGGCGTCAAGTGCAAGCGTCGAACAGCTGTTTGTGCCATGCAGCAGGAAACGGCCGCACTTCTGCACGAGCGCTTGGGGGGCCGGCTGTTTGTTTACACCGATGGCTCAGTGGCGAGTGATGGTTCCGGTGCTGCAGCGTGCACGGCGCCGGATATTTGTGCTACACGGCAGTGCCGCCTTCGTGTAGTGTCGTCGTCGACGGTGGCCGAGCTTGCTGCGATCGACCTAGCAGCTGATCTCCTGCTTCAGCAGTGCAGCGTTGTTTCTGCCGCGATCCTTTCCGACTCGCGCGCGGCACTGTGTATGCTGGCGAAGGATTACCTTGGACCTCCGTTGGTGCAGCGCATCGGCTCAAAGCTCCGTCATCTCGTCAGCCAGGGCTGCGATTTGGCGTTGCAATGGGTTCCGGCGCACATTGGCCTGCAAGGGAATGAAGCCGCCGACCCTCTCGCAAAGCAGGCTCATTCCTGTCGCTTCCCCCTCTCCACCTCGGTCAGCGATTTCGACGTGGCGAAAACAACTGTTCTGCGCGCGCTCCGCGCGCAGCACCCGGACCAGCGCGTCGCCGCAGGTACTACGTCACTTCGACTCCTCCCCCGCGTGGGCTTCTCCCGGGCGGACCGCTCCTTCCTGCTTCGCCTTCGCGTCGGCTGCTACAAGACGGCTGCTAGAACGCACAGGCTGCAGGGAACGGGCTGCCCCGCGTGCAGCAACTGCGGCGATTTGGAGACGCTCGACCACTTGCTACTACACTGCCCTGTCTTCGGTGTGGAGCGCACGGCCTTGTGTACAGTCTATCGACGACTGGGACTGACTTGCGATACGGCGACCGCGCTGCTATTCCCTGTAGCCCACTCGTCCATCGTGAAGCACGCTCTTTCGGCACTGCTGGAATTCTGCAATGCGACGCACTTGAGAGCGCGGCTCTGAGCCCCGCACTCGCATTTTCTTTTTTTTTTCTTTTCTGCCCTTGCCACGTTCGTCCTGTCTTTCTCTCCTTCACCTTTTTCACCCCATTCCCCTTCCCCGTGCAGTGCTGTTGAGGTGTCCTCATGTGAGAGACAGTTACGGCGCTGCACTCATCTCTTCCGTTTCCTTCTCTAAAAAATCACTTCACACACAAGCAGCAGCAACAGCCGAGATGTCTGGACGTGGCAAGGGCGGCAAGGGGCTCGGCAAGGGTGGCGCGAAGCGTCATCGTAAGGTGTTGCGTGACAACATCCAAGGCATCACCAAGCCTGCCATCCGTCGCCTCGCTCGCCGTGGCGGTGTCAAGCGTATCTCTGGCCTGATCTACGAGGAGACACGCGGTGTGCTCAAGGTGTTCCTCGAGAACGTGATTCGGGACGCCGTCACCTACACTGAGCATGCCAAGCGCAAGACCGTGACCGCCGCGAGGAGCATGTATCTCCCTCTCCTCATTTGTATCTCCCTCTCCTCATTTCTGTCCTTCCTACTGTTGGCGAGTAATGTCCTATCTTCTATCTCATCCTAGCACACCTCTTGATTCTCTGCTTGCTCCTTGTCCTTCCCGGGCATGTCTGATGTAGCTGTTCTCGGCCTACTCCGGGCCCAGCCATCTGTTTGGCCCAACTGTGATGTACCGGGAGCCCTGCAGCCGGACCGATGCACCTTCTGTCCCCTGGCACCACCGCCGGAAGACACAACCACCGGAGATGACTGGCCTATTTTGGAGTGATATTCAATAAAGATGCAGAATCGAAATCACAACGCATCACTGCCGGAGCCATAGGCTCATTTTACCCTAAAGGAGCATGATCCCTGGTGCTGACTTGTGCTGCTACACTTGATGACTCACTCCCTTCTCTAACACCTCCTCAATTACAGTATTGGCTTAGCTCCGATATATTTTTTTAATTATTGGCTTTTGTATCCAAATCTATTATGGATTATCTCTCGAGATGATCCCTCATTTTTTTATCTTTTGATTGGTGTTAAGCCCGTTATACCTGATGGTGGTGCGGGCTCCCCCCTTTTCTTTTTTTTGTTCTTTTTGCCTTGGGGGAAACAATTAAGCCATGGACGTTGTGTATGCCCTCAAGCGTCAGGGCCGCACCCTCTACGGTTTCGGAGGCTAAGCAGCGCGCGTGCTCGACGTCGTCTGCAAGCAGCGCATCAGCTCCTCTGAAGAACCCAACAGCCCTCTTCAGGGCTACCCACTTGGTGCTTCGGCAGTGATGCGCAGGATTTGCGATTTCCTGCTCCGTTAACCCTCTTTTGCGTGCCATTATCTCGCGTTCGGCCGTACGAAACACGCGCGGTGAACTTGGTCAGGTGAGCGAGCGCAACGGCGTGTATTCATAAGGCGTGGTGGCATTGTTTTTCGCCCTCGCAAGGCGAGCTCTGCTCGATTGCATTTGCGCTCGCCACTGTGTGTTGTGTTGCTGGCATTTCGCCCGCCCTCAGCGTGTACTAGTTGCGACGTGCCGGTCGTTCGTGCAGCTCAGTTGTCGCCTTTGGTTGGACCCTTGTTGAGCCAGCCAGAGTGGCATGATGATTAAAAGAAAGGTAATCGTAAGCTCGTCGATGCGCATTTTGTCGCTTTGAAGTGGCTCGCTTCTTCTACTTCCTTGGAGAAGAGTATGAGCCGGGCGGCAGCACTCGGTTACATACGCCGAGCGTGGCGGTCAGCGGGCACACTTAAGTTAAGTAAGGCCCCATATTTCACAGCAATAGCTCGTGTGGATATGCAACGAAGCAAAGCACGAGGAAAATATTGCCCGGCACGGGCCAGTGTGTAACAGCTGAAAGCGAGTTTTCTACAGACAGCAGTTATTTGTTCTCTCCAGTGCAAGCGTTAAATGAGCGAGCCTGAGCTGCATTCGCACGGCTTCGATGGTTTGCGTCGGAGAAGCAATAATGTGCCAGTCCTCTTGGCCTACGAGCTGAGCGCCCGTCGTGTCCCTCGTCTAGCCTTGTGGTTGTTGCATGCGCGATGGGCGGCCGTAGACTACCACCGTGCGATTCACAATTGCGTAACTCTTTTGAGCGACGCAAATGAATGGAAAGGTAAGGAGATTAGCTAGGTAGCTGTCGCTAGAACCGGGCTCACTGCGTTGTATTCAAGTGGACGAAGGGCGTGCTGTTTTCATTGGTGCTGTTGTTTGTAATACTTGTGCACAGGGGGATTTCTTATGCGCGCGCTATAGGTGATAAGCAGTTGGTTCGAGGTCAACGTGGTTCTTGCAAGCCAATGCACCCCCGAGTCGCCCAAAACAAGAGGAAAATAAAATACAGGAGCAAAGCGGTGAAGTGTGCTTACTGAGACAGAAATATGCTTGCACAGTGCAGGCTCATTTTCTCTCGTTATTTGTATACGACTCGCTCTTTCGTCATGCGTGCGCGTAGGTGATGCTGGGCGACCTTGTTCGCGCCATATACTTAGATCGGTAAGGAAGCGGGCGCTGGACATGCGCTGCGTTTAAAGAAAACAAACTTTTTCGAGCAACGTATTTGTGCGTGCCAAGCGGGAGACGAGCGGCCGCCCGCTTGGCGATTTGAGCCGTGCATCGCGTATTTGTCGAACTCTTCGCCGCCAGAGGGAGCCTCCTGTCCTACGTGTGAACATTTGTCCTTTTGGCAGTTTGTGCCACGCGTATTTATGCGCTGTAAGGCGGTTGCGTAATGTCATTGCGTGGAAGCGCCAAAGTGCACAAGACTACCTCTTGCCGCTGCATCCCTGGAATATCGTAAATGTGAAAGCTGCTGTACAGAAAGATTCCGAATTTGAACCGGCTGCTCCCTCACTCATGGCGCATGTATTGGCACGCGAAGGTAAGAGAAACTGACACGCGCCGGCCGTCGCCATCGCACGGATTTCGCATTCGTGTTGCGTTTAATGAAAGCCAAGCTCGCGCCAATTATTTTACATTTCTCCCACGAAGCCGCCGGGAAATGTGTGCACCTATGGCCTTGACGTATAGCAAAGCGAGATGATGGCTCAACAGGTAAACAAATGGGGAAGGAGCAGCCGGAGAAAATGTACGGGCCGCTTACTTTGAAGAAACTCGGCAGTTTTGGTTATTTCTTTTCTCTTGTTTATGTATGGATTGCTTTTGTGAACTCACTGGCATGTGCGTGCAAAGGGAATAGCCGAGGACGAAGCAAGGCGTACACAGTGCGCAATGAGGTCATACGGGTCGTGCGTGTAGCTCGGAGGTGAACTCCAAGTAATGCATCGGAACACACCCAAGAGAAAACAACGGGTTGTCACGAGAGAACTAATGCAGCCATGTAAACGAAGCTTGTTGCATGTGAGAAAAACGTGTGGTGGTGCGGTGACGTTTCTTTTTTTCCTTCCATAATGCACGAGTACTGGCAGGTTAAGAAGTACAAAGTTTCATATCTCAACAATACAAATCGGTACCGCGATCATGTGAATTGCACACAACAACTCACGCAAGTTCTGTCTAAAAATTTTCATCCCATCGAAAACGCCTCTCATGTCTATGAAGGTATTGTAAAAGTCATACTCACGCATGAATGGTATATCTTATCGAGGCGTATAAATTGTGTTCCCTTTATACATATCGCCTTGTGCAATTAACAGAATTTCCAAATCCGGTTCCATTGCTGCGTGACGGAGCTTTAAAGCGCACAGTTGAACTGCTCTTTTTTTTTCCTCTCTTCCATTTCACAGTTTTCCACAATCACTGGGAATAGTTTAAAAAATGAGGAAGAGCTCGGCATCAGTTGAAAATTGCGCTGTTGCAGGCGCGGGATTTGAACGTTTTCTGTTACACGCAATTAGGCGCACCAAATTCGGCGCGTTAGTTGGCGAGGAAATAGATTTCTGCCGAGCTGGAGCTTCGCTATAACATGACAACAATGCCGTCGATCCTGTGGCGAAGTTGCGTGCGGGAATGCAATCGAAAAAGCTAGCTGACGAAATGTACGCTCTGTATAGAGCAAAGTGTTGCGTTTGATGATTGTTTGTCAAAACATGGTGTCCCTTGCAAGTGCGAAAACTGTGTACCGAATACGTGGCACGCGGAAGCCATGCTTGGGATCGCGCCTGCGAAGCGTTGGTTGATGCTCCTAACGTGTCTCCTAACGCGCGTTCAACACCTGTCAATATTGTATTCCAAATTCGCTCTTAGAGCGGAAGTACATCGTTTTCTCTGTAACTCTGAAGTGGTGCTGGTAGACCATACGTAAGTTTGTCGTTAATCTTGCGATGCGCATGCGGGCCTCGCGTTCTTCAATGCGTGGACGGGAAAGTGTGGCACTGGCATGTCTGCATATGCGAGAGGGTTTGCTGCCGAGTGCGGCCACAACAGGATGTAGTTGCCCCTCGAGAAGGCACCGTGGCGCGCACTTGTAGTTCGTGAAACGAGCAGCAGCATGATCACAGCAATGCAGTGAACAAGCAATAATGTAGCCTAAACATGCCACCCATCTCCGTCGCGCGCAGGTCGCGATAACAGCTCCCATGGCGTTGGGCGTGGAGCGCTAACCACTGTCGAGATTAGTGGTGTGGTCTCACACTCGGCACTGGCAATTCACGACGCGCGGCGGTATAAGCGAGATTGTGGTGTTGGCTGAAACGAAAGAGAACAGCGCAGCATGCTGTCGTGTTTAAACTCAATTAAACCGCCTGCGAATGTGCTTTCCTTAGCCGCGAACAAGGCGCCCGCGCGAAAACGTGCCTCCTCCAGCATCCTGGCGAACGGCGGCGGCGGCGTGCGCCGCACCGCCCGAGACGGCTGCGCTGGCGCTGGCCAATCGGCGGGTGAGTTGGAGAGGAGAAGAGTAGTGCGGCGAAGCACGACGCGCGCGGCGCAGGGGTCATTTTCACTCCGGCAGTCGACGACTTCGGACGCTCGCTCCGTTCGCCATGGCCAGGACCAAGCAAACCGCCCGTAAGAGCACCGGTGGGAAGGCTCCGCGTAAGCAGCTTGCTACCAAGGCTGCTCGCAAGAGTGCACCTGCCACAGGTGGGGTTAAGAAACCGCATCGGTACAGGCCTGGGACCGTGGCCCTTCGTGAAATTCGCCGCTACCAGAAGTCGACCGAACTTCTCATCCGCAAGCTGCCGTTCCAGCGCTTGGTGAGGGAAATCGCTCAGGATTTCAAGACCGACCTCCGATTCCAGAGTTCGGCTGTGATGGCCCTTCAGGAGGCCAGCGAGGCCTACCTGGTCGGTCTCTTCGAGGACACCAACCTGTGCGCCATCCACGCCAAGCGCGTTACCATCATGCCGAAGGACATCCAGCTGGCCCGGCGCATCCGTGGCGAGCGCGCCTAAGTTCGGTTCGGCCGCTGTCTGCGCCGCAGCCTCGGTCAGGCAAGCAACACAAAACGGTCCTTCTCAGGACCACCTACATGTTTGCTTCGGCCACGGGAGCACGCGAGACCACGTACTCCAACCGTACCCTCTCGGTAGGTCTGTTTTGTTGTTATTTGTTATTATCAATATTTTTTTTGTGTGTGTGTGTCTGTGGTGAGCTGCCGGTGCGAGGTGGTGCCTCGTTTGGGATGCATATGGTAAGTATTGCGCGCGCTCGAGCAAGACGAGAGAGAGGAAAAAAAAGAAACAAAATGCGCGTTCGTTGCAAAACGGTTCGCGCATTCATGCGAAGAAGCCGCGCACGAAGACGAAATTAATGCGGCCGATGTTGCGTGCAAGCTTTTGTGTATTGGTATGCCATGCATGCGTTTGTTCACGTTCCTCATGCATACCTGCCTGGCTCATAAGTGCATGCTGGTTACGGATATGGGCCATTTTTTGTTTGTTTCTAAGGGCCCGATCGCCTATCACATTCCACTACGCGAATCGTACGCTATTTGCAGTGAGGCTCGTCCCTGTGCGCCCCCAGACACCCTGAAGCTCGCTTTCTATCTACATTCGTGCACTGACATGCCAGCTAGCTAGCAGCAGCGTCAGTTCAACAGGCACGGTTGCGCTAATTCAAAACAGAGGGAAACGGGCGCAGAGAACGGGATTGCCAAGCAAAACCCTGCCGTCACACGCATTTCGGTGGTCCTGACAAGGACCGTTGGGTTGTGCGACGAGCGCGACTGTAGTCCGGCGGCTGGGAGCTGCTCGCTTACGCCTTCTTCTCGGTCTTCTTTGGGAGAAGCACAGCTTGGATGTTGGGCAAGACGCCGCCCTGCGCGATCGTCACGCCGGAGAGCAGCTTGTTCAGCTCCTCGTCGTTGCGGATGGCGAGCTGCAGGTGGCGGGGGATGATCCTGGTCTTCTTGTTGTCACGAGCCGCGTTGCCAGCGAGCTCGAGCACTTCGGCAGCCAGGTACTCGAGGACGGCCGCGAGGTAGACGGGAGCGCCCGCTCCGACGCGCTCGGCGTAGTTTCCCTTGCGCAGGAGACGGTGGATACGGCCCACGGGGAACTGGAGACCCGCGCGGCTGGAACGCGTCTTGCTCTTGCCCTTCGCCTTGCCGCCTTTGCCGCGTCCGGACATGCTGGTGCTGCTGATGCGTAGACTGAGACAGAGAAAAGCACGACTTACGCAGTCGCGATCTGTGAGCGATTTGAGCCGTGCTCGTAGTGCCTTCGCCGCTGTCGCCGCCGCCGGTCCCAAAGGAAAGCGCGAGCGAGCACGAGGCAAAGGGAGTGAAGCCGCGCGGACCAATGGCGCGCGCGGATATGCGAGGTCGCCTGGAGTCGCGTCTGAGCTGCGATCGGAGAAGGTCACGCTCCTCCTCGCTCTGACGACTTCGCCTCGAAAGCTGCCACGTGTTCCGGCGTCGTGCATTTTGCGCCCGCCGAGCACGTTGTCGCGCCTTCGCTGCTCTCGGTCTCCTTCACGCACGCGAGAAGAGACCTCAGCAGCGCAACATGGATTTTCGGCCACCCGGCGAGCCGCCGCCGCGCATCCGCCACCGTCGCCACGCGAGCTTGAGCCGGGTGACACTCGGCCCCGCGACACTCGATGAGCTGCGGGCAAGGGAAGATCTCGAGCTTCGTGCCACCCGCATGCTGGGCGAGTGGCTACGTGTACGAGCCGCCACCTTGGAGGTCCCTACGTTTTCTCCCGCGGCTACGACCGCACCGGGAGGCGCTTCAGCATCCGCAGCCCCAGCGGCAGCTACGGAGTCACCGGCGAACGGCCCTTGCGACCAGGAGACCCACGCTCAGGTGCCGCTTCCCCCCTCGGACGACGAGGAGATGGACCTGTCCATCTCTCGGAAACGCGCCCGCGAGAACGAGAGCGAGGACGATGAACCCGCTGGGCCACGCAAGCACCCGCCGAGCGTTCCCTCCCGCTCGGAACAGCCGACGGCGGACGACGACCAGGACAGCGCCATCTCCCGACACCCGGGGGAAACACCTGCCACCCTCTCCCTGCCGCACGCGCAGATCGGAGCACCCTCCGAGCCAGCGGAAAGCGAGCAGACTGCGCCACCTGCAGAAAGCTCGAGCGCCATCTCTCGGCATCCCGCCGAGCTGGCCGCCGCCTCCTTCGAGCCTCCTCCGAGCGAGGGCGCGCCCGACTCCCCCCTCGATGCGCCGACTGCTCCGAATGGCGACGCGCGCCCGGCTGCATCGTCTGCTAGCGCGCCAGCTGCAGACGAAAGTTCTACCGACGCAATGGAGCTGACGCACGAAGCACCCGCCAGCGCGTCCCAACAGAAGCCACAACACCCGGCGGCGCGTTTCCTGAGGGGCCCACCACGCCAGCCTGCTTCGCGGCCGAAGCGCAAGGGAAAAAAACCAAGCGAAGGAGGGAGCCAGCGGCCGGTTCGCCCCCATCCCGCGCCACCTCGGGCGAATCGCGGCACTCACCCGCTCCCCCGGCTAGCCACAGCGTGCCTGCTCCGGCTGTACGAGGAGAGATGCCACCCGCCCGCGAGACAGCCACAGATGGCTTCATCCTCGTGCAGTCGAGAGGCGACAGGCGGCGCACAAAAGCACTCGAGACGGCTGCACTCCCGGTGGACCCTGCGGTTATCGGCACCGTGCTGTTCCGCCCTTCGGCACCCGGCGGAGCTTTCCAGGGAACACTGCGCCTCACACTTGCTGCGGCCCTCTCTTCACGGCCAGGTGTGGCAGCGGTTCGCGTCAATCATAGGCGCAACATTGTGGCCGCTGACACCACCACCCAGCAGTGCTTAGAGGGGCTGCTCAAGCTCACCGAGCTGCACGCCATCCCCGTGACTGCCCGACTACCGGCCGAGCGGGGAAAGAGCACTGGTTTCCTGCACGGGGTGAGCGGACTGCATGCGGACACGGAGCTGCAGGGGGCGATCGAGTCGGACGTTCCTGTGCTGTCGGCCACGTTGGACGGGAGCACCGTTACAATCCGGTTCGCGGGACCGGTCCCCCCTGAGCATGTACGCGTCTGCAAGCTCGGCTTCAGAGTGAGGCCAGCGAGGCCCCGCCCAGTACAGTGCAGGCAGTGCGGCCGCTTCGGACCCGTCCCGGAATCCTGCCGGTGGCCGAGCGACTGCATCTCCTGCGGCAAAAAACATGCAGCGAGCGACTCCTGCGAGACCATCCGCTGCAGGAACTGCGGGGGCCCCCACAAGGCGGACACTCCTGCCTGCCCCAAATGGCAGGAAGAGAGGAGGGTGGCCACAATCCTCGCTTCCTCCACCACGGCACTCTCGAGGCGAGCTGTGAGGGCAGCCGTACTGGAGGAGAAGCAGCAGGAGTTGCCAACACTGGTGCAGTCATATGCCAGTGCACTGAAGGGCCCCAGCCCCACAGCAACACCTCCAGTACCAGCCCCCCGTACGACCCGCCGCCGGGAGACGCGGGACCCTGCTACCACACCTGGCCAGCCTACCGTGGATCAGCTGGTAGCGAACCTGCTACTTACCATGCAAGCAGTGAGCACCATGCTACCAGCTGACCACCCGCTCCGACCCATCTGCCTGCAGGCAGTGGTTTCCCAGCAGCCGCCACACCATCATGGCTAGTCGCACTCCTAAGGGTCGGCCACGCATCCTGCAGTGGAACTGTAACCACCTGCTGCGCCGACACGCTGAGCTGGTCGCCCAGCTACCTCTGCACGACTATGATGTCCTCGCCTTTCAGGAAACATACGTGCGTGCAGAGGAGGTTCCACTGCCAGGCTACATCGGCTACAGCAGTGCGAGCGAGTGCGCATTGACAGACTGTACTTCGGCGCCTTGCTGCGAGAGGAGCCACCCGCACGAGCGTCCCCGTGTCGCCTTGTACATCCGCGCCGCTCTCCCACACGTACTGATCGACACAACCCAGCTGTGTAGTGCTGTGGTGGAGTGCGTGGCCGCTACTGTGCGCGTACAGGGCACCGACACCTCCGTCGCGTCCGTGTACATCCGCCCCGATCGCACCGACCGGCGCCAACAGTACGACCCCGATTTTCTCGCGCGCCTAACCGCATCGCTCTCGTCGGACTGTGTTGTGTGCGGGGATTTTAACGCTCACCACCGCGGCTGGGGGAGTGCTACATCTGATCAGCGGGGAAGGGCTCTTTTCGATGCCGCGTCATCACTGGGCCTCTCCATTCTCAACAGGGGAAAGCTCACGTTCGTGCGCCGCAGTGGGGTAACGTCAGCGATCGATCTGGCACTTGTCTCGGAGCGCTGCTCACATGTGTGGCAGCGCGCTCCGGACACTGCCGGCTCGGATCATTACCCCATCACTCTGGCTCCCACCTCTCCCAGCCGCGGTGTCACTCGTGTGTGCGTAGTGGTGCGCTGGTCAAAGTACCGCGATCTGTGCCGCGAGTGGTCGCGCGACACCGATTTCTTCGGACACGTTGCAGAATGTGCAAGGCGGGCATCGACGAGAGCGGTGGTCCCTGCCGGTTCTCCCTGCCCGGACATTAAGCTACTAAACCTACGCGCCGCCCGCCGCCGCGCTCAGCGCCGTGCCGTACGCTCGGGTATCGCGTCCGACTGGACTGTGTACAACAGACTGGACGCAGTGTGCCGACGACACGCGAAGCGGCTGCGCCGCCGCAGCTGGGCACGGCTCTGCTCGTCGCTTGCTGACCCGCGCAACCAGCACCGAGGGTGGCGCGTCATGCGCGCGCTCGTGAACCCGAAGTCTCCTCGCTGGCCAGTCCTCGCCATCGCTGTTGCGCGCGGCGTCACCGAGATGGCGCTCGCGGAACTTCTAGCCGACTCGTTCGCTGCCATCGCCGTCTCCACCTCACCCGGCGTCCCTGCGGTTGCATTGCGGGCGCTCTACACGGCTGTGTTCGTGAGAGGGGAAGATCGCGCGCATACCGCGCGGGCGATTGACAGCCTGTGCAGCGACGACTTCACCTTTCACGAGCAGCAGCGCGTCCTGTGCCGCAGGCGGCGCCGCAGCGCACCTGGAGCAGATGGTGTCACCCACCAAATGCTCCGAAACCTGGACGACGACCACCTCCGGCATCTCCTGGACGCGTACAACACCGTCTTCCGAGAGGGCTGCCTGCCGGACCCTTGGCGCTGTGCTGTCGTCGTACCAGTACTGAAGCGCGGCAAGCCTGCACGCGACCTCACCTCCTACCGGCCCGTCTCGCTGACGTCGGTGCCGGGTAAAACCATGGAGACGATGGCGCTGTCGAGGCTGCAGTGGATCGCGCGAGCGCGCGGTGCCCTTCCGTCCGAGCAGTGCGGCTTCCGTGCGCACCGGTCTACTGGCGACTGCATCGCTGTTGTTGTGGGCGCACTGGAGCAGGCCAGGCGCGCGGGAGAAGCTGCCTTCCTCCTCCTCCTCGATGTGCGCAGCGCCTTTGACTCGCTCCCGCACGAGTCGATCATCTCGGCTGTGGAGGCCCTCGGCGTGGTCGGAAACCTACTCGCCTACGTCAAGGCCTTCCTCGCTAACAGGACGTTCGCCGTTCGCGTTGGCCGCGCAACCAGCTCGCCACGACCAGTGACCACCGGCGTGCCACAGGGTAGTGTGTTAAGCCCTTTCCTGTTTAACCTCACCCTCGCTCCCATCATCGAGTGCTTGCCGAAAGCTGGTCGCTTCCCCGTGCGTGCGGTTGTGTACGCGGACGACGTCGCCCTCTACGTGCGGGGGCCGAGGACTGCCATCGCCGAGATGCGCCGCGAGCTGCAGGAGGCCGTCGACTCTGTCGCCGGCTTTCTACGTGCCACTGGTTTGCAACTATCGTCAACCAAGAGCGAGGCGTTCATGGTGCACCCTCACGCTGCCACACGCCGCTACACCGGCCGCGTACTCGTCGACGGTGTTCCACTGTGTTGGCAGCCGACCGTGCGATACCTTGGCCTGACAATAGACCATCGCCTCACTTGGCGTACGGCTGTGCGGCGTCTACGAGCCGAAACACTTCGCATTGAGTGCGCGATCCGCCGCCTGCTCGCGCGGAGACGGCAGCCCCCCGTCGTTCGCGGTCAGTCTGTACGGTGCGCTGGCGCTCTCGCGTGTGCTTTACGCGCTGCCGCTGTGTAGTGTGCGCGATTCGCAGTGGCGCAACATCGACGGCGACCACCGCAGAGTGCTACGGATGTGCCATGGCCTCCCACGAGCATCACGAGTGGCGGAGACGCTTGCGGAAACCGGCGCTTGGCCTCCCTCACTGACGGCCGATCTCCGCGCGCTCGGCCACATCGAGCGCCTCTCCAGTGCCCCCGACGCGAGCCCTATCCTGTCGCAGCTGCGGCAGCTCCCCGCATCCAGAGTGGGCAAAATGCTGCAGCTCTTCGAGGAAATTGTGACTGACCCGCCGGCTCCACCACCAGACTGGCCGCCTCCGAACCTCGCCGCGCCCCTGGACGTGTGCCTCGAACTGCCAGGCGTCCGCTCCAAGCACCGCGCGCCTCTCTGCGCCATCATGCAGGAGGCTGCAGCGAGGATACAGGACGACCTGGCAGGGAGAGCGCACCTATACACGGATGGCTCGGTACTCGAGGACGGCTCCGCGGCTGCTGCCTGCTTCGGCCCGAGCCTCACCATCGAAAGCCTGTGCCGCCTGCCCTGCCGAGCCAACTCCACCATCGCTGAGCTCGTGGGAATAGACCTGGCTGCGGACGCGCTCGAGCAATCGCCGCATATCGCCCGCGCGGCCATCCTCACCGACTCGAGGCCCGCCCTGCAGCAGCTGCTCCTGGAGGAGCGCGCCCCACTACTAGCCCAGCGTGTTGCGTGCAGACTCCACGCCTTGCAGCAGCGAGGACTGGACCTCCGTCTACAGTGGGTGCCCTCACACGTTGGCGTCGCCGGGAACGAGGCCGTTGACAAGCTCGCGCGACGCGCACACGATCACAACACGCCGATCGCGCAGCGCGTCAGCTCATTCGACACCGCGCCGCTCAGAATCCGCCGGGAGCTCGCGCTCCGCCATCCCGACAGCCGGGTGGCACGGGGACGCCCACCACGCCATCTCCCGGAGGCCGGCTTCACTAGGCGCGAGCGCGCCTTCCTCCTCGCCTTGCGGACCGGTTCCGTGTGGCCCGCCGAGAGGAGGCATCGCTTGCAACGAGCGCCCTCTCCCCTCTGTCAGGATTGCGGCGCGACTGAAACCTTGGAACACTTGCTCTGTGAGTGCCCCGCCCTCTCGCCCGCGCGATCGACACTTGCGCAAGTGTACCGTGCGCGGAACTTACCGTGTGCGACACTGCACGACCTGCTGCATCCCTCGGGCTGCATTTCGCAACACAGGCGCCTTTTCCGCGCGCTCTTGGTCTTCGCCGAGGACGCGGCACTTCAAAGCCGCCTGTAAACATGCCCCACCCACGGCCTTACCGCGTCGGCTGCCGCCGCCGCGTTTTTCTTTCTCTCTCATCCATCTTTTAATTCCCCCTTTTCCCCCTGTGCAGCGCGGTTGAGGTGTCCTCTGAGGAGAGACAGTTACTGCGCTGCACTTAATCCCATATCTTCCCATCTCCTACTTTAGAATCTCTCTTTGCGAGGTCGCCTGAACACCACCCTCCCGCGATAAAAACGCGGCGCGCGCGACCGGTCGCGCGTATTCCGATCTCGTTTGCTCATCATCATCATCATCAGCCTGATTACGCCCACTGCAGGGCAAAGGCCTCTCCCATACTCCTCCAACTACCCCGGTCATGTACTAATTGTGGCCATGTTGATCCTCCAAACTTCCTAATCTCATCTGCCCACCTAACTTTCTGTCGCCCCCTGCTACGCTTCCCTTCCCTCGGAATCCAGTCGGTAACCCTTAATGACCATCGGTTATCTTCCCTCCTCATTACATGTCCTGCCCATGCCCATTTCTTTTTCTTGATTTCAACTAAGATGTCATTAACGCGCGTTTGTTCCCTCACCCAATCTGCTCTTTTCTTATCCCTTAACGTTACACCTATCATTCTTCTTTCCATAGCTCGTTGCGTCGGCCTCAATTTAAGTAGAACCCTTTTCGTAAGCCTCCAGGTTTCTGCCCCGTACGTGAGTACTGGTAAGACACAGCTGTTATACACTTTTCTCTTGAGGGATAATGGCAACCTGCTGTTCATGATCTGCGAATGCCTGCCAAACGCACCCCAGCCCATTCTTATTCTTCTGATTATTTCACTCTCATGATCTGGATCAGCAGTCACTAACTGTCCTAAGTAGATGTATTCTCTTACCACTTCCAGTGCCTCGCTACCTATCGTAAACTGCTGTTCCCTTCCAAGACTGTTAAACATTACTTTAGTTTTCTGCAGATTCATTTTTAGTCCCACCCTTCTGCTCTGCCTCTCCAGATCAGTGAGCATGCATTGCAGTTGGTCCCCTGAGTTACTAAGCAAAGCAATATCATCAGCGAAGCGCAAGTTACTAAGGTATTCTCCATTTACTCTTATCCCCAATTCTTTCCAATCCAGGTCTCTGAATACCTCCTGTAAACACGCTGTGAATAGCATTGGAGAGATCGTATCTCCCTGCCTGACGCCTTTCTTTATTGGGATTTTGTTGCTTTCTTTATGGAGGAGTACAGTGGCTGTGGAACCGCTATAGATATCTTTCAGTATTTTTACATACGGCTCGTCTACACCCTGATTCCGCAATGCCTCCATGACTGCTGAGGTTTCGACTGAATCAAACGCTTTCTCGTAATCAATGAAAGCTATATATAATGGTTGGTTATATTCCGCACATTTCTCTATCACCTGATTGATAGTGTGAATATGATCTATTGTTGAGAAGCCTTTACGGAATCCTGCCTGGTCCTTTGGTTGACGGAAGTCTAAGGTGTTCCGGATTCTATTTGCAATTACCTTAGTAAATACTTTGTAGGCAACAGACAGTAAGCTGATCGGTCTATAATTTTTCAAGTCTTTGGCGTCGCCTTTCTTATGGATTAGGATTATGTTAGCGTTCTTCCAAGATTCCGGTACGCTCGAGGTCTTGAGGCATTGTGTATACAGGGTGGCCAGTTTTTCTAGGACAATCTGCCCACCATCCTTCAGCAAATCTGCTGTTACCTGATCCTCCCCAGCTGCCTTCCCCCTTTGCATAGCTCCCAAGGCTTTCTTTACTTCTTCCGGCGTTACTTCTGGGATATCGAATTCCTCTAGATTATTCTCTCTTCCATTATCATCGTGGGTGCCACTCGTACTGTATAAATCTCTATAGAACTCCTCAGCCACTTGAACTATCTCATCCATATTAGTAATGATATTGCCGGCTTTGTCTCTTAACGCATACATCTGATTCTCGCCAATTCCTAGTTTCTTCTTCACTGCTTTTAGGCTTCCTCCGTTCCTGAGAGCTTGTTCAATTCTGTCCATGTTATGCTTCCTTATGTCAGCTGTCTTACGCTTGTTGATTAACTTCGAAAGTTCTGCCAGTTCTATTCTAGCTGTAGGGTTCGAGGCTTTCATACATTGGCGTTTCTTGATCAGATCTTTCGTCTCCTGCGATAGCTTACTGGTATCCTGTCTAACGGAGTTACCACCGACTTCTATTGCACACTCCTTAATGATGCCCACAAGATTGTCGTTCATTGCTTCAACACTAAGGTCTTCTTCGTGACTTAAAGCCGAATACCTGTTCTGTAGCTTGATCTGGAGTTCCTCTATTTTCCCTCTTAGCGCTAACTCATTGATCGGCTTCTTATGTACCAGTTTCTTCCGTTCCCTCCTCAGGTCTAGGCTAATCCGAGTTCTTACCATCCTGTGGTCACTGCAGCGCACCTTACCGAGCACGTCCACATCTTGTATGATGCCAGGGTTAGCGCAGAGTATGAAATCTATTTCATTTCTAGTCTCGCCGTTCGGGCTCCTCCATGTCCACTTTCGGCTATACCGCTTGCGGAAGAAGGTATTCATTATCCGCATATTATTCTGTTCTGCAAACTCTACTAATAACTCTCCCCTGCTATTCCTAGTGCCTATGCCATATTCCCCCACTGCCTTGTCTCCAGCATGCTTCTTGCCTACCTTGGCATTGAAATCGCCCATCAGTATAGTGTATTTTGTTTTCACTCTACCCATCGCCGATTCCACGTCTTCATAGAAGCTTTCGACTTCCTGGTCATCATGACTGGATGTAGGGGCGTAGACCTGTACAACCTTCATTTTGTACCTCTTATTAAGTTTCACAACAAGACATGCCACCCTCTCGTTAATGCTATAGAATTCCTGTATGTTACCAGCTATACTCTTATTAATCAGGAATCCGACTCCTAGTTCTCGTCTCTCCGCTAAGCCCCGGTAGCACAGGACGTGCCCGCTTCTTAACACTGTATATGCTTCTTTTGGCCTCCTAACTTCACTGAGCCCTATTATATCCCATTTACTGCCCTCTAATTCTTCCAATAGCACTGCTAGACTCGCCTCACTAGATAATGTTCTTGCGTTAAACGTTGCCAGGTTCATATTCCAATGGCGGCCTGTCCGGAGCCAGGGATTCTTAGCACCCTCTGCAGCGTCGCAGGTCTGACCGCCGCCGTGGTCAGTTGCTTCGCAGCTGCTGGGGACTGAGGGCCGGGGTTTGATTGTAGTGTTCATATAGGAGGTTGTGGCCAAATACTGCACCAGGGTGGCCAATCCTGCTCTGGTGAGGGAGTGCGTTACCGGTTCTGGTCACCGGCATCAGGCCACACTCCAGGCCTGTTTATGCAATTTTATCAACACGCGGATTTATTTATTTATTTATTTATTTTTTTTAATCCGGTGGAAAATTGCGCGGCACCGGGATTCGAACCACGGACCTCTTGCACGCGAGGCGGGTGTTCTACCTCTACGCCACCGCTGCACTATTTGCTCGGCTACTCGGTTTGCTCGGCTACTGACAACGTTGCGATGCCTCCCCAGCCCAGCGGTAAGGCCGTGAAGAAGGCCGGCAAGGCGCAGAAGAACGTGCGCGCCACCGACAAGAAGAAGAAGAAGCGCCGCAGGAAGGAGAGCTTCTCCATCTATATCTACAAGGTGCTGAAGCAGGTGCACCCGGACACTGGAGTCTCCAGCAAGGCCATGTCTATCATGAACAGCTTCGTGAACGACATCTTCGAGCGTATCGCCGCGGAGTCGTCCCGTCTGGCTCACTACAACAAGCGCTCGACCATCACGAGCCGGGAGATCCAGACTGCCGTGCGTCTGCTGTTGCCCGGCGAGCTGGCAGTGAGTTCGGGTCAGTGGCTCTCTCGGCTCCTGAGTTTTCTTGTAAAAGGTAAGGTTTTTTGACCTTACCAACCCCACATTGCTTTGAGGATCCCTTTAAATCTCTCAGGACTCGCTTCGTCGTGCAATTCGGGCTCTTGGGCGCCCCCTTTCCTCATTTTGGCCATCTAATACCGTGAGCCGGCCGGCCGGTGGCCATGGCCGCTTGTGTACGCGGCCATGCCTAAGCCTGCGGTTCCTCAGGACGAGCAGACGTCCGGGCGAGACTCCCCTAGCGGTGTCAAAACGCCTCGCTCGGACGGCTCAAATGAGTCAGTTTTTTCTGATGAAGGGGACGCGGTACTTCGCGGGGCCGAGTTGCCGGGGGGGGAACCCGATCCGCCCGCAAGGGGCGGCCCCGCTACCGGGTATTTACCATCTGTTGTTGCTGCTCCCAGTTCCCCAGCTTCTCTTTGCGGCACCTCGGTTCCCCTGGATCCCGAGCAACGCATTACCGCCTCCATTCACCGCATAGTAGACAGGCAAAAACTCATCACAGACTTGATCTTCCACGCCTCCTCTAAAGTGCCAAATGCTCAACGCTCCCAAATCGTATCTTGGCTTGCCGAGATTTTACAGGAATGCTCTGACGTTCGAGCGATTGCAGCCCATCAGGCGGGTCGCGTTGAAGAGTTGCGGGACCAGCTGCAACAGGCGAGACGCCTTGCTGGCGATATGCTGCCGGCTCCACCGCGTCCTTGCCAGCCCAGAACATACGCGGCTGCGGCGCACCTTGGTATGCAGGCTGCTTCACCCACGACCCGGCCGCTCCCAATAAGCACCCCTGCAGATGTTCAACAAACGGTCCCGGACCTGCCGATACTTCCTCCCCGGCCTGATGCAATCAGGCGAGAGCATGAATTTATCTTGTTTCTCACCCCTGTCGCTCCTTCCGCCTCGCCGGCGCGCGATGTCGTAGCCCTTCTCAAGGAGAACATAGACCCAATAACGGAGGGAATCGGGGACGTATCGATGCGCCGTACACGACACGGCATCACAATCTTTACTAACGAGCGTCACTCTTTCGACAATCTCAAGGCTGCAATTGAACGGAACCCGATCACGCGTACCGCGATTTCCATAAAAGTTGCCCAAAAACGACAACCCCATATTCGGATATCAGGTGTTGATCCCGACGTACCAGCTCATGCCCTCCTTGCTGCTATCAATGCACGCAACCCATCACTCCAACTCGATCCTGATACCTGTAAAATACGAGTCTCTTTCCGGGAACGCTCCGGAAATTTCACTCATGTCCTTGCCGTCGATTCAGCGTCGTTCCGCTCCCTTACTGCCCTCGGCCGTTTGATCATAGGCTGGACCTCGGTGACGGTGCGAGAAGACCTACATGTCCCCACCTGCACCTACTGCTCAACATACGGACACTCCAAACGCGCCTGTCCCCATAAGTCAGACCCTTCGCGGATGGTGTGCACGAAATGTGCTGACGCGCATTTAGCAGAAACGTGCTCGGTGCGTATGGGGGACGCTGCGGTATCGTGCGCCGAGTGCCGGCGCGTAGCTAGGCCGTCGTCGCATCCCACGGGAGATGCGACTTGCCCAGTGATGCTAGAACGCATAGCGCGTATGCGCATGCGTACCGACTATGGATAACATAGCAAGCATCACCTACTCCTGTCCCCTAGGGGATGCGCGGTGGCTCTGGCCATTTATACTCCCTGCCATCCGATACACTGGTATCCTTTCTATACCTCGGCTTCTGGACTTGACGCTTAGGTCAGTTTGCCGCTGTGCAGCCCCTTTCTCTGGCGGGCGGGTGCATGCGCCCCTCTATTCTCCTCAATCCTTGTTCTCGTCTGGTTGCTCCCCTTGTCCCTCGCTTCGTTCTAGTGGTCTGCTTCTCTCTCTTTTCTTCTTTCCTATCTTCTATCTCTCTTTCCTCACTCTTTTCCTCTTCTCTGTTACCTTCTGCCTCCCCTTAACTTCGCACATTCTGCCTTTCTTTAGTTCTGTCTCCCGCGATGCTATACTCATCTTAACGTTCTCTTCCCCTTTCTTTTCTATACTCAACCATGGCCCATTCCATACCCATTAAATTTTTACAGGCTAATCTGGCACATTCCCGACAACCCACTTTGTTGTTGTCGGACTTTATCCAGCAGCATCACATTGATTTTATCATCATTTCCGAACCTTATACACGAGGCAACTCTCTTCCGCACCTACCTCACACGCACATCACTTTCGCGTCACCAATCAGTCCCCGTCTTGCTCTTTTAGCTCCTAAACATACCTATGATCTCTTCCTAGTCCATTCCGACCCTCTATACGTCATAGTCTCCTGTGTTGCCCCTTCAGTTTCTTTCGTCATCCTCGCCGTTTACACTCCCCCTCACGAACCCCTGGAACCCCTTTTTGATGCCCTACAAGCTCACCTGTCCTCTCTTACTCAATCTTTTCTGGTGATGGCCGGTGATTTTAATGCGAAGCATTTACTGTGGGGCCCTGTGGAAGGTGATATCAGGGGAGCGCAGCTCACACAATTTGCTGCTGCCAACAACTTAAAAGCATTAAATGACCCTCGCTCGCCGCCTACCTTTCAATCCCACCTTGCTGAGAGTTGGATAGATGTTTCCTTTGCATCAGTTCCTCTCGCCGCACGTGGCTACAGCTGGTTCGTTGACGAATCCGAAACGTTATCCGACCACAAATATATCCTATTTTCCTTTTTTGGCCATACCAGACCCCGCCATAAACGATTAACAAAATCGACTACCTCTAATCTTTTACAGTCACTCGTCACCTCTCCTTGGTTTTCGTTGGTCCAACAGACAACTTTACTATCACCGAACGCAGTCGATTTGGTTTTGACGAAGTTTTACATTCTCTTCGACAAGCTTCGTCATCTCCATTCTCGCTGGATAAAGCCGCGCCCCTCTCCGACTAATTCATGGTGGACTCCCGACCTCACTATTGAACGCAAACGGATCCGTGCCTTCCGTCGGCGCTTCCAGCGCACCACTGACCCGCTCCTTCGACAGTCGTTTAAGGCTCAGTACTATGATGCCCATGCCGAATACAAAATGCACATCGACCAGGCCAAATCTGCAGCCTCCAAATCTATCTGTTCCGACCTTTCCAAACGCAATCTCTTTGGCCTTCCTTTCCGCATCTGCTTCGACAAACTTTCCCGTACCAACCAACTTCCCTCCCTTCTTTTACCCGATGGTCGTCCCACATGCAGCGTGCTTGAGTCGGCTCGTTTTCTCCTTAATGCTCATGTGACCCGCGACTCTCCCTCCACAGATAATGACGACCACGTGCGCCTGCGTCAAATAACTGCCACGCCTTATTCATCCAAAACTATTGACCTCCCTTTCACTATTCCAGAAATAGAACATGCTATCAATTCAGGCAACACCAACGCCGCCCCAGGTCTAGACGGACTGACTCTTCCCATGCTCAAGACGATTTTTTACTATCACCCGTCCTTTTTCCTCTTCATTTTTAATCATTGTCTCAATCTCTCTTACTTCCCCACTCATTGGCGCAAAGGACGTGTTATCTTTATTGCTAAACCCAACCGCCCACTCGACTCTCCTTCATCCTACCGCCCTATTGTTATAAATTCTTTGTTTAGTAAAATTCTCGAACGTCTCCTAAATTCCCGGCTCTACTTTTTTCTTCACTCCAATCATTTACTTCATCCGCGTCAATTCGGTTTTACACATGGGAAGAGTGTGACCACCGCTTTGTACCGTCTCAGACAAACTCTAAACACCTACAAAGACCGGAAACAACACGCAATTCTCATCTGCTTAGACTTTAAAGGCGCTTTCGATAGCGTTTGGCACCCTGTCGTCCTTCATTTTTTACGCTCGCACAACTGCCCTTCCAATCTGTACCATCTTCTACAATCTTTCTTAGAAAACCGACAGATAATTTTCCGTTCGCAGACTGGTCAGGTGTCTGCTACGCCTACTTTGGGCAGCCCTCAAGGGTCACCACTCAGTCCACTGCTGTGGAACATTGTCATTTATGGATTGCTTGACCTCCCCTTTCCACCGGACGTGGTTGCACAGGCCTATGCAGATGACACTGTCATAGTGCTCTCTGCAGACAATCGTCGCGCTTTGGAATCCAAGGTAGCTCTTACCCTTAATCTTATCTCGACCTGGGCACAGCGTACGAAACTCACCATTAGTACCGACAAATCTTCCTGTTTATACTTCCCCAATAGCCACTCTGCTTCCTCCTCCCGCACCCGTCTTCCCATAGTTCGTTTTAATGGCTTTCCCCTCAAATTTCAGTCGAACATTAAAATTCTTGGGGTCATCTTTGACACCCACCTAAATTTTAACGCTCATTTAACGAATCTCCGTACAAAAGCCGACCTTCTCTCTTCCAGTCTTCTCCTGTTCGTTCGCATGCATTATTCGATGGCCCCTTCCGCTCTCCGTCTCCTCTATAATCAGGTTTTACTTCCGTCCATCACATATGCTTCTCCCGTCTGGTGGCCAACGTTCCCTACTTCACAGTCTAAAATCAAGATATCCTCAATCCAATGCACCCTTCTGCTTCCAATCACCGGTGCCTTCCGCACGACGCGTACTTCATCGCTTCAGGTTCTGGCTAACACACCACCGCTCCATATTGAATTAGACCGTCTAAACGCCTACTTCTCTTTATTTGCACTCAAAGAGCTCACATTTTATGGTCCTGACACCTACCGTCCGGCGCTTCTTAACTACCCCATGAACCCTTGGGACTTTCACCCAAGCATGAAATCTCGTTTTACCCATTACCGCCTTCGACTTCAAGATGTACCCTTTGTAACCACTATGCCGGCCTATCATCTGTATACCGACGGCTCCTACACATCCCAGTCTGCAGGCGCCGCTTTCGTGCTCTATAGTCCAACAGGCCGCATCTCCAAAGTTGGAAAATTTAAACTTTTTGGTGCCACTTCATCTTATGCTACCGAAACAGCTGCTATACTGGAGGCATTAGCCTATATACAGACTTTGCCCCAGTTCATTCCTCTACACATCTACACCGACTGCTTGTCCGTCCTCACTACATTGAATACTTTCACGACAACAAATCCGTCTGTCAGGCAAATCAAGCAGCTCCTTCAGTTCATCTCTAACCGGCGACGGGTATCACTTTTCCATGTACCAGCACACCAGGGCATCGAGGGAAACGAGATGGCGGACTTCCTCGCCAACTCCGCCGCTTCCCATGGTGTTTCTCGAACCCTCCTTGTCGCTCCCTCCTCTATCAAATCACGGATGCGTACCTATTCCTTCGCCCAGTGGAATGCTCACTGGACGCGAGAGAATAGCGACACTGCACTCTTTCAATGGATAAACAACGTCAATCGCATCCCCTCTTTCTTTCCACCGAAACGACCCATTGTCCACCTCACCTCCGCTCATGGCCGCTTCCCTTTCTATTATTTCCGCTTTCACCTTTTATCCCACAGTAACTGTGCCTGTGGCAATCCTTGCACAGACTTGCTTCACTACTTCAATGACTGTCCCCTTACATCTCACATTGCTAATCCCCTTAAAGAGAATCTCCCCTTTACCACTACACCTGATCATTACCTCTCCTTTCTTACAGATCAAAGAAAGCGTGCACTTCTTATTCGTCTATATCGAATCATTTCATCGTTCACTTTCCCGGACTCCTCCTAATTCTTTCTACAATCATGCCTTTTCCTTAATCGGTTTCCTTTCCCTCTCCTTTTTCCCTCTCTCCACTTTATATCCCTTCCACCTTGCCCTTCGCCTTTCGTCCTATAGTGTCCTTGGTTATGCCAACCAAGGTGGAGCTTGTCTCCGGGGACACTATGGACGGAATGGCTGCTTTCTTCTTTTGGCAGTTTAGCTTCTCTTCCCATCCTTCTCTGTGCCCTAGATACACCTACTCAACATGCCTGACATCATTTTCAGCTTTCTTGCAGATTTTCTGTTGACCTGCAGTCCAGTGGATTCTGCAACCCCACTGCTGCCTGATGTCAAGTCACCCCTACTGGAACCATTCGGTTATGCCAATACTCCTCCAGGCCGGTGCAGTCTGGTCTACCGGAAACTCTGCACTGCTTTTCGGAATCCTGATGGACCTGCTGGCTTCCTTGGACCACGATCTCAAGACATCCTAGTTCCTTTTCCCCCTTTTCCTCCTACTCAATAAAAATTGGACGCAACGACGCCTCACCCGTCCCACGCCGATGCAGACAAGTCCTCCGCTGTCCTATCCCCTCCTGGTATGCATAAACATTCTCTGTTGGTATACCTCGGTTTTTTTTCTTAATAATTGGCTTTACTTCAAATTACATTTTGGGTTTCTACCCCTCTTCATTTATTTTTGATTGGCTTAAAGCTGCTATACCTTGGTGGTGCGGCTTTCCCTCATTTTTATTTAGATTATTTTTGCTTTACGAGGGGACAAAACTACGCCGTGTCCGAGGGCACCAAAGCCGTCACCAAGTACACCAGCTCCAAGTAGGCGACCGAGCGCTCGTCCGCCCAGCCCACACCCAACGGCTCTTCTCAGAGCCACCCAAAGTGTCTGCATTGGCATTGGGATGTAGTGAGAATCTCGACAATTCCGTCCGTTCCCTCTGTTCGACGCTTCCTCGTTTAGAAAGAAACAAGAAAAAAAACCCGACGCGCGCTGTCGGACAACGCGTTCTCATTGCGACAGCGCGTGTGTGCTAAAAGTTTTGTAGCAGAAACACACAGAACGCCATGCGCTCAGCACAACACCACAAACAAAGCAAGTATAGGGCGCGTGAGCCGACTCCGCGCGAGCGGCCACGTTCGCCTGCACTAATTACCACGGCGCGTGTTTCGCACACCTAGGCTGATGAGGCGGTCGTTGTTGCACATTTACGTAATTCTGATGTAGCGTAAGCTTTAAAAGCAGGCAGCCCTCATCCCCCCCTTGTTTTTTTCACATTTTATTTCTTCTTTTTTCGGTCGACGCGCATTTACGGGTCCCGAGGTGTGCCTCTATGGCTGCTAGAACTAATGTCGTCGGTCGCTGCGTGTGCTAGAATGCCCACTCGGCGGCCGCCCGCACGTATAGAGCAGTGCTCCGGACTGAAATTTAGAGCCGCGTGCTGTCAGCGCCGCATCGCTGTAGCAGTGGCTGGCGAGCGGAAATGCGTTAGCACGTTCACGAAGCAGCAGCGCGTAAGGGAGATTTTACGCTGTTATTACAAATCTAGTAGTAATTTGAAGTGGAAAAAGAAGAGATGCGCGCGGCTCTCCGCATACTGCATAGCAGTTTCGCGCGCGTCCTGCGTAGCTGCCTTCGTACGGGCTGGGGGCGATGGGAGAGGGAGGAGGTCGGAGCGCCGCCAGCAGTGCCCTCGCTCTCTTCCGTCCCCTAGAATGCTGAATTTGGCTCGCGCGCGCGTCTTAGGCTGATTTCGCTGACGCTATCTACGAGGCAACGTAAGCTATCGCGACGAAATTTGACGGTCGTGTGGGCACCAGTCAGCGGTGCCTGCGTGCGAAATTTCAAACGCCTGAGGCGAACGGAGCATGAGCGCGCCCTGTTTTGCGACTAGTGATCAAGCGAACGATGTTGGCGTGGCTGAGTTTGAAGTTGTGCGCGCGGTGTGCTTTGCGGCAATGACCAGGGTGCACTTGCAAGCGTAGCCGAGCTAACGGTGAATAGAACGAGTAATCACAATTATGAGAACACAATAAACTTGTTCCTGGGGCGCGACACGAGCAGTGAGTGCGTGCAACATACCACAATAACATTGTTGACACGTTTGTTTTTCTCTTGGCGAGTTGAGCAAAATAAGAAGGGAGGCGGGTTGAACATCAGCCTACGTTGCAGTGTGAAATGCCCAAAAAGAGACAACATAGGAAAAACAAAAGTAAACTCTGCGATTGTGTTACGAGGCCACTTGTCTTGAACTCAGTGCGTGGCCTAAGCAGGGCTCAGTGCAGCAACCAGCGACTCACTCGCGAAGAGAGGCCGCGCTGCCCGTGAGCCAATCGGCGCGCGTTTATCCTCCTCGCCCTTTTTTTTGCGGCGCGGCTTCCTCGCTCAGTCGCGGCGCAAGGACGCGGCATTCGCTTTCCTGACTCGCTCCGAAGCAGCAGCAACAGCCGAGATGTCTGGACGTGGCAAGGGCGGCAAGGGCTAGGATTTGGATTACCCCGAGTGCTAGGAGTTCCTAAGTTCGGTGAGTAAGCCAGCGGCTTCTCATTCCTCTTCCCTTCCAGGCCGTGTTCGCGTCTCTCGAGTTTTGCTAGTTTGTCTCTCTCTAGTGTGTCTAGCAAGCGCTAGCCACGCGGTATCCCAACCGCGATGGCAAGCCAAAAGCGGCTCAAGCCGTTCACGTTCTTCGGGCGAGTCCCGCATGGCGTGACCACCGTTGAACTGACGAAATGTTTGACGTCAAAGTTCACGAAGAGTGAGTTGGGCGGTGTGCAAGATTTCACAGCTGGAAAGTATGAAATCTTCCTGAAGACGCGCGCGGCGGTCGAGCGGTTTTTAACCAATCCCGTCGTCGTGATCCGGGAAACAGCAGTCCAGTTCGAGTACAGAGGAACGAGAGCTAAAGTAGTGCGAGTATTTGGTTACTCCGCTGAGCATCAAGATGTTGAACTGTCGAAGGCAATGGAGAAGTACGGGAAGGTCCTGAGTGTCACACGCGAGAGCGTACCCGGGTTTCCTTCCGTTACGACGGGCATCCGCCGAGTTAAGATCGAAATGTCGACCCCAGTGCCAAACTTCCTGGAGGTTATCGACACGACTGTTCAATGTGAATTTGAAGGGGTCGTGCGAGTGTGCAGGCACTGTGGCGGCGAAGGCCATTTTGGCGCTTCCTGCCACACTCGGCAATGTGAGAGGTGTGGAATGTATGGCCACTTGGAGTGCAATGACCCTTGTCCCAAATGCCGAGAAGACCATGGGGTCAGCAAGTGCACAAAACACATGTTGGCTGCCCTGACTAGTGAGGGGCTTGAAGCTGACAAAGAAAATGCAGTCGTGGCCGACTACTGGGAACCAACAGCACTTGGGTTGGCCCCCCTCTCGGCCCCTCGAGCTGTGGACAAAGACCCTCAGTCGAACATGACCCCCCTCACTCCCAGGGAGCCTGAGGGACTCACCTGCAGCATAGGGGAGGAGACCAAGTCAGACCATGATGAGGAAAAGACTAGTTCGCCCCCGGACAATGCGACAGTGGCAAAGGTCGCTGGGGAGCCAACAAAGTCGGCAAGCAAAAGAAAGCGAAAGAGCAAAAAGAACACACTGAACACCACCCCTACGAAGGAAGGAACAGGTTCGGGAAATGAAAGTCCCAGATCGAAAAGCTCGAGCGATAAGCCGCACCACAAACGGCAAATCCTCGCAAGCAGCAGTGACGAATGCAACTCCGAAAGCGAGACAGAAAGTGTCGTAGAGATGCCAAGAGCAAAATCGCTTTGCGAATTCTGCCACCTGAGCAGCTGTGACTGCTGCTTAATGTCCGACAACGCGTACTCGTCGTCTAGTGAGGGCTTGCCCTCGGTCGTTACCTCCCCTTAGGGGAAGGCTGCCTTCTAAACCTTAACTTAAGCGCACCTTCTCCCGTCCTTCCAAGATGGCTCTTTCGCTAAAGATAGCTTCTCTCAACTGCCGGGGTTTGACGAGAGCAGCTAAACAAGCGGAAGTAATACAATTGGCACGCCAGATGAAAATCGATATACTGGCACTTCAAGAAACGTACATTCACCACATCGATCAGATGAGGCAATTCGACTTAAAATTCGACACAAAATCGTACTGGAATTTTGGAAGGAAGGGCTCGGCTGGTGTCGCAATTGTTTTTCTTAGAGAATTAAATTTAAAGGTACTTCGTTATGAAAGTGATAACGCAGGTCGCACGCTGAGCATTGACTTAGATAATGGTATTAGAATAATTAATGTTTATGCCCCCTGTAAGCGCGGTCAAAGAGAATATTTTCAGTCATTAGAACATTATTTAGTGGGACCTACTAAAGTGATCCTTTTAGGTGATTTCAACTGTGTCTTAGATGCAAGCGATAGGCGCTCTCACCGAGGCGCACCTGCGCGTACTGGGCGAGACTTCAATAGCGCGCAGTCACTGCGCTCCTTGGTAGATGAAATAGGGCTCATAGACGCGTGGAAAACCTTACAGCCTGGTCGCTCAGGAATGACATAGACGGGTCGCGGCTACGAAAGCCGCATCGACCGCTTGTATACTCCAAACGCATTGGCGCCTTCGCTACAATCTGCGTGGGTCCTTCCCACCGCACTGAGCGACCATAAATTTTTAATCTTTCGCTTCTCCGATTATGATTTAGCTCCGCGAGCCAAAGGATGCTGGCGCCTTAACATAAAACTTCTCGAAGATGCACGCGTAGTTGAGGACATTATCAACTTGATAAAGAGCTCCCTTCAATCTCCGCCTACCGCCACAGCATGGGAATGCTTTAAAGTAAACGTTAAGGAATGTTTCCAAACATGGGTCACTAAATTAGCCAGAGAAGAGCGTGAGGAAATAAGGAAAGTTTCAGATGCCATTTTAATTCTTAGTGCACCACTATCGCAAGGGCCAAGCATAGCAGGCGCTCTTGTAGAACTCAGAAAAGAGCTCCACAGCTTGCTAAACAAAAGATGGGACCGACTTCGAGCTACAGCGCGCGCGGAAAGGTGGGAGAGAGAAACATGGTGCTCTCGGCATCTCCAACGCCGCCGCCTTGCTACAAGAAGTAACATACTCTGCGAAGTGACAGACCCAGTCACGGGCGTCACAAAAACAAAGCCCGAAGATGTAACAGAGGCTGCTAGGTCCTTCTACGAGCATCTGTATAAGAGAACTAATTGCACTCCCACGCCTTTCCCTTTGAAAAGCCCAGAAACCAGCCCCATAGTTATAGATACCCCATTTCAAGCAGAAGAGCTTTTTGAAGCCCTTAAGGCAATGAAACAAAACAAAAGTCCAGGAACAGACGGCCTCCCGCCCGCTTTTTATACAAAATTTTGGCCCCTCCTGGCAAAATACGTTACAGCCCTTGTAAACGCCTCCTTAGAAGAAGGGTCGCTACCAGTTTCGCAAAGGCAGGGTTTAATCACGCTTTTATGTAAAGACGTAGAAAAATCTTCAGACCTCCGAGCGTGGCGCCCTATTACGCTGCTAAACAGTGATTATAAGATTATCGCGAAAAGTCTCTCGCTCCGTTTGACACCCGCCCTAACAAACATAGTCGGGACGTACCAAGCATGCTGTATTCCGGGCAGATCAGCTGAATTACACGGCTTAGGATTAAGAGACCTATTAGCGTGGGCTACATCAAGGAATTTGCCCGGCTACATCTGCTCACTAGACCAAGAAAAAGCGTTCGATAAAATAAGCCACGAATTTCTCTTTCAGGTATTGCAACAGGCAGGCATTAGTAAAGAATTTTGTAAACAAATCCAGTGTTTATACAATGGCCTCACGTCATCGGTTATAGTACAGGGAAGAACGTCAGAGAATTTTCATATAGAAAGAGGTGTGCGGCAAGGCTGCCCACTCAGCCCACTACTGTATATACTCGCCATAGAACCACTACTACAACAAATCGCCGCTGATGACAGTATTAGCAAATTCCCCCTTCCTGTAGGTCCGCACTGTACTCCAATTTTCGCATACGCAGATGACATTACAGTAGTAGTACCAGATAGCAATTCTGTTTCTAGCTTGCTAAAAGTAGTTGATCGGTACTGTCTAGCAAGCGGAGCAAGCCTCAACCGCGCTAAAAGCGCAATTATGAGCCTGCACCCTGAGCCTGGATCATCAGGACTTTTGCACGGCTTGCTTCAGAAAAAAGAAATTAAGATGCTCGGCTACATATTTGACAGGAAGGGGCCCTCCCAATCTAACTGGTTTAATGCAGAAGAAAAACTCCGAGAGAAAGTTATTAATTATAGCACATTGAAATGCCCCATTACGGCACAGGCAAATATAATAAGAAGTTTGTTGATATCTTTCCTGATGTATACCGCGAGTGTGCTTGATATTCCTAGTGGAGTAAAAACGAAGCTAGAAAAGATAATTTTTCGCTTCCTCTGGCAAGGAGGCCCTGACAAAGTAAAACGGATAATTGTAAAACTGCCACGATTTCAAGGTGGCCTAGGCGTTCCGGACTTGAATGTAATGGCACTAGCCTTACATACCAAGTGGACGCAAATTGCCCTAGACTCAGACATTCGCTTAACCAAGATGCTAACTTCGTTTTTTCTCAGTACGAAAATTGTTGTGTTCACTGGTCCCCCACTGTCGCATTCTGCTCCCCGCTCAGAATTTCCCCTACCCTTTTATAAAGAAGCCGCAAGTGCGTTATGCACATTGAAGAGCATACCCAACTTTGATTTGACGAGTACGGCGCTCAAAGTGCTTATAGAGCACCTGTCACCGAAGCTACCACGACAACTGGTGCCTTTCAACAAACCGGCCGAAAAGCCGAGTTGGCATTTGATATTGGCAGATTTCCTCGATGCTCGAAGAGCATCATTCATGTGGCGCTTTGCACGCGGATGTCTGCCAATAAGGAAGAGAGCCTTTGTATCCGCCACGGGCGGTCTGAACAAGAACTGTCCATTCTGTAATGCCAGAGAGACGCCCGAGCACATCTTTTACGAGTGCCTGATCCCGGCAGCACTGATTGAAAGAGTGAGAAATATTTTCAAGCTGCCGGGAGTGCCATACCTGACTGTCCGGTACATGAACCCACTCCCTAAAGAAGGGATAAACCAGTTCACTCTGCTGATGATTGAGTGCAGCTATCAGGTGTGGCTGGCGAGATGCAAAGCAACGTTCACAGAAAAACAACCGGGACTGCACGAAGTACTGGCAAAAATCAGGAAGGAACTGTGGTTCCACCTGGAGAGGGAGAGACGTCGATTGGGTACACTCCAATTCTCCCGAACATGGTGCCGACCTATGATAATTTTTTCCCAACGACAAGGAAAGATAGGTGTGGAGTTCTGAAGAACTCGATCGCCACTTACAAAGGCGCCGGCAGCGCGCTCCAATACGATGCTATGGCGTCGAGAGCCGCTCCCGCTAGAGTACGGTGGCTTGATCCTGTTCTGAACATGACCTCCGCCTCGAACCCCAAATCTCCTTCACCCCTGCGGTGTTGGGGACCTTGCTTGAGGCGGTTGTACAGATGATGATGGTCGGCTGAGATCTGAACTCTCATTAGGGGACAGCACTTTTTGAGCTGCCCTCTCTTCCATCTGACAAAGCAAGGGCGGCAAGGGGCTCGGCAAGGGTGGCGCGAAGCGTCATCGTAAGGTGTTGCGTGACAACATCCAAGGCATCACCAAGCCTGCCATCCGTCGCCTCGCTCGCCGTGGCGGTGTCAAGCGTATCTCTGGCCTGATCTACGAGGAGACACGCGGTGTGCTCAAGGTGTTCCTCGAGAACGTGATTTGGGACGCCGTCACCTACACTGAGCATGCCAAGCGCAAGACCGTGACCGCCATGGACGTTGTGTATGCCCTCAAGCGTCAGGGCCGCACCCTCCACGGTTTCGGAGGCTAAGCAGCGCGCGTGCGCGACGTCGTCTGCAAGCAGCGCATCAGCTCCTCTGAAGAACCCAACAGCCCTCTTCAGGGCTACCCACTTGGTGCTTCGGCAGTGATGCGCAAGATTTGCGACCTCCTGCTCCGTTAACCCTCTTTTGCGTGCCATTATCTCGCGTTCGGCCGTACGAAACACGCGCGGTGAACTTGGTCAGGTGAGCGAGCGCAACCGCGTGTATTCATAAGGCGTGGTGGCATTGTTTTTCGCCCTCGCAAGGCGAGCTCTGCTCGATTGCATTTGCGCTCGCCACTGTGTGTTGTGTTGCTGGCATTTCGCCCGCCCTCAGCGTGTCCTAGTTGCGACGTGCCGGTCGTTCGTGCAGCTCAGTTGTCGCCTTTGGTTGGACCCTTGTTGAGCCAGCCAGAGTGGCATGATGATTAAAAGAAAGGTAATCGTAAGCTCGTCGATGCGCATTTTGTCGCTTTGAAGTGGCTCGCTTCTTCTACTCCCTTGGAGAAGAGTATGAGCCGGGCGGCAGCACTCGGTTACATACACCGAGCGTGGCGGTCAGCGGGCACACTTAAGTTAAGTAAGGCCCCATATTTCACAGCAATAGCTCGTGTGGATATGCAACGAAGCAAAGCACGAGGAAAATATTGCCCGGCACGGGCCAGTGTGTAACAGCTGAAAGCGAGTTTTCTACAGACAGCAGTTATTTGTTCTCTCCAGTGCAAGCGTTAAATGAGCGAGCCTGAGCTGCATTCGCACGGCTTCGATGGTTTGCGTCGGAGAAGCAATAATGTGCCAGTCCTCTTGGCCTACGAGCTGAGCGCCCGTCGTGTCCCTCGTCTAGCCTTGTGGTTGTTGCATGCGCGATGGGCGGCCGTAGACTACCACCGTGCGATTCACAATTGCGTAACTCTTTTGAGCGACGCAAATGAATGGAAAGGTGAGGAGATTAGCTAGGTAGCTGTCGCTAGAACCGGGCTCACTGCGTTGTATTCAAGTGGACGAGGGGCGTGCTGTTTTCATTGGTGCTGTTGTTTGTAATACTTGTGCACAGGGGGATTTCTTATGCGCGCGCTATAGGTGATAAGCAGTTGGTTCGAGGTCAACGTGGTTCTTGCAAGCCAATGCACCCCCGAGTCGCCCAAAACAAGAGGAAAATAAAATACAGGAGCAGAGCGGTGAAGTGTGCTTACTGAGACAGAAATATGCTTGCACAGTGCAGGCTCATTTTCTCTCGTTATTTGTATACGACTCGCTCTTTCGTCATGCGTGCGCGTAGGTGATGCTGGGCGACCTTGTTCGCGCCATATACTTAGATCGGTAAGGAAGCGGGCGCTGGACATGCGCTGCGTTTAAAGAAAACAAACTTTTTCGAGCAACGTATTTGTGCGTGCCAAGCGGGAGACGAGCGGCCGCCCGCTTGGCGATTTGAGCCGTGCATCGCGTATTTGTCGAACTCTTCGCCGCCAGAGGGAGCCTCCTGTCCTACGTGTGAACATTTGTCCTTTTGGCAGTTTGTGCCACGCGTATTTATGCGCTGTAAGGCGGTTGCGTAATGTCATTGCGTGGAAGCGCCAAAGTGCACAAGACTACCTCTTGCCGCTGCATCCCTGGAATATCGTAAATGTGAAAGCTGCTGTACAGAAAGATTCCGAATTTGAACCGGCTGCTCCCTCACTCATGGCGCATGTATTGGCACGCGAAGGTAAGAGAAACTGACACGCGCCGGCCGTCGCCATCGCACGGATTTCGCATTCGTGTTGCGTTTAATGAAAGCCAAGCTCGCACCAATTATTTTACATTTCTCCCACGAAGCCGCCGGGAAATGCGTGCGCCTATGGCCTTGACGTATAGCAAAGCGAGATGATGGCTCAACAGGTAAACAAATGGGGAAGGAGCAGCCGGAGAAAATGTACGGGCCGCTTACTTTGAAGAAACTCGGCACTTTTGGTTATGTCTTTTCTCTTGATTATGTATGGATTGCTACTGTGAACTCACTGGCATGTGCGTGCAAAGGGAATAGCCGAGGACGAAGCAAGGCGTACACAGTGCGCAATGAGGTCATACGGGTCGTGCGTGTAGCTCGGAGGTGAACTCCAAGTAATGCATCGGAACACACCCAAGAGAAAACAACGGGTTGTCTCGAGGGAACTAATGCAGCCATGTAAACGAAGCTTGTTGCATGTGAGAAAAACGTGTGGTGGTGCGGTGACGTTTCTTTTTTTCCTTCCATAATGCACGAGTACTGGCAGGTTAAGAAGTACAAAGTTTCATATCTCAACAATACAAATCGGTACCGCGATCGTGTGAATTGCACACAACAACTCACGCAAGTTCTGTCTAAAAATTTTCATCCCATCGAAAACGCCTCTCATGTCTCTGAAGGTATTGTAAAAGTCATACTCACGCATAAATGGTATATCTTATCGAGGCGTATAAATTGGGTTCCCTTTATACATATCGCCTTGTGCAATTAACAGAATTTCCAAATCCGGTTCCATTGCTGCATGACGGAGCTTTAAAGCGCACAGTTGAACTGCTCTTTTTTTTTCCTCTCTTCCATTTCACAGTTTTCCACAATCACTGGGAATAGTTTAAAAAATGAGGAAGAGCTCGGCATCAGTTGAAAATTGCGCTGTTGCAGGCGCGGGATTTGAACGTTTTCTGTTACACGCAATTAGGCGCACCAAATTCGGCGCGTTAGTTGGCGAGGAAATAGATTTCTGCCGAGCTGGAGCTTCGCTATAACATGACAACAATGCCGTCGATCCTGTGGCGAAGTTGCGTGCGGGAATGCAATCGAAAAAGCTAGCTGACGAAATGTACGCTCTGTATAGAGCAAAGTGTTGCGTTTGATGATTGTTTGTCAAAACATGGTGTCCCTTGCAAGTGCGAAAACTGTGTACCGAATACGTGGCACGCGGAAGCCGTGCTTGGGATCGCGCCTGCGAAGCGTTGGTTGATGCTCCTAACGTGTCTCCTAACGCGCGTTCAACACCTGTCAATATTGTATTCCAAATTCGCTCTTAGAGCGGAAGTACATCGTTTTCTCTGTAACTCTGAAGTGGTGCTGGTAGACCATACGTAAGTTTGTCGTTAATCTTGCGATGCGCATGCGGGCCTCGCGTTCTTCAATGCGTGGACGGGAAAGTGTGGCACTGGCATGTCTGCATATGCGAGAGGGTTTGCTGCCGAGTGCGGCCACAACACGATGTAGTTGCCCCTCGAGAAGGCACCGTGGCGCGCACTTGTAGTTCGTGAAACGAGCAGCAGCATGATCACAGCAATGCAGTGAACAAGCAATAATGTAGCCTAAACATGCCACCCATCTCCGTCGCGCGCAGGTCGCGATAACAGCTCCCATGGCGTTGGGCGTGGAGCGCTAACCACTGTCGAGATTAGTGGTGTGGTCTCACACTCGGCACTGGCAATTCACGACGCGCGGCGGTATAAGCGAGATTGTGGTGTTGGCTGAAACGAAAGAGAACAGCGCAGCATGCTGTCGTGTTTAAACTCAATTAAACCGCCTGCGAATGTGCTTTCCTTAGCCGCGAACAAGGCGCCCGCGCGAAAACGTGCCTCCTCCAGCATCCTGGCGAACGGCGGCGGCGGCGTGCGCCGCACCGCCCGAGACGGCTGCGCTGGCGCTGGCCAATCGGCGGGTGAGTTGGAGAGGAGAAGAGTAGTGCGGCGAAGCACGACGCGCGCGCGGCGCAGGGGTCATTTTCACTCCGGCAGTCGACGACTTCGGACGCTCGCTCCGTTCGCCATGGCCAGGACCAAGCAAACCGCCCGTAAGAGCACCGGTGGGAAGGCTCCGCGTAAGCAGCTTGCTACCAAGGCTGCTCGCAAGAGTGCACCTGCCACAGGTGGGGTTAAGAAACCGCATCGGTACAGGCCTGGGACCGTGGCCCTTCGTGAAATTCGCCGCTACCAGAAGTCGACCGAACTTCTCATCCGCAAGCTGCCGTTCCAGCGCTTGGTGAGGGAAATCGCTCAGGATTTCAAGACCGACCTCCGATTCCAGAGTTCGGCTGTGATGGCCCTTCAGGAGGCCAGCGAGGCCTACCTGGTCGGTCTCTTCGAGGACACCAACCTGTGCGCCATCCACGCCAAGCGCGTTACCATCATGCCGAAGGACATCCAGCTGGCCCGGCGCATCCGTGGCGAGCGCGCCTAAGTTCGGTTCGGCCGCTGTCTGCGCCGCAGCCTCGGTCAGGCAAGCAACACAAAACGGTCCTTCTCAGGACCACCTACATGTTTGCTTCGGCCACGGGAGCACGCGAGACCACGTACTCCAACCGTACCCTCTCGGTAGGTCTGTTTTGTTGTTATTTGTTATTATCAATATTTTTTTTGTGTGTGTGTGTCTGTGGTGAGCTGCCGGTGCGAGGTGGTGCCTCGTTTGGGATGCATATGGTAAGTATTGCGCGCGCTCGAGCAAGACGAGAGAGAGGAAAAAAAAGAAACAAAATGCGCGTTCGTTGCAAAACGGTTCGCGCATTCATGCGAAGAAGCCGCGCACGAAGACGAAATTAATGCGGCCGATGTTGGGTGCAAGCTTTTGTGTATTGGTATGCCATGCATGCGTTTGTTCACGTTCCTCATGCATACCTGCCTGGCTCATAAGTGCATGCTGGTTGCGGATATGGGCCATTTTTTGTTTGTTTCTAAGGGCCCGATCGCCTATCACATTCCACTACGCGAATCGTACGCTATTTGCAGTGAGGCTCGTCCCTGTGTGCCCCCAGACACCCTGAAGCTCGCTTTCTATCTACATTCGTGCACTGACATGCCAGCTAGCTAGCAGCAGCGTCAGTTCAACAGGCACGGTTGCGCTAATTCAAAACAGAGGGAAACGGGCGCAGAGAACGGGATTGCCAAGCAAAACCCTGCCGTCACACGCATTTCGGTGGTCCTGACAAGGACCGTTGGGTTGTGCGACGAGCGCGACTGTAGTCCGGCGGCTGGGAGCTGCTCGCTTACGCCTTCTTCTCGGTCTTCTTTGGGAGAACCACAGATTGGATGTTGGGCAAGACGCCACCCTGCGCGATCGTCACGCCGGAGAGCAGCTTGTTCAGCTCCTCGTCGTTGCGGATGGCGAGCTGCAGGTGGCGGGGGATGATCCTGGTCTTCTTGTTGTCACGAGCCGCGTTGCCAGCGAGCTCGAGCACTTCGGCAGCCAGGTACTCGAGGACGGCCGCGAGGTAGACGGGAGCGCCCGCTCCGACGCGCTCGGCGTAGTTTCCCTTGCGCAGGAGACGGTGGATACGGCCCACGGGGAACTGGAGACCCGCGCGGCTGGAACGCGTCTTGCTCTTGCCCTTCGCCTTGCCGCCTTTGCCGCGTCCGGACATGCTGGTGCTGCTGATGCGTAGACTGAGACAGAAAATACCGTTGTCAGATGGGAAGAGGACTTGGCACCTTTGAAGGCGCCGCGTCCATGAGCTTTCGTGTACTCATCAACCCAGCATCATTCGATACATTGACCCCGGTACTCCCCCACAACCCGGGCTGACTGGGTGGGGGGACTTGGTTCGGGCCAACGGTCCTTCCCGGACAAGGGGGCTGTTGTGGTGCAGCAACACAGAGCTACCGCACACAACACACAAACAGCCATGTCGGTCTTACAGGACTTAAGCCTGAATGACCCTCGGACTGCCTCGGCGCAAAAAAGCCCAAGGCATACAACCATGCAGAGTACCAAAGCCGTCCGCGGAGCAGCGCGACCAACCAAGGGTGCGCCACCACCGGTTCTAGCTCTGGGTTCCGCTGAACCAGACAAAACCCTGTGGATCGACTGGCGCACACGGCCGAGTCGAGCGACCTTAGGAGCATGCATCATAACTTAATGGAAAGCTTTCCGCCTGACTCATCAAAAATTACACCGCAGGACGTGCCCACACTTCGAGAAACTTCTTCTCGCCCAAGCGGTGCCGCTCCCGGGTGAGATGGAACCAGACCTCCTTCCGTGCTTTCGCAAGCACTTCGTGAAGGCCCGGCGCCCTCCCCCCGAAAACTGCATCGCGTCGTGCCAACCACACTTGGTAGGAGCACTCAGCGAGGAGAAGCACGAACTGGTTGACCGCCTGATTAGGCAAAGGGTGCAAAAATCGGACTGTCTGATAAGGAATGCCTGGGAGATTAAAAAGACTAGCGATCCTACAGAGAAGAGCTGCAGGAAGCAAACACTGCGTAAAGGCATGAACCGTGTCCTCACGAGCGCCACAGAACGGGCACACTCCACTAACCGGGACGGCAGTGAAGGGCCTGTAGCCCAACGGCAGGCACCCTCGCGCCAGGCGATACATAAAGGTGGCTCGCCTAGCGTCGAGGAAGCCAGCCGTGATGAGCTTCCAGTTTGGCCTGTGAATGGACAGGTCATACATTTGGCAGTGTGGAGGGAGGCCTGGGGTAAGGATGTCTACTAATTCTTGGAGTGGAGTTGAAACTACGTCGATGTCGGGGCGAACCTTGCGGAGGCTTACCAAAGAGTTGGCAGCCGCTGCATAAATGGTGGACGGGGTACCTGAACGAGGAACGCAGTGCGAAAAAGTGCTCTGCGAAAACAAGCGGAGTCGGGTGCTAAGGAAAAACGAGGTAAAGCTTCGAGTCAGGAGCATATCCGAGTTAAGAGCGACCTGGGTCCATCTGACGTGTAGTGCGGTAGCCACGATGCCCAGGTCGGGAATTCCGAGTCCTCCCTTATCCCTGGGCAGCTTGAGCACCCGCCTAGCTACACAACCATTTGTACCCTTCCAAAGGAAGCGAAAGAGGACCCTCTCCAAGATATGCTTGGTTCGGGTCGGAACAGGAGACACACACGCCACATACGTCAGGAACGAAAACAGAAGTGAGCGCAGGATTGTCGCTCGAGCAGTCAATGGGCATGACAACGCGCTGAACTGCTGAATTCTGGTTTCAAGCTTCTCCTTAGCCTGTTGCCAGTTTTCAGGAGACAGACCATCTGGTTCGAATTGGAAGCCTAGAATGCGCAGCCGCGTTTTCACGGGGAGACCATGAACGGGCTGCGGACTGGACGGAGTGGAGTTCAAGTACATGGCTGCACTTTTCGACCTATTCAACCTTGCACCACTCGCCCTGCAGTAACTGTCCATGACCTCCAAGACGCCGCAAGCTGATGCTTCGTCAGGGACGACAATGGACAAGTCATCCGCGTAGGCAAATAGTGCAACCGGAGGGGAACCTGGTGGGAGTAGGAACCTGCCAATTCTGCTGTCACAGGACAACCTCTGCAGAAGCGGTTCAAAAGCGAGTACGTAGAGGGCAGGTGAGAGGGGGTCCCCCTGCCGTACACCGCGCCCCACAATGAACGCCTCCGAGACGCGGTCCCGTATGACAACAGCAGAAGTCGGTCGAGAATACAAAGCTTGGACCATCTGCCGAAAACCCACACTAAAACCAGCCTCTTCCAAAACACGGAAAAGGTACCTATGGCTAATGATGTCGAAAGCCTTCTCCTGATCAAAGGAGCAAAGAATACCTGGAAGTTTCCTGGTGTTTGCCCACAGGAGAAGGTCCCTCACTGCTAAACCGTGAAGCTGACAAGAGCGCCCCTGGACGCTACATGCCTGGTACGGACCCAAAACAGTGCTGAGTACTGGCGTGAGTCGCGTGCACAGGCACTTTGCTATGAGCTTGTAATCGCAGTTCAGAAGCGTGATTGGACGCCATGCTCGCAGATCGGTGCTCCTCGACTCGTCCTTACAAAGGAGAGTGATTAGCCCCTCTCGTTGAGACGCTGACAAGGTCCCTTCACTGAGTAGCCGGTTCACCAGTGACGTGAACGGCTTCCCTAACAGTGTCCAAAATTTAACATAAAACTCGACTGTAAGACCATCGGATCCTGGACTGCGATTACGCTTCATAGACTTCAAGGCGGAAAATAACTCGTCCTCATCTATGGCTGAGTCGCACACTTGTGGCGGCTCAGCTGGTAGAGCAAATGGAAAGACAGCTGGAGAGGCAACTGGTTCAGCATGCAAGGACATGTAAAACTGCCTCGCCAGTGCGAGAACTCCATCTGGTGAGTCGACTATGCTATTATCGCTTGGATCTATTAGGGAAGAGAGAGTTGTGCTCTTCCTTGAAAGATGTCTACGTAGGACGTTTCTGCTGCACCACGCTTCCATTTCCCACAGCTCTGCTCGGGTTGTGGCCCTCAAGCCATCCCAGCGTCGCTGCAGGAGAATCCGAAGTTCCTTTCGGAGTGAGGCCAGTGCCGGAGCAACTCCAGGCCCGCCAGACAGTGGCCTCGAGAGCAGGAGGATCGCGTCGGAGACGATTTTTATCTCCTCACGCTCCTCGCGCGCTCGACGCTTGCCCCAAGACCTAAAGCACTCACGCACCCTGACCTTCACGTCATCCCATTCCGTACCACTAAGATTCGCTGTGTTATGAAGCGATCGAAATAGTATGGATGATACCTCTGCGGTTGCCTGCCTATCTTTTAGGAGACGTGGATTTAAGCGCCACGGTCTCTTTGCCTTTGGTACTAAGCTAGAATCGGCAAACCGCAGAATTAGGAAGCAGTGGTCGCTAAGAGCAGAAGGAGTTAACCACGAGGAATGCACACTGGGAGCCAGTGACGATGAGATGTAAAAACGATCGATGCGGCTCTGCCCACCCCTCCCTGTCCATGTCATTCCTGACTGTCCAGAGCGAAGTAGGCGCCAAGCATCGACCAGTCCCAGCCCATCGACGAGCTGCCGCAGTGTAGCAATTGCACGCTTATCTTTACGTAATGGAGTCCCTCTACGTGAGAGGCGGTCAACTAGTTCTAACACACAGTTGAAGTCGCCTACTAAAACTAGTCGAGAGGGACCGACCAAATAGGGTTCTAACGTATCGAAAAACTCTCTCTGTTCTCTAGCCCGGGTTGGAGCATAAACATTAACAATTCGAATGCCACAATCAAGATCCACCGACAAGACGCGGCCCTCGGAATCCCTGGCATGGCGAATAACAAGGCCGTCGAAATTCGGCATCAAAACGATGGCCGTACCTCGGCTGCCCGACGCGCCATAACTCCAGTAAGACCGAGTGCGAAAAATCCGGTCGAAGTGGCTGATCTGGCCTAGCCTATGAACGTAAGTTTCCTGAAGTACGAGAACATCTACCTTTTTGGATTTAGCCAAATTTATAACCTCTAACTGCTTAGAAGCGCGCGACAAACCACGACAATTAAAGGTAGCTATAGTGAGAGAAGGAGCCATTTCAAAGGGGAAGGAATTTAGCTAAAAGCTAGTAAAAACAAAGGAGGACGAAAAGCTAGGAAAATAAATAAAGAGCAGGCTAGTATTAGGGAATACTAGCCGCTAAAGACAAATAAGCAAAGACTACCTATGAGAGAGTCTCCGAGATTGGAGACCCCTCATCAGTAGACTCATAATACCTGTCTGACATCTCAGAGCAATCGCACCGAGTCAATTTGCAATGCGAACAAGGAGGGGAACTCTCCGTGTCCGATTGAACGTCAGTATCAGAGTCGGATGTCTCTACGGCACTGCGCTTAAGTTCTGGAGGGCCAGTCTCCGAGCCCTGGGAGCCACCTTCGTCCGAGCTCGAAGCACGCTCCGCGGCCGCCGCCCTGGCAGCGGAGCCAGCGCGGTGAGCGCGCCGGCTCTTACGCTTATGGCCCGACCGGCTAACAGTGCCAGTCGTGCCAGTCAGCGGTTCCAACGCGCCAGGGGTAGCGGCCGCTGTAGCGACAGGCGTACCAGCCACGGAGGCAACAGCGACGCCCGCTTCAACCTCCTCGCCCGCTCCCCCATCGCACGTTGCCGTGACAGACGGGGAAGCGACCGCGGTGGCGTCCACGGAATCGCCGCCGCGCTCGGCGGCTTCGACCACGCTCGAGGAGGCCTGGTTATCTCCTTCATCCAAGGCAGAGACCGTAGCAGCTACCGGCGAAGCAACCGCTTCCTCAACGGCAGGTACCTGCTGCTCAGGCCTCGCGGTCACTGACGAGTAGGTGCGGACACTACACGCCGAAACCGCATGGTCACCACCGCATCGTACGCACGCCGCGTCGCATGACGCGTGGCCGAACTGCTCGCAGCGCGCGCACTTAGGTGTGTCACACGCGGCGGCGTGGTGTCCTGCCAGGTTACACCTACGACACAACCTAACTACACCCTCGTACTCACACTGAACGACGCGCTCACCTACCCGAAGAAGGTTAGGAACGGGCCGCGCCATCTCTATCCGAATGCGCCGGTTTCCCGTGCCAACGGCAGGGAACCCGGGCACGCATTCTTCGGAGATCCCGTGGACCTTTCCGAAGACCTCTAGCTCGGAAACAAGAGCTTGGTCCGGAAGATCCGCGGGGTAGCCAAACACCCTAACCACCTTCACCCGCACACCTCTATACTCAAAACGAACTTCCACATCACGAACCTGCAATGCGGGATCAGCTGAGAAGCGATCAACCGCGGCCTTTGTCTTAAACGTTATCTCAAACCTTCCTGCACCAAAGTCCTGTACTGCTTTAAGGTCATTCAAGGAAAAACGCTTTACGAGCGCCTTACAAACATCTACATTGGACGCGCCTTTTGGAACTCGCCCGAAAAACGTGAGCGGCCGAAGCCGCGAAGGGGCCACCATCGCGGTGAAAACCACGTGGCGCCCGTCCCTAGCCGAAGTTTAAGCTAGCACTACGCAAGGTAGGAAGCTAGAAACCCTCAGCTAAAGACTGGAAAAAACCAAGGACAAAAAAAAGCCACCGGAACACCTCACCAAATCGATGAACAGCGGGTTGGAGTCTAGAAGAATCCGCACCTTACACCTATCCAACCATTCTGAGAGGGGCCCACGTGGAGGGGATCCGCAGCACCGAAGCTCGAACGCACAAATCACGCCACCACCGCACCGATCACACCACCACCGCAGCAAGCAGCATGGCGAGACGGACAGAGAAAATACCGTTGTCAGATGGGAGGAGGACTTGGCACCTTTGAAGGCACCGCGTCCATGAGCGTACAGATCTCATCAACCCATCATCATCCGATACATTGACCCCGGTACTCCCCCACAACCCGGGCTGACTGGGTGGGGGGACTTGGTTCGGGCCAACGGTCCTTCCCGGACAAGGGGGCTGTTGTGGTGCAGCAACACAGAGCTACCGCACACAACACACAAACAGCCATGTCGGTCTTACAGGACTTAAGCCTGAATGACCCTCGGACTGCCTCGGCGCAAAAAAGCCCAAGGCATACAACCATGCAGAGTACCAAAGCCGTCCGCGGAGCAGCGCGACCAACCAAGGGTGCGCCACCACCGGTTCTAGCTCTGGGTTCCGCTGAACCAGACAAAACCCCGTGGATCGACTGGCGCACACGGCCGAGTCGAGCGACCTTAGGAGCATGCATCATAACTTAATGGAAAGCTTTCCGCCTGACTCATCAAAAATCACCGCAGGACGGGCCCACACTTCGAGAAACTTCTTCTCGCCCAAGCGGTGCCGCTCCCGGGTGAGATGGAACCAGACCTCCTTCCGTGCTTTCGCAAGCACTTCGTGAAGGCCCGGCGCCCTCCCCCCGAAAACTGCATCGCGTCGTGCCAACCACACTTGGTAGGAGCACTCAGCGAGGAGAAGCACGAACTGGTTGACCGCCTGATTAGGCAAAGGGTGCAAAAATCGGACTGTCTGATAAGGAATGCCTGGGAGATTAAAAAGACTAGCGATCCTACAGAGAAGAGCTGCAGGAAGCAAACACTGCGTAAAGGCATGAACCGTGTCCTCACGAGCGCCACAGAACGGGCACACTCCACTAACCGGGACGGCAGTGAAGGGCCTGTAGCCCAACGGCAGGCACCCTCGCGCCAGGCGATACATAAAGGTGGCTCGCCTAGCGTCGAGGAAGCTAGCCGTGATGAGCTTCCAGTTTGGCCTGTGAATGGACAGGTCATACATTTGGCAGTGTGGAGGGAGGCCTGGGGTAAGGATGTCTACTAATTCTTGGAGTGGAGTTGAAACTACGTCGATGTCGGGGCGAACCTTGCGGAGGCTTACCAAAGAGTTGGCAGCCGCCGCATAAATGGTGGACGGGGTACCTGAACGAGGAACGCAGTGCGAAAAAGTGCTCTGCGAAAACAAGCGGAGTCGGGTGCTAAGGAAAAACGAGGTAAAGCTTCGAGTCAGGAGCATATCCGAGTTAAGAGCGACCTGGGTCCATCTGACGTGTAGTGCGGTAGCCACGATGCCCAGGTCGGGAATTCCGAGTCCTCCCTTATCCCTGGGCAGCTTGAGCACCCGCCTAGCTACACAACCATTTGTACCCTTCCAAAGGAAGCGAAAGAGGACCCTCTCCAAGATATGCTTGGTTCGGGTCGGAACAGGAGACACACACGCCACATACGTCAGGAACGAAAACAGAAGTGAGCGCAGGATTGTCGCTCGAGCAGTCAATGGGCATGACAACGCGCTGAACTGCTGAATTCTGGTTTCAAGCTTCTCCTTAGCCTGTTGCCAGTTTTCAGGAGACAGACCATCTGGTTCGAATTGGAAGCCTAGAATGCGCAGCCGCGTTTTCACGGGGAGACCATGAACGGGCTGCGGACTGGACGGAGTGGAGTTCAAGTACATGGCTGCACTTTTCGACCTATTCAACCTTGCACCACTCGCCCTGCAGTAACTGTCCATGACCTCCAAGACGCCGCAAGCTGATGCTTCGTCAGGGACGACAATGGACAAGTCATCCGCGTAGGCAAATAGTGCAACCGGAGGGGAACCTGGTGGTAGTAGGAACCTGCCAATTCTGCTGTCACAGGACAACCTCTGCAGAAGCGGTTCAAAAGCGAGTACGTAGAGGGCAGGTGAGAGGGGGTCCCCCTGCCGTACACCACGCCCCACAATGAACGCCTCCGAGACGCGGTCCCGTATGACAACAGCAGAAGTCGGTCGAGAATACAAAGCTTGAACCATCTGCCGAAAACCCACACTAAAACCAGCCTCTTCCAAAACACGGAAAAGGTACCTATGGCTAATGATGTCGAAAGCCTTCTCCTGATCAAAGGAGCAAAGAATACCTGGAAGTTTCCTGGTGTTTGCCCACAGGAGAAGGTCCCTCACTGCTAAACCGTGAAGCTGACAAGAGCGCCCCTGGACACTACATGCCTGGTACGGACCCAAAACAGTGCTGAGTACTGGCGTGAGTCGCGTGCACAGGCACTTTGCTATGAGCTTGTAATCGCAGTTCAGAAGCGTGATTGGACGCCATGCTCGCAGATCGGTGCTCCTCGACTCGTCCTTACAAAGGAGAGTGATTAGCCCCTCTCGTTGAGACGCTGACAAGGTCCCTTCACTGAGTAGCCGGTTCACCAGTGATGTGAACGGCTTCCCTAACAGTGTCCAAAATTTAACATAAAACTCGACTGTAAGACCATCGGATCCTGGACTGCGATTACGCTTCATAGACTTCAAGGCGGAAAATAACTCGTCCTCATCTATGGCTGAGTCGCACACTTGTGGCGGCTCAGCTGGTAGAGCAAACGGAAAAACAGCTGGAGAGGCAACTGGTTCAGCATACAAGGACATGTAAAACTGCCTCGCCAGTGCGAGAACTCCATCTGGTGAGTCGACTATGCTATTATCGCTTGGATCTATTAGGGAAGAGAGAGTTGTGCTCTTCCTTGAAAGATGTTTACGTAGGACGTTTCTGCTGCACCACGCTTCCATTTCCCACAGCTCTGCTCGGGTTGTGGCCCTCAAGCCATCCCAGCGTCGCTGCAGGAGAATCCGAAGTTCCTTTCGGAGTGAGGCCAGTGCCGGAGCAACTCCAGGCCCGCCGGACAGTGGCCTCGAGAGCAGGAGGATCGCGTCGGAGACGATTTTTATCTCCTCACGCTCCTCGCGCGCTCGACGCTTGCCCCAAGACCTGAAGCACTCACGCACCCTGACCTTCACGTCATCCCATTCCGTACCACTAAGATTCGCTGTGTTATGAAGCGATCGAAATAGTATGGATGATACCTCTGCGGTTGCCTGCCTATCTTTTAGGAGACGTGGATTTAAGCGCCACGGTCTCTTTGCCTTTGGTACTAAGCTAGAATCGGCAAACCGCAGAATTAGGAAGCAGTGGTCGCTAAGAGCAGAAGGAGTTAACCACGAGGAATGCACACTGGGAGCCAGTGACGATGAGATGTAAAAACGATCGATGCGGCTCTGCCCACCTCTCCCTGTCCATGTCATTCCTGACTGTCCAGAGCGGAGTAGGCGCCAAGCATCGACCAGTCCCAGCCCATCGACGAGCTGTCGCAGTGTAGCAATTGCACGCTTATCTTTACGTAATGGAGTCCCTCTACGTGAGAGGCGGTCAACTAGTTCTAACACACAGTTGAAGTCGCCTACTAAAACTAGTCGAGAGGGACCGACCAAATAGGGTTCTAACGTATCGAAAAACTCTCTCTGTTCTCTAGCCCGGGTTGGAGCATAAACATTAACAATTCGAATGCCACAATCAAGATCCACCGACAAGACGCGGCCCTCGGAATCCCTGGCATGGCGAATAACAAGGCCGTCGAAATTCGGCATCAAAACGATGGCCGTACCTCGGCTGCCCGACGCGCCATAACTCCAGTAAGACCGAGTGCGAAAAATCCGGTCGAAGTGGCTGATCTGGCCTAGCCTATGAACGTAAGTTTCCTGAAGTACGAGAACATCTACCTTTTTGGATTTAGCCAAATTTATAACCTCTAACTGCTTAGAAGCGCGCGACAAACCACGACAATTAAAGGTAGCTATAGTGAGAGAAGGAGAAAAGCACGACTTACGCAGTCGCGATCTGTGAGCGATTTGAGCCGTGCTCGTAGTGCCTTCGCCGCTGTCGCCGCCGCCGGTCCCAAAGGAAAGCGCGAGCGAGCACGAGGGAAAGGGAGAGAAGCCGCGCGGACCAATGGCGCGCGCGGATATGCGAGGTCGCCTGGAGTCGCGTCTGAGCTGCGATCGGAGAAGGTCACGCTCCTCTTCGCTCTGACGACTTCGCCTCGAAAGCTACCACGTGTTCCGGCGTCGTGCATTTTGCGCCCGCCGAGCACGTTGTCGCGCCTTCGCTGCTCTCGGTCTGCTTCACGCACGCGAGAAGTGACCTCAGCAGCGCAACATGGATTTTCGGCCACCCGGCGAGCCGCCGCCGCGCATCCGCCACCGTCGCCACGCGAGCTTGAGCCGGGTGACACTCGGCCCCGCGACACTCGATGAGCTGCGGGCAAGGGAAGATCTCGAGCTTCGCGCCACCCGCATGCTGGGCGAGTGGCTACGTGTACGAGCCGCTACCTTGGAGGTTCCTATGGTTTCTCCCGTGGCTACGACCGCACCGGGAGACGCTTCAGCATCCGCAGCCCCAGTGGCAGCTACGCAGCCATCGGCGAACGGCCCCTGCGACCAGGAGAGCCACGCTGAGGTGCCGCTTCCCCCCTCGGACGACGAGGAGATGGACCTGTCCATCTCACGGAAACGCGCCCGCGAGAACGAGAGCGAGGACGATGAACCCGCTGGGCCACGCAAGCACCCGCCGAGCGTTCCCTCCCGCTCGGAACAGCCGACGGCGGACGACGACCAGGACAGCGCCATCTCCCGACACCCGGGGGAAACACCTGCCACCCTCTCCCTGCCGCACGTGCAGATCGGAGCACCCTCCGAGCCAGCGGAAAGCGAGCAGACTGCGCCACCTGCAGAAAGCTCGAGCGCCATCTCTCGGCATCCCGCCGAGCTTGCCGCCGCCTCCTTCGAGCCTCCTCCGAGCGAGGGCGCGCCCGACTCCCCCCTCGATGCGCCGACTGCTCCGAATGGCGACGCGCGCCCGGCTGCGTCGTCTGCTAGCGCGCCAGCTGCAGACGAATGTTCTACTGACGCTATGGAGCTGACGCACGAAGCACCCGCCAGCGCTTCCCAACAGAAGCCAGAACACCCGGCGGCGCGTTTCCTGAGGGGCCCACCACGCCAGCCTGCTTCACGGCCGAAGCGCAAAGGAAAAAAAAACAAGCGAAGGAGGGAGCCAGTTGCCGGTTCGCCTCCATCCCGCGACAACTCGGACGAATCGCGGCACTCACCCGCTCCCCCGGCCAGCCACAGCGTGCCTGCTCCGGCTGTACGAGGAGAGATGCCACCCGCCCGCGAGACAGCCACAGATGGCTTCATCCTCGTGCAGTCGAGAGGCGACAGGCGGCGCTCAAAAGCACTCGAGACGGCTGCACTCCCGGTGGACCCTGCACGGTGCCGACCCTGCGGTAATCGGCACCGTGCTGTTCCGCCCTTCGACACCCGGCGGAGCTTTCCAGGGAACACCGCGCCTCACACTTGCTGCGGCCCTCTCTTCACGGCCGGGTGTGGCAGCGGTTCGCGTCAATCACAGGCGCAACATTGTGGCCGCTGACACCACCACCCAGCAGTGCTTAGAGGGGCTGCTCAAGCTCTCCGAGCTGCACGCAATCCCCGTGACTGCCCGACTACCGGCCGAGCGGGGAAAGAGCACTGGCTTCCTGCACGGGGTGAGCGGACTGCCTGCGGACACGGAGCTGCTGGGGCCGATCGAGTCGGACGTTCCTGTGCTGTCGGCCACGTTGGACGGGAGCACCGTTACAATCCGGTTCGCGGGACCGGTCCCCCCTGAGCATGTACGCGTCTGCAAGCTCGGCTTCAGAGTAAGGCCAGCGAGGCCCCGCCCAGTACAGTGCAGGCAGTGCGGCCGCTTCGGACACGTCCCGGAATCCTGCCGGTGGCCGAGCGACTGCATCTCCTGCAGCAAAAAACATGCAGCAAGCGACTCCTGCGAGACCATCCGCTGCAGGAACTGCGGGGGCCCCCACAGGGCGGACACTCCTGCCTGCCCCAAATGGCAGGAAGAGAGGAGGGTGGCCACAATCCTCGCTTCCTCCACCACGGCACTCTCGAGGCGAGCTGTGAGGGCAGCCGTACGGGAGGAGAAGCAGCAGGAGTTGCCAACACTGGTACACTCATATGCCAGTGCACTGAAAGGCCCCAGCCCCACAGCAACACCTCCAGTACCAGCCCCCCGTACGACCCGCCGCCGGGAGACGCGGGACCCTGCTACCACACCTGGCCAGCCTACCGTGGATCAGCTGGTAGTGAACCTGCTACTTACCATGCAAGCAGTGAGCACCATGCTACCAGCTGACCACCCGCTCCGATCCATCTGCCTGCAGGCAGTGGCTTCCCAGCAGCCGCCACACCATCATGGCCAGTCGCACTCCTAAGGGTCGGCCACGCATCCTGCAGTGGAATTGTAACCACCTGCTGCGCCGACACGCCGAGCTCGTCGCCCAGCTACCTCTGCACGCCTATGATGTCCTCGCCTTTCAGGAAACATACGTGCGTGCAGAGGAGGTTCCACTGCCAGGCTACATCGGCTACAGCAGTGCGAGCGAGTGCGCATTGACAGACTGTGTTTCGGCGCCTTGCTGCGAGAGGAGCCACCCGCACGAGCGTCCCCGTGTCGCCTTGTACATCCGCGCCGCTCTCCCACACGTACTGATCGACACAACCCAGCTGTGTAGTTCTGTGGTGGAGTGCGTGGCCGCTACTGTGCGCGTACAGGGCACCGACACCTCCGTCGCGTCCGTGTACATCCGCCCCGATCGCGCCGACCGGCGCCAACAGCACGACCCCGATTTTCTCGCGCGCCTAACCGCATCGCTCTCGTCGGACTGTGTTGTGTGCGGCGATTTTAACGCTCACCACCGCGGCTGGGGGAGTGCTACATCTGATGAGCGGGGAAGGGCTCTTTTCGGTGCCGCGTCATCACTGGGCCTCTCCATACTAAACAGTGGAAAGCTCACGTTCGTGCGCCGCAGTGGGGTAACGTCAGCGATCGATCTGGCACTTGTCTCGGAGCGCTGCTCATACGTGTGGCAGCGCGCTCCGGACACTGCCGGCTCGGATCATTACCCCATCACTCTGGCTCCCACCTCTCCCAGCCGCGGTGTCACTCGCGTGTGCGTAGTGGTGCGCTGGTCAAAGTACCGCGATCTGTGCCGCGAGTGGTCGCGCGACACCGATTTCTTCGGACACGTTGCAGAATGTGCGAGGCGGGCATCGACGAGAGCAGTGGTCCCTGCCGGTTCTCCCTGCCCGGACATTAAGCTACTAAACCTACGCGCCGCCCGCCGCCGCGCTCAGCGCCGTGCCGTACGCTCGGGTATCGCGTCCGACTGGACTGTGTACAACAGACTGGACGCAGTGTGCCGACGACACGCGAAGCGGCTGTGCCGCCGCAGCTGGGCACGACTCTGCTCGTCGCTTGCTGACCCGCGCAACCAGCACCGAGGGTGGCGCGTCATGCGCGCGCTCGTGAACCCGAAATCTCCTCGCTGGCCAGTCCTCGCCATCGCTGTTGCGCGCGGCATCACCGAGATGGCGCTCGCGGAACTCCTCGCCGACTCGTTCGCTGCCATCGCCGTCTCCACCTCACCCGGCGTCCCTGCGGTTGCATTGCGGGTGCTCTACACGGCTGTGTTCGTGGGAGGGGAAGATCGCGCGCATACCGCGCGGGTGATTGACAGCCTGTGCAGCGACGACTTCACCTTTCACGAGCAGCAGCGCGTCCTGTGCCGCAGGCGGCGCCGCAGCGCACCCGGAGCAGACGGTGTCACACACCAAATGCTCCGAAACCTGGACGACGACCACCGCCGGCATCTCCTGGACGCGTACAACACCGTCTTCCGAGAGGGCTGCCTGCCGGACCCTTGGCGCTGTGCTGTCGTCGTACCAGTACTGAAGCGCGGCAAGCCTGCACGCGACCTCACATCCTACCGGCCTGTCTCGCTGACGTCGGTACCGGGGAAAACCATGGAGACGATGGCGCTGTCGAGGCTGCAGTGGATCGCGCGAGCACGCGGTGCCCTTCCGTCCGAGCAGTGCGGCTTCCGTGCGCACCGGTCTACTGGCGACTGCATCGCTGTTGTTGTGGGCACACTGGAGCAGGCCAGGCGCGCGGGAGAAGCTGCCTTCCTCCTCCTCCTCGATGTGCGCAGCGCCTTTGACTCGCTCCCGCACGAGTCGATCATCTCGGCTGTGGAAGCCCTCGGCGTGGTCGGCAACCTCCTCGCCTACGTCAAGGCCTTCCTCGCTAACAGGACGTTCGCCGTTCGCGTTGGCCGCGCAACCAGCTCGCCACGACCAGTGACCACCGGCGTGCCACAGGGTAGTGTGTTGAGCCCTTTCCTGTTTAACCTCACCCTCGCTCCCATCATCGAGTGCTTGCCGAAAGCTGGTCGCTTCCCCGTGCGTGCGGTTGTGTACGCGGACGACGTCGCCCTCTACGTGCGGGGGCCGAGGACTGCCATCGCCGAGATGCGCCGCGAGCTGCAGGAGGCCGTCGACTCTGTCGCCGGCTTTCTACGTGCTATTGGATTGCAACTATCGTCAACCAAGAGCGAGGCGTTCATGGTGCACCCTCACGCTGCCACACGCCGCTACACCGGCCGCGTACTCGTCGACGGTGTTCCACTGTGTTGGCAGCCGACCGTGCGATACCTTGGCCTGACAATAGACCATCGCCTCACTTGGCGTACGGCTGTGCGGCGCCTACGAGCCGAAACACTCCGTATTGAGTGCGCGATCCGCCGCCTGCTCGCGCGCGGAGACGGCAGCCCCCCATCGTTCGCGGTCAGTATGTACGGTGCGCTGGCGCTCTCGCGTGTGCTTTACGCGCTGCCGCTGTGTAGTGTGCGCGATTCGCAGTGGCGCAACATCGACGGCGACCACCGCAGAGTGCTACGGATGTGCCATGGCCTCCCACGAGCATCACGAGTGGCGGAGACGCTTGCGGAAACTGGCGCTTGGCCTCCCTCACTGACGGCCGATCTCCGCGCGCTCGGCCACATCGAGCGCCTCTCCAGTGCCCCCGACGCGAGCCCTATCCTGTCGCTGCTGCGGCAGCTCCCCGCATCCAGAGTGGGCAAAATGCTGCAGCTCTTCGAGGAAATTGTGACTGACCCGCCGGCTCCACCACCAGACTGGCCGCCTCCGAGCCTCGCCGCGCCCCTGGACGTGTGCCTCGAACTGCCAGGCGTCCGCTCCAAGCACCGCACGCCTCTCTGCGCCATCATGCAGGAGGCTGCAGCGAGGATACAGGACGACCTGGCAGGGAGAGCGCACCTATACACGGATGGCTCGGTACTCGAGGACGGCTCTGCGGCTGCTGCCTGCTTCGGCCCGAGCCTCGCCATCGAAAGCCTGTGCCGCCTGCCCTGCCGAGCCAACTCCACCATCGCTGAGCTCGTGGGAATAGACCTGGCTGCGGACGCGCTCGAGCAATCGCCGCATATCGCCCGCGCGGCCATCCTCACCGACTCGAGGCCCGCCCTGCAGCAGCTGCTCCTGGAGGAGCGCGCCCCACTACTAGCCCAGCGTGATGCGTGCAGACTCCACGCCTTGCAGCAGCGAGGACTGGACCTCCGTCTACAGTGGGTGCCCTCACACGTTGGCGTCGCCGGGAACGAGGCCGTTGACAAGCTCGTGCGACGCGCACACGATCACAACACGCCGATCGCGCAGCGCGTCAGCTCATTCGACACCGCGCCGCTCAGAATCCGCCGGGAGCTCGCGCTCCGCCATCCCGACAGCCGGGTGGCACGGGGACGCCCACCACGCCATCTCCCGGAGGCCGGCTTCACTAGGCGCGAGCGCGCCTTCCTCCTCGCCTTGCGGACCGGTTCCGTGTGGCCCGCCGAGAGGAGGCATCGCTTGCAACGAGCGCCCTCTCCCCTTTGTCAGGACTGCGGCGCGATTGAAACCTTGGAACACTTGCTCTGTGAGTGCCCCGCTCTTTCGCCCGCGCGATCGACACTTGCGCAAGTGTACCGTGCGCGGAACTTACCGTGTGCGACACTGCACGACCTGCTGCATCCCTCGGGCTGCATTTCGCAACACAGGCGCCTTTTCCGCGCGCTCTTGGTCTTCGCCGAGGACGCAGCACTTCAAAGCCGCCTGTAAACATGCCCCACCCACGGCCCTACCGCGTCGGCTGCCGCCGCCGCGTTTTTCTTTCTCTCTCATCCATCTTTTAATTCCCCCTTTTCCCCTTGTGCAGCGCGGTTGAGGTGTCCTCTGCGGAGAGACAGTTACTGCGCTGCACTTAATTCCATATTTTCACATCTCCTACTTTAGAATCTCTCTTTGCGAGGTCGCCTGAACACCACCCTCCCGCGATAAAAACGCGGCGCGCGCGACCGGTCGCGCGTATTCCGATCTCGTTTGCTCGGCTACTGACAACGTTGCGATGCCTCCCCAGCCCAGCGGTAAGGCCGTGAAGAAGGCCGGCAAGGCGCAGAAGAACGTGCGCGCCACCGACAAGAAGAAGAAGCGCCGCAGGAAGGAGAGCTTCTCCATCTATATCTACAAGGTGCTGAAGCAGGTGCACCCGGACACTGGAGTCTCCAGCAAGGCCATGTCTATCATGAACAGCTTCGTGAACGACATCTTCGAGCGTATCGCCGCGGAGTCGTCCCATCTGGCTCACTACAACAAGCGCTCGACCATCACGAGCCGGGAGATCCAGACTGCCGTGCGTCTGCTGTTGCCCGGCGAGCTGGCCAAACACGCCGTGTCCGAGGGCACCAAAGCCGTCACCAAGTACACCAGCTCCAAGTAGGCGACCGAGCGCTCGTCCGCCCAGCCCACACCCAACGGCTCTTCTCAGAGCCACCCAAAGTGTCTGCATTGGCATTGGGATGTAGTGAGAATCTCGACAATTCCGTCCGTTCCCTCTGTTCGACGCTTCCTCGTTTAGAAAGAAACAAGAAAAAAACCCGACGCGCGCTGTCGGACAACGCGTTCTCATTGCGACAGCGCGTGTGTGCTAAAAGTTTTGTAGCAGAAACACACAGAACGCCATGCGCTCAGCACAACAACACAAACAAAGCAAGTATAGGGCGCGTGAGCCGACTCCGCGCGAGCGGCCACGTTCGCCTGCACTAATTACCACGGCGCGTGTTTCGCACACCTAGGCTGATGAGGCGGTCGTTGTTGCACATTTACGTAATTCTGATGTAGCGTAAGCTTTAAAAGCAGGCAGCCCTCATCCCCCCCTTGTTTTTTTTTACATTTTATTTCTTCTTTTTTCGGTCGACGCGCATTTACGGGTCCCGAGGTGTGCCTCTATGGCTGCTAGAACTAATGTCATCGGTCGCTGCGTGTGCTAGAATGCCCACTCGGCGGCCGCCCGCACGTATAGAGCAGTGCTCCGGGCTGAAATTTAGAGCCGCGTGCTGTCAGCGCCGCATCGCTGTAGCAGTGGCTGGCGAGCGGAAATGCGCTAGCACGTTCACGAAGCAGCAGCGCGTAAGGGAAATTTTACGCTGTTATTACAAATCTAGTAGTAATTTGAAGTGGAAAAAGAAGAGATGCGCGCGGCTCTCCGCATACTGCGTAGCAGTTTCGCGCGCGTCCTGCGTAGCTGCCTTCGTACGGGCTGGGGGCGATGGGAGAGGGAGGAGGTCGGAGCGCCGCCAGCAGTGCCCTCGCTCTCTTCCGTCCCCTAGAATGCTGAATTTGGCTCGCGCGCGCGTCTTAGGCTGATTTCGCTGACGCTATCTACGAGGCTACGTAAGCTATCGCGACGAAATTTGACGGTCGTGTGGGCACCAGTCAGCGGTGCCTGCGTGCGAAATTTCAAACGCCTGAGGCGAACGGAGCATGAGCGCGCCCTGTTTTGCGACTAGTGATCAAGCGAACGATGTTGGCGTGGCTGAGTTTGAAGTTGTGCGCGCGGTGTGCTTTGCGGCAATGACCAGGGTGCACTTGCAAGCGTAGCCGAGCTAACGGTGAATAGAACGAGTAATCACAATTATGAGAACACAATAAACTTGTTCCTGGGGCGCGACACGAGCAGTGAGTGCGTGCAACATACCACAATAACATTGTTGACACGTTTGTTTTTCTCTTGGCGAGTTGAGCAAAATAAGAAGGGAGGCGGGTTGAACATCAGCCTACGTTGCAGTGTGAAATGCCCAAAAAGAGACAACATAGGAAAAACAAAAGTAAACTCTGCGATTGTGTTACGAGGCCACTTGTCTTGAACTCAGTGCGTGGCCTAAGCAGGGCTCAGTGCAGCAACCAGCGACTCACTCGCGAAGAGAGGCCGCGCTGTCCGTGAGCCAATCGGCGCGCGTTCATCCTCCTCGCCCTTTTTTTTGCGGCGCGGCTTCCTCGCTCAGTCGCGGCGCAAGGACGCGGCATTCGCTTTCCTGACTCGCTCCGAAGCAGCAGCAACAGCCGAGATGTCTGGACGTGGCAAGGGCGGCAAGGGCTAGGATTTGGATTACCCCGAGTGCTAGGAGTTCCTAAGTTCGGTGAGTAAGCCAGCGGCTTCTCATTCCTCTTCCCTTCCAGGCCGTGTTCGCGTCTCTCGAGTTTTGCTAGTTTGTCTCTCTCTAGTGTGTCTAGCAAGCGCTAGCCACGCGGTATCCCAACCGCGATGGCAAGCCAAAAGCGGCTCAAGCCGTTCACGTTCTTCGGGCGAGTCCCGCATGGCGTGACCACCGTTGAACTGACGAAATGTTTGACGTCAAAGTTCACGAAGAGTGAGTTGGGCGGTGTGCAAGATTTCACAGCTGGAAAGTATGAAATCTTCCTGAAGACGCGCGCGGCGGTCGAGCGGTTTTTAACCAATCCCGTCGTCGTGATCCGGGAAACAGCAGTCCAGTTCGAGTACAGAGGAACGAGAGCTAAAGTAGTGCGAGTATTTGGTTACTCCGCTGAGCATCAAGATGTTGAACTGTCGAAGGCAATGGAGAAGTACGGGAAGGTCCTGAGTGTCACACGCGAGAGCGTACCCGGGTTTCCTTCCGTTACGACCGGCATCCGCCGAGTTAAGATCGAAATGTCGACCCCAGTGCCAAACTTCCTGGAGGTTATCGACACGACTGTTCAATGTGAATTTGAAGGGGTCGTGCGAGTGTGCAGGCGCTGTGGCGGCGAAGGCCATTTTGGCGCTTCCTGGGACACTCCGCAATGTGAGAGGTGTGGAATGTACGGCCACGTGGAGTGCAATGACCCTTGTCCCAAATGCGGAGAAGACCACGCGGTCAGCAAGTGCACAAAACGCACGTTCGCTGCCATGACTAGTGAGGGGCTTGAAGCTGACAAAGAAAATGCAGTCGTGGCCGACTACTGGGAATCAACAGCACATGGGTTGGCCCCCCTCTCGGCCCCTGGAGCTGTGGACAAAGACGCTCAGTCGAACATGACCCCCCTCACCCCCAGGGAGCCTGAGGGACTCACCTGAAGCATAGGGGAGGAGACCAAGTCAGACCATGATGAGCAAAAGACTAGTTCGCCCCTGGTCGCTGGGGAGCCAACAAAGTCGGCAAGCAAAAGAAAGCGAAAGAGCAAAAAGAACACCCCGAACACCACCCCTACGAAGGAAGGAACAGGTTCGGGAAATGAAAGTCCCAGCTCGAAAAGCTCGAGCGATAAGCCGCACCACAAACGGCAAATCCTCGCAAGCAGCAGTGACGAATGCAACTCCGAAAGCGAGACAGAAAGTGTCGTAGAGATGCCAAGAGCAAAATCGCTTTGCGAATTCTGCCACCTGAGCAGCTGTGACTGCTCCTTAATGTCAGACAACGCGTACTCGTCGTCTAGTGAGGGCTTGCCCTCGGTCGTTACCTCTCCTTAGGGGAAGGCTGCCTTCTAAACCTTAACTTAAGCGCACCTTCTCCCGTCCTTCCAAGATGGCTCTTTCGCTAAAGATAGCTTCTCTCAACTGCCGGGGTTTGACGAGAGCAGCTAAACAAGCGGAAGTAATACAATTGGCACGCCAGATGAAAATCGATATACTGGCACTTCAAGAAACGTACATTCACCACATCGATCAGATGAGGCAATTCGACTTAAAATTTGACACAAAATCATACTGGAATTTTGGAAGGAAGGGCTCGGCTGGTGTCGCAATTGTTTTTCTTAGAGAATTAAATTTAAAGGTACTTCGTTATGAAAGGGATAACGCGGGCCGCACGCTGAGCATTGACTTAGATAATGGTATTAGAACAATTAATGTTTATGCCCCCTGTAAGCGTGGTCAAAGAGAATATTTTCAGTCATTAGAACATTATTTAGTTGGACCTACTAAAGTGATCCTTTTGGGTGATTTCAACTGTGTCTTAGAAGCAAGCGATAGGCGCTCTCACCGAGGCGCACCTACGCGTACTGGGCGAGACTTCAATAGCGCCCAGACACTGCGCTCCTTAGTAGATGAAATAGGGCTCATAGACGCGTGGAAAGCCTTACAGCCTGGTCGCTCAGGAATGACATGGACGGGTCGCGGCTACGAAAGCCGCATCGACCGCTTGTATACTTCGAACGCATTGGCGCCTTCGCTACAATCTGCGTGGGTCCTTCCTACCGCACTGAGCGACCATAAATTTTTAATCTTTCGCTTCTCCGATTATGATTTAGCTCCGCGAGCCAAAGGATGCTGGCGCCTTAACATAAAACTTCTAGAAGATGCACGCGTAGTTGAGGACATTATCAACTTGATAAAGAGCTCCCTTAAATCCCCGCCGACCGCCACAGCATGGGAATGCTTTAAAGTAAACGTTAAGGAATGTTTCCAAACATGGGGCACTAAATTAGCCAGAGAAGAGCGTGAGGAAATAAGGAAAGTTTCAGATGCCATTTTAATTCTTAGTGCACCACTATCGCAAGGGCCAAGCATAGCAGGCGCTCTTGTAGAACTCAGAAAAGAGCTCCACAGCTTGCTAAACAAAAGATGGGACCGACTTCGAGCTACAGCGCGCGCGGAAAGGTGGGAGAGAGAAACATGGTGCTCTCGGCATCTCCTACGCCGCCGCCTTGCTACAAGAAGTAACATACTCTGCGAAGTGACAGACCCAGACACGGGCGTCACAAAAACAAAGCCCGAAGATGTAACAGAGGCTGCTAGGTCCTTCTACGAGCATCTGTATAAGAGAACTAATTGCAATCCCACGTCTTTCTCTTTGGAAAGCCCAGAAACCAGCCCCATAGTTATAGATATGCCATTTCAAGCAGAAGAGCTTTTTGAAGCCCTTAAGGCAATGAAACAAAACAAAAGTCCAGGAACAGACGGCCTCCCGCCCGCCTTTTATACAAAGTTTTGGCCCCTCCTGGCAAAATACTTTACAGCCCTTGTAAACGCATCCTTAGAAGAAGGGTCGCTACCAGTTTCGCAAAGGCAGGGTTTAATCACGCTTTTATGTAAAGACGTAGAAAAATCTTCAGACCTCCGAGCGTGGCGCCCTATTACGCTGCTAAACAATGATTATAAGATTATCGCGAAAAGCCTTTCGCTCCGTTTGACGCCCGCCCTAACAAACATAGTCGGGACGTACCAAGCATGCTGTATTCCGGGCAGATCAGCTGAACTACACGGCTTAGGATTAAGAGACCTATTAGCGTGGGCTACATCTAGAAATTTGCCCGGCTACATATGCTCACTAGACCAAGAAAAAGCGTTCGATAAAATAAGCCACGAATTTCTCTTTCAGGTATTGCAACAGGCAGGCATTAGTAAAGAATTTTGTAAACAAATCCAGTGTTTATACAATGGCCTCACTTCAGCGGTTATAGTACAGGGAAGAACGTCAGAAAATTTTCATATAGAAAGAGGTGTGCGGCAAGGCTGCCCACTCAGCCCACTACTGTATATACTCGCCATAGAACCACTACTACAACAAATCGCCGCTGATGACAGTATTAGCAAATTCCCCCTTCCTGTAGGTCCGCACTGTACTCCAATTTTCGCATACGCAGATGACATTACAGTAGTAGTACCAGATAGCAATTCTGTTTCTAGCTTGCTAAAAGTAGTTGATCGGTACTGTCTAGCAAGCGGAGCAACCCTCAACCGCGCTAAAAGCGCAATTATGAGCCTGCACCCTGAGCCTGGATCATCAGGACTTTTGCACGGCTTGCCTCAGAAAAAAGAAATTAAGATGCTCGGCTACATATTTGACAGGAAGGGGCCCTCCCAATCTAACTGGTTTAATGCAGAAGAAAAACTCCGAGAGAAAGTTATTAATTATAGCACATTGAAATGCCCCATTACAGCACAGGCAAATATAATAAGAAGTTTGTTGATATCTTTTCTGATGTATACCGCGAGTGTGCTTGATATTCCTAGTGGAGTAAAAACGAAGCTAGAAAAGATAATTTTTCGCTTCCTCTGGCAAGGAGGCCCTGACAAAGTAAAACGGATAATTGTAAAACTGCCACGATTTCAAGGTGGCCTAGGCGTTCCGGACTTGAATGTAATGGCACTAGCCTTACATACCAAGTGGACGCAAATTGCCCTAGACTCAGACATTCGCTTAACCAAGATGCTAACTTCGTTTTTTCTCAGTACGAAAATTGTTGTGTTCACTGGTCCCCCACTGTCGCATTCTGCTCCCCGCTCAGAATTTCCCCTACCCTTTTATAAAGAAGCCGCAAATGCGTTATGCACATTGAAGAGCATACCCAACTTTGATTTGACGAGTACGGCGCTCAAAGTGCTTATAGAGCACCTGTCACCGAAGCTACCACGACAACTGGTGCCTTTCAACAAACCGGCCGAAAAGCCGAGTTGGCATTTGATATTGGCAGATTTCCTCGATGCTCGAAGAGCATCATTCATGAGGCGCTTTGCACGCGGATGTCTGCCAATAAGGAAGAGAGCCTTTGTATCCGCCACGGGCGGTCTGAACAAGAACTGTCCATTCTGTAATGCCAGAGAGACGCCCGAGCACATCTTTTACGAGTGCCTGATCCCGGCAGCACTGATTGAAAGAGTGAGAAATATTTTCAAGCTGCCGGGAGTGCCATACCTGACTGTCCGGTACATGAACCCACTCCCTAAAGAAGGGATAAACCAGCTCACTCTGCTGATGATTGAGTGCAGCTATCAGGTGTGGCTGGCGAGATGCAAGGCAACGTTCACGGAAAAACAACCGGGACTGCACGAAGTACTGGCAAAAATCAGGAAGGAACTGTGGTTCCACCTGGAGAGGGAGAGACGTCGATTGGGTACACTCCAATTCTCCCGAACATGGTGCCGACCTATGATAATTTTTTCCCAACGACAAGGAAAGATAGTTGTGGAGTTCTGAAGAACTCGATCGCCACTTACAAAGGCGCCGGCAGCGCGCTCCAATACGATGCTATGGCGTCGAGAGCCGCTCCCGCTAGAGTACGGTGGCTTGATCCTGTTCTGAACATGACCTCCGCCTCGAACCCCAAATCTCCTTCACCCCTGCGGTGTTGGGGACCTTGCTTGAGGCGGTTGTACGGATGATGATGGTCGGCTGAGATCTGAACTCTCATTAGGGGACAGCACTTTTTGAGCTGCCCTCTCTTCCATCTGACAAAGCAAGGGCGGCAAGGGCTAGGATTTGGATTACCCCGAGTACTAGGAGTTCCTAAGTTCGGTGAGTAAGCCAGCGGCTTCTCATTCCTCTTCCCTTCCAGGCCGTGTTCGCGTTTCTCGAGTTTTGCTAGTTTGTCTCTCTCTAGTGTGTCTAGCAAGCGCTAGCCACGCGGTATCCCAACCGCGATGGCAAGCCAAAAGCGGCTCAAGCCGTTCACGTTCTTCGGGCGAGTCCCGCATGGCGTGACCACCGTTGAACTGACTAAATGTTTGACGTCAAAGTTCACGAAGAGTGAGTTGGGCGGTGTGCAAGATTTCACAGCTGGAAAGTATGAAATCTTCCTGAAGACGCGCGCGGCGGTCGAGCGGTTTTTAACCAATCCCGTCGTCGTGATCCGGGAAACAGCAGTCCAGTTCGAGTACAGAGGAACGAGAGCCAAAGTAGTGCGAGTATTTGGATACTCTGCTGAGCATCAAGATGTTGAACTGTCGAAGGCGATGGAGAAGTACGGGAAGGTCCTGAGTGTCACACGCGAGAGCGTACCCGGGTTTCCTTCCGTTACGACCGGCATCCGCCGAGTTAAGATCGAAATGTCGACCCCAGTGCCAAACTTCCTGGAGGTTATCGACACGACTGTTCAATGTGAATTTGAAGGGGTCGTGCGAGTGTGCAGGCACTGTGGCGGCGAAGGCCATTTTGGCGCTTCCTGCGACACTCGGCAATGTGAGAGGTGTGGAATGTATGGCCACTTGGAGTGCAATGACCCTTGTCCCAAATGCCGAGACCATGGGGTCAGCAAGTGCACAAAACACATGTTGGCTGCCCTGACTAGTGAGGGGCTTGAAGCTGACAAAGAAAATGCAGTCGTGGCCGACTACTGGGAACCAACAGCACTTGGGTTGGCCCCCCTTTCGGCCCCTCGAGCTGTGGACAAAGACCCTCAGTCGAACATGACCCCCCTCACTCCCAGGGAGCCCAAGGGACTCACCTGCAGCATAGGGGAGGAGACCAAGTCAGACCATGATGAGGAAAAGACTAGTTCGCCCCCGGACAATGCGACAGTGGCAAAGGTCGCTGGGGAGCCAACAAAGTCGGCAAGCAAAAGAAAGCGAAAGAGCAAAAAGAACACCCTGAACACCACCCCTACGAAGGAAGGAACAGGTTCGGGAAATGAAAGTCCCAGATCGAAAAGCTCGAGCGATAAGCCGCACCACAAACGGCAAATCCTGGCAAGCAGCAGTGACGAATGCAACTCCGAAAGCGAGACAGAAAGTGTCGTAGAGATGCCAAGAGCAAAATCGCTTTGCGAATTCTGCCACCTGAGCAGCTGTGACTGCTCCTTAATGTCCGACAACGCGTACTCGTCGTCTAGTGAGGGCTTGCCCTCGGTCGTTACCTCCCCTTAGGGGAAGGCTGCCTTCTAAACCTTAACTTAAGCGCACCTTCTCCCGTCCTTCCAAGATGGCTCTTTCGCTAAAGATAGCTTCTCTCAACTGCCGGGGTTTGACGAGAGCAGCTAAACAAGCGGAAGTAATACAATTGGCACGCCAGATGAAAATCGATATACTGGCACTTCAAGAAACGTACATTCACCACATCGATCAGATGAGGCAATTCGACTTAAAATTTGACACAAAATCATACTGGAATTTTGGAAGGAAGGGCTCGGCTGGTGTCGCAATTGTTTTTCTTAGAGAATTAAATTTAAAGGTACTTCGTTATGAAAGGGATAACGCGGGCCGCACGCTGAGCATTGACATAGATAATGGTATTAGAATAATTAATGTTTATGCCCCCTGTAAGCGTGGTCAAAGAGAATATTTTCAGTCATTAGAACATTATTTAGTTGGACCTACTAAAGTGATCCTTTTAGGTGATTTCAACTGTGTCTTAGAAGCAAGCGATAGGCGCTCTCACCGAGGCGCACCTACGCGTACTGGGCGAGACTTCAATAGCGCGCAGACACTGCGCTCCTTAGTAGATGAAATAGGGCTCATAGACGCCTGGAAAGCCTCACAGCCTGGTCGCTCAGGAATGACATGGACGGGTCGCGGCTACGAAAGCCGCATCGACCGCTTGTATACTTCGAACGCATTGGCGCATTTGCTACAATCTGCGTGGGTCCTTCCTACCACACTGAGCGACCATAAATTTTTAATCTTTCGCTTCTCCGATTATGATTTAGCTCCGCGAGCCAAAGGATGCTGGCGCCTTAACATAAAACTTCTCGAAGATGCACGCGTAGTTGAGGACATTATCAACTTGATAAAGAGCTCCCTTAAATCTCCGCCGACCGCCAACGTTAAGGAATGTTTCCAAACATGGGGCACTAAATTAGCCAGAGAAGAGCGTGAGGAAATAAGGAAAGTTTCAGATGCCATTTTAATTCTTAGTGCACCACTATCGCAAGGGCCAAGCATAGCAGGCGCTCTTGTAGAACTCAGAAAAGAGCTCCACAGCTTGCTAAACAAAAGATGGGACCGACTTCGAGCTACAGCGCGCGGAAAGGTGGGAGAGAGAAACATGGTGCTCTCGGCATCTCCTACGCCCCCGCCTTGCTACAAGAAGTAACATACTCTGCGAAGTGACAGACCCAGACACGGGCGTCACAAAAACAAAGCCCGAAGATGTAACAGAGGCTGCTAGGTCCTTCTACGAGCATCTGTATAAGAGAACTAATTGCACTCCCACGTCTTTCTCTTTGGAAAGCCCAGAAACCAGCCCCATAGTTATAGATACGCCATTTCAAGCAGAAGAGCTTTTTGAAGCCCTTAAGGCAATGAAACAAAACAAAAGTCCAGGAACAGACGGCCTCCCGCCCGCCTTTTATACAAAGTTTTGGCCCCTCCTGGCAAAATACTTTACAGCCCTTGTAAACGCCTCCTTAGAAGAAGGGTCGCTACCAGTTTCGCAAAGGCAGGGTTTAATCACGCTTTTATGTAAAGACGTAGAAAAATCTTCAGACCTCCGAGCGTGGCGCCCTATTACGCTGCTAAACAGTGATTATAAGATTATCGCGAAAAGCCTTTCGCTCCGTTTGACGCCCGCCCTAACAAACATAGTCGGGACGTACCAAGCATGCTGTATTCCGGGCAGATCAGCTGAACTACACGGCTTAGGATTAAGAGACCTATTAGCGTGGGCTACATCTAGAAATTTGCCCGGCTACATATGCTCACTAGACCAAGAAAAAGCGTTCGATAAAATAAGCCACGAATTTCTCTTTCAGGTATTGCAACAGGCAGGCATTAGTAAAGAATTTTGTAAACAAATTAAGTGTTTATACAATGGCCTCACGTCAGCGGTTATAGTACAGGGAAGAACGTCAGAAAATTTTCATATATAAAGAGGTGTGCGGCAAGGCTGCCCACTCAGCCCACTACTGTATATACTCGCCATAGAACCGCTACTACAACAAATCGCCGCTGATGACAGTATTAGCAAATTCCCCCTTCCTGTAGGTCCGCACTGTACTCCAGTTTTCGCATACGCAGATGACATTACAGTAGTAGTACCAGATAGCAATTCTGTTTCTAGCTTGCTAAAAGTAGTTGATCGGTACTGTCTAGCAAGCGGAGCAAGCCTCAACCGCGCTAAAAGCGCAATTATGAGCCTGCACCCTGAGCCTGGATCATCAGGACTTTTGCACGGCTTGCCTCAGAAAAAAGAAATTAAGATGCTCGGCTACATATTTGACAGGAAGGGGCCCTCCCAATCTAACTGGTTTAATGCAGAAGAAAAACTCCGAGAGAAAGTTATTAATTATAGCACATTGAAATGCCCCATTACGGCACAGGCAAATATAATAAGAAGTTTGTTGATATCTTTTCTGATGTATACCGCGAGTGTGCTTGATATTCCTAGTGGAGTAAAAACGAAGCTAGAAAAGATAATTTTTCGCTTCCTCTGGCAAGGAGGCCCTGACAAAGTAAAACGGATAATTGTAAAACTGCCACGATTTCAAGGTGGCCTAGGCGTTCCGGACTTGAATGTAATGGCACTAGCCTTACATACCAAGTGGACGCAAATTGCCCTAGACTCAGACATTCGCTTAACCAAGATGCTAACTTCGTTTTTTCTCAGTACGAAAATTGTTGTGTTCACTGGTCCCCCACTGTCGCATTCTGCTCCCCGCTCAGAATTTCCCCTACCCTTTTATAAAGAAGCCGCAAATGCGTTATGCACATTGAAGAGCATACCCAACTTTGATTTGACGAGTACGGCGCTCAAAGTGCTTATAGAGCACCTGTCACCGAAGCTACCACGACAACTGGTGCCTTTCAACAAACCGGCCGAAAAGCCGAGTTGGCATTTGATATTGGCAGATTTCCTCGATGCTCGAAGAGCATCATTCATGTGGCGCTTTGCACGCGGATGTCTGCCAATAAGGAAGAGAGCCTTTGTATCCGCCACGGGCGGTCTGAACAAGAACTGTCCATTCTGTAATGCCAGAGAGACGCCCGAGCACATCTTTTACGAGTGCCTGATCCCGGCAGCACTGATTGAAAGAGTGAGAAATATTTTCAAGCTGCCGGGAGTGCCATACCTGACTGTCCGGTACATGAACCCACTCCCTAAAGAAGGGATAAACCAGTTCACTCTGCTGATGATTGAGTGCAGCTATCAGGTGTGGCTGGCGAGATGCAAGGCAACGTTCACGGAAAAACAACCGGGACTGCACGAAGTACTGGCAAAAATCAGGAAGGAACTGTGGTTCCACCTGGAGAGGGAGAGACGTCGATTGGGTACACTCCAATTCTCCCGAACATGGTGCCGACCTATGATAATTTTTTCCCAACGACAAGGAAAGATAGTTGTGGAGTTCTAAAGAACTCGATCGCCACTTACAAAGGCGCCGGCAGCGCGCTCCAATACGATGCTATGGCGTCGAGAGCCGCTCCCGCTAGAGTACGGTGGCTTGATCCTGTTCTGAACATGACCTCCGCCTCGAACCCCAAATCTCCTTCACCCCTGCGGTGTTGGGGACCTTGCTTGAGGCGGTTGTACAGATGATGACGGTCGGCTGAGATCTGAGATGCGCAGGATTTGCGATCTCCTGCTCCGTTAACCCTCTTTTGCGTGCCATTATCTCGCGTTCGGCCGTACGAAACACGCGCGGTGAACTTGGTCAGGTGAGCGAGCGCAACCGCGTGTATTCATAAGGCGTGGTGGCATTGTTTTTCGCCCTCGCAAGGCGAGCTCTGCTCGATTGCATTTGCGCTCGCCACTGTGTGTTGTGTTGCTGGCATTTCGCCCGCCCTCAGCGTGTCCTAGTTGCGACGTGCCGGTCGTTCGTGCAGCTCAGTTGTCGCCTTTGGTTGGACCCTTGTTGAGCCAGCCAGAGTGGCATGATGATTAAAAGAAAGGTAATCGTAAGCTCGTCGATGCGCATTTTGTCGCTTTGAAGTGGCTCGCTTCTTCTACTCCTTTGGAGAAGAGTATGAGCCGGGCGGCAGCACTCGGTTACATACGCCGAGCGTGGCGGTCAGCGGGCACACTTAAGTTAAGTAAGGCCCCATATTTCACAGCAATAGCTCGTGTGGATATGCAACGAAGCAAAGCACGAGGAAAATATTGCCCGGCACGGGCCAGTGTGTAACAGCTGAAAGCGAGTTTTCTACAGACAGCAGTTATTTGTTCTCTCCAGTGCAAGCGTTAAATGAGCGAGCCTGAGCTGCATTCGCACGGCTTCGATGGTTTGCGTCGGAGAAGCAATAATGTGCCAGTCCTCTTGGCCTACGAGCTGAGCGCCCGTCGTGTCCCTCGTCTAGCCTTGTGGTTGTTGCATGCGCGATGGGCGGCCGTAGACTACCACCGTGCGATTCACAATTGCGTAACTCTTTTGAGCGACGCAAATGAATGGAAAGGTGAGGAGATTAGCTAGGTAGCTGTCGCTAGAACCGGGCTCACTGCGTTGTATTCAAGTGGACGAGGGGCGTGCTGTTTTCATTGCTGCTGTTGTTTGTAATACTTGTGCACAGGGGGATTTCTTATGCGCGCGCTATAGGTGATAAGCAGTTGGTTCGAGGTCAGCGTGGTTCTTGCAAGGCAATGCACCCCCGAGTCGCCCAAAACAAGAGGAAAATAAAATACAGGAGCAGAGCGGTGAAGTGTGCTTACTGAGACAGAAATATGCTTGCACAGTGCAGGCTCATTTTCTCTCGTTATTTGTATACGACTCGCTCTTTCGTCATGCGTGCGCGTAGGTGATGCTGGGCGACCTTGTTCGCGCCATATACTTAGATCGGTAAGGAAGCGGGCGCTGGACATGCGCTGCGTTTAAAGAAAACAAACTTTTTCGAGCAACGTATTTGTGCGTGCCAAGCGGGAGACGAGCGGCCGCCCGCTTGGCGATTTGAGCCGTGCATCGCGTATTTGTCGAACTCTTCGCCGCCAGAGGGAGCCTCCTGTCCTACGTGTCAACATTTGTCCTTTTGGCAGTTTGTGCCACGCGTATTTATGCGCTGTAAGGCGGTTGCGTAATGTCATTGCGTGGAAGCGCCAAAGTGCACAAGACTACCTCTTGCCGCTGCATCCCTGGAATATCGTAAATGTGAAAGCTGCTGTACAGAAAGATTCCGAATTTGAACCGGCTGCTCCCTCACTCATGGCGCATGTATTGGCACGCGAAGGTAAGAGAAACTGACACGCGCCGGCCGTCGCCATCGCACGGATTTCGCATTCGTGTTGCGTTTAATGAAAGCCAAGCTCGCGCCAATTATTTTACATTTCTCCCACGAAGCCGCCGGGAAATGCGTGCGCCTATGGCCTTGACGTATAGCAAAGCGAGATGATGGCCCAACAGGTAAACAAATGGGGAAGGAGCAGCCGGAGAAAATGTACGGGCCGCTTACTTTGAAGAAACTCGGCACTTTTGGTTATGTCTTTTCTCTTGATTATGTATGGATTGCTACTGTGAACTCACTGGCATGTGCGTGCAAAGGGAATAGCCGAGGACGAAGCAAGGCGTACACAGTGCGCAATGAGGTCATACGGGTCGTGCGTGTAGCTCGGAGGTGAACTCCAAGTAATGCATCGGAACACACCCAAGAGAAAACAACGGGTTGTCTCGAGGGAACTAATGCAGCCATGTAAACGAAGCTTGTTGCATGTGAGAAAAACGTGTGGTGGTGCGGTGACGTTTCTTTTTTTCCTTCCATAATGCACGAGTACTGGCAGGTTAAGAAGTACAAAGTTTCATATCTCAACAATACAAATCGGTACCGCGATCGTGTGAATTGCACACAACAACTCACGCAAGTTCTGTCTAAAAATTTTCATCCCATCGAAAACGCCTCTCATGTCTCTGAAGGTATTGTAAAAGTCATACTCACGCATGAATGGTATATCTTATCGAGGCGTATAAATTGGGTTCCCTTTATACATATCGCCTTGTGCAATTAACAGAATTTCCAAATCCGGTTCCATTGCTGCGTGACGGAGCTTTAAAGCGCACAGTTGAACTGCTCTTTTTTTTTTCCACTCTTCCATTTCACAGTTTTCCACAATCACTGGGAATAGTTTAAAAAATGAGGAAGAGCTCGGCATCAGTTGAAAATTGCGCTGTTGCAGGCGCGGGATTTGGACGTTTTCTGTTACACGCAATTAGGCGCACCAAATTCGGCGCGTTAGTTGGCGAGGAAATAGATTTCTGCCGAGCTGGAGCTTCGCTATAACATGACAACAATGCCGTCGATCCTGTGGCGAAGTTGCGTGCGGGAATGCAATCGAAAAAGCTAGCTGACGAAATGTACGCTCTGTATAGAGCAAAGTGTTGCGTTTGATGATTGTTTGTCAAAACATGGTGTCCCTTGCAAGTGCGAAAACTGTGTACCGAATACGTGGCACGCGGAAGCCGTGCTTGGGATCGCGCCTGCGAAGCGTTGGTTGATGCTCCTAACGTGTCTCCTAACGCGCGTTCAACACCTGTCAATATTGTATTCCAAATTCGCTCTTAGAGCGGAAGTGCATCGTTTTCTCTGTAACTCTGAAGTGGTGCTGGTAGACCATACGTAAGTTTGTCGTTAATCTTGCGATGCGCATGCGGGCCTCGCGTTCTTCAATGCGTGGACGGGAAAGTGTGGCACTGGCATGTCTGCATATGCGAGAGGGTTTGCTGCCGAGTGCGGCCACAACACGATGTAGTTGCCCCTCGAGAAGGCACCGTGGCGCGCACTTGTAGTTCGTGAAACGAGCAGCAGCATGATCACAGCAATGCAGTGAACAAGCATTAATGTAGCCTAAACATGCCACCCATCTCCGTCGCGCGCAGGTCGCGATAACAGCTCCCATGGCGTTGGGCGTGGAGCGCTAACCACTGTCGAGATTAGTGGTGTGGTCTCACACTCGGCACTGGCAATTCACGACGCGCGGCGGTATAAGCGAGATTGTGTTGTTGGCTGAAACGAAAGAGAACAGCGCAGCATGCTGTCGTGTTTAAACTCAATTAAACCGCCTGCGAATGTGCTTTCCTTAGCCGCGAACAAGGCGCCCGCGCGAAAACGTGCCTCCTCCAGCATCCTGGCGAACGGCGGCGGCGGCGTGCGCCGCACCGCCCGAGACGGCTGCGCTGGCGCTGGCCAATCGGCGGGTGAGTTGGAGAGGAGAAGAGTAGTGCGGCGAAGCACGACGCGCGCGGCGCAGGGGTCATTTTCACTCCGGCAGTCGACGACTTCGGACGCTCGCTCCGTTCGCCATGGCCAGGACCAAGCAAACCGCCCGTAAGAGCACCGGTGGGAAGGCTCCGCGTAAGCAGCTTGCTACCAAGGCTGCTCGCAAGAGTGCACCTGCCACAGGTGGGGTTAAGAAACCGCATCGGTACAGGCCTGGGACCGTGGCCCTTCGTGAAATTCGCCGCTACCAGAAGTCGACCGAACTTCTCATCCGCAAGCTGCCGTTCCAGCGCTTGGTGAGGGAAATCGCTCAGGATTTCAAGACCGACCTCCGATTCCAGAGTTCGGCTGTGATGGCCCTTCAGGAGGCCAGCGAGGCCTACCTGGTCGGTCTCTTCGAGGACACCAACCTGTGCGCCATCCACGCCAAGCGCGTTACCATCATGCCGAAGGACATCCAGCTGGCCCGGCGCATCCGTGGCGAGCGCGCCTAAGTTCGGTTCGGCCGCTGTCTGCGCCGCAGCCTCGGTCAGGCAAGCAACACAAAACGGTCCTTCTCAGGACCACCTACATGTTTGCTTCGGCCACGGGAGCACGCGAGACCACGTACTCCAACCGTACCCTCTCGGTCTGTCTGTTTTGTTGTTATTTTTTATTATCAATATTCTTTTGTGTGTGTGTGTCTGTGGTGAGCTGCCGGTGCGAGGTGGTGCCTCGTTTGGGATGCATATGGTAAGTATTGCGCGCGCTCGAGCAAGACGAGAGAGAGGAAAAAAAAAGAAACAAAATGCGCGTTCGTTGCAAAACGGTTCGCGCATTCATGCGAAGAAGCCGCGCACGAAGACGAAATTAATGCGGCCGATGTTGCGTGCAAGCTTTTGTGTATTGGTATGCCATGCATGCGTTTGTTCACGTTCCTCACGCATACCTGCCTGGCTCATAAGTGCATGCTGGTTGCGGATATGGGCCATTTTTTGTTTGTTTTTAAGGGCCCGATCGCCTATCACATTCCACTACGCGAATCGTACGCTATTTGCAGTGAGGCTCGTCCCTGTGCGCCCCCAGACACCCTGAAGCTCGCTTTCTATCTACATTCGTGCACTGACATGCCAGCTAGCTAGCAGCAGCGTCAGTTCAACAGGCACGGTTGCGCTAATTCCAACAGAGGGAAACGGGCGCGGAGAACGGGATTGCCAAGCAAAACCCTGCCGTCACACGCATTTCGGTGGTCCTGACAAGGACCGTTGGGTTGTGCGACGAGCGCGACTGTAGTCCGGCGGCTGGGAGCTGCTCGCTTACGCCTTCTTCTCGGTCTTCTTTGGGAGAAGCACAGCTTGGATGTTGGGCAAGACGCCGCCCTGCGCGATCGTCACGCCGGAGAGCAGCTTGTTCAGCTCCTCGTCGTTGCGGATGGCGAGCTGCAGGTGGCGGGGGATGATCCTGGTCTTCTTGTTGTCACGAGCCGCGTTGCCAGCGAGCTCGAGCACTTCGGCAGCCAGGTACTCGAGGACGGCCGCGAGGTAGACGGGAGCGCCCGCTCCGACGCGCTCGGCGTAGTTTCCCTTGCGCAGGAGACGGTGGATACGGCCCACGGGGAACTGGAGACCCGCGCGGCTGGAACGCGTCTTGCTCTTGCCCTTCGCCTTGCCGCCTTTGCCGCGTCCGGACATGCTGGTGCTGCTGATGCGTAGGCTGAGACAGAGAAAATACCGTTGTCAGATGGGAAGAGGACTTGGCACCTTTGAAGGCGCCGCGTCCATGAGCTTTCGTGTACTCATCAACCCAGCATCATTCGATACATTGACCCCGGTACTCCCCCACAACCCGGGCTGACTGGGTGGGGGGACTTGGTTCGGGCCAACGGTCCTTCCCGGACAAGGGGGCTGTTGTGGTGCAGCAACACAGAGTTACCGCACACAACACACAAACAGCCATGTCGGTCTTACAGGACTTAAGCCTGAATGACCCTCGGACTGCCTCGGCGCAAAAAAGGCCAAGGCATACAACCATGCAGAGTACCAAAGCCGTCCGCGGAGCAGCGCGACCAACCAAGGGTGCGCCACCACCGGTTCTAGCTCTGGGTTCCGCTGAACCAGACAAAACCCTGTAGATCGACTGGCGCACACGGCCGAGTCGAGCGACCTTAGGAGCATGCATCATAACTTAATGGAAAGCTTTCCGCCTGACTCATCAAAAATCACCGCAGGACGGGCCCACACTTCGAGAAACTTCTTCTCGCCCAAGCGGTGCCGCTCCCGGGTGAGATGGAACCAGACCTCCTTCCGTGCTTTCGCAAGCACTTCGTGAAGGCCCGGCGCCCTCCCCCCGAAAACTGCATCGCGTCGTGCCAACCACACTTGGTAGGAGCACTCAGCGAGGAGAAGCACGAACTGGTTGACCGCCTGATTAGGCAAAGGGTGCAAAAATCGGACTGTCTGATAAGGAATGCCTGGGAGATTAAAAAGACTAGCGATCCTACAGAGAAGAGCTGCAGGAAGCAAACACTGCGTAAAGGCATGAACCGTGTCCTCACGAGCGCCACAGAACGGGCACACTCCACTAACCGGGACGGCAGTGAAGGGCCTGTAGCCCAACGGCAGGCACCCTCGCGCCAGGCGATACATAAAGGTGGCTCGCCTAGCGTCGAGGAAGCTAGCCGTGATGAGCTTCCAGTTTGGCCTGTGAATGGACAGGTCATACATTTGGCAATGCGGAGGGAGGCCTGGGGTAAGGATGTCTACTAATTCTTGGAGTGGAGTTGAAACTACGTCGATGTCGGGGCGAACCTTGCGGAGGCTTACCAAAGAGTTGGCAGCCGCCGCATAAATGGTGGACGGGGTACCTGAACGAGGAACGCAGTGCGAAAAAGTGCTCTGCGAAAACAAGCGGAGTCGGGTGCTAAGGAAAAACGAGGTAAAGCTTCGAGTCAGGAGCATATCCGAGTTAAGAGCGACCTGGGTCCATCTGATGTGTAGTGCGGTAGCCACGATGCCCAGGTCGGGAATTCCGAGTCCTCCCTTATCCCTGGGCAACTTGAGCACCCGCCTAGCTACACAACCATTTGTACCCTTCCAAAGGAAGCGAAAGAGGACCCTCTCCAAGATATGCTTGGTTCGGGTCGGAACAGGAGACACACACGCCACATACGTCAGGAACGAAAACAGAAGTGAGCGCAGGATTGTCGCTCGAGCAGTCAATGGGCATGACAACGCGCTGAACTGCTGAATTCTGGTTTCAAGCTTCTCCTTAGCCTGTTGCCAGTTTTCAGGAGACAGACCATCTGGTTCGAATTGGAAGCCTAGAATGCGCAGCCGCGTTTTCACGGGGAGACCATGAACGGGCTGCGGACTGGACGGAGTGGAGTTCAAGTACATGGCTGCACTTTTCGACCTATTCAACCTTGCACCACTCGCCCTGCAGTAACTGTCCATGACCTCCAAGACGCCGCAAGCTGATGCCTCGTCAGGGACGACAATGGACAAGTCATCCGCGTAGGCAAATAGTGCAACCGGAGGGGAACCTGGTGGGAGTAGGAACCTGCCAATTCTGCTGTCACAGGACAACCTCTGCAGAAGCGGTTCAAAAGCGAGTACGTAGAGGGCAGGTGAGAGGGGGTCCCCCTGCCGTACACCACGCCCCACAATGAACGCCTCCGAGACGCGGTCCCGTATGACAACAGCAGAAGTCGGTCGAGAATACAAAGCTTGGACCATCTGCCGAAAACCCACACTAAAACCAGCCTCTTCCAAAACACGGAAAAGGTACCTATGGCTAATAATGTCGAAAGCCTTCTCCTGATCAAAGGAGCAAAGAATACCTGGAAGTTTCCTGGTGTTTGCCCACAGGAGAAGGTCCCTCACTGCTAAACCGTGTAGCTGACAAGAACGCCCCTGGACACTACATGCCTGGTACGGACCCAAAACAGTGCTGACTACTGCCGTGAGTCGCGTGCACAGGCACTTTGCTATGAGCTTGTAATCGCAGTTCAGAAGCGTGATTGGACGCCATGCACGCAGATCGGTGCTCCTCGACTCGTCCTTACAAAGGAGAGTGATTAGCCCCTCTCGTTGAGACGCTGACAAGGTCCCTTCACTGAGTAGCCGGTTCACCAGTGATGTGAACGGCTTCCCTAACAGTGTCCAAAATTTAACATAAAACTCGACTGTAAGACCATCGGATCCTGGACTGCGATTACGCTTCATAGACTTCAGGGCGGAAAATAACTCGTCCTCATCTATGGCTGAGTCGCACACTTGTGGCGGCTCAGCTGGTAGAGCAAACGGAAAAACAGCTGGAGAGGCAACTGGTTCAGCATACAAGGACATGTAAAACTGCCTCGCCAGTGCGAGAACTCCATCTGGTGAGTCGACTATGCTATTATCGCTTGGATCTATTAGGGAAGAGAGAGTTGTGCTCTTCCTTGAAAGATGTTTACGTAGGACGTTTATGCTGCACCACGCTTCCATTTCCCACAGCTCTGCTCGGGTTGTGGCCCTCAAGCCATCCCAGCGTCGCTGCAGGAGAATCCGAAGTTCCTTTCGGAGTGAGGCCAGTGCCGGAGCAACTCCAGGCCCGCCGGACAGTGGCCTCGAGAGCAGGAGGATCGCGTCGGAGACGATTTTTATCTCCTCACGCTCCTCGCGCGCTCGACGCTTGCCCCAAGACCTGAAGCACTCACGCACCCTGACCTTCACGTCATCCCATTCCGTACCACTAAGATTCGCTGTGTTATGAAGCGATCGAAATAGTATGGATGATACCTCTGCGGTTGCCTGCCTATCTTTTAGGAGACGTGGATTTAAGCGCCACGGTCTCTTTGCCTTTGGTACTAAGCTAGAATCGGCAAACCGCAGAATTAGGAAGCAGTGGTCGCTAAGAGCAGAAGGAATTAACCACGAGGAATGCACACTGGGAGCCAGTGACGATGAGATGTAAAAACGATCGATGCGGCTCTGCCCACCCCTCCCTGTCCATGTCATTCCTGACTGTCCAGAGCGAAGTAGGCGCCAAGCATCGACCAGTCCCAGCCCATCGACGAGCTGTCGCAGTGTAGCAATTGCACGCTTATCTTTACGTAATGGAGTCCCTCTACGTGAGAGGCGGTCAACTAGTTCTAACACACAGTTGAAGTCGCCTACTAGAACTAGTCGAGAGGGACCGACCAAATAGGGTTCTAACGTATCGAAAAACTCTCTCTGTTCTCTAGCCCGGGTTGGAGCATAAACATTAACAATTCGAATGCCACAATCAAGATCCACCGACAAGACGCGGCCCTCGGAATCCCTGGCATGGCGAATAACAAGGCCGTCGAAATTCGGCATCAAAACGATGGCCGTACCCCGGCTGCCCGACGCGCCATAACCCCAGTAAGACCGAGTGCGAAAAATCCGGTCGAAGTGGCTGATCTGGCCTAGCCTATGAACGTAAGTTTCCTGAAGTACGAGAACATCTACCTTTTTGGATTTAGCCAAATTTATAACCTCTAACTGCTTAGAAGCGCGCGACAAACCACGACAATTAAAGGTAGCTATAGTGAGAGAAGGAGCCATTTCAAAGGGGAAGGAATTTAGCTAAAAGCTAGTAAAAACAAAGGAGGACGAAAAGCTAGGAAAAATAAATAAAGAGCAGGCTAGTATTAGGGAATACTAGCCGCTAAAGACAAATAAGCAAAGACTACCTATGAGAGAGTCTCCGAGATTGGAGACCCCTCATCAGTAGACTCATAGTACCTGTCTGACATCTCAGAGCAATCGCACCGAGCCAATTTGCAATGCGGACAAGGAGGGGAACTCTCCGTGTCCGATGGAACGTCAGTATCAGAGTCGGATGTCTCTACAGCACTGCGCTTAAGTTCTGGAGCGCCAGTCTCCGAGCCCTGGGAGCCACCTTCGTCCGAGCTTGACGCAGGCTCCGCGGCCGCCGCCCTGGCAGCGGAGCCAGCGCGGTGAGCGCGCCGGCTCTTACGCTTATGGCCCGACCGGCTAACAGTGCCAGTCGTGCCAGTCAGCGGTTTCAACGCGCCAGGGGTAGCGGCCGCTGTAGCGACAGGCGTACCAGCCACGGAGGAAACAGCGATGCCCGCTTCAACCTCCTCGCCCGCTCCCCCATCGCACGTTGCCGTGGCAGACGGGGAAGCGACCGCGGTGGCGTCCACGGAATCGCCGCCGCACTCGGCAGCTTCGACCACGCTCGAGGAGGCCTGGCTTTCTCCTTCATCCAAGGCAGAGACCGTATTAGCTACCGGCGAAGCAACCGCTTCCTCAACGGCAGGTACCTGCTGTTCAGGCCTCGCGGTCACTGACGAGTAGGTGCGGACACTACACGCCGAAACCGCATGGTCACCACCGCATCGTACGGACGCCGCGTCGCATGACGCGTGGCCGAACTGCTCGCAGCGCGCGCACTTAGGTGTGTCACACGCGGCGGCGTGGTGTCCTGCCAGGTTACACCTACGACACAACCTAACTACACCCTCGTACTCACACTGAACGATGCGCTCACCTACCCGAAGAAGGTTAGGAACGGGCCGCGCCATCTCTATCCGAATGCGCCGGTTTCCCGTGCCAACGGCAGGGAACCCGGGCACGCATTCTTCGGAGATCCCGTGGACCTTTCCGAAGACCTCTGGCTCGGAAACAAGAGCTTGGTCCGGAAGATCCGCGGGGTAGCCAAACACCCTAACCAACTTCACTCGCACACCTCTATACTCGAAACGAACTTCCACATCACGAACCTGCAATGCGGGATCAGCTGAGAAGCGATCAACCGCGGCCTTTGTCTTAAACGTTATCTCAAACCTTCCTGCACCAAAGTCCTGTACTGCCTTAAGGTCATTCAACGAAAAGCGCTTTACGAGCGCCTTACAAACATCTACATTGGACGCGCCTTTTGGAACTCGCCCGAAAAACGTGAGCGGCCGAAGCCGCCACCATCGCGGTGAAAACCACGTGGCGCCCGTCCCTAGCCGAAGTTTAAGCTAACACTACGCAAGGTAGGAAGCTAGAAACCCTCAGCTAAAGACTGGAAAAAACCAAGGACAAGAAAAGCCACCGGAACACCTCACCAAATCGATGAACAGCGGGTTGGAGTCTAGAAGAATCCGCACCTTGCACCTATCCAACCATTCCGAGAGGGGCCCACGTGGAGGGGATCCGCAGCACCGAAGCTCGAACGCACAAATCACGCCACCACCGCACCGATCACACCACCACCGCAGCAAGCAGCATGGCGAGACGGACAGAGAAAAGCACGACTGACGCAGTCGCGATCTGTGAGCGATTTGAGCCGTGCTCGTAGTGCCTTCGCCGCTGTCGCCGCCGCCGGTCCCAAAGGAAAGCGCGAGGGAAAGGGAGAGGGGCCGCGCGGACCAATGGCGCGCGCGGATATGCGAGGTCGCGTGGAGTCGCGTCTGAGCTGCGAACGAAGAAAGTCACGCTCCTCCTCGCTCTGACGACTTGGCCTCGAAAGCTGCCACGTGTTCCGGCGTCGTGCATTTTGCGCCCGCCGAGCACGTTGTCGCGCCTTCGCTGCTCTCGGTCTCCTTCCCGCACGCGAGAAGAGACCTCAGCAGCGCAACATGGATTTTCGGCCACCCGGTGAGCCGCCGCCGCGCATCCGCCACCGTCGCCACGCGAGCTTGAGCCGGGTGACACTCGGCCCCGCGACACTCGATGAGCTGCGGGCAAGGGAAGATCTCGAGCTTCGCGCCACCCGCATGCTGGGCGAGTGGCTACGTGTACGAGCCGCCACCTTGGAGGTTCCTATGGTTTCTCCCGTGGCTACGACCGCACCGGGAGACGCTTCAGCATCCGCAGCCCCAGTGGCAGCTACGCAGCCATCGGCGAACGGCCCTTGCGACCAGGAGACCCACGCTGAGGTGCCGCTTCCCCCCTCGGACGACGAGGAGATGGACCCGTCCACTTCTCGGAAGCGCGCCCGCGAGAGCGAGGACGATGAACCCGCCGGGCCACGGAAGCAGCCGTCGAGCGTTCCCTCCCGCTCGGAACAGCCAACAGTGGATGGATGGATGGATGGATGTTATGAGCGTCCCCTTTGGAACGGGGCGGTGGCTTGCGCCACCAAGCTCTTACTACTATGCTGCCTAATATCCTACCTATGTTCACCAATGAAAAAAAAAAAAAAAAAAAAAAAAAACACTATGAACTACCACGTCCAAATTTTCTGATACCCTATTGCGAACTGTGCTTTTGTACGTCTCCGTCTTTTGTCGTTTCCCTACTTTTCTTCCACCAATCCTCCAATCGCCTCTTACTGATGTCTATTGCGGACCTGTTTGCTTTACCACTGCTCCCGCTGAACCCAAGGGCTTCAAGGAGGCCAGTGGTGCCTAAATCGACCGCTGGGTAGACGTCCTCACATTCTAATAAAATATGTTCCGTCGTTTCCCTAGCTTTACCGCAGCAAGCACATGTTTCTTCTTCATTCTTATATCTCGCTTTATAGGTGCGTGTTCTAAGGCATCCCGATCTCGCTTCGAAAAGTAATGAGCTTCCCTTTGAGTTATCATAAATGGTTTCTTTCCTAATTTCGTTTTTTCCCCTTAAGTAGTTACTCATGGCAGGTTTCTTTTCCATTGCCGCCACCCATAAGATTAATTCAGCCTCTCTGACTTTCCGCTTGACCTTCTTTGTTGCTGTGTTGCCCACCCCACAGGCCGCATACTTGCTGGTAAGCTTCCTAGTTCTTTTCCTCCACTGTGAATCAATGTTTTGCCTGTACAGATACCTGAACACTCTCCCAGCCCATTTACTTTCCTCCATATTCCTCAGCCGTTCTTCGTACTCAATTTTACTGCGGGCTTCCCTCACTTCAAAACTAGTCCAGCCCATATCCCCTTGCACAGCTTCATTTGTAGTCTTCCCGTGAGCGCCCAATGCGAGGCGACCCACTGACCTTTGGTTCCCGTCGAGTCCTGATTGTACCCCTGATTTAAAGCAAACAACCGCATTTCCAAAAGTAAGTCCTGGAACCATTACCCCTTTCCACATACCTCGGAGGACCTCGTACCTATTGTATCCCCATAGCGCTCTGTGCTTCATTATGGCTGCATTTCTCTTCCCCTTGACTGTTATGGTTTTTTCCTGTGTTTCCATATATCCGTTGCCTTCGTTTATCCATATACCAAGGTATTTATATTCTGTTACCCGAGGTATTTCTTGGCCCTGTATCTCCACTGTCTGTTCACTGTTTTCATTGAATACAATAACACCTGATTTTCTAACACTAAATTTCTAACCTAACTTGTTGCCCTCCTGTCCACAGATATTAGCCAGACGTTGCAAATCACTTTGCTTGTTTGCGAGCAACACAATGTCGTCCGCATAAAATAAACCTGGGAGTTGCTGCTCTATTACTGTACCTGCCTGTTTGTATGAGAGATTAAACCCGATATTACTTCCTTCTAGCGCCCTCTCCATCCTCACCATGTACATCATAAACAGCAGCGGGGATAAAGGGCACCCCTGCCTCAGTCCCTTGTTGATATGAACTTTCTCCGCGCTCCTCATCCCTTCCCATTCAACGCAAACAGTATTTTCTAGGTAAATCTCTCTCAAGAGCTGTATACAATCGTTACCTAAGCCTTCCCCTTCCAGAATATCCCACAAAATGCTGCGGTCTACGTTGTCGTATGCTCCTGTAATGTCCAAAAAGGCTACATACAACGGTCTGCTTTCTGCTTTTGATATTTCAATACACTGAGTAAGAACAAACAAGTTATCATCCAAACGCCTACCTATTCTAAAGCCATTCTGAAGCTCTCCCAAAATGCCATTATTTTCTGCCCATGCTTGAAGCTTTAATTTCACTGCCTGCATTGCTAGCCTGTATATTACCGATGTAATGGTCAACGGTCTATACGAGTGAATTCTGTCTTTCTCCCCCTTACCTTTATAAATTAAATTCATTCTACTTTGTCGCCAACTGTCTGGTATTCGTCTATCTTTTAAAGTTTTTTCAACTGCTTTCACGAGAGCTTCCTTACTTTTTGGTCCCAGTTCATTTATCAGCCTAACGGGAACCTCGTCTAGCCCTGTGGCTGTGCGCTTAGGAATTTTCTCTTCCGCTTTCTTCCAGTTTAAATTTGTAAGCACTAGCTCCTTTCCCCCTTGGGTCTCTTTCATGCTCTTTTTTTCTTCAAATACAACCTTGTCCTTGCCTTGGAAAGATTCGGCTGTTACTTTTTGGATGTAATTTATTGCTGCTTCTCCTTCCAGTCTGTTTTCATCTTCGTCTAGGATATGTTGTTGTATTGTTGTTGCCTTCCTGCCTAATAATTTTATGTGATTCCAAAATATTCTAGGTGCAGCCTTCTTTTTCTCACGTATTTCTGACAACCAACGTTCACTTTCACCTTTTAATTTTGCTTGCACCAGTATTTGAACCATGGACTTTTTCTCCCGGTATATTTCCCATTTACTGGTTACTTCATCCTGTGGCAACTGCGCCTTCTTTGCCTGCCTGTGCTCTCGAGATGCTTTCTGTCGTTCGGCGATGGCTTCTCGTATCTCCTTGTTCCACCAGCTTTTCGGTTTCTTTTTTCCTTTCCAATGAACATGTTGTTTCTCTTTCCGTATTTCTGTCGTTACTACACTTAGAAGCTCACCATATTCCCACCCCTTACTTGGCAACTTGCCAATTTCTTCCTCCACTCTAGTGACTATATTTGCTATTTGTTCAGCGTTCAAATTTGGACTGGCCATTTTGCTTTCGTTGCTCTCTTTCCCAACTACATATCCCATTTTCAAAATGATGCGTTTATGGTCACTCCATATGCTGCTAAACCCTTCCTCATCGATGACCATTTCTCTCAACTTATCATGAATTCCTTCTGTCATCAGACAGTAATCAATGGTCGATTGCCGGTTTCCCACTTCCCACGTGATCTGTCCTTCACACTTAGGCCCTGTATTCACGATCACGAGATTATGTTGCTCGCAAAGGTCTAGCATTGACTTCCCGTTATTGTCGGTATAGCCGTCTAAATCCTGTATGTGGGCATTCATGTCACCTAATAGGACTATCTCAGCACCATTCCCGAAACCCCTGATATCAGCGCTTATGCATTCCACTAACTCTTTATTCTTCTCTGTGCAATTTATTCCGGTCCACAAATACGTAACTCCAAGCCAAGTTTCTTTCCCACTCATTGTACCTGATAACCAAAGATGCTCTTGACATTGTGAATTTACTCTTTTCCATTTGGCTCCCTGATGGATGAGCATTCCGACTCCCCCTCCCTTTCTTTCCGACTTAGTTCTGTTGCACCCTTCCCATACATAATTCCCAATAACTGGCGGCTCTTCTGAGTCTCTAAGGTGCGTTTCTGTAACCGCATACACCCCTATTTGTTCTCTATGTAACTGCTCCTCAATCTCTGCCCACTTTTCCTTTCTTCTGCCGCCCTGCATGTTTATGTAGCCTATTGCATGGCGAGCTCTTGTTCTTGTTTTCCTCCTTTTCCTGTTATCGACGGCGATGCTCTTCTGATGTTCCCCTAGGGGACCTTCTTTATTACTACCTACTCTGACCTCCTGAGCGCCCGCGGGCCCCCTAAAAAAGCAACAGCGCGACCCCCAAGTCGCCAGCCCACTTCTCGTGCTAGCCTGTAATTGAAGTGGATCCCATCTCGTTTAAAACCACCACAACTTCTCACTTCCCTGTTTACCTCGACAACTTCGAATCCTTTCTCTCGGCTCATTTTCCATATTGCCTCATTGGCAGCCATTACGGCTCTTTGTACATGACTGTCACGCACAGGCACCTCCGGCACCGTGCACACCACGATCTGCACCTGAGGGGATAGCTCGCGCAAGTCGTCCACCCCCTTCGCCAAGCGCTGGGCTAGTCCTGGCCCTTTCCTGTTCAGGACGTCATTTAGCCCACCTGCTACTACGACAAGGTTGCGCACGTGGGCATTTTCCGTGAGCTTTTCTTTTGCTCGCTCCATGACAGAACCCAGTGTCTGCCCTGGAAATGTCCCTACCGCCACTCTTTTGTCGCCTTTCACCCTCTCCACAATTGCTTTTGAGCACCCAGCCATGTTTGAGTCGCCAGCGATAATCACTCTTTCATTCTCTCCTACCTCTCCCTGCTTACCGGCTTCCTGTGGCTGCAGCGTCGCCTCACTCGGGGCGTGTTGCGCTGCTTCGCTATAGCTACGCCGATTCACCGGCGGCGAGCTGGCGACCGCTTGCTTTGGCTCCCTGCCTTCCACTTTGCCCTCGCTTTGGTGCCCTGACCCGACATTGTCCGCTGCCCGAGTCTCAAGAGCGTCGAGCCGCCTTTGCAGTTCGGCGCTCCGTTCTTTCGCCTCCCCAAGCTCGGCCACAGTCCTCACCAACTGCGCGGCCTGGGCCGCCTCCACCTTCACGAAATTTTCAACCTTCGCCTCCAGTGCTACCCGCTTCTCCTGCTCCTCCCTCAGGTTTGCCTTAAGCTCTTCAAACTTAGCCGCCCAATTCCCTTCCAGTTTTTGGACGGCTTCCCTGACGCCCTCGCACGACCTGCACGTGAAGCTAGACCCCACCGCGTCTGCTAAATTCTGGAATTTAGTCTCGTCGAGGAAGCACCAGCGCAGGCACTCGTCGCACTGCACTTGCTCCCCGTCCCCCGCGGCCTTCACGTTTTTCGATGACATCGCTAGGCCTACGTCCCTAGACCCAACGAGCAAGTTCGCCAAATCACTCACGCAAACCCGACCACGACCGCTATCCCAAACAAAAACAAAGAATTATCACTCCCTACTCCATGTAAGAATCCGAAGAGCTAGCTGAAAGAAATACCCCCTAGGCCTAACGGGGGATCCGCCAGACCTAGACAAAGCCGGTACGTTTCCTACTCCTACCAAAAATTCAAAATTTGCGCCCCTACTCCATGCAAAAGAAAACACTTCAAAACACTAGCTAATAAAGATAAAAGAGTACTTAGCTACGAACGAAGTCGCTGAAGCCTCGTCCACAGGAGCGTCCGCGAGCCACGACGACCAGCACAGCGCCATCTCCCGACACCCGGGGGAAACACCTGCTACCCTCTCCCGGCCGGACGCGCAAATCGGAGCACCCTCCGAGCCAGCGGAAAGGGAGCAGACCGCGCCACCTGCAGAAAGCTCGAGCGCCATCTCTCCGCATCCCGCCGAACTGGCCGACGCCTCCTTCGAGCCCCCTCCGAGTGAGGGCGCGCCCGACTCCCCCCTCGTTGCGGCGACTGCTCCGAATGGCGACGCGCGCCCGGCTGCGTCGTCTGCTAGCGCGCCAGCTGCAGACGAAAGCTCTACCGAAGCTATGGAGCTGACGCACGAAGCACCCGCCAGCGCGTCCCAACAGAAGCCACAACACTCGGCGGCGCGTTTCCTGAGGGGCCCACCACGCCAGCCTGCTTCGCGGCCGAAGCGCAAGGGAAAAAAAAACCAAGCGAAGGAGGGAGCCAGCTGCCGGTTCGCCTCCATCCCGCGACACCTCGGACGAATCGCGGATATCACCCGCTCCCCCGGCCAGCCACGGCGTGCCTGCTCCGGCTGTACGAGGAGAGATGCCACCCGCCCGCGAGACAGCCACAGATGGCTTCATCCTCGTGCAGTCGAGAGGCGACAGGCGGCGCACAAAAGCACTCGAGACGGCGGCACTCCCGGTGGACCCTGCGGTTATCGGCACCGTGCTGTTCCGCCCCTCGGCACCCGGCGGTGCTTTCCAGGGAACACCGCGCCTCACACTTGCTGCGGCCCTCTCTTCACGGCCAGGTGTGGCAGCGGTTCGCGTCAATCACAGGCGCAACATTGTGGCCGCTGACACCACCACCCAGCAGTGCTTAGAGGGGCTGCTCAAGCTCACCGAGCTGCACGCCATCCCCGTGACTGCCCGACTACCTGCCGAGCGGGGAAAGAGCACTGGTTTCCTGCACGGGGTGAGCGGATTGCCTGCGGACACGGAGCTGCTGGGGGCGATCGAGTCGGACGTTCCTGTGCTGTCGGCCACGTTGGACGGGAGCACCGTTACAATCCGGTTCGCGGGACCGGTCCCCCCTGAGCATGTACGTGTCTGCAAGCTCGGCTTCAGAGTAAGGCCAGCGAGGCCCCGCCCAGTACAGTGCAGGCAGTGCGGCCGCTTCGGACACGTCCCGGAATCCTGCAGGTGGCCGAGCGACTGCATCTCCTGCGGCAAAAAACATGCAGCAAGCGACTCCTGCGAGACCATCCGCTGCAGGAACTGCGGGGGCCCCCACAGGGCGGACACTCCTGCCTGCCCCAAATGGCAGGAAGAGAGGAGGGTGGCCACAATCCTCGCTTCCTCCACCACGGCACTCTCGAGGCGAGCTGTGAGGGCGGCCGTACGGGAGGAGAAGCAGCAGGAGTTACCAACACTGGTACAGTCTTATGCCAGTGCACTGAAGGGCCCCAGCCCCACAGCAACACCTCCAGTACCAGCCCCCCGTACGACCCGCCGCCGGGACACGCGGGACCCTGCTACCACACCTGGCCAGCCTACCGTGGATCAGCTGGTAGCGAACCTGCTACTTACCATGCAAGCAGTGAGCACCATGCTACCAGCTGACCACCCGCTCCGCTCCATCTGCCTGCAGGCAGTGGCTTCCCAGCAGCCGCCACACCATCATGGCTAGTCGCACTCCTAAGGGTCGGCCACGCATCCTTCAGTGGAACTGTAACCACCTGCTGCGCCGACACGCCGAGCTCGTCGCCCAGCTACCTCTGCACGCCTATGATGTCCTCGCCTTTCAGGAAACATACGTGCGTGCAGAGGAGGTTCCACTGCCAGGCTACATCGGCTACAGCAGTGCGAGCGAGTGCGCATTGACAGGCTGTACTTCGGCGCCTTGCTGCGAGAGGAGCCACCCGCACGAGCGTCCCCGTGTCGCCTTGTACATCCGCGCCGCTCTCCCACACGTTCTGATCGACACAACCCAGCTGTGTAGTTCTGTGGTGGAGTGCGTGGCCGCTACTGTGCGCGTACAGGGCACCGACACCTCCGTCGCGTCCGTGTACGTCCGCCCCAATCGCACCGACCGGCGCCAACAGTACGACCCCGACTTTCTCGCGCGCCTAACCGCATCGCTCTCGTCGGACTGTGTTGTGTGCGGGGATTTTAACGCTCACCACCGCGGCTGGGGGAGTGCTACATCTGATCAGCGGGGAAGGGCTCTTTTCGATGCCGCGTCATCACTGGGCCTCTCCATTCTCAACAGTGGAAAGCTCACGTTCGTGCGCCGCAGTGGGGTAACGTCAGCGATCGATCTGGCACTTGTCTCGGAGCGCTGCTCATATGTGTGGCAGCGCGCTCCGGACACTGCCGGCTCGGATCATTACCCCATCACCCTGGCTCCCACCTCTCCCAGCCGCGGTGTCACTCGCGTATGCGTAGTGGTGCGCTGGTCAAAGTACCGCGATCTGTGCCGCGAGTGGTCGCGCGACACCGATTTCTTCGGACACGTTGCAGAATGTGCGAGGCGGGCATCGACGAGAGCAGTGGTCCCAGCCGGTTCTCCCTGCCCGGACATTAAGCTACTGAACCTACGCGCCGCCCGCCGCCGCGCTCAGCACCGTGCCGTACGCTCGGGTATCGCGTCCGACTGGACTGTGTACAACAGACTGGACGCAGTGTGCCGACGACACGCGAAGCGGCTGCGCCGCCGCAGCTGGGCACGACTCTGCTTGTCGCTTGCCGACCCGCGCAACCAGTACCGAGGGTGGCGCGTCATGCGCGCGCTCGTGAACCCGAAATCTCCTCGCTGGCCAGTCCTCGCCATTGCTGTTGCGCGCGGCATCACCGAGATGGCGCTCGCGGAACTACTCGCCGACTCGTTCGCTGCCATCGCCGTCTCCACCTCACCCGGCGTCCCTGCGGTTGCATTGCGGGCGCTCTACACGGCTGTGTTCGTGAGAGGGGAAGATCGCGCGCATACCGCGCGGGTGATTGACAGCCTGTGCAGCGACGACTTTACCTTTCACGAGCAGCAGCGCGTCCTGTGCCGCAGGCGGCGCCGCAGCGCACCCGGAGCAGACGGTGTCACACACCAAATGCTCCGAAACCTGGACGACGACCACCGCCGGCATCTCCTGGACGCGTACAACACCGTCTTCCGAGAGGGCTGCCTGCCGGACCCTTGGCGCTGTGCTGTCGTTGTACCAGTACTGAAGCGCGGCAAGCCTGCACGCGACCTCACCTCCTACCGGCCTGTCTCGCTGACGTCGGTACCGGGGAACACCATGGAGACGATGGCGCTGTCGAGGCTGCAGTGGATCGCGCGAGCACGCGGTGCCCTTCCGTCCGAGCAATGCGGCTTCCGTGCGCACCGGTCTACTGGCGACTGCATCGCTGTTGTTGTGGGCACACTGGAGCAGGCCAGGCGCGCGGGAGAAGCTGCCTTCCTCCTCCTCCTCGATGTGCGCAGCGCCTTTGACTCGCTCCCGCACGAGTCGATCATCTCGGCTGTGGAAACCCTCGGCGTGGTCGGCAACCTACTCGCCTACGTCAAGGCCTTCCTCGCTAACAGGACGTTCGCCGTTCGCGTTGGCCGCGCAACCAGCTCGCCACGACCAGTGACCACCGGCGTGCCACAGGGTAGTGTGTTGAGCCCCTTCCTGTTTAACCTCACCCTCGCTCCCATCATCGAGTGCTTGCCGAAAGCTGGTCGCTTCCCCGTGCGTGCGGTTGTATACGCGGACGACGTCGCCCTCTACGTGCGGGGGCCGAGGACTGCCATTGCTGAGATGCGCCGCGAGCTGCAGGAGGCCGTCGACTCTGTCGCCGGCTTTCTACGTGCCATTGGATTACAACTATCGTCAACCAAGAGCGAGGCGTTCATGGTGCACCCTCACGCTGCCACACGCCGCTACACCGGCCGCGTACTCGTCGACGGTGTTCCACTGTGTTGGCAGCCGACCGTGCGATACCTTGGCCTGACAATAGACCATCGCCTCACTTGGCGTACGGCTGTGCGGCGCCTACGAGCCGAAACACTTCGCATTGAGTGCGCGATCCGCCGCCTGCTCGCGCGCGGAGACGGCAGCCTCCCGTCGTTCGCGGTCAGTATGTACGGTGCGCTGGCGCTCTCGCGTGTGCTTTACGCGCTGCCGCTGTGTAGTGTGCGCGATTCGCAGTGGCGCAACATCGACGGCGACCACCGCAGAGTGCTACGGATGTGCCATGGCCTCCCACGAGCATCACGAGTGGCGGAGACACTTGCGGAAACCGGCGCTTGGCCTCCCTCACTGACGGCCGATCTCCGCGCGCTCGGCCACATCGAGCGCCTCTCCAGTGCCCCCGACGCGAGCCCTATCCTGTCGCAGCTGCGGCAGCTCCCCGCATCCAGAGTGGGCAAAATGCTGCAGCTCTTCGAGGAGATTGTGACTGACCCGCCGGCTCCACCACCAGACTGGCCGCCTCCGAGCCTCGCCGCGCCCCTGGACGTGTGCCTCGAACTGCCAGGCGTCCGCTCCAAGCACCGCACGCCTCTCTGCGCCATCATGCAGGAGGCTGCAGCGAGGATACAGGACGACCTGGCAGGGAGAGCGCACCTATACACGGATGGCTCGGTACTCGAGGACGGCTCCGCGGCTGCTGCCTGCTTCGGCCCGAGCCTCGCCATCGAAAGCCTGTGCCGCCTGCCCTGCCGAGCCAACTCCACCATCGCTGAGCTCGTGGGAATAGACCTGGCTGCGGACGCGCTCGAGCAATCGCCGCATATCGCCCGCGCGGCCATCCTCACCGACTCGAGGCCCGCCCTGCAGCAGCTGCTCCTGGAGGAGCGCGCCCCACTACTAGCCCAGCGTGTTGCGTGCAGACTCCACGCCTTGCAGCAGCGAGGACTGGACCTACGTCTACAGTGGGTGCCCTCACACGTTGGCGTCGCCGGGAACGAGGCCGTTGACAAGCTCGCGCGACGCGCACACGATCAAAACACGCCGATCGCGCAGCGCGTCAGCTCATTCGACACCGCGCCGCTCAGAATTCGCCGGGAGCTCGCGCTCCGCCATCCCGACAGCCGGGTGGCACGGGGTAAAGTCCCTTGATGATTTGAAAGTAGCGACACTCTTTGAAATCTGCCGCCGCCGCGCGACCTCCTCGCCTCCTCCTCGCCCCTTGCGCGTTCCCCCGTTTTGCCCCCGTTTTTCTGCACGACGATTGGTCTCCCTGCCGTTGCCCTTGGAAACGCGCGGATCTTGAGTTTTGCTTGTGTTTTTCTTTTTCGTTCGCGCCATTTTCCTCCTCAGCACGGCTGGCTCGGCCCTTTAGCTCGGCGCAGCGAACGTTGTACGCTGTGTTTCCTGCTCTATGTGCTAGCGCTATGCCGGCCTGTTGCGCATATAACAGCAGCAAGAAGCCTGAAGATGGTTGTGCCGTTTTTGTGATACCACGAGGAAAGCGTGACGGCTTGCGCAGGAAGCAGTGGCTGCATGACATTGGCCGAGAGAACTTTGTTCCGACAAAGAACAGCGTTGTTTGCGAGCTGAGGCATCTTTCTTATAGCTCGTAGCAAAGCATCCCGTAATGCTGCATTTTTTTTTTCATTCTTCCGGCCTGCTAACCAGCGTTTTTGTTGCGGTTGTCCTCAGTATGCTTAATATTCTGGAGCGGCTCCATCACCTCGCACGTCGCTAACTGTTGTTATTCAATCGGAAGTGCAGCATTATAGATTCTGCTTTGCGCCCTGAAAAAATCAGTGGCAAGTATACCCGTGGTATTGCGGGTGATAAGCGTAAGCGAGTCAACATTGAGTTTTTTTCCCCAAGTATTAAGGCAAAAGCCTTTAGATCTCTGTTTCAAGGTCGCGTTGTAAACTGGAAGTATCACGTGACCCAAGGAGGCCAGAGGTGACCCAAAGCATGTCCACCCCTGTATAAGAGAATGATTACCTAAGTTAATTAATGAATCATTAGTGATTGACCTAAGGTGGATTAGGGATGATTAAGGTTGATTAGAGTGTATTAAGGAAGATTAAGGTGGATTATAGTGCATTAAGGAGGATAATATGCATGAATAAAGATTAAGGTGGCTGGAGGGAAATTAAGGTGGATTAAGGTGATGGCTTGATGAAAGGGTATTAAGACCGATTAGGGTGCATGAACAAGGATTAGGGGGATTAAGGTGGACAAAGAGAGATTAAGGTCGATTAATGTGGATTAAGGTGAATTAGGGTTGGTAAAGGAGAATTAAGGCCGATTAGGGTGGATTAGGGTGTATTAAGGTAGATTTGGACTATTAGGCAGGATTAAGTTGGATTAAGGTGCATGAATAAGGACTAAGGTGGGGAAAGGTGGATTAAGGCAGATTATTATAGATTCGGGTTGATAAAGGAGGATTAAGACCGTATAGGGTAGGATAAGGTGCATTGGGGGCGATGTAGGTTGATTAGATTGTATTAAGGTGGAGTGGGAGAATTAAGGTGGATGAATGAGCATTAAGGTGGATTAGGGGAGACTAAGGGGAATTAAGGTTCATTGATTATTAAGACCGATTAGTCTACCATAATCCTCCTAATGAACATTAATCCACATTCATCGACCTTAATCCTCCTTCATTCCGTTTAATCCACCATAATCCACAAAGGCCCTCCTTAATGCACCCTAATCCACCTTCATCGACCTTAGTCTACTCTAACCCTCCTTAAGGCACTTTAATCCTCCTTAATCAACCGTAATGCTTCCTCATTCACTTTAATCCACCCTAATCCACTATAATCGTTCTTAATTCACCTTAATCCACCCGAATCCACATTCATCTACCTTAGTCCACCCTAATCCTTATTAATCCCCCTAATCCTCCTTCATTCACTTTAATTCACCCTAGCCCACCATAATCCTATTTAATGCACCTTAATCCACCCTTATCCTTCTTCGTGTACTTTAATCCACCCTAATCCACTATAATCGTCCTTAATGCACCTCAACGCACCTTCATCCACCTTTATCCAACCTCCCTTATGACCTTAATCCACCTTCATCACCTTAATGCACCTCTATCGACTTTAATCCGCCTTAATCCTCCTTAATACACCCGAATTCATCTTAATCCAATCACTAATCAATCATTACTTTGCTAATCATTAATCATCTCTTATACGCGGCTGCATATGCTTTGGTTCGCTTCCCGCCTTCCTTCGGTCACGCGATATTTTATGTAGCTCACAACGGGACCTTGAAACAGAGGTCTAAGGCTTTCGCTTAATAAGCCACACACAAAGGGATGTGTCACAAGGAATACTAGATCAGACGCACGAAGTAAAGCGTCTGATCGTGTGGCAGAAAAATTGTCTGGAGTATAGAACTCGCCTCAAAACTCCCTTTAAACCAGTATACCCAGCTCATACGGCTTTAAGAAAAAAACCAACCTCCTCATAAACGTTGCCTCCAGCATTATCGATGCTGTTATTAGCATTTCTCAAAATTTTCAACCCCACTGGGGCGCGCAACTGGCCCAAAATAACACACCTCCATAGAATCCTGCGGCCCGTCTGCGGGAGCCCAGGAGGAATAGCGTGCCGTGCGCAGCCGGCGGGCGAGGAGAATCGAGGAGGAAAGCGCCGTGAGGAGGAGAGTGTCGCTACTTTCAAATTATCAAGGGGCTTTAGCACGGGGACGCCCACCACGCCATCTCCCGGAGGCCGGCTTCACTAGGCGCGAGCGCGCCTTCCTCCTCGCCTTGCGGACCGGTTCCGTGTGGCCCGCCGAGAGGAGGCATCGCTTGCAACGAGCGCCCTCTCCCCTCTGTCAGGATTGCGGCGCGACTGAAACGTTGGAACACTTGCTCTGTGAGTGCCCTGCTCTTTCGCCCGCGCGATCGACACTTGCGCAAGTGTACCGTGCGCGGAACTTACCGTGTGCGACACTGCACGACCTGCTGCATCCCTCGGGCTGCATTTCGCAACACAGGCGCCTCTTCCGTGCGCTCTTGGTCTTCGCCGAGGACGCGGCACTTCAAAGCCGCCTGTAAACATGCCCCACCCACGGCCTTACCGCGTCGGCTGCCGCCGCCGCGTTTTTCTTTCTCTCTCATCCATCTTTTAATTCCCCCTTTTCCCCCTGTGCAGCGCGGTTGAGGTGTCCTCTGCGGAGAGACAGTTACTGTGCTGCACTTAATCCCATATTTTCCCATCTCCTACTCTAGAATCTCTCTTTGCGAGGTCGCGTGAACACCACCCTCCCGCGATAAAAACGCGGCGCGCGCGACCGGTCGCAGGGAGCTCCTTGCCTAGGATCAGCGAACCTCCATGCCGCCCGTGATCTGCTCCTACGACCGCGCTCTCGAGCGTAGCCCTTTTTAGGGCTCCCAAGGGAGCAGACACAGAGGTCCCAGCATCCAGGGCTCTCTTCTACTGCACTGAGGGTGTCAGTCTCCGACATCCCAGTGCAGGCGCCACGCGGCCCCACCTCAGCGCACTCGCCGGCGCTCAAACTGCTTCTTGCAGAAGCGAGACGGCAGTTTTGCGCCCCCACGAACGAGGAGCAACCTGCCGAGGCTGCTGCCCCATCCCCGCGGTTCCTACGTTCTGGAACTTGCAGGGATAATGCACCAGCGGCAACACAGTGACGACGACGCGGCCGTGCTGCCCCGGACAATGTCGACGACGGCGGAGACACCACCAGCAGCGAGAGCGACGACGAGACTGCCAGCTCGCGCCGCTCTAGCAGCTGCCCGCCTTCCTGCTCATACTCGTCGAGCAGCGAGAGCAGCAGCGAGGACAGCCAGATGACCCTGGCCACGGATTCTATTAGAAGCCGTTCGCCCTCGCCCAGCGCGCAATCAGAAAGCGTCGGCATCCCCGCTGATGCCGAACGAAGCGCTGAAGCCGTTCTGACCGTGGCTACTCGAGCGCCGCATGAGCCCACGGCAACCGTAGTTGCCCTCGCCGAGACCGAGGCGAGCACGAACGCGGCCGCGAGCGACGCTCCCGAGAGCTGCCCCACAGCGCATGCGCCGCCGAGCAACGTCACGGACACGCGAGGCGAAGCCCCGCCCCTACCCGCGGAGCCTCCTCGCCCCGGCGCGAAGCAGCCGGCGCCCGCGGAGCCTCCTCGCCCCGGCGCCAAGCAGCCGGGCAGGAAAAAACAAAACAGCAGGCGCAAGCGCCGCAACATACGCTCGGTGACGATCACCACCGTCGCTACCGGTGGCGTACGATCAAGCGCCCCTGCTGCAGCAGAAGACACCGTACCGGCCGCGGAAGGACGGGAAACCGTCCTTTACAGACCACTGGCAAGAAGGGCCCACTTTCTTGCGGCATCGCGCGACGCGATTGCCGCTTTTCTTGCCGATGTTCCAGGCACCCACCGAGTGCGGCCCAACCTTCGGCGGAACGTCCTAGCCGTCGACGCGCTGCCCGGCACGGACCTTTCCGCACTACTCGCCGTCCGGGTGATATGCGACGTACCTGTCAAGGCGAAGGCACTCATCGCCGACTCCTGCACGGGCACGCTCTTCAACATGGACCCGGCGCTCGATGGGCCTTCCATCCTTCAGGGGCTCGAGTGCCGGGTGCCCGTTCTCGCCGTCACCAGGAGCGGCGATGTGGCAACCCTCCGCTTCACTGGCAGAGACGTCCCGGAGGAAGTACACCTCTTCAAACAGCACCGCGTCGTACGTCCGCAGCTGCCACGGCCGTTGCAGTGCGGCCGATGCGGGCTCTTCGGGCACGCAACAGCAACCTGCTCCCGCGACCCTCGCTGTCTCCAGTGCGCGGGGTCGCATGCGACGAGCGCCTGCACGTCAGAGCGGACCCGCTACATTAACTGCCGGGGCCCGCATGAGTCAACAGAGCCACGCTGCCCCAACTGGCAGCTCGAGCGGCGGGTGGCGAGCATACTCGCGAGAACTGTTCCACGCATCACGCGCCGACAAGCCTTGATTCTCGCGAGGAGCAGTGCCCCTGCAGCGCGGAACCAGCAGCCGGCCACCACCGGACCGCGCGCCCCCGAGCCACGACCATCGCAGACGGTCCAGCCGGGACGCTCCTTCCGCGACGTGGTAACCGGCAACACAGCGCCGCAGCCAGTCGCCGGGAGCAGCCCTGCACAGCCCCGCAGCGCGACAACACCCGATGCACGTGACCTCGTTATAACGACGCTCGCGTCGGCATTGCGTGCACTTTTGGAATCGGTACCTGCCGACTCGCCAGCGCGTCACATGTGTGTGGCAGCTCTGGAAATGCATGACGCCCTGATCCAGCATGGCTAGCACACCAGTGGAGCAACGGCCGCGCATCGTTCAATGGAACGTTCGTTCGATGCGCCGCCGTCATCCAGAGCTGGCGGATGGGGCTCTTTCGGACGGATGCGACGTGCTTGCTTTGCAAGAAACCCACGTCCGCCCGGGAGAGCTCAATCTGCCAGGCTTCGTCAGCTACCACAGTGCTGCTGGCTGCGAGCAGGCGTCATGCACGGCCATTCCGTGTACCGATTCCACTCATCCGGCTGGGCGATCTCGCGCGTCACTTTACGTACGCGCTGGGCTCCCCAGGCCGTGGTGAGTGTGGACGATTTGCCGTGCACGGGCGTCGAGTGCGTGGCGGTGACCGTGCGAATCGGAACAGCCGACACGTGCGTCGCGAGTGTTTACGCGTGCTGCGGCGGCCGCTGGGACAAGGAGATGATCGTGCGGCTATCACAGCGTGTGCGCGGCGACCTCGTGATGTGCGGAGACTTCAATTCCCATAACACAGCGTGGGGATCAAGCCACACCGACCGCAGCGGCCTAGACCTGCTTGATGCCATCCAGCGGGCGGCTCTGCTCGTAGCCAACACGGGCTGTGTTACTTTCACCCGTCGCGGCAGCGAGGGAAGTGTGTTGGATCTCTCGCTAGTGTCGGAGCGCTGCCATTACGTCTGGCGCCGCAGCCCCGACATGCGAGGGTCCGACCACTACCCAATCCACCTAGAGCCCCGCCGTGCCGCCCACCTGCCGACGCGTGCGTACAGTGTTGTTAATTGGCCGCGATTCCGGGAACTGTGTGCTACAGTGCCAGTCTCGGAGAGCGGCCTGTTTTTCCAACACATCGCACGATGCGCGCGTGCCGCGTCAACTCGATGTGTTGTGCCGGCCGGGACGCCTGTTCCCGACATAAAACAACTGAACATCCGCGCGTCGCAGAGCTGAGAGGATAGCACTGCGCTCGGGCAAACGCGAGCACTGGACGGTGTACAACCGGCTCGACGCGGTATGCCGTCGCCACGCGAAGCAGTGCCGCAACGCCAGCTGGTCAAGCCTCTGCTCGTCGCTGGAACGGGCGAGCGTCCGATCGAGCCCGTGGCGAATCCTGGGGGCGATCCTGCGGCCCCGCGCGCCGCGCTGCCCCGTCCTCTCCATCGCCGTGGCTCGCGGCATCACGAGCGGTCAGCTGGCCGAGCTGCTCGCCGAGACTTTCTGCCCGCCACCCATCATCCGTCCACCGGCGCCGTACGTGCTGCAGCCGCAACCGCATCCAAGGCGCGAGCTGCTGGCCCCGGAGCGGTACTTCCCGACGGCCGGGATCCTCGAGGACATCAGGGCGCTGTGCGAGGCTGACTTCACTATCGGTGAGCTTCGCACAGTGCTCACATCGAGGAAGCTCCGCTCAGCACCAGGTTCCGATGGCGTCACGTATCAGATGCTTAGGAACCTGGATGGTGACCAGCTCTTGCTGCTGCTCGACGCATACAACAACGTCTGGCGGACCGGCAGCATCCCGGACGAGTGGAGCGAGGCGATTGTTGTCCCGCTGCTCAAGGCCGGCAAGGCAGCCAGCAGTCCTGCTTCGTACCGGCCCGTTTCGCTCACCTCCGCTGCTGGCAAGGTGCTCGAGGCCATGGCGCTACGGCGGCTCGAGTGGATTACGGCGGCGCTCGACACCTTGGCGGCGGAGCAGAGCGGCTTCCGGCGACTCCGGGCCACAGCGGACTGCCTTGCCGACGTGATCGCCACGCTGGAGACAGCGAAGCGCCGGGGCGAGGCAGGCTACCTCATCCTTCTCGACGTCGAGAGCGCCTTCGACCGTCTGCCACACGCTACCATCATGGACGCACTCGATGCGCTCGGAGTGTGCGGACGAATGCGAAGCTACATTGCGGCGTTCCTCGGCGGCAGAACGATGCGGGTGCGCGTGGCGGGAGCGCTCAGTCGGCCGCGTGTGGTTGTGACAGGAGTGCCGCAGGGCAGTGTGCTTAGCCCATTCCTGTTCAACCTCGCGCTGGCACGCATCCCCGACTACATTCCCCAGTTCCCGGCGCATGAGGTTCGAGTCGCAGTATACGCGGACGACATCGCGTTGTTCGCCATCGGCCCCACCAGTATCGGCTATGCGGTGCGTGCGTGTGTGCAGCGCGCGCTGGATGGGGTCGATGCTTACATCAGCGGCATCGGCCTCACCCTCTAGGCAGCCAAGACCAAGGCGCTCATCGTACACCCAAGGTACGAGGGGCAGTACAGCACGCCAGGCTTCACCCTCCATGGAGTGCTGCTTCCGTGGGAGAAGCGGGTTCGCTACCTTGGCCTTGTGATCGACCGACGGCTGAACTGGCGTGCTGCAGTAGCTGCCCTGCGGAAAGGTGCCGCGCAGGTAGCGGGCGCCGCGCGCTCCCTGCTCGCTCGTGGCCAAGGCTGTTCGCCGACCCTCGCGCTGCGCCTATACAACTCTGTGGCCTCGGCGCGGATCCTGTACGCGCTGCCCCTGGCGGACCTGCAGCCGACGCAATGGAAGGTGATGGACGCGGATCACCGAGCCGTCGTACGCCAATTCCTGTGCCTCCCGCGGTCTTCGCAGAGCGGCGCCACTCTCGCCGAGGCGGGGGAGACGCCCATCTCTCTCCGAGCCGAGGGGCGGGCCCTCAACCACGTGGAGCGCTTGCATCGTTCGCGGCACGGCCAGCAGCTGATCAGCCGGCTGCACTCTCTCCCGAGCTCCGGCATGGGTCGCCGCGTCACCGAGTTCGCCAACCTGGTACGGGGCGGCGCCACGTGCGCGTGGCTTGCCCCGCCGCCACATCGGGAGCGTCGTCTGCTCATCCGCACGACCGTCCCTGGCGTTCGAGGCAAGCGCAACACTCCGCTCTGCGCCTTGCAACAGGAGACGGCTGCGGCCATCAACGAGCAGCTGGCCGGCCGGGTGCTCGTGTTTACTGACGGCTCGGTCTTGCGGGACGGTGCTGCCGCTGCCGCGTGCGTCACTCCGGACATCCCAGCGCAAAGTCAGTGCACCGTGTTGAGCGCCGTATCATCAACACACGCGGAGCTGGCGGCCATCGACTTGGCGGCCGAACTTATCTACCAGCGGCGCATCCCTGCTGCGGCCATCCTGACGGACTCCCGCGCGGCACTGCACATGCTGGCCAGGGCTGACCATGGGCCACCGCTGATCCAGCGCCTCCTGCGGAAAATCCATGGCGTGTGCGAGCAGGGATGCGACCTCGTTCTGCAGTGGGTGCCTGCACACATCGGCATACACGGGAACGAGGAAGCAGACCGGCTCGCGAGGGCCGCCCACACGGCGACTGTGCCTCGTTCACTCGTCGTGACGCCTTTCGACGTCGCCCGTCACACCGTGGCCGGCATGTTGCGTGCACGACACCCGGACGCCCGCGTCGCCAGTGGCAACCCACCGAGACTCCTGCCGCGAAAGGGTCTTCATCGTCGAGACCGGGCGCTGCTGCTTCGTCTCCGCGTCGGCTGCTACCGCACCGCAGCAAGGACTCACCGCCTGCAAGGTACGGGAAGCCCCTTTTGTGAAAAGTGCGCCGACGTGGAGGACTTAGATCACGTGCTTTTGCGATGCCGAGAGTACACGGCGCAGCGTGACACGCTCACGAGCGTTTACCGCCGCCTTGGCCTGCCGTGCGACAGCACCGAGGCACTTCTCTTCCCGGCGGCGCATTCATCAGTGACCGCGCGCGCCTTCGCGGCACTGCTCGAATTCCTGGACGGCGCCGAACTGTACGAGCGGCTGTAGCCGCCGCGCCTTCATGACGTTCCTTACCGCTGGGCTATCTCAACTCTATACTCTGTTTTCTTCGCTACACTTTTTACCCCTCTCCCCTCACCCGTACAGCGCCGTGGAGGTGCCCTCGCACGAGAGGCAGTAATGCCCCAACCACTGGCACGCGCTGGAAAGCTTCGGCGCGCGCCGAAGGGTCAAATGCGTCAAAGCGTCGGTCGGGAACTCGCTGAAGCGGAACGTCGCGCAGCGATTATGTCTACTGCAGATGCTAGAAGTTTGCCGGCGCGCGGCGAAGCTGCGCCGGCGTGCACCAATGAGAGGCTGCGACGCCTCGCAGGCGTCAACCAATCGAAGGCTGCGGAGCCTTCGGCTGCTGCGCCTGTAATGGCCGACCGTACGAAGGCGCCCGGCACCAACGATCGTCCGAGTTTTTTGGACGCACGACGCGCGCGACAGTGTTCCTAAAAGACAGTGTTGTAATAGTAAGCCGACAACGACACGACCGACCGACTACCGTGGGTTGTGGCAGTGCGACGTGGATCCGAAGCGACTTTGAACGACGCCGACTAATCCAACCTGCCCACTGGGTTCCGCCGGGCTCGGTACGATCGTCTGCTAAAACAGCCAACCGAATCACGATTGCCGCAACGTCTGTGCTTGTTGTATGTGCATTTTGTTGTGCTCAAAACGAATGGAAACACGTTTACGAGCTCCGAAGTCTGGATAATCAACACTCGCCTATCGCCGATGTTGTTTACGTTACGCGTAGGCCTAGCGCGTCCATCGAGTTCGTAACTGGCGAGTGAACGAACTCACCTGAGAAATCTGTCGAAGGAAATGAATTTTCAGGTCCGTTTGGTGCTGCAGTGATTTAAAATATGGCACTCTTGACTTCGTGTGACCTGTGATGTGGTGAATGAACCGTGTGGAAGTTGGGTTGGTCACCCGCGGCGTGTTTCGTGTGGTGTCGGTTGACTCAAGTTTAACGGGCAAGCTCTGCGCTGTTTCCAGTGGTAAAGATAACTCCCGAAAGCGAACTACACTAGTAGCCGAACTATTGGAAGTACTTACATAATCAGCCGTGCCGCCTGTTTCAGATGACACTGCGCTCTTTTATTCGGCATGTGAATCCAGTTTCGTACAAGTTCACTGTACTCATTCACTCACTTCTTTCAAGTGCGACCGTCTTTTGGGCTAGTTGGGGATAAATCGCTCGTGTAGCAATCAAGAACACTGACGCACTGAAGCATACGTGGCAACGCAGTCATATTTGAGTCAGTGTGTCGTTATAGTTGAGCACTGCAAAAAGAAATCTGTTTGCAATGTGTGCCCTGTGTGCAGTGCATAGCAGGACCTGCATCATGCAAGACCTATGCATGTAGCAGCGTATACCACGATTGCTTCGATGCACGCTTCAGAAGCAGCAAGTACTGAGTCAATGAAACTGTAATTGAATTTTTATCTCACTTTTTGCTTATGGAAAGTGTAGATGGTGTGAGTGCATTGTGGGGAAGGTGAAAAGGTGTCATCAGTGTTTTGTGCAGTCAGTATGCTTAAACTGCTGGAATCCCTTCAGCCTCTACTAAAATGTTTCTTGCTGCGATACTATAAATTGTAGTCAGGACAAAGATGTACTCAAAACCAAGTTACTAATGCATCTGCCCAGAATGTGTTTGATTAACAAGTTAACGCTTCCACAACAACAATATGCCGATGAACAGCATATGTGCTTACAATAAATACATTCCGTAAAGGCGAACGACTGGGCTTACAATATAAAACTTTGTAGTAGCACCGTACAAAGTGCTGCCATGCGTATCAGCCACAACGAAACTACTGCACGTCCAATCTTCTTCCTTGGAGGCACTTCTATAAAGACTGTTCGGGCCCTTCTCATTCTGAGTGTAGCATTTAGCTGTTCTCTCAACTTTTCCACATATGTCACCAGCACTGTATGTAAGCACCGGCCCTTTCTTGGGTTTGTGTCCCGTGTCTCCCTTCCCTGATGACCTAAGGTTTTCCGAGCACTCTACACTTCTATCATTCTGTCACGACTTGAGTACTGCTCATCAGTATAGTTCCCGTACCAAACTCGCGACGCTAACAAACTTAAGCTTGTTCTGCGCCGGACAATACGCACCCTTTACTCCCGTCTTTTCGGTTGTCACAAGCTCATGCCAGCCTTCGAGGATTGCCTCAAACCCCTCAAGTAGCACACCCTGCGATACCAACGCAACATTGCACTTGTCTATACTGCAGGGTGTTTGACGTCTCTCTAAACAGCACTAATCTTTTTTCACTTCGTCTGAACAAGTGGTCAGCACAGCCTGAGCCCTCACCATGCCTGTATGGCCCGACACCACAACTCCATGATTATATCTGGCATGCAGAGCTTTCTCTCCACCCCCCTGGCGATTTGGATTCTCCTTCCTTGGAACCAGACTTCATTGGCACTCCTGTGTGTTGTGCACCTGTCGAGTGTGTGCGTGTGTGCTGTGCTGTGTTATTGAGCAAGTGTGTGTGCACGTGGAGGGGAAGGAAGTGTCTTCTGCATCCTGCAAATTCCTGCTTTAGATGGCTGGTTATCAGATTCTCTAACATACAGGCATCAGCCTTCTTTTTAGTCTAGTGTGCCAAGTTACCACTAGGATTATTATTATTATTATTATTATTTTTAGAATCATTACTTTGACCACATTGATTGTGTCGAAGCCAGCGTGACACATAATTCAAAATATTTCTGGAGCTTTGTGGGCTCTCTCTTCTAAAAGGAGTGCCAAGGATGTACGGCTTCTTCATGAAAATAGTGGTGTTGTCTCGAACACTGCTGATGCCTTTGCAGAACATTTCTGTTTGCTATGTGGTGTGAAATATGCTTCAAGTAACCTTCCTTCTCAGTCTGGTGCAGTGTATGCTAACAGTCAATGAAAACCTCGTTTCCACGTATATGAAGTGCCTTAAACTTTCCCTTTCTTGTGGTGTTGATGGTATTTCCTCCACAGAGCTTAACCCTTTGAGACGCTGTCTACACAATTGGGCACAGCAGGAGTGTGCATCAATAGCAAAAGCACTGATGAAAGTAATGGTATTTAAAATGTGTTTCATACATATTGAAACACTTATTATTGGAACTGTGCTGCAGTTTTGAATAATGTGCAGAATGTTTTAACAAAATGAGTGGGAAGGTAGACGGCTGGGTGTTGTTACTCTGTGTCAGTATGTTGTATGTAGCGGGTTCACTTCTTTCATTGTTTTTTACAATGTCGTGCACCAGGCATAATTGTCAAGTGGCTGGATAAGTGCTTTTCAAGCTTTTCAAAACACAAAATAGTACATGTTTTCATATTTTGTGTTCCTGTAGTGAGTTTTCGCATGGAGTCGAAATTTTGTAAACTTGACAAAACTCGCTAAACTATTGAAAATTCTTAATATTTGCTGCGGCTGTACACTTTCTACGATTCTGAGGATGCAAGAGATGTGGTGAAAGCAACTTTTCAATCAACGGGATAAAGTGGTGTCTGAAAGGGTTAAGATGTATGGAAGCATACTTGTTCCTCGTTCTCACAAGCATCTTCAATAGTTCCCTAAAGTCTAGTACCTTTTCTAGCACTCGGAAGGTAGCTTGAACATTGCCCATGCACAAATCAGGTGCTAGATGTGCAGTTACTAACTGCCGACCTATATCTATCCTCTTCAGTGCGTCAGGTGTTTGAATCAATATGGGATTCCTCGCTTTCTGTTAGTGCTAAGAGCATTTTAATAAATGAACAGCATGACTTTGTGTGCCGACATTTCAGACTATTTCAGACTGTCAACAGTGTTCACTACTGCATCGACTTCCAAAAAGACATTTTTTCACTCTCGAAGTGGTGCAGAAACAATAAGTACTCTTAAATGCTTCCAACACTATGGCATTAAGTTATATGCACAAAACGCACCATGTGAAATTTTGATACACCCTACGTGATGCTCCACTCCTTAGGGTCGATGAAATGAAAGATTTTGGTGTGTACTTCGACAAAATGCTAAGCTTCTCTTCACATAGATAATTACACAAGATGCCCTTCACGCTCTTGGAATTGCATGACGTATATTGCATGATTTCCACTCACCTGTTGTGTTTCTGAAATTCTGCTTTGTGCCTCCAACTACTAGAGTATGCCTCTTAGGAGGGGGGTGCAGTGAGCAAATATAATTCTGACCTCATTGAACCCATCCAGAATAAATTGATGTCTATCTTCAAGCACCACTTTTGCCATTCTGGCGACCACAGTTGAGCCTTTGTTCCTCCACCTTTTGTTCCTGTATGAGGTGGTCCATGACATTATACATTCCTTAAAGCTTCTTGATCATACGCATTTGTTTGTGCCGCAACAGTATACCAGGTAGCATTCCACATTCGTTGCCTGGGCTTGTTACAAGATTGTGCTAATAAGACTCGACTCCAAAACATACTTCAGAGTTCATTTCCTGTGTTTTGTGTATCTGTAAATAATCACTTAGGATTAACTCCCTTTTACTTTTCCGCGTTTCCTTTTTTCCCTATTTGTTTCTCTATCTTCAATTTTTTTGTCTACTGCGTTCATGTTTTCTCTACATTTTGTCTCACGTAGTGCTCGTTAAGTGCACCAGTACAAAGGCTCTCTAGCTGTTCCTGGGCACTACAATAAAAATTTGAATGATTGACTATTATCGTAGTATAAAATTTTGCTTTTTAAGTATGTACTAGTATACTATTTTAGCGCAGTAGCTTTCGTGCAATTAAAAAAAGGGCATGAATTAAGAAGAGAGAGAGAAAATGATAAATGAAAGGTAACAGCCGCAGTTGCATAGAGGGATCGAGGGAATGCAATCGATGTTGAGTGAATTCAGGTGTGTGCCAGTTTTCCAATGTCAAAAGAGTGTGCTAGCTTGCCTAAGTGTTGGACTGTGTCGATCCGCGATAAAGGTACAGAAATAAGGGTTGCTCCTTCGTGGGCTTTCCTAGCAGCTTCGTTAGTGAGGTCGTTGCCGGAGATACCGCAATGACCAGGCAGCCACTGAAACACGACGTCGTGTCCTTTCATGATCATGTGATGGTGCATTTCTCGTATCTCCGACACGAGTTGTTCACATGACCCGCGACGGAGAGATGACAGAAGACATTGTAAGGCCGCCTTTGAATCGCAGAATATTGCCCACCGATTAGCCGGTTGGTTATTAATATAATCAACGGCACCTCGGAGGACAACAAGCTCCGAACCGGTCGATGTTGTCAAGTGAGAAATCTTGTATTGGATGCTTACTGATCGTGATGGTATAACCACTGCGCTGGTGAAGCTGGTCTGAGTGGAAGAACCATCCGTATATATGTGGACTCGATCAAAGTAGAAAGTGTGCAAACAATCCAGAGCTGCTTGCTTCAAGGCCAAGGTAGGCAGGACGGTCTTCTTTCTTATCCCTGGAACCGTAAGACGCACTTGAGGTTGTTTTAAACACCACAAAGCTGAGGTTGAACGTGCTGAGGGTGTGAAGCCCGATAGTAAGGAGGCACGATGGATGCTGACCTTGTTGGAGAAGGACGCCTGTGGTCGTCGTTCTGGCATGAATTAAGAAAGTGCAATAATATGCCATGTGCCTGATCATATGCATTGTGCTATTAATTTCTTCTGAGTTTTAATAATGGCTGGCTACTGTATGCAGTGTTGTGCAATAAAATAATATGCCACAGCAATTATTGCGTGCCTTGCAGAACAAATTGAATATATCTTTCTCAGTCAAAACATCACAGCAGGCTGAAAACAATAAACTGCAATTTTTCTTTTTGTGGTGACGAAGTGTATAAATTGTGAAAATAACCTGTTTATATATTTCTTATACTATGGAAATGAGCTGCTCCCATACATTCGAATAAGTGCTTCAATAGTACGACTTCGCAAAGGGCAACGAAAGACTCCTATTAAAACCCTCTAATTCTCAAGCTTGTATTGTCTGACGGTATGTCATTTGATTAATGTAAAGAAAGGCAAACTTGATATGTGGAAACCAGTTACAATAGAACATGGCCCTTACACTGTGAAAATGTTTTGTAGCAATACACTCAATGTGAAGGCCTCCAGATGTGGTGTTGATGCATCAAAACAACCTAGAATAATAGAGGTGCTCCATGGGCTAGATTTGGCAGAATCAAGAATTGGGGGGAGACAAGATACGCATTGCATACATTTTAGCTATTCTAGATTTTTTTTTTTGAGTGCTACAGGTGTTTCAATTCTGTTTTGCTGATTTTCTCAGAACCCACTTGTTCACGTTTCTCTCATGCACCAACAAGCATAATTATATTGACACGGATGCTTTATCTGTATCCGGTTACCGTATTTCACCGGCTAAAAAATGTTAAACGTTATCGCTCGGTGCAGGATGCGCCTGCCTGAACGTATCGGAAGTTTCGCGAATGTTATCGATGGTTCAATCTGTTGTCGACGAACCTTGCTAATCTGATTGCATACGCGACACGAAGTGTGTCGTAGTTTCTGGAAGGCGCGCGGGCACCAGCGAATAGGCTGTAACTTTCGACGACTGACGTATGCAAACCGACGCGCTTGACCCGCAGATGAGATTTTCTACGATTGCCGACATTGCTCGCCGCTATCGTTGCGATTGAGCCGGCACTATTTATTTACCGTCACTACTACGTGGCAATATTTCCAACACAGATTAATTTTTTTCAGTTATACATTGCACGCCTAATTCTTACATAGTTGGCTGTGCAATAAGCTACCAAAAATGAAATGGTGCAACAGTTTTTGATATATGGCATCGTCGTGCAGGTGTTTGCAAAGCGATCTTGCAGACAGACGACGCGCGAGCGCTGATGTCGATATTTTGTACACTATTGTTACTTCAAAAATAAAAAACTGTTGCGGCAGGTGTATATTCATTATTCAAACGTGTTTTTTATATCTAAAAAGCACATACAGATCACTAACTTATTGTTTCAAGCTTAGTTTACAGCAGGCTGTTTTAGGCCGGACTTTGACGGATGAAGACAGAATAGTCCAGCAACAATGCGCCGCAGCCGAGGAGCGAGCTTCGGCGCGCGTCGGAGCTTGTCTCCAGTGGTTGCGCGCCCTTTCCCTCCAGCCGAAGCGAAGCGGCGCATTCGCTTGCCAGCGCGCGCCGAAGCTTTCGGCGCGTGCCAGTGGTTGGGGCATAACGGCGCTGTACTTATCTCTTCCTATTCTCCTTTAACACCACTCACACACACGACCGGTCGCGCGTATTCCGATCTCGTTTGCTCGGCTACTCACAACGGTGCGATGCCTCCCCAGCCCAGCGGTAAGGCCGTGAAGAAGGCCGGCAAGGCGCAGAAGAACGTGCGCGCCACCGACAAGAAGAAGAAGAAGCGCCGCAGGAAGGAGAGCTTCTCCATCTATACCTACAAGGTGCTCAAGCAGGTGCACCCGGACACTGGAGTCTCCAGCAAGGCCATGTCTATCATGACCAGCTTCGTGAACGACATCTTCGAGCGTATCGCCGCGGAGTCGTCCCGTCTGGCTCACTACAACAAGCGCTCGACCATCACGAGCCGGGAGATCCAGACTGCCGTGCGTCTGCTGTTGCCCGGCGAGCTGGCAGTGGGTTCGGGTCAGTGGCTCTCTCGGCTCCTGAGTTTTCTTGTAAAAGGTAAGGTTTTTTGACCTTACCAACCCCACATTGCTTTGAGGATCCCTTTAAATCTCTCAGGACTCGCTTCGTCGTGCGATTCGGGTTCTTGCGCGCCCCCTTTCCTCATTTTGGCCATCTAATACCGTGAGCCGGCCGGCCGGTGGCCATGGCCGCTTGTGTACGCGGCCATGCCTAAGCCTGCGGTTCCTCAGGACGAGCAGACGTCCGGGCGAGACTCCCCTAGCGGTGTCAAAACGCCTCGCTCGGACGGCTCAAATGAGTCAGTTTTTTCTGATGAAGGGGACGCGGTACTTCGCGGGGCCGATTTGCCGGGGGGGGAACCCGATCCGCCCGCAAGGGGCGGCCCCGCTACCGGGTATTTACCATCTGTTGTTGCTGCTCCCAGTTCCCCAGCTTCTCTTTGCGGCACCTCGGTTCCCCTGGATCCCGAGCAACGCATTACCGCCTCCATTCACCGCATAGTAGACAGGCAAAAACTCATCACAGACTTGATCTTCCACGCCTCCTCTAAAGTGCCAAATGCTCAACGCTCCCAAATCGTATCATGGCTTGCCGAGATTTTACAGGAATGCTCTGACGTTCGAGCGATTGCAGCCCATCAGGCGGGTCGCGTTGAAGAGTTGCGGGACCAGCTGCAACAGGCGAGACGCCTTGCTGGCGATATGCTGGCGGCTCCACCGCGTCCTTGCCAGCCCAGAACATACGCGGCTGCGGCGCACCTTGGTATGCAGGCTGCTTCACCCACGACCCGGCCGCTCCCAATCAGCACCCCTGCAGATGTTCAACAAACGGTCCCGGACCTGCCGATACTTCCTCCCCGGCCTGATGCAATCAGGCGAGAGCATGAATTTATCTTGTTTCTCACCCCTGTCGCTCCTTCCGCCTCGCCGGCGCGCGATGTCGTAGCCCTTCTCAAGGAGAACATAGACCCAATAACGGAGGGAATCGGGGACGTATCGATGCGCCGTACACGTCACGGCATCACAATCTTTACTAACGAGCGTCACTCTTTCGACAATCTCAAGGCTGCAATTGAACGGAACCCGATCAAGCGTACCGCGATTTCCATAAAGGTTGCCCAAAAACGACAACCCCATATTCGGATATCAGGTGTTGATCCCGACGTACCAGCTCATGCCCTCCTTGCTGCTATCAATGCACGCAACCCATCACTCCAACTTGATCCTGATACGTGTAAAATACGAGTCTCTTTCCGGGAACGCTCCGGAAATTTCACTCATGTCCTTGCCGTCGATTCAGCGTCGTTCCGCTCCCTTACTGCCCTCGGCCGTTTGATCATAGGCTGGACCTCGGTGACGGTGCGAGAAGACCTACATGTCCCCACCTGCACCTACTGCTCAACATACGGACATTCCAAACGCGCCTGTCGCCATAAGTCAGACCCTTCGCGGATGGTGTGCACGAAATGTGCTGACGCGCATTTAGCAGAAACGTGCTCGGTGCGTATGGGGGACGCTGCGGTATCGTGCGCCGAGTGCCGGCGCGTAGCTAGGCCGTCGTCGCATCCCACGGGAGATGCGACTTGCCCAGTGATGCTAGAACGCATAGCGCGTATGCGCATGCGTACCGACTATGGATAACATAGCAAGCATCACCTACTCCTGTCCCCTAGGGGCAGCCCCTTTCTCTGGCGGGCGGGTGCATGCGCCCCTCTATTCTCCTCAATCCTTGTTCTCGTCTGGTTGCTCCCCTTGTCCCTCGCTTCGTTCTAGTGGTCTGCTTCTCTCTCTTTTCTTCTTTCCTATCTTCTATCTCTCTTTCCTCACTCTTTTCCTCTTCTCTGTTACCTTCTGCCTCCCCTTAACTTCACACATTCTGCCTTTCTTTAGTTCTGTCTCCCGCGATGCTATACTCATCTTCACGTTCTCTTCCCCTTTCTTTTCTATACTCAACCATGGCCCATTCCATACCCATTAAATTTTTACAGGCTAATCTGGCACATTCCCGACAACCCACATTGTAGTTGTCGGACTTTATCCAGCAGCACCACATTGATTTTATCATCATTTCCGAACCTTATACACGAGGCAACTCTCTTCCGCACCTACCTCACACGCACATCACTTTCGCGTCACCAATCAGTCCCCGTCTTGCTCTTTTAGCTCCTAAACATACCTATGATCTCTTCCTAGTCCATTCCGACCCTCTATACGTCATAGTCTCCTGTGTTGCCCCTTCAGTTTCTTTCGTCATCCTCGCCGTTTACGCTCCCCCTCACGAACCCCTGGAACCCCTTTTTGATGCCCTACAAGCTCACCTGTCCTCTCTTACTCAATCTTTTCTGGTGATGGCGGGTGATTTTAATGCGAAGCATTTACTGTGGGGCCCTGTGGCAGGTGATATCAGGGGAGCGCAGCTCACACAATTTGCTGCTGCCAACAACTTAAAAGCATTAAATGACCCTCGCTCGCCGCCTACCTTTCAATCCCACCTTGCTGAGAGTTGGATAGATGTTTCCTTTGCATCAGTTCCTCTCGCCGCACGTGGCTACAGCCGGTTCGTTGACGAATCCGAAACGTTATCCGACCACAAATATATTCTATTTTCCTTTTTTGGCCATACCAGACCCCGCCATAAACGATTAACAAAATCGATTCCCTCTAATCTTTTACAGTCACTCGTCACCTCTCCTTGGTTTTCGTTGGTCCAACAGACAACTTTACTATCACCGAACGCAGTCGATTTGGTTTTGACGAAGTTTTACATTCAGTTCGACAAGCTTCGTCATCTCCATTCTCGCTGGATAAAGCCGCGCCCCTCTCCCACTAATTCATGGTGGACTCCCGACCTCACTATTGAACGCAAACGGATCCGTGCCTTCCGTCGGCGCTTCCAGCGCACCACTGACCCGCTCCTTCGACAGTCGTTTAAGGCTCAGTACTATGATGCCCATGCCGAATACAAAATGCACATCGACCAGGCCAAATCTGCAGCCTCCAAATCTATCTGTTCCGACCTTTCCAAACGCAATCTCTTTGGCCTTCCTTTCCGCATCTGCTTCGACAAACTTTCCCGTACCAACCAACTTCCCTCCCTTCTTTTACCCGATGGTCGTCCCACATGCAGCGTGCTTGAGTCGGCTCGTTTTCTCCTTAATGCTCATGTGACCCGCGACTCTCCCTCCACAGATAATGACGACCACGTACGCCTGCATCAAATAACTGCCACGCCTTATTCATTCAAAACTATTGATCTCCCTTTCACTATTCCAGAAATAGAACATGCTATCAATTCAGGCAACACCAACGCCGCCCCAGGTCTAGACGGACTGACTCTTCCCATGCTCAAGACGATTTTTTACTATCACCCGTCCTTTTTCCTCTTCATTTTTAATCATTGTCTCAATCTCTCCTACTTCCCCACTCATTGGCGCAAAGGACGTGTTATCTTTATTGCTAAACCCAACCGCCCACTCGACTCTCCTTCATCCTACCGCCCTATTGTTATAAATTCTTTGTTTAGTAAAATTCTCGAACGTCTCCTAAATTCCCGGCTCTACTTTTTTCTTCACTCCAATCATTTACTTCATCCGCGTCAATTCGGTTTTACACATGGGAAGAGTGCGACCACCGCTTTGTACCGTCTCAGACAAACTCTAAACACCTACAAAGACCGGAAACAACACGCAATTCTCATCTGCTTAGACTTTAAAGGCGCTTTCGATAGCGTTTGGCACCCTGTCGTCCTTCATTTTTTACGCTCGCACAACTGCCCTTCCAATCTGTACCATCTTCTACAATCTTTCTTAGAAAACCGACAGATAATTTTCCGTTCGCAGACTGGTCAGGTGTCTGCTACGCCTACTTTGGGCAGCCCTCAAGGGTCACCACTCAGTCCACTGCTGTGGAACATTGTCATTTATGGATTGCTTGACCTCCACTTTCCACCGGACGTGGTTGCACAGGCATATGCAGATGACACTGTCATAGTGCTCTCTGCAGACAATCGTCGCGCTTTGGAATCCAAGGTAGCTCTTACCCTTAATCTTATCTCGACCTGGGCACAGCGTACGAAACTCACCATTAGTACCGACAAATCTTCCTGTTTATACTTCCCCAATAGCCACTCTGCTTCCTCCTCCCGCACCCGTCTTCCCATAGTTCGTTTTAATGGCTTTCCCCTCAAATTTCAGTCGAACATTAAAATTCTTGGGGTCATCTTTGACACCCACCTAAATTTTAACGCTCATTTAACGAATCTCCGTACAAAAGCCGACCTTCTCTCTTCCCGTCTTCTCCTGTTCGTTCGCATGCATTATTCGATGGCCCCTTCCGCTCTCCGTCTCCTCTATAATCAGGTTTTACTTCCGTCCATCACATATGCTTCTCCCGTCTGGTGGCCAACGTTCCCTACTTCACAGTCTAAAATCAAGATATCCTCAATCCAACGCACCCTTCTGCTTCCAATCACCGGTGCCTTCCGCACGACGCGTACTTCATCGCTTCAGGTTCTGGCTAACACACCACCGCTCCATATTGAATTAGACCGTCTAAACGCCTACTTCTCTTTATTTGCACTCAAAGCGCTCACATTTTATGGTCCCGACACCTACCGTCCGGCGCTTCTTAACTACCCCATGAACCCTTGGGACATTCACCCAAGCATGAAATCTCGTTTTACCCATTACCGTCTTCGACTTCAAGATGTACCCTTTGTAACCACTATGCCGGCCTATCATCTCTATACCGACGGCTCCTACACTTCCCAGTCTGCAGGCGCCGCTTTCGTGCTCTATAGTCCAACAGGCCGCATCACCAAAGTTGGAAAATTTAAACTTTTTGGTGCCACTTCATCTTATGCTACCGAAATAGCTGCTATACTGGAGGCATTAGCCTATATACAGACTTTGCCCCATTTCATTCCTCTACACATCTACACCGACTGCTTGTCCGTCCTCACTACATTGAATACTTTCACGACAACAAATCCCTCTGTCAGGCAAATCAAGCAGCTCCTTCAGTTCATCTCTAACCGGCGACGGGTATCACTTTTCCATGTACCAGCACACCAGGGCATCGAGGGAAACGAGATGGCGGACTTCCTCGCCAACTCCGCCGCTTCCCATGGTGTTTCTCGAACCCTCCTTGTCGCTCCCTCCTCTATCAAATCAAGGATGCGTACCTATTCCTTCGCCCAGTGGAATGCTCACTGGACGCGAGAGAATAGCGACACTGCACTCTTTCAATGGATAAAAAACGTCAATCGCATCCCCTCTTTCTTTCCACCGAAACGACCCATTGTCCACCTCACCTCCGCTCATGGCCGCTTCCCTTTCTATTATTTCCGCTTTCACCTTTTATCCCACAGTAACTGTGCTTGTGGCAATCCTTGCACAGACTTGCTTCACTACTTCAATGACTGTCCCCTTACATCTCACATTGCTAATCCCCTTAAAGAGAATCTCCCCTTTACCACTACACCTGATCATTACCTCTCCTTTCTTACAGATCAAAGAAAGCCTGCACTTCTTATTCGTCTATATCGAATCATTTCATCGTTCACTTTCCCGGACTCCTCCTAATTCTTTCTACAATCATACCTTTTCCTTAATCGGTTTCCTTTCCCTCTCCTTTTTCCCTCTCTCCACTTTATATCCCTTCCACCTTGCCCTTCGCCTTTCGTCCTATAGTGTCCTTGGTTATGCCAACCAAGGTGGAGCTTGTCTCCGGGGACACTATGGACGGAATGGCTGCTTTCTTCTTTTGGCAGTTTAGCTTCTCTTCCCATCCTTCTCTGTGCCCTAGATACACCTACTCAACATGCCTGACAACATTTTCAGCTTTCTTGCAGATTTTCTGTTGACCTGCAGTCCAGTGGATTCTGCAACCCCACTGCTGCCTGATGTCAAGTCACCCCTACCGGAACCATTCGGTTATGCCAATACTCCTCCAGGCCGGTGCAGTCTGGTCTACCGGAAACTCTGCACTGCTTTTCGGAATCCTGATGGACCTGCTGGCTTCCTTGGACCACGATCTCAAGACATCCTAGTTCCTTTTCCCCCTTTTCCTCCTACTCAATAAAAATTGGACGCAACGAGGCCTCACCCGTCCCACGCCGATGCAGACAAGTCCTCCGCTGTCCTATCCCCTCCTGGTATGCATAAACATTCTCTGTTGGTATAACTCGGTTTTTTTTCTTAATAATTGGCTTTACTTCAAATAACATTTTGGGTTTCTACCCCTCTTCATTTATTTTTGATTGGCTTAAAGCTGCTATACCTTGGTGGTGCGGCTTTCCCTCATTTTATTTAGATTATTTTTGCTTTACGAGGGGCCAAAAAATACGCCGTGTCCGAGCGCACCAAAGCCGTCACCAAGTACACCAGCTCCAAGTAGGCGACCGAGCGCTCGTCCGCCCAGCCCACACCCAACGGCTCTTCTCAGAGCCACCCAAAGTGTCTGCATTGGCATTGGGATGTAGTGAGAATCTCGACAATTCCGTCCGTTCCCTCTGTTCGACGCTTCCTCGTTTAGAAAGAAACAAGAAAAAAAAACCCGACGCGCGCTGTCGGACAACGCGTTCTCATTGCGACAGCGCGTGTGTGCTAAAAGTTTTGTAGCAGAAACACACAGAACGCCATGCGCTCAGCACAACACAAACAAAGCAAGTATAGGGCGCGTGAGCCGACTCCGCGCGAGCGGCCACGTTCGCCTGCACTAATTACCACGGCGCGTGTTTCGCACACCTAGGCTGATGAGGCGGTCGTTCTTGCACATTTACGTAATTCTGATGTAGCGTAAGCTTTAAAAGCAGGCAGCCCTCATCCCCCCCTTGTTTTTTTCACATTTTATTTCTTCTTTTTTCGGTCGACGCGCATTTACGGGTCCCGAGGTGTGCCTCTATGGCTGCTAGAACTAATGTCGTCGGTCGCTGCGTGTGCTAGAATGCCCACTCGGCGGCCGCCCGCACGTATAGAGCAGTGCTCCGGACTGAAATTTAGAGCCGCGTGCTGTCAGCGCCGCATCGCTGTAGCAGTGGCTGGCGAGCGGAAATGCGTTAGCACGTTCACGAAGCAGCAGTGCGTAAGGGAAATTTTACGCTGTTATTACAAATCTAGTAGTAATTTGAAGTGGAAAAAGAAGAGATGCGCGCGGCTCTCCGCATACTGCATAGCAGTTTCGCGCGCGTCCTGCGTAGCTGCCTTCGTACGGGCTGGGGGCGATGGGAGAGGGAGGAGGTCGGAGCGCCGCCAGCAGTGCCCTCGCTCTCTTCCGTCCCCTAGAATGCTGAATTTGGCTCGCGCGCGCGTCTTAGGCTGATTTCGCTGACGCTATCTACGAGGCTACGTAAGCTATCGCGACGAAATTTGACGGTCGTGTGGGCACCAGTCAGCGGTGCCTGCGTGCGAAATTTCAAACGCCTGAGGCGAACGGAGCATGAGCGCGCCCTGTTTTGCGACTAGTGATCAAGCGAACGATGTTGGCGTGGCTGAGTTTGAAGTTGTGCGCGCGGTGTGCTTTGCGGCAATGACCAGGGTGCACTTGCAAGCGTAGCCGAGCTAACGGTGAATAGAACGAGTAATCACAATTATGAGAACACAATAAACTTGTTCCTGGGGCGCGACACGAGCAGTGAGTGCGTGCAACATACCACAATAACATTGTTGACACGTTTGTTTTTCTCTTGGCGAGTTGAGCAAAATAAGAAGGGAGGCGGGTTGAACATCAGCCTACGTTGCAGTGTGAAATGCCCAAAAAGAGACAACATAGGAAAAACAAAAGTAAACTCTGCGATTGTGTTACGAGGCCACTTGTCTTGAACTCAGTGCGTGGCCTAAGCAGGGCTCAGTGCAGCAACCAGCGACTCACTCGCGAAGAGAGGCCGCGCTGCCCGTGAGCCAATCGGCGCGCGTTCATCCTCCTCGCCCTTAAAAGACGCTCCCGGACTTTCGAAGCGAGCGGTCGCATCGCCCCTCGCTCCGACGACTACGGCTCGCCCGCCACTACTCGCGCGCGTACGTCTCCGCCATCGACCGCGCTCATGAGCGCAGCCCTTTTTAGGGCTCGCATGGCAGCTGGCACGACCTACTGAGCCACGCTACCGCACGGAGGCCCCATTTCTCATGGGTGACCCTCCGAGGAAGCAGCAGAGAAAGGGGCCGAAGAAGCCATCTCCGGACTTCGATGACTCGGCGCCCCGACGTGCCCGGCAGCTCCACCCACGTGGACGGCAGCCGCGCACCGGCAGATCGCCTCCTGCCTTGCGGTGGAAGCGCGGGCTGAAGGCACGTACGCTGCGTGCAATCTCGGCAGACTCGGCGAACTCCACGCCGTCATCCGCACCTTCGCAGGGGAGCGCGACACCATCCGCGTGCGCTCCATCTGCCTTGGACACTACGTTCCGCGCGTTTCCTTTTGATGCGCCGAAGACTACTCCAAGCGGCCACCACGCCGCCACGTCCGCCTCAACGGACACCACCTCAGAGGCTCCCACACCGGCTGTCTCCACCGACAACGATACCAGCTGCCCGTCGACCGGCGGCACCGACGAGAGTGCCGGCACTTTCTTCTTGCCAACCGCAAGCATGATTGGTGCCGACACTACGCCCTCCCGCACGGATGCGACCACCTCGCCCGAGGCAAGTCCTGTCCGGCCGGACTATCCGTCGTTGTCGTCGCCGACGGCCTGCTCGTCGCCCCCGCTCAACAACACCGAGCACTCGGCGGCGGTGGCCGCTTCCGTCGATCATGACGACCCAACTGACGGCCCCTCGTCCAACGCGAGCCAGCCGAGAGCACCTACGCCTGCCGCAGTACCCGAGGCAATAGGAGAGCTCAACCCCCCGCTGCTGCTCGAGGCAGCCGACGACGCCCAACCCTGCCAGCCCGCAGCGTTACAGTCGGAGAAGCCCGCAAGAAGGAGACGCCGTTTCCGACGGTTCGTCGACTTCGAGCCGCATTCCCCACCCGCTGACGACGGTGTCGCTCACGATACCTCCGTCACGGTTCTATACCGTCCCTCGGGAAGCAAGGCAACCTTCCTGGCACTCTCGCGCGATAGTATCGCGGCGCAACTCTCCAGTGTCCCAGGAGTGAGACGCGTTCGCGTGAATTTCCGCCGCAATGTTGTTGCTGCTGATCTCACCCGCGGTGCCGACTTGGCGCCCCTCCTCGCTGTGTGCGACATCAGTGGCGTGGCGGTGCGCTCGAAGGCACTGCACAACAATTCCTGTGTGGGTGTCATTTATGGGGTCGACCCATCCTTCGACGCCCGCACAGTGAAAGAAAACATTGAAGCCCCCGTCGCGGTGCTGTCATGCTCAAGGAGTGGCACTAGCGTCACTGTTACCTTTGTCGGGAGCGTCGTACCCACGAACGTCCGGCTCTTCAAACAGCTCCGCGCCGTTCGTGCCCGTCTGCCCCGACCACTTCAGTGTGACCGCTGCGGCATTTTCGGCCACGCCGGCGCCACCTGCTTCCGCGATGCCCGCTGTCTTCGCTGCGGTGAGTCGCACGCCACAGGAGCCTGCCCCGCCGAGAAACCACGCTGCGTTAATTGTGGTGGCCGTCACCCCTCAACGGAACCGAGCTGTCCCGAGTGGCAGCGCGAGAGAAAGGCGGCCGTGTTGCTGTCTTCGTCTCAGCGGCCCCTTTCGCGCAAAAAAGCGCTTGAGTTAGCCGGAACCGCACCGACCGAGCCGCGTACGGCCGCTCCGTCTACGTCTGCTCGCTCCCCGCAGGGCCGATCGTACAGTGACGCCCTGCGCGGCCGCAACAACCAGACGGCCGCAGCTGAGCTAGCTGAGCCGTCATGCGGCCCTCCAACCGCTGCGAACAGCGACCCCAGAGACGCGCTAATAGCCGCTCTCGCTGCTGCACTGCGGGCCCTGCTCGTCCAGTGCCCAGCCATCGACGGCAACGTTCGTCAAATGTGTGACGCGGCTCTCGCCGCGCAGGAAGCACTGCTCCGTCACGACTAGGCGCGTCACCGTGCCTCATAAGCGAAGGCCACCGACCTGCTCGCGCACGGCGTTCTAGCCGCCGCCGCCGCCCCTCTTTCACTCTTCTATCTATTCCCCTTCCCACCTGTGCAGCGCGGTTGAGGTGTCCTCATCTGAGAGACAGTTACTGCGCTGCACTTTACCCCATATTTTCCTTCCCAAACCAAGAACCTCTCTCTCTCCTCGCCCTTTTTTTTTTGCGGCGCGGCTTCCTCGCTCAGTCGCGGCGCAAGGACGCGGCATTCGCTTTCCTGACTCGCTCCGAAGCAGCAGCAGGCATTCGCTTTCCTGACTCGCTCCGAAGCAGCAGCAACATTCGCTTTCCTGACTCGCTCCGAAGCAGCAGCAAGATTCGCTTTCCTGACTCGCTCCGAAGCAGCAGCAAGATTCGCTTTCCTGACTCGCTCCGAAGCAGCAGCAGGCTTTCCTGACTCGCTCCGAAGCAGCAGCGATTCGCTTTCCTGACTCGCTCCGAAGCAGCAGCATAGCAATGGACTCGCTTTCCTGACTCTCTACGGACCGGCAGCAGAGCACAACATGAATTTCGCCTCGCCTGGAGAGCGCCCGCCGCGCGTTCGCCACCGTCGCCACGCCAGTCTAAGCCTGGTGACACTCGGCCCCGCGACACTGGACGAACTCCGGTCAAGGGAAGACCTTGAAATCCGTGCCACACGCATGCTGGGCCAGTGGCTCACGCACCGCTCCACCACCATCACTCCACCCATGGTTTCCCCACCGTCTGAGAATATACCAGAAAACCCCATGAAGCCGTCAGCCCCCGAGGTAGCCTTGGAGCCCTCCGCGGACAGCTTCCCAGCACACGAGGAGCCCCATGCCTCAATCCCCCTCCCTTCCTCTGACGACGAGGATATGGATCTGTCGAGCTCGAGAAAGCGAGCTCGCGAAGCGGAGAGCGACGACGACGAGGACACGCGTCGTAAGCAGCCGCTGAGCACTCCCCCCAGCTTGGAGCAGGACGTAGTAGCCAGCAGCCACGTGGGGCAAGGAGACCAGGGCAGCGCCATTTTGCCAACCTCCCGCGAAACACCTGCGAGTCCCTCCCTTCCGGCCGCCCAAGGAGCCGCTCCGGAAAGCGCGGGCGCCATCTCTCGGCATCCCGACGAGCCGACAGCCACCTGCTTCGCGCCTCCTCCGAACGAGGGCGCGCTTGGCCCCGCCCCCACCGCGCCGTCTGCTCCCGATGGCGGCGCGCCCCCCGCAGCGTCGTCTGCTAGCTGTCTGGCTGCACGCGATAACGCTGCTGCCGCGATGGAGATTGCGGAAGAAGGCCCCACTGGCTCGTCCCAGCAGGACCCCAAGCACCCTGCGGCGCGATTCCTCAAGGACCCGCCACGCCAACCTGCTCCTCTGCCGAAACGCAAGGGGAAGAAACACCAGAAGAACATCAAAGCTACTGCCAATGCCTCGCCTTCTTCCAACGCTGAGGTCGACTCGCGGCGCCCTCCCGCTACCCCTGTCACCACCAGCGTGCCTGCAGCGGCCGTACAGACGATGTCACCACCCGCCAGCGAGCCAACTTCAGACGGCTTCACCCTCGTGCAGTCGAGGGGGGACAGGCGGCGTGCGAGGGCCCTAGAGACTGCTGCACTCCCAGTAGACCCTGCCGTAATCGGTACGGTGCTGTTTCGTCCCTCGGCACCCGGCGGAGCCTTCCAGGGAGCACCGCGCCTCGCGCTTGCTGCGGCCCTCTCTTCCCGGCCCGGGGTAGCAGCGGTCCGCGTCAACCACAGGCGCAACATCGTGGCCGCTGATACCACCACCCACGAGTGCCTAGAGGGGCTGCTCAAGCTTACCGAGCTGCACGCGATCCCCGTGACTGCTCGACTGCCGGCTGAGCGGGGCAAGAGCACCGGTTTTCTACACGGGGTGAGCGGGCTGCCTGCAGACACGGACCTGCTGGGAGCAATCGAATCCAGCGTTCCTGTACTGTCGGCGACGCTGGACGGGAGCACCGCCACCCTCCGTTTCGCGGGACCGGTCCCCCCTGAGCATGTGCGCTTGCTCAAACTCGGCTTCAAGGTGCGGCCAGCCAGGCCCCGTCCAGTACAGTGTCGGCAGTGCGGCCGCTTCGGGCACGTCCTAGAGTCCTGCCGATGGCCGTGTGACTGCATCTCATGCGGCAAAAACCACGCGGCGAGCGTCTCCTGCCAGACCATCCGATGCAGGAACTGCGGGCGCTCCCACAGAGCAGACACTCCCGCTTGCCCCAAATGGCAGGAAGAACGGAGGGTGGCCACGATCATGGCTTCCTCCACCTCTGCACTGTCAAGGCGCGCCGTCCGGGCAGCAGTTCGCGAGGAGCAGCGGTCCCCCTCACCCCCGGCGCGGTCTTACGCCAGCGCACTGAAGGGCCCCAGCCCTGCACCGAGGCGCCCAGTACCAGCGCCGCGTGCTTCCCAACGCCAGCACACACAGGAAGCCGCCGCCCCACCTGCCCAGACCACTGTGGATCAGCTGGTGGCAAATCTGCTACTCACCATGCAAGCAGTCAGTACTATGCTACCAGCTGACCACCCGCTCCGGACCATCTGCCTGCAGGCAGTGGCTAGCCAACACCCACCCAACCAGCATGGCTAGTCGCAACACCAAACGTCGGCCGCGCATCCTGCAGTGGAACGTGCGTTCGCTGCGGCGTCGTCACGCGGAATTAGCCGCGCACCTACTCCTGCACGAGTACGACGTACTTGCATTGCAGGAAACATACACGCGCGACGGGGACTGCAGCCTACCGGGTTTCGTGGGCTACCACAGCGCGACCACCTGCGAGCTACAGACTTGCGCGAATGTGCCGTGTTGTGACCCGTTACACCCGCCCGGTCGCTCCGGCGCGGCTGTTTACATCTGTGCGAGCCTTGCTCAAGCTGTCGTTCGCGTGGCCGACATCGTCCCTTCCTCCGTGGAGTGCGTGGCTGTGACTGTGCGCGTTGGGGGGGCCGACACTTGTGTCGCCAGCGTGTATGTGCAGCCCGTACGACGGTGGGATACGGCCTTTATCTCGAGCCTCACCGCGCGTATCGGTGGCGACTGTGTTGTGTGGGGGGATTTTAACTCTCACCACACGGTATGGGGCAGCGCCCACACCGATCCGAGTGGCAGGGACCTGCTGAGCTGCATCAATTCAACGGGCCTGCTCATCCTAAACACCGGCAGTCCCACTTTTGTTCGTCGGAGGGTACACAGGAGTGCAATAGACCTGTCGCTCGTGAGCGAGCGCTGCCACTACGAGTGGGTCCGCAGCCCTGACACGCAGGGCTCGGATCATTACCCGATCTCCCTCGACCCGCTCGGCTTCAACCGCCCAAGAACGTGTACGTATCGCGTCACGGACTGGTCCAAGTTCCGATCACTCTGTGCCACACCCCCTCCGGCGAACACAGATTTCGTCACGCATATTTCGAGGTGCGTGAACGCCGCCACCAAATCGTGCGTGGTGCCTGCAGGAACGCCGGCCCCCGATATGAAGCTCCTCAACTTGCGCGCTGTCCGTCGTCGCGCCGAACACCGTGCCATCAGAAGCGACAAGGTGGAACATTGGTCGATATATAACCGTCTTGACGCTGCATGCCGCCGTCACGCCAGGCAGCGCCGCAACCAGAGCTGGCAGAGCCTTTGTGTGTCGTTAGAGGACAGTCGTGACAAGTCGCGCCCTTGGCGCATTCTCGCTGCCCTCCTTCACCCGAAGATCCCCCGCCACCCTGCACTCTCCATCGCAGTAGCTCAGGGCTTGAGCAGCGAGCAACTGGCAGAACTATTCGCGGATTCCTTCGCCCCGCCGTTACCCGCTGCGCGCCCCGTGAGTGCAGCCTGCGCGCTCCCGCCGTACAACAAGGCTCAACTCCTCGCTCCTCTGCGCTATTTTCCAACACTCGCAATTTTGGAGCATGTCGAGGTGTTGTGTACGGCGGACTTTACACTCAGTGAGTTGCGGAGGGTGTTGCACACGCGTAAACGACGTTCCGCGCCTGGCGCCGACGGACTGACACATCAGGTCCTGAGGAACATCGATACAGCGCAGCTCCCGTCACTGCTCGAGGCATTCAATGGTGTCTGGCGCAGCGGCTGGAAGGAAGCGATCGTCGTGCCCATACTCAAGCGCGGCAAAGCGGCCACGAACACCAGCTCGTATCGTCCAGTGTCGCTTACCTCGGTAGCCGGCAAAACACTGGAGGCCATGGCCTTACACCGCCTTGAGTGGATTGCTTCCGCCCTCGACGCTTTCGCCCCCGAACAGAGTGGATTCCGGCGACTGCGCTCAACAGCGGACTCGCTCGCGGACGTCGTGGCTACGCTCGAGGACGCGGCAAGTCGCCGTGAGGCTGGATATCTCGTGCTGCTTGACGTGCAAGGCGCATTCGATGGTCTGCCCCATACCACCATCACTCAAGCACTGCGTGAGCTACATGTCACCGGCCGCCTCTTCGACTACGTGACGGCCTTCCTCAGTGACCGCACGCTCAGAGTCCGAGTTGGCAACGCACTCAGCTCCACCCGAAGCGTGACTTCCGGCGTTCCACAGGGTAGCGTTATCAGCCCGTTCCTCTTCAACCTGGCACTGGCAAGGCTCCCTGATTACATTCCGAAGATCACAGCACACGAAGTCCGTGTGGCGATTTACGCCGACGACATTGCGCTGTTTGCGTGCGGGCCCACGGACCCCGGCTATCCAGTACGAGAATCACTGCAGTCGGCGATCAACGCCGTGGATGAACACCTCGCCAGCATTGGGCTACAGCTCTCGGCATCAAAAACTGAGGCGCTGTTGGTGCATCCCCGCTCTCGTGCGCGCTTCGAAGTACCGCCACTCGTGCTGCGCGGAAACCCCCTCCCGTGGCAGAGAAAAGTGCGTTATCTCGGCCTCAACATCGACTGCCGGCTCAACTTCGACGCCGCCGTCTCCCAGCTATGCAAGGACTCCAAGAAGGTGGCCGGCGCCGCGCGCTCCCTGCTCGCCCGTGGTCGTGGATGCACACCGCAACTTGCGCTCCGAGTCTACAACTCGGTCGCAACGTCGCGTGCGCTCTATGCACTGCCCATTACCAACGTCAGAGCCGCCAACTGGAGGGCGATCGATATGGAGCACCGCACCGTAATCCGCCAGCTTTACGGGCTTCCTCGCAGCTCGCAAGTGGGAGCAACCCTCGCCGAAGCGGGAGACTGGCCGCCCTCACTTCGCGCACGGAAGCAAGCGATGAACCACATCGAGCGCCTTCAACGTTCGCCGCAGGGACAACGCCTCGTGTGTCGCCTTCATACCCTCGAAGGCTCGGGCATGGGCCAGCGTGCCACCGAGTTCAGCGCACTCGTCGCGTCGACGCCGCAACTCCTACCCCTGCCGGTCTCGCCGCACGCCTCCGCGCTACTCGATGTCAACACCACGGTGCCGGGCGTCAAGTGCAAGCGTCGAACAGCTGTTTGTGCCATGCAGCAGGAAACGGCCGCACTTCTGCACGAGCGCTTGGGGGGCCGGCTGTTTGTTTACACCGATGGCTCAGTGGCGAGTGATGGTTCCGGTGCTGCAGCGTGCACGGCGCCGGATATTTGTGCTACACGGCAGTGCCGCCTTCGTGTAGTGTCGTCGTCGACGGTGGCCGAGCTTGCTGCGATCGACCTAGCAGCTGATCTCCTGCTTCAGCAGTGCAGCGTTGTTTCTGCCGCGATCCTTTCCGACTCGCGCGCGGCACTGTGTATGCTGGCGAAGGATTACCTTGGACCTCCGTTGGTGCAGCGCATCGGCTCAAAGCTCCGTCATCTCGTCAGCCAGGGCTGCGATTTGGCGTTGCAATGGGTTCCGGCGCACATTGGCCTGCAAGGGAATGAAGCCGCCGACACTCTCGCAAAGCAGGCTCATTCCTGTCGCTTCCCCCTCTCCACCTCGGTCAGCGATTTCGACGTGGCGAAAACAACTGTTCTGCGCGCGCTCCGCGCGCAGCACCCGGACCAGCGCGTCGCCGCAGGTACTACGTCACTTCGACTCCTCCCCCGCGTGGGCTTCTCCCGGGCGGACCGCTCCTTCCTGCTTCGCCTTCGCGTCGGCTGCTACAAGACGGCTGCTAGAACGCACAGGCTGCAGGGAACGGGCTGCCCCGCGTGCAGCAACTGCGGCGATTTGGAGACGCTCGACCACTTGCTACTACACTGCCCTGTCTTCGGTGTGGAGCGCACGGCCTTGTGTACAGTCTATCGACGACTGGGACTGACTTGCGATACGGCGACCGCGCTGCTATTCCCTGTAGCCCACTCGTCCATCGTGAAGCACGCTCTTTCGGCACTGCTGGAATTCTGCAATGCGACGAACTTGAGAGCGCGGCTCTGAGCCCCGCACTCGCATTTTCTTTTTTTTTCTTTTCTGCCCTTGCCACGTTCGTCCTGTCTTTCTCTCCTTCACCTTTTTCACCCCATTCCCCTTCCCCGTGCAGTGCTGTTGAGGTGTCCTCATGTGAGAGACAGTTACGGCGCTGCACTCATCTCTTCCGTTTCCTTCTCTAAAAAATCACTTCACACACAAGCAGCAGCAACAGCCGAGATGTCTGGACGTGGCAAGGGCGGCAAGGGGCTCGGCAAGGGTGGCGCGAAGCGTCATCGTAAGGTGTTGCGTGACAACATCCAAGGCATCACCAAGCCTGCCATCCGTCGCCTCGCTCGCCGTGGCGGTGTCAAGCGTATCTCTGGCCTGATCTACGAGGAGACACGCGGTGTGCTCAAGGTGTTCCTCGAGAACGTGATTCGGGACGCCGTCACCTACACTGAGCATGCCAAGCGCAAGACCGTGACCGCCGCGAGGAGCATGTATCTCCCTCTCCTCATTTGTATCTCCCTCTCCTCATTTCTGTCCTTCCTACTGTTGGCGAGTAATGTCCTATCTTCTATCTCATCCTAGCACACCTCTTGATTCTCTGCTTGCTCCTTGTCCTTCCCGGGCATGTCTGATGTAGCTGTTCTCGGCCTACTCCGGGCCCAGCCATCTGTTTGGCCCAACTGTGATGTACCGGGAGCCCTGCAGCCGGACCGATGCACCTTCTGTCCCCTGGCACCACCGCCGGAAGACACAACCACCGGAGATGACTGGCCTATTTTGGAGTGATATTCAATAAAGATGCAGAATCGAAATCACAACGCATCACTGCCGGAGCCATAGGCTCATTTTACCCTAAAGGAGCATGATCCCTGGTGCTGACTTGTGCTGCTACACTTGATGACTCACTCCCTTCTCTAACACCTCCTCAATTACAGTATTGGCTTAGCTCCGATATATTTTTTTAATTATTGGCTTTTGTATCCAAATCTATTATGGATTATCTCTCGAGATGATCCCTCATTTTTTTATCTTTTGATTGGTGTTAAGCCCGTTATACCTGATGGTGGTGCGGGCTCCCCCCTTTTCTTTTTTTTGTTCTTTTTGCCTTGGGGGAAACAATTAAGCCATGGACGTTGTGTATGCCCTCAAGCGTCAGGGCCGCACCCTCTACGGTTTCGGAGGCTAAGCAGCGCGCGTGCTCGACGTCGTCTGCAAGCAGCGCATCAGCTCCTCTGAAGAACCCAACAGCCCTCTTCAGGGCTACCCACTTGGTGCTTCGGCAGTGATGCGCAGGATTTGCGATCTCCTGCTCCGTTAACCCTCTTTTGCGTGCCATTATCTCGCGTTCGGCCGTACGAAACACGCGCGGTGAACTTGGTCAGGTGAGCGAGCGCAACGGCGTGTATTCATAAGGCGTGGTGGCATTGTTTTTCGCCCTCGCAAGGCGAGCTCTGCTCGATTGCATTTGCGCTCGCCACTGTGTGTTGTGTTGCTGGCATTTCGCCCGCCCTCAGCGTGTACTAGTTGCGACGTGCCGGTCGTTCGTGCAGCTCAGTTGTCGCCTTTGGTTGGACCCTTGTTGAGCCAGCCAGAGTGGCATGATGATTAAAAGAAAGGTAATCGTAAGCTCGTCGATGCGCATTTTGTCGCTTTGAAGTGGCTCGCTTCTTCTACTTCCTTGGAGAAGAGTATGAGCCGGGCGGCAGCACTCGGTTACATACGCCGAGCGTGGCGGTCAGCGGGCACACTTAAGTTAAGTAAGGCCCCATATTTCACAGCAATAGCTCGTGTGGATATGCAACGAAGCAAAGCACGAGGAAAATATTGCCCGGCACGGGCCAGTGTGTAACAGCTGAAAGCGAGTTTTCTACAGACAGCAGTTATTTGTTCTCTCCAGTGCAAGCGTTAAATGAGCGAGCCTGAGCTGCATTCGCACGGCTTCGATGGTTTGCGTCGGAGAAGCAATAATGTGCCAGTCCTCTTGGCCTACGAGCTGAGCGCCCGTCGTGTCCCTCATCTAGCCTTGAGGTTGTTGCATGCGCGATGGGCGGCCGTAGACTACCACCGTGCGATTCACAATTGCGTAACTCTTTTGAGCGACGCAAATGAATGGAAAGGTAAGGAGATTAGCTAGGTAGCTGTCGCTAGAACCGGGCTCACTGCGTTGTATTCAAGTGGACGAGGGGCGTGCTGTTTTCATTGGTGCTGTTGTTTGTAATACTTGTGCACAGGGGGATTTCTTATGCGCGCGCTATAGGTGATAAGCAGTTGGTTCGAGGTCAACGTGGTTCTTGCAAGCCAATGCACCCCCGAGTCGCCCAAAACAAGAGGAAAATAAAATACAGGAGCAAAGCGGTGAAGTGTGCTTACTGAGACAGAAATATGCTTGCACAGTGCAGGCTCATTTTCTCTCGTTATTTGTATACGACTCGCTCTTTCGTCATGCGTGCGCGTAGGTGATGCTGGGCGACCTTGTTCGCGCCATATACTTAGATCGGTAAGGAAGCGGGCGCTGGACATGCGCTGCGTTTAAAGAAAACAAACTTTTTCGAGCAACGTATTTGTGCGTGCCAAGCGGGAGACGAGCGGCCGCCCGCTTGGCGATTTGAGCCGTGCATCGCGTATTTGTCGAACTCTTCGCCGCCAGAGGGAGCCTCCTGTCCTACGTGTGAACATTTGTCCTTTTGGCAGTTTGTGCCACGCGTATTTATGCGCTGTAAGGCGGTTGCGTAATGTCATTGCGTGGAAGCGCCAAAGTGCACAAGACTACCTCTTGCCGCTGCATCCCTGGAATATCGTAAATGTGAAAGCTGCTGTACAGAAAGATTCCGAATTTGAACCGGCTGCTCCCTCACTCATGGCGCATGTATTGGCACGCGAAGGTAAGAGAAACTGACACGCGCCGGCCGTCGCCATCGCACGGATTTCGCATTCGTGTTGCGTTTAATGAAAGCCAAGCTCGGGCCAATTATTTTACATTTCTCCCACGAAGCCGCCGGGAAATGCGTGCGCCTATGGCCTTGACGTATAGCAAAGCGAGATGATGGCTCAACAGGTAAACAAATGGGGAAGGAGCAGCCGGAGAAAATGTACGGGCCGCTTACTTTGAAGAAACTCGGCACTTTTGGTTATGTCTTTTCTCTTGATTATGTATGGATTGCTACTGTGAACTCACTGGCATGTGCGTGCAAAGGGAATAGCCGAGGACGAAGCAAGGCGTACACAGTGCGCAATGAGGTCATACGGGTCGTGCGTGTAGCTCGGAGGTGAACTCCAAGTAATGCATCGGAACACACCCAAGAGAAAACAACGGGTTGTCTCGAGGGAACTAATGCAGCCATGTAAACGAAGCTTGTTGCATGTGAGAAAAACGTGTGGTGGTGCGGTGACGTTTCTTTTTTTCCTTCCATAATGCACGAGTACTGGCAGGTTAAGAAGTACAAAGTTTCATATCTCAACAATACAAATCGGTACCGCGATCGTGTGAATCGCACACAACAACTCACGCAAGTTCTGTCTAAAAATTTTCATCCCATCGAAAACGCCTCTCATGTCTCTGAAGGTATTGTAAAAGTCATACTCACGCATGAATGGTATATCTTATCGAGGCGTATAAATTGGGTTCCCTTTATACATATCGCCTTGTGCAATTAACAGAATTTCCAAATCCGGTTCCATTGCTGCGTGACGGAGCTTTAAAGCGCACAGTTGAACTGCTCTTTTTTTTTCCTCTCTTCCATTTCACAGTTTTCCACAATCACTGGGAATAGTTTAAAAAATGAGGAAGAGCTCGGCATCAGTTGAAAATTGCGCTGTTGCAGGCGCGGGATTTGAACGTTTTCTGTTACACGCAATTAGGCGCACCAAATTCGGCGCGTTAGTTGGCGAGGAAATAGATTTCTGCCGAGCTGGAGCTTCGCTATAACATGACAACAATGCCGTCGATCCTGTGGCGAAGTTGCGTGCGGGAATGCAATCGAAAAAGCTAGCTGACGAAATGTACGCTCTGTATAGAGCAAAGTGTTGCGTTTGATGATTGTTTGTCAAAACATGGTGTCCCTTGCAAGTGCGAAAACTGTGTACCGAATACGTGGCACGCGGAAGCCATGCTTGGGATCGCGCCTGCGAAGCGTTGGTTGATGCTCCTAACGTGTCTCCTAACGCGCGTTCAACACCTGTCAATATTGTATTCCAAATTCGCTCTTAGAGCGGAAGTACATCGTTTTCTCTGTAACTCTGAAGTGGTGCTGGTAGACCATACGTAAGTTTGTCGTTAATCTTGCGATGCGCATGCGGGCCTCGCGTTCTTCAATGCGTGGACGGGAAAGTGTGGCACTGGCATGTCTGCATATGCGAGAGGGTTTGCTGCCGAGTGCGGCCACAACAGGATGTAGTTGCCCCTCGAGAAGGCACCGTGGCGCGCACTTGTAGTTCGTGAAACGAGCAGCAGCATGATCACAGCAATGCAGTGAACAAGCAATAATGTAGCCTAAACATGCCACCCATCTCCGTCGCGCGCAGGTCGCGATAACAGCTCCCATGGCGTTGGGCGTGGAGCGCTAACCACTGTCGAGATTAGTGGTGTGGTCTCACACTCGGCACTGGCAATTCACGACGCGCGGCGGTATAAGCGAGATTGTGGTGTTGGCTGAAACGAAAGAGAACAGCGCAGCATGCTGTCGTGTTTAAACTCAATTAAACCGCCTGCGAATGTGCTTTCCTTAGCCGCGAACAAGGCGCCCGCGCGAAAACGTGCCTCCTCCAGCATCCTGGCGAACGGCGGCGGCGGCGTGCGCCGCACCGCCCGAGACGGCTGCGCTGGCGCTGGCCAATCGGCGGGTGAGTTGGAGAGGAGAAGAGTAGTGCGGCGAAGCACGACGCGCGCGGCGCAGGGGTCATTTTCACTCCGGCAGTCGACGACTTCGGACGCTCGCTCCGTTCGCCATGGCCAGGACCAAGCAAACCGCCCGTAAGAGCACCGGTGGGAAGGCTCCGCGTAAGCAGCTTGCTACCAAGGCTGCTCGCAAGAGTGCACCTGCCACAGGTGGGGTTAAGAAACCGCATCGGTACAGGCCTGGGACCGTGGCCCTTCGTGAAATTCGCCGCTACCAGAAGTCGACCGAACTTCTCATCCGCAAGCTGCCGTTCCAGCGCTTGGTGAGGGAAATCGCTCAGGATTTCAAGACCGACCTCCGATTCCAGAGTTCGGCTGTGATGGCCCTTCAGGAGGCCAGCGAGGCCTACCTGGTCGGTCTCTTCGAGGACACCATCCTGTGCGCCATCCACGCCAAGCGCGTTACCATCATGCCGAAGGACATCCAGCTGGCCCGGCGCATCCGTGGCGAGCGCGCCTAAGTTCGGTTCGGCCGCTGTCTGCGCCGCAGCCTCGGTCAGGCAAGCAACACAAAACGGTCCTTCTCAGGACCACCTACATGTTTGCTTCGGCCACGGGAGCACGCGAGACCACGTACTCCAACCGTACCCTCTCGGTCTGTCTGTTTTGTTGTTATTTGTTATTATAAATATTTTTTTTGTGTGTGTGTGTCTGTGGTGAGCTGCCGGTGCGAGGTGGTGCCTCGTTTGGGATGCATATGGTAAGTATTGCGCGCGCTCGAGCAAGACGAGAGAGAGGAAAAAAAAGAAACAAAATGCGCGTTCGTTGCAAAACGGTTCGCGCATTCATGCGAAGAAGCCGCGCACGAAGACGAAATTAATGCGGCCGATGTTGCGTGCAAGCTTTTGTGTATTGGTATGCCATGCATGCGTTTGTTCACGTTCCTCATGCATACCTGCCTGGCTCATAAGTGCATGCTGGTTGCGGATATGGGCCATTTTTTGTTTGTTTCTAAGGGCCCGATCGCCTATCACATTCCACTACGCGAATCGTACGCTATTTGCAGTGAGGCTCGTCCCTGTGCGCCCCCAGACACCCTGAAGCTCGCTTTCTATCTACATTCGTGCACTGACATGCCAGCTAGCTAGCAGCAGCGTCAGTTCAACAGGCACGGTTGCGCTAATTCAAAACAGAGGGAAACGGGCGCAGAGAACGGGATTGCCAAGCAAAACCCTGCCGTCACACGCATTTCGGTGGTCCTGACAAGGACCGTTGGGTTGTGCGACGAGCGCGACTGTAGTCCGGCGGCTGGGAGCTGCTCGCTTACGCCTTCTTCTCGGTCTTCTTTGGGAGAAGCACAGCTTGGATGTTGGGCAAGACGCCGCCCTGCGCGATCGTCACGCCGGAGAGCAGCTTGTTCAGCTCCTCGTCGTTGCGGATGGCGAGCTGCAGGTGGCGGGGGATGATCCTGGTCTTCTTGTTGTCACGAGCCGCGTTGCCAGCGAGCTCGAGCACTTCGGCAGCCAGGTACTCGAGGACGGCCGCGAGGTAGACGGGAGCGCCCGCTCCGACGCGCTCGGCGTAGTTTCCCTTGCGCAGGAGACGGTGGATACGGCCCACGGGGAACTGGAGACCCGCGCGGCTGGAACGCGTCTTGCTGTTGCCCTTCGCCTTGCCGCCTTTGCCGCGTCCGGACATGCTGGTGCTGCTGATGCGTAGACTGAGACAGAGAAAAGCACGACTTACGCAGTCGCGATCTGTGAGCGATTTGAGCCGTGCTCGTAGTGCCTTCGCCGCTGTCGCCGCCGCCGGTCCCAAAGGAAAGCGCGAGCGAGCACGAGGCAAAGGGAGTGAAGCCGCGCGGACCAATGGCGCGCGCGGATATGCGAGGTCGCCTGGAGTCGCGTCTGAGCTGCGATCGGAGAAGGTCACGCTCCTCCTCGCTCTGACGACTTCGCCTCGAAAGCTGCCACGTGTTCCGGCGTCGTGCATTTTGCGCCCGCCGAGCACGTTGTCGCGCCTTCGCTGCTCTCGGTCTCCTTCACGCACGCGAGAAGAGACCTCAGCAGCGCAACATGGATTTTCGGCCACCCGGCGAGCCGCCGCCGCGCATCCGCCACCGTCGCCACGCGAGCTTGAGCCGGGTGACACTCGGCCCCGCGACACTCGATGAGCTGCGGGCAAGGGAAGATCTCGAGCTTCGTGCCACCCGCATGCTGGGCGAGTGGCTACGTGTACGAGCCGCCACCTTGGAGGTCCCTACGTTTTCTCCCGCGGCTACGACCGCACCGGGAGGCGCTTCAGCATCCGCAGCCCCAGCGGCAGCTACGGAGTCACCGGCGAACGGCCCTTGCGACCAGGAGACCCACGCTCAGGTGCCGCTTCCCCCCTCGGACGACGAGGAGATGGAACTGTCCATCTCTCGGAAACGCGCCCGCGAGAACGAGAGCGAGGACGATGAACCCGCTGGGCCACGCAAGCACCCGCCGAGCGTTCCCTCCCGCTCGGAACAGCCGACGGCGGACGACGACCAGGACAGCGCCATCTCCCGACACCCGGGGGAAACACCTGCCACCCTCTCCCTGCCGCACGCGCAGATCGGAGCACCCTCCGAGCCAGCGGAAAGCGAGCAGACTGCGCCACCTGCAGAAAGCTCGAGCGCCATCTCTCGGCATCCCGCCGAGCTGGCCGCCGCCTCCTTCGAGCCTCCTCCGAGCGAGGGCGCGCCCGACTCCCCCCTCGATGCGCCGACTGCTCCGAATGGCGACGCGCGCCCGGCTGCATCGTCTGCTAGCGCGCCAGCTGCAGACGAAAGTTCTACCGACGCAATGGAGCTGACGCACGAAGCACCCGCCAGCGCGTCCCAACAGAAGCCACAACACCCGGCGGCGCGTTTCCTGAGGGGCCCACCACGCCAGCCTGCTTCGCGGCCGAAGCGCAAGGGAAAAAAACCAAGCGAAGGAGGGAGCCAGCGGCCGGTTCGCCCCCATCCCGCGCCACCTCGGGCGAATCGCGGCACTCACCCGCTCCCCCGGCTAGCCACAGCGTGCCTGCTCCGGCTGTACGAGGAGAGATGCCACCCGCCCGCGAGACAGCCACAGATGGCTTCATCCTCGTGCAGTCGAGAGGCGACAGGCGGCGCACAAAAGCACTCGAGACGGCTGCACTCCCGGTGGACCCTGCGGTTATCGGCACCGTGCTGTTCCGCCCTTCGGCACCCGGCGGAGCTTTCCAGGGAACACTGCGCCTCACACTTGCTGCGGCCCTCTCTTCACGGCCAGGTGTGGCAGCGGTTCGCGTCAATCATAGGCGCAACATTGTGGCCGCTGACACCACCACCCAGCAGTGCTTAGAGGGGCTGCTCAAGCTCACCGAGCTGCACGCCATCCCCGTGACTGCCCGACTACCGGCCGAGCGGGGAAAGAGCACTGGTTTCCTGCACGGGGTGAGCGGACTGCATGCGGACACGGAGCTGCAGGGGGCGATCGAGTCGGACGTTCCTGTGCTGTCGGCCACGTTGGACGGGAGCACCGTTACAATCCGGTTCGCGGGACCGGTCCCCCCTGAGCATGTACGCGTCTGCAAGCTCGGCTTCAGAGTGAGGCCAGCGAGGCCCCGCCCAGTACAGTGCAGGCAGTGCGGCCGCTTCGGACCCGTCCCGGAATCCTGCCGGTGGCCGAGCGACTGCATCTCCTGCGGCAAAAAACATGCAGCGAGCGACTCCTGCGAGACCATCCGCTGCAGGAACTGCGGGGGCCCCCACAAGGCGGACACTCCTGCCTGCCCCAAATGGCAGGAAGAGAGGAGGGTGGCCACAATCCTCGCTTCCTCCACCACGGCACTCTCGAGGCGAGCTGTGAGGGCAACCGTACGGGAGGAGAAGCAGCAGGAGTTGCCAACACTGGTGCAGTCATATGCCAGTGCACTGAAGGGCCCCAGCCCCACAGCAACACCTCCAGTACCAGCCCCCCGTACGACCCGCCGCCGGGAGACGCGGGACCCTGCTACCACACCTGGCCAGCCTACCGTGGATCAGCTGGTAGCGAACCTGCTACTTACCATGCAAGCAGTGAGCACCATGCTACCAGCTGACCACCCGCTCCGATCCATCTGCCTGCAGGCAGTGGTTTCCCAGCAGCCGCCACACCATCATGGCTAGTCGCACTCCTAAGGGTCGGCCACGCATCCTGCAGTGGAACTGTAACCACCTGCTGCGCCGACACGCTGAGCTGGTCGCCCAGCTACCTCTGCACGACTATGATGTCCTCGCCTTTCAGGAAACATACGTGCGTGCAGAGGAGGTTCCACTGCCAGGCTACATCGGCTACAGCAGTGCGAGCGAGTGCGCATTGACAGACTGTACTTCGGCACCTTGCTGCGAGAGGAGCCACCCGCACGAGCGTCCCCGTGTCGCCTTGTACATCCGCGCCGCTCTCCCACACGTACTGATCGACACAACCCAGCTGTGTAGTGCTGTGGTGGAGTGCGTGGCCGCTACTGTGCGCGTACAGGGCACCGACACCTCCGTCGCGTCCGTGTACATCCGCCCCGATCGCACCGACCGGCGCCAACAGTACGACCCCGATTTTCTCGCGCGCCTAACCGCATCGCTCTCGTCGGACTGTGTTGTGTGCGGGGATTTTAACGCTCACCACCGCGGCTGGGGGAGTGCTACATCTGATCAGCGGGGAAGGGCTCTTTTCGATGCCGCGTCATCACTGGGCCTCTCCATTCTCAACAGGGGAAAGCTCACGTTCGTGCGCCGCAGTGGGGTAACGTCAGCGATCGATCTGGCACTTGTCTCGGAGCGCTGCTCACATGTGTGGCAGCGCGCTCCGGACACTGCCGGCTCGGATCATTACCCCATCACTCTGGCTCCCACCTCTCCCAGCCGCGGTGTCACTCGTGTGTGCGTAGTGGTGCGCTGGTCAAAGTACCGCGATCTGTGCCGCGAGTGGTCGCGCGACACCGATTTCTTCGGACACGTTGCAGAATGTGCAAGGCGGGCATCGACGAGAGCGGTGGTCCCTGCCGGTTCTCCCTGCCCGGACATTAAGCTACTAAACCTACGCGCCGCCCGCCGCCGCGCTCAGCGCCGTGCCGTACGCTCGGGTATCGCGTCCGACTGGACTGTGTACAACAGACTGGACGCAGTGTGCCGACGACACGCGAAGCGGCTGCGCCGCCGCAGCTGGGCACGGCTCTGCTCGTCGCTTGCTGACCCGCGCAACCAGCACCGAGGGTGGCGCGTCATGCGCGCGCTCGTGAACCCGAAGTCTCCTCGCTGGCCAGTCCTCGCCATCGCTGTTGCGCGCGGCGTCACCGAGATGGCGCTCGCGGAACTTCTAGCCGACTCGTTCGCTGCCATCGCCGTCTCCACCTCACCCGGCGTCCCTGCGGTTGCATTGCGGGCGCTCTACACGGCTGTGTTCGTGAGAGGGGAAGATCGCGCGCATACCGCGCGGGCGATTGACAGCCTGTGCAGCGACGACTTCACCTTTCACGAGCAGCAGCGCGTCCTGTGCCGCAGGCAGCGCCGCAGCGCACCTGGAGCAGATGGTGTCACCCACCAAATGCTCCGAAACCTGGACGACGACCACCTCCGGCATCTCCTGGACGCGTACAACACCGTCTTCCGAGAGGGCTGCCTGCCGGACCCTTGGCGCTGTGCTGTCGTCGTACCAGTACTGAAGCGCGGCAAGCCTGCACGCGACCTCACCTCCTACCGGCCCGTCTCGCTGACGTCGGTGCCGGGTAAAACCATGGAGACGATGGCGCTGTCGAGGCTGCAGTGGATCGCGCGAGCGCGCGGTGCCCTTCCGTCCGAGCAGTGCGGCTTCCGTGCGCACCGGTCTACTGGCGACTGCATCGCTGTTGTTGTGGGCGCACTGGAGCAGGCCAGGCGCGCGGGAGAAGCTGCCTTCCTCCTCCTCCTCGATGTGCGCAGCGCCTTTGACTCGCTCCCGCACGAGTCGATCATCTCGGCTGTGGAGGCCCTCGGCGTGGTCGGAAACCTACTCGCCTACGTCAAGGCCTTCCTCGCTAACAGGACGTTCGCCGTTCGCGTTGGCCGCGCAACCAGCTCGCCACGACCAGTGACCACCGGCGTGCCACAGGGTAGTGTGTTAAGCCCTTTCCTGTTTAACCTCACCCTCGCTCCCATCATCGAGTGCTTGCCGAAAGCTGGTCGCTTCCCCGTGCGTGCGGTTGTGTACGCGGACGACGTCGCCCTCTACGTGCGGGGGCCGAGGACTGCCATCGCCGAGATGCGCCGCGAGCTGCAGGAGGCCGTCGACTCTGTCGCCGGCTTTCTACGTGCCACTGGTTTGCAACTATCGTCAACCAAGAGCGAGGCGTTCATGGTGCACCCTCACGCTGCCACACGCCGCTACACCGGCCGCGTACTCGTCGACGGTGTTCCACTGTGTTGGCAGCCGACCGTGCGATACCTTGGCCTGACAATAGACCATCGCCTCACTTGGCGTACGGCTGTGCGGCGTCTACGAGCCGAAACACTTCGCATTGAGTGCGCGATCCGCCGCCTGCTCGCGCGGAGACGGCAGCCCCCCGTCGTTCGCGGTCAGTCTGTACGGTGCGCTGGCGCTCTCGCGTGTGCTTTACGCGCTGCCGCTGTGTAGTGTGCGCGATTCGCAGTGGCGCAACATCGACGGCGACCACCGCAGAGTGCTACGGATGTGCCATGGCCTCCCACGAGCATCACGAGTGGCGGAGACGCTTGCGGAAACCGGCGCTTGGCCTCCCTCACTGACGGCCGATCTCCGCGCGCTCGGCCACATCGAGCGCCTCTCCAGTGCCCCCGACGCGAGCCCTATCCTGTCGCAGCTGCGGCAGCTCCCCGCATCCAGAGTGGGCAAAATGCTGCAGCTCTTCGAGGAAATTGTGACTGACCCGCCGGCTCCACCACCAGACTGGCCGCCTCCGAACCTCGCCGCGCCCCTGGACGTGTGCCTCGAACTGCCAGGCGTCCGGTCCAAGCACCGCGCGCCTCTCTGCGCCATCATGCAGGAGGCTGCAGCGAGGATACAGGACGACCTGGCAGGGAGAGCGCACCTATACACGGATGGCTCGGTACTCGAGGACGGCTCCGCGGCTGCTGCCTGCTTCGGCCCGAGCCTCACCATCGAAAGCCTGTGCCGCCTGCCCTGCCGAGCCAACTCCACCATCGCTGAGCTCGTGGGAATAGACCTGGCTGCGGACGCGCTCGAGCAATCGCCGCATATCGCCCGCGCGGCCATCCTCACCGACTCGAGGCCCGCCCTGCAGCAGCTGCTCCTGGAGGAGCGCGCCCCACTACTAGCCCAGCGTGTTGCGTGCAGACTCCACGCCTTGCAGCAGCGAGGACTGGACCTCCGTCTACAGTGGGTGCCCTCACACGTTGGCGTCGCCGGGAACGAGGCCGTTGACAAGCTCGCGCGACGCGCACACGATCACAACACGCCGATCGCGCAGCGCGTCAGCTCATTCGACACCGCGCCGCTCAGAATCCGCCGGGAGCTCGCGCTCCGCCATCCCGACAGCCGGGTGGCACGGGGACGCACACCACGCCATCTCCCGGAGGCCGGCTTCACTAGGCGCGAGCGCGCCTTCCTCCTCGCCTTGCGGACCGGTTCCGTGTGGCCCGCCGAGAGGAGGCATCGCTTGCAACGAGCGCCCTCTCCCCTCTGTCAGGATTGCGGCGCGACTGAAACCTTGGAACACTTGCTCTGTGAGTGCCCCGCCCTCTCGCCCGCGCGATCGACACTTGCGCAAGTGTACCGTGCGCGGAACTTACCGTGTGCGACACTGCACGACCTGCTGCATCCCTCGGGCTGCATTTCGCAACACAGGCGCCTTTTCCGCGCGCTCTTGGTCTTCGCCGAGGACGCGGCACTTCAAAGCCGCCTGTAAACATGCCCCACCCACGGCCTTACCGCGTCGGCTGCCGCCGCCGCGTTTTTCTTTCTCTCTCATCCATCTTTTAATTCCCCCTTTTCCCCCTGTGCAGCGCGGTTGAGGTGTCCTCTGAGGAGAGACAGTTACTGCGCTGCACTTAATCCCATATCTTCCCATCTCCTACTTTAGAATCTCTCTTTGCGAGGTCGCCTGAACACCACCCTCCCGCGATAAAAACGCGGCGCGCGCGACCGGTCGCGCGTATTCCGATCTCGTTTGCTCATCATCATCATCATCAGCCTGATTACGCCCACTGCAGGGCAAAGGCCTCTCCCATACTCCTCCAACTACCCCGGTCATGTACTAATTGTGGCCATGTTGATCCTCCAAACTTCCTAATCTCATCTGCCCACCTAACTTTCTGTCGCCCCCTGCTACGCTTCCCTTCCCTCGGAATCCAGTCGGTAACCCTTAATGACCATCGGTTATCTTCCCTCCTCATTACATGTCCTGCCCATGCCCATTTCTTTTTCTTGATTTCAACTAAGATATCATTAACGCGCGTTTGTTCCCTCACCCAATCTGCTCTTTTCTTATCCCTTAACGTTACACCTATCATTCTTCTTTCCATAGCTCGTTGCGTCGGCCTCAATTTAAGTAGAACCCTTTTCGTAAGCCTCCAGGTTTCTGCCCCGTACGTGAGTACTGGTAAGACGCAGCTGTTATACACTTTTCTCTTGAGGGATAATGGCAACCTGCTGTTCATGATCTGCGAATGCCTGCCAAACGCACCCCAGCCCATTCTTATTCTTCTGATTATTTCACTCTCATGATCTGGATCAGCAGTCACTAACTGTCCTAAGTAGATGTATTCTCTTACCACTTCCAGTGCCTCGCTACCTATCGTAAACTGCTGTTCCCTTCCAAGACTGTTAAACATTACTTTAGTTTTCTGCAGATTCATTTTTAGTCCCACCCTTCTGCTCTGCCTCTCCAGATCAGTGAGCATGCATTGCAGTTGGTCCCCTGAGTTACTAAGCAAAGCAATATCATCAGCGAAGCGCAAGTTACTAAGGTATTCTCCATTTACTCTTATCCCCAATTCTTCCCAATCCAGGTCTCTGAATACCTCCTGTAAACACGCTGTGAATAGCATTGGAGAGATCGTATCTCCCTGCCTGACGCCTTTCTTTATTGGGATTTTGTTGCTTTCTTTATGGAGGAGTACAGTGGCTGTGGAACCGCTATAGATATCTTTCAGTATTTTTACATACGGCTCGTCTACACCCTGATTCCGCAATGCCTCCATGACTGCTGAGGTTTCGACTGAATCAAACGCTTTCTCGTAATCAATGAAAGCTATATATAATGGTTGGTTATATTCCGCACATTTCTCTATCACCTGATTGATAGTGTGAATATGATCTATTGTTGAGAAGCCTTTACGGAATCCTGCCTGGTCCTTTGGTTGACGGAAGTCTAAGGTGTTCCGGATTCTATTTGCAATTACCTTAGTAAATACTTTGTAGCCAACAGACAGTAAGCTGATCGGTCTATAATTTTTCAAGTCTTTGGCGTCGCCTTTCTTATGGATTAGGATTATGTTAGCGTTCTTCCAAGATTCCGGTACGCTCGAGGTCTTGAGGCATTGTGTATACAGGGTGGCCAGTTTTTCTAGGACAATCTGCCCACCATCCTTCAGCAAATCTGCTGTTACCTGATCCTCCCCAGCTGCCTTCCCCCTTTGCATAGCTCCCAAGGCTTTCTTTACTTCTTCCGGCGTTACTTCTGGGATATCGAATTCCTCTAGATTATTCTCTCTTCCATTATCATCGTGGGTGCCACTCGTACTGTATAAATCTCTATAGAACTCCTCAGCCACTTGAACTATCTCATCCATATTAGTAATGATATTGCCGGCTTTGTCTCTTAACGCATACATCTGATTCTTGCCAATTCCTAGTTTCTTCTTCACTGCTTTTAGGCTTCCTCCGTTCCTGAGAGCTTGTTCAATTCTGTCCATGTTATGCTTCCTTATGTCAGCTGTCTTACGCTTGTTGATTAACTTCGAAAGTTCTGCCAGTTCTATTCTAGCTGTAGGGTTCGAGGCTTTCATACATTGGCGTTTCTTGATCAGATCTTTCGTCTCCTGCGATAGCTTACTGGTATCCTGTCTAACGGAGTTACCACCGACTTCTATTGCACACTCCTTAATGATGCCCACAAGATTGTCGTTCATTGCTTCAACACTAAGGTCTTCTTCGTGACTTAAAGCCGAATACCTGTTCTGTAGCTTGATCTGGAATTCCTCTATTTTCCCTCTTAGCGCTAACTCATTGATCGGCTTCTTATGTACCAGTTTCTTCCGTTCCCTCCTCAGGTCTAGGCTAATCCGAGTTCTTACCATCCTGTGGTCACTGCAGCGCACCTTACCGAGCACGTCCACATCTTGTATGATGCCAGGGTTAGCGCAGAGTATGAAATCTATTTCATTTCTAGTCTCGCCGTTCGGGCTCCTCCATGTCCACTTTCGGCTATACCGCTTGCGGAAGAAGGTATTCATTATCCGCATATTATTCTGTTCTGCAAACTCTACTAATAACTCTCCCCTGCTATTCCTAGTGCCTATGCCATATTCCCCCACTGCCTTGTCTCCAGCATGCTTCTTGCCTACCTTGGCATTGAAATCGCCCATCAGTATAGTGTATTTTGTTTTCACTCTACCCATCGCCGATTCCACGTCTTCATAGAAGCTTTCGACTTCCTGGTCATCATGACTGGATGTAGGGGCGTAGACCTGTACAACCTTCATTTTGTACCTCTTATTAAGTTTCACAACAAGACATGCCACCCTCTCGTTAATGCTATAGAATTCCTGTATGTTACCAGCTATACTCTTATTAATCAGGAATCCGACTCCTAGTTCTCGTCTCTCCGCTAAGCCCCGGTAGCACAGGACGTGCCCGCTTCTTAACACTGTATATGCTTCTTTTGGCCTCCTAACTTCACTGAGCCCTATTATATCCCATTTACTGCCCTCTAATTCTTCCAATAGCACTGCTAGACTCGCCTCACTAGATAATGTTCTTGCGTTAAACGTTGCCAGGTTCATATTCCAATGGCGGCCTGTCCGGAGCCAGGGATTCTTAGCACCCTCTGCAGCGTCGCAGGTCTGACCGCCGCCGTGGTCAGTTGCTTCGCAGCTGCTGGGGACTGAGGGCCGGGGTTTGATTGTAGTGTTCATATAGGAGGTTGTGGCCAAGTACTGCACCAGGGTGGCCAATCCTGCTCTGGTGAGGGAGTGCGTTACCGGTTCTGGTCACCGGCATCAGGCCACACTCCAGGCCTGTTTATGCAATTTTATCAACACGCGGATTTATTTATTTATTTATTTTTTTTTTTAATCCGGTGGAAAATTGCGCGGCACCGGGATTCGAACCACGGACCTCTTGCACGCGAGGCGGGTGTTCTACCTCTACGCCACCGCTGCACTATTTGCTCGGCTACTCGGTTTGCTCGGCTACTGACAACGTTGCGATGCCTCCCCAGCCCAGCGGTAAGGCCGTGAAGAAGGCCGGCAAGGCGCAGAAGAACGTGCGCGCCACCGACAAGAAGAAGAAGAAGCGCCGCAGGAAGGAGAGCTTCTCCATCTATATCTACAAGGTGCTGAAGCAGGTGCACCCGGACACTGGAGTCTCCAGCAAGGCCATGTCTATCATGAACAGCTTCGTGAACGACATCTTCGAGCGTATCGCCGCGGAGTCGTCCCGTCTGGCTCACTACAACAAGCGCTCGACCATCACGAGCCGGGAGATCCAGACTGCCGTGCGTCTGCTGTTGCCCGGCGAGCTGGCAGTGGGTTCGGGTCAGTGGCTCTCTCGGCTCCTGAGTTTTCTTGTAAAAGGTAAGGTTTTTTGACCTTACCAACCCCACATTGCTTTGAGGATCCCTTTAAATCTCTCAGGACTCGCTTCGTCGTGCGATTCGGGCTCTTGGGCGCCCCCTTTCCTCATTTTGGCCATCTAATACCGTGAGCCGGCCGGCCGGTGGCCATGGCCGCTTGTGTACGCGGCCATGCCTAAGCCTGCGGTTCCTCAGGACGAGCAGACGTCCGGGCGAGACTCCCCTAGCGGTGTCAAAACGCCTCGCTCGGACGGCTCAAATGAGTCAGTTTTTTCTGATGAAGGGGACGCGGTACTTCGCGGGGCCGAGTTGCCGGGGGGGGAACCCGATCCGCCCGCAAGGGGCGGCCCCGCTACCGGGTATTTACCATCTGTTGTTGCTGCTCCCAGTTCCCCAGCTTCTCTTTGCGGCACCTCGGTTCCCCTGGATCCCGAGCAACGCATTACCGCCTCCATTCACCGCATAGTAGACAGGCAAAAACTCATCACAGACTTGATCTTCCACGCCTCCTCTAAAGTGCCAAATGCTCAACGCTCCCAAATCGTATCTTGGCTTGCCGAGATTTTACAGGAATGCTCTGACGTTCGAGCGATTGCAGCCCATCAGGCGGGTCGCGTTGAAGAGTTGCGGGACCAGCTGCAACAGGCGAGACGCCTTGCTGGCGATATGCTGCCGGCTCCACCGCGTCCTTGCCAGCCCAGAACATACGCGGCTGCGGCGCACCTTCGTATGCAGGCTGCTTCACCCACGACCCGGCCGCTCCCAATAAGCACCCCTGCAGATGTTCAACAAACGGTCCCGGACCTGCCGATACTTCCTCCCCGGCCTGATGCAATCAGGCGAGAGCATGAATTTATCTTGTTTCTCACCCCTGTCGCTCCTTCCGCCTCGCCGGCGCGCGATGTCGTAGCCCTTCTCAAGGAGAACATAGACCCAATAACGGAGGGAATCGGGGACGTATCGATGCGCCGTACACGACACGGCATCACAATCTTTACTAACGAGCGTCACTCTTTCGACAATCTCAAGGCTGCAATTGAACGGAACCCGATCACGCGTACCGCGATTTCCATAAAAGTTGCCCAAAAACGACAACCCCATATTCGGATATCAGGTGTTGATCCCGACGTACCAGCTCATGCCCTCCTTGCTGCTATCAATGCACGCAACCCATCACTCCAACTCGATCCTGATACCTGTAAAATACGAGTCTCTTTCCGGGAACGCTCCGGAAATTTCACTCATGTCCTTGCCGTCGATTCAGCGTCGTTCCGCTCCCTTACTGCCCTCGGCCGTTTGATCATAGGCTGGACCTCGGTGACGGTGCGAGAAGACCTACATGTCCCCACCTGCACCTACTGCTCAACATACGGACACTCCAAACGCGCCTGTCCCCATAAGTCAGACCCTTCGCGGATGGTGTGCACGAAATGTGCTGACGCGCATTTAGCAGAAACGTGCTCGGTGCGTATGGGGGACGCTGCGGTATCGTGCGCCGAGTGCCGGCGCGTAGCTAGGCCGTCGTCGCATCCCACGGGAGATGCGACTTGCCCAGTGATGCTAGAACGCATAGCGCGTATGCGCATGCGTACCGACTATGGATAACATAGCAAGCATCACCTACTCCTGTCCCCTAGGGGATGCGCGGTGGCTCTGGCCATTTATACTCCCTGCCATCCGATACACTGGTATCCTTTCTATACCTCGGCTTCTGGACTTGACGCTTAGGTCAGTTTGCCGCTGTGCAGCCCCTTTCTCTGGCGGGCGGGTGCATGCGCCCCTCTATTCTCCTCAATCCTTGTTCTCGTCTGGTTGCTCCCCTTGTCCCTCGCTTCGTTCTAGTGGTCTGCTTCTCTCTCTTTTCTTCTTTCCTATCTTCTATCTCTCTTTCCTCACTCTTTTCCTCTTCTCTGTTACCTTCTGCCTCCCCTTAACTTCGCACATTCTGCCTTTCTTTAGTTCTGTCTCCCGCGATGCTATACTCATCTTAACGTTCTCTTCCCCTTTCTTTTCTATACTCAACCATGGCCCATTCCATACCCATTAAATTTTTACAGGCTAATCTGGCACATTCCCGACAACCCACTTTGTTGTTGTCGGACTTTATCCAGCAGCATCACATTGATTTTATCATCATTTCCGAACCTTATACACGAGGCAACTCTCTTCCGCACCTACCTCACACGCACATCACTTTCGCGTCACCAATCAGTCCCCGTCTTGCTCTTTTAGCTCCTAAACATACCTATGATCTCTTCCTAGTCCATTCCGACCCTCTATACGTCATAGTCTCCTGTGTTGCCCCTTCAGTTTCTTTCGTCATCCTCGCCGTTTACACTCCCCCTCACGAACCCCTGGAACCCCTTTTTGATGCCCTACAAGCTCACCTGTCCTCTCTTACTCAATCTTTTCTGGTGATGGCCGGTGATTTTAATGCGAAGCATTTACTGTGGGGCCCTGTGGAAGGTGATATCAGGGGAGCGCAGCTCACACAATTTGCTGCTGCCAACAACTTAAAAGCATTAAATGACCCTCGCTCGCCGCCTACCTTTCAATCCCACCTTGCTGAGAGTTGGATAGATGTTTCCTTTGCATCAGTTCCTCTCGCCGCACGTGGCTACAGCTGGTTCGTTGACGAATCCGAAACGTTATCCGACCACAAATATATCCTATTTTCCTTTTTTGGCCATACCAGACCCCGCCATAAACGATTAACAAAATCGATTCCCTCTAATCTTTTACAGTCACTCGTCACCTCTCCTTGGTTTTCGTTGGTCCAACAGACAACTTTACTATCACCGAACGCAGTCGATTTGGTTTTGACGAAGTTTTACATTCTCTTCGACAAGCTTCGTCATCTCCATTCTCGCTGGATAAAGCCGCGCCCCTCTCCGACTAATTCATGGTGGACTCCCGACCTCACTATTGAACGCAAACGGATCCGTGCCTTCCGTCGGCGCTTCCAGCGCACCACTGACCCGCTCCTTCGACAGTCGTTTAAGGCTCAGTACTATGATGCCCATGCCGAATACAAAATGCACATCGACCAGGCCAAATCTGCAGCCTCCAAATCTATCTGTTCCGACCTTTCCAAACGCAATCTCTTTGGCCTTCCTTTCCGCATCTGCTTCGACAAACTTTCCCGTACCAACCAACTTCCCTCCCTTCTTTTACCCGATGGTCGTCCCACATGCAGCGTGCTTGAGTCGGCTCGTTTTCTCCTTAATGCTCATGTGACCCGCGACTCTCCCTCCACAGATAATGACGACCACGTGCGCCTGCGTCAAATAACTGCCACGCCTTATTCATCCAAAACTATTGACCTCCCTTTCACTATTCCAGAAATAGAACATGCTATCAATTCAGGCAACACCAACGCCGCCCCAGGTCTAGACGGACTGACTCTTCCCATGCTCAAGACGATTTTTTACTATCACCCGTCCTTTTTCCTCTTCATTTTTAATCATTGTCTCAATCTCTCTTACTTCCCCACTCATTGGCGCAAAGGACGTGTTATCTTTATTGCTAAATCCAACCGCCCACTCGACTCTCCTTCATCCTACCGCCCTATTGTTATAAATTCTTTGTTTAGTAAAATTCTCGAACGTCTCCTAAATTCCCGGCTCTACTTTTTTCTTCACTCCAATCATTTACTTCATCCGCGTCAATTCGGTTTTACACATGGGAAGAGTGTGACCACCGCTTTGTACCGTCTCAGACAAACTCTAAACACCTACAAAGACCGGAAACAACACGCAATTCTCATCTGCTTAGACTTTAAAGGCGCTTTCGATAGCGTTTGGCACCCTGTCGTCCTTCATTTTTTACGCTCGCACAACTGCCCTTCCAATCTGTACCATCTTCTACAATCTTTCTTAGAAAACCGACAGATAATTTTCCGTTCGCAGACTGGTCAGGTGTCTGCTACGCCTACTTTGGGCAGCCCTCAAGGGTCACCACTCAGTCCACTGCTGTGGAACATTGTCATTTATGGATTGCTTGACCTCCCCTTTCCACCGGACGTGGTTGCACAGGCCTATGCAGATGACACTGTCATAGTGCTCTCTGCAGACAATCGTCGCGCTTTGGAATCCAAGGTAGCTCTTACCCTTAATCTTATCTCGACCTGGGCACAGCGTACGAAACTCACCATTAGTACCGACAAATCTTCCTGTTTATACTTCCCCAATAGCCACTCTGCTTCCTCCTCCCGCACCCGTCTTCCCATAGTTCGTTTTAATGGCTTTCCCCTCAAATTTCAGTCGAACATTAAAATTCTTGGGGTCATCTTTGACACCCACCTAAATTTTAACGCTCATTTAACGAATCTCCGTACAAAAGCCGACCTTCTCTCTTCCAGTCTTCTCCTGTTCGTTCGCATGCATTATTCGATGGCCCCTTCCGCTCTCCGTCTCCTCTATAATCAGGTTTTACTTCCGTCCATCACATATGCTTCTCCCGTCTGGTGGCCAACGTTCCCTACTTCACAGTCTAAAATCAAGATATCCTCAATCCAATGCACCCTTCTGCTTCCAATCACCGGTGCCTTCCGCACGACGCGTACTTCATCGCTTCAGGTTCTGGATAACACACCACCGCTCCATATTGAATTAGACCGTCTAAACGCCTACTTCTCTTTATTTGCACTCAAAGAGCTCACATTTTATGGTCCTGACACCTACCGTCCGGCGCTTCTTAACTACCCCATGAACCCTTGGGACTTTCACCCAAGCATGAAATCTCGTTTTACCCATTACCGCCTTCGACTTCAAGATGTACCCTTTGTAACCACTATGCCGGCCTATCATCTGTATACCGACGGCTCCTACACATCCCAGTCTGCAGGCGCCGCTTTCGTGCTCTATAGTCCAACAGGCCGCATCTCCAAAGTTGGAAAATTTAAACTTTTTGGTGCCACTTCATCTTATGCTACCGAAACAGCTGCTATACTGGAGGCATTAGCCTATATACAGACTTTGCCCCATTTCATTCCTCTACACATCTACACCGACTGCTTGTCCGTCCTCACTACATTGAATACTTTCACGACAACAAATCCGTCTGTCAGGCAAATCAAGCAGCTCCTTCAGTTCATCTCTAACCGGCGACGGGTATCACTTTTCCATGTACCAGCACACCAGGGCATCGAGGGAAACGAGATGGCGGACTTCCTCGCCAACTCCGCCGCTTCCCATGGTGTTTCTCGAACCCTCCTTGTCGCTCCCTCCTCTATCAAATCACGGATGCGTACCTATTCCTTCGCCCAGTGGAATGCTCACTGGACGCGAGAGAATAGCGACACTGCACTCTTTCAATGGATAAACAACGTCAATCGCATCCCCTCTTTCTTTCCACCGAAACGACCCATTGTCCACCTCACCTCCGCTCATGGCCGCTTCCCTTTCTATTATTTCCGCTTTCACCTTTTATCCCACAGTAACTGTGCCTGTGGCAATCCTTGCACAGACTTGCTTCACTACTTCAATGACTGTCCCCTTACATCTCACATTGCTAATCCCCTTAAAGAGAATCTCCCCTTTACCACTACACCTGATCATTACCTCTCCTTTCTTACAGATCAAAGAAAGCGTGCACTTCTTATTCGTCTATATCGAATCATTTCATCGTTCACTTTCCCGGACTCCTCCTAATTCTTTCTACAATCATACCTTTTCCTTAATCGGTTTCCTTTCCCTCTCCTTTTTCCCTCTCTCCACTTTATATCCCTTCCACCTTGCCCTTCGCCTTTCGTCCTATAGTGTCCTTGGTTATGCCAACCAAGGTGGAGCTTGTCTCCGGGGACACTATGGACGGAATGGCTGCTTTCTTCTTTTGGCAGTTTAGCTTCTCTTCCCATCCTTCTCTGTGCCCTAGATACACCTACTCAACATGCCTGACATCATTTTCAGCTTTCTTGCAGATTTTCTGTTGACCTGCAGTCCAGTGGATTCTGCAACCCCACTGCTGCCTGATGTCAAGTCACCCCTACTGGAACCATTCGGTTATGCCAATACTCCTCCAGGCCGGTGCAGTCTGGTCTACCGGAAACTCTGCACTGCTTTTCGGAATCCTGATGGACCTGCTGGCTTCCTTGGACCACGATCTCAAGACATCCTAGTTCCTTTTCCCCCTTTTCCTCCTACTCAATAAAAATTGGACGCAACGACGCCTCACCCGTCCCACGCCGATGCAGACAAGTCCTCCGCTGTCCTATCCCCTCCTGGTATGCATAAACATTCTCTGTTGGTATACCTCGGTTTTTTTTCTTAATAATTGGCTTTACTTCAAATTACATTTTGGGTTTCTACCCCTCTTCATTTATTTTTGATTGGCTTAAAGCTGCTATACCTTGGTGGTGCGGCTTTCCCTCATTTTTATTTAGATTATTTTTGCTTTACGAGGGGACAAAAATACGCCGTGTCCGAGGGCACCAAAGCCGTCACCAAGTACACCAGCTCCAAGTAGGCGACCGAGCGCTCGTCCGCCCAGCCCACACCCAACGGCTCTTCTCAGAGCCACCCAAAGTGTCTGCATTGGCATTGGGATGTAGTGAGAATCTCGACAATTCCGTCCGTTCCCTCTGTTCGACGCTTCCTCGTTTAGAAAGAAACAAGAAAAAAAACCCGACGCGCGCTGTCGGACAACGCGTTCTCATTGCGACAGCGCGTGTGTGCTAAAAGTTTTGTAGCAGAAACACACAGAACGCCATGCGCTCAGCACAACACCACAAACAAAGCAAGTATAGGGCGCGTGAGCCGACTCCGCGCGAGCGGCCACGTTCGCCTGCACTAATTACCACGGCGCGTGTTTCGCACACCTAGGCTGATGAGGCGGTCGTTGTTGCACATTTACGTAATTCTGATGTAGCGTAAGCTTTAAAAGCAGGCAGCCCTCATCCCCCCCTTGTTTTTTTCACATTTTATTTCTTCTTTTTTCGGTCGACGCGCATTTACGGGTCCCGAGGTGTGCCTCTATGGCTGCTAGAACTAATGTCGTCGGTCGCTGCGTGTGCTAGAATGCCCACTCGGCGGCCGCCCGCACGTATAGAGCAGTGCTCCGGACTGAAATTTAGAGCCGCGTGCTGTCAGCGCCGCATCGCTGTAGCAGTGGCTGGCGAGCGGAAATGCGTTAGCACGTTCACGAAGCAGCAGCGCGTAAGGGAGATTTTACGCTGTTATTACAAATCTAGTAGTAATTTGAAGTGGAAAAAGAAGAGATGCGCGCGGCTCTCCGCATACTGCATAGCAGTTTCGCGCGCGTCCTGCGTAGCTGCCTTCGTACGGGCTGGGGGCGATGGGAGAGGGAGGAGGTCGGAGCGCCGCCAGCAGTGCCCTCGCTCTCTTCCGTCCCCTAGAATGCTGAATTTGGCTCGCGCGCGCGTCTTAGGCTGATTTCGCTGACGCTATCTACGAGGCAACGTAAGCTATCGCGACGAAATTTGACGGTCGTGTGGGCACCAGTCAGCGGTGCCTGCGTGCGAAATTTCAAACGCCTGAGGCGAACGGAGCATGAGCGCGCCCTGTTTTGCGACTAGTGATCAAGCGAACGATGTTGGCGTGGCTGAGTTTGAAGTTGTGCGCGCGGTGTGCTTTGCGGCAATGACCAGGGTGCACTTGCAAGCGTAGCCGAGCTAACGGTGAATAGAACGAGTAATCACAATTATGAGAACACAATAAACTTGTTCCTGGGGCGCGACACGAGCAGTGAGTGCGTGCAACATACCACAATAACATTGTTGACACGTTTGTTTTTCTCTTGGCGAGTTGAGCAAAATAAGAAGGGAGGCGGGTTGAACATCAGCCTACGTTGCAGTGTGAAATGCCCAAAAAGAGACAACATAGGAAAAACAAAAGTAAACTCTGCGATTGTGTTACGAGGCCACTTGTCTTGAACTCAGTGCGTGGCCTAAGCAGGGCTCAGTGCAGCAACCAGCGACTCACTCGCGAAGAGAGGCCGCGCTGCCCGTGAGCCAATCGGCGCGCGTTTATCCTCCTCGCCCTTTTTTTTGCGGCGCGGCTTCCTCGCTCAGTCGCGGCGCAAGGACGCGGCATTCGCTTTCCTGACTCGCTCCGAAGCAGCAGCAACAGCCGAGATGTCTGGACGTGGCAAGGGCGGCAAGGGCTAGGATTTGGATTACCCCGAGTGCTAGGAGTTCCTAAGTTCGGTGAGTAAGCCAGCGGCTTCTCATTCCTCTTCCCTTCCAGGCCGTGTTCGCGTCTCTCGAGTTTTGCTAGTTTGTCTCTCTCTAGTGTGTCTAGCAAGCGCTAGCCACGCGGTATCCCAACCGCGATGGCAAGCCAAAAGCGGCTCAAGCCGTTCACGTTCTTCGGGCGAGTCCCGCATGGCGTGACCACCGTTGAACTGACGAAATGTTTGACGTCAAAGTTCACGAAGAGTGAGTTGGGCGGTGTGCAAGATTTCACAGCTGGAAAGTATGAAATCTTCCTGAAGACGCGCGCGGCGGTCGAGCGGTTTTTAACCAATCCCGTCGTCGTGATCCGGGAAACAGCAGTCCAGTTCGAGTACAGAGGAACGAGAGCTAAAGTAGTGCGAGTATTTGGTTACTCCGCTGAGCATCAAGATGTTGAACTGTCGAAGGCAATGGAGAAGTACGGGAAGGTCCTGAGTGTCACACGCGAGAGCGTACCCGGGTTTCCTTCCGTTACGACGGGCATCCGCCGAGTTAAGATCGAAATGTCGACCCCAGTGCCAAACTTCCTGGAGGTTATCGACACGACTGTTCAATGTGAATTTGAAGGGGTCGTGCGAGTGTGCAGGCACTGTGGCGGCGAAGGCCATTTTGGCGCTTCCTGCCACACTCGGCAATGTGAGAGGTGTGGAATGTATGGCCACTTGGAGTGCAATGACCCTTGTCCCAAATGCCGAGAAGACCATGGGGTCAGCAAGTGCACAAAACACATGTTGGCTGCCCTGACTAGTGAGGGGCTTGAAGCTGACAAAGTAAATGCAGTCGTGGCCGACTACTGGGAACCAACAGCACTTGGGTTGGCCCCCCTCTCGGCCCCTCGAGCTGTGGACAAAGACCCTCAGTCGAACATGACCCCCCTCACTCCCAGGGAGCCTGAGGGACTCACCTGCAGCATAGGGGAGGAGACCAAGTCAGACCATGATGAGGAAAAGACTAGTTCGCCCCCGGACAATGCGACAGTGGCAAAGGTCGCTGGGGAGCCAACAAAGTCGGCAAGCAAAAGAAAGCGAAAGAGCAAAAAGAACACCCTGAACACCACCCCTACGAAGGAAGGAACAGGTTCGGGAAATGAAAGTCCCAGATCGAAAAGCTCGAGCGATAAGCCGCACCACAAACGGCAAATCCTCGCAAGCAGCAGTGACGAATGCAACTCCGAAAGCGAGACAGAAAGTGTCGTAGAGATGCCAAGAGCAAAATCGCTTTGCGAATTCTGCCACCTGAGCAGCTGTGACTGCTGCTTAATGTCCGACAACGCGTACTCGTCGTCTAGTGAGGGCTTGCCCTCGGTCGTTACCTCCCCTTAGGGGAAGGCTGCCTTCTAAACCTTAACTTAAGCGCACCTTCTCCCGTCCTTCCAAGATGGCTCTTTCGCTAAAGATAGCTTCTCTCAACTGCCGGGGTTTGACGAGAGCAGCTAAACAAGCGGAAGTAATACAATTGGCACGCCAGATGAAAATCGATATACTGGCACTTCAAGAAACGTACATTCACCACATCGATCAGATGAGGCAATTCGACTTAAAATTCGACACAAAATCGTACTGGAATTTTGGAAGGAAGGGCTCGGCTGGTGTCGCAATTGTTTTTCTTAGAGAATTAAATTTAAAGGTACTTCGTTATGAAAGTGATAACGCAGGTCGCACGCTGAGCATTGACTTAGATAATGGTATTAGAATAATTAATGTTTATGCCCCCTGTAAGCGCGGTCAAAGAGAATATTTTCAGTCATTAGAACATTATTTAGTCGGACCTACTAAAGTGATCCTTTTAGGTGATTTCAACTGTGTCTTAGATGCAAGCGATAGGCGCTCTCGCCGAGGCGCACCTGCGCGTACTGGGCGAGACTTCAATAGCGCGCAGTCACTGCGCTCCTTGGTAGATGAAATAGGGCTCATAGACGCGTGGAAAACCTTACAGCCTGGTCGCTCAGGAATGACATAGACGGGTCGCGGCTACGAAAGCCGCATCGACCGCTTGTATACTCCAAACGCATTGGCGCCTTCGCTACAATCTGCGTGGGTCCTTCCCACCGCACTGAGCGACCATAAATTTTTAATCTTTCGCTTCTCCGATTATGATTTAGCTCCGCGAGCCAAAGGATGCTGGCGCCTTAACATAAAACTTCTCGAAGATGCACGCGTAGTTGAGGACATTATCAACTTGATAAAGAGCTCCCTTCAATCTCCGCCTACCGCCACAGCATGGGAATGCTTTAAAGTAAACGTTAAGGAATGTTTCCAAACATGGGTCACTAAATTAGCCAGAGAAGAGCGTGAGGAAATAAGGAAAGTTTCAGATGCCATTTTAATTCTTAGTGCACCACTATCGCAAGGGCCAAGCATAGCAGGCGCTCTTGTAGAACTCAGAAAAGAGCTCCACAGCTTGCTAAACAAAAGATGGGACCGACTTCGAGCTACAGCGCGCGCGGAAAGGTGGGAGAGAGAAACATGGTGCTCTCGGCATCTCCAACGCCGCCGCCTTGCTACAAGAAGTAACATACTCTGCGAAGTGACAGACCCAGTCACGGGCGTCACAAAAACAAAGCCCGAAGATGTAACAGAGGCTGCTAGGTCCTTCTACGAGCATCTGTATAAGAGAACTAATTGCACTCCCACGCCTTTCCCTTTGAAAAGCCCAGAAACCAGCCCCATAGTTATAGATACCCCATTTCAAGCAGAAGAGCTTTTTGAAGCCCTTAAGGCAATGAAACAAAACAAAAGTCCAGGAACAGACGGCCTCCCGCCCGCTTTTTATACAAAATTTTGGCCCCTCCTGGCAAAATACGTTACAGCCCTTGTAAACGCCTCCTTAGAAGAAGGGTCGCTACCAGTTTCGCAAAGGCAGGGTTTAATCACGCTTTTATGTAAAGACGTAGAAAAATCTTCAGACCTCCGAGCGTGGCGCCCTATTACGCTGCTAAACAGTGATTATAAGATTATCGCGAAAAGTCTCTCGCTCCGTTTGACGCCCGCCCTAACAAACATAGTCGGGACGTACCAAGCATGCTGTATTCCGGGCAGATCAGCTGAATTACACGGCTTAGGATTAAGAGACCTATTAGCGTGGGCTACATCAAGGAATTTGCCCGGCTACATCTGCTCACTAGACCAAGAAAAAGCGTTCGATAAAATAAGCCACGAATTTCTCTTTCAGGTATTGCAACAGGCAGGCATTAGTAAAGAATTTTGTAAACAAATCCAGTGTTTATACAATGGCCTCACGTCATCGGTTATAGTACAGGGAAGAACGTCAGAGAATTTTCATATAGAAAGAGGTGTGCGGCAAGGCTGCCCACTCAGCCCACTACTGTATATACTCGCCATAGAACCACTACTACAACAAATCGCCGCTGATGACAGTATTAGCAAATTCCCCCTTCCTGTAGGTCCGCACTGTACTCCAATTTTCGCATACGCAGATGACATTACAGTAGTAGTACCAGATAGCAATTCTGTTTCTAGCTTGCTAAAAGTAGTTGATCGGTACTGTCTAGCAAGCGGAGCAAGCCTCAACCGCGCTAAAAGCGCAATTATGAGCCTGCACCCTGAGCCTGGATCATCAGGACTTTTGCACGGCTTGCTTCAGAAAAAAGAAATTAAGATGCTCGGCTACATATTTGACAGGAAGGGGCCCTCCCAATCTAACTGGTTTAATGCAGAAGAAAAACTCCGAGAGAAAGTTATTAATTATAGCACATTGAAATGCCCCATTACGGCACAGGCAAATATAATAAGAAGTTTGTTGATATCTTTCCTGATGTATACCGCGAGTGTGCTTGATATTCCTAGTGGAGTAAAAACGAAGCTAGAAAAGATAATTTTTCGCTTCCTCTGGCAAGGAGGCCCTGACAAAGTAAAACGGATAATTGTAAAACTGCCACGATTTCAAGGTGGCCTAGGCGTTCCGGACTTGAATGTAATGGCACTAGCCTTACATACCAAGTGGACGCAAATTGCCCTAGACTCAGACATTCGCTTAACCAAGATGCTAACTTCGTTTTTTCTCAGTACGAAAATTGTTGTGTTCACTGGTCCCCCACTGTCGCATTCTGCTCCCCGCTCAGAATTTCCCCTACCCTTTTATAAAGAAGCCGCAAGTGCGTTATGCACATTGAAGAGCATACCCAACTTTGATTTGACGAGTACGGCGCTCAAAGTGCTTATAGAGCACCTGTCACCGAAGCTACCACGACAACTGGTGCCTTTCAACAAACCGGCCGAAAAGCCGAGTTGGCATTTGATATTGGCAGATTTCCTCGATGCTCGAAGAGCATCATTCATGTGGCGCTTTGCACGCGGATGTCTGCCAATAAGGAAGAGAGCCTTTGTATCCGCCACGGGCGGTCTGAACAAGGACTGTCCATTCTGTAATGCCAGAGAGACGCCCGAGCACATCTTTTACGAGTGCCTGATCCCGGCAGCACTGATTGAAAGAGTGAGAAATATTTTCAAGCTGCCGGGAGTGCCATACCTGACTGTCCGGTACATGAACCCACTCCCTAAAGAAGGGATAAACCAGTTCACTCTGCTGATGATTGAGTGCAGCTATCAGGTGTGGCTGGCGAGATGCAAAGCAACGTTCACAGAAAAACAACCGGGACTGCACGAAGTACTGGCAAAAATCAGGAAGGAACTGTGGTTCCACCTGGAGAGGGAGAGACGTCGATTGGGTACACTCCAATTCTCCCGAACATGGTGCCGACCTATGATAATTTTTTCCCAACGACAAGGAAAGATAGGTGTGGAGTTCTGAAGAACTCGATCGCCACTTACAAAGGCGCCGGCAGCGCGCTCCAATACGATGCTATGGCGTCGAGAGCCGCTCCCGCTAGAGTACGGTGGCTTGATCCTGTTCTGAACATGACCTCCGCCTCGAACCCCAAATCTCCTTCACCCCTGCGGTGTTGGGGACCTTGCTTGAGGCGGTTGTACAGATGATGATGGTCGGCTGAGATCTGAACTCTCATTAGGGGACAGCACTTTTTGAGCTGCCCTCTCTTCCATCTGACAAAGCAAGGGCGGCAAGGGGCTCGGCAAGGGTGGCGCGAAGCGTCATCGTAAGGTGTTGCGTGACAACATCCAAGGCATCACCAAGCCTGCCATCCGTCGCCTCGCTCGCCGTGGCGGTGTCAAGCGTATCTCTGGCCTGATCTACGAGGAGACACGCGGTGTGCTCAAGGTGTTCCTCGAGAACGTGATTCGGGACGCCGTCACCTACACTGAGCATGCCAAGCGCAAGACCGTGACCGCCATGGACGTTGTGTATGCCCTCAAGCGTCAGGGCCGCACCCTCCACGGTTTCGGAGGCTAAGCAGCGCGCGTGCGCGACGTCGTCTGCAAGCAGCGCATCAGCTCCTCTGAAGAACCCAACAGCCCTCTTCAGGGCTACCCACTTGGTGCTTCGGCAGTGATGCGCAAGATTTGCGACCTCCTGCTCCGTTAACCCTCTTTTGCGTGCCATTATCTCGCGTTCGGCCGTACGAAACACGCGCGGTGAACTTGGTCAGGTGAGCGAGCGCAACCGCGTGTATTCATAAGGCGTGGTGGCATTGTTTTTCGCCCTCGCAAGGCGAGCTCTGCTCGATTGCATTTGCGCTCGCCACTGTGTGTTGTGTTGCTGGCATTTCGCCCGCCCTCAGCGTGTCCTAGTTGCGACGTGCCGGTCGTTCGTGCAGCTCAGTTGTCGCCTTTGGTTGGACCCTTGTTGAGCCAGCCAGAGTGGCATGATGATTAAAAGAAAGGTAATCGTAAGCTCGTCGATGCGCATTTTGTCGCTTTGAAGTGGCTCGCTTCTTCTACTCCCTTGGAGAAGAGTATGAGCCGGGCGGCAGCACTCGGTTACATACACCGAGCTTGGCGGTCAGCGGGCACACTTAAGTTAAGTAAGGCCCCATATTTCACAGCAATAGCTCGTGTGGATATGCAACGAAGCAAAGCACGAGGAAAATATTGCCCGGCACGGGCCAGTGTGTAACAGCTGAAAGCGAGTTTTCTACAGACAGCAGTTATTTGTTCTCTCCAGTGCAAGCGTTAAATGAGCGAGCCTGAGCTGCATTCGCACGGCTTCGATGGTTTCGTCGGAGAAGCAATAATGTGCCAGTCCTCTTGGCCTACGAGCTGAGCGCCCGTCGTGTCCCTCGTCTAGCCTTGTGGTTGTTGCATGCGCGATGGGCGGCCGTAGACTACCACCGTGCGATTCACAATTGCGTAACTCTTTTGAGCGACGCAAATGAATGGAAAGGTGAGGAGATTAGCTAGGTAGCTGTCGCTAGAACCGGGCTCACTGCGTTGTATTCAAGTGGACGAGGGGCGTGCTGTTTTCATTGGTGCTGTTGTTTGTAATACTTGTGCACAGGGGGATTTCTTATGCGCGCGCTATAGGTGATAAGCAGTTGGTTCGAGGTCAACGTGGTTCTTGCAAGCCAATGCACCCCCGAGTCGCCCAAAACAAGAGGAAAATAAAATACAGGAGCAGAGCGGTGAAGTGTGCTTACTGAGACAGAAATATGCTTGCACAGTGCAGGCTCATTTTCTCTCGTTATTTGTATACGACTCGCTCTTTCGTCATGCGTGCGCGTAGGTGATGCTGGGCGACCTTGTTCGCGCCATATACTTAGATCGGTAAGGAAGCGGGCGCTGGACATGCGCTGCGTTTAAAGAAAACAAACTTTTTCGAGCAACGTATTTGTGCGTGCCAAGCGGGAGACGAGCGGCCGCCCGCTTGGCGATTTGAGCCGTGCATCGCGTATTTGTCGAACTCTTCGCCGCCAGAGGGAGCCTCCTGTCCTACGTGTGAACATTTGTCCTTTTGGCAGTTTGTGCCACGCGTATTTATGCGCTGTAAGGCGGTTGCGTAATGTCATTGCGTGGAAGCGCCAAAGTGCACAAGACTACCTCTTGCCGCTGCATCCCTGGAATATCGTAAATGTGAAAGCTGCTGTACAGAAAGATTCCGAATTTGAACCGGCTGCTCCCTCACTCATGGCGCATGTATTGGCACGCGAAGGTAAGAGAAACTGACACGCGCCGGCCGTCGCCATCGCACGGATTTCGCATTCGTGTTGCGTTTAATGAAAGCCAAGCTCGCACCAATTATTTTACATTTCTCCCACGAAGCCGCCGGGAAATGCGTGCGCCTATGGCCTTGACGTATAGCAAAGCGAGATGATGGCTCAACAGGTAAACAAATGGGGAAGGAGCAGCCGGAGAAAATGTACGGGCCGCTTACTTTGAAGAAACTCGGCACTTTTGGTTATGTCTTTTCTCTTGATTATGTATGGATTGCTACTGTGAACTCACTGGCATGTGCGTGCAAAGGGAATAGCCGAGGACGAAGCAAGGCGTACACAGTGCGCAATGAGGTCATACGGGTCGTGCGTGTAGCTCGGAGGTGAACTCCAAGTAATGCATCGGAACACACCCAAGAGAAAACAACGGGTTGTCTCGAGGGAACTAATGCAGCCATGTAAACGAAGCTTGTTGCATGTGAGAAAAACGTGTGGTGGTGCGGTGACGTTTCTTTTTTTCCTTCCATAATGCACGAGTACTGGCAGGTTAAGAAGTACAAAGTTTCATATCTCAACAATACAAATCGGTACCGCGATCGTGTGAATTGCACACAACAACTCACGCAAGTTCTGTCTAAAAATTTTCATCCCATCGAAAACGCCTCTCATGTCTCTGAAGGTATTGTAAAAGTCATACTCACGCATGAATGGTATATCTTATCGAGGCGTATAAATTGGGTTCCCTTTATACATATCGCCTTGTGCAATTAACAGAATTTCCAAATCCGGTTCCATTGCTGCATGACGGAGCTTTAAAGCGCACAGTTGAACTGCTCTTTTTTTTCCTCTCTTCCATTTCACAGTTTTCCACAATCACTGGGAATAGTTTAAAAAATGAGGAAGAGCTCGGCATCAGTTGAAAATTGCGCTGTTGCAGGCGCGGGATTTGAACGTTTTCTGTTACACGCAATTAGGCGCACCAAATTCGGCGCGTTAGTTGGCGAGGAAATAGATTTCTGCCGAGCTGGAGCTTCGCTATAACATGACAACAATGCCGTCGATCCTGTGGCGAAGTTGCGTGCGGGAATGCAATCGAAAAAGCTAGCTGACGAAATGTACGCTCTGTATAGAGCAAAGTGTTGCGTTTGATGATTGTTTGTCAAAACATGGTGTCCCTTGCAAGTGCGAAAACTGTGTACCGAATACGTGGCACGCGGAAGCCGTGCTTGGGATCGCGCCTGCGAAGCGTTGGTTGATGCTCCTAACGTGTCTCCTAACGCGCGTTCAACACCTGTCAATATTGTATTCCAAATTCGCTCTTAGAGCGGAAGTACATCGTTTTCTCTGTAACTCTGAAGTGGTGCTGGTAGACCATACGTAAGTTTGTCGTTAATCTTGCGATGCGCATGCGGGCCTCGCGTTCTTCAATGCGTGGACGGGAAAGTGTGGCACTGGCATGTCTGCATATGCGAGAGGGTTTGCTGCCGAGTGCGGCCACAACACGATGTAGTTGCCCCTCGAGAAGGCACCGTGGCGCGCACTTGTAGTTCGTGAAACGAGCAGCAGCATGATCACAGCAATGCAGTGAACAAGCAATAATGTAGCCTAAACATGCCACCCATCTCCGTCGCGCGCAGGTCGCGATAACAGCTCCCATGGCGTTGGGCGTGGAGCGCTAACCACTGTCGAGATTAGTGGTGTGGTCTCACACTCGGCACTGGCAATTCAGGACGCGCGGCGGTATAAGCGAGATTGTGGTGTTGGCTGAAACGAAAGAGAACAGCGCAGCATGCTGTCGTGTTTAAACTCAATTAAACCGCCTGCGAATGTGCTTTCCTTAGCCGCGAACAAGGCGCCCGCGCGAAAACGTGCCTCCTCCAGCATCCTGGCGAACGGCGGCGGCGGCGTGCGCCGCACCGCCCGAGACGGCTGCGCTGGCGCTGGCCAATCGGCGGGTGAGTTGGAGAGGAGAAGAGTAGTGCGGCGAAGCACGACGCGCGCGCGGCGCAGGGGTCATTTTCACTCCGGCAGTCGACGACTTCGGACGCTCGCTCCGTTCGCCATGGCCAGGACCAAGCAAACCGCCCGTAAGAGCACCGGTGGGAAGGCTCCGCGTAAGCAGCTTGCTACCAAGGCTGCTCGCAAGAGTGCACCTGCCACAGGTGGGGTTAAGAAACCGCATCGGTACAGGCCTGGGACCGTGGCCCTTCGTGAAATTCGCCGCTACCAGAAGTCGACCGAACTTCTCATCCGCAAGCTGCCGTTCCAGCGCTTGGTGAGGGAAATCGCTCAGGATTTCAAGACCGACCTCCGATTCCAGAGTTCGGCTGTGATGGCCCTTCAGGAGGCCAGCGAGGCCTACCTGGTCGGTCTCTTCGAGGACACCAACCTATGCGCCATCCACGCCAACCGCGTTACCATCATGCCGAAGGACATCCAGCTGGCCCGGCGCATCCGTGGCGAGCGCGCCTAAGTTCGGTTCGGCCGCTGTCTGCGCCGCAGCCTCGGTCAGGCAAGCAACACAAAACGGTCCTTCTCAGGACCACCTACATGTTTGCTTCGGCCACGGGAGCACGCGAGACCACGTACTCCAACCGTACCCTCTCGGTAGGTCTGTTTTGTTGTTATTTGTTATTATCAATATTTTTTTTGTGTGTGTGTGTCTGTGGTGAGCTGCCGGTGCGAGGTGGTGCCTCGTTTGGGATGCATATGGTAAGTATTGCGCGCGCTCGAGCAAGACGAGAGAGAGGAAAAAAAAGAAACAAAATGCGCGTTCGTTGCAAAACGGTTCGCGCATTCATGCGAAGAAGCCGCGCACGAAGACGAAATTAATGCGGCCGATGTTGGGTGCAAGCTTTTGTGTATTGGTATGCCATGCATGCGTTTGTTCACGTTCCTCATGCATACCTGCCTGGCTCATAAGTGCATGCTGGTTGCGGATATGGGCCATTTTTTGTTTGTTTCTAAGGGCCCGATCGCCTATCACATTCCACTACGCGAATCGTACGCTATTTGCAGTGAGGCTCGTCCCTGTGTGCCCCCAGACACCCTGAAGCTCGCTTTCTATCTACATTCGTGCACTGACATGCCAGCTAGCTAGCAGCAGCGTCAGTTCAACAGGCATGGTTGCGCTAATTCAAAACAGAGGGAAACGGGCGCAGAGAACGGGATTGCCAAGCAAAACCCTGCCGTCACACGCATTTCGGTGGTCCTGACAAGGACCGTTGGGTTGTGCGACGAGCGCGACTGTAGTCCGGCGGCTGGGAGCTGCTCGCTTACGCCTTCTTCTCGGTCTTCTTTGGGAGAAGCACAGATTGGATGTTGGGCAAGACGCCACCCTGCGCGATCGTCACGCCGGAGAGCAGCTTGTTCAGCTCCTCGTCGTTGCGGATGGCGAGCTGCAGGTGGCGGGGGATGATCCTGGTCTTCTTGTTGTCACGAGCCGCGTTGCCAGCGAGCTCGAGCACTTCGGCAGCCAGGTACTCGAGGACGGCCGCGAGGTAGACGGGAGCGCCCGCTCCGACGCGCTCGGCGTAGTTTCCCTTGCGCAGGAGACGGTGGATACGGCCCACGGGGAACTGGAGACCCGCGCGGCTGGAACGCGTCTTGCTCTTGCCCTTCGCCTTGCCGCCTTTGCCGCGTCCGGACATGCTGGTGCTGCTGATGCGTAGACTGAGACAGAAAATACCGTTGTCAGATGGGAAGAGGACTTGGCACCTTTGAAGGCGCCGCGTCCATGAGCTTTCGTGTACTCATCAACCCAGCATCATTCGATACATTGACCCCGGTACTCCCCCACAACCCGGGCTGACTGGGTGGGGGGACTTGATTCGGGCCAACGGTCCTTCCCGGACAAGGGGGCTGTTGTGGTGCAGCAACACAGAGCTACCGCACACAACACACAAACAGCCATGTCGGTCTTACAGGACTTAAGCCTGAATGACCCTCGGACTGCCTCGGCGCAAAAAAGCCCAAGGCATACAACCATGCAGAGTACCAAAGCCGTCCGCGGAGCAGCGCGACCAACCAAGGGTGCGCCACCACCGGTTCTAGCTCTGGGTTCCGCTGAACCAGACAAAACCCTGTGGATCGACTGGCGCACACGGCCGAGTCGAGCGACCTTAGGAGCATGCATCATAACTTAATGGAAAGCTTTCCGCCTGACTCATCAAAAATCACCGCAGGACGTGCCCACACTTCGAGAAACTTCTTCTCGCCCAAGCGGTGCCGCTCCCGGGTGAGATGGAACCAGACCTCCTTCCGTGCTTTCGCAAGCACTTCGTGAAGGCCCGGCGCCCTCCCCCCGAAAACTGCATCGCGTCGTGCCAACCACACTTGGTAGGAGCACTCAGCGAGGAGAAGCACGAACTGGTTGACCGCCTGATTAGGCAAAGGGTGCAAAAATCGGACTGTCTGATAAGGAATGCCTGGGAGATTAAAAAGACTAGCGATCCTACAGAGAAGAGCTGCAGGAAGCAAACACTGCGTAAAGGCATGAACCGTGTCCTCACGAGCGCCACAGAACGGGCACACTCCACTAACCGGGACGGCAGTGAAGGGCCTGTAGCCCAACGGCAGGCACCCTCGCGCCAGGCGATACATAAAGGTGGCTCGCCTAGCGTCGAGGAAGCCAGCCGTGATGAGCTTCCAGTTTGGCCTGTGAATGGACAGGTCATACATTTGGCAGTGTGGAGGGAGGCCTGGGGTAAGGATGTCTACTAATTCTTGGAGTGGAGTTGAAACTACGTCGATGTCGGGGCGAACCTTGCGGAGGCTTACCAAAGAGTTGGCAGCCGCTGCATAAATGGTGGACGGGGTACCTGAACGAGGAACGCAGTGCGAAAAAGTGCTCTGCGAAAACAAGCGGAGTCGGGTGCTAAGGAAAAACGAGGTAAAGCTTCGAGTCAGGAGCATATCCGAGTTAAGAGCGACCTGGGTCCATCTGACGTGTAGTGCGGTAGCCACGATGCCCAGGTCGGGAATTCCGAGTCCTCCCTTATCCCTGGGCAGCTTGAGCACCCGCCTAGCTACACAACCATTTGTACCCTTCCAAAGGAAGCGAAAGAGGACCCTCTCCAAGATATGCTTGGTTCGGGTCGGAACAGGAGACACACACGCCACATACGTCAGGAACGAAAACAGAAGTGAGCGCAGGATTGTCGCTCGAGCAGTCAATGGGCATGACAACGCGCTGAACTGCTGAATTCTGGTTTCAAGCTTCTCCTTAGCCTGTTGCCAGTTTTCAGGAGACAGACCATCTGGTTCGAATTGGAAGCCTAGAATGCGCAGCCGCGTTTTCACGGGGAGACCATGAACGGGCTGCGGACTGGACGGAGTGGAGTTCAAGTACATGGCTGCACTTTTCGACCTATTCAACCTTGCACCACTCGCCCTGCAGTAACTGTCCATGACCTCCAAGACGCCGCAAGCTGATGCTTCGTCAGGGACGACAATGGACAAGTCATCCGCGTAGGCAAATAGTGCAACCGGAGGGGAACCTGGTGGGAGTAGGAACCTGCCAATTCTGCTGTCACAGGACAACCTCTGCAGAAGCGGTTCAAAAGCGAGTACGTAGAGGGCAGGTGAGAGGGGGTCCCCCTGCCGTACACCGCGCCCCACAATGAACGCCTCCGAGACGCGGTCCCGTATGACAACAGCAGAAGTCGGTCGAGAATACAAAGCTTGGACCATCTGCCGAAAACCCACACTAAAACCAGCCTCTTCCAAAACACGGAAAAGGTACCTATGGCTAATGATGTCGAAAGCCTTCTCCTGATCAAAGGAGCAAAGAATACCTGGAAGTTTCCTGGTGTTTGCCCACAGGAGAAGGTCCCTCACTGCTAAACCGTGAAGCTGACAAGAGCGCCCCTGGACGCTACATGCCTGGTACGGACCCAAAACAGTGCTGAGTACTGGCGTGAGTCGCGTGCACAGGCACTTTGCTATGAGCTTGTAATCGCAGTTCAGAAGCGTGATTGGACGCCATGCTCGCAGATCGGTGCTCCTCGACTCGTCCTTACAAAGGAGAGTGATTAGCCCCTCTCGTTGAGACGCTGACAAGGTCCCTTCACTGAGTAGCCGGTTCACCAGTGACGTGAACGGCTTCCCTAACAGTGTCCAAAATTTAACATAAAACTCGACTGTAAGACCATCGGATCCTGGACTGCGATTACGCTTCATAGACTTCAAGGCGGAAAATAACTCGTCCTCATCTATGGCTGAGTCGCACACTTGTGGCGGCTCAGCTGGTAGAGCAAATGGAAAGACAGCTGGAGAGGCAACTGGTTCAGCATGCAAGGACATGTAAAACTGCCTCGCCAGTGCGAGAACTCCATCTGGTGAGTCGACTATGCTATTATCGCTTGGATCTATTAGGGAAGAGAGAGTTGTGCTCTTCCTTGAAAGATGTCTACGTAGGACGTTTCTGCTGCACCACGCTTCCATTTCCCACAGCTCTGCTCGGGTTGTGGCCCTCAAGCCATCCCAGCGTCGCTGCAGGAGAATCCGAAGTTCCTTTCGGAGTGAGGCCAGTGCCGGAGCAACTCCAGGCCCGCCAGACAGTGGCCTCGAGAGCAGGAGGATCGCGTCGGAGACGATTTTTATCTCCTCACGCTCCTCGCGCGCTCGACGCTTGCCCCAAGACCTAAAGCACTCACGCACCCTGACCTTCACGTCATCCCATTCCGTACCACTAAGATTCGCTGTGTTATGAAGCGATCGAAATAGTATGGATGATACCTCTGCGGTTGCCTGCCTATCTTTTAGGAGACGTGGATTTAAGCGCCACGGTCTCTTTGCCTTTGGTACTAAGCTAGAATCGGCAAACCGCAGAATTAGGAAGCAGTGGTCGCTAAGAGCAGAAGGAGTTAACCACGAGGAATGCACACTGGGAGCCAGTGACGATGAGATGTAAAAACGATCGATGCGGCTCTGCCCACCCCTCCCTGTCCATGTCATTCCTGACTGTCCAGAGCGAAGTAGGCGCCAAGCATCGACCAGTCCCAGCCCATCGACGAGCTGCCGCAGTGTAGCAATTGCACGCTTATCTTTACGTAATGGAGTCCCTCTACGTGAGAGGCGGTCAACTAGTTCTAACACACAGTTGAAGTCGCCTACTAAAACTAGTCGAGAGGGACCGACCAAATAGGGTTCTAACGTATCGAAAAACTCTCTCTGTTCTCTAGCCCGGGTTGGAGCATAAACATTAACAATTCGAATGCCACAATCAAGATCCACCGACAAGACGCGGCCCTCGGAATCCCTGGCATGGCGAATAACAAGGCCGTCGAAATTCGGCATCAAAACGATGGCCGTACCTCGGCTGCCCGACGCGCCATAACTCCAGTAAGACCGAGTGCGAAAAATCCGGTCGAAGTGGCTGATCTGGCCTAGCCTATGAACGTAAGTTTCCTGAAGTACGAGAACATCTACCTTTTTGGATTTAGCCAAATTTATAACCTCTAACTGCTTAGAAGCGCGCGACAAACCACGACAATTAAAGGTAGCTATAGTGAGAGAAGGAGCCATTTCAAAGGGGAAGGAATTTAGCTAAAAGCTAGTAAAAACAAAGGAGGACGAAAAGCTAGGAAAATAAATAAAGAGCAGGCTAGTATTAGGGAATACTAGGCGCTAAAGACAAATAAGCAAAGACTACCTATGAGAGAGTCTCCGAGATTGGAGACCCCTCATCAGTAGACTCATAATACCTGTCTGACATCTCAGAGCAATCGCACCGAGTCAATTTGCAATGCGGACAAGGAGGGGAACTCTCCGTGTCCGATTGAACGTCAGTATCAGAGTCGGATGTCTCTACGGCACTGCGCTTAAGTTCTGGAGGGCCAGTCTCCGAGCCCTGGGAGCCACCTTCGTCCGAGCTCGAAGCACGCTCCGCGGCCGCCGCCCTGGCAGCGGAGCCAGCGCGGTGAGCGCGCCGGCTCTTACGCTTATGGCCCGACCGGCTAACAGTGCCAGTCGTGCCAGTCAGCGGTTCCAACGCGCCAGGGGTAGCGGCCGCTGTAGCGACAGGCGTACCAGCCACGGAGGCAACAGCGACGCCCGCTTCAACCTCCTCGCCCGCTCCCCCATCGCACGTTGCCGTGACAGACGGGGAAGCGACCGCGGTGGCGTCCACGGAATCGCCGCCGCGCTCGGCGGCTTCGACCACGCTCGAGGAGGCCTGGTTATCTCCTTCATCCAAGGCAGAGACCGTAGCAGCTACCGGCGAAGCAACCGCTTCCTCAACAGCAGGTACCTGCTGCTCAGGTCTCGCGGTCACTGACGAGTAGGTGCGGACACTACACGCCGAAACCGCATGGTCACCACCGCATCGTACGCACGCCGCGTCGCATGACGCGTGGCCGAACTGCTCGCAGCGCGCGCACTTAGGTGTGTCACACGCGGCGGCGTGGTGTCCTGCCAGGTTACACCTACGACACAACCTAACTACACCCTCGTACTCACACTGAACGACGCGCTCACCTACCCGAAGAAGGTTAGGAACGGGCCGCGCCATCTCTATCCGAATGCGCCGGTTTCCCGTGCCAACGGCAGGGAACCCGGGCACGCATTCTTCGGAGATCCCGTGGACCTTTCCGAAGACCTCTAGCTCGGAAACAAGAGCTTGGTCCGGAAGATCCGCGGGGTAGCCAAACACCCTAACCACCTTCACCCGCACACCTCTATACTCAAAACGAACTTCCACATCACGAACCTGCAATGCGGGATCAGCTGAGAAGCGATCAACCGCGGCCTTTGTCTTAAACGTTATCTCAAACCTTCCTGCACCAAAGTCCTGTACTGCTTTAAGGTCATTCAAGGAAAAACGCTTTACGAGCGCCTTACAAACATCTACATTGGACGCGCCTTTTGGAACTCGCCCGAAAAACGTGAGCGGCCGAAGCCGCGAAGGGGCCACCATCGCGGTGAAAACCACGTGGCGCCCGTCCCTAGCCGAAGTTTAAGCTAGCACTACGCAAGGTAGGAAGCTAGAAACCCTCAGCTAAAGACTGGAAAAAACCAAGGACAAAAAAAAGCCACCGGAACACCTCACCAAATCGATGAACAGCGGGTTGGAGTCTAGAAGAATCCGCACCTTACACCTATCCAACCATTCCGAGAGGGGCCCACGTGGAGGGGATCCGCAGCACCGAAGCTCGAACGCACAAATCACGCCACCACCGCACCGATCACACCACCACCGCAGCAAGCAGCATGGCGAGACGGACAGAGAAAAGCACGACTTACGCAGTCGCGATCTGTGAGCGATTTGAGCCGTGCTCGTAGTGCCTTCGCCGCTGTCGCCGCCGCCGGTCCCAAAGGAAAGCGCGAGCGAGCACGAGGGAAAGGGAGAGAAGCCGCGCGGACCAATGGCGCGCGCGGATATTCGAGGTCGCCTGGAGTCGCGTCTGAGCTGCGATCGGAGAAGGTCACGCTCCTCTTCGCTCTGACGACTTCGCCTCGAAAGCTACCACGTGTTCCGGCGTCGTGCATTTTGCGCCCGCCGAGCACGTTGTCGCGCCTTCGCTGCTCTCGGTCTGCTTCACGCACGCGAGAAGTGACCTCAGCAGCGCAACATGGATTTTCGGCCACCCGGCGAGCCGCCGCCGCGCATCCGCCACCGTCGCCACGCGAGCTTGAGCCGGGTGACACTCGGCCCCGCGACACTCGATGAGCTGCGGGCAAGGGAAGATCTCGAGCTTCGCGCCACCCGCATGCTGGGCGAGTGGCTACGTGTACGAGCCGCTACCTTGGAGGTTCCTATGGTTTCTCCCGTGGCTACGACCGCACCGGGAGACGCTTCAGCATCCGCAGCCCCAGTGGCAGCTACGCAGCCATCGGCGAACGGCCCCTGCGACCAGGAGAGCCACGCTGAGGTGCCGCTTCCCCCCTCGGACGACGAGGAGATGGACCTGTCCATCTCACGGAAACGCGCCCGCGAGAACGAGAGCGAGGACGATGAACCCGCTGGGCCACGCAAGCACCCGCCGAGCGTTCCCTCCCGCTCGGAACAGCCGACGGCGGACGACGACCAGGACAGCGCCATCTCCCGACACCCGGGGGAAACACCTGCCACCCTCTCCCTGCCGCACGTGCAGATCGGAGCACCCTCCGAGCCAGCGGAAAGCGAGCAGACTGCGCCACCTGCAGAAAGCTCGAGCGCCATCTCTCGGCATCCCGCCGAGCTTGCCGCCGCCTCCTTCGAGCCTCCTCCGAGCGAGGGCGCGCCCGACTCCCCCCTCGATGCGCCGACTGCTCCGAATGGCGACGCGCGCCCGGCTGCGTCGTCTGCTAGCGCGCCAGCTGCAGACGAATGTTCTACTGACGCTATGGAGCTGACGCACGAAGCACCCGCCAGCGCTTCCCAACAGAAGCCAGAACACCCGGCGGCGCGTTTCCTGAGGGGCCCACCACGCCAGCCTGCTTCACGGCCGAAGCGCAAAGGAAAAAAAAACAAGCGAAGGAGGGAGCCAGTTGCCGGTTCGCCTCCATCCCGCGACAACTCGGACGAATCGCGGCACTCACCCGCTCCCCCGGCCAGCCACAGCGTGCCTGCTCCGGCTGTACGAGGAGAGATGCCACCCGCCCGCGAGACAGCCACAGATGGCTTCATCCTCGTGCAGTCGAGAGGCGACAGGCGGCGCTCAAAAGCACTCGAGACGGCTGCACTCCCGGTGGACCCTGCACGGTGCCGACCCTGCGGTAATCGGCACCGTGCTGTTCCGCCCTTCGACACCCGGCGGAGCTTTCCAGGGAACACCGCGCCTCACACTTGCTGCGGCCCTCTCTTCACGGCCGGGTGTGGCAGCGGTTCGCGTCAATCACAGGCGCAACATTGTGGCCGCTGACACCACCACCCAGCAGTGCTTAGAGGGGCTGCTCAAGCTCTCCGAGCTGCACGCAATCCCCGTGACTGCCCGACTACCGGCCGAGCGGGGAAAGAGCACTGGCTTCCTGCACGGGGTGAGCGGACTGCCTGCGGACACGGAGCTGCTGGGGCCGATCGAGTCGGACGTTCCTGTGCTGTCGGCCATGTTGGACGGGAGCACCGTTACAATCCGGTTCGCGGGACCGGTCCCCCCTGAGCATGTACGCGTCTGCAAGCTCGGCTTCAGAGTAAGGCCAGCGAGGCCCCGCCCAGTACAGTGCAGGCAGTGCGGCCGCTTCGGACACGTCCCGGAATCCTGCCGGTGGCCGAGCGACTGCATCTCCTGCGGCAAAAAACATGCAGCAAGCGACTCCTGCGAGACCATCCGCTGCAGGAACTGCGGGGGCCCCCACAGGGCGGACACTCCTGCCTGCCCCAAATGGCAGGAAGAGAGGAGGGTGGCCACAATCCTCGCTTCCTCCACCACGGCACTCTCGAGGCGAGCTGTGAGGGCAGCCGTACGGGAGGAGAAGCAGCAGGAGTTGCCAACACTGGTACACTCATATGCCAGTGCACTGAAAGGCCCCAGCCCCACAGCAACACCTCCAGTACCAGCCCCCCGTACGACCCGCCGCCGGGAGACGCGGGACCCTGCTACCACACCTGGCCAGCCTACCGTGGATCAGCTGGTAGTGAACCTGCTACTTACCATGCAAGCAGTGAGCACCATGCTACCAGCTGACCACCCGCTCCGATCCATCTGCCTGCAGGCAGTGGCTTCCCAGCAGCCGCCACACCATCATGGCCAGTCGCACTCCTAAGGGTCGGCCACGCATCCTGCAGTGGAATTGTAACCACCTGCTGCGCCGACACGCCGAGCTCGTCGCCCAGCTACCTCTGCACGCCTATGATGTCCTCGCCTTTCAGGAAACATACGTGCGTGCAGAGGAGGTTCCACTGCCAGGCTACATCGGCTACAGCAGTGCGAGCGAGTGCGCATTGACAGACTGTGTTTCGGCGCCTTGCTGCGAGAGGAGCCACCCGCACGAGCGTCCCCGTGTCGCCTTGTACATCCGCGCCGCTCTCCCACACGTACTGATCGACACAACCCAGCTGTGTAGTTCTGTGGTGGAGTGCGTGGCCGCTACTGTGCGCGTACAGGGCACCGACACCTCCGTCGCGTCCGTGTACATCCGCCCCGATCGCGCCGACCGGCGCCAACAGCACGACCCCGATTTTCTCGCGCGCCTAACCGCATCGCTCTCGTCGGACTGTGTTGTGTGCGGCGATTTTAACGCTCACCACCGCGGCTGGGGGAGTGCTACATCTGATGAGCGGGGAAGGGCTCTTTTCGGTGCCGCGTCATCACTGGGCCTCTCCATACTAAACAGTGGAAAGCTCACGTTCGTGCGCTGCAGTGGGGTAACGTCAGCGATCGATCTGGCACTTGTCTCGGAGCGCTGCTCATACGTGTGGCAGCGCGCTCCGGACACTGCCGGCTCGGATCATTACCCCATCACTCTGGCTCCCACCTCTCCCAGCCGCGGTGTCACTCGCGTGTGCGTAGTGGTGCGCTGGTCAAAGTACCGCGATCTGTGCCGCGAGTGGTCGCGCGACACCGATTTCTTCGGACACGTTGCAGAATGTGCGAGGCGGGCATCGACGAGAGCAGTGGTCCCTGCCGGTTCTCCCTGCCCGGACATTAAGCTACTAAACCTACGCGCCGCCCGCCGCCGCGCTCAGCGCCGTGCCGTACGCTCGGGTATCGCGTCCGACTGGACTGTGTACAACAGACTGGACGCAGTGTGCCGACGACACGCGAAGCGGCTGTGCCGCCGCAGCTGGGCACGACTCTGCTCGTCGCTTGCTGACCCGCGCAACCAGCACCGAGGGTGGCGCGTCATGCGCGCGCTCGTGAACCCGAAATCTCCTCGCTGGCCAGTCCTCGCCATCGCTGTTGCGCGCGGCATCACCGAGATGGCGCTCGCGGAACTCCTCGCCGACTCGTTCGCTGCCATCGCCGTCTCCACCTCACCCGGCGTCCCTGCGGTTGCATTGCGGGTGCTCTACACGGCTGTGTTCGTGGGAGGGGAAGATCGCGCGCATACCGCGCAGGTGATTGACAGCCTGTGCAGCGACGACTTCACCTTTCACGAGCAGCAGCGCGTCCTGTGCCGCAGGCGGCGCCGCAGCGCACCCGGAGCAGACGGTGTCACACACCAAATGCTCCGAAACCTGGACGACGACCACCGCCGGCATCTCCTGGACGCGTACAACACCGTCTTCCGAGAGGGCTGCCTGCCGGACCCTTGGCGCTGTGCTGTCGTCGTACCAGTACTGAAGCGCGGCAAGCCTGCACGCGACCTCACATCCTACCGGCCTGTCTCGCTGACGTCGGTACCGGGGAAAACCATGGAGACGATGGCGCTGTCGAGGCTGCAGTGGATCGCGCGAGCACGCGGTGCCCTTCCGTCCGAGCAGTGCGGCTTCCGTGCGCACCGGTCTACTGGCGACTGCATCGCTGTTGTTGTGGGCACACTGGAGCAGGCCAGGCGCGCGGGAGAAGCTGCCTTCCTCCTCCTCCTCGATGTGCGCAGCGCCTTTGACTCGCTCCCGCACGAGTCGATCATCTCGGCTGTGGAAGCCCTCGGCGTGGTCGGCAACCTCCTCGCCTACGTCAAGGCCTTCCTCGCTAACAGGACGTTCGCCGTTCGCGTTGGCCGCGCAACCAGCTCGCCACGACCAGTGACCACCGGCGTGCCACAGGGTAGTGTGTTGAGCCCTTTCCTGTTTAACCTCACCCTCGCTCCCATCATCGAGTGCTTGCCGAAAGCTGGTCGCTTCCCCGTGCGTGCGGTTGTGTACGCGGACGACGTCGCCCTCTACGTGCGGGGGCCGAGGACTGCCATCGCCGAGATGCGCCGCGAGCTGCAGGAGGCCGTCGACTCTGTCGCCGGCTTTCTACGTGCTATTGGATTGCAACTATCGTCAACCAAGAGCGAGGCGTTCATGGTGCACCCTCACGCTGCCACACGCCGCTACACCGGCCGCGTACTCGTCGACGGTGTTCCACTGTGTTGGCAGCCGACCGTGCGATACCTTGGCCTGACAATAGACCATCGCCTCACTTGGCGTACGGCTGTGCGGCGCCTACGAGCCGAAACACTCCGTATTGAGTGCGCGATCCGCCGCCTGCTCGCGCGCGGAGACGGCAGCCCCCCATCGTTCGCGGTCAGTATGTACGGTGCGCTGGCGCTCTCGCGTGTGCTTTACGCGCTGCCGCTGTGTAGTGTGCGCGATTCGCAGTGGCGCAACATCGACGGCGACCACCGCAGAGTGCTACGGATGTGCCATGGCCTCCCACGAGCATCACGAGTGGCGGAGACGCTTGCGGAAACTGGCGCTTGGCCTCCCTCACTGACGGCCGATCTCCGCGCGCTCGGCCACATCGAGCGCCTCTCCAGTGCCCCCGACGCGAGCCCTATCCTGTCGCTGCTGCGGCAGCTCCCCGCATCCAGAGTGGGCAAAATGCTGCAGCTCTTCGAGGAAATTGTGACTGACCCGCCGGCTCCACCACCAGACTGGCCGCCTCCGAGCCTCGCCGCGCCCCTGGACGTGTGCCTCGAACTGCCAGGCGTCCGCTCCAAGCACCGCACGCCTCTCTGCGCCATCATGCAGGAGGCTGCAGCGAGGATACAGGACGACCTGGCAGGGAGAGCGCACCTATACACGGATGGCTCGGTACTCGAGGACGGCTCTGCGGCTGCTGCCTGCTTCGGCCCGAGCCTCGCCATCGAAAGCCTGTGCCGCCTGCCCTGCCGAGCCAACTCCACCATCGCTGAGCTCGTGGGAATAGACCTGGCTGCGGACGCGCTCCAGCAATCGCCGCATATCGCCCGCGCGGCCATCCTCACCGACTCGAGGCCCGCCCTGCAGCAGCTGCTCCTGGAGGAGCGCGCCCCACTACTAGCCCAGCGTGATGCGTGCAGACTCCACGCCTTGCAGCAGCGAGGACTGGACCTCCGTCTACAGTGGGTGCCCTCACACGTTGGCGTCGCCGGGAACGAGGCCGTTGACAAGCTCGTGCGACGCGCACACGATCACAACACGCCGATCGCGCAGCGCGTCAGCTCATTCGACACCGCGCCGCTCAGAATCCGCCGGGAGCTCGCGCTCCGCCATCCCGACAGCCGGGTGGCACGGGGACGCCCACCACGCCATCTCCCGGAGGCCGGCTTCACTAGGCGCGAGCGCGCCTTCCTCCTCGCCTTGCGGACCGGTTCCGTGTGGCCCGCCGAGAGGAGGCATCGCTTGCAACGAGCGCCCTCTCCCCTTTGTCAGGACTGCGGCGCGATTGAAACCTTGGAACACTTGCTCTGTGAGTGCCCCGCTCTTTCGCTCGCGCGATCGACACTTGCGCAAGTGTACCGTGCGCGGAACTTACCGTGTGCGACACTGCACGACCTGCTGCATCCCTCGGGCTGCATTTCGCAACACAGGCGCCTTTTCCGCGCGCTCTTGGTCTTCGCCGAGGACGCAGCACTTCAAAGCCGCCTGTAAACATGCCCCACCCACGGCCCTACCGCGTCGGCTGCCGCCGCCGCGTTTTTCTTTCTCTCTCATCCATCTTTTAATTCCCCCTTTTCCCCCTGTGCAGCGCGGTTGAGGTGTCCTCTGCGGAGAGACAGTTACTGCGCTGCACTTAATTCCATATTTTCACATCTCCTACTTTAGAATCTCTCTTTGCGAGGTCGCCTGAACACCACCCTCCCGCGATAAAAACGCGGCGCGCGCGACCGGTCGCGCGTATTCCGATCTCGTTTGCTCGGCTACTGACAACGTTGCGATGCCTCCCCAGCCCAGCGGTAAGGCCGTGAAGAAGGCCGGCAAGGCGCAGAAGAACGTGCGCGCCACCGACAAGAAGAAGAAGCGCCGCAGGAAGGAGAGCTTCTCCATCTATATCTACAAGGTGCTGAAGCAGGTGCACCCGGACACTGGAGTCTCCAGCAAGGCCATGTCTATCATGAACAGCTTCGTGAACGACATCTTCGAGCGTATCGCCGCGGAGTCGTCCCATCTGGCTCACTACAACAAGCGCTCGACCATCACGAGCCGGGAGATCCAGACTGCCGTGCGTCTGCTGTTGCCCGGCGAGCTGGCCAAACACGCCGTGTCCGAGGGCACCAAAGCCGTCACCAAGTACACCAGCTCCAAGTAGGCGACCGAGCGCTCGTCCGCCCAGCCCACACCCAACGGCTCTTCTCAGAGCCACCCAAAGTGTCTGCATTGGCATTGGGATGTAGTGAGAATCTCGACAATTCCGTCCGTTCCCTCTGTTCGACGCTTCCTCGTTTAGAAAGAAACAAGAAAAAAACCCGACGCGCGCTGTCGGACAACGCGTTCTCATTGCGACAGCGCGTGTGTGCTAAAAGTTTTGTAGCAGAAACACACAGAACGCCATGCGCTCAGCACAACAACACAAACAAAGCAAGTATAGGGCGCGTGAGCCGACTCCGCGCGAGCGGCCACGTTCGCCTGCACTAATTACCACGGCGCGTGTTTCGCACACCTAGGCTGATGAGGCGGTCGTTGTTGCACATTTACGTAATTCTGATGTAGCGTAAGCTTTAAAAGCAGGCAGCCCTCATCCCCCCCTTGTTTTTTTTTACATTTTATTTCTTCTTTTTTCGGTCGACGCGCATTTACGGGTCCCGAGGTGTGCCTCTATGGCTGCTAGAACTAATGTCGTCGGTCGCTGCGTGTGCTAGAATGCCCACTCGGCGGCCGCCCGCACGTATAGAGCAGTGCTCCGGACTGAAATTTAGAGCCGCGTGCTGTCAGCGCCGCATCGCTGTAGCAGTGGCTGGCGAGCGGAAATGCGCTAGCACGTTCACGAAGCAGCAGCGCGTAAGGGAAATTTTACGCTGTTATTACAAATCTAGTAGTAATTTGAAGTGGAAAAAGAAGAGATGCGCGCGGCTCTCCGCATACTGCGTAGCAGTTTCGCGCGCGTCCTGCGTAGCTGCCTCCGTACGGGCTGGGGGCGATGGGAGAGGGAGGAGGTCGGAGCGCCGCCAGCAGTGCCCTCGCTCTCTTCCGTCCCCTAGAATGCTGAATTTGGCTCGCGCGCGCGTCTTAGGCTGATTTCGCTGACGCTATCTACGAGGCTACGTAAGCTATCGCGACGAAATTTGACGGTCGTGTGGGCACCAGTCAGCGGTGCCTGCGTGCGAAATTTCAAACGCCTGAGGCGAACGGAGCATGAGCGCGCCCTGTTTTGCGACTAGTGATCAAGCGAACGATGTTGGCGTGGCTGAGTTTGAAGTTGTGCGCGCGGTGTGCTTTGCGGCAATGACCAGGGTGCACTTGCAAGCGTAGCCGAGCTAACGGTGAATAGAACGAGTAATCACAATTATGAGAACACAATAAACTTGTTCCTGGGGCGCGACACGAGCAGTGAGTGCGTGCAACATACCACAATAACATTGTTGACACGTTTGTTTTTCTCTTGGCGAGTTGAGCAAAATAAGAAGGGAGGCGGGTTGAACATCAGCCTACGTTGCAGTGTGAAATGCCCAAAAAGAGACAACATAGGAAAAACAAAAGTAAACTCTGCGATTGTGTTACGAGGCCACTTGTCTTGAACTCAGTGCGTGGCCTAAGCAGGGCTCAGTGCAGCAACCAGCGACTCACTCGCGAAGAGAGGCCGCGCTGTCCGTGAGCCAATCGGCGCGCGTTCATCCTCCTCGCCCTTTTTTTTGCGGCGCGGCTTCCTCGCTCAGTCGCGGCGCAAGGACGCGGCATTCGCTTTACTGACTCGCTCCGAAGCAGCAGCAACAGCCGAGATGTCTGGACGTGGCAAGGGCGGCAAGGGCTAGGATTTGGATTACCCCGAGTGCTAGGAGTTCCTAAGTTCGGTGAGTAAGCCAGCGGCTTCTCATTCCTCTTCCCTTCCAGGCCGTGTTCGCGTCTCTCGAGTTTTGCTAGTTTGTCTCTCTCTAGTGTGTCTAGCAAGCGCTAGCCACGCGGTATCCCAACCGCGATGGCAAGCCAAAAGCGGCTCAAGCCGTTCACGTTCTTCGGGCGAGTCCCGCATGGCGTGACCACCGTTGAACTGACGAAATGTTTGACGTCAAAGTTCACGAAGAGTGAGTTGGGCGGTGTGCAAGATTTCACAGCTGGAAAGTATGAAATCTTCCTGAAGACGCGCGCGGCGGTCGAGCGGTTTTTAACCAATCCCGTCGTCGTGATCCGGGAAACAGCAGTCCAGTTCGAGTACAGAGGAACGAGAGCTAAAGTAGTGCGAGTATTTGGTTACTCCGCTGAGCATCAAGATGTTGAACTGTCGAAGGCAATGGAGAAGTACGGGAAGGTCCTGAGTGTCACACGCGAGAGCGTACCCGGGTTTCCTTCCGTTACGACCGGCATCCGCCGAGTTAAGATCGAAATGTCGACCCCAGTGCCAAACTTCCTGGAGGTTATCGACACGACTGTTCAATGTGAATTTGAAGGGGTCGTGCGAGTGTGCAGGCGCTGTGGCGGCGAAGGCCATTTTGGCGCTTCCTGGGACACTCCGCAATGTGAGAGGTGTGGAATGTACGGCCACGTGGAGTGCAATGACCCTTGTCCCAAATGCGGAGAAGACCACGCGGTCAGCAAGTGCACAAAACGCACGTTCGCTGCTGTGACTAGTGAGGGGCTTGAAGCTGACAAAGAAAATGCAGTCGTGGCCGACTACTGGGAATCAACAGCACTTGGGTTGGCCCCCCTCTCGGCCCCTGGAGCTGTGGACAAAGACGCTCAGTCGAACATGACCCCCCTCACCCCCAGGGAGCCTGAGGGACTCACCTGCAGCATAGGGGAGGAGACCAAGTCAGACCATGATGAGCAAAAGACTAGTTCGCCCCTGGTCGCTGGGGAGCCAACAAAGTCGGCAAGCAAAAGAAAGCGAAAGAGCAAAAAGAACACCCCGAACACCACCCCTACGAAGGAAGGAACAGGTTCGGGAAATGAAAGTCCCAGCTCGAAAAGCTCGAGCGATAAGCCGCACCACAAACGGCAAATCCTCGCAAGCAGCAGTGACGAATGCAACTCCGAAAGCGAGACAGAAAGTGTCGTAGAGATGCCAAGAGCAAAATCGCTTTGCGAATTCTGCCACCTGAGCAGCTGTGACTGCTCCTTAATGTCAGACAACGCGTACTCGTCGTCTAGTGAGGGCTTGCCCTCGGTCGTTACCTCCCCTTAGGGGAAGGCTGCCTTCTAAACCTTAACTTAAGCGCACCTTCTCCCGTCCTTCCAAGATGGCTCTTTCGCTAAAGATAGCTTCTCTCAACTGCCGGGGTTTGACGAGAGCAGCTAAACAAGCGGAAGTAATACAATTGGCACGCCAGATGAAAATAGATATACTGGCACTTCAAGAAACGTACATTCACCACATCGATCAGATGAGGCAATTCGACTTAAAATTTGACACAAAATCATACTGGAATTTTGGAAGGAAGGGCTCGGCTGGTGTCGCAATTGTTTTTCTTAGAGAATTAAATTTAAAGGTACTTCGTTATGAAAGGGATAACGCGGGCCGCACGCTGAGCATTGACTTAGATAATGGTATTAGAATAATTAATGTTTATGCCCCCTGTAAGCGTGGTCAAAGAGAATATTTTCAGTCATTAGAACATTATTTAGTTGGACCTACTAAAGTGATCCTTTTGGGTGATTTCAACTGTGTCTTAGAAGCAAGCGATAGGCGCTCTCACCGAGGCGCACCTACGCGTACTGGGCGAGACTTCAATAGCGCCCAGACACTGCGCTCCTTAGTAGATGAAATAGGGCTCATAGACGCGTGGAAAGCCTTACAGCCTGGTCGCTCAGGAATGACATGGACGGGTCGCGGCTACGAAAGCCGCATCGACCGCTTGTATACTTCGAACGCATTGGCGCCTTCGCTACAATCTGCGTGGGTCCTTCCTACCGCACTGAGCGACCATAAATTTTTAATCTTTCGCTTCTCCGATTATGATTTAGCTCCGCGAGCCAAAGGATGCTGGCGCCTTAACATAAAACTTCTAGAAGATGCACGCGTAGTTGAGGACATTATCAACTTGATAAAGAGCTCCCTTAAATCCCCGCCGACCGCCACAGCATGGGAATGCTTTAAAGTAAACGTTAAGGAATGTTTCCAAACATGGGGCACTAAATTAGCCAGAGAAGAGCGTGAGGAAATAAGGAAAGTTTCAGATGCCATTTTAATTCTTAGTGCACCACTATCGCAAGGGCCAAGCATAGCAGGCGCTCTTGTAGAACTCAGAAAAGAGCTCCACAGCTTGCTAAACAAAAGATGGGACCGACTTCGAGCTACAGCGCGCGCGGAAAGGTGGGAGAGAGAAACATGGTGCTCTCGGCATCTCCTACGCCGCCGCCTTGCTACAAGAAGTAACATACTCTGCGAAGTGACAGACCCAGACACGGGCGTCACAAAAACAAAGCCCGAAGATGTAACAGAGGCTGCTAGGTCCTTCTACGAGCATCTGTATAAGAGAACTAATTGCACTCCCACGTCTTTCTCTTTGGAAAGCCCAGAAACCAGCCCCATAGTTATAGATACGCCATTTCAAGCAGAAGAGCTTTTTGAAGCCCTTAAGGCAATGAAACAAAACAAAAGTCCAGGAACAGACGGCCTCCCGCCCGCCTTTTATACAAAGTTTTGGCCCCTCCTGGCAAAATACTTTACAGCCCTTGTAAACGCATCCTTAGAAGAAGGGTCGCTACCAGTTTCGCAAAGGCAGGGTTTAATCACGCTTTTATGTAAAGACGTAGAAAAATCTTCAGACCTCCGAGCGTGGCGCCCTATTACGCTGCTAAACAATGATTATAAGATTATCGCGAAAAGCCTTTCGCTCCGTTTGACGCCCGCCCTAACAAACATAGTCGGGACGTACCAAGCATGCTGTATTCCGGGCAGATCAGCTGAACTACACGGCTTAGGATTAAGAGACCTATTAGCGTGGGCTACATCTAGAAATTTGCCCGGCTACATATGCTCACTAGACCAAGAAAAAGCGTTCGATAAAATAAGCCACGAATTTCTCTTTCAGGTATTGCAACAGGCAGGCATTAGTAAAGAATTTTGTAAACAAATCCAGTGTTTATACAATGGCCTCACGTCAGCGGTTATAGTACAGGGAAGAACGTCAGAAAATTTTCATATAGAAAGAGGTGTGCGGCAAGGCTGCCCACTCAGCCCACTACTGTATATACTCGCCATAGAACCACTACTACAACAAATCGCCGCTGATGACAGTATTAGCAAATTCCCCCTTCCTGTAGGTCCGCACTGTACTCCAATTTTCGCATACGCAGATGACATTACAGTAGTAGTACCAGATAGCAATTCTGTTTCTAGCTTGCTAAAAGTAGTTGATCGGTACTGTCTAGCAAGCGGAGCAAGCCTCAACCGCGCTAAAAGCGCAATTATGAGCCTGCACCCTGAGCCTGGATCATCAGGACTTTTGCACGGCTTGCCTCAGAAAAAAGAAATTAAGATGCTCGGCTACATATTTGACAGGAAGGGGCCCTCCCAATCTAACTGGTTTAATGCAGAAGAAAAACTCCGAGAGAAAGTTATTAATTATAGCACATTGAAATGCCCCATTACAGCACAGGCAAATATAATAAGAAGTTTGTTGATATCTTTTCTGATGTATACCGCGAGTGTGCTTGATATTCCTAGTGGAGTAAAAACGAAGCTAGAAAAGATAATTTTTCGCTTCCTCTGGCAAGGAGGCCCTGACAAAGTAAAACGGATAATTGTAAAACTGCCACGATTTCAAGGTGGCCTAGGCGTTCCGGACTTGAATGTAATGGCACTAGCCTTACATACCAAGTGGACGCAAATTGCCCTAGACTCAGACATTCGCTTAACCAAGATGCTAACTTCGTTTTTTCTCAGTACGAAAATTGTTGTGTTCACTGGTCCCCCACTGTCGCATTCTGCTCCCCGCTCAGAATTTCCCCTACCCTTTTATAAAGAAGCCGCAAATGCGTTATGCACATTGAAGAGCATACCCAACTTTGATTTGACGAGTACGGCGCTCAAAGTGCTTATAGAGCACCTGTCACCGAAGCTACCACGACAACTGGTGCCTTTCAACAAACCGGCCGAAAAGCCGAGTTGGCATTTGATATTGGCAGATTTCCTCGATGCTCGAAGAGCATCATTCATGTGGCGCTTTGCACGCGGATGTCTGCCAATAAGGAAGAGAGCCTTTGTATCCGCCACGGGCGGTCTGAACAAGAACTGTCCATTCTGTAATGCCAGAGAGACGCCCGAGCACATCTTTTACGAGTGCCTGATCCCGGCAGCACTGATTGAAAGAGTGAGAAATATTTTCAAGCTGCCGGGAGTGCCATACCTGACTGTCCGGTACATGAACCCACTCCCTAAAGAAGGGATAAACCAGTTCACTCTGCTGATGATTGAGTGCAGCTATCAGGTGTGGCTGGCGAGATGCAAGGCAACGTTCACGGAAAAACAACCGGGACTGCACGAAGTACTGGCAAAAATCAGGAAGGAACTGTGGTTCCACCTGGAGAGGGAGAGACGTCGATTGGGTACACTCCAATTCTCCCGAACATGGTGCCGACCTATCATAATTTTTTCCCAACGACAAGGAAAGATAGTTGTGGAGTTCTGAAGAACTCGATCGCCACTTACAAAGGCGCCGGCAGCGCGCTCCAATACGATGCTATGGCGTCGAGAGCCGCTCCCGCTAGAGTACGGTGGCTTGATCCTGTTCTGAACATGACCTCCGCCTCGAACCCCAAATCTCCTTCACCCCTGCGGTGTTGGGGACCTTGCTTGAGGCGGTTGTACGGATGATGATGGTCGGCTGAGATCTGAACTCACATTAGGGGACAGCACTTTTTGAGCTGCCCTCTCTTCCATCTGACAAAGCAAGGGCGGCAAGGGCTAGGATTTGGATTACCCCGAGTACTAGGAGTTCCTAAGTTCGGTGAGTAAGCCAGCGGCTTCTCATTCCTCTTCCCTTCCAGGCCGTGTTCGCGTTTCTCGAGTTTTGCTAGTTTGTCTCTCTCTAGTGTGTCTAGCAAGCGCTAGCCACGCGGTATCCCAACCGCGATGGCAAGCCAAAAGCGGCTCAAGCCGTTCACGTTCTTCGGGCGAGTCCCGCATGGCGTGACCACCGTTGAACTGACTAAATGTTTGACGTCAAAGTTCACGAAGAGTGAGTTGGGCGGTGTGCAAGATTTCACAGCTGGAAAGTATGAAATCTTCCTGAAGACGCGCGCGGCGGTCGAGCGGTTTTTAACCAATCCCGTCGTCGTGATCCGGGAAACAGCAGTCCAGTTCGAGTACAGAGGAACGAGAGCCAAAGTAGTGCGAGTATTTGGATACTCTGCTGAGCATCAAGATGTTCAACTGTCGAAGGCGATGGAGAAGTACGGGAAGGTCCTGAGTGTCACACGCGAGAGCGTACCCGGGTTTCCTTCCGTTACGACCGGCATCCGCCGAGTTAAGATCGAAATGTCGACCCCAGTGCCAAACTTCCTGGAGGTTATCGACACGACTGTTCAATGTGAATTTGAAGGGGTCGTGCGAGTGTGCAGGCACTGTGGCGGCGAAGGCCATTTTGGCGCTTCCTGCGACACTCGGCAATGTGAGAGGTGTGGAATGTATGGCCACTTGGAGTGCAATGACCCTTGTCCCAAATGCGGAGAAGACCATGGGGTCAGCAAGTGCACAAAACAAACGTTGGCTGCCCTGACTAGTGAGGGGCTTGAAGCTGACAAAGAAAATGCAGTCGTGGCCGACTACTGGGAACCAACAGCACTTGGGTTGGCCCCCCTCTCGGCCCCTCGAGCTGTGGACAAAGACCCTCAGTCGAACATGACCCCCCTCACTCCCACAGAGCCCGAGGGACTCACCTGCAGCATAGGGGAGGAGACCAAGTCAGACCATGATGAGGAAAAGACTAGTTTGCCCCCGGACAATGCGACAGTGGCAAAGGTCGCTGGGGAGCCAACAAAGTCGGCAAGCAAAAGAAAGCGAAAGAGCAAAAAGAACACCCTGAACACCACCCCTACGAAGGAAGGAACAGGTTCGGGAAATGAAAGTCCCAGATCGAAAAGCTCGAGCGATAAGCCGCACCACAAACGGCAAATCCTGGCAAGCAGCAGTGACGAATGCAACTCCGAAAGCGAGACAGAAAGTGTCGTAGAGATGCCAAGAGCAAAATCGCTTTGCGAATTCTGCCACCTGAGCAGCTGTGACTGCTCCTTAATGTCCGACAACGCGTACTCGTCGTCTAGTGAGGGCTTGCCCTCGGTCGTTACCTCCCCTTAGGGGAAGGCTGCCTTCTAAACCTTAACTTAAGCGCACCTTCTCCCGTCCTTCCAAGATGGCTCTTTCGCTAAAGATAGCTTCTCTCAACTGCCGGGGTTTGACGAGAGCAGCTAAACAAGCGGAAGTAATACAATTGGCACGCCAGATGAAAATCGATATACTGGCACTTCAAGAAACGTACATTCACCACATCGATCAGATGAGGCAATTCGACTTAAAATTTGACACAAAATCATACTGGAATTTTGGAAGGAAGGGCTCGGCTGGTGTCGCAATTGTTTTTCTTAGAGAATTAAATTTAAAGGTACTTCGTTATGAAAGGGATAACGCGGGCCGCACGCTGAGCATTGACATAGATAATGGTATTAGAATAATTAATGTTTATGCCCCCTGTAAGCGTGGTCAAAGAGAATATTTTCAGTCATTAGAACATTATTTAGTTGGACCTACTAAAGTGATCCTTTTAGGTGATTTCAACTGTGTCTTAGAAGCAAGCGATAGGCGCTCTCACCGAGGCGCACCTACGCGTACTGGGCGAGACTTCAATAGCGCGCAGACACTGCGCTCCTTAGTAGATGAAATAGGGCTCATAGACGCCTGGAAAGCCTTACAGCCTGGTCGCTCCGGAATGACATGGACGGGTCGCGGCTACGAAAGCCGCATCGACCGCTTGTATACTTCGAACGCATTGGCGCATTCGCTACAATCTGCGTGGGTCCTTCCCACCGCACTGAGCGACCATAAATTTTTAATCTTTCGCTTCTCCGATTATGATTTAGCTCCGCGAGCCAAAGGATGCTGGCGCCTTAACATAAAACTTCTCGAAGATGCACGCGTAGTTGAGGACATTATCAACTTGATAAAGAGCTCCCTTAAATCTCCGCCGACCGCCAACGTTAAGGAATGTTTCCAAACATGGGGCACTAAATTAGCCAGAGAAGAGCGTGAGGAAATAAGGAAAGTTTCAGATGCCATTTTAATTCTTAGTGCACCACTATCGCAAGGGCCAAGCATAGCAGGCGCTCTTGTAGAACTCAGAAAAGAGCTCCACAGCTTGCTAAACAAAAGATGGGACCGACTTCGAGCTACAGCGCGCGGAAAGGTGGGAGAGAGAAACATGGTGCTCTCGGCATCTCCTACGCCCCCGCCTTGCTACAAGAAGTAACATACTCTGCGAAGTGACAGACCCAGACACGGGCGTCACAAAAACAAAGCCCGAAGATGTAACAGAGGCTGCTAGGTCCTTCTACGAGCATCTGTATAAGAGAACTAATTGCACTCCCACGTCTTTCTCTTTGGAAAGCCCAGAAACCAGCCCCATAGTTATAGATACGCCATTTCAAGCAGAAGAGCTTTTTGAAGCCCTTAAGGCAATGAAACAAAACAAAAGTCCAGGAACAGACGGCCTCCCGCCCGCCTTTTATACAAAGTTTTGGCCCCTCCTGGCAAAATACTTTACAGCCCTTGTAAACGCCTCCTTAGAAGAAGGGTCGCTACCAGTTTCGCAAAGGCAGGGTTTAATCACGCTTTTATGTAAAGACGTAGAAAAATCTTCAGACCTCCGAGCGTGGCGCCCTATTACGCTGCTAAACAGTGATTATAAGATTATCGCGAAAAGCCTTTCGCTCCGTTTGACGCCCGCCCTAACAAACATAGTCGGGACGTACCAAGCATGCTGTATTCCGGGCAGATCAGCTGAACTACACGGCTTAGGATTAAGAGACCTATTAGCGTGGGCTACATCTAGAAATTTGCCCGGCTACATATGCTCACTAGACCAAGAAAAAGCGTTCGATAAAATAAGCCACGAATTTCTCTTTCAGGTATTGCAACAGGCAGGCATTAGTAAAGAATTTTGTAAACAAATTAAGTGTTTATACAATGGCCTCACGTCAGCGGTTATAGTACAGGGAAGAACGTCAGAAAATTTTCATATATAAAGAGGTGTGCGGCAAGGCTGCCCACTCAGCCCACTACTGTATATACTCGCCATAGAACCGCTACTACAACAAATCGCCGCTGATGACAGTATTAGCAAATTCCCCCTTCCTGTAGGTCCGCACTGTACTCCAATTTTCGCATACGCAGATGACATTACAGTAGTAGTACCAGATAGCAATTCTGTTTCTAGCTTGCTAAAAGTAGTTGATCGGTACTGTCTAGCAAGCGGAGCAAGCCTCAACCGCGCTAAAAGCGCAATTATGAGCCTGCACCCTGAGCCTGGATCATCAGGACTTTTGCACGGCTTGCCTCAGAAAAAAGAAATTAAGATGCTCGGCTACATATTTGACAGGAAGGGGCCCTCCCAATCTAACTGGTTTAATGCAGAAGAAAAACTCCGAGAGAAAGTTATTAATTATAGCACATTGAAATGCCCCATTACGGCACAGGCAAATATAATAAGAAGTTTGTTGATATCTTTTCTGATGTATACCGCGAGTGTGCTTGATATTCCTAGTGGAGTAAAAACGAAGCTAGAAAAGATAATTTTTCGCTTCCTCTGGCAAGGAGGCCCTGACAAAGTAAAACGGATAATTGTAAAACTGCCACGATTCCAAGGTGGCCTAGGCGTTCCGGACTTGAATGTAATGGCACTAGCCTTACATACCAAGTGGACGCAAATTGCCCTAGACTCAGACATTCGCTTAACCAAGATGCTAACTTCGTTTTTTCTCAGTACGAAAATTGTTGTGTTCACTGGTCCCCCACTGTCGCATTCTGCTCCCCGCTCAGAATTTCCCCTACCCTTTTATAAAGAAGCCGCAAGTGCGCTATGCACATTGAAGAGCATACCCAACTTTGATTTGACGAGTACGGCGCTCAAAGTGCTTATAGAGCACCTGTCACCGAAGCTACCACGACAACTGGTGCCTTTCAACAAACCGGCCGAAAAGCCGAGTTGGCATTTGATATTGGCAGATTTCCTCGATGCTCGAAGAGCATCATTCATGTGGCGCTTTGTACGCGGATGTCTGCCAATAAGGAAGAGAGCCTTTGTATCCGCCACGGGCGGTCTGAACAAGAACTGTCCATTCTGTAATGCCAGAGAGACGCCCGAGCACATCTTTTACGAGTGCCTGATCCCGGCAGCACTGATTGAAAGAGTGAGAAATATTTTCAAGCTGCCGGGAGTGCCATACCTGACTGTCCGGTACATGAACCCACTCCCTAAAGAAGGGATAAACCAGTTCACTCTGCTGATGATTGAGTGCAGCTATCAGGTGTGGCTGGCGAGATGCAAGGCAACGTTCACGGAAAAACAACCGGGACTGCACGAAGTACTGGCAAAAATCAGGAAGGAACTGTGGTTCCACCTGGAGAGGGAGAGACGTCGATTGGGTACACTCCAATTCTCCCGAACATGGTGCCGACCTATGATAATTTATTCCCAACGACAAGGAAAGATAGTTGTGGAGTTCTAAAGAACTCGATCGCCACTTACAAAGGCGCCGGCAGCGCGCTCCAATACGATGCTATGGCGTCGAGAGCCGCTCCCGCTAGAGTACGGTGGCTTGATCCTGTTCTGAACATGACCTCCGCCTCGAACCCCAAATCTCCTTCACCCCTGCGGTGTTGGGGACCTTGCTTGAGGCGGTTGTACAGATGATGACGGTCGGCTGAGATCTGAGATGCGCAGGATTTGCGATCTCCTGCTCCGTTAACCCTCTTTTGCGTGCCATTATCTCGCGTTCGGCCGTACGAAACACGCGCGGTGAACTTGGTCAGGTGAGCGAGCGCAACCGCGTGTATTCATAAGGCGTGGTGGCATTGTTTTTCGCCCTCGCAAGGCGAGCTCTGCTCGATTGCATTTGCGCTCGCCACTGTGTGTTGTGTTGCTGGCATTTCGCCCGCCCTCAGCGTGTCCTAGTTGCGACGTGCCGGTCGTTCGTGCAGCTCAGTTGTCGCCTTTGGTTGGACCCTTGTTGAGCCAGCCAGAGTGGCATGATGATTAAAAGAAAGGTAATCGTAAGCTCGTCGATGCGCATTTTGTCGCTTTGAAGTGGCTCGCTTCTTCTACTCCCTTGGAGAAGAGTATGAGCCGGGCGGCAGCACTCGGTTACATACGCCGAGCGTGGCGGTCAGCGGGCACACTTAAGTTAAGTAAGGCCCCATATTTCACAGCAATAGCTCGTGTGGATATGCAACGAAGCAAAGCACGAGGAAAATATTGCCCGGCACGGGCCAGTGTGTAACAGCTGAAAGCGAGTTTTCTACAGACAGCAGTTATTTGTTCTCTCCAGTGCAAGCGTTAAATGAGCGAGCCTGAGCTGCATTCGCACGGCTTCGATGGTTTGCGTTTCGATGGTTTACACGCAATTAGGCGCACCAAATTCGGCGCGTTAGTTGGCGAGGAAATAGATTTCTGCCGAGCTGGAGCTTCGCTATAACATGACAACAATGCCGTCGATCCTGTGGCGAAGTTGCGTGCGGGAATGCAATCGAAAAAGCTAGCTGACGAAATGTACACCTCTGTATAGAGCAAAGTGTTGCGTTTGATGACTGTTTGTCAAAACATGGTGTCCCTTGCGAGTGCGAAAACTGTGTACCGAATACGTGGCACGCGGAAGCCGTGCCTGGGATCGCGCCTGCGAAGCGTTGGTTGATGCTCCTAACGTGTCTCCTAACGCGCGCGTTCAACACCTGTCAATATTGTATTCCAAATTCGCTCTTAGAGCGGAAGTCTGAAGTGGTGCTGGTAGACCATACGTAAGTTTGTCGTTAATCTTGCGATGCGCATGCGGGCCTCGCGTTCTTCAATGCGTGGACGGGAAAGTGTGGCACTGGCATGTCTGCATATGCGAGAGGGTTTGCTGCCGAGTGCGGCCACAACACGATGTAGTTGCCCCTCGAGAAGGCACCGTGGCGCGCACTTGTAGTTCGTGAAACGAGCAGCAGCATGATCACAGCAATGCAGTGAACAAGCATTAATGTAGCCTAAACATGCCACCCATCTCCGTCGCGCGCAGGTCGCGATAACAGCTCCCATGGCGTTGGGCGTGGAGCGCTAACCACTGTCGAGATTAGTGGTGTGGTCTCACACTCGGCACTGGCAATTCACGACGCGCGGCGGTATAAGCGAGATTGTGTTGTTGGCTGAAACGAAAGAGAACAGCGCAGCATGCTGTCGTGTTTAAACTCAATTAAACCGCCTGCGAATGTGCTTTCCTTAGCCGCGAACAAGGCGCCCGCGCGAAAACGTGCCTCCTCCAGCATCCTGGCGAACGGCGGCGGCGGCGTGCGCCGCACCGCCCGAGACGGCTGCGCTGGCGCTGGCCAATCGGCGGGTGAGTTGGAGAGGAGAAGAGTAGTGCGGCGAAGCACGACGCGCGCGGCGCAGGGGTCATTTTCACTCCGGCAGTCGACGACTTCGGACGCTCGCTCCGTTCGCCATGGCCAGGACCAAGCAAACCGCCCGTAAGAGCACCGGTGGGAAGGCTCCGCGTAAGCAGCTTGCTACCAAGGCTGCTCGCAAGAGTGCACCTGCCACAGGTGGGGTTAAGAAACCGCATCGGTACAGGCCTGGGACCGTGGCCCTTCGTGAAATTCGCCGCTACCAGAAGTCGACCGAACTTCTCATCCGCAAGCTGCCGTTCCAGCGCTTGGTGAGGGAAATCGCTCAGGATTTCAAGACCGACCTCCGATTCCAGAGTTCGGCTGTGATGGCCCTTCAGGAGGCCAGCGAGGCCTACCTGGTCGGTCTCTTCGAGGACACCAACCTGTGCGCCATCCACGCCAAGCGCGTTACCATCATGCCGAAGGACATCCAGCTGGCCCGGCGCATCCGTGGCGAGCGCGCCTAAGTTCGGTTCGGCCGCTGTCTGCGCCGCAGCCTCGGTCAGGCAAGCAACACAAAACGGTCCTTCTCAGGACCACCTACATGTTTGCTTCGGCCACGGGAGCACGAGAGACCACGTACTCCAACCGTACCCTCTCGGTCTGTCTGTTTTGTTGTTATTTTTTATTATCAATATTTTTTTTGTGTGTGTGTGTCTGTGGTGAGCTGCCGGTGCGAGGTGGTGCCTCGTTTGGGATGCATATGGTATGTATTGCGCGCGCTCGAGCAAGACGAGAGAGAGGAAAAAAAAGAAACAAAATGCGCGTTCGTTGCAAAACGGTTCGCGCATTCATGCGAAGAAGCCGCGCACGAAGACGAAATTAATGCGGCCGATGTTGCGTGCAAGCTTTTGTGTATTGGTATGCCATGCATGCGTTTGTTCACGTTCCTCACGCATACCTGCCTGGCTCATAAGTGCATGCTGGTTGCGGATATGGGCCATTTTTTGTTTGTTTTTAAGGGCCCGATCGCCTATCACATTCCACTACGCGAATCGTACGCTATTTGCAGTGAGGCTCGTCCCTGTGCGCCCCCAGACACCCTGAAGCTCGCTTTCTATCTACATTCGTGCACTGACATGCCAGCTAGCTAGCAGCAGCGTCAGTTCAACAGGCACGGTTGCGCTAATTCAAACAGAGGGAAACGGGCGCGGAGAACGGGATTGCCAAGCAAAACCCTGCCGTCACACGCATTTCGGTGGTCCTGACGAGGACCGTTGGGTTGTGCGACGAGCGCGACTGTAGTCCGGCGGCTGGGAGCTGCTCGCTTACGCCTTCTTCTCGGTCTTCTTTGGGAGAAGCACAGCTTGGATGTTGGGCAAGACGCCGCCCTGCGCGATCGTCACGCCGGAGAGCAGCTTGTTCAGCTCCTCGTCGTTGCGGATGGCGAGCTGCAGGTGGCGGGGGATGATCCTGGTCTTCTTGTTGTCACGAGCCGCGTTGCCAGCGAGCTCGAGCACTTCGGCAGCCAGGTACTCGAGGACGGCCGCGAGGTAGACGGGAGCGCCCGCTCCGACGCGCTCGGCGTAGTTTCCCTTGCGCAGGAGACGGTGGATACGGCCCACGGGGAACTGGAGACCCGCGCGGCTGGAACGCGTCTTGCTCTTGCCCTTCGCCTTGCCGCCTTTGCCGCGTCCGGACATGCTGGTGCTGCTGATGCGTAGGCTGAGACAGAGAAAATACCGTTGTCAGATGGGAAGAGGACTTGGCACCTTTGAAGGCGCCGCGTCCATGAGCTTTCGTGTACTCATCAACCCAGCATCATTCGATACATTGACCCCGGTACTCCCCCACAACCCGGGCTGACTGGGTGGGGGGACTTGGTTCGGGCCAACGGTCCTTCCCGGACAAGGGGGCTGTTGTGGTGCAGCAACACAGAGTTACCGCACACAACACACAAACAGCCATGTCGGTCTTACAGGACTTAAGCCTGAATGACCCTTGGACTGCCTCGGCGCAAAAAAGGCCAAGGCATACAACCATGCAGAGTACCAAAGCCGTCCGCGGAGCAGCGCGACCAACCAAGGGTGCGCCACCACCGGTTCTTGCTCTGGGTTCCGCTGAACCAGACAAAACCCCGTAGATCGACTGGCGCACACGGCCGAGTCGAGCGACCTTAGGAGCATGCATCATAACTTAATGGAGAGCTTTCCGCCTGACTCATCAAAAATTACCGCAGGACGGGCCCACACTTCGAGAAACCCCTTCTCGCCCAAGCGGTGCCGCTCCCGGGTGAGATGGAACCAGACCTCCTTCCGTGCTTTCGCAAGCACTTCGTGAAGGCCCGGTGCCCTCCCCCCGAAAACTGCATCGCGTCGTGCCAACCACACTTGGTAGGAGCACTCGGCGAGGAGAAGCACGAACTGGTTGACCGCCTGATTAGGCAAAGGGTGCAAAAATCGGACTGTCTGATAAGGAATGCCTGGGAGATTAAAAAGACTAGCGATCCTGCAGAGAAGAGCTGCAGGAAGCAAACACTGCGTAAAAGCATGAACCGTGTCCTCACGAGCGCCACAGAACGGGCACACTCCACTAACCGGGACGGCAGTGAAGGGCCTGTAGCCCAACGGCAGGCACCCTCGCGCCAGGCGATACATAAAGGTGGCTCGCCTAGCGTCGAGGAAGCTAGCCGTGATGAGCTTCCAGTTTGGCCTGTGAATGGACAGGTCATACATTTGGCAATGCGGAGGGAGGCCTGGGGTAAGGATGTCTACTAATTCTTGGAGTGGAGTTGAAACTACGTCGATGTCGGGGCGAACCTTGCGGAGGCTTACCAAAGAGTTGGCAGCCGCCGCATAAATGGTGGACGGGGTACCTGAACGAGGAACGCAGTGCGAAAAAGTGCTCTGCGAAAACAAGCGGAGTCGGGTGCTAAGGAAAAACGAGGTAAAGCTTCGAGTCAGGAGCATATCCGAGTTAAGAGCGACCTGGGTCCATCTGACGTGTAGTGCGGTAGCCACGATGCCCAGGTCGGGAATTCCGAGTCCTCCCTTATCCCTGGGCAACTTGAGCACCCGCCTAGCTACACAACCATTTGTACCCTTCCAAAGGAAGCGAAAGAGGACCCTCTCCAAGATATGCTTGGTTCGGGTCGGAACAGGAGACACACACGCCACATACGTCAGGAACGAAAACAGAAGTGAGCGCAGGATTGTCGCTCGAGCAGTCAATGGGCATGACAACGCGCTGAACTGCTGAATTCTGGTTTCAAGCTTATCCTTAGCCTGTTGCCAGTTTTCAGGAGACAGACCATCTGGTTCGAATTGGAAGCCTAGGATGCGCAGCCGCGTTTTCACGGGGAGACCATGAACGGGCTGCGGACTGGACGGAGTGGAGTTCAAGTACATGGCTGCACTTTTCGACCTATTCAACCTTGCACCACTCGCCCTGCAGTAACTGTCCATGACCTCCAAGACGCCGCAAGCTGATGCTTCGTCAGGGACGACAATGGACAAGTCATCCGCGTAGGCAAATAGTGCAACCGGAGGGGAACCTGGTGGGAGTAGGAACCTGCCAATTCTGCTGTCACAGGACAACCTCTGCAGAAGCGGTTCAAAAGCGAGTACGTAGAGGGCAGGTGAGAGGGGGTCCCCCTGCCTTACACCACGCCCCACATTGAACGCCTCCGAGACGCGGTCCCGTATGACAACAGCAGAAGTCGGTCGAGAATACAAAGCTTGGACCATCTGCCGAAAACCCACACTAAAACCAGCCTCTTCCAAAACACGGAAAAGGTACCTATGGCTAATGATGTCGACAGCCTTCTCCTGATCAAAGGAGCAAAGAATACCTGGAAGTTTCCTGGTGTTTGCCCACAGGAGAAGGTCCCTCACTGCTAAACCGTGAAGCTGACAAGAGCGCCCCTGGACACTACATGCCTGGTACGGACCCAAAACAGTGCTGAGTACTGGCGTGAGTCGCGTGCACAGGCACTTTGCTATGAGCTTGTAATCGCAGTTCAGAAGCGTGATTGGACGCCATGCTCGCAGATCGGTGCTCCTCGACTCGTCCTTACAAAGGAGAGTGATTAGCCCCTCTCGTTGAGACGCTGACAAGGTCCCTTCACTGAGTAGCCGGTTCACCAGTGACGTGAACGGCTTCCCTAACAGTGTCCAAAATTTAACATAAAACTCGACTGTAAGACCATCGGATCCTGGACTGCGATTACGCTTCATAGACTTCAAGGCGGAAAATAACTCGTCCTCATCTATGGCTGAGTCACACACTTGTGGCGGCTCAGCTGGTAGAGCAAACGGAAAAACAGCTGGAGAGGCAACTGGTTCAGCATACAAGGACATGTAAAACTGCCTCGCCAGTGCGAGAACTCCATCTGGTGAGTCGACTATGCTATTATCGCTTGGATCTATTAGGGAAGAGAGAGTTGTGCTCTTCCTTGAAAGATGTTTACGTAGGACGTTTCTGCTGCACCACGCTTCCATTTCCCACAGCTCTGCTCGGGTTGTGGCCCTCAAGCCATCCCAGCGTCGCTGCAGGAGAATCCGAAGTTCCTTTCGGAGTGAGGCCAGTGCCGGAGCAACTCCAGGCCCGCCGGACAGTGGCCTCGAGAGCAGGAGGATCGCGTCGGAGACGATTTTTATCTCCTCACGCTCCTCGCGCGCTCGACGCTTGCCCCAAGGCCTGAAGCACTCACGCACCCTGACCTTCGCGTCATCCCATTCCGTACCACTAAGATTCGCTGTGTTATGAAGCGATCGAAATAGTATGGATGATACCTCTGCGGTTGCCTGCCTATCTTTTAGGAGACGTGGATTTAAGCGCCACGGTCTCTTTGCCTTTGGTACTAAGCTAGAATCGGCAAACCGCAGAATTAGGAAGCAGTGGTCGCTAAGAGCAGAAGGAATTAACCACGAGGAATGCACACTGGGAGCCAGTGACGATGAGATGTAAAAACGATCGATGCGGCTCTGCCCACCCCTCCCTGTCCATGTCATTCCTGACTGTCCAGAGCGAAGTAGGCGCCAAGCATCGACCAGTCCCAGCCCATCGACGAGCTGTCGCAGTGTAGCAATTGCACGCTTATCTTTACGTAATGGAGTCCCTCTACGTGAGAGGCGGTCAACTAGTTCTAACACACAGTTGAAGGCACCTACTAGAACTAGTCGAGAGGGACCGACCAAATAGGGTTCTAACGTATCGAAAAACTCTCTCTGTTCTCTAGCCCGGGTTGGAGCATAAACATTAACAATTCGAATGCCACAATCAAGATCCACCGACAAGACGCGGCCCTCGGAATCCCTGGCATGACGAATAACAAGGCCGTCGAAATTCGGGATCAAAACGATGGCCGTACCTCGGCTGCCCGACGCGCCATAACTCCAGTAAGACCGAGTGCGAAAAATCCGGTCGAAGTGGCTGATCTGGCCTCGCCTATGAACGTAAGTTTCCTGAAGTACGAGAACATCTACCTTTTTGGATTTAGCCAAATTTATAACCTCTAACTGCTTAGAAGCGCGCGACAAACCACGACAATTAAAGGTAGCTATAGTGAGAGAAGGAGCCATTTCAAAGGGGAAGGAATTTAGCTAAAAGCTAGTAAAAACAAAGGAGGACGAAAAGCTAGGAAAATAAATAAAGAGCAGGCTAGTATTAGGGAATACTAGCCGCTAAAGACAAATAAGCAAAGACTACCTATGAGAGAGTCTCCGAGATTGGAGACCCCTCATCAGTAGACTCATAGTACCTGTCTGACATCTCAGAGCAATCGCACCGAGCCAATTTGCAATGCGGACAAGGAGGAGAACTCTCCGTGTCCGATGGAACGTCAGTATCAGAGTCGGATGTCTCTACGGCACTGCGCTTAAATTCTGGAGGGCCAGTCTCCGAGCCCTGGGAGCCACCTTCGTCCGAGCTCGACGCACGCTCCGCGGCCGCCGCCCTGGCAGCGGAGCCAGCGCGCTGAGCGCGCCGGCTCTTACGCTTATGGCCCGACCGGCTAACAGTGCCAGTCGTGCCAGTCAGCGGTTCCAACGCGCCAGGGGTAGCGGCCGCTGTAGCGACAGGCGTACCAGCCACGGAGGCAACAGCGACGCCCGCTTCAACCTCCTCGCCCGCTCCCCCGTCGCACGTTGCCGTGACAGACGGGGAAGCGACCGCGGTGGCGTCCACGGAATCGCCGCCGCGCTCGGCAGCTTCGACCACGCTCGAGGAGGCCTGGCTATCTCCTTCATCCAAGGCAGAGACCGTAGCAGCTACCGGCGAAGCAACCGCTTCCTCAACGGCAGGTACCTGCTGCTCAGGCCTCGCGGTCACTGACGAGTAGGTGCGGACACTACACGCCGAAACCGCATGGTCACCACCGCATCGTACGCACGCCGCGTCGCATGACGCGTGGCCGAACTGCTCGCAGCGCGCGCACTTAGGTGTGTCACACGCGGCGGCGTGGTGTCCTGCCAGGTTACACCTACGACACAACCTAACTACACCCTCGTACTCACACTGAACGACGCGCTCACCTACCCGAAGAAGGTTAGGAACGGGCCGCGCCATCTCTATCCGAATGCGCCGGTTTCCCGTGCCAACGGCAGGGAACCCGGGCACGCATTCTTCAGAGATCCCGTGGACCTTTCCGAAGACCTCTAGCTCGGAAACAAGAGCTTGGTCCGGAAGATCCGCGGGGTAGCCAAACACCCTAACCACCTTCACCCGCACACCTCTATACTCAAAACGAACTTCCACATCACGAACCTGCAATGCGGGATCAGCTGAGAAGCGATCAACCGCGGCCTTTGTCTTAAACGTTATCTCAAACCTTCCTGCACCAAAGTCCTGTACTGCCTTAAGGTCATTCAAGGAAAAGCGCTTTACGAGCGCCTTACAAACATCTACATTGGACGCGCCTTTTGGAACTCGCCCGAAAAACGTGAGCGGCCGAAGCCGCGAAGGGGCCACCATCGCGGTGAAAACCACGTGGCGCCCGTCCCTAGCCGAAGTTTAAGCTAGCACTACGCAAGGTAGGAAGCTAGAAACCCTCAGCTAAAGACTGGAAAAAACCAAGGACAAAAAAAGCCACCGGAACACCTCACCAAATCGATGAACAGCGGGTTGGAGTCTAGAAGAATCCGCACCTTACACCTATCCAACCATTCCGAGAGGGGCCCACGTGGAGGGGATCCGCAGCACCGAAGCTCGAACGCACAAATCACGCCACCACCGCACCGATCACACCACCACCGCAGCAAGCAGCATGGCGAGACGGACAGAGAAAACCACGACTTACGCAGTCGCGATCTGTGAGCGATTTGAGCCGTGCTCGTAGTGCCTTCGCCGCTGTCGCCGCCGCCGGTCCCAAAGGAAAGCGCGAGCGAGCACGAGGGAAAGGGAGAGAAGCCGCGCGGACCAATGGCACGCGCGGATATGCGAGGTCGCTTGAACACCACCCTCCCGCGATAAAAACGCGGCGCGCGCGACCGGTCGCGCGTATTCCGATCTCGTTTGCTCGGCTACTGACAACGTTGCGATGCCTCCCCAGCCCAGCGGTAAGGCCGTGAAGAAGGCCGGCAAGGCGCAGAAGAACGTGCGCGCCACCGACAAGAAGAAGCGCCGCAGGAAGGAGAGCTTCTCCATCTATATCTACAAGGTGCTGAAGCAGGTGCACCCGGACACTGGAGTCTCCAGCAAGGCCATGTCTATCATGAACAGCTTCGTGAACGACATCTTCGAGCGCATCGCCGCGGAGTCGTCCCGTCTGGCTCACTACAACAAGCGCTCGACCATCACGAGCCGGGAGATCCAGACTGCCGTGCGTCTGCTATTGCCCGGCGAGCTGGCCAAACACGCCGTGTCCGAGGGCACCAAAGCCGTCACCAAGTACACCAGCTCCAAGTAGGCGACCGAGCGCTCGTCCGCCCAGCCCACACCCAACGGCTCTTCTCAGAGCCACCCAAAGTGTCTGCATTGGCATTGGGATGTAGTGAGAATCTCGACAATTCCGTCCGTTCCCTCTGTTCGACGCTTCCTCGTTTAGGGAAAAAAAAAAAATCCCCGACGCGCGCTGTCGGACAACGCGTTCTCATTGCTCATTGCGACAGCGCGTGTGCTAAAAGTTTTGTAGCAGAAACGCACAGAACGCCATGCGCTCAGCACAACAACACAGACAAAGCAAGTATAGGGCGCGTGAGCGGCCACGTTCGCCTGCACTAATTACCACGGCGCGTGTTTCGCACACCTAGGCTGATGAGGCGGTCGTTGTTGCACATTTACGTAATTCTGATGTAGCGTAAGCTCTAAAAGCAGGCAGCCCTCATTCCCCCCCTTGTTTTTTTCACATTTTATTTCTTCTTTTTTCGGTCGACGCGCATTTACGGGTCCCGAGGTGCGCCTCTATGGCTGCTAGAACTAATGTCGTCGGTCGCTGCGTGTGCTAGAATGCCCACTCGGCGGCCGCCCGCACGTATAGAGCAGTGCTCCGGACTGAAATTTAGAGCCGCGTGCTGTCAGCGCCGCATCGCTGTAGCAGTGGCTGGCGAGCGGAAATGCGTTAGCACGTTCACGAAGCAGCAGCAGCGCGTAAGGGAAATTTTACGCTGTTATTACAAATGTAGTAGTAATTTGAAGTGGAAAAAGAAGAGATGTGTGTGAGTGGTTTTAAAGGAGAGTAGGAAGAGATAAGTACAGCGCCGTTACTGCCTCTCGTGCGAGGGCACCTCCACGGCGCTGTACGGGTGAGGGGAGAGGGGTAAAAAGTGTGGCGAAGAAAACAGAATATAGAGTTGAGAAAGCCCAGCGGTAAGGAACGTCATGAAGGCGCGGCGGCTACAGCCGCTCGTACAGTTCGGCGCCGTCCAAGAATTCGAGCAGCGCCGCGAAGGCGCGCGCGGTCACTGATGAATGCGCCGCCGGGAAGAGAAGTGCCTCGGTGCTGTCGCACGGCAGGCCAAGGCGGCGGTAAACGCTCGTGAGCGTGTCACGCTGCGCCTTGTACTCTCGGCATCGCAAAAGCACGTGATCTAAGTCCTCCACGTCGGCGCACTTTTCACAAGAGGGGCTTCCCGTACCTTGTAGGCGGTGAGTCCTTGCTGCGGTGCGGTAGCAGCCGACGCGGAGACGAAGCAGCAGCGCCCGGTCTCGACGATGAAGACCCTTTCGCGGCAGGAGTCTCGGAGGGTTGCCACTGGCGACGCGGGCGTCCGGGTGTCGTGCACGCAACATGCCGGCCACGGTGTGACGGGCGACGTCGAAAGGCGTCACGACGAGTGAACGAGGCACAGTCGCCGTGTGGGCGCCCCGCGCGAGCCGGTCTGCTTCCTCGTTCCCGTGTATGCCGATGTGGGCAGGCACCCACTGCAGAACGAGGTCGCATCCCTGCTCGCACACGCCATGGATTTTCCGCAGGAGGCGCTGGATCAGCGGGGGCCCATGGTCTGCCCTGGCCAGCATGTGCAGTGCCGCGCGGGAGTCCGTCAGGATGGCCGCAGCAGGGATGCGCCGCCGGTAGATAAGTTCGGCCGCCAAGTCGATGGCCGCCAGCTCCGCGTGTGTTGATGATACGGCGCTCAAAACGGTGCACTGACTTTGCGCTGGGATGTCCGGAGCGACGCGCGCGGCAGCGGCAGCACCGTCCCGCAAGACCGAGCCGTCAGTAAACACGAGCACCCGGCCGGCCAGCTGCTCGTTGATGGCCGCAGCCGTCTCCTGTTGCAAGGCGCAGAGCGGAGTGTTGCGCTTGCCTCGAACGCCAGGGACGGTGGTACGGATGAGCAGACGACGCTCCCGATGCGGCGGCGGAGCGAGCCACGCGCACGTGGCGCCGCCCCGTACCAGGTTGGCGAACTCGGCGACGCGGCGACCCATGCCGGAGCTCGGGAGAGAGTGCAGCCGGCTGATCAGCTGCTGGCCGTGCCGCGAGCGATGCAAGCGCTCCACGTGGTTGAGGGCCCGCCCCTCGGCACGGAGAGAGATGGGCGTCTCCCCCGCCTCGGCGAGAGTGGCGCCGCTCTGCGAAGACCGCGGGAGGCACAGGAACTGGCGTACGACGGCTCGGTGATCCGCGTCCATCACCTTCCAGTGCGTCGGCTGCAGGTCCGCCAGGGGCAGCGCGTACAGGATCCGCGCCGAGGCCACAGAGTTGTATAGGCGTAGCGCGAGGGACGGCGAACAGCCTTGGCCACGAGCGAGCAGGGAGCGCGCGGCGCCCGCTACCTGCGCGGCACCTTTCCGCAAGGCAGCCACTGCAGCACGCTAGTTCAGCCGTCGGTCGATCACAAGGCCGAGGTAACGAACCCGCTTCTCCCACGGAAGCAGCACTCCATGGAGGGTGAAGCCTGGCGTGCTGTACTGCCCCTCGTACCTTGGGTGCACGATGAGCGCCTTCGTCTTGGCGGCCGAGAGGGTGAGGCCGATGCCGCTGATGTAAGCATCGACCCCATCAAGCGCACGCTGTACGCATGCACGCACCGCATAGCCGACACTAGTGGGGCCGCTCGCAAACAACGCGATATCGTCGGCGTACACTGCGACGCGAACTTCATGCGCCGGGAACTGCGGAATGTAGTCGGGGATGCGTGCCAGCGCGAGGTTGAACAGGAATGGGCTAAGCACACTGCCCTGCGGCACTCCTGTCACAACCGCACGCGGCCGACTGAGCGCTCCCGCCACGCGCACCCGCATCGTTCTGCCGCCGAGGAACGCCGCAATGTAGCTTCGCATGCGTCCGCACACTCCGAGCGCATCGAGTGCGTCCATGATGGTAGCGTGTGGCAGACGGTCGAAGGCGCTCTCGACGTCGAGAAGGATGAGGTAGCCTGCCTCGCCCCGGCGCTTCGCTGTCTCCAGCGTGGCGATCACGTCGGCAAGGCAGTCCGCTGTGGCCCGGAGTCGCCGGAAGCCGCTCTGCTCCGCCGCCAAGGTGTCGAGCGCTGCCGTAATCCACTCGAGCCGCCGTAGCGCCATGGCCTCGAGCACCTTGCCAGCAGCGGAGGTGAGCGAGACGGGCCGGTACGAAGCAGGACTGCTGGCTGCCTTGCCGGCCTTGAGCAGCGGGACAACAATCGCCTCGCTCCACTCGTCCGGGATGCTGCCGGTCCGCCAGACGTTGTTGTATGCGTCGAGCAGCAGCAAGAGCTGGTCACCATCCAGGTTCCTAAGCATCTGATACGTGACGCCATCGGAACCTGGTGCTGAGCGGCGCTTCCTCGATGTGAGCACTGTGCGAAGCTCACCGATAGTGTAGTCAGCCCCGCACAGCGCCCTGATGTCCTCGAGGATCCCGGCCGTCGGGAAGTACCGCTCGGGGGCAAGCAGCTCGCGCCTTGGATGCGGTTGCGGCTGCAGCACATACGGCGCCGGTGGACGGATGATGGGTGGCGGGCAGAAAGTCTCGGCGAGCAGCTCGGCCAGCTGACCGCTCGTGATGCCGCGAGCCACGGCGATGGAGAGGACGGGGCAGCGCGGCGCGCGGGGCCGCAGGATCGCCCCCAGGATTCGCCACGGGCTCGATCGGACGCTCGCCCGTTCCAGCGACGAGCAGAGGCTTGACCAGCTGGCGTTGCGGCGCTGCTTCGCGTGGCGACGGCATACCGCGTCGAGCCGGTTGTACACCGTCCAGTGCTCGCGTTTGCCCGAGCGCAGTGCTATCCTCTCAGCTCTGCGACGCGCGGCGCGGATGTTCAGTTGTTTTATGTCGGGAACAGGCGTCCCGGCCGGCACAACACATCGAGTTGACGCGGCACGCGCGCATCGTGCGATGTGTTGGAAAAACAGGCCGCTCTCCGAGACTGGCACTGTAGCACACAGTTCCCGGAATCGCGGCCAATTAACAACACTGTACGCACGCGTCGGCAGGTGGGCGGCACGGCGGGGCTCGAGGTGGATTGGGTAGTGGTCGGACCCTCGCATGTCGGGGCTGCGGCGCCAGACGTAATGGCAGCGCTCCGACACTAGCGAGAGATCCAACACACTTCCCTCGCTGCCGCGACGGGTGAAAGTAACACAGCCCGTGTTGGCTACGAGCAGAGCCGCCCGCTGGATGGCATCAAGCAGGTCTCGGCCGCTGCGGTCGGTGTGGCTTGATCCCCACGCTGTGTTATGGGAATTGAAGTCTCCGCACATCACGAGGTCGCCGCGCACACGCTGTGATAGCCGCACGATTATCTCCTTGTCCCAGCGGCCGCCGCAGCACGCGTAAACACTCGCGACGCACGTGTCGGTTGTTCCGATTCGCACGGTCACCGCCACGCACTCGACGCCCGTGCACGGCAAATCGTCCACACTCACCACGGCCTGAGGGAGCCCAGCGCGTACGTAAAGTGACGCGCGAGATCGCCCAGCCGGATGAGTGGAATCGGTACACGGAATGGCCGTGCATGACGCCTGCTCGCAGCCAGCAGCACTGTGGTAGCTGACGTAGCCTGGCAGATTGAGCTCTCCCGGGCGGACGTGGGTCTCTTGCAAAGCAAGCACGTCGCATCCGTCCGAAAGAGCCCCATCCGCCAGCTCTGGATGACGGCGGCGCATCGAACGAACGTTCCATTGAACGATGCGCGGCCGTTGCTCCACTGGTGTGCTAGCCATGCTGGATCAGGGCGTCATGCATTTCCAGAGCTGCCACACACATGTGACGCGCTGGCGAGTCGGCAGGTACCGATTCCAAGAGTGCACGCAATGCCGACGCGAGCGTCGTTATAACGAGGTCACGTGCATCGGGTGTTGTCGTACTGCGGGGCTGTGCAGGACTGCTCTCGGCGACTGGCTGCGGCGCTGTGTTGCCGGTTACCACGTCGCGGAAGGAGCGTCCCGGCTGGACCGTCTGCGATGGTCGTTGCTCAGGGGCGCGCGATCCGGTGGTGGCCGGCTGCTGGTTCCGAGCTGCAGGGGCACTGCTCCTCGCGAGAACCAAGGCTTGTCGGCGCGTGATGCGCGGAACAGTTCTCGCGAGTATGCTCGCCACCCGCCGTTCGAGCTGCCAGTTGGGGCAGCGTGGCTCTGTTGATTCATGCGGGCCCCGGCAGTTAATGCAGCGGGTCCGCTCTGACGTGCAGGCGCTCGTCGCATGCGACCCCGCGCACTGGAGACAGCGAGGGTCGCGGGAGCAGGTTGCTGTTGCGTGCCCGAAGAGCCCGCATCGGCCGCACTGCAACGGCCGTGGCAGCTGCGGACGTACGACGCGGCGCTGTTTGAAGAGGTGCACTTCCTCCGGGACGTCTCTGCCAGTGAAGCGGAGGGTTGCCACATCGCCGCTCCTGGTGACGGCGAGAACGGGCACCCGGCACTCGAGCCCCTGAAGGATGGAAGGCCCATCGAGCGCCGGGTCCACGTTGAAGAGCGTGCCCGTGCAGGAGTCGGCGATGAGTGCCTTCGCCTTGACAGGTACGTCGCATATCACCCGGACGGCGAGTAGTGCGGAAGGGTCCGTGCCGGGCAGCGCGTCGACGGCTACGACGTTCCGCCGAAGGTTGGGCCGCACTCGGTGGGTGCCTGGAACACCGGCAAGAAAAGCGGCAATCGCGTCGCGCGATGCCGCAAGAAAGTGGGCCCTTCTTGCCAGTGGTCTGTAAAGGACGGTTTCCCGTCCTTCCGCGGCCGGCACGGTGTCTTCTGCTGCAGCAGGGGCGCTTGATCGTACGCCACCGGTAGCGACGGTGGTGATCGTCACCGAGCGCATGTTGCGGCGCTTGCGCCTGCTGTTTTGTTTTTTCCTACCCGGCTGCTTGGTGCCGTGGCGAGGAGGCTCCGCGGGCGCCGGCTGCTTCGCGCCGGGGCGAGGAGGCTCCGCGGGTAGGGGCGGGGCTTCGTCTCGCGTGTCCGTGACGTTGCTCGGCGGCGCATGCGCTGTGGGGCAGCTCTCGGGAGCGTCGCTCGCGGCCGCGTTCGGGCTCGCCTCGGTCTCGGCGAGGGCGACTACGGGTGCCGTGGGCTCATGCGGCGCTCGAGTAGCCACGGCCAAAACAGCTTCAGCGGGGATGCCGACGCTTTCTCCTTGCGCGCCGGGCGAGGGCGAACGGCTTCTAATAGAATCCGTGGCCAGGGTCATCTGGCTGTCGTCGCTGCTGCTCTCGCTGCTCGACGAGTACGAGCAGGAAGGCGGGCAGCTGCTAGAGCGGCGCGAGCTGGCCGTCTCGTCGTCGCTCTCGCTGCTGGTGGTGTCTCCGCCATCGTCGATGTTGTCCGGGGCAGCACGGCCGCGTCGTCGTCGCTGTGTTGCCGCTGGTGCATTATCCCTGCAAGTTCCAGAACGTAGGAACCGCGGGGATGGGGCAGCAACCTCGGCAGGTTGCTCCTCGTTCGTGGTGGCGCAAAACTGCCGTCTCGCTTCTGCAAGAAGCAGCTTGAGCGCCGGCGAGTGCGCTGAGGTGGGGCCGCGTGGCCCCTGCACTGGGATGTCGGAGACTGACATCCTCAGTGCAGTAGAAGAGAGCCCTGGATGCTGGGACCTCTGTGTCTGCTCCCTTGGGAGCCCTAAAAAGGGCTACGCTCGAGAGCGCGGTCGTAGGAGCAGATCACGGGCGGCATGGAGGTTCGCTGATCCAAGGCAAGCCCCCCAAAGAAGAGATGCGCGCGGCTCTCCGCATGCTGCATAGCGGTTTCGCGCGCGTCCTGCGTAGCTGCCTTCGTACGGGCTGGGGGCGATGGGAGAGGGAGGAGGTCGGAGCGCCGCCAGTAGTGCCCTCGCTCTCTTCCGTCCCCTAGAATGCTGAATTTGGCTCGCGCGCGCGTCTTAGGCTGATTTCGCTGACGCTATCTACGAGGCTACGTAAGCTATCGCGACGAAATTTGACGGTCGTGTGGGCACCAGTCAGCGGTGCCTGCGTGCGAAATTTGAAACGCCTGAGGCGAACGGAGCATGAGCGCGCCCTGTTTTGCGACTAGTGATCAAGTGAACGATGTTGGCGTGGCTGAGTTTGAAGTTGTGCGCGCGGTGTGCTTTGCGGCAATGACCAGGGTGCACTTGCAAGCGTAGCCGAGCTAACGGTCAATAGAACGAGTAATCACAATTATGAGAACACAATAAACTTGTTCCTGGGGCGCGACACGAGCAGTGAGTGCGTGCAACATACCACAATAACATTGTTGACACGTTTGTTTTTCTCTTGGCGAGTTGAGCAAAATAAGAAGGGAGGCGGGTTGAACATCAGCCTACGTTGCAGTGTGAAATGCCCAAAAAGAGAGACAACATATGAAAAACAAAAGTAAACTCTGCGATTGTGTTACGAGGCCACTTGTCTTGAACTCAGTGCGTGGCCTAAGAAGGGCTCAGTGCAGCAACCAGCGACTCACTCGCGAAGAGAGGCCGCGCTGCCCGTGAGCCAATCGGCGCGCGTTCATCCTCCTCGCCCTTTTTTTTTGCGGCGCGGCTTCCTCGCTCAGTCGCGGCCGCTATCCGGGACTCGTAGCGAGAGGTTGTTTTTTTTTTCTCGCTCCGAAGACCTTGCTTCGACTGCCAACACGTGTCTCCGCGTCGTGTATGCTATTGCACCCGTTGGAGTGCACGTGAACGCGCCCTCGCTGCGCTTGGCCTTCTTCGCGCACGCGGGAGGAGGCCTTCGCAGCTTACTATGGAGTTTCGCTCGCCACGCGAGCGACCGCCAACCGTGCGCCACCGGCGCCACGCCAGCTTGAGCCGGGTGACGCTCGGCCCAGCCTCCCTCGACGAGCTTCGCGCCTTTGAAGAGCTACATGTACGGGCTACTCGTATGCTGGGCGAATGGCTCCGCCAACGACCCAACACCACCGCTGGTCCACGCGTGGTTCCCTCACGGCCCGAGGATGCCCCACGAGACCCCACGACACCATCAGCCCCCGAAGTGCCCCTGGTGCCTCCCGCAGACGGCTCTCCAGCAGGCGAGGAGCCCCACGTTTCGGTCCCGCTGCCTTCCTCTGACGATGAGGATATGGACTTGACCAGCTCCCGAAAACGCGCTCGCGAAACGGAGAGCGACGACGATGAGGACGCCATGCGTCGAAAGCAGCCGCTGAGCGCTCCAGCCAGCTCGGAGCAGCAAGCTGCAGCCAGCACCCACGTGGAGAAAGGCGACCAGGGCAGCGCCATTTTGCTCACCACCTGCGCAACAGCTGCCAGCCCCTCCCGTCCGGCCGCCCAAGAGGGAGCCCCTGCGGAAAGCGCGAGCGCCATCTCTCGGCACCCCGCCGAGTTAGACGCCGCCTCCTTCGAGCCCCCTCCGAGCGAGGGCGCGCCCGACTCCTCCCTCGGAGCGTCGTCTGCTCCGGAGGGCGGCGCGCGCCCGGCAGCGTCGTCTGCTAGTGAGCCAGCTGGGAACCAAAGCGCCACCGACGCTATGGAGCTTACGGACGAAGCTCCCGCTGGTGCCTCACAGCAGAACCGCGAACACCCAGCGGCGCAATTCCTCAAGGGCCCGCCACGCCAGCCTGCCTCGCGGCCGAAGCCCAAGGGGAAGAACCAGCAGCGCAAGCACAGGAAAGAACCTGCTGCTCTATCACCTTCGCCAGCTGTTCCTGCGGCCACTCCCAACATGCCTGTGGCGTCACTGCAGGGTGCGGCGCCACCTGCCCGCGAGCTGAACGCAGACGGCTTCACCCTGGTGCGGTCGAGGGGCGATCGGCGACGTGCCCAGGCACTCGAGACTGCAGCGATCCCGGTGGACCCTGCGGTCATCGGTACGGTGCTTTTCCGTCCCTCGGCGCCCGGCGGAGCCTTCAAGGGAGCCCCGCGCCTCGAACTCGCGGCGACCCTCTCATCGCGGGCTGGTGTTGCTGCGGTGCGCGTCAACCACAGGCGCAACATCGTGGCCGCGGACACCACCACCCGGGAATGCCAGGAGGAGCTGCTGGCGATTACCGAGCTCCGTGGAATCTCGGTGACTGCCAGACTGCCGGCCGTGCGCGGCCAGAGCACCGGGTACCTGCACGGGGTGGACGGGTTACCTGCGGATGCTGACCTGCTGGGAGCCATGGTATCGAGCGTTCCTGTGCTGTCGGCGACGCGCGACGGGAGCACCGTGACCATCCGGTTCGCGGGACCGGTTCCCCCAGAACGCCTGAGCCTTTTCAAGCTTGGCTTCAGGGTGAGGCCGGCCAGGCCCCGCCCGGTGCAGTGCCGCCAGTGCGGCCGCTTCGGGCACGTGCTGGAATCCTGCAGCTGGCCGTCCGACTGCATTTCCTGCGGCAGGAGCCATGCGAAGGACGCCTCCTGCCAGACGGTTCGCTGCAGGAACTGCGGCGGCCCCCACAGGGCCGACACTCCCGCCTGCCCCAAATGGCAAGAAGAACGCCAGGTGGCCACGATTATGGCTTCATCCACCGCAGCACTATCAAGGCGTGCCGTCAGGGCAGCGGTCCGGGAGGAGCAGCAGCCATCAACCTCGGCGCGGTCGTATGCGAGCGCGCTGAAGGGCCCCAGTCCCGCTCCCAAGCGTCCAGTACCAGCCCCTCGAGCCCCCCGCCGCCAGGAGACACAGAATCCTGCCCCCCCTGGCCAGACTACAGTGGATCAGCTGGTAGCAAACCTGCTGGTCACCATGCAAGCAGTCGGCGCTATGCTACCAGCTGACCACCCACTCCGGACCATCTGCCTGCAGGCAGTGGCTCTACAACAGCCGCCGAACCAACATGGCCAGAACCACTGCTGAATGTAGGCCGCGCATCCTGCAGTGGAACTGCAACTCCCTGCAGCGAAGGCGCGCCGAGCTGGCCGAGCAGCTGCCTCTGCACGACTACGATGTCCTCGCATTCCAGGAAACGTATGTGCGTGCAGAGGAGGTCTCGCTGCCCGGCTACATCGGATACAGCAGCCCCACACAGTGCCGTCTCGACGACTGCGACGCGGCGCCCTGCACGGACGCGGCGCACCCGCCTGGCCCCCCTCGCACAGCGGTGTTTGTGCGAGACTCACTCCCGCACGCCCTCATCGCCACGGAACATCTGTGCTGTGCAGCGGTTGAGTGCGTGGCCGCTACCGTCCGTGTGCGCGGCATCGATACGTCGGTCGCGAGTGTGTACGTGCGCCCCACTCCGCAGTGTGACATGTCCTTCCTGTCGCGCGTGACTGTGTGGTTTGCGGCGATTTTAACGCGCATCACGTGAGCTGGGGCTCTACCAAGGCGAACGTTCGGGGGAAGAACCTGATGGGCGCGGCCGGCGCGGCGGGCCTCGCCGTCATCAACAGCGGTCAGCCCACCTTCGTCCGTCGCGGCGGGAGCGCCACAGTGATCGACCTAACGCTAGTTTCGGAGCGCTGCTCATACGAGTGGCAGCGTGCACCGGACACCGCGGGATCCGATCACTATCCCATCTCGCTCTCCCCTGTGCGGCCGAGTCGCGGCGCCACGCGTGTTTACACGGTCGTGCGTTGGCCCAAGTTCCGCGAATTCTGTGCAGAAACACCGCGCGGCGACGATTTCTTCGCGCACATCGCAGAGTGCGCGAATCGTGCTTCGTCGCGTGTTGCGGTACCCGCCGGCAGCCCTTGCCCAGACATCAAGCTCCTCAATGTGCGCGCCGCCCGCCGCCGCGCTCAGCGGAGAGCAATCCGTAGCGGACGCATGTCGGACTGGACGCTGTACAACCGCTTGGACGCGGTGTGCCGACGACACGCCTGTCAACTTCGCCGCCGATCATGGGCCCGCCTCTGCTCATCACTCGCTGAGCCGAGCAACGAGCGCCGTGGATGGCGAGTCCTCCGTGCCCTGCTGAACCCGAAGACACCGCGGTTCCCCGTGCAGGCCATTGCCATTGCGCGAGGGATCAGCGAGCTGGAGCTCGCCGAGATTCTGGCGGACGTTTTTGCTGCCTCCGCGCCGGCTTCCAGTGCGCCCACGGTTGTGTTGCGGGCGCTGTACGCTGCGGTGTTCGTGCGGGGCGAAGCTCACTCAAACCACGCGGAGGCAATAACAAGCCTGTGCGAGAGTGACTTCACTCATCACGAGCTGCAGCGAGCCCTATCGCGCGGCCGGCGGTGCCGCAGCGCGCCTGGGGCGGACGGGATCACGCGGAAGATGTTGCGGAACCTGGACGAGCCGCAACGCCGCCTCCTGCTCGACGCGTACAACGACGTCCTGCACAGCGGCTCCCTCCCGGATTCGTGGCGCCATGCAGTTGTGGTCCCGGTGCTGAAACGTGGCAAGCCACCTCATAGCCCTGCCTCATACCGGCCCATCTCCCTCACGTCTATACCAGGGAAGACGATGGAGGCGATGGCTCTGTCTCGCCTGCAGTGGATTGCGGATGCCCGCGGTGCTCTGCCTCCCGAGCAGTGTGGCTTCCGCGCTCACCGCTCCACGGCGGACTGTATTGCTGTCGTCGTCGGCACCCTCGAGCAAGCCAGGCTGCAGAGGCAGGCCGCCTTCTTGCTGCTCCTCGACATCCAGAGTGCGTTCGACTGCCTGCCTCACGACACCATCCTCTCGTCCGTGCGGGCTCTCGGCGTGGAGGGCAGGCTGCTCGCGTACATCGAGGCCTTCCTTGCTGGCAGAACAGCTGCTGTCCGTGTCGGGGGGACGGTCGGCTCGCCCCGCCCTGTGAACTGCGGTGTGCCACAGGGAAGCGTGTTGAGCCCGTTTCTGTTCAACCTTGCACTCGCGCCCATCATCGAGTGCATTCCCAAAACGGGCCGCTTCCCTGTGCGCGCTGTGCTCTACGCGGACGACATCGCGCTCTTCGTGCGCGGGCCGCCCTCTGCGACGGCCGCGATGCGCAACCAGCTTCAGGCGGCGCTTGACATCGTCGCGAACTTTCTGCGCGCCATCGGATTGCGGCTGTCGTCGACGAAGTCCGAGGCCATCCTCATCCACCCCCGGAGTGTTCGCCGGCACACCGGCTGCATACTCGTCGACGGAGTGCCCCTGCCCTGGCGCCTGACAGTGCGGTACCTGGGGCTCACGATCGACAGCCGCCTCTCGTGGCTCGCCGCCGTGAGCCGGCTACGAGCGGAGATGCGCCGAGTGGAGAGTGCGGTGCGCGCCCTTCTCGCCCGCGGAGACGGCTGCCCCTCGTCGTTCGCGGCGGCGCTCTACTCAGCGGTAGCGCTCCCCAAAGTGTTGTACGCGCTGCCCCTGTGCCGTGTCAGTGCCCGGCTGTGGAAACTCATTGACGGTGACCATCGTCGAGTGCTGCGAATGTGCCACGGTCTCCCTCGCTCGTCGCGGATCGCGGAGACGCTCGCCGAGACTGGTGCGTGGCCTGTCTCCCTGACGGCTGACCTGCGTGCTCTCGGCCACCTCGAGCGCCTCTCCCGTGCCCCAGACGCCGGCCCCATCCTGTTCCTACTCCGTTCCCTACGCCAGTCTCGTGTGGGAACAGTGTGCGAGCTGTTTGACAGCCTCGTGGTTGACACACCGCCCGTACCGCCGTCCTGGCCACCGCCTCATCAGCGCGCACCACTTCACGTGCGTCTCGGCCTCCCGGGCGTCCGCTCCAAACATCGCACGCCTCTCTGCGCCGTACAGCAGGAGGCTGCTGCCAGGATCGAGGACGACCTGGGAGGGAGGACGCATCTGTATGCTGATGGCTCCGTCCTCGTCGACGGCTCGGCGGCTGCCGCCTGTGTTGCTCCGGACCTTGGCATCTCTAGGCAGTGCCGGCTCTCCTACCGCGCCTCCTCCACCACGGCGGAGCTCGCAGGACTGCACCTTGCTGCGGACATCCTCGAGGAGTCGCCGCACATCACCAGCGCGGCGATTCTCTGCGACTCGAGGGCCGCGCTGCAGCAGCTGCTACTAGACGAGCGCGGGCCGCCCCTTGCACAGCGCCTCGCCTGCCGTCTGCACGCACTTCAGTCGAGCTGCGACCTACGCCTGCAGTGGATACCATCGCACGTCGGCGTCGCGGGGAACGAGACGGCGGACCAGCTGGCCAGACGCGCGCACAACCCATCCACCGCGCTCACAGCTCGGGTGAGCTCAATCGACACAGCGCGCCTCCTCTTCAGACGGGAGCTGGTGCTTCGCCATCCCGACGACCGAGTTGCAGAGGGGCGACCGCCGTGCCATCTCCCGCAGACTGGATTCACTAGGCGCGAGCGCGCCTTCCTTCTCGCCCTCAGGACCGGTTCTGTGTGGCCCGCCGAGCGGCGGCATCGGCTGCGCGGAGCCCCCTCTCCCCTATGCGGCGACTGCGGCGCGATCGAGACACTGCAGCATTTGATATGTGAGTGCCCCAACTTTTCGATTGCGCGCGCTTCTCTCCCCCGTGTTTACCGTGGGCACGGACTGACGTGTGACACTGTGAACGCTGTCCTGCACCCCTCGGGCTGCCCCTCGCGACACAGGACGCTACTACGCGCTCTCCTGACTACGCGCTCTCCGACCGCCTCTAACACTTCCGTACCTCCTTGGCGCGTTGCTGCTGCTTCGGTGCTCTTTCCTCTTCCTCTTTCTTTCCCTACTCCCCTTGCGCAGCGCGGTTGAGGTGTCCTCTGCTGAGAGACAGTTACTGCGCTGCGCTTAAACCCCATTCTTCCTTCCCCAACCAAGAATCACCTTCCTCAGTCGCGGCGGGGTCGCTATCCGGGACTCGTAGCGAGAGGTTGTTTTTTTTTTTCTCGCTCCGAAGACCTTGCTTCGACTGCCAACACGTGTCTCCGCGTCGTGTATGCTTTTGCACCCGTTGGAGTGCACGTGAACGCGCCCTCGCTGCGCTTGGCCTTCTTCGCGCACGCGGGAGGAGGCCTTCGCAGCTTACTATGGAGTTTCGCTCGCCAAGCGAGCGACCGCCAACCGTGCGCCACCGGCGCCACGCCAGCTTGAGCCGGGTGACGCTCGGCCCAGCCTCCCTCGACGAGCTGCGCGCCTTTGAAGAGCTACATGTACGGGCTACTCGTATGCTGGGCGAATGGCTCCGCCAACGACCCAACACCACCGCTGGTCCACGCGTGGTTCCCTCACGGCCCGAGGATGCCCCACGACACCATCAGCCCCCGAAGTGCCCTTGGTGCCTCCCGCGGACGGCTCTCCAGCAGGCGAGGAGCCCCACGTTTCGGTCCCGCTGCCTTCCTCTGACGATATGGACTTGACCAGCTCCCGAAAACGCGCTCGCGAAACGGAGAGCGACGACGATGAGGACGCCATGCGTCGAAAGCAGCCGCTGAGCGCTCCAGCCAGCTCGGAGCAGCAAGCTGCAGCCAGCACCCACGTGGAGAAAGGCGACCAGGGCAGCGCCATTTTGCTCACCACCTGCGCAACAGCTGCCAGCCCCTCCCGTCCGGCCGCCCAAGAGGGAGCCCCTGCGGAAAGCGCGAGCGCCATCTCTCGGCACCCCGCCGAGTTAGACGCCGCCTCCTTCGAGCCCCCTCCGAGCGAGGGCGCGCCCGACTCCTCCCTCGGAGCGTCGTCTGCTCCGGAGGGCGGCGCGCGCCCGGCAGCGTCGTCTGCTAGTGAGCCAGCTGGGAACCAAAGCGCCACCGACGCTATGGAGCTTACGGACGAAGCTCCCGCTGGTGCCTCACAGCAGAACCGCGAACACCCAGCGGCGCAATTCCTCAAGGGCCCGCCACGCCAGCCTGCCTCGCGGCCGAAGCCCAAGGGGAAGAACCAGCAGCGCAAGCACAGGAAAGAACCTGCTGCTCTATCACCTTCGCCAGCTGTTCCTGCGGCCACTCCCAACATGCCTGTGGCGTCACTGCAGGGTGCGGCGCCACCTGCCCGCGAGCTGAACGCAGACGGCTTCACCCTGGTGCGGTCGAGGGGCGATCGGCGACGTGCCCAGGCACTCGAGACTGCAGCGATCCCGGTGGACCCTGCGGTCATCGGTACGGTGCTTTTCCGTCCCTCGGCGCCCGGCGGAGCCTTCAAGGGAGCCCCGCGCCTCGAACTCGCGGCGACCCTCTCATCGCGGGCTGGTGTTGCTGCGGTGCGCGTCAACCACAGGCGCAACATCGTGGCCGCGGACACCACCACCCGGGAATGCCAGGAGGAGCTGCTGGCGATTACCGAGCTCCGTGGAATCTCGGTGACTGCCAGACTGCCGGCCGTGCGCGGCCAGAGCACCGGGTACCTGCACGGGTGGACGGGTTACCTGCGGATGCTGACCTGCTGGGAGCCATGGTATCGAGCGTTCCTGTGCTGTCGGCGACGCGCGACGGGAGCACCGTGACCATCCGGTTCGCGGGACCGGTTCCCCCAGAACGCCTGAGCCTTTTCAAGCTTGGCTTCAGGGTGAGGCCGGCCAGGCCCCGCCCGGTGCAGTGCCGCCAGTGCGGCCGCTTCGGGCACGTGCTGGAATCCTGCAGCTGGCCGTCCGACTGCATTTCCTGCGGCAGGAGCCATACGAAGGACGCCTCCTGCCAGACGGTTCGCTGCAGGAACTGCGGCGGCCCCCACAGGGCCGACACTCCCGCCTGCCCCAAATGGCAAGAAGAACGCCAGGTGGCCACGATTATGGCTTCATCCACCGCAGCACTATCAAGGCGTGCCGTCAGGGCAGCGGTCCGGAGGAGCAGCAGCCATCAACCTCGGCGCGGTCGTATGCGAGCGCGCTGAAGGGCCCCAGTCCCGCTCCCAAGCGTCCAGTACCAGCCCCTCGAGCCCCCCGCCGCCAGGAGACACAGAATCCTGCCCCCCCTGGCCAGACTACAGTGGATCAGCTGGTAGCAAACCTGCTGGTCACCATGCAAGCAGTCGGCGCTATGCTACCAGCTGACCACCCACTCCGGACCATCTGCCTGTAGGCAGTGGCTCTACAACAGCCGCCGAACCAACATGGCCAGAACCACTGCTGAATGTAGGCCGCGCATCCTGCAGTGGAACTGCAACTCCCTGCAGCGAAGGCGCGCCGAGCTGGCCGAGCAGCTGCCTCTGCACGAGTACGATGTCCTCGCATTCCAGGAAACGTATGTGCGTGCAGAGGAGGTCTCGCTGCCCGGCTACATCGGATACAGCAGCCCCACACAGTGCCGTCTCGACGACTGCGACGCGGCGCCCTGCACGGACGCGGCGCACCCGCCTGGCCCCCCTCGCACAGCGGTGTTTGTGCGAGACTCACTCCCGCACGCCCTCATCGCCACGGAACATCTGTGCTGTGCAGCGGTTGAGTGCGTGGCCGCTACCGTCCGTGTGCGCGGCATCGATACGTCGGTCGCGAGTGTGTACGTGCGCCCCACTCCGCAGTGTGACATGTCCTTCCTGTCGCGCCTCGCCGCTTCGCTGGCGCGTGACTGTGTGGTTTGCGGCGATTTTAACGCGCATCACGTGAGCTGGGGCTCTACCAAGGCGAACGTTCGGGGGAAGAACCTGATGGGCGCGGCCGGCGCGGCGGGCCTCGCCGTCATCAACAGCGGTCAGCCCACCTTCGTCCGTCGCGGCGGGAGCGCCACAGTGATCGACCTAACGCTAGTTTCGGAGCGCTGCTCATACGAGTGGCAGCGAGCACCGGACACCGCGGGATCCGATCACTATCCCATCTCGCTCTCCCCTGTGCGGCCGAGTCGCGGCGCCACGCGTGTTTACACGGTCGTGCGTTGGCCCAAGTTCCGCGAATTCTGTGCAGAAACACCGCGCGGCGACGATTTCTTCGCGCACATCGCAGAGTGCGCGAATCGTGCTTCGTCGCGTGTTGCGGTACCCGCCGGCAGCCCTTGCCCAGACATCAAGCTCCTCAATGTGCGCGCCGCCCACCGCCGCGCTCAGCGGAGAGCAATCCGTAGCGGACGCATGTTGGACTGGACGCTGTACAACCGCTTGGACGCGGTGTGCCGACGACACGCCCGTCAACTTCGCCGCCGATCATGGGCCCGCCTCTGCTCATCACTCGCTGAGCCGAGCAACGAGCGCCGTGGATGGCGGGTCCTCCGTGCCCTGCTGAACCCGAAGACACCGCGGTTCCCCGTGCAGGCCATTGCCATTGCGCGAGGGATCAGCGAGCTGGAGCTCGCCGAGATTCTGGCGGACGTTTTTGCTGCCTCCGCGCCGGCTTCCAGTGCGCCCACGGTTGTGTTGCGGGCGCTGTACGCTGCGGTGTTCGTGCGGGGCGAAGCTCACTCAAACCACGCGGAGGCAATAACAAGCCTGTGCGAGAGTGACTTCGCTCATCACGAGCTGCAGCGAGCCCTATCGCGCGGCCGGCGGTGCCGCAGCGCGCCTGGGGCGGACGGGATCACGCGGCAGATGTTGCGGAACCTGGACGAGCCGCAACGCCGCCTCCTGCTCGACGCGTACAACGACGTCCTGCACAGTGGCTCCCTCCCGGATTCGTGGCGCCATGCAGTTGTGGTCCCGGTGCTGAAACGTGGCAAGCCACCTCATAGCCCTGCCTCATACCGGCCCATCTCCCTCACGTCTATACCAGGGAAGACGATGGAGGCGATGGCTCTGTCTCGCCTGCAGTGGATTGCGGATGCCCGCGGTGCTCTGCCTCCCGAGCAGTGCGGCTTCCGCGCTCACCGCTCCACGGCGGACTGTATTGCTGTCGTCGTCGGCACCCTCGAGCAAGCCAGGCTGCAGAGGCAGGCCGCCTTCTTGCTGCTCCTCGACATCCAGAGTGCGTTCGACTGCCTGCCTCACGACACCATCCTCTCGTCCGTGCGGGCTCTCGGCGTGGAGGGCAGGCTGCTCGCGTACATCGAGGCCTTCCTTGCTGGCAGAACAGCTGCTGTCCGTGTCGGGGGGACGGTCGGCTCGCCCCGCCCTGTGAGCTGCGGTGTGCCACAGGGAAGCGTGTTGAGCCCGTTTCTGTTCAACCTTGCACTCGCGCCCATCATCGAGTGCATTCCCAAAACGGGCCGCTTCCCTGTGCGCGCTGTGCTCTACGCGGACGACATCGCGCTCTTCGTGCGCGGGCCGCCCTCATCGACGGCCGCGATGCGCAACCAGCTTCAGGCGGCGCTTGACATCGTCGCGAACTTTCTGCGCGCCATCGGATTGCGGCTGTCGTCGACGAAGTCCGAGGCCATCCTCATCCACCCCCGGAGTGTTCGCCGGCACACCGGCTGCATACTCGTCGACGGAGTGCCCCTGCCCTGGCGCCTGACAGTGCGGTACCTGGGGCTCACGATCGACAGCCGCCTCTCGTGGCTCGCCGCCGTGAGCCGGCTACGAGCGGAGATGCGCCGAGTGGAGAGTGCGGTGCGCGCCCTTCTCGCCCGCGGAGACGGCTGCCCCTCGTCGTTCGCGGCGGCGCTCTACTCAGCGGTAGCGCTCCCCAAAGTGTTGTACGCGCTGCCCCTGTGCCGTGTCAGTGCCCGGCTGTGGAAACTCATTGACGGTGACCATCGTCGAGTGCTGCGAATGTGCCACGGTCTCCCTCGCTCGTCGCGGATCGCGGAGACGCTCGCCGAGACTGGTGCGTGGCCTGTCTCCCTGACGGCTGACCTGCGTGCTCTCGGCCACCTCGAGCGCCTCTCCCGTGCCCCAGACGCCGGCCCCATCCTGTTCCTACTCCGTTCCCTACGCCAGTCTCGTGTGGGAACAGTGTGCGAGCTGTTTGACAGCCTCGTGGTTGACACACCGCCCGTACCGCCGTCCTGGCCACCGCCTCATCAGCGCGCACCACTTCACGTGCGTCTCGACCTCCCAGGCGTCCGCTCCAAACATCGCACGCCTCTCTGCGCCGTACAGCAGGAGGCTGCTGCCAGGATCGAGGACGACCTGGGAGGGAGGACGCATCTGTATGCTGATGGCTCCGTCCTCGTCGACGGCTCGGCGGCTGCCGCCTGTGTTGCTCCGGACCTTGGCCTCTCTAGGCAGTGCCGGCTCTCCTACCGCGCCTCCTCCACCACGGCGGAGCTCGCAGGACTGCACCTTGCTGCGGACATCCTCGAGGAGTCGCCGCACATCACCAGCGCGGCGATTCTCTGCGACTCGAGGGCCGCGCTGCAGCAGCTGCTACTAGACGAGCGCGGGCCGCCCCTTGCACAGCGCCTCGCCTGCCGTCTGCACGCACTTCAGTCGAGCTGCGACCTACGCCTGCAGTGGATACCATCGCACGTCGGCGTCGCGGGGAACGAGACGGCGGACCAGCTGGCCAGACGCGCGCACAACCCATCCACCGCGCTCACAGCTCGGGTGAGCTCACTCGACACAGCGCGCCTCCTCTTCAGACGGGAGCTGGTGCTTCGCCATCCCGACGACCGAGTTGCAGAGGGGCGACCGCCGCGCCATCTCCCGCAGACTGAATTCACTAGGCGCGAGCGCGCCTTCCTTCTCGCCCTCAGGACCGGTTCTGTGTGGCCCGCCGAGCGGCGGCATCGGCTGCGCGGAGCCCCCTCTCCCCTATGCGGCGACTGCGGCGCGATCGAGACACTGCAGCATTTGATATGTGAGTGCCCCAACTTTTCGATTGCGCGCGCTTCTCTCGCCCGTGTTTACCGTGGGCACGGACTGACGTGTGACACTGTGAACGCTGTCCTGCACCCCTCGGGCTGCCCCTCGCGACACAGGACGCTACTACGCGCTCTCCTGACTTTCGCCGAGGCCGTCGGCCTCGCCGACCGCCTCTAACACTTCCGTACCTCCTTGGCGCGTTGCTGCTGCTTCGGTGCTCTTTCCACTTCCTCTTTCCTTCCCTACTCCCCTTGCGCAGCGCGGTTGAGGTGTCCTCTGCTGAGAGACAGTTACTGCGCTGCGCTTAAACCCCATTCTTCCTTCCCCAACCAAGAATCACCTTCCTCAGTCGCGGCGCAAGGACGGGGCATTCGCTTTCCTGACTCGCTCCGAAGCAGCAGCAACAGCCGAGATGTCTGGACGTGGCAAGGGCGGCAAGGGGCTCGGCAAGGGTGGCGCGAAGCGTCATCGTAAGGTGTTGCGTGACAACATCCAAGGCATCACCAAGCCTGCCATCCGTCGCCTCGCTCGCCGTGGCGGTGTCAAGCGTATCTCTGGCCTGATCTACGAGGAGACACGCGGTGTGCTCAAGGTGTTCCTCGAGAACGTGATTCGGGACGCCGTCACCTACACTGAGCACGCCAAGCGCAAGACCGTGACCGCCATGGACGTTGTGTATGCCCTCAAGCGTCAGGGCCGCACCCTCTACGGTTTCGGAGGCTAAGCAGCGCGCGTGCGCGACGTCGTCTGCAAGCAGCGCATCAGCTCCTCTGAAGAACCCAACAGCCCTCTTCAGGGCTACCCACTTGGTGCTTCGGCAGTGATGCGCAGGATTTGCGATCTCCTGCTCCGTTAACCCTCTTTTGCGTGCCATTATCTCGCGTTCGGCCGTACGAGACACGCGCGGTGAACTTGGTCAGGTGAGCGAGCGCAACCGCGTGTATTCATAAGGCGTGGTAGCATTGTTTTTCGCCCTCGCAAGGCGAGCTCTGCTCGATTGCATTTGCGCTCGCCACTGTGTGTTGTGTTGCTGCCATTTCGCCCGCCCTCAGCGTGTCCTAGTTGCGACGTGCCGGTCGTTCGTGCAGCTCAGTTGTCGCCTTTGGTTGGACCCTTGTTGAGCCAGCCAGAGTGGCATGACGATTAAAAGAAAGGTAATCGTAAGCTCGTCGATGCGCATTTTGTCGCTTTGAAGTGGCTCGCTTCTTCTACTCCCTTGGAGAAGAGTATGAGCCGGGCGGCAGCACTCGGTTACATACGCCGAGCGTGGCGGTCAGCGGGCACACTTAAGTTAAGTAAGGCCCCATATTTCACAGCAATAGCTCGTGTGGATATGCAACGAAGCAAAGCACGAGGAAAATATTGCCCGGCACGGGCCAGTGTGTAACAGCTGAAAGCGAGTTTTCTACAGACAGCAGTTATTTGTTCTCTCCAGTGCAAGCGTTAAATGAGCGAGCCTGAGCTGCATTCGCACGGCTTCGATGGTTTGCGTCGGAGAAGCAATAATGTGCCAGTCCTCTTGGCCTACGAGCTGAGCGGCCGTCGTGTCCCTCGTCTAGCCTTGTGGTTGTTGCATGCGCGATGGGCGGCCGTAGACTACCACCGTACGATTCACAATTGCGTAACTCTTTTGAGCGACGCAAATGAATGGAAAGGTGAGGAGATTAGCTAGGTAGCTGTCGCTAGAACCGGGCTCACTGCGTTGTATTCAAGTGGACGAGGGTGCGCGCGGTAGACACCGAGGGGCGTGCTGTTGTTTGTAATACTTGTGCACAGGGGGATTTCTTATGCGCGCGCTATAGGTGATAAGCTGTTGGTTCGAGGTCAACGTGGTTCTTGCAAGCCAATGCACCCCCGAGTCGCCCAAAACAAGAGGAAAATAAAATACTGGAGCAGAGCGGTGAAGTGTGCTTACTGAGACAGAAATATGCTTGCACAGTGCAGGCTCATTTTCTCTCGTTATTTGTATACGACTCGCTCTTTCGTCATGCGTGCGCGTAGGTGATGCTGGGCGACCTTGTTCGCGCCATATACTTAGATCGGTAAGGAAGCGGGCGCTGGACATGCGCTGCGTTTAAAGAAAACAAACTTTTTCGAGCAACGTATTTGTGCATGCCAAGCGGGAGACGAGCGGCCGCCCGCTTGGTCGATTTGAGCGGTGCATCGCGTATTTGTCGAACTCTTCGCCGCCAGAGGGAGCCTCCTGTCCTACGTGTGAACATTTGTCCTTTTGGCAGTTTGTGCCACGCGTATTTATGCGCTGTAAGGCGGTTGCGTAATGTCATTGCGTGGAAGCGCCAAAGTGCACAAGACTACCTCTTGCCGCTGCTTCCTTGGAATATCGTAAATGTGAAAGCTGCTGTACAGAAAGATTCCGAATTTGAACCGGCTGCTCCCTCACTCATGGCCCATGTATTGGCACGCGAAAGTAAGAGAAACTGACACGCGCCGGCCGTCGCCATCGCACGGATTTCGCATTCGTGTTGCGTTTAATGAAAGCCAAGCTCGCGCCAATTATTTTACATTCCTCCCACGAAGCCGCCGGGAAATGCGTGCGCCTATGGCCTTGACGTATAGCAAAGCGAGATGATGGCTCAACAGGTAAACAAATGGGGAAGGAGCAGCCGGAGAAAATGCACGGGCCGCTTACTTTGAAGAAACTCGGCACTTTTGGTTATTTCTTTTCTCTTGTTTATGTATGGATTGCTACTGTGAACTCACTGGCATGTGCGTGCAAAGGGAATAGCCGAGGACGAAGCAAGGCGTACACAGTGCGCAATGAGGTCATACGGGTCGTGCGTGTAGCTCGGAGGTGAACTCCAAGTAATGCATCGGAACACACCCAAGAGAAAACAACGGGTTGTCACGAGAGAACTAATGCAGCCATGTAAACGAAGCTTGTTGCATGTGAGAAAAACGTGTGGTGGTGCGGTGACGTTTCTTTTTTTCCTTCCATAATGCACGAGTACTGGCAGGTTAAGACGTACAAAGTTTCATATCTCAACAATACAAATCGGTACCGCGATCGTGTGAATTGCACACAACAACTCACGCAAGTTCTGTGTAAAAATTTTCGTCCCATCGAAAACGCCTCTCATGTCTATGAAGGTACTGTAAAAGTCATACTCACGCATGAATGGTATATCTTATCGAGGCGTATAAATTGTGTTCCCTTTATACATATCGCCTTGTGCAATTAACAGAATTTCCAAATCCGGTTCCATTGCTGCGTGACGGAGCTTTAAAGCGCACTGTTGAACTGCTCTTTTTTTTTTTTTTCCTCTCTTCCATTTCACAGTTTTCCACAATCACTGAGAATAATTTAAGAAATGAGGCATCAGTTGAAAATTGCGCTGTTGCAGGCGCGGGATTTGAACGTTTTCTGTTACACGCAATTAGGCGCACCAAATTCGGTGCGTTAGTTGGCGAGGAAATAGATTTCTGCCGGCGGCTGCCGAGCTGGAGCTTCGCTATAACATGACAACAACGCCGTCGATCCTGTGGCGAAGTTGCGTGCGGCAATGCAATCGAAAAAGCTAGCTGACGAAATGTACACCTCTGTATAGAGCAAAGTGTTGCGTTTGATGACTGTTTGTCAAAACATGGTGTCCCTTGCGAGTGCGAAAACTGTGTACCGAATACGTGGCACGCGGAAGCCGTGCCTGGGATCGCGCCTGCGAAGCGTTGGTTGATGCTCCTAACGTGTCTCCTAACGCGCGCGTTCAACACCTGTCAATATTGTATTCCAAATTCGCTCTTAGAGCGGAAGTCTGAAGTGGTGCTGGTAGACCATACGTAAGTTTGTCGTTAATCTTGCGATGCGCATGCGGGCCTCGCGTTCTTCAATGCGTGGACGGGAAAGTGTGGTACTGGCATGTCTGCATATGCGAATGCGAGAGGGTTTGCTGCCGAGTGCGGCCACAACACGGTGTAGTTGCCCCTCGAGAAGGCACCGTGGCGCGCACTTGTAGTTCGTGAAACGAGCAGCAGCATGATCAAAGCAATGCAGTGAACAAGCAATAATGTAGCCTAAACATGCCACCCATCTCCGTCGCGCGCAGATCGCGATAACAGCTCCCATGGCGTTGGGCGTGGAGCGCTAACCACTGTCGAGATTAGTGGTGTGGTCTCACACTCGGCACTGGCAATTCACGACGCGCGGCGGTATAAGCGAGATTGTGGTGTTGGCTGAAACGAAAGAGAACAGCGCAGCATGCTGTCGTGTTTAAACTCAATTAAACCGCCTGCGAATGTGCTTTCCTTAGCCGCGAACAAGGCGCCCGCGCGAAAACGTGCCTCCTCCAGCATCCTGGCGAACGGCGGCGGCGGCGTGCGCCGCACCGCCCGAGACGGCTGCGCTGGCGCTGGCCAATCGGCGGGTGAGTTGGAGAGGAGAAGAGTAGTGCGGCGAAGCACGGCGCGCGCGGCGCAGGGGTCATTTTCACTCCGGCAGTCGACGACTTCGGACGCTCGCTCCGTTCGCCATGGCCAGGACCAAGCAAACCGCCCGTAAGAGCACCGGTGGGAAGGCTCCGCGTAAGCAGCTTGCTACCAAGGCTGCTCGCAAGAGTGCACCTGCCACAGGTGGGGTTAAGAAACCGCATCGGTACAGGCCTGGGACCGTGGCCCTTCGTGAAATTCGCCGCTACCAGAAGTCGACCGAACTTCTCATCCGCAAGCTGCCGTTCCAGCGCTTGGTGAGGGAAATCGCTCAGGATTTCAAGACCGACCTCCGATTCCAGAGTTCGGCTGTGATGGCCCTTCAGGAGGCCAGCGAGGCCTACCTGGTCGGTCTCTTCGAGGACACCAACCTGTGCGCCATCCACGCCAAGCGCGTTACCATCATGCCGAAGGACATCCAGCTGGCCCGGCGCATCCGTGGCGAGCGCGCCTAAGTTCGGTTCGGCCGCTGTCTGCGCCGCAGCCTCGGTCAGGCAAGCAACACAAAACGGTCCTTCTCAGGACCACCTACATGTTTGCTTCGGCCACGGGAGCACGCGAGACCACGTACTCCAACCGTAACCTCTCGGTCTGTCTGTTTTGTTGTTATTTTTTATTATCAATAATTTGTGTGTGTGTGTGTCTGTGGTGAGCTGCCGGTGCGAGGTGGTGCCTCGTTTGGGATGCATATGGTAAGTATTGCGCGCGCTCGAGCAAGACGAGAGAGAGGAAAAAAAAAAAAAGAAACAAAATGCGCGTTCGTTGCAAAACGGTTCGCGCATTCATGCGAAGAAGCCGCGCACGAAGACGAAATTAATGCGGCCGATGTTGCGTGCAAGCTTTTGTGTATTGGTATGCCATGCATGCGTTTGTTCACGTTCCTCATGCATACCTGCCTGGCTCATAAGTGCATGCTGGTTGCGGATATGGGCCATTTTTTGTTGTTTGTTTTTAAGGGCCCGATCGCCTATCACATTCCACTACGCGAATCGTACGCTATTTGCAGTGAGGCTCGTCCCTGTGCGCCCCCAGACACCCTGAAGCTCGCTTTCTATCTACATTCGTGCACTGACATGCCAGCTAGCTAGCAGCAGCGTCAGTTCAACAGGCACGGTTGCGCTAATTCAAACAGAGGGAAACGGGCGCGGAGAACGGGATTGCCAAGCAAAACCCTGCCGTCACACGCATTTCGGTGGTCCTGACAAGGACCGTTGGGTTGTGCGACGAGCGCGACTGTAGTCCGGCGGCTGGGAGCTGCTCGCTTACGCCTTCTTCTCGGTCTTCTTTGGGAGAAGCACAGCTTGGATGTTGGGCAAGACGCCGCCCTGCGCGATCGTCACGCCGGAGAGCAGCTTGTTCAGCTCCTCGTCGTTGCGGATGGCGAGCTGCAGGTGGCGGGGGATGATCCTGGTCTTCTTGTTGTCACGAGCCGCGTTGCCAGCGAGCTCGAGCACTTCGGCAGCCAGGTACTCGAGGACGGCCGCGAGGTAGACGGGAGCGCCCGCTCCGACGCGCTCGGCGTAGTTTCCCTTGCGCAGGAGACGGTGGATACGGCCCACGGGGAACTGGAGACCCGCGCGGCTGGAACGCGTCTTGCTCTTGCCCTTCGCCTTGCCGCCTTTGCCGCGTCCGGACATGCTGGTGCTGCTGATGCGTACCGTTGTCAGATGGGAGGAGGACTTGGCACCTTTGAAGGCACCGCGTCCATGAGCGTACAGATCTCATCAACCCATCATCATCCGATACATTGACCCCGGTACTCCCCCACAACCCGGGCTGACTGGGTGGGGGGACTTGGTTCGGGCCAACGGTCCTTCCCGGACAAGGGGGCTGTTGTGGTGCAGCAACACAGAGCTACCGCACACAACACACAAACAGCCATGTCGGTCTTACAGGACTTAAGCCTGAATGACCCTCGGACTGCCTCGGCGCAAAAAAGCCCAAGGCATACAACCATGCAGAGTACCAAAGCCGTCCGCGGAGCAGCGCGACCAACCAAGGGTGCGCCACCACCGGTTCTAGCTCTGGGTTCCGCTGAACCAGACAAAACCCCGTGGATCGACTGGCGCACACGGCCGAGTCGAGCGACCTTAGGAGCATGCATCATAACTTAATGGAAAGCTTTCCGCCTGACTCATCAAAAATCACCGCAGGACGGGCCCACACTTCGAGAAACTTCTTCTCGCCCAAGCGGTGCCGCTCCCGGGTGAGATGGAACCAGACCTCCTTCCGTGCTTTCGCAAGCACTTCGTGAAGGCCCGGCGCCCTCCCCCCGAAAACTGCATCGCGTCGTGCCAACCACACTTGGTAGGAGCACTCAGCGAGGAGAAGCACGAACTGGTTGACCGCCTGATTAGGCAAAGGGTGCAAAAATCGGACTGTCTGATAAGGAATGCCTGGGAGATTAAAAAGACTAGCGATCCTACAGAGAAGAGCTGCAGGAAGCAAACACTGCGTAAAGGCATGAACCGTGTCCTCACGAGCGCCACAGAACGGGCACACTCCACTAACCGGGACGGCAGTGAAGGGCCTGTAGCCCAACGGCAGGCACCCTCGCGCCAGGCGATACATAAAGGTGGCTCGCCTAGCGTCGAGGAAGCTAGCCGTGATGAGCTTCCAGTTTGGCCTGTGAATGGACAGGTCATACATTTGGCAGTGTGGAGGGAGGCCTGGGGTAAGGATGTCTACTAATTCTTGGAGTGGAGTTGAAACTACGTCGATGTCGGGGCGAACCTTGCGGAGGCTTACCAAAGAGTTGGCAGCCGCCGCATAAATGGTGGACGGGGTACCTGAACGAGGAACGCAGTGCGAAAAAGTGCTCTGCGAAAACAAGCGGAGTCGGGTGCTAAGGAAAAACGAGGTAAAGCTTCGAGTCAGGAGCATATCCGAGTTAAGAGCGACCTGGGTCCATCTGACGTGTAGTGCGGTAGCCACGATGCCCAGGTCGGGAATTCCGAGTCCTCCCTTATCCCTGGGCAGCTTGAGCACCCGCCTAGCTACACAACCATTTGTACCCTTCCAAAGGAAGCGAAAGAGGACCCTCTCCAAGATATGCTTGGTTCGGGTCGGAACAGGAGACACACACGCCACATACGTCAGGAACGAAAACAGAAGTGAGCGCAGGATTGTCGCTCGAGCAGTCAATGGGCATGACAACGCGCTGAACTGCTGAATTCTGGTTTCAAGCTTCTCCTTAGCCTGTTGCCAGTTTTCAGGAGACAGACCATCTGGTTCGAATTGGAAGCCTAGAATGCGCAGCCGCGTTTTCACGGGGAGACCATGAACGGGCTGCGGACTGGACGGAGTGGAGTTCAAGTACATGGCTGCACTTTTCGACCTATTCAACCTTGCACCACTCGCCCTGCAGTAACTGCCCATGACCTCCAAGACGCCGCAAGCTGATGCTTCGTCAGGGACGACAATGGACAAGTCATCCGCGTAGGCAAATAGTGCAACCGGAGGGGAACCTGGTGGGAGTAGGAACCTGCCAATTCTGCTGTCACAGGACAACCTCTGCAGAAGCGGTTCAAAAGCGAGTACGTAGAGGGCAGGTGAGAGGGGGTCCCCCTGCCGTACACCACGCCCCACAATGAACGCCTCCGAGACGCGGTCCCGTATGACAACAGCAGAAGTCGGTCGAGAATACAAAGCTTGGACCATCTGCCGAAAACCCACACTAAAACCAGCCTCTTCCAAAACACGGAAAAGGTACCTATGGCTAATGATGTCGAAAGCCTTCTCCTGATCAAAGGAGCAAAGAATACCTGGAAGTTTCCTGGTGTTTGCCCACAGGAGAAGGTCCCTCACTGCTAAACCGTGAAGCTGACAAGAGCGCCCCTGGACACTACATGCCTGGTACGGACCCAAAACAGTGCTGAGTACTGGCGTGAGTCGCGTGCACAGGCACTTTGCTATGAGCTTGTAATCGCAGTTCAGAAGCGTGATTGGACGCCATGCTCGCAGATCGGTGCTCCTCGACTCGTCCTTACAAAGGAGAGTGATTAGCCCCTCTCGTTGAGACGCTGACAAGGTCCCTTCACTGAGTAGCCGGTTCACCAGTGATGTGAACGGCTTCCCTAACAGTGTCCAAAATTTAACATAAAACTCGACTGTAAGACCATCGGATCCTGGACTGCGATTACGCTTCATAGACTTCAAGGCGGAAAATAACTCGTCCTCATCTATGGCTGAGTCGCACACTTGTGGCGGCTCAGCTGGTAGAGCAAACGGAAAAACAGCTGGAGAGGCAACTGGTTCAGCATACAAGGACATGTAAAACTGCCTCGCCAGTGCGAGAACTCCATCTGGTGAGTCGACTATGCTATTATCGCTTGGATCTATTAGGGAAGAGAGAGTTGTGCTCTTCCTTGAAAGATGTTTACGTAGGACGTTTCTGCTGCACCACGCTTCCATTTCCCACAGTTCTGCTCGGGTTGTGGCCCTCAAGCCATCCCAGCGTCGCTGCAGGAGAATCCGAAGTTCCTTTCGGAGTGAGGCCAGTGCCGGAGCAACTCCAGGCCCGCCGGACAGTGGCCTCGAGAGCAGGAGGATCGCGTCGGAGACGATTTTTATCTCCTCACGCTCCTCGCGCGCTCGACGCTTGCCCCAAGACCTGAAGCACTCACGCACCCTGACCTTCACGTCATCCCATTCCGTACCACTAAGATTCGCTGTGTTATGAAGCGATCGAAATAGTATGGATGATACCTCTGCGGTTGCCTGCCTATCTTTTAGGAGACGTGGATTTAAGCGCCACGGTCTCTTTGCCTTTGGTACTAAGCTAGAGTCGGCAAACCGCAGAATTAGGAAGCAGTGGTCGCTAAGAGCAGAAGGAGTTAACCACGAGGAATGCACACTGGGAGCCAGTGACGATGAGATGTAAAAACGATCGATGCGGCTCTGCCCACCTCTCCCTGTCCATGTCATTCCTGACTGTCCAGAGCGGAGTAGGCGCCAAGCATCGACCAGTCCCAGCCCATCGACGAGCTGTCGCAGTGTAGCAATTGCACGCTTATCTTTACGTAATGGAGTCCCTCTACGTGAGAGGCGGTCAACTAGTTCTAACACACAGTTGAAGTCGCCTACTAAAACTAGTCGAGAGGGACCGACCAAATAGGGTTCTAACGTATCGAAAAACTCTCTCTGTTCTCTAGCCCGGGTTGGAGCATAAACATTAACAATTCGAATGCCACAATCAAGATCCACCGACAAGACGCGGCCCTCGGAATCCCTGGCATGGCGAATAACAAGGCCGTCGAAATTCGGCATCAAAACGATGGCCGTACCTCGGCTGCCCGACGCGCCATAACTCCAGTAAGACCGAGTGCGAAAAATCCGGTCGAAGTGGCTGATCTGGCCTAGCCTATGAACGTAAGTTTCCTGAAGTACGAGAACATCTACCTTTTTGGATTTAGCCAAATTTATAACCTCTAACTGCTTAGAAGCGCGCGACAAACCACGACAATTAAAGGTAGCTATAGTGAGAGAAGGAGCCATTTCAAAGGGGAAGGAATTTAGCTAAAAGCTAGTAAAAACAAAGGAGGACGAAAAACTAGGAAAATAAATAAAGAGCAGGCTAGTATTAGGGAATACTAGCCGCTAAAGACAAATAAGCAAAGACTACCTATGAGAGAGTCTCCGAGATTGGAGACCCCTCATCAGTAGACTCATAGTACCTGTCTGACATCTCAGAGCAATCGCACCGAGTCAATTTGCAATGCGGACAAGGAGGGGAACTCTCCGTGTCCGATTGAACGTCAGTATCAGAGTCGGATGTCTCTACGGCACTGCGCTTAAGTTCTGGAGGGCCAGTCTCCGAGCCCTGGGAGCCACCTTCGTCCGAGCTCGACGCACGCTCCGCGGCCGCCGCCCTGGCAGTGGAGCCAGCGCGGTGAGCGCGCCGGCTCTTACGCTTATGGCCCGACCGGCTAACAGTGCCAGTCGTGCCAGTCAGCGGTTCCAACGCGCCAGGGGTAGCGGCCGCTGTAGCGACAGGCGTACCAGCCACGGAGGCAGCAGCGATGCCCGCTTCAACCTCCTCGCCCGCTCCCCCATCGCACGTTGCCGTGGCAGACGGGGAAGCGACCGCGGTGGCGTCCACGGAATCGCCGCCGCACTCGGCAGCTTCGACCACGCTCGAGGAGGCCTGGCTATCTCCTTCATTCAAGGCAGAGACCATATCAGCTACCGGCGAAGCAACCGCTTCCTCAACGGCAGGTACCTGCTGCTCAGGCCTCGCGGTCACTGACGAGTAGGTGCGGACACTACACGCCGAAACCGCATGGTCACCACCGCATCGTACGCACGCCGCGTCGCATGACGCGTGGCCGAACTGCTCGCAGCGCGCGCACTTAGGTGTGTCACACGCGGCGGCGTGGTGTCCTGCCAGGTTACACCTACGACACAACCTAACTACACCCTCGTACTCACACTGAACGACGCGCTCACCTACCCGAAGAAGGTTAGGAACGGGCCGCGCCATCTCTATCCGAATGCGCCGGTTTCCCGTGCCAACGGCAGGGAACCCGGGCACGCATTCTTCGGAGATCCCGTGGACCTTTCCGAAGACCTCTAGCTCGGAAACAAGAGCTTGGTCCGGAAGATCCGCGGGGTAGCCAAACACCCTAACCAACTTCACCCGCACACCTCTATACTCAAATCGAACTTCCACATCACGAACCTGCAATGCGGGATCAGCTGAGAAGCGATCAACCGCGGCCTTTGTCTTAAACGTTATCTCAAACCTGCCTGCACCAAAGTCCTGTACTGCCTTAAGGTCATTCAAAGAAAAGCGCTTTACGAGCGCCTTACAGACATCTACATTGGACGCGCCTTTTGGAACTCGCCCGAAAAACGTGAGCGGCCGAAGCCGCGAAGGGGCCACCATCGCGGTGAAAACCACGTGGCGCCCGTCCCTAGCCGAAGTTTAAGCTAACACTACGCAAGGTAGGAAGCTAGAAACCCTCAGCTAAAGACTGGAAAAAACCAAGGACAAAAAAAGCCACCGGAACACCTCACCAAATCGATGAACAGCGGGTTGGAGTCTAGAAGAATCCGCACCTTACACCTATCCAACCATTCCGAGAGGGGCCCACGTGGAGGGGATCCGCAGCACCGAAGCTCGAACGCACAAATCACGCCACCACCGCACCGATCACACCACCACCGCAGCAAGCAGCATGGCGAGACGGACAGAGAAAAAGCACGACTTACGCAGTCGCGATCTGTGAGCGATTTGAGCCGTGCTCGTAGTGCCTTCGCCGCTGTCGCCGCCGCCGGTCCCAAAGGAAAGCGCGAGCGAGCACGAGGGAAAGGGAGAGAAGCCGCGCGGACCAATGGCACGCGCGGATATGCGAGGTCGCTTGAACACCACCCTCCCGCGATAAAAACGCGGCGCGCGCGACCGGTCGCGCGTATTCCGATCTCGTTTGCTCGGCTACTGACAACGTTGCGATGCCTCCCCAGCCCAGCGGTAAGGCCGTGAAGAAGGCCGGCAAGGCGCAGAAGAACGTGCGCGCCACCGACAAGAAGAAGAAGAAGCGCCGCAGGAAGGAGAGCTTCTCCATCTATATCTACAAGGTGCTGAAGCAGGTGCACCCGGACACTGGAGTCTCCAGCAAGGCCATGTCTATCATGAACAGCTTCGTGAACGACATCTTCGAGCGCATCGCCGCGGAGTCGTCCCGTCTGGCTCACTACAACAAGCGCTCGACCATCACGAGCCGGGAGATCCAGACTGCCGTGCGTCTGCTGTTGCCCGGCGAGCTGGCCAAACACGCCGTGTCCGAGGGCACCAAAGCCGTCACCAAGTACACCAGCTCCAAGTAGGCGACCGAGCGCTCGTCCGCCCAGCCCACACCCAACGGCTCTTCTCAGAGCCACCCAAAGTGTCTGCATTGGCATTGGGATGTAGTGAGAATCTCGACAATTCCGTCCGTTCCCTCTGTTCGACGCTTCCTCGTTTAGGGACAAAAAAAAAAAAAAAACCCGACGCGCGCTGTCGGACAACGCGTTCTCATTGCTCATTGCGACAGCGCGTGTGTGCTAAAAGTTTTGTAGCAGAAACGCACAGAACGCCATGCGCTCAGCACAACACAAACAAAGCAAGTATAGGGCGCGTGAGCGGCCACGTTCGCCTGCACTAATTACCACGGCGCGTGTTTCGCACACCTAGGCTGATGAGGCGGTCGTTGTTGCACATTTACGTAATTCTGATGTAGCGTAAGCTCTAAAAGCAGGCAGCCCTCATTCCCCCCCTTGTTTTTTTCACATTTTATTTCTTCTTTTTTCGGTCGACGCGCATTTACGGGTCCCGAGGTGTGCCTCTATGGCTGCTAGAACTAATGTCGTCGGTCGCTGCGTGTGCTAGAATGCCCACTCGGCGGCCGCCCGCACGTATAGAGCAGTGCTCCGGACTGAAATTTAGAGCCGCGTGCTGTCAGCGCCGCATCGCTGTAGCAGTGGCTGGCGAGCGGAAATGCGTTAGCACGTTCACGAAGCAGCAGCAGCGCGTAAGGGAAATTTTACGCTGTTATTACAAATGTAGTAGTAATTTGACGTGGAAAAAGAAGAGATGCGCGCGGCTCTCCGCATGCTGCATAGCGGTTTCGCGCGCGTCCTGCGTAGCTGCCTTCGTACGGGCTGGGGGCGATGGGAGAGGGAGGAGGTCGGAGCGCCGCCAGTAGTGCCCTCGCTCTCTTCCGTCCCCTAGAATGCTGAATTTGGCTCGCGCGCGCGTCTTAGGCTGATTTCGCTGACGCTATCTACGAGGCTACGTAAGCTATCGCGACGAAATTTGACGGTCGTGTGGGCACCAGTCAGCGGTGCCTGCGTGCGAAATTTGAAACGCCTGAGGCGAACGGAGCATGAGCGCGCCCTGTTTTGCGACTAGTGATCAAGTGAACGATGTTGGCGTGGCTGAGTTTGAAGTTGTGCGCGCGGTGTGCTTTGCGGCAATGACCAGGGTGCACTTGCAAGCGTAGCCGAGCTAACGGTGAATAGAACGAGTAATCACAATTATGAGAACACAATAAACTTGTTCCTGGGGCGCGACACGAGCAGTGAGTGCGTGCAACATACCACAATAACATTGTTGACACGTTTGTTTTTCTCTTGGCGAGTTGAGCAAAATAAGAAGGGAGGCGGGTTGAACATCAGCCTACGTTGCAGTGTGAAATGCCCAAAAAGAGAGACAACATAAGAAAAACAAAAGTAAACTCTGCGATTGTGTTACGAGGCCACTTGTCTTGAACTCAGTGCGTGGCCTAAGAAGGGCTCAGTGCAGCAACCAGCGACTCACTCGCGAAGAGAGGCCGCGCTGCCCGTGAGCCAATCGGCGCGCGTTCGTCCTCCTCGCCCTTTTTTTTGCGGCGCGGCTTCCTCGCTCAGTCGCGGCGCAAGGACGGGGCATTCGCTTTCCTGACTCGCTCCGAAGCAGCAGCAACAGCCGAGATGTCTGGACGTGGCAAGGGCGGCAAGGGGCTCGGCAAGGGTGGCGCGAAGCGTCATCGTAAGGTGTTGCGTGACAACATCCAAGGCATCACCAAGCCTGCCATCCGTCGCCTCGCTCGCCGTGGCGGTGTCAAGCGTATCTCTGGCCTGATCTACGAGGAGACACGCGGTGTGCTCAAGGTGTTCCTCGAGAACGTGATTCGGGACGCCGTCACCTACACTGAGCACGCCAAGCGCAAGACCGTGACCGCCATGGACGTTGTGTATGCCCTCAAGCGTCAGGGCCGCACCCTCTACGGTTTCGGAGGCTAAGCAGCGCGCGTGCGCGACGTCGTCTGCAAGCAGCGCATCAGCTCCTCTGAAGAACCCAACAGCCCTCTTCAGGGCTACCCACTTGGTGCTTCGGCAGTGATGCGCAGGATTTGCGATCTCCTGCTCCGTTAACCCTCTTTTGCGTGCCATTATCTCGCGTTCGGCCGTACGAGACACGCGCGGTGAACTTGGTCAGGTGAGCGAGCGCAACCGCGTGTATTCATAAGGCGTGGTAGCATTGTTTTTCGCCCTCGCAAGGCGAGCTCTGCTCGATTGCATTTGCGCTCGCCACTGTGTGTTGTGTTGCTGCCATTTCGCCCGCCCTCAGCGTGTCCTAGTTGCGACGTGCCGGTCGTTCGTGCAGCTCAGTTGTCGCCTTTGGTTGGACCCTTGTTGAGCCAGCCAGAGTGGCATGACGATTAAAAGAAAGGTAATCGTAAGCTCGTCGATGCGCATTTTGTCGCTTTGAAGTGGCTCGCTTCTTCTACTCCCTTGGAGAAGAGTATGAGCCGGGCGGCAGCACTCGGTTACATACGCCGAGCGTGGCGGTCAGCGGGCACACTTAAGTTAAGTAAGGCCCCATATTTCACAGCAATAGCTCGTGTGGATATGCAACGAAGCAAAGCACGAGGAAAATATTGCCCGGCACGGGCCAGTGTGTAACAGCTGAAAGCGAGTTTTCTACAGGCAGCAGTTATTTGTTCTCTCCAGTGCAAGCGTTAAATGAGCGAGCCTGAGCTGCATTCGCACGGCTTCGATAGTTTGCGTCGGAGAAGCAATAATGTGCCAGTCCTCTTGGCCTACGAGCTGAGCGGCCGTCGTGTCCCTCGTCTAGCCTTGTGGTTGTTGCATGCGCGATGGGCGGCCGTAGACTACCACCGTGCGATTCACAATTGCGTAACTCTTTTGAGCGACGCAAATGAATGGAAAGGTGAGGAGATTAGCTAGGTAGCTGTCGCTAGAACCGGGCTCACTGCGTTGTATTCAAGTGGACGAGGGTGCGCGCGGTAGACACCGAGGGGCGTGCTGTTGTTTGTAATACTTGTGCACAGGGGGATTTCTTATGCGCGCGCTATAGGTGATAAGCTGTTGGTTCGAGGTCAACGTGGTTCTTGCAAGCCAATGCACCCCCGAGTCGCCCAAAACAAGAGGAAAATAAAATACTGGAGCAGAGCGGTGAAGTGTGCTTACTGAGACAGAAATATGCTTGCACAGTGCAGGCTCATTTTCTCTCGTTATTTGTATACGACTCGCTCTTTCGTCATGCGTGCGCGTAGGTGATGCTGGGCGACCTTGTTCGCGCCATATACTTAGATCGGTAAGGAAGCGGGCGCTGGACATGCGCTGCGTTTAAAGAAAACAAACTTTTTCGAGCAACGTATTTGTGCATGCCAAGCGGGAGACGAGCGGCCGCCCGCTTGCTCGATTTGAGCGGTGCATCGCGTATTTGTCGAACTCTTCGCCGCCAGAGGGAGCCTCCTGTCCTACGTGTGAACATTTGTCCTTTTGGCAGTTTGTGCCACGCGTATTTATGCGCTGTAAGGCGGTTGCGTAATGTCATTGCGTGGAAGCGCCAAAGTGCACAAGACTACCTCTTGCCGCTGCTTCCCTGGAATATCGTAAATGTGAAAGCTGCTGTACAGAAAGATTCCGAATTTGAACCGGCTGCTCCCTCACTCATGGCGCATGTATTGGCACGCGAAAGTAAGAGAAACTGACACGCGCCGGCCGTCGCCATCGCACGGATTTCGCATTCGTGTTGCGTTTAATGAAAGCCAAGCTCGCGCCAATTATTTTACATTCCTCCCACGAAGCCGCCGGGAAATGCGTGCGCCTATGGCCTTGACGTATAGCAAAGCGAGATGATGGCTCAACAGGTAAACAAATGGGGAAGGAGCAGCCGGAGAAAATGCACGGGCCGCTTACTTTGAAGAAACTCGGCACTTTTGGTTATTTCTTTTCTCTTGTTTATGTATGGATTGCTACTGTGAACTCACTGGCATGTGCGTGCAAAGGGAATAGCCGAGGACGAAGCAAGGCGTACACAGTGCGCAATGAGGTCATACGGGTCGTGCGTGTAGCTCGGAGGTGAACTCCAAGTAATGCATCGGAACACACCCAAGAGAAAACAACGGGTTGTCACGAGAGAACTAATGCAGCCATGTAAACGAAGCTTGTTGCATGTGAGAAAAACGTGTGGTGGTGCGGTGACGTTTCTTTTTTTCCTTCCATAATGCACGAGTACTGGCAGGTTAAGACGTACAAAGTTTCATATCTCAACAATACAAATCGGTACCGCGATCGTGTGAATTGCACACAACAACTCACGCAAGTTCTGTGTAAAAATTTTCGTCCCATCGAAAACGCCTCTCATGTCTATGAAGGTACTGTAAAAGTCATACTCACGCATGAATGGTATATCTTATCGAGGCGTATAAATTGTGTTCCCTTTATGCATATCGCCTTGTGCAATTAACAGAATTTCCAAATCCGGTTCCATTGCTGCGTGACGGAGCTTTAAAGCGCACTGTTGAACTGCTCTTTTTTTTTTTTTTTTCCTCTCTTCCATTTCACAGTTTTCCACAATCACTGAGAATAATTTAAGAAATGAGGAAGAGCTCGGCATCAGTTGAAAATTGCGCTGTTGCAGGCGCGGGATTTGAACGTTTTCTGTTACACGCAATTAGGCGCACCAAATTCGGTGCGTTAGTTGGCGAGGAAATAGATTTCTGCCGGCGGCTGCCGAGCTGGAGCTTCGCTATAACATGACAACAATGCCGTCGATCCTGTGGCGAAGTTGCGTGCGGGAATGCAATCGAAAAAGCTAGCTGACGAAATGTACACCTCTGTATAGAGCAAAGTGTTGCGTTTGATGACTGTTTGTCAAAACATGGTGTCCCTTGCGAGTGCGAAAACTGTGTACCGAATACGTGGCACGCGGAAGCCGTGCCTGGGATCGCGCCTGCGAAGCGTTGGTTGATGCTCCTAACGAGTCTCCTAACGCGCGCGTTCAACACCTGTCAATATTGTATTCCAAATTCGCTCTTAGAGCGGAAGTCTGAAGTGGTGCTGGTAGACCATACGTAAGTTTGTCGTTAATCTTGCGATGCGCATGCGGGCCTCGCGTTCTTCAATGCGTGGACGGGAAAGTGTGGTACTGGCATGTCTGCATATGCGAATGCGAGAGGGTTTGCTGCCGAGTGCGGCCACAACACGGTGTAGTTGCCCCTCGAGAAGGCACCGTGGCGCGCACTTGTAGTTCGTGAAACGAGCAGCAGCATGATCAAAGCAATGCAGTGAACAAGCAATAATGTAGCCTAAACATGCCACCCATCTCCGTCGCGCGCAGATCGCGATAACAGCTCCCATGGCGTTGGGCGTGGAGCGCTAACCACTGTCGAGATTAGTGGTGTGGTCTCACACTCGGCACTGGCAATTCACGACGCGCGGCGGTATAAGCGAGATTGTGGTGTTGGCTGAAACGAAAGAGAACAGCGCAGCATGCTGTCGTGTTTAAACTCAATTAAACCGCCTGCGAATGTGCTTTCCTTAGCCGCGAACAAGGCGCCCGCGCGAAAACGTGCCTCCTCCAGCATCCTGGCGAACGGCGGCGGCGGCGTGCGCCGCACCGCCCGAGACGGCTGCGCTGGCGCTGGCCAATCGGCGGGTGAGTTGGAGAGGAGAAGAGTAGTGCGGCGAAGCACGACGCGCGCGGCGCAGGGGTCATTTTCACTCCGGCAGTCGACGACTTCGGACGCTCGCTCCGTTCGCCATGGCCAGGACCAAGCAAACCGCCCGTAAGAGCACCGGTGGGAAGGCTCCGCGTAAGCAGCTTGCTACCAAGGCTGCTCGCAAGAGTGCACCTGCCACAGGTGGGGTTAAGAAACCGCATCGGTACAGGCCTGGGACCGTGGCCCTTCGTGAAATTCGCCGCTACCAGAAGTCGACCGAACTTCTCATCCGCAAGCTGCCGTTCCAGCGCTTGGTGAGGGAAATCGCTCAGGATTTCAAGACCGACCTCCGATTCCAGAGTTCGGCTGTGATGGCCCTTCAGGAGGCCAGCGAGGCCTACCTGGTCGGTCTCTTCGAGGACACCAACCTGTGCGCCATCCACGCCAAGCGCGTTACCATCATGCCGAAGGACATCCAGCTGGCCCGGCGCATCCGTGGCGAGCGCGCCTAAGTTCGGTTCGGCCGCTGTCTGCGCCGCAGCCTCGGTCAGGCAAGCAACACAAAACGGTCCTTCTCAGGACCACCTACATGTTTGCTTCGGCCACGGGAGCACGCGAGACCACGTACTCCAACCGTAACCTCTCGGTCTGTCTGTTTTGTTGTTATTTTTTATTATCAATAATTTTTGTGTGTGTGTGTCTGTGGTGAGCTGCCGGTGCGAGGTGGTGCCTCGTTTGGGATGCATATGGTAAGTATTGCGCGCGCTCGAGCAAGACGAGAGAGAGGAAAAAAAAAAAGAAACAAAATGCGCGTTCGTTGCAAAACGGTTCGCGCATTCATGCGAAGAAGCCGCGCACGAAGACGAAATTAATGCGGCCGATGTTGCGTGCAAGCTTTTGTGTATTGGTATGCCATGCATGCGTTTGTTCACGTTCCTCATGCATACCTGCCTGGCTCATAAGTGCATGCTGGTTGCGGATATGGGCCATTTTTTGTTGTTTGTTTTTAAGGGCCCGATCGCCTATCACATTCCACTACGCGAATCGTACGCTATTTGCAGTGAGGCTCGTCCCTGTGCGCCCCCAGACACCCTGAAGCTCGCTTTCTATCTACATTCGTGCACTGACATGCCAGCTAGCTAGCAGCAGCGTCAGTTCAACAGGCACGGTTGCGCTAATTCAAACAGAGGGAAACGGGCGCGGAGAACGGGATTGCCAAGCAAAACCCTGCCGTCACACGCATTTCGGTGGTCCTGACAAGGACCGTTGGGTTGTGCGACGAGCGCGACTGTAGTCCGGCGGCTGGGAGCTGCTCGCTTACGCCTTCTTCTCGGTCTTCTTTGGGAGAAGCACAGCTTGGATGTTGGGCAAGACGCCGCCCTGCGCGATCGTCACGCCGGAGAGCAGCTTGTTCAGCTCCTCGTCGTTGCGGATGGCGAGCTGCAGGTGGCGGGGGATGATCCTGGTCTTCTTGTTGTCACGAGCCGCGTTGCCAGCGAGCTCGAGCACTTCGGCAGCCAGGTACTCGAGGACGGCCGCGAGGTAGACGGGAGCGCCCGCTCCGACGCGCTCGGCGTAGTTTCCCTTGCGCAGGAGACGGTGGATACGGCCCACGGGGAACTGGAGACCCGCGCGGCTGGAACGCGTCTTGCTCTTGCCCTTCGCCTTGCCGCCTTTGCCGCGTCCGGACATGCTGGTGCTGCTGATGCGTAGGCTGAGACAGAGAAAAGCACGACTTACGCAGTCGCGATCTGTGAGCGATTTGAGCCGTGCTCGTAGTGCCTTCGCCGCTGTCGCCGCCGCCGGTCCCAAAGGAAAGCGCGAGCGAGCACGAGGGAAAGGGAGAGAAGCCGCGCGGACCAATGGCACGCGCGGATATGCGAGGTCGCTGGAGTCGCGTCTGAGCTGCGAACGGAGAAAGTCACGCTCCTCCTCGCTCTGACGACTTCGCCTCGAAAGCTGCCACGTGTTCCGGCGTCGTGCATTTTGCGCCCGCCGAGCACGTTGTCGCGCCTTCGCTGCTCTCGGTCTCCTTCACGCACGCGAGAAGAGACCTCAGCAGCGCAACATGGATTTTCGGCCACCCGGCGAGCCGCCGCCGCGCATCCGCCACCGTCGCCACGCGAGCTTGAGCCGGGTGACACTCGGCCCCGCGACACTCGATGAGCTGCGGGCAAGGGAAGATCTCGAGCTTCGCGCCACCCGCATGCTGGGCGAGTGGCTACGTGTACGAGCCGCCACCTTGGAGGTCCCTACGTTTTCTCCCGCGGCTACGACCGCACCGGGAGGCGCTTCAGCATCCGCAGCCCCAGCGGCAGCAACGGAGTCACCGGCGAACGGCCCTTGCGACCAGGAGACCCACGCTGAGGTGCCGCTTCCCCCCTCGGACGACGAGGAGATGGACCTGTCCATCTCTCGGAAACGCGCCCGCGAGAACGAGAGCGAGGACGATGAACCCGCTGGGCCACGCAAGCACCCGCCGAGCGTTCCCTCCCGCTCGGAGCAGCCGACGGCGGACGACGACCAGGACAGCGCCATCTCCCGACACGCGGGGGAAACACCTGCCACCCTCTCCCCGCCGGACGCGCAGATCGGAGCACCCTCCGAGCCAGCGGAAAGCGAGCAGACTGCGCCACCTGCAGAAAGCTCGAGCGCCATCTCTCGGCATCCCGCCGAGCTGGCCGCCGCCTCCTTCGAGCCTCCTCCGAGCGAGGGCGCGCCCGACTCCCCCCTCGATGCGCCGACTGCTCCGAATGGCGACGCGCGCGCGGCTGCGTCGTCTGCTAGCGCGCCAGCTGCAGACGAAAGCTCTACTGACGCTATGGAGCTGACGCACGAAGCACCCGCCAGCGCGTCCCAACAGAAGCCACAACATCCGGCGGCGCGTTTCCTGAGGGGCCCACCACGCCAGCCTGCTTCACGGCCGAAGCGCAAGGGAAAAAAAAACAAACGAAGGAGGGAGCCAGCTGCCGGTTCGCCTCCATCCCGCGACAACTCGGACGAGTCGCGGCACTCACCCGCTCCCCCGGACAGCCACAGCGTGCCTGCTATGGCTGTACGAGGAGAGATGCCACCCGCCCGCGAGACAGCCACAGATGGCTTCACCCTCGTGCAGTCGAGGGGCGACAGGCGGCGCACAAAAGCACTCGAGACGGCTGCACTGCCGGTGGACCCTGCGGTAATCGGCACCGTGCTGTTCCGCCCTTCGACACCCGGCGGAGCTTTCCAGGGAACACCGCGCCTCACACTTGCTGCGGCCCTCTCTTCACGGCCGGGGGTGGCAGCGGTTCGCGTCAACCACAGGCGCAACATTGTGGCCGCTGACACCACCACCCAGCAGTGCTTAGAGGGGCTGCTCAAGCTCACCGAGCTGCACGCAATCCCCGTGACTGCCCGACTACCGGCCGAGCGGGGGAAGAGCACTGGCTTCCTGCACGGGGTGAGCGGACTGCCTGCGGACACGGAGCTGCTGGGGGCGATCGAGTCCGACGTTCCTGTGCTGTCGGCCACGTTGGACGGGAGCACCGTTACAATCCGGTTCGCGGGACCGGTCCCCCCTGAGCATGTACGCGTCTGCAAGCTCGGCTTCAGAGTAAGGCCAGCGAGGCCCCGCCCAGTACAGTGCAGGCAGTGCGGCCGCTTCGGTCACGTCCCGGAATCCTGCCGGTGGCCGAGCGACTGCATCTCCTGCGGCAAAAAACATGCAGCGAGCGACTCCTGCGAGACCATCCGCTGCAGGAACTGCGGGGGCCCCCACAGGGCGGACACACCTGCCTGCCCCAAATGGCAGGAAGAGAGGAGGGTGGCCACAATCCTCGCTTCCTCCACCACGGCACTCTCGAGGCGAGCTGTGAGGGCAGCCGTACGGGAGGAGACGCAGCAGGAGTTGCCAACACTAGTACACTCATATGCCAGTGTACTGAAAGGCCCCAGCCCCACAGCAACACCTCCAGTACCTGCCCCCCGTACGACCCGCCGCCGGGAGACGCGGGACCCTGCTACTACACCTGGCCAGCCTACCGTGGATCAGCTGGTAGCGAACCTGCTACTTACCATGCAAGCAGTGAGCACCATGCTACCAGCTGACCACCCGCTCCGATCCATCTGCCTGCAGGCAGTGGCTTCCCAGCAGCCGCCACACCATCATGGCCAGTCGCACTCCTAAGGGTCGGCCACGCATCCTACAGTGGAACTGTAACCACCTGCTGAGCCGACACGCCGAGCTCGTCGCCCAGCTACCTCTGCACGCCTATGATGTCCTCGCCTTTCAGGAAACATACGTGCGTGCAGAGGAGGTTCCACTGCCAGGCTACATCGGCTACAGCAGTGCGAGCGAGTGCGCATTGGCAGGCTGTACTTCGGCGCCTTGCTGCGAGAGGAGCCACCCGCACGAGCGTCCCCGTGTCGCCTTGTACATCCGCGCCGCTCTCCCACACGTTCTGATCGACACAACCCAGCTGTGTAGTTCTGTGGTGGAGTGCGTGGCCGCTACTGTGCGCGTACAGGGCACCGACACCTCCGTCGCGTCCGTATACATCCGCCCCGATCGTGCCGACCGTCGCCAACAGCACGACCCCAATTTCCTCGCGCGCCTAACCGCATCGCTCTCGTCGGACTGCGTTGTGTGCGGCGATTTTAACGCTCACCACCGCGGCTGGGGGAGTGCTACATCTGATCAGCGGGGAAGGGCTCTTTTCGGTGCCGCGTCAGCACTGGGCCTCTCCATACTAAACAGTGGAAAGCTCACGTTCGTGCGCCGCAGTGGGGTAACGTCAGCGATCGATCTGGCACTTGTCTCGGAGCGCTGCTCATACGTGTGGCAGCGCGCTCCGGACACTGCCGGCTCGGATCATTACCCCATCACTCTGGCTCCCACCTCTCCCAGCCGCGGTGTCACCCGCGTGTGCGTAGTGGTGCGCTGGTCAAAGTACCGCGATCTGTGCCGCGAGTGGTCGCGCGACACCGATTTCTTCGGACACGTAGCAGAATGTGCGAGGCGGGCATCGACGAGAGCAGTGGTCCCTGCCGGTTCTCCCTGCCCGGACATTAAGCTACTGAACCTACGCGCCGCCCGCCGCCGCGCTCAGCGCCGTGCCGTACGCTCGGGTATCGCGTCCGACTGGACTGTCTACAACAGACTGGACGCAGTGTGCCGACGACACGCGAAGCGGCTGCGCCGCCGCAGCTGGGCACGACTCTGCTCGTCGCTTGCTGACCCGCGCAACCAGCACCGAGGGTGGCGCGTCATGCGCGCGCTCGTGAACCCGAAATCTCCTCGCTGGCCAGTCCTCGCCATCGCTGTTGCGCGCGGCATCACCGAGATGGCGCTCGCGGAACTCCTCGCCGACTCGTTCGCTGCCATCGCCGTCTCCACCTCACCCGGCGTCCCTGCGGTTGCATTGCGGGCGCTCTACACGGCTGTGTTCGTGAGAGGGGAAGATCGCGCGCATACCGCGCGGGTGATTGACAGCCTGTGCAGCGACGACTTCACCTTTCACGAGCAGCAGCGCGTCCTGTGCCGCAGGCGGCGCCGCAGCGCACCCGGAGCAGACGGTGTCACACACCAAATGCTCCGAAACCTGGACGACGACCACCGCCGGCATCTCCTGGACGCGTACAACACCGTCTTCCGAGAGGGCTGCCTGCCGGACCCCTGGCGCTGTGCTGTCGTTGTACCAGTACTGAAGCGCGGCAAGCCTGCACGCGACCTCACCTCCTACCGGCCTGTCTCGCTGACGTCGGTACCGGGGAAAACCATGGAAACGATGGCGCTGTCGAGGCTGCAGTGGATCGCGCGAGCACGCGGTGCCCTTCCGTCCGAGCAGTGCGGCTTCCGTGCGCACCGGTCTACTGGCGACTGCATCGCTGTTGTTGTGGGCACACTGGAGCAGGCCAGGCGCGCGGGAGAAGCTGCCTTCCTCCTCCTCCTCGATGTGCGCAGCGCCTTTGACTCGCTCCCGCACGAGTCGATCATCTCGGCTGTGGAGGCCCTCGGCGTGGTCGGCAACCTACTCGCCTACGTCAAGGCCTTCCTCGCTAACAGGACGTTCGCCGTTCGCGTTGGCCGCGCAACCAGCTCGCCACGACCAGTGACCACCGGCGTGCCACAGGGCAGTGTGTTGAGCCCCTTCCTGTTTAACCTCACCCTCGCTCCCATCATAGAGTGCTTGCCGAAAGCTGGTCGCTTCCCCGTGCGTGCGGTTGTATACGCGGACGACGTCGCCCTCTACGTGCGGGGGCCGAGGACTGCCATTGCTGAGATGCGCCGCGAGCTGCAGGAGGCCGTCGACTCTGTCGCCGGCTTTCTACGTGCCATTGGATTACAGCTATCGTCATCCAAGAGCGAGGCGTTCATGGTGCACCCTCACGCTGCCACACGCCGCTACACCGGCCGCGTACTCGTCGACGGTGTTCCACTGTGTTGGCAGCCGACCGTGCGATACCTTGGCCTTACAATAGACCATCGCCTCACTTGGCGTACGGCTGTGCGGCGTCTACGAGCCGAAACACTTCGCATTGAGTGCGCGATCCGCCGCCTACTCGCGCGCGGAGACGGCAGCCCCCCGTTGTTCGCGGTCAGTATGTACGGTGCGCTGGCGCTCTCGCGTGTGCTTTACGCGCTGCCGCTGTGTAGTGTGCGCGATTCGCAGTGGCGCAGCATCGACGGCGACCACCGCAGAGTGCTACGGATGTGCCATGGCCTCCCACGAGCATCACGAGTGGCGGAGACGCTTGCGGAAACTGGCGCTTGGCCTCCTTCACTGACGGCCGATCTCCGCGCGCTCGGCCACATCGAGCGCCTCTCCAGTGCCCCCGACGCGAGCCCTATCCTGTCGTTGCTGCGGCAGCTCCCCGCATCCAGAGTCGGCAAAATGCTGCAGCTATTCGAAGAAATTGTGACTGACCCGCCGGCTCCACCACCAGACTGGCCGCCTCCGAGCCTCGCCGCGCCCCTGGACGTGTGCCTCGAACTGCCAGGCGTCCGCTCCAAGCACCGCACGCCTCTCTGCGCCATCATGCAGGAGGCTGCAGCAAGGATACAGGACGACCTGGCAGGGAGAGCGCACCTATACACGGATGGCTCGGTACTCGAGGACGGCTCCGCGGCTGCTGCCTGCTTCGGCCCGAGCCTCGCCATCGAAAGCCTGTGCCGCCTGCCCTGCCGAGCCAACTCCACCATCGCTGAGCTCGTGGGCATAGACCTGGCTGCGGACGCGCTCGAGCAATCACCGCATATCGCCCGCGCGGCCATCCTCACCGACTCGAGGCCCGCCCTGCAGCAGCTGCTCCTGGAGGAGCGCGCCCCACTACTAGCCCAGCGTGTTGCATGCAGACTCCACGCCTTGCAGCAGCGAGGACTGGACCTGCGTCTACAGTGGGTGCCCTCACACGTTGGCGTCGCCGGGAATGAGGCCGTTGACAGGCTCGCGCGACGCGCACACGATCAAAACACGCCGATCGCGCAGCGCGTCAGCTCATTCGACACCGCGCCGCTCAGAATTCGCCGGGAGCTCGCGCTCCGCCATCCCGACAGCCGGGTGGCACGGGGACGCCCACCACGCCATCTCCCGGAGGCCGGCTTCACTAGGCGCGAGCGCGCCTTCCTCCTCGCCTTGCGGACCGGTTCCGTGTGGCCCGCCGAGAGGAGGCATCGCTTGCAACGAGCGCCCTCTCCCCTCTGTCAGGATTGCGGCGCGACTGAAACGTTGGAACACTTGCTCTGTGAGTGCCCCGCTCTTTCGCCCGCTCGATCGACACTTGCGCAAGTGTACCGTGCGCGGAACTTACCGTGTGCGACACTGCACGACCTGCTGCATCCCTCGGGCTGCATTTCGCAACACAGGCGCCTTTTCCGCGCGCTCTTGGTCTTCGCCGAGGAAGCGTCACTTCAAAGCCGCCTATAAACATGCCCCACCCACGGCCTTACCGCGTCGGCTGCCGCCGCCGCGTTTTTCTTTCTCTCTCATCCATCTTTTAATTCCCCCTTTTCCCCCTGTGCAGCGCGGTTGAGGTGTCCTCTGCGGAGAGACAGTTACTGCGCTGCACTTAATCCCATATCTTCCCATCTCCTACTTTAGAATCTCTCTTTGCGAGGTCGCTTGGAGTCGCGTCTGAGCTGCGAACGGAGAAAGTCACGCTCCTCCTCGCTCTGACGACTTCGCCTCGAAAGCTGCCACGTGTTCCGGCGTCGTGCATTTTGCGCCCGCCGAGCACGTTGTCGCGCCTTCGCTGCTCTCGGTCTCCTTCACGCACGCGAGAAGAGACCTCAGCAGCGCAACATGGATTTTCGGCCACCCGGCGAGCCGCCGCCGCGCATCCGCCACCGTCGCCACGCGAGCTTGAGCCGGGTGACACTCGGCCCCGCGACACTCGATGAGCTGCGGGCAAGGGAAGATCTCGAGCTTCGCGCCACCCGCATGCTGGGCGAGTGGCTACGTGTACGAGCCGCCACCTTGGAGGTCCCTACGTTTTCTCCCGCGGCTACGACCGCACCGGGAGGCGCTTCAGCATCCGCAGCCCCAGCGGCAGCAACGGAGTCACCGGCGAACGGCCCTTGCGACCAGGAGACCCACGCTGAGGTGCCGCTTCCCCCCTCGGACGACGAGGAGATGGACCTGTCCATCTCTCGGAAACGCGCCCGCGAGAACGAGAGCGAGGACGATGAACCCGCTGGGCCACGCAAGCACCCGCCGAGCGTTCCCTCCCGCTCGGAGCAGCCGACGGCGGACGACGACCAGGACAGCGCCATCTCCCGACACGCGGGGGAAACACCTGCCACCCTCTCCCCGCCGGACGCGCAGATCGGAGCACCCTCCGAGCCAGCGGAAAGCGAGCAGACTGCGCCACCTGCAGAAAGCTCGAGCGCCATCTCTCGGCATCCCGCCGAGCTGGCCGCCGCCTCCTTCGAGCCTCCTCCGAGCGAGGGCGCGCCCGACTCCCCCCTCGATGCGCCGACTGCTCCGAATGGCGACGCGCGCGCGGCTGCGTCGTCTGCTAGCGCGCCAGCTGCAGACGAAAGCTCTACTGACGCTATGGAGCTGACGCACGAAGCACCCGCCAGCGCGTCCCAACAGAAGCCACAACATCCGGCGGCGCGTTTCCTGAGGGGCCCACCACGCCAGCCTGCTTCACGGCCGAAGCGCAAGGGAAAAAAAAACAAACGAAGGAGGGAGCCAGCTGCCGGTTCGCCTCCATCCCGCGACAACTCGGACGAGTCGCGGCACTCACCCGCTCCCCCGGACAGCCACAGCGTGCCTGCTATGGCTGTACGAGGAGAGATGCCACCCGCCCGCGAGACAGCCACAGATGGCTTCACCCTCGTGCAGTCGAGGGGCGACAGGCGGCGCACAAAAGCACTCGAGACGGCTGCACTGCCGGTGGACCCTGCGGTAATCGGCACCGTGCTGTTCCGCCCTTCGACACCCGGCGGAGCTTTCCAGGGAACACCGCGCCTCACACTTGCTGCGGCCCTCTCTTCACGGCCGGGGGTGGCAGCGGTTCGCGTCAACCACAGGCGCAACATTGTGGCCGCTGACACCACCACCCAGCAGTGCTTAGAGGGGCTGCTCAAGCTCACCGAGCTGCACGCAATCCCCGTGACTGCCCGACTACCGGCCGAGCGGGGGAAGAGCACTGGCTTCCTGCACGGGGTGAGCGGACTGCCTGCGGACACGGAGCTGCTGGGGGCGATCGAGTCCGACGTTCCTGTGCTGTCGGCCACGTTGGACGGGAGCACCGTTACAATCCGGTTCGCGGGACCGGTCCCCCCTGAGCATGTACGCGTCTGCAAGCTCGGCTTCAGAGTAAGGCCAGCGAGGCCCCGCCCAGTACAGTGCAGGCAGTGCGGCCGCTTCGGTCACGTCCCGGAATCCTGCCGGTGGCCGAGCGACTGCATCTCCTGCGGCAAAAAACATGCAGCGAGCGACTCCTGCGAGACCATCCGCTGCAGGAACTGCGGGGGCCCCCACAGGGCGGACACACCTGCCTGCCCCAAATGGCAGGAAGAGAGGAGGGTGGCCACAATCCTCGCTTCCTCCACCACGGCACTCTCGAGGCGAGCTGTGAGGGCAGCCGTACGGGAGGAGACGCAGCAGGAGTTGCCAACACTAGTACACTCATATGCCAGTGTACTGAAAGGCCCCAGCCCCACAGCAACACCTCCAGTACCTGCCCCCCGTACGACCCGCCGCCGGGAGACGCGGGACCCTGCTACTACACCTGGCCAGCCTACCGTGGATCAGCTGGTAGCGAACCTGCTACTTACCATGCAAGCAGTGAGCACCATGCTACCAGCTGACCACCCGCTCCGATCCATCTGCCTGCAGGCAGTGGCTTCCCAGCAGCCGCCACACCATCATGGCCAGTCGCACTCCTAAGGGTCGGCCACGCATCCTGCAGTGGAACTGTAACCACCTGCTGAGCCGACACGCCGAGCTCGTCGCCCAGCTACCTCTGCACGCCTATGATGTCCTCGCCTTTCAGGAAACATACGTGCGTGCAGAGGAGGTTCCACTGCCAGGCTACATCGGCTACAGCAGTGCGAGCGAGTGCGCATTGGCAGGCTGTACTTCGGCGCCTTGCTGCGAGAGGAGCCACCCGCACGAGCGTCCCCGTGTCGCCTTGTACATCCGCGCCGCTCTCCCACACGTTCTGATCGACACAACCCAGCTGTGTAGTTCTGTGGTGGAGTGCGTGGCCGCTACTGTGCGCGTACAGGGCACCGACACCTCCGTCGCGTCCGTATACATCCGCCCCGATCGTGCCGACCGTCGCCAACAGCACGACCCCAATTTCCTCGCGCGCCTAACCGCATCGCTCTCGTCGGACTGCGTTGTGTGCGGCGATTTTAACGCTCACCACCGCGGCTGGGGGAGTGCTACATCTGATCAGCGGGGAAGGGCTCTTTTCGGTGCCGCGTCAGCACTGGGCCTCTCCATACTAAACAGTGGAAAGCTCACGTTCGTGCGCCGCAGTGGGGTAACGTCAGCGATCGATCTGGCACTTGTCTCGGAGCGCTGCTCATACGTGTGGCAGCGCGCTCCGGACACTGCCGGCTCGGATCATTACCCCATCACTCTGGCTCCCACCTCTCCCAGCCGCGGTGTCACCCGCGTGTGCGTAGTGGTGCGCTGGTCAAAGTACCGCGATCTGTGCCGCGAGTGGTCGCGCGACACCGATTTCTTCGGACACGTAGCAGAATGTGCGAGGCGGGCATCGACGAGAGCAGTGGTCCCTGCCGGTTCTCCCTGCCCGGACATTAAGCTACTGAACCTACGCGCCGCCCGCCGCCGCGCTCAGCGCCGTGCCGTACGCTCGGGTATCGCGTCCGACTGGACTGTCTACAACAGACTGGACGCAGTGTGCCGACGACACGCGAAGCGGCTGCGCCGCCGCAGCTGGGCACGACTCTGCTCGTCGCTTGCTGACCCGCGCAACCAGCACCGAGGGTGGCGCGTCATGCGCGCGCTCGTGAACCCGAAATCTCCTCGCTGGCCAGTCCTCGCCATCGCTGTTGCGCGCGGCATCACCGAGATGGCGCTCGCGGAACTCCTCGCCGACTCGTTCGCTGCCATCGCCGTCTCCACCTCACCCGGCGTCCCTGCGGTTGCATTGCGGGCGCTCTACACGGCTGTGTTCGTGAGAGGGGAAGATCGCGCGCATACCGTGCGGGTGATTGACAGCCTGTGCAGCGACGACTTCACCTTTCACGAGCAGCAGCGCGTCCTGTGCCGCAGGCGGCGCCGCAGCGCACCCGGAGCAGACGGTGTCACACACCAAATGCTCCGAAACCTGGACGACGACCACCGCCGGCATCTCCTGGACGCGTACAACACCGTCTTCCGAGAGGGCTGCCTGCCGGACCCCTGGCGCTGTGCTGTCGTTGTACCAGTACTGAAGCGCGGCAAGCCTGCACGCGACCTCACCTCCTACCGGCCTGTCTCGCTGACGTCGGTACCGGGGAAAACCATGGAAACGATGGCGCTGTCGAGGCTGCAGTGGATCGCGCGAGCACGCGGTGCCCTTCCGTCCGAGCAGTGCGGCTTCCGTGCGCACCGGTCTACTGGCGACTGCATCGCTGTTGTTGTGGGCACACTGGAGCAGGCCAGGCGCGCGGGAGAAGCTGCCTTCCTCCTCCTCCTCGATGTGCGCAGCGCCTTTGACTCGCTCCCGCACGAGTCGATCATCTCGGCTGTGGAGGCCCTCGGCGTGGTCGGCAACCTACTCGCCTACGTCAAGGCCTTCCTCGCTAACAGGACGTTCGCCGTTCGCGTTGGCCGCGCAACCAGCTCGCCACGACCAGTGACCACCGGCGTGCCACAGGGCAGTGTGTTGAGCCCCTTCCTGTTTAACCTCACCCTCGCTCCCATCATAGAGTGCTTGCCGAAAGCTGGTCGCTTCCCCGTGCGTGCGGTTGTATACGCGGACGACGTCGCCCTCTACGTGCGGGGGCCGAGGACTGCCATTGCTGAGATGCGCCGCGAGCTGCAGGAGGCCGTCGACTCTGTCGCCGGCTTTCTACGTGCCATTGGATTACAGCTATCGTCATCCAAGAGCGAGGCGTTCATGGTGCACCCTCACGCTGCCACACGCCGCTACACCGGCCGCGTACTCGTCGACGGTGTTCCACTGTGTTGGCAGCCGACCGTGCGATACCTTGGCCTTACAATAGACCATCGCCTCACTTGGCGTACGGCTGTGCGGCGTCTACGAGCCGAAACACTTCGCATTGAGTGCGCGATCCGCCGCCTACTCGCGCGCGGAGACGGCAGCCCCCCGTCGTTCGCGGTCAGTATGTACGGTGCGCTGGCGCTCTCGCGTGTGCTTTACGCGCTGCCGCTGTGTAGTGTGCGCGATTCGCAGTGGCGCAGCATCGACGGCGACCACCGCAGAGTGCTACGGATGTGCCATGGCCTCCCACGAGCATCACGAGTGGCGGAGACGCTTGCGGAAACTGGCGCTTGGCCTCCTTCACTGACGGCCGATCTCCGCGCGCTCGGCCACATCGAGCGCCTCTCCAGTGCCCCCGACGCGAGCCCTATCCTGTCGCTGCTGCGGCAGCTCCCCGCATCCAGAGTCGGCAAAATGCTGCAGCTATTCGAAGAAATTGTGACTGACCCGCCGGCTCCACCACCAGACTGGCCGCCTCCGAGCCTCGCCGCGCCCCTGGACGTGTGCCTCGAACTGCCAGGCGTCCGCTCCAAGCACCGCACGCCTCTCTGCGCCATCATGCAGGAGGCTGCAGCAAGGATACAGGACGACCTGGCAGGGAGAGCGCACCTATACACGGATGGCTCGGTACTCGAGGACGGCTCTGCGGCTGCTGCCTGCTTCGGCCCGAGCCTCGCCATCGAAAGCCTGTGCCGCCTGCCCTGCCGAGCCAACTCCACCATCGCTGAGCTCGTGGGCATAGACCTGGCTGCGGACGCGCTCGAGCAATCACCGCATATCGCCCGCGCGGCCATCCTCACCGACTCGAGGCCCGCCCTGCAGCAGCTGCTCCTGGAGGAGCGCGCCCCACTACTAGCCCAGCGTGTTGCATGCAGACTCCACGCCTTGCAGCAGCGAGGACTGGACCTGCGTCTACAGTGGGTGCCCTCACACGTTGGCGTCGCCGGGAATGAGGCCGTTGACAGGCTCGCGCGACGCGCACACGATCAAAACACGCCGATCGCGCAGCGCGTCAGCTCATTCGACACCGCGCCGCTCAGAATTCGCCGGGAGCTCGCGCTCCGCCATCCCGACAGCCGGGTGGCACGGGGACGCCCACCACGCCATCTCCCGGAGGCCGGCTTCACTAGGCGCGAGCGCGCCTTCCTCCTCGCCTTGCGGACCGGTTCCGTGTGGCCCGCCGAGAGGAGGCATCGCTTGCAACGAGCGCCCTCTCCCCTCTGTCAGGATTGCGGCGCGACTGAAACGTTGGAACACTTGCTCTGTGAGTGCCCCGCTCTTTCGCCCGCTCGATCGACACTTGCGCAAGTGTACCGTGCGCGGAACTTACCGTGTGCGACACTGCACGACCTGCTGCATCCCTCGGGCTGCATTTCGCAACACAGGCGCCTTTTCCGCGCGCTCTTGGTCTTCGCCGAGGAAGCGTCACTTCAAAGCCGCCTATAAACATGCCCCACCCACGGCCTTACCGCGTCGGCTGCCGCCGCCGCGTTTTTCTTTCTCTCTCATCCATCTTTTAATTCCCCCTTTTCCCCCTGTGCAGCGCGGTTGAGGTGTCCTCTGCGGAGAGACAGTTACTGCGCTGCACTTAATCCCATATCTTCCCATCTCCTACTTTAGAATCTCTCTTTGCGAGGTCGCTTGAACACCACCCTCCCGCGATAAAAACGCGGCGCGCGCGACCGGTCGCGCGTATTCCGATCTCGTTTGCTCGGCTACTGACAACGTTGCGATGCCTCCCCAGCCCAGCGGTAAGGCCGTGAAGAAGGCCGGCAAGGCGCAGAAGAACGTGCGCGCCACCGACAAGAAGAAGAAGAAGCGCCGCAGGAAGGAGAGCTTCTCCATCTATATCTACAAGGTGCTGAAGCAGGTGCACCCGGACACTGGAGTCTCCAGCAAGGCCATGTCTATCATGAACAGCTTCGTGAACGACATCTTCGAGCGCATCGCCGCGGAGTCGTCCCGTCTGGCTCACTACAACAAGCGCTCGACCATCACGAGCCGGGAGATCCAGACTGCCGTGCGTCTGCTGTTGCCCGGCGAGCTGGCCAAACACGCCGCTGCAGGCGCCGCTTTCGTGCTGTATAGTCCAACAGGCCGCATCACGAAAGTTGGAAAATTTAAACTTTTTGGTGCCACTTCATCTTATGCTACCGAAATAGCTGCTATACTGGAGGCATTAGCCTATATACAGACTTTGCCCCATTTCATTCCTCTACACATCTACACCGACTGCTTGTCCGTCCTCACTACATTGAATACTTTCACGACAACAAATCCCTCTGTCAGGCAAATCAAGCAGCTCCTTCAGTTCATCTCTAACCGGCGACGGGTATCACTTTTCCATGTACCAGCACACCAGGGCATCGAGGGAAACGAGATGGCGGACTTCCTCGCCAACTCCGCCGCTTCCCATGGTGTTTCTCGAACCCTCCTTGTCGCTCCCTCCTCTATCAAATCAAGGATGCGTACCTATTCCTTCGCCCAGTGGAATGCTCACTGGACGCGAGAGAATAGCGACACTGCACTCTTTCAATGGATAAAAAACGTCAATCGCATCCCCTCTTTCTTTCCACCGAAACGACCCATTGTCCACCTCACCTCCGCTCATGGCCGATTCCCTTTCTATTATTTCCGATTTCACCTTTTATCCCACAGTAACTGTGCCTGTGGCAATCCTTGCACAGACTTACTTCACTACTTCAATGACTGTCCCCTTACAGCTCACATTGCTAATCCCCTTAAAGAGAATCTCCCCTTTACCACTACACCTGATCATTACCTCTCCTTTCTTACAGATCAAAGAAAGCGTGCACTTCTTATTCGTCTATATCGAATCATTTCATCGTTCACTTTCCCGGACTCCTCCTAATTCTTTCTACAATCATACCTTTTCCTTAATCGGTTTCCTTTCCCTCTCCTTTTTCCCTCTCTCCACTTTATATCCCTTCCACCTTGCCCTTCGCCTTTCGTCCTATAGTGTCCTTGGTTATGCCAACCAAGGTGGAGCTTGTCTCCGGGGACACTATGGACGGAATGGCTGCTTTCTTCTTTTGGCAGTTTAGCTTCTCTTCCCATCCTTCTCTGTGCCCTAGATACACCTACTCAACATGCCTGACAACATTTTTAGCTTTCTTGCAGATTTTCTGTTGACCTGCAGTCCAGTGGATTCTGCAACCCCACTGCTGCCTGATGTCAAGGCACCCCTACCGGAACCATTCGGTTATGCCAATACTCCTCCAGGCCGGTGCAGTCTGGTCTACCGGAAACTCTGCAATGCTTTTCGGAATCCTGATGGACCTGCTGGCTTCCTTGGACCACGATCTCAAGACATCCTAGTTCCTTTTCCCCCTTTTCCTCCTACTGAATAAAAATTGGACGCAACGAGGCCTCACCCGTCCCACGCCGATGCAGACATGTCCTCCGCTGTCCCATCCCCTCCTGCTATGCATAAACATTCTCTGTTGGTATACCTCGGTTTTTTTTTCTTAATAATTGGCTTTACTTCAAATTACTTTTGGGCTTCTACCCCTCTTCATTTATTTTTGATTGGCTTAAAGCTGCTATACCTTGGTGGTGCGGCTTTCCCTCATATTTATTTAGATTATTTTTGCTTTACGAGGGGCCAAAAAATACGCCGTGTCCGAGGGCACCAAAGCCGTCACCAAGTACACCAGCTCCAAGTAGGCGACCGAGCGCTCGTCCGCCCAGCCCACACCCAACGGCTCTTCTCAGAGCCACCCAAAGTGTCTGCATTGGCATTGGGATGTAGTGAGAATCTCGACAATTCCGTCCGTTCCCTCTGTTCGACGCTTCCTCGTTTAGGGACAAAAAAAAAAAACCCGACGCGCGCTGTCGGACAACGCGTTCTCATTGCTCATTGCGACAGCGCGTGTGTGCTAAAAGTTTTGTAGCAGAAACGCACAGAACGCCATGCGCTCAGCACAACAACACAAACAAAGCAAGTATAGGGCGCGTGAGCGGCCACGTTCGCCTGCACTAATTACCACGGCGCGTGTTTCGCACACCTAGGCTGATGAGGCGGTCGTTGTTGCACATTTACGTAATTCTGATGTAGCGTAAGCTCTAAAAGCAGGCAGCCCTCATTCCCCCCCTTGTTTTTTTCACATTTTATTTCTTCTTTTTTCGGTCGACGCGCATTTACGGGTCCCGAGGTGTGCCTCTATGGCTGCTAGAACTAATGTCGTCGGTCGCTGCGTGTGCTAGAATGCCCACTCGGCGGCCGCCCGCACGTATAGAGCAGTGCTCCGGACTGAAATTTAGAGCCGCGTGCTGTCAGCGCCGCATCGCTGTAGCAGTGGCTGGCGAGCGGAAATGCGTTAGCACGTTCACGAAGCAGCAGCAGCGCGTAAGGGAAATTTTACGCTGTTATTACAAATGTAGTAGTAATTTGACGTGGAAAAAGAAGAGATGCGCGCGGCTCTCCGCATGCTGCATAGCGGTTTCGCGCGCGTCCTGCGTAGCTGCCTTCGTACGGGCTGGGGGCGATGGGAGAGGGAGGAGGTCGGAGCGCCGCCAGTAGTGCCCTCGCTCTCTTCCGTCCCCTAGAATGCTGAATTTGGCTCGCGCGCGCGTCTTAGGCTGATTTCGCTGACGCTATCTACGAGGCTACGTAAGCTATCGCGACGAAATTTGACGGTCGTGTGGGCACCAGTCAGCGGTGCCTGCGTGCGAAATTTGAAACGCCTGAGGCGAACGGAGCATGAGCGCGCCCTGTTTTGCGACTAGTGATCAAGTGAACGATGTTGGCGTGGCTGAGTTTGAAGTTGTGCGCGCGGTGTGCTTTGCGGCAATGACCAGGGTGCACTTGCAAGCGTAGCCGAGCTAACGGTGAATAGAACGAGTAATCACAATTATGAGAACACAATAAACTTGTTCCTGGGGCGCGACACGAGCAGTGAGTGCGTGCAACATACCACAATAACATTGTTGACACGTTTGTTTTTCTCTTGGCGAGTTGAGCAAAATAAGAAGGGAGGCGGGTTGAACATCAGCCTACGTTGCAGTGTGAAATGCCCAAAAAGAGAGACAACATAAGAAAAACAAAAGTAAACTCTGCGATTGTGTTACGAGGCCACTTGTCTTGAACTCAGTGCGTGGCCTAAGAAGGGCTCAGTGCAGCAACCAGCGACTCACTCGCGAAGAGAGGCCGCGCTGCCCGTGAGCCAATCGGCGCGCGTTCGTCCTCCTCGCCCTTTTTTTTGCGGCGCGGCTTCCTCGCTCAGTCGCGGCGCAAGGACGGGGCATTCGCTTTCCTGACTCGCTCCGAAGCAGCAGCAACAGCCGAGATGTCTGGACGTGGCAAGGGCGGCAAGGGGCTCGGCAAGGGTGGCGCGAAGCGTCATCGTAAGGTGTTGCGTGACAACATCCAAGGCATCACCAAGCCTGCCATCCGTCGCCTCGCTCGCCGTGGCGGTGTCAAGCGTATCTCTGGCCTGATCTACGAGGAGACACGCGGTGTGCTCAAGGTGTTCCTCGAGAACGTGATTCGGGACGCCGTCACCTACACTGAGCACGCCAAGCGCAAGACCGTGACCGCCATGGACGTTGTGTATGCCCTCAAGCGTCAGGGCCGCACCCTCTACGGTTTCGGAGGCTAAGCAGCGCGCGTGCGCGACGTCGTCTGCAAGCAGCGCATCAGCTCCTCTGAAGAACCCAACAGCCCTCTTCAGGGCTACCCACTTGGTGCTTCGGCAGTGATGCGCAGGATTTGCGATCTCCTGCTCCGTTAACCCTCTTTTGCGTGCCATTATCTCGCGTTCGGCCGTACGAGACACGCGCGGTGAACTTGGTCAGGTGAGCGAGCGCAACCGCGTGTATTCATAAGGCGTGGTAGCATTGTTTTTCGCCCTCACAAGGCGAGCTCTGCTCGATTGCATTTGCGCTCGCCACTGTGTGTTGTGTTGCTGCCATTTCGCCCGCCCTCAGCGTGTCCTAGTTGCGACGTGCCGGTCGTTCGTGCAGCTCAGTTGTCGCCTTTGGTTGGACCCTTGTTGAGCCAGCCAGAGTGGCATGACGATTAAAAGAAAGGTAATCGTAAGCTCGTCGATGCGCATTTTGTCGCTTTGAAGTGGCTCGCTTCTTCTACTCCCTTGGAGAAGAGTATGAGCCGGGCGGCAGCACTCGGTTACATACGCCGAGCGTGGCGGTCAGCGGGCACACTTAAGTTAAGTAAGGCCCCATATTTCACAGCAATAGCTCGTGTGGATATGCAACGAAGCAAAGCACGAGGAAAATATTGCCCGGCACGGGCCAGTGTGTAACAGCTGAAAGCGAGTTTTCTACAGGCAGCAGTTATTTGTTCTCTCCAGTGCAAGCGTTAAATGAGCGAGCCTGAGCTGCATTCGCACGGCTTCGATAGTTTGCGTCGGAGAAGCAATAATGTGCCAGTCCTCTTGGCCTACGAGCTGAGCGGCCGTCGTGTCCCTCGTCTAGCCTTGTGGTTGTTGCATGCGCGATGGGCGGCCGTAGACTACCACCGTGCGATTCACAATTGCGTAACTCTTTTGAGCGACGCAAATGAATGGAAAGGTGAGGAGATTAGCTAGGTAGCTGTCGCTAGAACCGGGCTCACTGCGTTGTATTCAAGTGGACGAGGGTGCGCGCGGTAGACACCGAGGGGCGTGCTGTTGTTTGTAATACTTGTGCACAGGGGGATTTCTTATGCGCGCGCTATAGGTGATAAGCTGTTGGTTCGAGGTCAACGTGGTTCTTGCAAGCCAATGCACCCCCGAGTCGCCCAAAACAAGAGGAAAATAAAATACTGGAGCAGAGCGGTGAAGTGTGCTTACTGAGACAGAAATATGCTTGCACAGTGCAGGCTCATTTTCTCTCGTTATTTGTATACGACTCGCTCTTTCGTCATGCGTGCGCGTAGGTGATGCTGGGCGACCTTGTTCGCGCCATATACTTAGATCGGTAAGGAAGCGGGCGCTGGACATGCGCTGCGTTTAAAGAAAACAAACTTTTTCGAGCAACGTATTTGTGCATGCCAAGCGGGAGACGAGCGGCCGCCCGCTTGCTCGATTTGAGCGGTGCATCGCGTATTTGTCGAACTCTTCGCCGCCAGAGGGAGCCTCCTGTCCTACGTGTGAACATTTGTCCTTTTGGCAGTTTGTGCCACGCGTATTTATGCGCTGTAAGGCGGTTGCGTAATGTCATTGCGTGGAAGCGCCAAAGTGCACAAGACTACCTCTTGCCGCTGCTTCCCTGGAATATCGTAAATGTGAAAGCTGCTGTACAGAAAGATTCCGAATTTGAACCGGCTGCTCCCTCACTCATGGCGCATGTATTGGCACGCGAAAGTAAGAGAAACTGACACGCGCCGGCCGTCGCCATCGCACGGATTTCGCATTCGTGTTGCGTTTAATGAAAGCCAAGCTCGCGCCAATTATTTTACATTCCTCCCACGAAGCCGCCGGGAAATGCGTGCGCCTATGGCCTTGACGTATAGCAAAGCGAGATGATGGCTCAACAGGTAAACAAATGGGGAAGGAGCAGCCGGAGAAAATGCACGGGCCGCTTACTTTGAAGAAACTCGGCACTTTTGGTTATTTCTTTTCTCTTGTTTATGTATGGATTGCTACTGTGAACTCACTGGCATGTGCGTGCAAAGGGAATAGCCGAGGACGAAGCAAGGCGTACACAGTGCGCAATGAGGTCATACGGGTCGTGCGTGTAGCTCGGAGGTGAACTCCAAGTAATGCATCGGAACACACCCAAGAGAAAACAACGGGTTGTCACGAGAGAACTAATGCAGCCATGTAAACGAAGCTTGTTGCATGTGAGAAAAACGTGTGGTGGTGCGGTGACGTTTCTTTTTTTCCTTCCATAATGCACGAGTACTGGCAGGTTAAGACGTACAAAGTTTCATATCTCAACAATACAAATCGGTAGCGCGATCGTGTGAATTGCACACAACAACTCACGCAAGTTCTGTGTAAAAATTTTCGTCCCATCGAAAACGCCTCTCATGTCTATGAAGGTACTGTAAAAGTCATACTCACGCATGAATGGTATATCTTATCGAGGCGTATAAATTGTGTTCCCTTTATACATATCGCCTTGTGCAATTAACAGAATTTCCAAATCCGGTTCCATTGCTGCGTGACGGAGCTTTAAAGCGCACTGTTGAACTGCTCTTTTTTTTTTTTTTTTCCTCTCTTCCATTTCACAGTTTTCCACAATCACTGAGAATAATTTAAGAAATGAGGAAGAGCTCGGCATCAGTTGAAAATTGCGCTGTTGCAGGCGCGGGATTTGAACGTTTTCTGTTACACGCAATTAGGCGCACCAAATTCGGTGCGTTAGTTGGCGAGGAAATAGATTTCTGCCGGCGGCTGCCGAGCTGGAGCTTCGCTATAACATGACAACAATGCCGTCGATCCTGTGGCGAAGTTGCGTGCGGGAATGCAATCGAAAAAGCTAGCTGACGAAATGTACACCTCTGTATAGAGCAAAGTGTTGCGTTTGATGACTGTTTGTCAAAACATGGTGTCCCTTGCGAGTGCGAAAACTGTGTACCGAATACGTGGCACGCGGAAGCCGTGCCTGGGATCGCGCCTGCGAAGCGTTGGTTGATGCTCCTAACGTGTCTCCTAACGCGCGCGTTCAACACCTGTCAATATTGTATTCCAAATTCGCTCTTAGAGCGGAAGTCTGAAGTGGTGCTGGTAGACCATACGTAAGTTTGTCGTTAATCTTGCGATGCGCATGCGGGCCTCGCGTTCTTCAATGCGTGGACGGGAAAGTGTGGTACTGGCATGTCTGCATATGCGAATGCGAGAGGGTTTGCTGCCGAGTGCGGCCACAACACGGTGTAGTTGCCCCTCGAGAAGGCACCGTGGCGCGCACTTGTAGTTCGTGAAACGAGCAGCAGCATGATCAAAGCAATGCAGTGAACAAGCAATAATGTAGCCTAAACATGCCACCCATCTCCGTCGCGCGCAGATCGCGATAACAGCTCCCATGGCGTTGGGCGTGGAGCGCTAACCACTGTCGAGATTAGTGGTGTGGTCTCACACTCGGCACTGGCAATTCACGACGCGCGGCGGTATAAGCGAGATTGTGGTGTTGGCTGAAACGAAAGAGAACAGCGCAGCATGCTGTCGTGTTTAAACTCAATTAAACCGCCTGCGAATGTGCTTTCCTTAGCCGCGAACAAGGCGCCCGCGCGAAAACGTGCCTCCTCCAGCATCCTGGCGAACGGCGGCGGCGGCGTGCGCCGCACCGCCCGAGACGGCTGCGCTGGCGCTGGCCAATCGGCGGGTGAGTTGGAGAGGAGAAGAGTAGTGCGGCGAAGCACGACGCGCGCGGCGCAGGGGTCATTTTCACTCCGGCAGTCGACGACTTCGGACGCTCGCTCCGTTCGCCATGGCCAGGACCAAGCAAACCGCCCGTAAGAGCACCGGTGGGAAGGCTCCGCGTAAGCAGCTTGCTACCAAGGCTGCTCGCAAGAGTGCACCTGCCACAGGTGGGGTTAAGAAACCGCATCGGTACAGGCCTGGGACCGTGGCCCTTCGTGAAATTCGCCGCTACCAGAAGTCGACCGAACTTCTCATCCGCAAGCTGCCGTTCCAGCGCTTGGTGAGGGAAATCGCTCAGGATTTCAAGACCGACCTCCGATTCCAGAGTTCGGCTGTGATGGCCCTTCAGGAGGCCAGCGAGGCCTACCTGGTCGGTCTCTTCGAGGACACCAACCTGTGCGCCATCCACGCCAAGCGCGTTACCATCATGCCGAAGGACATCCAGCTGGCCCGGCGCATCCGTGGCGAGCGCGCCTAAGTTCGGTTCGGCCGCTGTCTGCGCCGCAGCCTCGGTCAGGCAAGCAACACAAAACGGTCCTTCTCAGGACCACCTACATGTTTGCTTCGGCCACGGGAGCACGCGAGACCACGTACTCCAACCGTAACCTCTCGGTCTGTCTGTTTTGTTGTTATTTTTTATTATCAATAATTTTTGTGTGTGTGTGTCTGTGGTGAGCTGCCGGTGCGAGGTGGTGCCTCGTTTGGGATGCATATGGTAAGTATTGCGCGCGCTCGAGCAAGACGAGAGAGAGGAAAAAAAAAAGAAACAAAATGCGCGTTCGTTGCAAAACGGTTCGCGCATTCATGCGAAGAAGCCGCGCACGAAGACGAAATTAATGCGGCCGATGTTGCGTGCAAGCTTTTGTGTATTGGTATGCCATGCATGCGTTTGTTCACGTTCCTCATGCATACCTGCCTGGCTCATAAGTGCATGCTGGTTGCGGATATGGGCCATTTTTTGTTGTTTGTTTTTAAGGGCCCAATCGCCTATCACATTCCACTACGCGAATCGTACGCTATTTGCAGTGAGGCTCGTCCCTGTGCGCCCCCAGACACCCTGAAGCTCGCTTTCTATCTACATTCGTGCACTGACATGCCAGCTAGCTAGCAGCAGCGTCAGTTCAACAGGCACGGTTGCGCTAATTCAAACAGAGGGAAACGGGCGCGGAGAACGGGATTGCCAAGCAAAACCCTGCCGTCACACGCATTTCGGTGGTCCTGACAAGGACCGATGGGTTGTGCGACGAGCGCGACTGTAGTCCGGCGGCTGGGAGCTGCTCGCTTACGCCTTCTTCTCGGTCTTCTTTGGGAGAAGCACAGCTTGGATGTTGGGCAAGACGCCGCCCTGCGCGATCGTCACGCCGGAGAGCAGCTTGTTCAGCTCCTCGTCGTTGCGGATGGCGAGCTGCAGGTGGCGGGGGATGATCCTGGTCTTCTTGTTGTCACGAGCCGCGTTGCCAGCGAGCTCGAGCACTTCGGCAGCCAGGTACTCGAGGACGGCCGCGAGGTAGACGGGAGCGCCCGCTCCGACGCGCTCGGCGTAGTTTCCCTTGCGCAGGAGACGGTGGATACGGCCCACGGGGAACTGGAGACCCGCGCGGCTGGAACGCGTCTTGCTCTTGCCCTTCGCCTTGCCGCCTTTGCCGCGTCCGGACATGCTGGTGCTGCTGATGCGTAGGCTGAGACAGAGAAAATACCGTTGTCAGATGGGAAGAGGACTTGGCACCTTTGAAGGCCCCGCGTCCATGAGCGTACAGATCTCATCAACCCATCATCATCCGATACATTGACCCCGGTACTCCCCCACAACCCGGGCTGACTGGGTGGGGGGACTTGGTTCGGGCCAACGGTCCTTCCCGGACAAGGGGGCTGTTGTGGTGCAGCAACACAGAGTTACCGCACACAACACACAAACAGCCATGTCGGTCTTACAGGACTTAAGCCTGAATGACCCTCGGACTGCCTCGGCGCAAAAAAGGCCAAGGCATACAACCATGCAGAGTACCAAAGCCGTCCGCGGAGCAGCGCGACCAACCAAGGGTGCGCCACCACCGGTTCTAGCTCTGGGTTCCGCTGAACCAGACAAAACCCCGTAGATCGACTGGCGCACACGGCCGAGTCGAGCGACCTTAGGAGCATGCATCATAACTTAATGGAGAGCTTTCCGCCTGACTCATCAAAAATTACCGCAGGACGGGCCCACACTTCGAGAAACCTCTTCTCGCCCAAGCGGTGCCGCTCCCGGGTGAGATGGAACCAGACCTCCTTCCGTGCTTTCGCAAGCACTTCGTGAAGGCCCGGTGCCCTCCCCCCGAAAACTGCATCGCGTCGTGCCAACCACACTTGGTAGGAGCACTCGGCGAGGAGAAGCACGAACTGGTTGACCGCCTGATTAGGCAAAGGGTGCAAAAATCGGACTGTCTGATAAGGAATGCCTGGGAGATTAAAAAGACTAGCGATCCTGCAGAGAAGAGCTGCAGGAAGCAAACACTGCGTAAAGGCATGAACCGTGTCCTCACGAGCGCCACAGAACGGGCACACTCCACTAACCGGGACGGCAGTGAAGGGCCTGTAGCCCAACGGCAGGCACCCTCGCGCCAGGCGATACATAAAGGTGGCTCGCCTAGCGTCGAGGAAGCTAGCCGTGATGAGCTTCCAGTTTGGCCTGTGAATGGACAGGTCATACATTTGGCAATGCGGAGGGAGGCCTGGGGTAAGGATGTCTACTAATTCTTGGAGTGGAGTTGAAACTACGTCGATGTCGGGGCGAACCTTGCGGAGGCTTACCAAAGAGTTGGCAGCCGCCGCATAAATGGTGGACGGGGTACCTGAACGAGGAACGCAGTGCGAAAAAGTGCTCTGCGAAAACAAGCGGAGTCGGGTGCTAAGGAAAAACGAGGTAAAGCTTCGAGTCAGGAGCATATCCGAGTTAAGAGCGACCTGGGTCCATCTGACGTGTAGTGCGGTAGCCACGATGCCCAGGTCGGGAATTCCGAGTCCTCCCTTATCCCTGGGCAGCTTGAGCACCCGCCTAGCTACACAACCATTTGTACCCTTCCAAAGGAAGCGAAAGAGGACCCTCTCCAAGATATGCTTGGTTCGGGTCGGAACAGGAGACACACACGCCACATACGTCAGGAACGAAAACAGAAGTGAGCGCAGGATTGTCGCTCGAGCAGTCAATGGGCATGACAACGCGCTGAACTGCTGAATTCTGGTTTCAAGCTTCTCCTTAGCCTGTTGCCAGTTTTCAGGAGACAGACCATTTGGTTCGAATTGGAAGCCTAGGATGCGCAGCCGCGTTTTCACGGGGAGACCATGAACGGGCTGCGGACTGGACGGAGTGGAGTTCAAGTACATGGCTGCACTTTTCGACCTATTCAACCTTGCACCACTCGCCCTGCAGTAACTGTCCATGACCTCCAAGACGCCGCAAGCTGATGCTTCGTCAGGGACGACAATGGACAAGTCATCCGCGTAGGCAAATAGTGCAACCGGAGGGGAACCTGGTGGGAGTAGGAACCTGCCAATTCTGCTGTCACAGGACAACCTCTGCAGAAGCGGTTCAAAGGCGAGTACGTAGAGGGCAGGTGAGAGGGGGTCCCCCTGCCTTACACCACGCCCCACAATGAACGCCTCCGAGACGCGGTCCCGTATGACAACAGCAGAAGTCGGTCGAGAATACAAAGCTTGGACCATCTGCCGAAAACCCACACTAAAACCAGCCTCTTCCAAAACACGGAAAAGGTACCTATGGCTAATGATGTCGAAAGCCTTCTCCTGATCAAAGGAGCAAAGAATACCTGGAAGTTTCCTGGTGTTTGCCCACAGGAGAAGGTCCCTCACTGCTAAACCGTGAAGCTGACAAGAGCGCCCCTGGACACTACATGCCTGGTAGGGACCCACAACAGTGCTGAGTACTGGCGTGAGTCGCGTGCACAGGCACTTTGCTATGAGCTTGTAATCGCAGTTCAGAAGCGTGATTGGACGCCATGCTCGCAGATCGGTGCTCCTCGACTCGTCCTTACAAAGGAGAGTGATTAGCCCCTCTCGTTGAGACGCTGACAAGGTCCCTTCACTGAGTAGCCGGTTCACCAGTGATGTGAACGGCTTCCCTAACAGTGTCCAAAATTTAACATAAAACTCGACTGTAAGACCATCGGATCCTGGACTGCGATTACGCTTCATAGACTTCAAGGCGGAAAATAGCTCGTCCTCATCTATGGCTGAGTCGCACACTTGTGGCGGCTCAGCTGGTAGAGCAAACGGAAAAACAGCTGGAGAGGCAACTGGTTCAGCATACAAGGACATGTAAAACTGCCTCGCCAGTGCGAGAACTCCATCTGGTGAGTCGACTATGCTATTATCGCTTGGATCTATTAGGGAAGAGAGAGTTGTGCTCTTCCTTGAAAGATGTTTACGTAGGACATTTCTGCTGCACCACGCTTCCATTTCCCACAGCTCTGCTCGGGTTGTGGCCCTCAAGCCATCCCAGCGTCGCTGCAGGAGAATCCGAAGTTCCTTTCGGAGTGAGGCCAGTGCCGGAGCAACTCCAGGCCCGCCGGACAGTGGCCTCGAGAGCAGGAGGATCGCGTCGGAGACGATTTTTATCTCCTCACGCTCCTCGCGCGCTCGACGCTTGCCCCAAGACCTGAAGCACTCACGCACCCTGACCTTCACGTCATCCCATTCCGTACCACTAAGATTCGCTATGTTATGAAGCGATCGAAATAGTATGGATGATACCTCTGCGGTTGCCTGCCTATCTTTTAGGAGACGTGAATTTAAGCGCCACGGTCTCTTTGCCTTTGGTACTAAGCTAGAATCGGCAAACCGCAGAATTAGGAAGCAGTGGTCGCTAAGAGCAGAAGGAATTAACCACGAGGAATGCACACTGGGAGCCAGTGACGATGAGATGTAAAAACGATCGATGCGGCTCTGCCCACCCCTCCCTGTCCATGTCATTCCTGACTGTCCAGAGCGAAGTAGGCGCCAAGCATCGACCAGTCCCAGCCCATCGACGAGCTGTCGCAGTGTAGCAATTGCACGCTTATCTTTACGTAATGGAGTCCCTCTACGCGAGAGGCGGTCAACTAGTTCTAACACACAGTTGAAGTCGCCTACTAGAACTAGTCGAGAGGGACCGACCAAATAGGGTTCTAACGTATCGAAAAACTCTCTCTGTTCTCTAGCCCGGGTTGGAGCATAAACATTAACAATTCGAATGCCACAATCAAGATCCACCGACAAGACGCGGCCCTCGGAATCCCTGGCATGGCGAATAACAAGGCCGTCGAAATTCGGCATCAAAACGATGGCCGTACCTCGGCTGCCCGACGCGCCATAACTCCAGTAAGACCGAGTGCGAAAAATCCGGTCGAAGTGGCTGATCTGGCCTAGCCTATGAACGTAAGTTTCCTGAAGTACGAGAACATCTACCTTTTTGGATTTAGCCAAATTTATAACCTCTAACTGCTTAGAAGCGCGCGACAAACCACGACAATTAAAGGTAGCTATTGTGAGAGAAGGAGCCATTTCAAAGGGGAAGGAATTTAGCTAAAAGCTAGTAAAAACAAAGGAGGACGAAAAGCTAGGAAAATAAATAAAAGAGCAGGCTAGTATTAGGGAATACTAGCCGCTAAAGACAAATAAGCAAAGACTACCTATGAGAGAGTCTCCGAGATTGGAGACCCCTCATCAGTAGACTCATAGTACCTGTCTGACATCTCAGAGCAATCGCACCGAGCCAATTTGCAATGCGGACAAGGAGGGGAACTCTCCGTGTCCGATTGAACGTCAGTATCAGAGTCGGATGTCTCTACGGCACTGCGCTTAAGTTCTGGAGGGCCAGTCTCCGAGCCCTGGGAGCCACCTTCGTCCGAGCTCGACGCACGCTCCGCGGCCGCCGCCCTGGCAGCGGAGCCAGCGCGGTGAGCGTGCCGGCTCTTACGCTTATGGCCCGACCGGCTAACAGTGCCAGTCGTGCCAGTCAGCGGTTCCAACGCGCCAGGGGTAGCGGCCGCTGTAGCGACAGGCGTACCAGCCACGGAGGCAGCAGCGATGCCCGCTTCAACCTCCTCGCCCGCTCCCCCATCGCACGTTGCCGTGGCAGACGGGGAAGCGACCGCGGTGGCGTCCACGGAATCGCCGCCGCACTCCGCATCTTCGACCACGCTCGAGGAGGCCTGGCTATCTCCTTCATTCAAGGCAGAGACCATATCAGCTACCGGCGAAGCAACCGCTTCCTCAACGGCAGGTACCTGCTGCTCAGGCCTCGCGGTCACTGACGAGTAGGTGCGGACACTACACGCCGAAACCGCATGGTCACCACCGCATCGTACGCACGCCGCGTCGCATGACGCGTGGCCGAACTGCTCGCAGCGCGCGCACTTAGGTGTGTCACACGCGGCGGCGTGGTGTCCTGCCAGGTTACACCTACGACACAACCTAACTACACCCTCGTACTCACACTGAACGACGCGCTCACCTACCCGAAGAAGGTTAGGAACGGGCCGCGCCATCTCTATCCGAATGCGCCGGTTTCCCGTGCCAACGGCAGGGAACCCGGGCACGCATTCTTCGGAGATCCCGTGGACCTTTCCGAAGACCTCTAGCTCGGAAACAAGAGCTTGGTCCGGAAGATCCGCGGGGTAGCCAAACACCCTAACCAACTTCACCCGCACACCTCTATACTCAAATCGAACTTCCACATCACGAACCTGCAATGCGGGATCAGCTGAGAAGCGATCAACCGCGGCCTTTGTCTTAAACGTTATCTCAAACCTTCCTGCACCAAAGTCCTGTACTGCCTTAAGGTCATTCAAAGAAAAGCGCTTTACGAGCGCCTTACAGACATCTACATTGGACGCGCCTTTTGGAACTCGCCCGAAAAACGTGAGCGGCCGAAGCCGCGAAGGGGCCACCATCGCGGTGAAAACCACGTGGCGCCCGTCCCTAGCCGAAGTTTAAGCTAACACTACGCAAGGTAGGAAGCTAGAAACCCTCAGCTAAAGACTGGAAAAAACCAAGGACAAAAAAAGCCACCGGAACACCTCACCAAATCGATGAACAGCGGGTTGGAGTCTAGAAGAATCCGCACCTTACACCTATCCAACCATTCCGAGAGGGGCCCACGTGGAGGGGATCCGCAGCACCGAAGCTCGAACGCACAAATCACGCCACCACCGCACCGATCACACCACCACCGCAGCAAGCAGCATGGCGAGACGGACAGAGAAAATACCGTTGTCAGATGGGAGGAGGACTTGGCACCTTTGAAGGCACCGCGTCCATGAGCGTACAGATCTCATCAACCCATCATCATCCGATACATTGACCCCGGTACTCCCCCACAACCCGGGCTGACTGGGTGGGGGGACTTGGTTCGGGCCAACGGTCCTTCCCGGACAAGGGGGCTGTTGTGGTGCAGCAACACAGAGCTACCGCACACAACACACAAACAGCCATGTCGGTCTTACAGGACTTAAACCTGAATGACCCTCGGACTGCCTCGGCGCAAAAAAGCCCAAGGCATACAACCATGCAGAGTACCAAAGCCGTCCGCGGAGCAGCGCGACCAACCAAGGGTGCGCCACCACCGGTTCTAGCTCTGGGTTCCGCTGAACCAGACAAAACCCCGTGGATCGACTGGCGCACACGGCCGAGTCGAGCGACCTTAGGAGCATGCATCATAACTTAATGGAAAGCTTTCCGCCTGACTCATCAAAAATCACCGCAGGACGGGCCCACACTTCGAGAAACTTCTTCTCGCCCAAGCGGTGCCGCTCCCGGGTGAGATGGAACCAGACCTCCTTCCGTGCTTTCGCAAGCACTTCGTGAAGGCCCGGCGCCCTCCCCCCGAAAACTGCATCGCGTCGTGCCAACCACACTTGGTAGGAGCACTCAGCGAGGAGAAGCACGAACTGGTTGACCGCCTGATTAGGCAAAGGGTGCAAAAATCGGACTGTCTGATAAGGAATGCCTGGGAGATTAAAAAGACTAGCGATCCTACAGAGAAGAGCTGCAGGAAGCAAACACTGCGTAAAGGCATGAACCGTGTCCTCACGAGCGCCACAGAACGGGCACACTCCACTAACCGGGACGGCAGTGAAGGGCCTGTAGCCCAACGGCAGGCACCCTCGCGCCAGGCGATACATAAAGGTGGCTCGCCTAGCGTCGAGGAAGCTAGCCGTGATGAGCTTCCAGTTTGGCCCGTGAATGGACAGGTCATACATTTGGCAGTGTGGAGGGAGGCCTGGGGTAAGGATGTCTACTAATTCTTGGAGTGGAGTTGAAACTACGTCGATGTCGGGGCGAACCTTGCGGAGGCTTACCAAAGAGTTGGCAGCCGCCGCATAAATGGTGGACGGGGTACCTGAACGAGGAACGCAGTGCGAAAAAGTGCTCTGCGAAAACAAGCGGAGTCGGGTGCTAAGGAAAAACGAGGTAAAGCTTCGAGTCAGGAGCATATCCGAGTTAAGAGCGACCTGGGTCCATCTGACGTGTAGTGCGGTAGCCACGATGCCCAGGTCGGGAATTCCGAGTCCTCCCTTATTCCTGGGCAGCTTGAGCACCCGCCTAGCTACACAACCATTTGTACCCTTCCAAAGGAAGCGAAAGAGGACCCTCTCCAAGATATGCTTGGTTCGGGTCGGAACAGGAGACACACACGCCACATACGTCAGGAACGAAAACAGAAGTGAGCGCAGGATTGTCGCTCGAGCAGTCAATGGGCATGACAACGCGCTGAACTGCTGAATTCTGGTTTCAAGCTTCTCCTTAGCCTGTTGCCAGTTTTCAGGAGACAGACCATCTGGTTCGAATTGGAAGCCTAGAATGCGCAGCCGCGTTTTCACGGGGAGACCATGAACGGGCTGCGGACTGGACGGAGTGGAGTTCAAGTACATGGCTGCACTTTTCGACCTATTCAACCTTGCACCACTCGCCCTGCAGTAACTGTCCATGACCTCCAAGACGCCGCAAGCTGATGCTTCGTCAGGGACGACAATGGACAAGTCATCCGCGTAGGCAAATAGTGCAACCGGAGGAGAACCTGGTGGGAGTAGGAACCTGCCAATTCTGCTGTCACAGGACAACCTCTGCAGAAGCGGTTCAAAAGCGAGTACGTAGAGGGCAGGTGAGAGGGGGTCCCCCTGCCGTACACCACGCCCCACAATGAACGCCTCCGAGACGCGGTCCCGTATGACAACAGCAGAAGTCGGTCGAGAATACAAAGCTTGGACCATCTGCCGAAAACCCACACTAAAACCAGCCTCTTCCAAAACACGGAAAAGGTACCTATGGCTAATGATGTCGAAAGCCTTCTCCTGATCAAAGGAGCAAAGAATACCTGGAAGTTTCCTGGTGTTTGCCCACAGGAGAAGGTCCCTCACTGCTAAACCGTGAAGCTGACAAGAGCGCCCCTGGACACTACATGCCTGGTACGGACCCAAAACAGTGCTGAGTACTGGCGTGAGTCGCGTGCACAGGCACTTTGCTATGAGCTTGTAATCGCAGTTCAGAAGCGTGATTGGACGCCATGCTCGCAGATCGGTGCTCCTCGACTCGTCCTTACAAAGGAGAGTGATTAGCCCCTCTCGTTGAGACGCTGACAAGGTCCCTTCACTGAGTAGCCGGTTCACCAGTGATGTGAACGGCTTCCCTAACAGTGTCCAAAATTTAACATAAAACTCGACTGTAAGACCATCGGATCCTGGACTGCGATTACGCTTCATAGACTTCAAGGCGGAAAATAACTCGTCCTCATCTATGGCTGAGTCGCACACTTGTGGCGGCTCAGCTGGTAGAGCAAACGGAAAAACAGCTGGAGAGGCAACTGGTTCAGCATACAAGGACATGTAAAACTGCCTCGCCAGTGCGAGAACTCCATCTGGTGAGTCGACTATGCTATTATCGCTTGGATCTATTAGGGAAGAGAGAGTTGTGCTCTTCCTTGAAAGATGTTTACGTAGGACGTTTCTGCTGCACCACGCTTCCATTTCCCACAGCTCTGCTCGGGTTGTGGCCCTCAAGCCATCCCAGCGTCGCTGCAGGAGAATCCGAAGTTCCTTTCGGAGTGAGGCCAGTGCCGGAGCAACTCCAGGCCCGCCGGACAGTGGCCTCGAGAGCAGGAGGATGGCGTCGGAGACGATTTTTATCTCCTCACGCTCCTCGCGCGCTCGACGCTTGCCCCAAGACCTGAAGCACTCACGCACCCTGACCTTCACGTCATCCCATTCCGTACCACTAAGATTCGCTGTGTTATGAAGCGATCGAAATAGTATGGATGATACCTCTGCGGTTGCCTGCCTATCTTTTAGGAGACGTGGATTTAAGCGCCACGGTCTCTTTGCCTTTGGTACTAAGCTAGAATCGGCAAACCGCAGAATTAGGAAGCAGTGGTCGCTAAGAGCAGAAGGAGTTAACCACGAGGAATGCACACTGGGAGCCAGTGACGATGAGATGTAAAAACGATCGATGCGGCTCTGCCCACCTCTCCCTGTCCATGTCATTCCTGACTGTCCAGAGCGGAGTAGGCGCCAAGCATCGACCAGTCCCAGCCCATCGACGAGCTGTCGCAGTGTAGCAATTGCACGCTTATCTTTACGTAATGGAGTCCCTCTACGTGAGAGGCGGTCAACTAGTTCTAACACACAGTTGAAGTCGCCTACTAGAACTAGTCGAGAGGGACCGACCAGATAGGGTTCTAACGTATCGAAAAACTCTCTCTGTTCTCTAGCCCGGGTTGGAGCATAAACATTAACAATTCGAATGCCACAATCAAGATCCACCGACAAGACGCGGCCCTCGGAATCCCTGGCATGGCGAATAACAAGGCCGTCGAAATTCGGCATCAAAACGATGGCCGTACCTCGGCTGCCCGACGCGCCATAACTCCAGTAAGACCGAGTGCGAAAAATCCGGTCGAAGTGGCTGATCTGGCCTAGCCTATGAACGTAAGTTTCCTGAAGTACGAGAACATCTACCTTTTTGGATTTAGCCAAATTTATAACCTCTAACTGCTTAGAAGCGCGCGACAAACCACGACAATTAAAGGTAGCTATAGTGAGAGAAGGAGCCATTTCAAAGGGGAAGGAATTTAGCTAAAAGCTAGTAAAAACAAAGGAGGACGAAAAGCTAGGAAAATAAATAAAAGAGCAGGCTAGTATTAGGGAATACTAGCCGCTAAAGACAAACAAGCAAAGACTACCTATGAGAGAGTCTCCGAGATTGGAGACCCCTCATCAGTAGACTCATAGTACCTGTCTGACATCTCAGAGCAATCGCACCGAGCCAATTTGCAATGCGGACAAGGAGGGGAACTCTCCGTGTCCGATGGAACGTCAGTATCAGAGTCGGATGTCTCTACGGCACTGCGCTTAAATTCTGGAGGGCCAGTCTCCGAGCCCTGGGAGCCACCTTCGTCCGAGCTCGACGCACGCTCCGCGGCCGCCGCCCTGGCAGCGGAGCCAGCGCGGTGAGCGCGCCGGCTCTTACGCTTATGGCCCGACCGGCTAACAGTGCCAGTCGTGCCAGTCAGCGGTTCCAACGCGCCAGGGGTAGCGGCCGCTGTAGCGACAGGCGTACCAGCCACGGAGGCAACAGCGACGCCCGCTTCAACCTCCTCGCCCGCTCCCCCATCGCACGTTGCCGTGACAGACGGGGAAGCGACCGCGGTGGCGTCCACGGAATCGCCGCCGCGCTCGGCAGCTTCGACCACGCTCGAGGAGGCCTGGCTATCTCCTTCATCCAAGGCAGAGACCGTAGCAGCTACCGGCGAAGCAACCGCTTCCTCAACGGCAGGTACCTGCTGCTCAGGCCTCGCGGTCACTGACGAGTAGGTGCGGACACTACACGCCGAAACCGCATGGTCACCACCGCATCGTACGCACGCCGCGTCGCATGACGCGTGGCCGAACTGCTCGCAGCGCGCGCACTTAGGTGTGTCACACGCGGCGGCGTGGTGTCCTGCCAGGTTACACCTACGACACAACCTAACTACACCCTCGTACTCACACTGAACGACGCGCTCACCTACCCGAAGAAGGTTAGGAACGGGCCGCGCCATCTCTATCCGAATGCGCCGGTTTCCCGTGCCAACGGCAGGGAACCCGGGCACGCATTCTTCGGAGATCCCGTGGACCTTTCCGAAGACCTCTAGCTCGGAAACAAGAGCTTGGTCCGGAAGATCCGCGGGGTAGCCAAACACCCTAACCACCTTCACCCGCACACCTCTATACTCGAAACGAACTTCCACATCACGAACCTGCAATGCGGGATCAGCTGAGAAGCGATCAACCGCGGCCTTTGTCTTAAACGTTATCTCAAACCTTCCTGCACCAAAGTCCTGTACTGCCTTAAGGTCATTCAAGGAAAAGCGCTTTACGAGCGCCTTACAAACATCTACATTGGACGCGCCTTTTGGAACTCGCCCGAAAAACGTGAGCGGCCGAAGCCGCGAAGGGGCCACCATCGCGGTGAAAACCACGTGGCGCCCGTCCCTAGCCGAAGTTTAAGCTAGCACTACGCAAGGTAGGAAGCTAGAAACCCTCAGCTAAAGACTGGAAAAAACCAAGGACAAAAAAAAGCCACCGGAACACCTCACCAAATCGATGAACAGCGGGTTGGAGTCTAGAAGAATCCGCACCTTACACCTATCCAACCATTCCGAGAGGGGCCCACGTGGAGGGGATCCGCAGCACCGAAGCTCGAACGCACAAATCACGCCACCACCGCACCGATCACACCACCACCGCAGCAAGCAGCATGGCGAGACGGACAGAGAAAAGCACGACTTACGCAGTCGCGATCTGTGAGCGATTTGAGCCGTGCTCGTAGTGCCTTCGCCGCTGTCGCCGCCGCCGGTCCCAAAGGAAAGCGCGAGCGAGCACGAGGGAAAGGGAGAGAAGCCGCGCGGACCAATGGCACGCGCGGATATGCGAGGTCGCTTGAACACCACCCTCCCGCGATAAAAACGCGGCGCGCGCGACCGGTCGCGCGTATTCCGATCTCGTTTGCTCGGCTACTGACAACGTTGCGATGCCTCCCCAGCCCAGCGGTAAGGCCGTGAAGAAGGCCGGCAAGGCGCAGAAGAACGTGCGCGCCACCGACAAGAAGAAGAAGAAGCGCCGCAGGAAGGAGAGCTTCTCCATCTATATCTACAAGGTGCTGAAGCAGGTGCACCCGGACACTGGAGTCTCCAGCAAGGCCATGTCTATCATGAACAGCTTCGTGAACGACATCTTCGAGCGCATCGCCGCGGAGTCGTCCCGTCTGGCTCACTACAACAAGCGCTCGACCATCACGAGCCGGGAGATCCAGACTGCCGTGCGTCTGCTGTTGCCCGGCGAGCTGGCCAAACACGCCGTGTCCGAGGGCACCAAAGCCGTCACCAAGTACACCAGCTCCAAGTAGGCGACCGAGCGCTCGTCCGCCCAGCCCACACCCAACGGCTCTTCTCAGAGCCACCCAAAGTGTCTGCATTGGCATTGGGATGTAGTGAGAATCTCGACAATTCCGTCCGTTCCCTCTGTTCGACGCTTCCTCGTTTAGGGACAAAAAAAAAAAAACCCGACGCGCGCTGTCGGACAACGCGTTCTCATTGCTCATTGCGACAGCGCGTGTGTGCTAAAAGTTTTGTAGCAGAAACGCACAGAACGCCATGCGCTCAGCACAACAACACAAACAAAGCAAGTATAGGGCGCGTGAGCGGCCACGTTCGCCTGCACTAATTACCACGGCGCGTGTTTCGCACACCTAGGCTGATGAGGCGGTCGTTGTTGCACATTTACGTAATTCTGATGTAGCGTAAGCTCTAAAAGCAGGCAGCCCTCATTCCCCCCCTTGTTTTTTTCACATTTTATTTCTTCTTTTTTCGGTCGACGCGCATTTACGGGTCCCGAGGTGTGCCTCTATGGCTGCTAGAACTAATGTCGTCGGTCGCTGCGTGTGCTAGAATGCCCACTCGGCGGCCGCCCGCACGTATAGAGCAGTGCTCCGGACTGAAATTTAGAGCCGCGTGCTGTCAGCGCCGCATCGCTGTAGCAGTGGCTGGCGAGCGGAAATGCGTTAGCACGTTCACGAAGCAGCAGCAGCGCGTAAGGGAAATTTTACGCTGTTATTACAAATGTAGTAGTAATTTGACGTGGAAAAAGAAGAGATGCGCGCGGCTCTCCGCATGCTGCATAGCGGTTTCGCGCGCGTCCTGCGTAGCTGCCTTCGTACGGGCTGGGGGCGATGGGAGAGGGAGGAGGTCGGAGCGCCGCCAGTAGTGCCCTCGCTCTCTTCCGTCCCCTAAAATGCTGAATTTGGCTCGCGCGCGCGTCTTAGGCTGATTTCGCTGACGCTATCTACGAGGCTACGTAAGCTATCGCGACGAAATTTGACGGTCGTGTGGGCACCAGTCAGCGGTGCCTGCGTGCGAAATTTGAAACGCCTGAGGCGAACGGAGCATGAGCGCGCCCTGTTTTGCGACTAGTGATCAAGTGAACGATGTTGGCGTGGCTGAGTTTGAAGTTGTGCGCGCGGTGTGCTTTGCGGCAATGACCAGGGTGCACTTGCAAGCGTAGCCGAGCTAACGGTGAATAGAACGAGTAATCACAATTATGAGAACACAATAAACTTGTTCCTGGGGCGCGACACGAGCAGTGAGTGCGTGCAACATACCACAATAACATTGTTGACACGTTTGTTTTTCTCTTGGCGAGTTGAGCAAAATAAGAAGGGAGGCGGGTTGAACATCAGCCTACGTTGCAGTGTGAAATGCCCAAAAAGAGAGACAACATAAGAAAAACAAAAGTAAACTCTGCGATTGTGTTACGAGGCCACTTGTCTTGAACTCAGTGCGTGGCCTAAGAAGGGCTCAGTGCAGCAACCAGCGACTCACTCGCGAAGAGAGGCCGCGCTGCCCGTGAGCCAATCGGCGCGCGTTCGTCCTCCTCGCCCTTTTTTTTGCGGTGCGGCTTCCTCGCTCAGTCGCGGCGCAAGGACGGGGCATTCGCTTTCCTGACTCGCTCCGAAGCAGCAGCAACAGCCGAGATGTCTGGACGTGGCAAGGGCGGCAAGGGGCTCGGCAAGGGTGGCGCGAAGCGTCATCGTAAGGTGTTGCGTGACAACATCCAAGGCATCACCAAGCCTGCCATCCGTCGCCTCGCTCGCCGTGGCGGTGTCAAGCGTATCTCTGGCCTGATCTACGAGGAGACACGCGGTGTGCTCAAGGTGTTCCTCGAGAACGTGATTCGGGACGCCGTCACCTACACTGAGCACGCCAAGCGCAAGACCGTGACCGCCATGGACGTTGTGTATGCCCTCAAGCGTCAGGGCCGCACCCTCTACGGTTTCGGAGGCTAAGCAGCGCGCGTGCGCGACGTCGTCTGCAAGCAGCGCATCAGCTCCTCTGAAGAACCCAACAGCCCTCTTCAGGGCTACCCACTTGGTGCTTCGGCAGTGATGCGCAGGATTTGCGATCTCCTGCTCCGTTAACCCTCTTTTGCGTGCCATTATCTCGCGTTCGGCCGTACGAGACACGCGCGGTGAACTTGGTCAGGTGAGCGAGCGCAACCGCGTGTATTCATAAGGCGTGGTAGCATTGTTTTTCGCCCTCGCAAGGCGAGCTCTGCTCGATTGCATTTGCGCTCGCCACTGTGTGTTGTGTTGCTGCCATTTCGCCCGCCCTCAGCGTGTCCTAGTTGCGACGTGCCGGTCGTTCGTGCAGCTCAGTTGTCGCCTTTGGTTGGACCCTTGTTGAGCCAGCCAGAGTGGCATGACGATTAAAAGAAAGGTAATCGTAAGCTCGTCGATGCGCATTTTGTCGCTTTGAAGTGGCTCGCTTCTTCTACTCCCTTGGAGAAGAGTATGAGCCGGGCGGCAGCACTCGGTTACATACGCCGAGCGTGGCGGTCAGCGGGCACACTTAAGTTAAGTAAGGCCCCATATTTCACAGCAATAGCTCGTGTGGATATGCAACGAAGCAAAGCACGAGGAAAATATTGCCCGGCACGGGCCAGTGTGTAACAGCTGAAAGCGAGTTTTCTACAGGCAGCAGTTATTTGTTCTCTCCAGTGCAAGCGTTAAATGAGCGAGCCTGAGCTGCATTCGCACGGCTTCGATAGTTTGCGTCGGAGAAGCAATAATGTGCCAGTCCTCTTGGCCTACGAGCTGAGCGGCCGTCGTGTCCCTCGTCTAGCCTTGTGGTTGTTGCATGCGCGATGGGCGGCCGTAGACTACCACCGTGCGATTCACAATTGCGTAACTCTTTTGAGCGACGCAAATGAATGGAAAGGTGAGGAGATTAGCTAGGTAGCTGTCGCTAGAACCGGGCTCACTGCGTTGTATTCAAGTGGACGAGGGTGCGCGCGGTAGACACCGAGGGGCGTGCTGTTGTTTGTAATACTTGTGCACAGGGGGATTTCTTATGCGCGCGCTATAGGTGATAAGCTGTTGGTTCGAGGTCAACGTGGTTCTTGCAAGCCAATGCACCCCCGAGTCGCCCAAAACAAGAGGAAAATAAAATACTGGAGCAGAGCGGTGAAGTGTGCTTACTGAGACAGAAATATGCTTGCACAGTGCAGGCTCATTTTCTCTCGTTATTTGTATACGACTCGCTCTTTCGTCATGCGTGCGCGTAGGTGATGCTGGGCGACCTTGTTCGCGCCATATACTTAGATCGGTAAGGAAGCGGGCGCTGGACATGCGCTGCGTTTAAAGAAAACAAACTTTTTCGAGCAACGTATTTGTGCATGCCAAGCGGGAGACGAGCGGCCGCCCGCTTGCTCGATTTGAGCGGTGCATCGCGTATTTGTCGAACTCTTCGCCGCCAGAGGGAGCCTCCTGTCCTACGTGTGAACATTTGTCCTTTTGGCAGTTTGTGCCACGCGTATTTATGCGCTGTAAGGCGGTTGCGTAATGTCATTGCGTGGAAGCGCCAAAGTGCACAAGACTACCTCTTGCCGCTGCTTCCCTGGAATATCGTAAATGTGAAAGCTGCTGTACAGAAAGATTCCGAATTTGAACCGGCTGCTCCCTCACTCATGGCGCATGTATTGGCACGCGAAAGTAAGAGAAACTGACACGCGCCGGCCGTCGCCATCGCACGGATTTCGCATTCGTGTTGCGTTTATTGAAAGCCAAGCTCGCGCCAATTATTTTACATTCCTCCCACGAAGCCGCCGGGAAATGCGTGCGCCTATGGCCTTGACGTATAGCAAAGCGAGATGATGGCTCAACAGGTAAACAAATGGGGAAGGAGCAGCCGGAGAAAATGCACGGGCCGCTTACTTTGAAGAAACTCGGCACTTTTGGTTATTTCTTTTCTCTTGTTTATGTATGGATTGCTACTGTGAACTCACTGGCATGTGCGTGCAAAGGGAATAGCCGAGGACGAAGCAAGGCGTACACAGTGCGCAATGAGGTCATACGGGTCGTGCGTGTAGCTCGGAGGTGAACTCCAAGTAATGCATCGGAACACACCCAAGAGAAAACAACGGGTTGTCACGAGAGAACTAATGCAGCCATGTAAACGAAGCTTGTTGCATGTGAGAAAAACGTGTGGTGGTGCGGTGACGTTTCTTTTTTTCCTTCCATAATGCACGAGTACTGGCAGGTTAAGACGTACAAAGTTTCATATCTCAACAATACAAATCGGTACCGCGATCGTGTGAATTGCACACAACAACTCACGCAAGTTCTGTGTAAAAATTTTCGTCCCATCGAAAACGCCTCTCATGTCTATGAAGGTACGGTAAAAGTCATACTCACGCATGAATGGTATATCTTATCGAGGCGTATAAATTGTGTTCCCTTTATACATATCGCCTTGTGCAATTAACAGAATTTCCAAATCCGGTTCCATTGCTGCGTGACGGAGCTTTAAAGCGCACTGTTGAACTGCTCTTTTTTTTTTTTTTCCTCTCTTCCATTTCACAGTTTTCCACAATCACTGAGAATAATTTAAGAAATGAGGAAGAGCTCGGCATCAGTTGAAAATTGCGCTGTTGCAGGCGCGGGATTTGAACGTTTTCTGTTACACGCAATTAGGCGCACCAAATTCGGTGCGTTAGTTGGCGAGGAAATAGATTTCTGCCGGCGGCTGCCGAGCTGGAGCTTCGCTATAACATGACAACAATGCCGTCGATCCTGTGGCGAAGTTGCGTGCGGGAATGCAATCGAAAAAGCTAGCTGACGAAATGTACACCTCTGTATAGAGCAAAGTGTTGCGTTTGATGACTGTTTGTCAAAACATGGTGTCCCTTGCGAGTGCGAAAACTGTGTACCGAATACGTGGCACGCGGAAGCCGTGCCTGGGATCGCGCCTGCGAAGCGTTGGTTGATGCTCCTAACGTGTCTCCTAACGCGCGCGTTCAACACCTGTCAATATTGTATTCCAAATTCGCTCTTAGAGCGGAAGTCTGAAGTGGTGCTGGTAGACCATACGTAAGTTTGTCGTTAATCTTGCGATGCGCATGCGGGCCTCGCGTTCTTCAATGCGTGGACGGGAAAGTGTGGTACTGGCATGTCTGCATATGCGAATGCGAGAGGGTTTGCTGCCGAGTGCGGCCACAACACGGTGTAGTTGCCCCTCGAGAAGGCACCGTGGCGCGCACTTGTAGTTCGTGAAACGAGCAGCAGCATGATCAAAGCAATGCAGTGAACAAGCAATAATGTAGCCTAAACATGCCACCCATCTCCGTCGCGCGCAGATCGCGATAACAGCTCCCATGGCGTTGGGCGTGGAGCGCTAACCACTGTCGAGATTAGTGGTGTGGTCTCACACTCGGCACTGGCAATTCACGACGCGCGGCGGTATAAGCGAGATTGTGGTGTTGGCTGAAACGAAAGAGAACAGCGCAGCATGCTGTCGTGTTTAAACTCAATTAAACCGCCTGCGAATGTGCTTTCCTTAGCCGCGAACAAGGCGCCCGCGCGAAAACGTGCCTCCTCCAGCATCCTGGCGAACGGCGGCGGCGGCGTGCGCCGCACCGCCCGAGACGGCTGCGCTGGCGCTGGCCAATCGGCGGGTGAGTTGGAGAGGAGAAGAGTAGTGCGGCGAAGCACGACGCGCGCGGCGCAGGGGTCATTTTCACTCCGGCAGTCGACGACTTCGGACGCTCGCTCCGTTCGCCATGGCCAGGACCAAGCAAACCGCCCGTAAGAGCACCGGTGGGAAGGCTCCGCGTAAGCAGCTTGCTACCAAGGCTGCTCGCAAGAGTGCACCTGCCACAGGTGGGGTTAAGAAACCGCATCGGTACAGGCCTGGGACCGTGGCCCTTCGTGAAATTCGCCGCTACCAGAAGTCGACCGAACTTCTCATCCGCAAGCTGCCGTTCCAGCGCTTGGTGAGGGAAATCGCTCAGGATTTCAAGACCGACCTCCGATTCCAGAGTTCGGCTGTGATGGCCCTTCAGGAGGCCAGCGAGGCCTACCTGGTCGGTCTCTTCGAGGACACCAACCTGTGCGCCATCCACGCCAAGCGCGTTACCATCATGCCGAAGGACATCCAGCTGGCCCGGCGCATCCGTGGCGAGCGCGCCTAAGTTCGGTTCGGCCGCTGTCTGCGCCGCAGCCTCGGTCAGGCAAGCAACACAAAACGGTCCTTCCCAGGACCACCTACATGTTTGCTTCGGCCACGGGAGCACGCGAGACCACGTACTCCAACCGTAACCTCTCGGTCTGTCTGTTTTGTTGTTATTTTTTATTATCAATAATTTTTGTGTGTGTGTGTCTGTGGTGAGCTGCCGGTGCGAGGTGGTGCCTCGTTTGGGATGCATATGGTAAGTATTGCGCGCGCTCGAGCAAGACGAGAGAGAGGAAAAAAAAAAAGAAACAAAATGCGCGTTCGTTGCAAAACGGTTCGCGCATTCATGCGAAGAAGCCGCGCACGAAGACGAAATTAATGCGGCCGATGTTGCGTGCAAGCTTTTGTGTATTGGTATGCCATGCATGCGTTTGTTCACGTTCCTCATGCATACCTGCCTGGCTCATAAGTGCATGCTGGTTGCGGATATGGGCCATTTTTTGTTGTTTGTTTTTAAGGGCCCGATCGCCTATCACATTCCACTACGCGAATCGTACGCTATTTGCAGTGAGGCTCGTCCCTGTGCGCCCCCAGACACCCTGAAGCTCGCTTTCTATCTACATTCGTGCACTGACATGCCAGCTAGCTAGCAGCAGCGTCAGTTCAACAGGCACGGTTGCGCTAATTCAAACAGAGGGAAACGGGCGCGGAGAACGGGATTGCCAAGCAAAACCCTGCCGTCACACGCATTTCGGTGGTCCTGACAAGGACCGTTGGGTTGTGCGACGAGCGCGACTGTAGTCCGGCGGCTGGGAGCTGCTCGCTTACGCCTTCTTCTCGGTCTTCTTTGGGAGAAGCACAGCTTGGATGTTGGGCAAGACGCCGCCCTGCGCGATCGTCACGCCGGAGAGCAGCTTGTTCAGCTCCTCGTCGTTGCGGATGGCGAGCTGCAGGTGGCGGGGGATGATCCTGGTCTTCTTGTTGTCACGAGCCGCGTTGCCAGCGAGCTCGAGCACTTCCGCAGCCAGGTACTCGAGGACGGCCGCGAGGTAGACGGGAGCGCCCGCTCCGACGCGCTCGGCGTAGTTTCCCTTGCGCAGGAGACGGTGGATACGGCCCACGGGGAACTGGAGACCCGCGCGGCTGGAACGCGTCTTGCTCTTGCCCTTCGCCTTGCCGCCTTTGCCGCGTCCGGACATGCTGGTGCTGCTGATGCGTAGGCTGAGACAGAGAAAAGCACGACTTACGCAGTCGCGATCTGTGAGCGATTTGAGCCGTGCTCGTAGTGCCTTCGCCGCTGTCGCCGCCGCCGGTCCCAAAGGAAAGCGCGAGCGAGCACGAGGGAAAGGGAGAGAAGCCGCGCGGACCAATGGCACGCGCGGATATGCGAGGTCGCTTAAAAGTCACGCTCCTCCTCGCTCTGACGACTTCGCCTCGAAAGCTGCCACGTGTTCCGGCGTCGTGCATTTTGCGCCCGCCGAGCACGTTGTCGCGCCTTCGCTGCTCTCGGTCTCCTTCCCGCACGCGAGAAGAGACCTCAGCAGCGCAACATGGATTTTCGGCCACCCGGCGAGCCGCCGCCGCGCATCCGCCACCGTCGCCACGCGAGCTTGAGCCGGGTGACACTCGGCCCCGCGACACTCGATGAGCTGCGGGCAAGGGAAGATCTCGAGCTTCGCGCCACCCGCATGCTGGGAGAGTGGCTACGTGTACGAGCCGCCACCTTGGAGGTTCCTATGGTTTCTCCCGTGGCTACGACCGCACCGGGAGACGCTTCAGCATCCGCAGCCCCAGTGGCAGCTACGCAGCCATCGGCGAACGGCCCTTGCGACCGGGAGACCCACGCTGAGGTGCCGCTTCCCCCCTCGGACGACGAGGAGATGGACCTGTCCACTTCTCGGAAGCGCGCCCGCGAGAGCGAGGACGATGAACCCGCCGGGCCACGGAAGCAGCCGTCGAGCGTTCCCTCCCGCTCGGAACAGCCAACAGTGGACGACGACCAGCACAGCGCCATCTCCCAACACCCGGGGGAAACACCTGCTACCCTCTCCCTGCCGGACACGCAAATCGGAGCACCCTCCGAGCCAGCGGAAAGGGAGCAGACCGCGCCACCTGCAGAAAGCTCGAGCGCCATCTCTCCGCATCCCGCCGAACTGGCCGACGCCTCCTTCGAGCCCCCTCCGAGTGAGGGCGCGCCCGACTCCCCCCTCGTTGCGCCGACTGCTCCGAATGGCGACGCGCGCCCGGCTGCGTCGTCTGCTAGCGCGCCAGCTGCAGACGAAAGCTCTACCGAAGCTATGGAGCTGACGCACGAAGCACCCGCCAGCGCGTCCCAACAGAAGCCACAACACCCGGCGGCGCGTTTCCTGAGGGGCCCACCACGCCAGCCTGCTTCACGGCCGAAGCGCAAAGGAAAAAAAAACAAGCGAAGGAGGGAGCCAGCTGCCGGTTCGCCTCCATCCCGCGACAACTCGGACGAGTCGCGGCACTCACCCGCTCCCCCGGCCAGCCACAGCGTTCCTGCTCTGGCTGTACGAGGAGAGATGCCACCCGCCCGCGAGACAGCCACAGATGGCTTCATTCTCGTGCAGTCGAGGGGCGACAGGCGGCGCACAAAAGCACTCGAGACGGCTGCACTGCCGGTGGACCCTGCGGTAGTCGGCACCGTGCTGTTCCGCCCTTCGACACCCGGCGGAGCTTTCCAGGGAACACCGCGCCTCACACTTGCTGCGGCCCTCTCTTCACGGCCGGGGGTGGCAGCGGTTCGCGTCAACCACAGGCGCAACATTGTGGCCGCTGACACCACCACCCAGCAGTGCTTAGAGGGGCTGCTCAAGCTCACCGAGCTGCACGCAATCCCCGTGACTGCCCGACTACCGGCCGAGCGGGGAAAGAGCACTGGCTTCCTGCACGGGGTGAGCGGACTGCCTGCGGACACGGAGCTGCTGGGGGCGATCGAGTCCGACGTTCCTGTGCTGTCGGCCACGTTGGACGGGAGCACCGTTACAATCCGGTTCGCGGGACCGGTCCCCCCTGAGCATGTACGCGTCTGCAAGCTCGGCTTCAGAGTAAGGCCAGCGAGGCCCCGCCCAGTACAGTGCAGGCAGTGCGGCCGCTTCGGACACGTCCCGGAATCCTGCCGGTGGCCGAGCGACTGCATCTCCTGCGGCAAAAAACATGCAGCGAGCGACTCCTGCGAGACCATCCGCTGCAGGAACTGCGGGGGCCCCCACAGGGCGGACACTCCTGCCTGCCCCAAATGGCAGGAAGAGAGGAGGGTGGCCACAATCCTCGCTTCCTCCACCACGGCACTCTCGAGGCGAGCTGTGAGGGCGGCCGTACGGGAGGAGAAGCAGCAGGAGTTGCCAACACTGGTACAGTCTTATGCCAGTGCACTGAAGGGCCCCAGCCCCACAGCAACACCTCCAGTACCAGCCCCCCGTACGACCCGCCGCCGGGACACGCGGGACCCTGCTGCCACACCTGGCCAGCCTACCGTGGATCAGCTGGTAGCGAACCTGCTACTTACCATGCAAGCAGTGAGCACCATGCTACCAGCTGACCACCCGCTCCGCTCCATCTGCCTGCAGGCGGTGGCCTCCCAGCAGCCGCCACACCATCATGGCTAGTCGCACTCCTAAGGGTCGGCCACGCATCCTGCAGTGGAACTGTAACCACCTGCTGCGCCGACACGCCGAGCTCGTCGCCCAGCTACCTCTGCACGCCTATGATGTCCTCGCCTTTCAGGAAACATACGTGCGTGCAGAGGAGGTTCCACTGCCAGGCTACATCGGCTACAGCAGTGCGAGCGAGTGCGCATTGACAGGCTGTACTTCGGCGCCTTGCTGCGAGAGGAGCCACCCGCACGAGCGTCCCCGTGTCGCCTTGTACATCCGCGCCGCTCTCCCACACGTTCTGATCGACACAACCCAGCTGTGTAGTTCTGTGGTGGAGTGCGTGGCCGCTACTGTGCGCGTACAGGGCACCGACACCTCCGTCGCGTCCGTGTACGTCCGCCCCAATCGCACCGACCGGCGCCAACAGTACGACCCCGACTTTCTCGCGCGCCTAACCGCATCGCTCTCGTCGGACTGTGTTGTGTGCGGGGATTTTAACGCTCACCACCGCGGCTGGGGGAGTGCTACATCTGACCAGAGGGGAAGGGCTCTTTTCGATGCCGCGTCATCACTGGGCCTCTCCATTCTCAACAGTGGAAAGCTCACGTTCGTGCGCCGCAGTGGGGTAACGTCAGCGATCGATCTGGCACTTGTCTCGGAGCGCTGCTCATATGTGTGGCAGCGCGCTCCGGACACTGCCGGCTCGGATCATTACCCCATCACTCTGGCTCCCACCTCTCCCAGCCGCGGTGTCACTCGTGTGTGCGTAGTGGTGCGCTGGTCAAAGTACCGCGATCTGTGCCGCGAGTGGTCGCGCGACACCGATTTCTTCGGACACGTTGCAGAATGTGCGAGGCGGGCATCGACGAGAGCGGTGGTCCCTGCCGGTTCTCCCTGCCCGGACATTAAGCTACTGAACCTGCGTGCCGCCCGCCGCCGCGCTCAGCACCGTGCCGTACGCTCGGGTATCGCGTCCGACTGGACTGTGTACAACAGACTGGACGCAGTGTGCCGACGACACGCGAAGCGGCTGCGCCGCCGCAGCTGGGCACGACTCTGCTCGTCGCTTGCTGACCCGCGCAACCAGCACCGAGGGTGGCGCGTCATGCGCGCGCTCGTGAACCCGAAATCTCCTCGCTGGCCAGTCCTCGCGATCGCTGTTGCGCGCGGCATCACCGAGATGGCGCTCGCGGAACTCCTCGCCGACTCGTTCGCTACCATCGCCGTCTCCACCTCACCCGGCGTCCCTGCGGTTGCATTGCGGGCGCTCTACACGGCTGTGTTCGTGAGAGGGGAAGATCGCGCGCATACCGCGCGGGTGATTGACAGCCTGTGCAGCGACGACTTCACCTTTCACGAGCAGCAGCGCGTCCTGTGCCGCAGGCGGCGCCGCAGCGCACCCGGAGCAGACGGTGTCACACACCAAATGCTCCGAAACCTGGACGACGACCACCGCCGGCATCTCCTGGACGCGTACAACACCGTCTTCCGAGAGGGCTGCCTGCCGGACCCTTGGCGCTGTGCTGTCGTTGTACCAGTACTGAAGCGCGGCAAGCCTGCACGCGACCTCACCTCCTACCGGCCTGTCTCGCTGACGTCGGTACCGGGGAAAACCATGGAGACGATGGCGCTGTCGAGGCTGCAGTGGATCGCGCGAGTACGCGGTGCCCTTCCGTCCGAGCAGTGCGGCTTCCGTGCGCACCGGTCTACTGGCGACTGCATCGCTGTTGTTGTGGGCACACTGGAGCAGGCCAGGCACGCGGGAGAAGCTGCCTTCCTCCTCCTCCTCGATGTGCGCAGCGCCTTTGACTCGCTCCCGCACGAGTCGATCATCTCGGCTGTGGAGGCCCTCGGCGTGGTCGGCAACCTACTCGCCTACGTCAAGGCCTTCCTCGCTAACAGGACGTTCGCCGTTCGCGTTGGCCGCGCAACCAGCTCGCCACGACCAGTGACCACCGGCGTGCCACAGGGTAGTGTGTTGAGCCCCTTCCTGTTTAACCTCACCCTCGCTCCCATCATCGAGTGCTTGCCGAAAGCTGGTCGCTTCCCCGTGCGTGCGGTTGTATACGCGGACGACGTCGCCCTCTACGTGCGGGGGCCGAGGACTGCCATTGCTGAGATGCGCCGCGAGCTGCAGGAGGCCGTCGACTCTGTCGCCGGCTTTCTACGTGCCATTGGATTACAGCTATCGTCAACCAAGAGCGAGGCGTTCATGGTGCACCCTCACGCTGCCACACGCCGCTACACCGGCCGCGTACTCGTCGACGGTGTTCCACTGTGTTGGCAGCCGACCGTGCGATACCTTGGCCTGACAATAGACCATCGCCTCACTTGGCGTACGGCTGTGCGGCGCCTACGAGCCGAAACACTTCGCATTGAGTGCGCGATCCGCCGCCTGCTCGCGCGCGGTGACGGCAGCCCCCCGTCGTTCGCGGTCAGTATGTACGGTGCGCTGGCGCTCTCGCGTGTGCTTTACGCGCTGCCGCTGTGTGGTGTGCGCGATTCGCAGTGGCGCAACATCGACGGCGACCACCGCAGAGTGCTACGGATGTGCCATGGCCTCCCACGAGCATCACGAGTCGCGGAGACGCTTGCGGAAACCGGCGCTTGGCCTCCCTCACTGACGGCCGACCTCCGTGCGCTCGGCCACATCGAGCGCCTCTCCAGTGCCCCCGACGCGAGCCCTATCCTGTTGCAGCTGCGGCAGCTCCCCGCATCCAGAGTGGGCAAAATGCTGCAGCTCTTTGAGGAAATTGTGACTGACCCGCCGGCTCCACCACCAGACTGGCCGCCTCCGAGCCTCGCCGCGCCCCTGGACGTGTGCCTCGAACTGCCAGGCGTCCGCTCCAAGCACCGCACGCCTCTCTGCGCCATCATGCAGGAGGCTGCAGCGAGGATACAGGACGACCTGGCAGGGAGAGCGCACCTATACACGGATGGCTCGGTACTCGAGGACGGCTCCGCGGCTGCTGCCTGCTTCGGCCCGAACCTCGCCATCGAAAGCCTGTGCCGCCTGCCCTGCCGAGCCAACTCCACCATCGCTGAGCTCGTGGGCATAGACCTGGCTGCGGACGCGCTCGAGCAATCGCCGCATATCGCCCGCGCAGCCATCCTCACCGACTCGAGGCCCGCCCTGCAGCAGCTGCTCCTGGAGGAGCGCGCCCCACTACTAGCCCAGCGTGTTGCGTGCAGACTCCACGCCTTGCAGCAGCGAGGACTGGACCTACGACTACAGTGGGTGCCCTCACACGTTGGCGTCGCAGGGAACGAGGCCGTCGACAGGCTCGCGCGACGCGCACACGATCAAAACACGCCGATCGCGCAGCGCGTCAGCTCATTTGACACCGCGCCGCTCAGAATTCGCCGGGAGCTCGCGCTCCGCCATCCCGACAGCCGGGTGGCACGGGGACGCCCACCACGCCATCTCCCGGAGGCCGGCTTCACTAGGCGCGAGCGCGCCTTCCTCCTCGCCTTGCGGACCGGTTCCGTGTGGCCCGCCGAGAGGAGGCATCGCTTGCAACGAGCGCCCTCTCCCCTCTGTCGGGATTGCGGCGCGACTGAAACGTTGGAACACTTGCTCTGTGAGTGCCCCCTCTTTCGCCCGCTCGATCGACACTTGCGCAGGTGTACCGTGCGCGGAACTTACCGTGTGCGACACTGCACGACCTGCTGCATCCCTCGGGCTGCATTTCGCAACACAGGCGCCTTTTCCGCGCGCTCTTGGTCTTCGCCGAGGACGCGTCACTTCAAAGCCGCCTATAAACATGCCCCACCCACGGCCTTACCGCGTCGGCTGCCGCCGCCGCGTTTTTCTTTCTCTCTCATCCATCTTTTAATTCCCCCTTTTCCCCCTGTGCAGCGCGGTTGAGGTGTCCTCTGCGGAGAGACAGTTACTGCGCTGCACTTAATCCCATATTTTCCCATCTCCTACTCTAGAATCTCTCTTTGCGAGGTCGCTTGAACACCACCCTCCCGCGATAAAAACGCGGCGCGCGCGACCGGTCGCGCGTATTCCGATCTCGTTTGCTCGGCTACTGACAACGTTGCGATGCCTCCCCAGCCCAGCGGTAAGGCCGTGAAGAAGGCCGGCAAGGCGCAGAAGAACGTGCGCGCCACCGACAAGAAGAAGAAGAAGCGCCGCAGGAAGGAGAGCTTCTCCATCTATATCTACAAGGTGCTGAAGCAGGTGCACCCGGACACTGGAGTCTCCAGCAAGGCCATGTCTATCATGAACAGCTTCGTGAACGACATCTTCGAGCGCATCGCCGCGGAGTCGTCCCGTCTGGCTCACTACAACAAGCGCTCGACCATCACGAGCCGGGAGATCCAGACTGCCGTGCGTCTGCTGTTGCCCGGCGAGCTGGCCAAACACGCCGTGTCCGAGGGCACCAAAGCCGTCACCAAGTACACCAGCTCCAAGTAGGCGACCGAGCGCTCGTCCGCCCAGCCCACACCCAACGGCTCTTCTCAGAGCCACCCAAAGTGTCTGCATTGGCATTGGGATGTAGTGAGAATCTCGACAATTCCGTCCGTTCCCTCTGTTCGACGCTTCCTCGTTTAGGGACAAAAAAAAAAAAAAACCCGACGCGCGCTGTCGGACAACGCGTTCTCATTGCTCATTGCGACAGCGCGTGTGTGCTAAAAGTTTTGTAGCAGAAACGCACAGAACGCCATGCGCTCAGCACAACAACACAAACAAAGCAAGTATAGGGCGCGTGAGCGGCCACGTTCGCCTGCACTAATTACCACGGCGCGTGTTTCGCACACCTAGGCTGATGAGGCGGTCGTTGTTGCACATTTACGTAATTCTGATGTAGCGTAAGCTCTAAAAGCAGGCAGCCCTCATTCCCCCCCTTGTTTTTTTCACATTTTATTTCTTCTTTTTTCGGTCGACGTGCATTTACGGGTCCCGAGGTGTGCCTCTATGGCTGCTAGAACTAATGTCGTCGGTCGCTGCGTGTGCTAGAATGCCCACTCGGCGGCCGCCCGCACGTATAGAGCAGTGCTCCGGACTGAAATTTAGAGCCGCGTGCTGTCAGCGCCGCATCGCTGTAGCAGTGGCTGGCGAGCGGAAATGCGTTAGCACGTTCACGAAGCAGCAGCAGCGCGTAAGGGAAATTTTACGCTGTTATTACAAATGTAGTAGTAATTTGACGTGGAAAAAGAAGAGATGCGCGCGGCTCTCCGCATGCTGCATAGCGGTTTCGCGCGCGTCCTGCGTAGCTGCCTTCGTACGGGCTGGGGGCGATGGGAGAGGGAGGAGGTCGGAGCGCCGCCAGTAGTGCCCTCGCTCTCTTCCGTCCCCTAGAATGCTGAATTTGGCTCGCGCGCGCGTCTTAGGCTGATTTCGCTGACGCTATCTACGAGGCTACGTAAGCTATCGCGACGAAATTTGACGGTCGTGTGGGCACCAGTCAGCGGTGCCTGCGTGCGAAATTTGAAACGCCTGAGGCGAACGGAGCATGAGCGCGCCCTGTTTTGCGACTAGTGATCAAGTGAACGATGTTGGCGTGGCTGAGTTTGAAGTTGTGCGCGCGGTGTGCTTTGCGGCAATGACCAGGGTGCACTTGCAAGCGTAGCCGAGCTAACGGTGAATAGAACGAGTAATCACAATTATGAGAACACAATAAACTTGTTCCTGGGGCGCGACACGAGCAGTGAGTGCGTGCAACATACCACAATAACATTGTTGACACGTTTGTTTTTCTCTTGGCGAGTTGAGCAAAATAAGAAGGGAGGCGGGTTGAACATCAGCCTACGTTGCAGTGTGAAATGCCCAAAAAGAGAGACAACATAAGAAAAACAAAAGTAAACTCTGCGATTGTGTTACGAGGCCACTTGTCTTGAACTCAGTGCGTGGCCTAAGAAGGGCTCAGTGCAGCAACCAGCGACTCACTCGCGAAGAGAGGCCGCGCTGCCCGTGAGCCAATCGGCGCGCGTTCGTCCTCCTCGCCCTTTTTTTTGCGGCGCGGCTTCCTCGTTCAGTCGCGGCGCAAGGACGGGGCATTCGCTTTCCTGACTCGCTCCGAAGCAGCAGCAACAGCCGAGATGTCTGGACGTGGCAAGGGCGGCAAGGGGCTCGGCAAGGGTGGCGCGAAGCGTCATCGTAAGGTGTTGCGTGACAACATCCAAGGCATCACCAAGCCTGCCATCCGTCGCCTCGCTCGCCGTGGCGGTGTCAAGCGTATCTCTGGCCTGATCTACGAGGAGACACGCGGTGTGCTCAAGGTGTTCCTCGAGAACGTGATTCGGGACGCCGTCACCTACACTGAGCACGCCAAGCGCAAGACCGTGACCGCCATGGACGTTGTGTATGCCCTCAAGCGTCAGGGCCGCACCCTCTACGGTTTCGGAGGCTAAGCAGCGCGCGTGCGCGACGTCGTCTGCAAGCAGCGCATCAGCTCCTCTGAAGAACCCAACAGCCCTCTTCAGGGCTACCCACTTGGTGCTTCGGCAGTGATGCGCAGGATTTGCGATCTCCTGCTCCGTTAACCCTCTTTTGCGTGCCATTATCTCGCGTTCGGCCGTACGAGACACGCGCGGTGAACTTGGTCAGGTGAGCGAGCGCAACCGCGTGTATTCATAAGGCGTGGTAGCATTGTTTTTCGCCCTCGCAAGGCGAGCTCTGCTCGATTGCATTTGCGCTCGCCACTGTGTGTTGTGTTGCTGCCATTTCGCCCGCCCTCAGCGTGTCCTAGTTGCGACGTGCCGGTCGTTCGTGCAGCTCAGTTGTCGCCTTTGGTTGGACCCTTGTTGAGCCAGCCAGAGTGGCATGACGATTAAAAGAAAGGTAATCGTAAGCTCGTCGATGCGCATTTTGTCGCTTTGAAGTGGCTCGCTTCTTCTACTCCCTTGGAGAAGAGTATGAGCCGGGCGGCAGCACTCGGTTACATACGCCGAGCGTGGCGGTCAGCGGGCACACTTAAGTTAAGTAAGGCCCCATATTTCACAGCAATAGCTCGTGTGGATATGCAACGAAGCAAAGCACGAGGAAAATATTGCCCGGCACGGGCCAGTGTGTAACAGCTGAAAGCGAGTTTTCTACAGGCAGCAGTTATTTGTTCTCTCCAGTGCAAGCGTTAAATGAGCGAGCCTGAGCTGCATTCGCACGGCTTCGATAGTTTGCGTCGGAGAAGCAATAATGTGCCAGTCCTCTTGGCCTACGAGCTGAGCGGCCGTCGTGTCCCTCGTCTAGCCTTGTGGTTGTTGCATGCGCGATGGGCGGCCGTAGACTACCACCGTGCGATTCACAATTGCGTAACTCTTTTGAGCGACGCAAATGAATGGAAAGGTGAGGAGATTAGCTAGGTAGCTGTCGCTAGAACCGGGCTCACTGCGTTGTATTCAAGTGGACGAGGGTGCGCGCGGTAGACACCGAGGGGCGTGCTGTTGTTTGTAATACTTGTGCACAGGGGGATTTCTTATGCGCGCGCTATAGGTGATAAGCTGTTGGTTCGAGGTCAACGTGGTTCTTGCAAGCCAATGCACCCCCGAGTCGCCCAAAACAAGAGGAAAATAAAATACTGGAGCAGCGCGGTGAAGTGTGCTTACTGAGACAGAAATATGCTTGCACAGTGCAGGCTCATTTTCTCTCGTTATTTGTATACGACTCGCTCTTTCGTCATGCGTGCGCGTAGGTGATGCTGGGCGACCTTGTTCGCGCCATATACTTAGATCGGTAAGGAAGCGGGCGCTGGACATGCGCTGCGTTTAAAGAAAACAAACTTTTTCGAGCGACGTATTTGTGCATGCCAAGCGGGAGACGAGCGGCCGCCCGCTTGCTCGATTTGAGCGGTGCATCGCGTATTTGTCGAACTCTTCGCCGCCAGAGGGAGCCTCCTGTCCTACGTGTGAACATTTGTCCTTTTGGCAGTTTGTGCCACGCGTATTTATGCGCTGTAAGGCGGTTGCGTAATGTCATTGCGTGGAAGCGCCAAAGTGCACAAGACTACCTCTTGCCGCTGCTTCCCTGGAATATCGTAAATGTGAAAGCTGCTGTACAGAAAGATTCCGAATTTGAACCGGCTGCTCCCTCACTCATGGCGCATGTATTGGCACGCGAAAGTAAGAGAAACTGACACGCGCCGGCCGTCGCCATCGCACGGATTTCGCATTCGTGTTGCGTTTAATGAAAGCCAAGCTCGCGCCAATTATTTTACATTCCTCCCACGAAGCCGCCGGGAAATGCGTGCGCCTATGGCCTTGACGTATAGCAAAGCGAGATGATGGCTCAACAGGTAAACAAATGGGGAAGGAGCAGCCGGAGAAAATGCACGGGCCGCTTACTTTGAAGAAACTCGGCACTTTTGGTTATTTCTTTTCTCTTGTTTATGTATGGATTGCTACTGTGAACTCACTGGCATGTGCGTGCAAAGGGAATAGCCGAGGACGAAGCAAGGCGTACACAGTGCGCAATGAGGTCATACGGGTCGTGCGTGTAGCTCGGAGGTGAACTCCAAGTAATGCATCGGAACACACCCAAGAGAAAACAACGGGTTGTCACGAGAGAACTAATGCAGCCATGTAAACGAAGCTTGTTGCATGTGAGAAAAACGTGTGGTGGTGCGGTGACGTTTCTTTTTTTCCTTCCATAATGCACGAGTACTGGCAGGTTAAGACGTACAAAGTTTCATATCTCAACAATACAAATCGGTACCGCGATCGTGTGAATTGCACACAACAACTCACGCAAGTTCTGTGTAAAAATTTTCGTCCCATCGAAAACGCCTCTCATGTCTATGAAGGTACTGTAAAAGTCATACTCACGCATGAATGGTATATCTTATCGAGGCGTATAAATTGTGTTCCCTTTATACATATCGCCTTGTGCAATTAACAGAATTTCCAAATCCGGTTCCATTGCTGCGTGACGGAGCTTTAAAGCGCACTGTTGAACTGCTCTTTTTTTTTTTTTTTTTTTCCTCTCTTCCATTTCACAGTTTTCCACAATCACTGAGAATAATTTAAGAAATGAGGAAGAGCTCGGCATCAGTTGAAAATTGCGCTGTTGCAGGCGCGGGATTTGAACGTTTTCTGTTACACGCAATTAGGCGCACCAAATTCGGTGCGTTAGTTGGCGAGGAAATAGATTTCTGCCGGCGGCTGCCGAGCTGGAGCTTCGCTATAACATGACAACAATGCCGTCGATCCTGTGGCGAAGTTGCGTGCGGGAATGCAATCGAAAAAGCTAGCTGACGAAATGTACACCTCTGTATAGAGCAAAGTGTTGCGTTTGATGACTGTTTGTCAAAACATGGTGTCCCTTGCGAGTGCGAAAACTGTGTACCGAATACGTGGCACGCGGAAGCCGTGCCTGGGATCGCGCCTGCGAAGCGTTGGTTGATGCTCCTAACGTGTCTCCTAACGCGCGCGTTCAACACCTGTCAATATTGTATTCCAAATTCGCTCTTAGAGCGGAAGTCTGAAGTGGTGCTGGTAGACCATACGTAAGTTTGTCGTTAATCTTGCGATGCGCATGCGGGCCTCGCGTTCTTCAATGCGTGGACGGGAAAGTGTGGTACTGGCATGTCTGCATATGCGAATGCGAGAGGGTTTGCTGCCGAGTGCGGCCACAACACGGTGTAGTTGCCCCTCGAGAAGGCACCGTGGCGCGCACTTGTAGTTCGTGAAACGAGCAGCAGCATGATCAAAGCAATGCAGTGAACAAGCAATAATGTAGCCTAAACATGCCACCCATCTCCGTCGCGCGCAGATCGCGATAACAGCTCCCATGGCGTTGGGCGTGGAGCGCTAACCACTGTCGAGATTAGTGGTGTGGTCTCACACTCGGCACTGGCAATTCACGACGCGCGGCGGTATAAGCGAGATTGTGGTGTTGGCTGAAACGAAAGAGAACAGCGCAGCATGCTGTCGTGTTTAAACTCAATTAAACCGCCTGCGAATGTGCTTTCCTTAGCCGCGAACAAGGCGCCCGCGCGAAAACGTGCCTCCTCCAGCATCCTGGCGAACGGCGGCGGCGGCGTGCGCCGCACCGCCCGAGACGGCTGCGCTGGCGCTGGCCAATCGGCGGGTGAGTTGGAGAGGAGAAGAGTAGTGCGGCGAAGCACGACGCGCGCGGCGCAGGGGTCATTTTCACTCCGGCAGTCGACGACTTCGGACGCTCGCTCCGTTCGCCATGGCCAGGACCAAGCAAACCGCCCGTAAGAGCACCGGTGGGAAGGCTCCGCGTAAGCAGCTTGCTACCAAGGCTGCTCGCAAGAGTGCACCTGCCACAGGTGGGGTTAAGAAACCGCATCGGTACAGGCCTGGGACCGTGGCCCTTCGTGAAATTCGCCGCTACCAGAAGTCGACCGAACTTCTCATCCGCAAGCTGCCGTTCCAGCGCTTGGTGAGGGAAATCGCTCAGGATTTCAAGACCGACCTCCGATTCCAGAGTTCGGCTGTGATGGCCCTTCAGGAGGCCAGCGAGGCCTACCTGGTCGGTCTCTTCGAGGACACCAACCTGTGCGCCATCCACGCCAAGCGCGTTACCATCATGCCGAAGGACATCCAGCTGGCCCGGCGCATCCGTGGCGAGCGCGCCTAAGTTCGGTTCGGCCGCTGTCTGCGCCGCAGCCTCGGTCAGGCAAGCAACACAAAACGGTCCTTCTCAGGACCACCTACATGTTTGCTTCGGCCACGGGAGCACGCGAGACCACGTACTCCAACCGTAACCTCTCGGTCTGTCTGTTTTGTTGTTATTTTTTATTATCAATAATTTTTGTGTGTGTGTGTCTGTGGTGAGCTGCCGGTGCGAGGTGGTGCCTCGTTTGGGATGCATATGGTAAGTATTGCGCGCGCTCGAGCAAGACGAGAGAGAGGAAAAAAAAAAAGAAACAAAATGCGCGTTCGTTGCAAAACGGTTCGCGCATTCATGCGAAGAAGCCGCGCACGAAGACGAAATTAATGCGGCCGATGTTGCGTGCAAGCTTTTGTGTATTGGTATGCCATGCATGCGTTTGTTCACGTTCCTCATGCATACCTGCCTGGCTCATAAGTGCATGCTGGTTGCGGATATGGGCCATTTTTTGTTGTTTGTTTTTAAGGGCCCGATCGCCTATCACATTCCACTACGCGAATCGTACGCTATTTGCAGTGAGGCTCGTCCCTGTGCGCCCCCAGACACCCTGAAGCTCGCTTTCTATCTACATTCGTGCACTGACATGCCAGCTAGCTAGCAGCAGCGTCAGTTCAACAGGCACGGTTGCGCTAATTCAAACAGAGGGAAACGGGCGCGGAGAACGGGATTGCCAAGCAAAACCCTGCCGTCACACGAATTTCGGTGGTCCTGACAAGGACCGTTGGGTTGTGCGACGAGCGCGACTGTAGTCCGGCGGCTGGGAGCTGCTCGCTTACGCCTTCTTCTCGGTCTTCTTTGGGAGAAGCACAGCTTGGATGTTGGGCAAGACGCCGCCCTGCGCGATCGTCACGCCGGAGAGCAGCTTGTTCAGCTCCTCGTCGTTGCGGATGGCGAGCTGCAGGTGGCGGGGGATGATCCTGGTCTTCTTGTTGTCACGAGCCGCGTTGCCAGCGAGCTCGAGCACTTCGGCAGCCAGGTACTCGAGGACGGCCGCGAGGTAGACGGGAGCGCCCGCTCCGACGCGCTCGGCGTAGTTTCCCTTGCGCAGGAGACGGTGGATACGGCCCACGGGGAACTGGAGACCCGCGCGGCTGGAACGCGTCTTGCTCTTGCCCTTCGCCTTGCCGCCTTTGCCGCGTCCGGACATGCTGGTGCTGCTGATGCGTAGGCTGAGACAGAGAAAATACCGTTGTCAGATGGGAGGAGGACTTGGCACCTTTGAAGGCACCGCGTCCATGAGCGTACAGATCTCATCAACCCATCATCATCCGATACATTGACCCCGGTACTCCCCCACAACCCGGGCTGACTGGGTGGGGGGACTTGGTTCGGGCCAACGGTCCTTCCCGGACAAGGGGGCTGTTGTGGTGCAGCAACACAGAGCTACCGCACACAACACACAAACAGCCATGTCGGTCTTACAGGACTTAAGCCTGAATGACCCTCGGACTGCCTCGGCGCAAAAAAGCCCAAGGCATACAACCATGCAGAGTACCAAAGCCGTCCGCGGAGCAGCGCGACCAACCAAGGGTGCGCCACCACCGGTTCTAGCTCTGGGTTCCGCTGAACCAGACAAAACCCCGTGGATCGACTGGCGCACACGGCCGAGTCGAGCGACCTTAGGAGCATGCATCATAACTTAATGGAAAGCTTTCCGCCTGACTCATCAAAAATCACCGCAGGACGGGCCCACACTTCGAGAAACTTCTTCTCGCCCAAGCGGTGCCGCTCCCGGGTGAGATGGAACCAGACCTCCTTCCGTGCTTTCGCAAGCACTTCGTGAAGGCCCGGCGCCCTCCCCCCGAAAACTGCATCGCGTCGTGCCAACCACACTTGGTAGGAGCACTCAGCGAGGAGAAGCACGAACTGGTTGACCGCCTGATTAGGCAAAGGGTGCAAAAATCGGACTGTCTGATAAGGAATGCCTGGGAGATTAAAAAGACTAGCGATCCTACAGAGAAGAGCTGCAGGAAGCAAACACTGCGTAAAGGCATGAACCGTGTCCTCACGAGCGCCACAGAACGGGCACACTCCACTAACCGGGACGGCAGTGAAGGGCCTGTAGCCCAACGGCAGGCACCCTCGCGCCAGGCGATACATAAAGGTGGCTCGCCTAGCGTCGAGGAAGCTAGCCGTGATGAGCTTCCAGTTTGGCCTGTGAATGGACAGGTCATACATTTGGCAGTGTGGAGGGAGGCCTGGGGTAAGGATGTCTACTAATTCTTGGAGTGGAGTTGAAACTACGTCGATGTCGGGGCGAACCTTGCGGAGGCTTACCAAAGAGTTGGCAGCCGCCGCATAAATGGTGGACGGGGTACCTGAACGAGGAACGCAGTGCGAAAAAGTGCTCTGCGAAAACAAGCGGAGTCGGGTGCTAAGGAAAAAAGAGGTAAAGCTTCGAGTCAGATGCATATCCGAGTTAAGAGCGACCTGGGTCCATCTGACGTGTAGTGCGGTAGCCACGATGCCCAGGTCGGGAATTCCGAGTCCTCCCTTATCCCTGGGCAGCTTGAGCACCCGCCTAGCTACACAACCATTTGTACCCTTCCAAAGGAAGCGAAAGAGGACCCTCTCCAAGATATGCTTGGTTCGGGTCGGAACAGGAGACACACACGCCACATACGTCAGGAACGAAAACAGAAGTGAGCGCAGGATTGTCGCTCGAGCAGTCAATGGGCATGACAACGCGCTGAACTGCTGAATTCTGGTTTCAAGCTTCTCCTTAGCCTGTTGCCAGTTTTCAGGAGACAGACCATCTGGTTCGAATTGGAAGCCTAGAATGCGCAGCCGCGTTTTCACGGGGAGACCATGAACGGGCTGCGGACTGGACGGAGTGGAGTTCAAGTACATGGCTGCACTTTTCGACCTATTCAACCTTGCACCACTCGCCCCGCAGTAACTGTCCATGACCTCCAAGACGCCGCAAGCTGATGCTTCGTCAGGGACGACAATGGACAAGTCATCCGCGTAGGCAAATAGTGCAACCGGAGGGGAACCTGGTGGGAGTAGGAACCTGCCAATTCTGCTGTCACAGGACAACCTCTGCAGAAGCGGTTCAAAAGCGAGTACGTAGAGGGCAGGTGAGAGGGGGTCCCCCTGCCGTACACCACGCCCCACAATGAACGCCTCCGAGACGCGGTCCCGTATGACAACAGCAGAAGTCGGTCGAGAATACAAAGCTTGGACCATCTGCCGAAAACCCACACTAAAACCAGCCTCTTCCAAAACACGGAAAAGGTACCTATGGCTAATGATGTCGAAAGCCTTCTCCTGATCAAAGGAGCAAAGAATACCTGGAAGTTTCCTGGTGTTTGCCCACAGGAGAAGGTCCCTCACTGCTAAACCGTGAAGCTGACAAGAGCGCCCCTGGACACTACATGCCTGGTACGGACCCAAAACAGTGCTGAGTACTGGCGTGAGTCGCGTGCACAGGCACTTTGCTATGAGCTTGTAATCGCAGTTCAGAAGCGTGATTGGACGCCATGCTCGCAGATCGGTGCTCCTCGACTCGTCCTTACAAAGGAGAGTGATTAGCCCCTCTCGTTGAGACGCTGACAAGGTCCCTTCACTGAGTAGCCGGTTCACCAGTGATGTGAACGGCTTCCCTAACAGTGTCCAAAATTTAACATAAAACTCGACTGTAAGACCATCGGATCCTGGACTGCGATTACGCTTCATAGACTTCAAGGCGGAAAATAACTCGTCCTCATCTATGGCTGAGTCGCACACTTGTGGCGGCTCAGCTGGTAGAGCAAACGGAAAAACAGCTGGAGAGGCAACTGGTTCAGCATACAAGGACATGTAAAACTGCCTCGCCAGTGCGAGAACTCCATCTGGTGAGTCGACTATGCTATTATCGCTTGGATCTATTAGGGAAGAGAGAGTTGTGCTCTTCCTTGAAAGATGTTTACGTAGGACGTTTCTGCTGCACCACGCTTCCATTTCCCACAGCTCTGCTCGGGTTGTGGCCCTCAAGCCATCCCAGCGTCGCTGCAGGAGAATCCGAAGTTCCTTTCGGAGTGAGGCCAGTGCCGGAGCAACTCCAGGCCCGCCGGACAGTGGCCTCGAGAGCAGGAGGATCGCGTCGGAGACGATTTTTATCTCCTCACGCTCCTCGCGCGCTCGACGCTTGCCCCAAGACCTGAAGCACTCACGCACCCTGACCTTCACGTCATCCCATTCCGTACCACTAAGATTCGCTGTGTTATGAAGCGATCGAAATAGTATGGATGATACCTCTGCGGTTGCCTGCCTATCTTTTAGGAGACGTGGATTTAAGCGCCACGGTCTCTTTGCCTTTGGTACTAAGCTAGAATCGGCAAACCGCAGAATTAGGAAGCAGTGGTCGCTAAGAGCAGAAGGAGTTAACCACGAGGAATGCACACTGGGAGCCAGTGACGATGAGATGTAAAAACGATCGATGCGGCTCTGCCCACCTCTCCCTGTCCATGTCATTCCTGACTGTCCAGAGCGGAGTAGGCGCCAAGCATCGACCAGTCCCAGCCCATCGACGAGCTGTCGCAGTGTAGCAATTGCACGCTTATCTTTACGTAATGGAGTCCCTCTACGTGAGAGGCGGTCAACTAGTTCTAACACACAGTTGAAGTCGCCTACTAAAACTAGTCGAGAGGGACCGACCAAATAGGGTTCTAACGTATCGAAAAACTCTCTCTGTTCTCTAGCCCGGGTTGGAGCATAAACATTAACAATTCGAATGCCACAATCAAGATCCACCGACAAGACGCGGCCCTCGGAATCCCTGGCATGGCGAATAACAAGGCCGTCGAAATTCGGCATCAAAACGATGGCCGTACCTCGGCTGCCCGACGCGCCATAACTCCAGTAAGACCGAGTGCGAAAAATCCGGTCGAAGTGGCTGATCTGGCCTAGCCTATGAACGTAAGTTTCCTGAAGTACGAGAACATCTACCTTTTTGGATTTAGCCAAATTTATAACCTCTAACTGCTTAGAAGCGCGCGACAAACCACGACAATTAAAGGTAGCTATAGTGAGAGAAGGAGCCATTTCAAAGGGGAAGGAATTTAGCTAAAAGCTAGTAAAACAAAGGAGGACGAAAAGCTAGGAAAATAAATAAAAGAGCAGGCTAGTATTAGGGAATACTAGCCGCTAAAGACAAATAAGCAAAGACTACCTATGAGAGAGTCTCCGAAATTGGAGACCCCTCATCAGTAGACTCATAGTACCTGTCTGACATCTCAGAGCAATCGCACCGAGCCAATTTGCAATGCGGACAAGGAGGGGAACTCTCCATGTCCGATGGAACGTCAGTATCAGAGTCGGATGTCTCTACGGCACTGCGCTTAAATTCTGGAGGGCCAGTCTCCGAGCCCTGGGAGCCACCTTCGTCCGAGCTCGACGCACGCTCCGCGGCCGCCGCCCTGGCAGCGGAGCCAGCGCGGTGAGCGCGCCGGCTCTTACGCTTATGGCCCGACCGGCTAGCAGTGCCAGTCGTGCCAGTCAGCGGTTCCAACGCGCCAGGGGTAGCGGCCGCTGTAGCGACAGGCGTACCAGCCACGGAGGCAACAGCGACGCCCGCTTCAACCTCCTCGCCCGCTCCCCCATCGCACGTTGCCGTGACAGACGGGGAAGCGACCGCGGTGGCGTCCACGGAATCGCCGCCGCGCTCGGCAGCTTCGACCACGCTCGAGGAGGCCTGGCTATCTCCTTCATCCAAGGCAGAGACCGTAGCAGCTACCGGCGAAGCAACCGCTTCCTCAACGGCAGGTACCTGCTGCTCAGGCCTCGCGGTCACTGACGAGTAGGTGCGGACACTACACGCCGAAACCGCATGGTCACCACCGCATCGTACGCACGCCGCGTCGCATGACGCGTGGCCGAACTGCTCGCAGCGCGCGCACTTAGGTGTGTCACACGCGGCGGCGTGGTGTCCTGCCAGGTTACACCTACGACACAACCTAACTACACCCTCGTACTCACACTGAACGACGCGCTCACCTACCCGAAGAAGGTTAGGCACGGGCCGCGCCATCTCTATCCGAATGCGCCGGTTTCCCGTGCCAACGGCAGGGAACCCGGGCACGCATTCTTCGGAGATCCCGTGGACCTTTCCGAAGACCTCTAGCTCGGAAACAAGAGCTTGGTCCGGAAGATCCGCGGGGTAGCCAAACACCCTAACCACCTTCACCCGCACACCTCTATACTCAAAACGAACTTCCACATCACGAACCTGCAATGCGGGATCAGCTGAGAAGCGATCAACCGCGGCCTTTGTCTTAAACGTTATCTCAAACCTTCCTGCACCAAAGTCCTGTACTGCCTTAAGGTCATTCAAGGAAAAGCGCTTTACGAGCGCCTTACAAACATCTACATTGGACGCGCCTTTTGGAACTCGCCCGAAAAACGTGAGCGGCCGAAGCCGCGAAGGGGCCACCATCGCGGTGAAAACCACGTGGCGCCCGTCCCTAGCCGAAGTTTAAGCTAACACTACGCAAGGTAGGAAGCTAGAAACCCTCAGCTAAAGACTGGAAAAAACCAAGGAGAAAAAAAGCCACCGGAACACCTCACCAAATCGATGAACAGCGGGTTGGAGTCTAGAAGAATCCGCACCTTACACCTATCCAACCATTCCGAGAGGGGCCCACGTGGAGGGGATCCGCAGCACCGAAGCTCGAACGCACAAATCACGCCACCACCGCACCGATCACACCACCACCGCAGCAAGCAGCATGACGGACGGAGACAAAAAGCACGACTTACGCAGTCGCGATCTGTGAGCGATTTGAGCCGTGCTCGTAGTGCCTTCGCCGCTGTCGCCGCCGCCGGTCCCAAAGGAAAGCGCGAGCGAGCACGAGGGAAAGGGAGAGAAGCCGCGCGGACCAATGGCACGCGCGGATATGCGAGGTCGCTTGAACACCACCCTCCCGCGATAAAAACGCGGCGCGCGCGACCGGTCGCGCGTATTCCGATCTCGTTTGCTCGGCTACTGACAACGTTGCGATGCCTCCCCAGCCCAGCGGTAAGGCCGTGAAGAAGGCCGGCAAGGCGCAGAAGAACGTGCGCGCCACCGACAAGAAGAAGAAGAAGCGCCGCAGGAAGGAGAGCTTCTCCATCTATATCTACAAGGTGCTGAAGCAGGTGCACCCGGACACTGGAGTCTCCAGCAAGGCCATGTCTATCATGAACAGCTTCGTGAACGACATCTTCGAGCGCATCGCCGCGGAGTCGTCCCGTCTGGCTCACTACAACAAGCGCTCGACCATCACGAGCCGGGAGATCCAGACTGCCGTGCGTCTGCTGTTGCCCGGCGAGCTGGCCAAACACGCCGTGTCCGAGGGCACCAAAGCCGTCACCAAGTACACCAGCTCCAAGTAGGCGACCGAGCGCTCGTCCGCCCAGCCCACACCCAACGGCTCTTCTCAGAGCCACCCAAAGTGTCTGCATTGGCATTGGGATGTAGTGAGAATCTCGACAATTCCGTCCGTTCCCTCTGTTCGACGCTTCCTCGTTTAGGGACAAAAAAAAAAAAAACCCGACGCGCGCTGTCGGACAACGCGTTCTCATTGCTCATTGCGACAGCGCGTGTGTGCTAAAAGTTTTGTAGCAGAAACGCACAGAACGCCATGCGCTCAGCACAACAACACAAACAAAGCAAGTATAGGGCGCGTGAGCGGCCACGTTCGCCTGCACTAATTACCACGGCGCGTGTTTCGCACACCTAGGCTGATGAGGCGGTCGTTGTTGCACATTTACGTAATTCTGATGTAGCGTAAGCTCTAAAAGCAGGCAGCCCTCATTCCCCCCCTTGTTTTTTTCACATTTTATTTCTTCTTTTTTCGGTCGACGTGCATTTACGGGTCCCGTGGTGTGCCTCTATGGCTGCTAGAACTAATGTCGTCGGTCGCTGCGTGTGCTAGAATGCCCACTCGGCGGCCGCCCGCACGTATAGAGCAGTGCTCCGGACTGAAATTTAGAGCCGCGTGCTGTCAGCGCCGCATCGCTGTAGCAGTGGCTGGCGAGCGGAAATGCGTTAGCACGTTCACGAAGCAGCAGCAGCGCGTAAGGGAAATTTTACGCTGTTATTACAAATGTAGTAGTAATTTGACGTGGAAAAAGAAGAGATGCGCGCGGCTCTCCGCATGCTGCATAGCGGTTTCGCGCGCGTCCTGCGTAGCTGCCTTCGTACGGGCTGGGGGCGATGGGAGAGGGAGGAGGTCGGAGCGCCGCCAGTAGTGCCCTCGCTCTCTTCCGTCCCCTAGAATGCTGAATTTGGCTCGCGCGCGCGTCTTAGGCTGATTTCGCTGACGCTATCTACGAGGCTACGTAAGCTATCGCGACGAAATTTGACGGTCGTGTGGGCACCAGTCAGCGGTGCCTGCGTGCGAAATTTGAAACGCCTGAGGCGAACGGAGCATGAGCGCGCCCTGTTTTGCGACTAGTGATCAAGTGAACGATGTTGGCGTGGCTGAGTTTGAAGTTGTGCGCGCGGTGTGCTTTGCGGCAATGACCAGGGTGCACTTGCAAGCGTAGCCGAGCTAACGGTGAATAGAACGAGTAATCACAATTATGAGAACACAATAAACTTGTTCCTGGGGCGCGACACGAGCAGTGAGTGCGTGCAACATACCACAATAACATTGTTGACACGTTTGTTTTTCTCTTGGCGAGTTGAGCAAAATAAGAAGGGAGGCGGGTTGAACATCAGCCTACGTTGCAGTGTGAAATGCCCAAAAAGAGAGACAACATAAGAAAAACAAAAGTAAACTCTGCGATTGTGTTACGAGGCCACTTGTCTTGAACTCAGTGCGTGGCCTAAGAAGGGCTCAGTGCAGCAACCAGCGACTCACTCGCGAAGAGAGGCCGCGCTGCCCGTGAGCCAATCGGCGCGCGTTCGTCCTCCTCGCCCTTTTTTTTGCGGCGCGGCTTCCTCGTTCAGTCGCGGCGCAAGGACGGGGCATTCGCTTTCCTGACTCGCTCCGAAGCAGCAGCAACAGCCGAGATGTCTGGACGTGGCAAGGGCGGCAAGGGGCTCGGCAAGGGTGGCGCGAAGCGTCATCGTAAGGTGTTGCGTGACAACATCCAAGGCATCACCAAGCCTGCCATCCGTCGCCTCGCTCGCCGTGGCGGTGTCAAGCGTATCTCTGGCCTGATCTACGAGGAGACACGCGGTGTGCTCAAGGTGTTCCTCGAGAACGTGATTCGGGACGCCGTCACCTACACTGAGCACGCCAAGCGCAAGACCGTGACCGCCATGGACGTTGTGTATGCCCTCAAGCGTCAGGGCCGCACCCTCTACGGTTTCGGAGGCTAAGCAGCGCGCGTGCGCGACGTCGTCTGCAAGCAGCGCATCAGCTCCTCTGAAGAACCCAACAGCCCTCTTCAGGGCTACCCACTTGGTGCTTCGGCAGTGATGCGCAGGATTTGCGATCTCCTGCTCCGTTAACCCTCTTTTGCGTGCCATTATCTCGCGTTCGGCCGTACGAGACACGCGCGGTGAACTTGGTCAGGTGAGCGAGCGCAACCGCGTGTATTCATAAGGCGTGGTAGCATTGTTTTTCGCCCTCGCAAGGCGAGCTCTGCTCGATTGCATTTGCGCTCGCCACTGTGTGTTGTGTTGCTGCCATTTCGCCCGCCCTCAGCGTGTCCTAGTTGCGACGTGCCGGTCGTTCGTGCAGCTCAGTTGTCGCCTTTGGTTGGACCCTTGTTGAGCCAGCCAGAGTGGCATGACGATTAAAAGAAAGGTAATCGTAAGCTCGTCGATGCGCATTTTGTCGCTTTGAAGTGGCTCGCTTCTTCTACTCCCTTGGAGAAGAGTATGAGCCGGGCGGCAGCACTCGGTTACATACGCCGAGCGTGGCGGTCAGCGGGCACACTTAAGTTAAGTAAGGCCCCATATTTCACAGCAATAGCTCGTGTGGATATGCAACGAAGCAAAGCACGAGGAAAATATTGCCCGGCACGGGCCAGTGTGTAACAGCTGAAAGCGAGTTTTCTACAGGCAGCAGTTATTTGTTCTCTCCAGTGCAAGCGTTAAATGAGCGAGCCTGAGCTGCATTCGCACGGCTTCGATAGTTTGCGTCGGAGAAGCAATAATGTGCCAGTCCTCTTGGCCTACGAGCTGAGCGGCCGTCGTGTCCCTCGTCTAGCCTTGTGGTTGTTGCATGCGCGATGGGCGGCCGTAGACTACCACCGTGCGATTCACAATTGCGTAACTCTTTTGAGCGACGCAAATGAATGGAAAGGTGAGGAGATTAGCTAGGTAGCTGTCGCTAGAACCGGGCTCACTGCGTTGTATTCAAGTGGACGAGGGTGCGCGCGGTAGACACCGAGGGGCGTGCTGTTGTTTGTAATACTTGTGCACAGGGGGATTTCTTATGCGCGCGCTATAGGTGATAAGCTGTTGGTTCGAGGTCAACGTGGTTCTTGCAAGCCAATGCACCCCCGAGTCGCCCAAAACAAGAGGAAAATAAAATACTGGAGCAGAGCGGTGAAGTGTGCTTACTGAGACAGAAATATGCTTGCACAGTGCAGGCTCATTTTCTCTCGTTATTTGTATACGACTCGCTCTTTCGTCATGCGTGCGCGTAGGTGATGCTGGGCGACCTTGTTCGCGCCATATACTTAGATCGGTAAGGAAGCGGGCGCTGGACATGCGCTGCGTTTAAAGAAAACAAACTTTTTCGAGCGACGTATTTGTGCATGCCAAGCGGGAGACGAGCGGCCGCCCGCTTGCTCGATTTGAGCGGTGCATCGCGTATTTGTCGAACTCTTCGCCGCCAGAGGGAGCCTCCTGTCCTACGTGTGAACATTTGTCCTTTTGGCAGTTTGTGCCACGCGTATTTATGCGCTGTAAGGCGGTTGCGTAATGTCATTGCGTGGAAGCGCCAAAGTGCACAAGACTACCTCTTGCCGCTGCTTCCCTGGAATATCGTAAATGTGAAAGCTGCTGTACAGAAAGATTCCGAATTTGAACCGGCTGCTCCCTCACTCATGGCGCATGTATTGGCACGCGAAAGTAAGAGAAACTGACACGCGCCGGCCGTCGCCATCGCACGGATTTCGCATTCGTGTTGCGTTTAATGAAAGCCAAGCTCGCGCCAATTATTTTACATTCCTCCCACGAAGCCGCCGGGAAATGCGTGCGCCTATGGCCTTGACGTATAGCAAAGCGAGATGATGGCTCAACAGGTAAACAAATGGGGAAGGAGCAGCCGGAGAAAATGCACGGGCCGCTTACTTTGAAGAAACTCGGCACTTTTGGTTATTTCTTTTCTCTTGTTTATGTATGGATTGCTACTGTGAACTCACTGGCATGTGCGTGCAAAGGGAATAGCCGAGGACGAAGCAAGGCGTACACAGTGCGCAATGAGGTCATACGGGTCGTGCGTGTAGCTCGGAGGTGAACTCCAAGTAATGCATCGGAACACACCCAAGAGAAAACAACGGGTTGTCACGAGAGAACTAATGCAGCCATGTAAACGAAGCTTGTTGCATGTGAGAAAAACGTGTGGTGGTGCGGTGACGTTTCTTTTTTTCCTTCCATAATGCACGAGTACTGGCAGGTTAAGACGTACAAAGTTTCATATCTCAACAATACAAATCGGTACCGCGATCGTGTGAATTGCACACAACAACTCACGCAAGTTCTGTGTAAAAATTTTCGTCCCATCGAAAACGCCTCTCATGTCTATGAAGGTACTGTAAAAGTCATACTCACGCATGAATGGTATATCTTATCGAGGCGTATAAATTGTGTTCCCTTTATACATATCGCCTTGTGCAATTAACAGAATTTCCAAATCCGGTTCCATTGCTGCGTGACGGAGCTTTAAAGCGCACTGTTGAACTGCTCTTTTTTTTTTTTTTTTTTCCTCTCTTCCATTCCACAGTTTTCCACAATCACTGAGAATAATTTAAGAAATGAGGAAGAGCTCGGCATCAGTTGAAAATTGCGCTGTTGCAGGCGCGGGATTTGAACGTTTTCTGTTACACGCAATTAGGCGCACCAAATTCGGTGCGTTAGTTGGCGAGGAAATAGATTTCTGCCGGCGGCTGCCGAGCTGGAGCTTCGCTATAACATGACAACAATGCCGTCGATCCTGTGGCGAAGTTGCGTGCGGGAATGCAATCGAAAAAGCTAGCTGACGAAATGTACACCTCTGTATAGAGCAAAGTGTTGCGTTTGATGACTGTTTGTCAAAACATGGTGTCCCTTGCGAGTGCGAAAACTGTGTACCGAATACGTGGCACGCGGAAGCCGTGCCTGGGATCGCGCCTGCGAAGCGTTGGTTGATGCTCCTAACGTGTCTCCTAACGCGCGCGTTCAACACCTGTCAATATTGTATTCCAAATTCGCTCTTAGAGCGGAAGTCTGAAGTGGTGCTGGTAGACCATACGTAAGTTTGTCGTTAATCTTGCGATGCGCATGCGGGCCTCGCGTTCTTCAATGCGTGGACGGGAAAGTGTGGTACTGGCATGTCTGCATATGCGAATGCGAGAGGGTTTGCTGCCGAGTGCGGCCACAACACGGTGTAGTTGCCCCTCGAGAAGGCACCGTGGCGCGCACTTGTAGTTCGTGAAACGAGCAGCAGCATGATCAAAGCAATGCAGTGAACAAGCAATAATGTAGCCTAAACATGCCACCCATCTCCGTCGCGCGCAGATCGCGATAACAGCTCCCATGGCGTTGGGCGTGGAGCGCTAACCACTGTCGAGATTAGTGGTGTGGTCTCACACTCGGCACTGGCAATTCACGACGCGCGGCGGTATAAGCGAGATTGTGGTGTTGGCTGAAACGAAAGAGAACAGCGCAGCATGCTGTCGTGTTTAAACTCAATTAAACCGCCTGCGAATGTGCTTTCCTTAGCCGCGAACAAGGCGCCCGCGCGAAAACGTGCCTCCTCCAGCATCCTGGCGAACGGCGGCGGCGGCGTGCGCCGCACCGCCCGAGACGGCTGCGCTGGCGCTGGCCAATCGGCGGGTGAGTTGGAGAGGAGAAGAGTAGTGCGGCGAAGCACGACGCGCGCGGCGCAGGGGTCATTTTCACTCCGGCAGTCGACGACTTCGGACGCTCGCTCCGTTCGCCATGGCCAGGACCAAGCAAACCGCCCGTAAGAGCACCGGTGGGAAGGCTCCGCGTAAGCAGCTTGCTGCCAAGGCTGCTCGCAAGAGTGCACCTGCCACAGGTGGGGTTAAGAAACCGCATCGGTACAGGCCTGGGACCGTGGCCCTTCGTGAAATTCGCCGCTACCAGAAGTCGACCGAACTTCTCATCCGCAAGCTGCCGTTCCAGCGCTTGGTGAGGGAAATCGCTCAGGATTTCAAGACCGACCTCCGATTCCAGAGTTCGGCTGTGATGGCCCTTCAGGAGGCCAGCGAGGCCTACCTGGTCGGTCTCTTCGAGGACACCAACCTGTGCGCCATCCACGCCAAGCGCGTTACCATCATGCCGAAGGACATCCAGCTGGCCCGGCGCATCCGTGGCGAGCGCGCCTAAGTTCGGTTCGGCCGCTGTCTGCGCCGCAGCCTCGGTCAGGCAAGCAACACAAAACGGTCCTTCTCAGGACCACCTACATGTTTGCTTCGGCCACGGGAGCACGCGAGACCACGTACTCCAACCGTAACCTCTCGGTCTGTCTGTTTTGTTGTTATTTTTTATTATCAATAATTTTTGTGTGTGTGTGTCTGTGGTGAGCTGCCGGTGCGAGGTGGTGCCTCGTTTGGGATGCATATGGTAAGTATTGCGCGCGCTCGAGCAAGACGAGAGAGAGGAAAAAAAAAAGAAACAAAATGCGCGTTCGTTGCAAAACGGTTCGCGCATTCATGCGAAGAAGCCGCGCACGAAGACGAAATTAATGCGGCCGATGTTGCGTGCAAGCTTTTGTGTATTGGTATGCCATGCATGCGTTTGTTCACGTTCCTCATGCATACCTGCCTGGCTCATAAGTGCATGCTGGTTGCGGATATGGGCCATTTTTTGTTGTTTGTTTTTAAGGGCCCGATCGCCTATCACATTCCACTACGCGAATCGTACGCTATTTGCAGTGAGGCTCGTCCCTGTGCGCCCCCAGACACCCTGAAGCTCGCTTTCTATCTACATTCGTGCACTGACATGCCAGCTAGCTAGCAGCAGCGTCAGTTCAACAGGCACGGTTGCGCTAATTCAAACAGAGGGAAACGGGCGCGGAGAACGGGATTGCCAAGCAAAACCCTGCCGTCACACGCATTTCGGTGGTCCTGACAAGGACCGTTGGGTTGTGCGACGAGCGCGACTGTAGTCCGGCGGCTGGGAGCTGCTCGCTTACGCCTTCTTCTCGGTCTTCTTTGGGAGAAGCACAGCATGGATGTTGGGCAAGACGCCGCCCTGCGCGATCGTCACGCCGGAGAGCAGCTTGTTCAGCTCCTCGTCGTTGCGGATGGCGAGCTGCAGGTGGCGGGGGATGATCCTGGTCTTCTTGTTGTCACGAGCCGCGTTGCCAGCGAGCTCGAGCACTTCGGCAGCCAGGTACTCGAGGACGGCCGCGAGGTAGACGGGAGCGCCCGCTCCGACGCGCTCGGCGTAGTTTCCCTTGCGCAGGAGACGGTGGATACGGCCCACGGGGAACTGGAGACCCGCGCGGCTGGAACGCGTCTTGCTCTTGCCCTTCGCCTTGCCGCCTTTGCCGCGTCCGGACATGCTGGTGCTGCTGATGCGTAGGCTGAGACAGAGAAAAATACCGTTGTCAGATGGGAGGAGGACTTGGCACCTTTGAAGGCACCGCGTCCATGAGCGTACAGATCTCATCAACCCATCATCATCCGATACATTGACCCCGGTACTCCCCCACAACCCGGGCTGACTGGGTGGGGGGACTTGGTTCGGGCCAACGGTCCTTCCCGGACAAGGGGGCTGTTGTGGTGCAGCAACACAGAGCTACCGCACACAACACACAAACAGCCATGTCGGTCTTACAGGACTTAAGCCTGAATGACCCTCGGACTGCCTCGGCGCAAAAAAGCCCAAGGCATACAACCATGCAGAGTACCAAAGCCGTCCGCGGAGCAGCGCGACCAACCAAGGGTGCGCCACCACCGGTTCTAGCTCTGGGTTCCGCTGAACCAGACAAAACCCCGTGGATCGACTGGCGCACACGGCCGAGTCGAGCGACCTTAGGAGCATGCATCATAACTTAATGGAAAGCTTTCCGCCTGACTCATCAAAAATCACCGCAGGACGGGCCCACACTTCGAGAAACTTCTTCTCGCCCAAGCGGTGCCGCTCCCGGGTGAGATGGAACCAGACCTCCTTCCGTGCTTTCGCAAGCACTTCGTGAAGGCCCGGCGCCCTCCCCCCGAAAACTGCATCGCGTCGTGCCAACCACACTTGGTAGGAGCACTCAGCGAGGAGAAGCACGAACTGGTTGACCGCCTGATTAGGCAAAGGGTGCAAAAATCGGACTGTCTGATAAGGAATGCCTGGGAGATTAAAAAGACTAGCGATCCTACAGAGAAGAGCTGCAGGAAGCAAACACTGCGTAAAGGCATGAACCGTGTCCTCACGAGCGCCACAGAACGGGCACACTCCACTAACCGGGACGGCAGTGAAGGGCCTGTAGCCCAACGGCAGGCACCCTCGCGCCAGGCGATACATAAAGGTGGCTCGCCTAGCGTCGAGGAAGCTAGCCGTGATGAGCTTCCAGTTTGGCCTGTGAATGGACAGGTCATACATTTGGCAGTGTGGAGGGAGGCCTGGGGTAAGGATGTCTACTAATTCTTGGAGTGGAGTTGAAACTACGTCGATGTCGGGGCGAACCTTGCGGAGGCTTACCAAAGAGTTGGCAGCCGCCGCATAAATGGTGGACGGGGTACCTGAACGAGGAACGCAGTGCGAAAAAGTGCTCTGCGAAAACAAGCGGAGTCGGGTGCTAAGGAAAAACGAGGTAAAGCTTCGAGTCAGGAGCATATCCGAGTTAAGAGCGACCTGGGTCCATCTGACGTGTAGTGCGGTAGCCACGATGCCCAGGTCGGGAATTCCGAGTCCTCCCTTATCCCTGGGCAGCTTGAGCACCCGCCTAGCTACACAACCATTTGTACCCTTCCAAAGGAAGCGAAAGAGGACCCTCTCCAAGATATGCTTGGTTCGGGTCGGAACAGGAGACACACACGCCACATACGTCAGGAACGAAAACAGAAGTGAGCGCAGGATTGTCGCTCGAGCAGTCAATGGGCATGACAACGCGCTGAACTGCTGAATTCTGGTTTCAAGCTTCTCCTTAGCCTGTTGCCAGTTTTCAGGAGACAGACCATCTGGTTCGAATTGGAAGCCTAGAATGCGCAGCCGCGTTTTCACGGGGAGACCATGAACGGGCTGCGGACTGGACGGAGTGGAGTTCAAGTACATGGCTGCACTTTTCGACCTATTCAACCTTGCACCACTCGCCCTGCAGTAACTGTCCATGACCTCCAAGACGCCGCAAGCTGATGCTTCGTCAGGGACGACAATGGACAAGTCATCCGCGTAGGCAAATAGTGCAACCGGAGGGGAACCTGGTGGGAGTAGGAACCTGCCAATTCTGCTGTCACAGGACAACCTCTGCAGAAGCGGTTCAAAAGCGAGTACGTAGAGGGCAGGTGAGAGGGGGTCCCCCTGCCGTACACCACGCCCCACAATGAACGCCTCCGAGACGCGGTCCCGTATGACAACAGCAGAAGTCGGTCGAGAATACAAAGCTTGGACCATCTGCCGAAAACCCACACTAAAACCAGCCTCTTCCAAAACACGGAAAAGGTACCTATGGCTAATGATGTCGAAAGCCTTCTCCTGATCAAAGGAGCAAAGAATACCTGGAAGTTTCCTGGTGTTTGCCCACAGGAGAAGGTCCCTCACTGCTAAACCGTGAAGCTGACAAGAGCGCCCCTGGACGCTACATGCCTGGTACGGACCCAAAACAGTGCTGAGTACTGGCGTGAGTCGCGTGCACAGGCACTTTGCTATGAGCTTGTAATCGCAGTTCAGAAGCGTGATTGGACGCCATGCTCGCAGATCGGTGCTCCTCGACTCGTCCTTACAAAGGAGAGTGATTAGCCCCTCTCGTTGAGACGCTGACAAGGTCCCTTCACTGAGTAGCCGGTTCACCAGTGACGTGAACGGCTTCCCTAACAGTGTCCAAAATTTAACATAAAACTCGACTGTAAGACCATCGGATCCTGGACTGCGATTACGCTTCATAGACTTCAAGGCGGAAAATAACTCGTCCTCATCTATGGCTGAGTCGCACACTTGTGGCGGCTCAGCTGGTAGAGCAAATGGAAAGACAGCTGGAGAGGCAACTGGTTCAGCATACAAGGACATGTAAAACTGCCTCGCCAGTGCGAGAACTCCATCTGGTGAGTCGACTATGCTATTATCGCTTGGATCTATTAGGGAAGAGAGAGTTGTGCTCTTCCTTGAAAGATGTCTACGTAGGACGTTTCTGCTGCACCACGCTTCCATTTCCCACAGCTCTGCTCGGGTTGTGGCCCTCAAGCCATCCCAGCGTCGCTGCAGGAGAATCCGAAGTTCCTTTCGGAGTGAGGCCAGTGCCGGAGCAACTCCAGGCCCGCCGGACAGTGGCCTCGAGAGCAGGAGGATCGCGTCGGAGACGATTTTTATCTCCTCACGCTCCTCGCGCGCTCGACGCTTGCCCCAAGACCTAAAGCACTCACGCACCCTGACCTTCACGTCATCCCATTCCGTACCACTAAGATTCGCTGTGTTATGAAGCGATCGAAATAGTATGGATGATACCTCTGCGGTTGCCTGCCTATCTTTTAGGAGACGTGGATTTAAGCGCCACGGTCTCTTTGCCTTTGGTACTAAGCTAGAATCGGCAAACCGCAGAATTAGGAAGCAGTGGTCGCTAAGAGCAGAAGGAGTTAACCACGAGGAATGCACACTGGGAGCCAGTGACGATGAGATGTAAAAACGATCGATGCGGCTCTGCCCACCCCTCCCTGTCCATGTCATTCCTGACTGTCCAGAGCGAAGTAGGCGCCAAGCATCGACCAGTCCCAGCCCATCGACGAGCTGCCGCAGTGTAGCAATTGCACGCTTATCTTTACGTAATGGAGTCCCTCTACGTGAGAGGCGGTCAACTAGTTCTAACACACAGTTGAAGTCGCCTACTAAAACTAGTCGAGAGGGACCGACCAAATAGGGTTCTAACGTATCGAAAAACTCTCTCTGTTCTCTAGCCCGGGTTGGAGCATAAACATTAACAATTCGAATGCCACAATCAAGATCCACCGACAAGACGCGGCCCTCGGAATCCCTGGCATGGCGAATAACAAGGCCGTCGAAATTCGGCATCAAAACGATGGCCGTACCTCGGCTGCCCGACGCGCCATAACTCCAGTAAGACCGAGTGCGAAAAATCCGGTCGAAGTGGCTGATCTGGCCTAGCCTATGAACGTAAGTTTCCTGAAGTACGAGAACATCTACCTTTTTGGATTTAGCCAAATTTATAACCTCTAACTGCTTAGAAGCGCGCGACAAACCACGACAATTAAAGGTAGCTATAGTGAGAGAAGGAGCCATTTCAAAGGGGAAGGAATTTAGCTAAAAGCTAGTAAAAACAAAGGAGGACGAAAAGCTAGGAAAATAAATAAAGAGCAGGCTAGTATTAGGGAATACTAGCCGCTAAAGACAAATAAGCAAAGACTACCTATGAGAGAGTCTCCGAGATTGGAGACCCCTCATCAGTAGACTCATAGTACCTGTCTGACATCTCAGAGCAATCGCACCGAGTCAATTTGCAATGCGGACAAGGAGGGGAACTCTCCGTGTCCGATTGAACGTCAGTATCAGAGTCGGATGTCTCTACGGCACTGCGCTTAAGTTCTGGAGGGCCAGTCTCCGAGCCCTGGGAGCCACCTTCGTCCGAGCTCGACGCACGCTCCGCGGCCGCCGCCCTGGCAGCGGAGCCAGCGCGGTGAGCGCGCCGGCTCTTACGCTTATGGCCCGACCGGCTAACAGTGCCAGTCGTGCCAGTCAGCGGTTCCAACGCGCCAGGGGTAGCGGCCGCTGTAGCGACAGGCGTACCAGCTACGGAGGCAGCAGCGATGCCCGCTTCAACCTCCTCGCCCGCTCCCCCATCGCACGTTGCCGTGGCAGACGGGGAAGCGACCGCGGTGGCGTCCACGGAATCGCCGCCGCACTCGGCAGCTTCGACCACGCTCGAGGAGGCCTGGCTATCTCCTTCATTCAAGGCAGAGACCATATCAGCTACCGGCGAAGCAACCGCTTCCTCAACGGCAGGTACCTGCTGCTCAGGCCTCGCGGTCACTGACGAGTAGGTGCGGACACTACACGCCGAAACCGCATGGTCACCACCGCATCGTACGCACGCCGCGTCGCATGACGCGTGGCCGAACTGCTCGCAGCGCGCGCACTTAGGTGTGTCACACGCGGCGGCGTGGTGTCCTGCCAGGTTACACCTACGACACAACCTAACTACACCCTCGTACTCACACTGAACGACGCGCTCACCTACCCGAAGAAGGTTAGGAACGGGCCGCGCCATCTCTATCCGAATGCGCCGGTTTCCCGTGCCAACGGCAGGGAACCCGGGCACGCATTCTTCGGAAATCCCGTGGACCTTTCCGAAGACCTCTAGCTCGGAAACAAGAGCTTGGTCCGGAAGATCCGCGGGGTAGCCAAACACCCTAACCAACTTCACCCGCACACCTCTATACTCAAATCGAACTTCCACATCACGAACCTGCAATGCGGGATCAGCTGAGAAGCGATCAACCGCGGCCTTTGTCTTAAACGTTATCTCAAACCTTCCTGCACCAAAGTCCTGTACTGCCTTAAGGTCATTCAAAGAAAAGCGCTTTACGAGCGCCTTACAGACATCTACATTGGACGCGCCTTTTGGAACTCGCCCGAAAAACGTGAGCGGCCGAAGCCGCGAAGGGGCCACCATCGCGGTGAAAACCACGTGGCGCCCGTCCCTAGCCGAAGTTTAAGCTAACACTACGCAAGGTAGGAAGCTAGAAACCCTCAGCTAAAGACTGGAAAAAACCAAGGACAAAAAAAGCCACCGGAACACCTCACCAAATCGATGAACAGCGGGTTGGAGTCTAGAAGAATCCGCACCTTACACCTATCCAACCATTCCGAGAGGGGCCCACGTGGAGGGGATCCGCAGCAGCGAAGCTCGAACGCACAAATCACGCCACCACCGCACCGATCACACCACCACCGCAGCAAGCAGCATGGCGAGACGGACAGAGAAAAGCACGACTTACGCAGTCGCGATCTGTGAGCGATTTGAGCCGTGCTCGTAGTGCCTTCGCCGCTGTCGCCGCCGCCGGTCCCAAAGGAAAGCGCGAGCGAGCACGAGGGAAAGGGAGAGAAGCCGCGCGGACCAATGGCACGCGCGGATATGCGAGGTCGCTTGAACACCACCCTCCCGCGATAAAAACGCGGCGCGCGCGACCGGTCGCGCGTATTCCGATCTCGTTTGCTCGGCTACTGACAACGTTGCGATGCCTCCCCAGCCCAGCGGTAAGGCCGTGAAGAAGGCCGGCAAGGCGCAGAAGAACGTGCGCGCCACCGACAAGAAGAAGAAGAAGCGCCGCAGGAAGGAGAGCTTCTCCATCTATATCTACAAGGTGCTGAAGCAGGTGCACCCGGACACTGGAGTCTCCAGCAAGGCCATGTCTATCATGAACAGCTTCGTGAACGACATCTTCGAGCGCATCGCCGCGGAGTCGTCCCGTCTGGCTCACTACAACAAGCGCTCGACCATCACGAGCCGGGAGATCCAGACTGCCGTGCGTCTGCTGTTGCCCGGCGAGCTGGCCAAACACGCCGTGTCCGAGGGCACCAAAGCCGTCACCAAGTACACCAGCTCCAAGTAGGCGACCGAGCGCTCGTCCGCCCAGCCCACACCCAACGGCTCTTCTCAGAGCCACCCAAAGTGTCTGCATTGGCATTGGGATGTAGTGAGAATCTCGACAATTCCGTCCGTTCCCTCTGTTCGACGCTTCCTCGTTTAGGGACAAAAAAAAAAAAAAACCCGACGCGCGCTGTCGGACAACGCGTTCTCATTGCTCATTGCGACAGCGCGTGTGTGCTAAAAGTTTTGTAGCAGAAACGCACAGAACGCCATGCGCTCAGCACAACAACACAAACAAAGCAAGTATAGGGCGCGTGAGCGGCCACGTTCGCCTGCACTAATTACCACGGCGCGTGTTTCGCACACCTAGGCTGATGAGGCGGTCGTTGTTGCACATTTACGTAATTCTGATGTAGCGTAAGCTCTAAAAGCAGGCAGCCCTCATTCCCCCCCTTGTTTTTTTCACATTTTATTTCTTCTTTTTTCGGTCGACGTGCATTTACGGGTCCCGAGGTGTGCCTCTATGGCTGCTAGAACTAATGTCGTCGGTCGCTGCGTGTGCTAGAATGCCCACTCGGCGGCCGCCCGCACGTATAGAGCAGTGCTCCGGACTGAAATTTAGAGCCGCGTGCTGTCAGCGCCGCATCGCTGTAGCAGTGGCTGGCGAGCGGAAATGCGTTAGCACGTTCACGAAGCAGCAGCAGCGCGTAAGGGAAATTTTACGCTGTTATTACAAATGTAGTAGTAATTTGACGTGGAAAAAGAAGAGATGCGCGCGGCTCTCCGCATGCTGCATAGCGGTTTCGCGCGCGTCCTGCGTAGCTGCCTTCGTACGGGCTGGGGGCGATGGGAGAGGGAGGAGGTCGGAGCGCCGCCAGTAGTGCCCTCGCTCTCTTCCGTCCCCTAGAATGCTGAATTTGGCTCGCGCGCGCGTCTTAGGCTGATTTCGCTGACGCTATCTACGAGGCTACGTAAGCTATCGCGACGAAATTTGACGGTCGTGTGGGCACCAGTCAGCGGTGCCTGCGTGCGAAATTTGAAACGCCTGAGGCGAACGGAGCATGAGCGCGCCCTGTTTTGCGACTAGTGATCAAGTGAACGATGTTGGCGTGGCTGAGTTTGAAGTTGTGCGCGCGGTGTGCTTTGCGGCAATGACCAGGGTGCACTTGCAAGCGTAGCCGAGCTAACGGTGAATAGAACGAGTAATCACAATTATGAGAACACAATAAACTTGTTCCTGGGGCGCGACACGAGCAGTGAGTGCGTGCAACATACCACAATAACATTGTTGACACGTTTGTTTTTCTCTTGGCGAGTTGAGCAAAATAAGAAGGGAGGCGGGTTGAACATCAGCCTACGTTGCAGTGTGAAATGCCCAAAAAGAGAGACAACATAAGAAAAACAAAAGTAAACTCTGCGATTGTGTTACGAGGCCACTTGTCTTGAACTCAGTGCGTGGCCTAAGAAGGGCTCAGTGCAGCAACCAGCGACTCACTCGCGAAGAGAGGCCGCGCTGCCCGTGAGCCAATCGGCGCGCGTTCGTCCTCCTCGCCCTTTTTTTTGCGGCGCGGCTTCCTCGTTCAGTCGCGGCGCAAGGACGGGGCATTCGCTTTCCTGACTCGCTCCGAAGCAGCAGCAACAGCCGAGATGTCTGGACGTGGCAAGGGCGGCAAGGGGCTCGGCAAGGGTGGCGCGAAGCGTCATCGTAAGGTGTTGCGTGACAACATCCAAGGCATCACCAAGCCTGCCATCCGTCGCCTCGCTCGCCGTGGCGGTGTCAAGCGTATCTCTGGCCTGATCTACGAGGAGACACGCGGTGTGCTCAAGGTGTTCCTCGAGAACGTGATTCGGGACGCCGTCACCTACACTGAGCACGCCAAGCGCAAGACCGTGACCGCCATGGACGTTGTGTATGCCCTCAAGCGTCAGGGCCGCACCCTCTACGGTTTCGGAGGCTAAGCAGCGCGCGTGCGCGACGTCGTCTGCAAGCAGCGCATCAGCTCCTCTGAAGAACCCAACAGCCCTCTTCAGGGCTACCCACTTGGTGCTTCGGCAGTGATGCGCAGGATTTGCGATCTCCTGCTCCGTTAACCCTCTTTTGCGTGCCATTATCTCGCGTTCGGCCGTACGAGACACGCGCGGTGAACTTGGTCAGGTGAGCGAGCGCAACCGCGTGTATTCATAAGGCGTGGTAGCATTGTTTTTCGCCCTCGCAAGGCGAGCTCTGCTCGATTGCATTTGCGCTCGCCACTGTGTGTTGTGTTGCTGCCATTTCGCCCGCCCTCAGCGTGTCCTAGTTGCGACGTGCCGGTCGTTCGTGCAGCTCAGTTGTCGCCTTTGGTTGGACCCTTGTTGAGCCAGCCAGAGTGGCATGACGATTAAAAGAAAGGTAATCGTAAGCTCGTCGATGCGCATTTTGTCGCTTTGAAGTGGCTCGCTTCTTCTACTCCCTTGGAGAAGAGTATGAGCCGGGCGGCAGCACTCGGTTACATACGCCGAGCGTGGCGGTCAGCGGGCACACTTAAGTTAAGTAAGGCCCCATATTTCACAGCAATAGCTCGTGTGGATATGCAACGAAGCAAAGCACGAGGAAAATATTGCCCGGCACGGGCCAGTGTGTAACAGCTGAAAGCGAGTTTTCTACAGGCAGCAGTTATTTGTTCTCTCCAGTGCAAGCGTTAAATGAGCGAGCCTGAGCTGCATTCGCACGGCTTCGATAGTTTGCGTCGGAGAAGCAATAATGTGCCAGTCCTCTTGGCCTACGAGCTGAGCGGCCGTCGTGTCCCTCGTCTAGCCTTGTGGTTGTTGCATGCGCGATGGGCGGCCGTAGACTACCACCGTGCGATTCACAATTGCGTAACTCTTTTGAGCGACGCAAATGAATGGAAAGGTGAGGAGATTAGCTAGGTAGCTGTCGCTAGAACCGGGCTCACTGCGTTGTATTCAAGTGGACGAGGGTGCGCGCGGTAGACACCGAGGGGCGTGCTGTTGTTTGTAATACTTGTGCACAGGGGGATTTCTTATGCGCGCGCTATAGGTGATAAGCTGTTGGTTCGAGGTCAACGTGGTTCTTGCAAGCCAATGCACCCCCGAGTCGCCCAAAACAAGAGGAAAATAAAATACTGGAGCAGAGCGGTGAAGTGTGCTTACTGAGACAGAAATATGCTTGCACAGTGCAGGCTCATTTTCTCTCGTTATTTGTATACGACTCGCTCTTTCGTCATGCGTGCGCGTAGGTGATGCTGGGCGACCTTGTTCGCGCCATATGCTTAGATCGGTAAGGAAGCGGGCGCTGGACATGCGCTGCGTTTAAAGAAAACAAACTTTTTCGAGCGACGTATTTGTGCATGCCAAGCGGGAGACGAGCGGCCGCCCGCTTGCTCGATTTGAGCGGTGCATCGCGTATTTGTCGAACTCTTCGCCGCCAGAGGGAGCCTCCTGTCCTACGTGTGAACATTTGTCCTTTTGGCAGTTTGTGCCACGCGTATTTATGCGCTGTAAGGCGGTTGCGTAATGTCATTGCGTGGAAGCGCCAAAGTGCACAAGACTACCTCTTGCCGCTGCTTCCCTGGAATATCGTAAATGTGAAAGCTGCTGTACAGAAAGATTCCGAATTTGAACCGGCTGCTCCCTCACTCATGGCGCATGTATTGGCACGCGAAAGTAAGAGAAACTGACACGCGCCGGCCGTCGCCATCGCACGGATTTCGCATTCGTGTTGCGTTTAATGAAAGCCAAGCTCGCGCCAATTATTTTACATTCCTCCCACGAAGCCGCCGGGAAATGCGTGCGCCTATGGCCTTGACGTATAGCAAAGCGAGATGATGGCTCAACAGGTAAACAAATGGGGAAGGAGCAGCCGGAGAAAATGCACGGGCCGCTTACTTTGAAGAAACTCGGCACTTTTGGTTATTTCTTTTCTCTTGTTTATGTATGGATTGCTACTGTGAACTCACTGGCATGTGCGTGCAAAGGGAATAGCCGAGGACGAAGCAAGGCGTACACAGTGCGCAATGAGGTCATACGGGTCGTGCGTGTAGCTCGGAGGTGAACTCCAAGTAATGCATCGGAACACACCCAAGAGAAAACAACGGGTTGTCACGAGAGAACTAATGCAGCCATGTAAACGAAGCTTGTTGCATGTGAGAAAAACGTGTGGTGGTGCGGTGACGTTTCTTTTTTTCCTTCCATAATGCACGAGTACTGGCAGGTTAAGACGTACAAAGTTTCATATCTCAACAATACAAATCGGTACCGCGATCGTGTGAATTGCACACAACAACTCACGCAAGTTCTGTGTAAAAATTTTCGTCCCATCGAAAACGCCTCTCATGTCTATGAAGGTACTGTAAAAGTCATACTCACGCATGAATGGTATATCTTATCGAGGCGTATAAATTGTGTTCCCTTTATACATATCGCCTTGTGCAATTAACAGAATTTCCAAATCCGGTTCCATTGCTGCGTGACGGAGCTTTAAAGCGCACTGTTGAACTGCTCTTTTTTTTTTTTTTTTTTTTCCTCTCTTCCATTTCACAGTTTTCCACAATCACTGAGAATAATTTAAGAAATGAGGAAGAGCTCGGCATCAGTTGAAAATTGCGCTGTTGCAGGCGCGGGATTTGAACGTTTTCTGTTACACGCAATTAGGCGCACCAAATTCGGTGCGTTAGTTGGCGAGGAAATAGATTTCTGCCGGCGGCTGCCGAGCTGGAGCTTCGCTATAACATGACAACAATGCCGTCGATCCTGTGGCGAAGTTGCGTGCGGGAATGCAATCGAAAAAGCTAGCTGACGAAATGTACACCTCTGTATAGAGCAAAGTGTTGCGTTTGATGACTGTTTGTCAAAACATGGTGTCCCTTGCGAGTGCGAAAACTGTGTACCGAATACGTGGCACGCGGAAGCCGTGCCTGGGATCGCGCCTGCGAAGCGTTGGTTGATGCTCCTAACGTGTCTCCTAACGCGCGCGTTCAACACCTGTCAATATTGTATTCCAAATTCGCTCTTAGAGCGGAAGTCTGAAGTGGTGCTGGTAGACCATACGTAAGTTTGTCGTTAATCTTGCGATGCGCATGCGGGCCTCGCGTTCTTCAATGCGTGGACGGGAAAGTGTGGTACTGGCATGTCTGCATATGCGAATGCGAGAGGGTTTGCTGCCGAGTGCGGCCACAACACGGTGTAGTTGCCCCTCGAGAAGGCACCGTGGCGCGCACTTGTAGTTCGTGAAACGAGCAGCAGCATGATCAAAGCAATGCAGTGAACAAGCAATAATGTAGCCTAAACATGCCACCCATCTCCGTCGCGCGCAGATCGCGATAACAGCTCCCATGGCGTTGGGCGTGGAGCGCTAACCACTGTCGAGATTAGTGGTGTGGTCTCACACTCGGCACTGGCAATTCACGACGCGCGGCGGTATAAGCGAGATTGTGGTGTTGGCTGAAACGAAAGAGAACAGCGCAGCATGCTGTCGTGTTTAAACTCAATTAAACCGCCTGCGAATGTGCTTTCCTTAGCCGCGAACAAGGCGCCCGCGCGAAAACGTGCCTCCTCCAGCATCCTGGCGAACGGCGGCGGCGGCGTGCGCCGCACCGCCCGAGACGGCTGCGCTGGCGCTGGCCAATCGGCGGGTGAGTTGGAGAGGAGAAGAGTAGTGCGGCGAAGCACGACGCGCGCGGCGCAGGGGTCATTTTCACTCCGGCAGTCGACGACTTCGGACGCTCGCTCCGTTCGCCATGGCCAGGACCAAGCAAACCGCCCGTAAGAGCACCGGTGGGAAGGCTCCGCGTAAGCAGCTTGCTACCAAGGCTGCTCGCAAGAGTGCACCTGCCACAGGTGGGGTTAAGAAACCGCATCGGTACAGGCCTGGGACCGTGGCCCTTCGTGAAATTCGCCGCTACCAGAAGTCGACCGAACTTCTCATCCGCAAGCTGCCGTTCCAGCGCTTGGTGAGGGAAATCGCTCAGGATTTCAAGACCGACCTCCGATTCCAGAGTTCGGCTGTGATGGCCCTTCAGGAGGCCAGCGAGGCCTACCTGGTCGGTCTCTTCGAGGACACCAACCTGTGCGCCATCCACGCCAAGCGCGTTACCATCATGCCGAAGGACATCCAGCTGGCCCGGCGCATCCGTGGCGAGCGCGCCTAAGTTCGGTTCGGCCGCTGTCTGCGCCGCAGCCTCGGTCAGGCAAGCAACACAAAACGGTCCTTCTCAGGACCACCTACATTTTTGCTTCGGCCACGGGAGCACGCGAGACCACGTACTCCAACCGTAACCTCTCGGTCTGTCTGTTTTGTTGTTATTTTTTATTATCAATAATTTTTGTGTGTGTGTGTCTGTGGTGAGCTGCCGGTGCGAGGTGGTGCCTCGTTTGGGATGCATATGGTAAGTATTGCGCGCGCTCGAGCAAGACGAGAGAGAGGAAAAAAAAAAAGAAACAAAATGCGCGTTCGTTGCAAAACGGTTCGCGCATTCATGCGAAGAAGCCGCGCACGAAGACGAAATTAATGCGGCCGATGTTGCGTGCAAGCTTTTGTGTATTGGTATGCCATGCATGCGTTTGTTCCACGTTCCTCATGCATACCTGCCTGGCTCATAAGTGCATGCTGGTTGCGGATATGGGCCATTTTTTGTTGTTTGTTTTTAAGGGCCCGATCGCCTATCACATTCCACTACGCGAATCGTACGCTATTTGCAGTGAGGCTCGTCCCTGTGCGCCCCCAGACACCCTGAAGCTCGCTTTCTATCTACATTCGTGCACTGACATGCCAGCTAGCTAGCAGCAGCGTCAGTTCAACAGGCACGGTTGCGCTAATTCAAACAGAGGGAAACGGGCGCGGAGAACGGGATTGCCAAGCAAAACCCTGCCGTCACACGCATTTCGGTGGTCCTGACAAGGACCGTTGGGTTGTGCGACGAGCGCGACTGTAGTCCGGCGGCTGGGAGCTGCTCGCTTACGCCTTCTTCTCGGTCTTCTTTGGGAGAAGCACAGCTTGGATGTTGGGCAAGACGCCGCCCTGCGCGATCGTCACGCCGGAGAGCAGCTTGTTCAGCTCCTCGTCGTTGCGGATGGCGAGCTGCAGGTGGCGGGGGATGATCCTGGTCTTCTTGTTGTCACGAGCCGCGTTGCCAGCGAGCTCGAGCACTTCGGCAGCCAGGTACTCGAGGACGGCCGCGAGGTAGACGGGAGCGCCCGCTCCGACGCGCTCGGCGTAGTTTCCCTTGCGCAGGAGACGGTGGATACGGCCCACGGGGAACTGGAGACCCGCGCGGCTGGAACGCGTCTTGCTCTTGCCCTTCGCCTTGCCGCCTTTGCCGCGTCCGGACATGCTGGTGCTGCTGATGCGTAGGCTGAGACAGAGAAAAGCACGACTTACGCAGTCGCGATCTGTGAGCGATTTGAGCCGTGCTCGTAGTGCCTTCGCCGCTGTCGCCGCCGCCGGTCCCAAAGGAAAGCGCGAGCGAGCACGAGGGAAAGGGAGAGAAGCCGCGCGGACCAATGGCACGCGCGGATATGCGAGGTCGCTTGAACACCACCCTCCCGCGATAAAAACGCGGCGCGCGCGACCGGTCGCGCGTATTCCGATCTCGTTTGCTCGGCTACTGACAACGTTGCGATGCCTCCCCAGCCCAGCGGTAAGGCCGTGAAGAAGGCCGGCAAGGCGCAGAAGAACGTGCGCGCCACCGACAAGAAGAAGAAGAAGCGCCGCAGGAAGGAGAGCTTCTCCATCTATATCTACAAGGTGCTGAAGCAGGTGCACCCGGACACTGGAGTCTCCAGCAAGGCCATGTCTATCATGAACAGCTTCGTGAACGACATCTTCGAGCGCATCGCCGCGGAGTCGTCCCGTCTGGCTCACTACAACAAGCGCTCGACCATCACGAGCCGGGAGATCCAGACTGCCGTGCGTCTGCTGTTGCCCGGCGAGCTGGCCAAACACGCCGTGTCCGAGGGCACCAAAGCCGTCACCAAGTACACCAGCTCCAAGTAGGCGACCGAGCGCTCGTCCGCCCAGCCCACACCCAACGGCTCTTCTCAGAGCCACCCAAAGTGTCTGCATTGGCATTGGGATGTAGTGAGAATCTCGACAATTCCGTCCGTTCCCTCTGTTCGACGCTTCCTCGTTTAGGGACAAAAAAAAAAAAAAAACCCGACGCGCGCTGTCGGACAACGCGTTCTCATTGCTCATTGCGACAGCGCGTGTGTGCTAAAAGTTTTGTAGCAGAAACGCACAGAACGCCATGCGCTCAGCACAACAACACAAACAAAGCAAGTATAGGGCGCGTGAGCGGCCACGTTCGCCTGCACTAATTACCACGGCGCGTGTTTCGCACACCTAGGCTGATGAGGCGGTCGTTGTTGCACATTTACGTAATTCTGATGTAGCGTAAGCTCTAAAAGCAGGCAGCCCTCATTCCCCCCCTTGTTTTTTTCACATTTTATTTCTTCTTTTTTCGGTCGACGTGCATTTACGGGTCCCGAGGTGTGCCTCTATGGCTGCTAGAACTAATGTCGTCGGTCGCTGCGTGTGCTAGAATGCCCACTCGGCGGCCGCCCGCACGTATAGAGCAGTGCTCCGGACTGAAATTTAGAGCCGCGTGCTGTCAGCGCCGCATCGCTGTAGCAGTGGCTGGCGAGCGGAAATGCGTTAGCACGTTCACGAAGCAGCAGCAGCGCGTAAGGGAAATTTTACGCTGTTATTACAAATGTAGTAGTAATTTGACGTGGAAAAAGAAGAGATGCGCGCGGCTCTCCGCATGCTGCATAGCGGTTTCGCGCGCGTCCTGCGTAGCTGCCTTCGTACGGGCTGGGGGCGATGGGAGAGGGAGGAGGTCGGAGCGCCGCCAGTAGTGCCCTCGCTCTCTTCCGTCCCCTAGAATGCTGAATTTGGCTCGCGCGCGCGTCTTAGGCTGATTTCGCTGACGCTATCTACGAGGCTACGTAAGCTATCGCGACGAAATTTGACGGTCGTGTGGGCACCAGTCAGCGGTGCCTGCGTGCGAAATTTGAAACGCCTGAGGCGAACGGAGCATGAGCGCGCCCTGTTTTGCGACTAGTGATCAAGTGAACGATGTTGGCGTGGCTGAGTTTGAAGTTGTGCGCGCGGTGTGCTTTGCGGCAATGACCAGGGTGCACTTGCAAGCGTAGCCGAGCTAACGGTGAATAGAACGAGTAATCACAATTATGAGAACACAATAAACTTGTTCCTGGGGCGCGACACGAGCAGTGAGTGCGTGCAACATACCACAATAACATTGTTGACACGTTTGTTTTTCTCTTGGCGAGTTGAGCAAAATAAGAAGGGAGGCGGGTTGAACATCAGCCTACGTTGCAGTGTGAAATGCCCAAAAAGAGAGACAACATAAGAAAAACAAAAGTAAACTCTGCGATTGTGTTACGAGGCCACTTGTCTTGAACTCAGTGCGTGGCCTAAGAAGGGCTCAGTGCAGCAACCAGCGACTCACTCGCGAAGAGAGGCCGCGCTGCCCGTGAGCCAATCGGCGCGCGTTCGTCCTCCTCGCCCTTTTTTTTGCGGCGCGGCTTCCTCGTTCAGTCGCGGCGCAAGGACGGGGCATTCGCTTTCCTGACTCGCTCCGAAGCAGCAGCAACAGCCGAGATGTCTGGACGTGGCAAGGGCGGCAAGGGGCTCGGCAAGGGTGGCGCGAAGCGTCATCGTAAGGTGTTGCGTGACAACATCCAAGGCATCACCAAGCCTGCCATCCGTCGCCTCGCTCGCCGTGGCGGTGTCAAGCGTATCTCTGGCCTGATCTACGAGGAGACACGCGGTGTGCTCAAGGTGTTCCTCGAGAACGTGATTCGGGACGCCGTCACCTACACTGAGCACGCCAAGCGCAAGACCGTGACCGCCATGGACGTTGTGTATGCCCTCAAGCGTCAGGGCCGCACCCTCTACGGTTTCGGAGGCTAAGCAGCGCGCGTGCGCGACGTCGTCTGCAAGCAGCGCATCAGCTCCTCTGAAGAACCCAACAGCCCTCTTCAGGGCTACCCACTTGGTGCTTCGGCAGTGATGCGCAGGATTTGCGATCTCCTGCTCCGTTAACCCTCTTTTGCGTGCCATTATCTCGCGTTCGACCGTACGAGACACGCGCGGTGAACTTGGTCAGGTGAGCGAGCGCAACCGCGTGTATTCATAAGGCGTGGTAGCATTGTTTTTCGCCCTCGCAAGGCGAGCTCTGCTCGATTGCATTTGCGCTCGCCACTGTGTGTTGTGTTGCTGCCATTTCGCCCGCCCTCAGCGTGTCCTAGTTGCGACGTGCCGGTCGTTCGTGCAGCTCAGTTGTCGCCTTTGGTTGGACCCTTGTTGAGCCAGCCAGAGTGGCATGACGATTAAAAGAAAGGTAATCGTAAGCTCGTCGATGCGCATTTTGTCGCTTTGAAGTGGCTCGCTTCTTCTACTCCCTTGGAGAAGAGTATGAGCCGGGCGGCAGCACTCGGTTACATACGCCGAGCGTGGCGGTCAGCGGGCACACTTAAGTTAAGTAAGGCCCCATATTTCACAGCAATAGCTCGTGTGGATATGCAACGAAGCAAAGCACGAGGAAAATATTGCCCGGCACGGGCCAGTGTGTAACAGCTGAAAGCGAGTTTTCTACAGGCAGCAGTTATTTGTTCTCTCCAGTGCAAGCGTTAAATGAGCGAGCCTGAGCTGCATTCGCACGGCTTCGATAGTTTGCGTCGGAGAAGCAATAATGTGCCAGTCCTCTTGGCCTACGAGCTGAGCGGCCGTCGTGTCCCTCGTCTAGCCTTGTGGTTGTTGCATGCGCGATGGGCGGCCGTAGACTACCACCGTGCGATTCACAATTGCGTAACTCTTTTGAGCGACGCAAATGAATGGAAAGGTGAGGAGATTAGCTAGGTAGCTGTCGCTAGAACCGGGCTCACTGCGTTGTATTCAAGTGGACGAGGGTGCGCGCGGTAGACACCGAGGGGCGTGCTGTTGTTTGTAATACTTGTGCACAGGGGGATTTCTTATGCGCGCGCTATAGGTGATAAGCTGTTGGTTCGAGGTCAACGTGGTTCTTGCAAGCCAATGCACCCCCGAGTCGCCCAAAACAAGAGGAAAATAAAATACTGGAGCAGAGCGGTGAAGTGTGCTTACTGAGACAGAAATATGCTTGCACAGTGCAGGCTCATTTTCTCTCGTTATTTGTATACGACTCGCTCTTTCGTCATGCGTGCGCGTAGGTGATGCTGGGCGACCTTGTTCGCGCCATATACTTAGATCGGTAAGGAAGCGGGCGCTGGACATGCGCTGCGTTTAAAGAAAACAAACTTTTTCGAGCGACGTATTTGTGCATGCCAAGCGGGAGACGAGCGGCCGCCCGCTTGCTCGATTTGAGCGGTGCATCGCGTATTTGTCGAACTCTTCGCCGCCAGAGGGAGCCTCCTGTCCTACGTGTGAACATTTGTCCTTTTGGCAGTTTGTGCCACGCGTATTTATGCGCTGTAAGGCGGTTGCGTAATGTCATTGCGTGGAAGCGCCAAAGTGCACAAGACTACCTCTTGCCGCTGCTTCCCTGGAATATCGTAAATGTGAAAGCTGCTGTACAGAAAGATTCCGAATTTGAACCGGCTGCTCCCTCACTCATGGCGCATGTATTGGCACGCGAAAGTAAGAGAAACTGACACGCGCCGGCCGTCGCCATCGCACGGATTTCGCATTCGTGTTGCGTTTAATGAAAGCCAAGCTCGCGCCAATTATTTTACATTCCTCCCACGAAGCCGCCGGGAAATGCGTGCGCCTATGGCCTTGACGTATAGCAAAGCGAGATGATGGCTCAACAGGTAAACAAATGGGGAAGGAGCAGCCGGAGAAAATGCACGGGCCGCTTACTTTGAAGAAACTCGGCACTTTTGGTTATTTCTTTTCTCTTGTTTATGTATGGATTGCTACTGTGAACTCACTGGCATGTGCGTGCAAAGGGAATAGCCGAGGACGAAGCAAGGCGTACACAGTGCGCAATGAGGTCATACGGGTCGTGCGTGTAGCTCGGAGGTGAACTCCAAGTAATGCATCGGAACACACCCAAGAGAAAACAACGGGTTGTCACGAGAGAACTAATGCAGCCATGTAAACGAAGCTTGTTGCATGTGAGAAAAACGTGTGGTGGTGCGGTGACGTTTCTTTTTTTCCTTCCATAATGCACGAGTACTGGCAGGTTAAGACGTACAAAGTTTCATATCTCAACAATACAAATCGGTACCGCGATCGTGTGAATTGCACACAACAACTCACGCAAGTTCTGTGTAAAAATTTTCGTCCCATCGAAAACGCCTCTCATGTCTATGAAGGTACTGTAAAAGTCATACTCACGCATGAATGGTATATCTTATCGAGGCGTATAAATTGTGTTCCCTTTATACATATCGCCTTGTGCAATTAACAGAATTTCCAAATCCGGTTCCATTGCTGCGTGACGGAGCTTTAAAGCGCACTGTTGAACTGCTCTTTTTTTTTTTTTTCCTCTCTTCCATTTCACAGTTTTCCACAATCACTGAGAATAATTTAAGAAATGAGGAAGAGCTCGGCATCAGTTGAAAATTGCGCTGTTGCAGGCGCGGGATTTGAACGTTTTCTGTTACACGCAATTAGGCGCACCAAATTCGGTGCGTTAGTTGGCGAGGAAATAGATTTCTGCCGGCGGCTGCCGAGCTGGAGCTTCGCTATAACATGACAACAATGCCGTCGATCCTGTGGCGAAGTTGCGTGCGGGAATGCAATCGAAAAAGCTAGCTGACGAAATGTACACCTCTGTATAGAGCAAAGTGTTGCGTTTGATGACTGTTTGTCAAAACATGGTGTCCCTTGCGAGTGCGAAAACTGTGTACCGAATACGTGGCACGCGGAAGCCGTGCCTGGGATCGCGCCTGCGAAGCGTTGGTTGATGCTCCTAACGTGTCTCCTAACGCGCGCGTTCAACACCTGTCAATATTGTATTCCAAATTCGCTCTTAGAGCGGAAGTCTGAAGTGGTGCTGGTAGACCATACGTAAGTTTGTCGTTAATCTTGCGATGCGCATGCGGGCCTCGCGTTCTTCAATGCGTGGACGGGAAAGTGTGGTACTGGCATGTCTGCATATGCGAATGCGAGAGGGTTTGCTGCCGAGTGCGGCCACAACACGGTGTAGTTGCCCCTCGAGAAGGCACCGTGGCGCGCACTTGTAGTTCGTGAAACGAGCAGCAGCATGATCAAAGCAATGCAGTGAACAAGCAATAATGTAGCCTAAACATGCCACCCATCTCCGTCGCGCGCAGATCGCGATAACAGCTCCCATGGCGTTGGGCGTGGAGCGCTAACCACTGTCGAGATTAGTGGTGTGGTCTCACACTCGGCACTGGCAATTCACGACGCGCGGCGGTATAAGCGAGATTGTGGTGTTGGCTGAAACGAAAGAGAACAGCGCAGCATGCTGTCGTGTTTAAACTCAATTAAACCGCCTGCGAATGTGCTTTCCTTAGCCGCGAACAAGGCGCCCGCGCGAAAACGTGCCTCCTCCAGCATCCTGGCGAACGGCGGCGGCGGCGTGCGCCGCACCGCCCGAGACGGCTGCGCTGGCGCTGGCCAATCGGCGGGTGAGTTGGAGAGGAGAAGAGTAGTGCGGCGAAGCACGACGCGCGCGGCGCAGGGGTCATTTTCACTCCGGCAGTCGACGACTTCGGACGCTCGCTCCGTTCGCCATGGCCAGGACCAAGCAAACCGCCCGTAAGAGCACCGGTGGGAAGGCTCCGCGTAAGCAGCTTGCTACCAAGGCTGCTCGCAAGAGTGCACCTGCCACAGGTGGGGTTAAGAAACCGCATCGGTACAGGCCTGGGACCGTGGCCCTTCGTGAAATTCGCCGCTACCAGAAGTCGACCGAACTTCTCATCCGCAAGCTGCCGTTCCAGCGCTTGGTGAGGGAAATCGCTCAGGATTTCAAGACCGACCTCCGATTCCAGAGTTCGGCTGTGATGGCCCTTCAGGAGGCCAGCGAGGCCTACCTGGTCGGTCTCTTCGAGGACACCAACCTGTGCGCCATCCACGCCAAGCGCGTTACCATCATGCCGAAGGACATCCAGCTGGCCCGGCGCATCCGTGGCGAGCGCGCCTAAGTTCGGTTCGGCCGCTGTCTGCGCCGCAGCCTCGGTCAGGCAAGCAACACAAAACGGTCCTTCTCAGGACCACCTACATGTTTGCTTCGGCCACGGGAGCACGCGAGACCACGTACTCCAACCGTAACCTCTCGGTCTGTCTGTTTTGTTGTTATTTTTTATTATCAATAATTTTTGTGTGTGTGTGTCTGTGGTGAGCTGCCGGTGCGAGGTGGTGCCTCGTTTGGGATGCATATGGTAAGTATTGCGCGCGCTCGAGCAAGACGAGAGAGAGGAAAAAAAAAAAGAAACAAAATGCGCGTTCGTTGCAAAACGGTTCGCGCATTCATGCGAAGAAGCCGCGCACGAAGACGAAATTAATGCGGCCGATGTTGCGTGCAAGCTTTTGTGTATTGGTATGCCATGCATGCGTTTGTTCACGTTCCTCATGCATACCTGCCTGGCTCATAAGTGCATGCTGGTTGCGGATATGGGCCATTTTTTGTTGTTTGTTTTTAAGGGCCCGATCGCCTATCACATTCCACTACGCGAATCGTACGCTATTTGCAGTGAGGCTCGTCCCTGTGCGCCCCCAGACACCCTGAAGCTCGCTTTCTATCTACATTCGTGCACTGACATGCCAGCTATCTAGCAGCAGCGTCAGTTCAACAGGCACGGTTGCGCTAATTCAAACAGAGGGAAACGGGCGCGGAGAACGGGATTGCCAAGCAAAACCCTGCCGTCACACGCATTTCGGTGGTCCTGACAAGGACCGTTGGGTTGTGCGACGAGCGCGACTGTAGTCCGGCGGCTGGGAGCTGCTCGCTTACGCCTTCTTCTCGGTCTTCTTTGGGAGAAGCACAGCTTGGATGTTGGGCAAGACGCCGCCCTGCGCGATCGTCACGCCGGAGAGCAGCTTGTTCAGCTCCTCGTCGTTGCGGATGGCGAGCTGCAGGTGGCGGGGGATGATCCTGGTCTTCTTGTTGTCACGAGCCGCGTTGCCAGCGAGCTCGAGCACTTCGGCAGCCAGGTACTCGAGGACGGCCGCGAGGTAGACGGGAGCGCCCGCTCCGACGCGCTCGGCGTAGTTTCCCTTGCGCAGGAGACGGTGGATACGGCCCACGGGGAACTGGAGACCCGCGCGGCTGGAACGCGTCTTGCTCTTGCCCTTCGCCTTGCCGCCTTTGCCGCGTCCGGACATGCTGGTGCTGCTGATGCGTAGGCTGAGACAGAGAAAATACCGTTGTCAGATGGGAGGAGGACTTGGCACCTTTGAAGGCACCGCGTCCATGAGCGTACAGATCTCATCAACCCATCATCATCCGATACATTGACCCCGGTACTCCCCCACAACCCGGGCTGACTGGGTGGGGGGACTTGGTTCGGGCCAACGGTCCTTCCCGGACAAGGGGGCTGTTGTGGTGCAGCAACACAGAGCTACCGCACACAACACACAAACAGCCATGTCGGTCTTACAGGACTTAAGCCTGAATGACCCTCGGACTGCCTCGGCGCAAAAAAGCCCAAGGCATACAACCATGCAGAGTACCAAAGCCGTCCGCGGAGCAGCGCGACCAACCAAGGGTGCGCCACCACCGGTTCTAGCTCTGGGTTCCGCTGAACCAGACAAAACCCCGTGGATCGACTGGCGCACACGGCCGAGTCGAGCGACCTTAGGAGCATGCATCATAACTTAATGGAAAGCTTTCCGCCTGACTCATCAAAAATCACCGCAGGACGGGCCCACACTTCGAGAAACTTCTTCTCGCCCAAGCGGTGCCGCTCCCGGGTGAGATGGAACCAGACCTCCTTCCGTGCTTTCGCAAGCACTTCGTGAAGGCCCGGCGCCCTCCCCCCGAAAACTGCATCGCGTCGTGCCAACCACACTTGGTAGGAGCACTCAGCGAGGAGAAGTACAAACTGGTTGACCGCCTGATTAGGCAAAGGGTGCAAAAATCGGACTGTCTGATAAGGAATGCCTGGGAGATTAAAAAGACTAGCGATCCTGCAGAGAAGAGCTGCAGGAAGCAAACACTGCGTAAAGGCATGAACCGTGTCCTCACGAGCGCCACAGAACGGGCACACTCCACTAACCGGGACGGCAGTGAAGGGCCTGTAGCCCAACGGCAGGCACCCTCGTGCCAGGCGATACATAAAGGTGGCTCGCCTAGCGTCGAGGAAGCTAGCCGTGATGAGCTTCCAGTTTGGCCTGTGAATGGACAGGTCATACATTTGGCAGTGTGGAGGGAGGCCTGGGGTAAGGATGTCTACTAATTCTTGGAGTGGAGTTGAAACTACGTCGATGTCGGGGCGAACCTTGCGGAGGCTTACCAAAGAGTTGGCAGCCGCCGCATAAATGGTGGACGGGGTACCTGAACGAGGAACGCAGTGCGAAAAAGTGCTCTGCGAAAACAAGCGGAGTCGGGTGCTAAGGAAAAACGAGGTAAAGCTTCGAGTCAGGAGCATATCCGAGTTAAGAGCGACCTGGGTCCATCTGACGTGTAGTGCGGTAGCCACGATGCCCAGGTCGGGAATTCCGAGTCCTCCCTTATCCCTGGGCAGCTTGAGCACCCGCCTAGCTACACAACCATTTGTACCCTTCCAAAGGAAGCGAAAGAGGACCCTCTCCAAGATATGCTTGGTTCGGGTCGGAACAGGAGACACACACGCCACATACGTCAGGAACGAAAACAGAAGTGAGCGCAGGATTGTCGCTCGAGCAGTCAATGGGCATGACAACGCGCTGAACTGCTGAATTCTGGTTTCAAGCTTCTCCTTAGCCTGTTGCCAGTTTTCAGGAGACAGACCATCTGGTTCGAATTGGAAGCCTAGAATGCGCAGCCGCGTTTTCACGGGGAGACCATGAACGGGCTGCGGACTGGACGGAGTGGAGTTCAAGTACATGGCTGCACTTTTCGACCTATTCAACCTTGCACCACTCGCCCTGCAGTAACTGTCCATGACCTCCAAGACGCCGCAAGCTGATGCTTCGTCAGGGACGACAATGGACAAGTCATCCGCGTAGGCAAATAGTGCAACCGGAGGGGAACCTGGTGGTAGTAGGAACCTGCCAATTCTGCTGTCACAGGACAACCTCTGCAGAAGCGGTTCAAAAGCGAGTACGTAGAGGGCAGGTGAGAGGGGGTCCCCCTGCCGTACACCACGCCCCACAATGAACGCCTCCGAGACGCGGTCCCGTATGACAACAGCAGAAGTCGGTCGAGAATACAAAGCTTGAACCATCTGCCGAAAACCCACACTAAAACCAGCCTCTTCCAAAACACGGAAAAGGTACCTATGGCTAATGATGTCGAAAGCCTTCTCCTGATCAAAGGAGCAAAGAATACCTGGAAGTTTCCTGGTGTTTGCCCACAGGAGAAGGTCCCTCACTGCTAAACCGTGAAGCTGACAAGAGCGCCCCTGGACACTACATGCCTGGTACGGACCCAAAACAGTGCTGAGTACTGGCGTGAGTCGCGTGCACAGGCACTTTGCTATGAGCTTGTAATCGCAGTTCAGAAGCGTGATTGGACGCCATGCTCGCAGATCGGTGCTCCTCGACTCGTCCTTACAAAGGAGAGTGATTAGCCCCTCTCGTTGAGACGCTGACAAGGTCCCTTCACTGAGTAGCCGGTTCACCAGTGATGTGAACGGCTTCCCTAACAGTGTCCAAAATTTAACATAAAACTCGACTGTAAGACCATCGGATCCTGGACTGCGATTACGCTTCATAGACTTCAAGGCGGAAAATAACTCGTCCTCATCTATGGCTGAGTCGCACACTTGTGGCGGCTCAGCTGGTAGAGCAAACGGAAAAACAGCTGGAGAGGCAACTGGTTCAGCATACAAGGACATGTAAAACTGCCTCGCCAGTGCGAGAACTCCATCTGGTGAGTCGACTATGCTATTATCGCTTGGATCTATTAGGGAAGAGAGAGTTGTGCTCTTCCTTGAAAGATGTTTACGTAGGACGTTTCTGCTGCACCACGCTTCCATTTCCCACAGCTCTGCTCGGGTTGTGGCCCTCAAGCCATCCCAGCGTCGCTGCAGGAGAATCCGAAGTTCCTTTCGGAGTGAGGCCAGTGCCGGAGCAACTCCAGGCCCGCCGGACAGTGGCCTCGAGAGCAGGAGGATCGCGTCGGAGACGATTTTTATCTCCTCACGCTCCTCGCGCGCTCGACGCTTGCCCCAAGACCTGAAGCACTCACGCACCCTGACCTTCACGTCATCCCATTCCGTACCACTAAGATTCGCTGTGTTATGAAGCGATCGAAATAGTATGGATGATACCTCTGCGGTTGCCTGCCTATCTTTTAGGAGACGTGGATTTAAGCGCCACGGTCTCTTTGCCTTTGGTACTAAGCTAGAATCGGCAAACCGCAGAATTAGGAAGCAGTGGTCGCTAAGAGCAGAAGGAGTTAACCACGAGGAATGCACACTGGGAGCCAGTGACGATGAGATGTAAAAACGATCGATGCGGCTCTGCCCACCTCTCCCTGTCCATGTCATTCCTGACTGTCCAGAGCGGAGTAGGCGCCAAGCATCGACCAGTCCCAGCCCATCGACGAGCTGTCGCAGTGTAGCAATTGCACGCTTATCTTTACGTAATGGAGTCCCTCTACGTGAGAGGCGGTCAACTAGTTCTAACACACAGTTGAAGTCGCCTACTAAAACTAGTCGAGAGGGACCGACCAAATAGGGTTCTAACGTATCGAAAAACTCTCTCTGTTCTCTAGCCCGGGTTGGAGCATAAACATTAACAATTCGAATGCCACAATCAAGATCCACCGACAAGACGCGGCCCTCGGAATCCCTGGCATGGCGAATAACAAGGCCGTCGAAATTCGGCATCAAAACGATGGCCGTACCTCGGCTGCCCGACGCGCCATAACTCCAGTAAGACCGAGTGCGAAAAATCCGGTCGAAGTGGCTGATCTGGCCTAGCCTATGAACGTAAGTTTCCTGAAGTACGAGAACATCTACCTTTTTGGATTTAGCCAAATTTATAACCTCTAACTGCTTAGAAGCGCGCGACAAACCACGACAATTAAAGGTAGCTATAGTGAGAGAAGGAGCCATTTCAAAGGGGAAGGAATTTAGCTAAAAGCTAGTAAAACAAAGGAGGACGAAAAGCTAGGAAAATAAATAAAAGAGCAGGCTAGTATTAGGGAATACTAGCCGCTAAAGACAAATAAGCAAAGACTACCTATGAGAGAGTCTCCGAAATTGGAGACCCCTCATCAGTAGACTCATAGTACCTGTCTGACATCTCAGAGCAATCGCACCGAGCCAATTTGCAATGCGGACAAGGAGGGGAACTCTCCATGTCCGATGGAACGTCAGTATCAGAGTCGGATGTCTCTACGGCACTGCGCTTAAATTCTGGAGGGCCAGTCTCCGAGCCCTGGGAGCCACCTTCGTCCGAGCTCGACGCACGCTCCGCGGCCGCCGCCCTGGCAGCGGAGCCAGCGCGGTGAGCGCGCCGGCTCTTACGCTTATGGCCCGACCGGCTAGCAGTGCCAGTCGTGCCAGTCAGCGGTTCCAACGCGCCAGGGGTAGCGGCCGCTGTAGCGACAGGCGTACCAGCCACGGAGGCAACAGCGGCGCCCGCTTCAACCTCCTCGCCCGCTCCCCCATCGCACGTTGCCGTGACAGACGGGGAAGCGACCGCGGTGGCGTCCACGGAATCGCCGCCGCGCTCGGCAGCTTCGACCACGCTCGAGGAGGCCTGGCTATCTCCTTCATCCAAGGCAGAGACCGTAGCAGCTACCGGCGAAGCAACCGCTTCCTCAACGGCAGGTACCTGCTGCTCAGGCCTCGCGGTCACTGACGAGTAGGTGCGGACACTACACGCCGAAACCGCATGGTCACCACCGCATCGTACGCACGCCGCGTCGCATGACGCGTGGCCGAACTGCTCGCAGCGCGCGCACTTAGGTGTGTCACACGCGGCGGCGTGGTGTCCTGCCAGGTTACACCTACGACACAACCTAACTACACCCTCGTACTCACACTGAACGACGCGCTCACCTACCCGAAGAAGGTTAGGCACGGGCCGCGCCATCTCTATCCGAATGCGCCGGTTTCCCGTGCCAACGGCAGGGAACCCGGGCACGCATTCTTCGGAGATCCCGTGGACCTTTCCGAAGACCTCTAGCTCGGAAACAAGAGCTTGGTCCGGAAGATCCGCGGGGTAGCCAAACACCCTAACCACCTTCACCCGCACACCTCTATACTCAAAACGAACTTCCACATCACGAACCTGCAATGCGGGATCAGCTGAGAAGCGATCAACCGCGGCCTTTGTCTTAAACGTTATCTCAAACCTTCCTGCACCAAAGTCCTGTACTGCCTTAAGGTCATTCAAGGAAAAGCGCTTTACGAGCGCCTTACAAACATCTACATTGGACGCGCCCTTTGGAACTCGCCCGAAAAACGTGAGCGGCCGAAGCCGCGAAGGGGCCACCATCGCGGTGAAAACCACGTGGCGCCCGTCCCTAGCCGAAGTTTAAGCTAACACTACGCAAGGTAGGAAGCTAGAAACCCTCAGCTAAAGACTGGAAAAAACCAAGGAGAAAAAAAGCCACCGGAACACCTCACCAAATCGATGAACAGCGGGTTGGAGTCTAGAAGAATCCGCACCTTACACCTATCCAACCATTCCGAGAGGGGCCCACGTGGAGGGGATCCGCAGCACCGAAGCTCGAACGCACAAATCACGCCACCACCGCACCGATCACACCACCACCGCAGCAAGCAGCATGGCGAGACGGACAGAGAAAAGCACGACTTACGCAGTCGCGATCTGTGAGCGATTTGAGCCGTGCTCGTAGTGCCTTCGCCGCTGTCGCCGCCGCCGGTCCCAAAGGAAAGCGCGAGCGAGCACGAGGGAAAGGGAGAGAAGCCGCGCGGACCAATGGCACGCGCGGATATGCGAGGTCGCTTGAACACCACCCTCCCGCGATAAAAACGCGGCGCGCGCGACCGGTCGCGCGTATTCCGATCTCGTTTGCTCGGCTACTGACAACGTTGCGATGCCTCCCCAGCCCAGCGGTAAGGCCGTGAAGAAGGCCGGCAAGGCGCAGAAGAACGTGCGCGCCACCGACAAGAAGAAGAAGAAGCGCCGCAGGAAGGAGAGCTTCTCCATCTATATCTACAAGGTGCTGAAGCAGGTGCACCCGGACACTGGAGTCTCCAGCAAGGCCATGTCTATCATGAACAGCTTCGTGAACGACATCTTCGAGCGCATCGCCGCGGAGTCGTCCCGTCTGGCTCACTACAACAAGCGCTCGACCATCACGAGCCGGGAGATCCAGACTGCCGTGCGTCTGCTGTTGCCCGGCGAGCTGGCCAAACACGCCGTGTCCGAGGGCACCAAAGCCGTCACCAAGTACACCAGCTCCAAGTAGGCGACCGAGCGCTCGTCCGCCCAGCCCACACCCAACGGCTCTTCTCAGAGCCACCCAAAGTGTCTGCATTGGCATTGGGATGTAGTGAGAATCTCGACAATTCCGTCCGTTCCCTCTGTTCGACGCTTCCTCGTTTAGGGACAAAAAAAAAAAAAAACCCGACGCGCGCTGTCGGACAACGCGTTCTCATTGCTCATTGCGACAGCGCGTGTGTGCTAAAAGTTTTGTAGCAGAAACGCACAGAACGCCATGCGCTCAGCACAACAACACAAACAAAGCAAGTATAGGGCGCGTGAGCGGCCACGTTCGCCTGCACTAATTACCACGGCGCGTGTTTCGCACACCTAGGCTGATGAGGCGGTCGTTGTTGCACATTTACGTAATTCTGATGTAGCGTAAGCTCTAAAAGCAGGCAGCCCTCATTCCCCCCCTTGTTTTTTTCACATTTTATTTCTTCTTTTTTCGGTCGACGTGCATTTACGGGTCCCGAGGTGTGCCTCTATGGCTGCTAGAACTAATGTCGTCGGTCGCTGCGTGTGCTAGAATGCCCACTCGGCGGCCGCCCGCACGTATAGAGCAGTGCTCCGGACTGAAATTTAGAGCCGCGTGCTGTCAGCGCCGCATCGCTGTAGCAGTGGCTGGCGAGCGGAAATGCGTTAGCACGTTCACGAAGCAGCAGCAGCGCGTAAGGGAAATTTTACGCTGTTATTACAAATGTAGTAGTAATTTGACGTGGAAAAAGAAGAGATGCGCGCGGCTCTCCGCATGCTGCATAGCGGTTTCGCGCGCGTCCTGCGTAGCTGCCTTCGTACGGGCTGGGGGCGATGGGAGAGGGAGGAGGTCGGAGCGCCGCCAGTAGTGCCCTCGCTCTCTTCCGTCCCCTAGAATGCTGAATTTGGCTCGCGCGCGCGTCTTAGGCTGATTTCGCTGACGCTATCTACGAGGCTACGTAAGCTATCGCGACGAAATTTGACGGTCGTGTGGGCACCAGTCAGCGGTGCCTGCGTGCGAAATTTGAAACGCCTGAGGCGAACGGAGCATGAGCGCGCCCTGTTTTGCGACTAGTGATCAAGTGAACGATGTTGGCGTGGCTGAGTTTGAAGTTGTGCGCGCGGTGTGCTTTGCGGCAATGACCAGGGTGCACTTGCAAGCGTAGCCGAGCTAACGGTGAATAGAACGAGTAATCACAATTATGAGAACACAATAAACTTGTTCCTGGGGCGCGACACGAGCAGTGAGTGCGTGCAACATACCACAATAACATTGTTGACACGTTTGTTTTTCTCTTGGCGAGTTGAGCAAAATAAGAAGGGAGGCGGGTTGAACATCAGCCTACGTTGCAGTGTGAAATGCCCAAAAAGAGAGACAACATAAGAAAAACAAAAGTAAACTCTGCGATTGTGTTACGAGGCCACTTGTCTTGAACTCAGTGCGTGGCCTAAGAAGGGCTCAGTGCAGCAACCAGCGACTCACTCGCGAAGAGAGGCCGCGCTGCCCGTGAGCCAATCGGCGCGCGTTCGTCCTCCTCGCCCTTTTTTTTGCGGCGCGGCTTCCTCGTTCAGTCGCGGCGCAAGGACGGGGCATTCGCTTTCCTGACTCGCTCCGAAGCAGCAGCAACAGCCGAGATGTCTGGACGTGGCAAGGGCGGCAAGGGGCTCGGCAAGGGTGGCGCGAAGCGTCATCGTAAGGTGTTGCGTGACAACATCCAAGGCATCACCAAGCCTGCCATCCGTCGCCTCGCTCGCCGTGGCGGTGTCAAGCGTATCTCTGGCCTGATCTACGAGGAGACACGCGGTGTGCTCAAGGTGTTCCTCGAGAACGTGATTCGGGACGCCGTCACCTACACTGAGCACGCCAAGCGCAAGACCGTGACCGCCATGGACGTTGTGTATGCCCTCAAGCGTCAGGGCCGCACCCTCTACGGTTTCGGAGGCTAAGCAGCGCGCGTGCGCGACGTCGTCTGCAAGCAGCGCATCAGCTCCTCTGAAGAACCCAACAGCCCTCTTCAGGGCTACCCACTTGGTGCTTCGGCAGTGATGCGCAGGATTTGCGATCTCCTGCTCCGTTAACCCTCTTTTGCGTGCCATTATCTCGCGTTCGGCCGTACGAGACACGCGCGGTGAACTTGGTCAGGTGAGCGAGCGCAACCGCGTGTATTCATAAGGCGTGGTAGCATTGTTTTTCGCCCTCGCAAGGCGAGCTCTGCTCGATTGCATTTGCGCTCGCCACTGTGTGTTGTGTTGCTGCCATTTCGCCCGCCCTCAGCGTGTCCTAGTTGCGACGTGCCGGTCGTTCGTGCAGCTCAGTTGTCGCCTTTGGTTGGACCCTTGTTGAGCCAGCCAGAGTGGCATGACGATTAAAAGAAAGGTAATCGTAAGCTCGTCGATGCGCATTTTGTCGCTTTGAAGTGGCTCGCTTCTTCTACTCCCTTGGAGAAGAGTATGAGCCGGGCGGCAGCACTCGGTTACATACGCCGAGCGTGGCGGTCAGCGGGCACACTTAAGTTAAGTAAGGCCCCATATTTCACAGCAATAGCTCGTGTGGATATGCAACGAAGCAAAGCACGAGGAAAATATTGCCCGGCACGGGCCAGTGTGTAACAGCTGAAAGCGAGTTTTCTACAGGCAGCAGTTATTTGTTCTCTCCAGTGCAAGCGTTAAATGAGCGAGCCTGAGCTGCATTCGCACGGCTTCGATAGTTTGCGTCGGAGAAGCAATAATGTGCCAGTCCTCTTGGCCTACGAGCTGAGCGGCCGTCGTGTCCCTCGTCTAGCCTTGTGGTTGTTGCATGCGCGATGGGCGGCCGTAGACTACCACCGTGCGATTCACAATTGCGTAACTCTTTTGAGCGACGCAAATGAATGGAAAGGTGAGGAGATTAGCTAGGTAGCTGTCGCTAGAACCGGGCTCACTGCGTTGTATTCAAGTGGACGAGGGTGCGCGCGGTAGACACCGAGGGGCGTGCTGTTGTTTGTAATACTTGTGCACAGGGGGATTTCTTATGCGCGCGCTATAGGTGATAAGCTGTTGGTTCGAGGTCAACGTGGTTCTTGCAAGCCAATGCACCCCCGAGTCGCCCAAAACAAGAGGAAAATAAAATACTGGAGCAGAGCGGTGAAGTGTGCTTACTGAGACAGAAATATGCTTGCACAGTGCAGGCTCATTTTCTCTCGTTATTTGTATACGACTCGCTCTTTCGTCATGCGTGCGCGTAGGTGATGCTGGGCGACCTTGTTCGCGCCATATACTTAGATCGGTAAGGAAGCGGGCGCTGGACATGCGCTGCGTTTAAAGAAAACAAACTTTTTCGAGCGACGTATTTGTGCATGCCAAGCGGGAGACGAGCGGCCGCCCGCTTGCTCGAATTGAGCGGTGCATCGCGTATTTGTCGAACTCTTCGCCGCCAGAGGGAGCCTCCTGTCCTACGTGTGAACATTTGTCCTTTTGGCAGTTTGTGCCACGCGTATTTATGCGCTGTAAGGCGGTTGCGTAATGTCATTGCGTGGAAGCGCCAAAGTGCACAAGACTACCTCTTGCCGCTGCTTCCCTGGAATATCGTAAATGTGAAAGCTGCTGTACAGAAAGATTCCGAATTTGAACCGGCTGCTCCCTCACTCATGGCGCATGTATTGGCACGCGAAAGTAAGAGAAACTGACACGCGCCGGCCGTCGCCATCGCACGGATTTCGCATTCGTGTTGCGTTTAATGAAAGCCAAGCTCGCGCCAATTATTTTACATTCCTCCCACGAAGCCGCCGGGAAATGCGTGCGCCTATGGCCTTGACGTATAGCAAAGCGAGATGATGGCTCAACAGGTAAACAAATGGGGAAGGAGCAGCCGGAGAAAATGCACGGGCCGCTTACTTTGAAGAAACTCGGCACTTTTGGTTATTTCTTTTCTCTTGTTTATGTATGGATTGCTACTGTGAACTCACTGGCATGTGCGTGCAAAGGGAATAGCCGAGGACGAAGCAAGGCGTACACAGTGCGCAATGAGGTCATACGGGTCGTGCGTGTAGCTCGGAGGTGAACTCCAAGTAATGCATCGGAACACACCCAAGAGAAAACAACGGGTTGTCACGAGAGAACTAATGCAGCCATGTAAACGAAGCTTGTTGCATGTGAGAAAAACGTGTGGTGGTGCGGTGACGTTTCTTTTTTTCCTTCCATAATGCACGAGTACTGGCAGGTTAAGACGTACAAAGTTTCATATCTCAACAATACAAATCGGTACCGCGATCGTGTGAATTGCACACAACAACTCACGCAAGTTCTGTGTAAAAATTTTCGTCCCATCGAAAACGCCTCTCATGTCTATGAAGGTACTGTAAAAGTCATACTCACGCATGAATGGTATATCTTATCGAGGCGTATAAATTGTGTTCCCTTTATACATATCGCCTTGTGCAATTAACAGAATTTCCAAATCCGGTTCCATTGCTGCGTGACGGAGCTTTAAAGCGCACTGTTGAACTGCTCTTTTTTTTTTTTTTTTTTCCTCTCTTCCATTTCACAGTTTTCCACAATCACTGAGAATAATTTAAGAAATGAGGAAGAGCTCGGCATCAGTTGAAAATTGCGCTGTTGCAGGCGCGGGATTTGAACGTTTTCTGTTACACGCAATTAGGCGCACCAAATTCGGTGCGTTAGTTGGCGAGGAAATAGATTTCTGCCGGCGGCTGCCGAGCTGGAGCTTCGCTATAACATGACAACAATGCCGTCGATCCTGTGGCGAAGTTGCGTGCGGGAATGCAATCGAAAAAGCTAGCTGACGAAATGTACACCTCTGTATAGAGCAAAGTGTTGCGTTTGATGACTGTTTGTCAAAACATGGTGTCCCTTGCGAGTGCGAAAACTGTGTACCGAATACGTGGCACGCGGAAGCCGTGCCTGGGATCGCGCCTGCGAAGCGTTGGTTGATGCTCCTAACGTGTCTCCTAACGCGCGCGTTCAACACCTGTCAATATTGTATTCCAAATTCGCTCTTAGAGCGGAAGTCTGAAGTGGTGCTGGTAGACCATACGTAAGTTTGTCGTTAATCTTGCGATGCGCATGCGGGCCTCGCGTTCTTCAATGCGTGGACGGGAAAGTGTGGTACTGGCATGTCTGCATATGCGAATGCGAGAGGGTTTGCTGCCGAGTGCGGCCACAACACGGTGTAGTTGCCCCTCGAGAAGGCACCGTGGCGCGCACTTGTAGTTCGTGAAACGAGCAGCAGCATGATCAAAGCAATGCAGTGAACAAGCAATAATGTAGCCTAAACATGCCACCCATCTCCGTCGCGCGCAGATCGCGATAACAGCTCCCATGGCGTTGGGCGTGGAGCGCTAACCACTGTCGAGATTAGTGGTGTGGTCTCACACTCGGCACTGGCAATTCACGACGCGCGGCGGTATAAGCGAGATTGTGGTGTTGGCTGAAACGAAAGAGAACAGCGCAGCATGCTGTCGTGTTTAAACTCAATTAAACCGCCTGCGAATGTGCTTTCCTTAGCCGCGAACAAGGCGCCCGCGCGAAAACGTGCCTCCTCCAGCATCCTGGCGAACGGCGGCGGCGGCGTGCGCCGCACCGCCCGAGACGGCTGCGCTGGCGCTGGCCAATCGGCGGGTGAGTTGGAGAGGAGAAGAGTAGTGCGGCGAAGCACGACGCGCGCGGCGCAGGGGTCATTTTCACTCCGGCAGTCGACGACTTCGGACGCTCGCTCCGTTCGCCATGGCCAGGACCAAGCAAACCGCCCGTAAGAGCACCGGTGGGAAGGCTCCGCGTAAGCAGCTTGCTACCAAGGCTGCTCGCAAGAGTGCACCTGCCACAGGTGGGGTTAAGAAACCGCATCGGTACAGGCCTGGGACCGTGGCCCTTCGTGAAATTCGCCGCTACCAGAAGTCGACCGAACTTCTCATCCGCAAGCTGCCGTTCCAGCGCTTGGTGAGGGAAATCGCTCAGGATTTCAAGACCGACCTCCGATTCCAGAGTTCGGCTGTGATGGCCCTTCAGGAGGCCAGCGAGGCCTACCTGGTCGGTCTCTTCGAGGACACCAACCTGTGCGCCATCCACGCCAAGCGCGTTACCATCATGCCGAAGGACATCCAGCTGGCCCGGCGCATCCGTGGCGAGCGCGCCTAAGTTCGGTTCGGCCGCTGTCTGCGCCGCAGCCTCGGTCAGGCAAGCAACACAAAACGGTCCTTCTCAGGACCACCTACATGTTTGCTTCGGCCACGGGAGCACGCGAGACCACGTACTCCAACCGTAACCTCTCGGTCTGTCTGTTTTGTTGTTATTTTTTATTATCAATAATTTTTGTGTGTGTGTGTCTGTGGTGAGCTGCCGGTGCGAGGTGGTGCCTCGTTTGGGATGCATATGGTAAGTATTGCGCGCGCTCGAGCAAGACGAGAGAGAGGAAAAAAAAAAAGAAACAAAATGCGCGTTCGTTGCAAAACGGTTCGCGCATTCATGCGAAGAAGCCGCGCACGAAGACGAAATTAATGCGGCCGATGTTGCGTGCAAGCTTTTGTGTATTGGTATGCCATGCATGCGTTTGTTCACGTTCCTCATGCATACCTGCCTGGCTCATAAGTGCATGCTGGTTGCGGATATGGGCCATTTTTTGTTGTTTGTTTTTAAGGGCCCGATCGCCTATCACATTCCACTACGCGAATCGTACGCTATTTGCAGTGAGGCTCGTCCCTGTGCGCCCCCAGACACCCTGAAGCTCGCTTTCTATCTACATTCGTGCACTGACATGCCAGCTAGCTAGCAGCAGCGTCAGTTCAACAGGCACGGTTGCGCTAATTCAAACAGAGGGAAACGGGCGCGGAGAACGGGATTGCCAAGCAAAACCCTGCCGTCACACGCATTTCGGTGGTCCTGACAAGGACCGTTGGGTTGTGCGACGAGCGCGACTGTAGTCCGGCGGCTGGGAGCTGCTCGCTTACGCCTTCTTCTCGGTCTTCTTTGGGAGAAGCACAGCTTGGATGTTGGGCAAGACGCCGCCCTGCGCGATCGTCACGCCGGAGAGCAGCTTGTTCAGCTCCTCGTCGTTGCGGATGGCGAGCTGCAGGTGGCGGGGGATGATCCTGGTCTTCTTGTTGTCACGAGCCGCGTTGCCAGCGAGCTCGAGCACTTCGGCAGCCAGGTACTCGAGGACGGCCGCGAGGTAGACGGGAGCGCCCGCTCCGACGCGCTCGGCGTAGTTTCCCTTGCGCAGGAGACGGTGGATACGGCCCACGGGGAACTGGAGACCCGCGCGGCTGGAACGCGTCTTGCTCTTGCCCTTCGCCTTGCCGCCTTTGCCGCGTCCGGACATGCTGGTGCTGCTGATGCGTAGGCTGAGACAGAGAAAATACCGTTGTCAGATGGGAGGAGGACTTGGCACCTTTGAAGGCACCGCGTCCATGAGCGTACAGATCTCATCAACCCATCATCATCCGATACATTGACCCCGGTACTCCCCCACAACCCGGGCTGACTGGGTGGGGGGACTTGGTTCGGGCCAACGGTCCTTCCCGGACAAGGGGGCTGTTGTGGTGCAGCAACACAGAGCTACCGCACACAACACACAAACAGCCATGTCGGTCTTACAGGACTTAAGCCTGAATGACCCTCGGACTGCCTCGGCGCAAAAAAGCCCAAGGCATACAACCATGCAGAGTACCAAAGCCGTCCGCGGAGCAGCGCGACCAACCAAGGGTGCGCCACCACCGGTTCTAGCTCTGGGTTCCGCTGAACCAGACAAAACCCCGTGGATCGACTGGCGCACACGGCCGAGTCGAGCGACCTTAGGAGCATGCATCATAACTTAATGGAAAGCTTTCCGCCTGACTCATCAAAAATCACCGCAGGACGGGCCCACACTTCGAGAAACTTCTTCTCGCCCAAGCGGTGCCGCTCCCGGGTGAGATGGAACCAGACCTCCTTCCGTGCTTTCGCAAGCACTTCGTGAAGGCCCGGCGCCCTCCCCCCGAAAACTGCATCGCGTCGTGCCAACCACACTTGGTAGGAGCACTCAGCGAGGAGAAGCACGAACTGGTTGACCGCCTGATTAGGCAAAGGGTGCAAAAATCGGACTGTCTGATAAGGAATGCCTGGGAGATTAAAAAGACTAGCGATCCTACAGAGAAGAGCTGCAGGAAGCAAACACTGCGTAAAGGCATGAACCGTGTCCTCACGAGCGCCACAGAACGGGCACACTCCACTAACCGGGACGGCAGTGAAGGGCCTGTAGCCCAACGGCAGGCACCCTCGCGCCAGGCGATACATAAAGGTGGCTCGCCTAGCGTCGAGGAAGCTAGCCGTGATGAGCTTCCAGTTTGGCCTGTGAATGGACAGGTCATACATTTGGCATTTGGCTGAGACAGAGAAAAGCACGACTTACGCAGTCGCGATCTGTGAGCGATTTGAGCCGTGCTCGTAGTGCCTTCGCCGCTGTCGCCGCCGCCGGTCCCAAAGGAAAGCGCGAGCGAGCACGAGGGAAAGGGAGAGAAGCCGCGCGGACCAATGGCACGCGCGGATATGCGAGGTCGCTTGAACACCACCCTCCCGCGATAAAAACGCGGCGCGCGCGACCGGTCGCGCGTATTCCGATCTCGTTTGCTCGGCTACTGACAACGTTGCGATGCCTCCCCAGCCCAGCGGTAAGGCCGTGAAGAAGGCCGGCAAGGCGCAGAAGAACGTGCGCGCCACCGACAAGAAGAAGAAGAAGCGCCGCAGGAAGGAGAGCTTCTCCATCTATATCTACAAGGTGCTGAAGCAGGTGCACCCGGACACTGGAGTCTCCAGCAAGGCCATGTCTATCATGAACAGCTTCGTGAACGACATCTTCGAGCGCATCGCCGCGGAGTCGTCCCGTCTGGCTCACTACAACAAGCGCTCGACCATCACGAGCCGGGAGATCCAGACTGCCGTGCGTCTGCTGTTGCCCGGCGAGCTGGCCAAACACGCCGTGTCCGAGGGCACCAAAGCCGTCACCAAGTACACCAGCTCCAAGTAGGCGACCGAGCGCTCGTCCGCCCAGCCCACACCCAACGGCTCTTCTCAGAGCCACCCAAAGTGTCTGCATTGGCATTGGGATGTAGTGAGAATCTCGACAATTCCGTCCGTTCCCTCTGTTCGACGCTTCCTCGTTTAGGGACAAAAAAAAAAAAAAAACCCGACGCGCGCTGTCGGACAACGCGTTCTCATTGCTCATTGCGACAGCGCGTGTGTGCTAAAAGTTTTGTAGCAGAAACGCACAGAACGCCATGCGCTCAGCACAACAACACAAACAAAGCAAGTATAGGGCGCGTGAGCGGCCACGTTCGCCTGCACTAATTACCACGGCGCGTGTTTCGCACACCTAGGCTGATGAGGCGGTCGTTGTTGCACATTTACGTAATTCTGATGTAGCGTAAGCTCTAAAAGCAGGCAGCCCTCATTCCCCCCCTTGTTTTTTTCACATTTTATTTCTTCTTTTTTCGGTCGACGTGCATTTACGGGTCCCGAGGTGTGCCTCTATGGCTGCTAGAACTAATGTCGTCGGTCGCTGCGTGTGCTAGAATGCCCACTCGGCGGCCGCCCGCACGTATAGAGCAGTGCTCCGGACTGAAATTTAGAGCCGCGTGCTGTCAGCGCCGCATCGCTGTAGCAGTGGCTGGCGAGCGGAAATGCGTTAGCACGTTCACGAAGCAGCAGCAGCGCGTAAGGGAAATTTTACGCTGTTATTACAAATGTAGTAGTAATTTGACGTGGAAAAAGAAGAGATGCGCGCGGCTCTCCGCATGCTGCATAGCGGTTTCGCGCGCGTCCTGCGTAGCTGCCTTCGTACGGGCTGGGGGCGATGGGAGAGGGAGGAGGTCGGAGCGCCGCCAGTAGTGCCCTCGCTCTCTTCCGTCCCCTAGAATGCTGAATTTGGCTCGCGCGCGCGTCTTAGGCTGATTTCGCTGACGCTATCTACGAGGCTACGTAAGCTATCGCGACGAAATTTGACGGTCGTGTGGGCACCAGTCAGCGGTGCCTGCGTGCGAAATTTGAAACGCCTGAGGCGAACGGAGCATGAGCGCGCCCTGTTTTGCGACTAGTGATCAAGTGAACGATGTTGGCGTGGCTGAGTTTGAAGTTGTGCGCGCGGTGTGCTTTGCGGCAATGACCAGGGTGCACTTGCAAGCGTAGCCGAGCTAACGGTGAATAGGACGAGTAATCACAATTATGAGAACACAATAAACTTGTTCCTGGGGCGCGACACGAGCAGTGAGTGCGTGCAACATACCACAATAACATTGTTGACACGTTTGTTTTTCTCTTGGCGAGTTGAGCAAAATAAGAAGGGAGGCGGGTTGAACATCAGCCTACGTTGCAGTGTGAAATGCCCAAAAAGAGAGACAACATAAGAAAAACAAAAGTAAACTCTGCGATTGTGTTACGAGGCCACTTGTCTTGAACTCAGTGCGTGGCCTAAGAAGGGCTCAGTGCAGCAACCAGCGACTCACTCGCGAAGAGAGGCCGCGCTGCCCGTGAGCCAATCGGCGCGCGTTCGTCCTCCTCGCCCTTTTTTTTGCGGCGCGGCTTCCTCGTTCAGTCGCGGCGCAAGGACGGGGCATTCGCTTTCCTGACTCGCTCCGAAGCAGCAGCAACAGCCGAGATGTCTGGACGTGGCAAGGGCGGCAAGGGGCTCGGCAAGGGTGGCGCGAAGCGTCATCGTAAGGTGTTGCGTGACAACATCCAAGGCATCACCAAGCCTGCCATCCGTCGCCTCGCTCGCCGTGGCGGTGTCAAGCGTATCTCTGGCCTGATCTACGAGGAGACACGCGGTGTGCTCAAGGTGTTCCTCGAGAACGTGATTCGGGACGCCGTCACCTACACTGAGCACGCCAAGCGCAAGACCGTGACCGCCATGGACGTTGTGTATGCCCTCAAGCGTCAGGGCCGCACCCTCTACGGTTTCGGAGGCTAAGCAGCGCGCGTGCGCGACGTCGTCTGCAAGCAGCGCATCAGCTCCTCTGAAGAACCCAACAGCCCTCTTCAGGGCTACCCACTTGGTGCTTCGGCAGTGATGCGCAGGATTTGCGATCTCCTGCTCCGTTAACCCTCTTTTGCGTGCCATTATCTCGCGTTCGGCCGTACGAGACACGCGCGGTGAACTTGGTCAGGTGAGCGAGCGCAACCGCGTGTATTCATAAGGCGTGGTAGCATTGTTTTTCGCCCTCGCAAGGCGAGCTCTGCTCGATTGCATTTGCGCTCGCCACTGTGTGTTGTGTTGCTGCCATTTCGCCCGCCCTCAGCGTGTCCTAGTTGCGACGTGCCGGTCGTTCGTGCAGCTCAGTTGTCGCCTTTGGTTGGACCCTTGTTGAGCCAGCCAGAGTGGCATGACGATTAAAAGAAAGGTAATCGTAAGCTCGTCGATGCGCATTTTGTCGCTTTGAAGTGGCTCGCTTCTTCTACTCCCTTGGAGAAGAGTATGAGCCGGGCGGCAGCACTCGGTTACATACGCCGAGCGTGGCGGTCAGCGGGCACACTTAAGTTAAGTAAGGCCCCATATTTCACAGCAATAGCTCGTGTGGATATGCAACGAAGCAAAGCACGAGGAAAATATTGCCCGGCACGGGCCAGTGTGTAACAGCTGAAAGCGAGTTTTCTACAGGCAGCAGTTATTTGTTCTCTCCAGTGCAAGCGTTAAATGAGCGAGCCTGAGCTGCATTCGCACGGCTTCGATAGTTTGCGTCGGAGAAGCAATAATGTGCCAGTCCTCTTGGCCTACGAGCTGAGCGGCCGTCGTGTCCCTCGTCTAGCCTTGTGGTTGTTGCATGCGCGATGGGCGGCCGTAGACTACCACCGTGCGATTCACAATTGCGTAACTCTTTTGAGCGACGCAAATGAATGGAAAGGTGAGGAGATTAGCTAGGTAGCTGTCGCTAGAACCGGGCTCACTGCGTTGTATTCAAGTGGACGAGGGTGCGCGCGGTAGACACCGAGGGGCGTGCTGTTGTTTGTAATACTTGTGCACAGGGGGATTTCTTATGCGCGCGCTATAGGTGATAAGCTGTTGGTTCGAGGTCAACGTGGTTCTTGCAAGCCAATGCACCCCCGAGTCGCCCAAAACAAGAGGAAAATAAAATACTGGAGCAGAGCGGTGAAGTGTGCTTACTGAGACAGAAATATGCTTGCACAGTGCAGGCTCATTTTCTCTCGTTATTTGTATACGACTCGCTCTTTCGTCATGCGTGCGCGTAGGTGATGCTGGGCGACCTTGTTCGCGCCATATACTTAGATCGGTAAGGAAGCGGGCGCTGGACATGCGCTGCGTTTAAAGAAAACAAACTTTTTCGAGCGACGTATTTGTGCATGCCAAGCGGGAGACGAGCGGCCGCCCGCTTGCTCGATTTGAGCGGTGCATCGCGTATTTGTCGAACTCTTCGCCGCCAGAGGGAGCCTCCTGTCCTACGTGTGAACATTTGTCCTTTTGGCAGTTTGTGCCACGCGTATTTATGCGCTGTAAGGCGGTTGCGTAATGTCATTGCGTGGAAGCGCCAAAGTGCACAAGACTACCTCTTGCCGCTGCTTCCCTGGAATATCGTAAATGTGAAAGCTGCTGTACAGAAAGATTCCGAATTTGAACCGGCTGCTCCCTCACTCATGGCGCATGTATTGGCACGCGAAAGTAAGAGAAACTGACACGCGCCGGCCGTCGCCATCGCACGGATTTCGCATTCGTGTTGCGTTTAATGAAAGCCAAGCTCGCGCCAATTATTTTACATTCCTCCCACGAAGCCGCCGGGAAATGCGTGCGCCTATGGCCTTGACGTATAGCAAAGCGAGATGATGGCTCAACAGGTAAACAAATGGGGAAGGAGCAGCCGGAGAAAATGCACGGGCCGCTTACTTTGAAGAAACTCGGCACTTTTGGTTATTTCTTTTCTCTTGTTTATGTATGGATTGCTACTGTGAACTCACTGGCATGTGCGTGCAAAGGGAATAGCCGAGGACGAAGCAAGGCGTACACAGTGCGCAATGAGGTCATACGGGTCGTGCGTGTAGCTCGGAGGTGAACTCCAAGTAATGCATCGGAACACACCCAAGAGAAAACAACGGGTTGTCACGAGAGAACTAATGCAGCCATGTAAACGAAGCTTGTTGCATGTGAGAAAAACGTGTGGTGGTGCGGTGACGTTTCTTTTTTTCCTTCCATAATGCACGAGTACTGGCAGGTTAAGACGTACAAAGTTTCATATCTCAACAATACAAATCGGTACCGCGATCGTGTGAATTGCACACAACAACTCACGCAAGTTCTGTGTAAAAATTTTCGTCCCATCGAAAACGCCTCTCATGTCTATGAAGGTACTGTAAAAGTCATACTCACGCATGAATGGTATATCTTATCGAGGCGTATAAATTGTGTTCCCTTTATACATATCGCCTTGTGCAATTAACAGAATTTCCAAATCCGGTTCCATTGCTGCGTGACGGAGCTTTAAAGCGCACTGTTGAACTGCTCTTTTTTTTTTTTTTTTTTTTCCTCTCTTCCATTTCACAGTTTTCCACAATCACTGAGAATAATTTAAGAAATGAGGAAGAGCTCGGCATCAGTTGAAAATTGCGCTGTTGCAGGCGCGGGATTTGAACGTTTTCTGTTACACGCAATTAGGCGCACCAAATTCGGTGCGTTAGTTGGCGAGGAAATAGATTTCTGCCGGCGGCTGCCGAGCTGGAGCTTCGCTATAACATGACAACAATGCCGTCGATCCTGTGGCGAAGTTGCGTGCGGGAATGCAATCGAAAAAGCTAGCTGACGAAATGTACACCTCTGTATAGAGCAAAGTGTTGCGTTTGATGACTGTTTGTCAAAACATGGTGTCCCTTGCGAGTGCGAAAACTGTGTACCGAATACGTGGCACGCGGAAGCCGTGCCTGGGATCGCGCCTGCGAAGCGTTGGTTGATGCTCCTAACGTGTCTCCTAACGCGCGCGTTCAACACCTGTCAATATTGTATTCCAAATTCGCTCTTAGAGCGGAAGTCTGAAGTGGTGCTGGTAGACCATACGTAAGTTTGTCGTTAATCTTGCGATGCGCATGCGGGCCTCGCGTTCTTCAATGCGTGGACGGGAAAGTGTGGTACTGGCATGTCTGCATATGCGAATGCGAGAGGGTTTGCTGCCGAGTGCGGCCACAACACGGTGTAGTTGCCCCTCGAGAAGGCACCGTGGCGCGCACTTGTAGTTCGTGAAACGAGCAGCAGCATGATCAAAGCAATGCAGTGAACAAGCAATAATGTAGCCTAAACATGCCACCCATCTCCGTCGCGCGCAGATCGCGATAACAGCTCCCATGGCGTTGGGCGTGGAGCGCTAACCACTGTCGAGATTAGTGGTGTGGTCTCACACTCGGCACTGGCAATTCACGACGCGCGGCGGTATAAGCGAGATTGTGGTGTTGGCTGAAACGAAAGAGAACAGCGCAGCATGCTGTTGTGTTTAAACTCAATTAAACCGCCTGCGAATGTGCTTTCCTTAGCCGCGAACAAGGCGCCCGCGCGAAAACGTGCCTCCTCCAGCATCCTGGCGAACGGCGGCGGCGGCGTGCGCCGCACCGCCCGAGACGGCTGCGCTGGCGCTGGCCAATCGGCGGGTGAGTTGGAGAGGAGAAGAGTAGTGCGGCGAAGCACGACGCGCGCGGCGCAGGGGTCATTTTCACTCCGGCAGTCGACGACTTCGGACGCTCGCTCCGTTCGCCATGGCCAGGACCAAGCAAACCGCCCGTAAGAGCACCGGTGGGAAGGCTCCGCGTAAGCAGCTTGCTACCAAGGCTGCTCGCAAGAGTGCACCTGCCACAGGTGGGGTTAAGAAACCGCATCGGTACAGGCCTGGGACCGTGGCCCTTCGTGAAATTCGCCGCTACCAGAAGTCGACCGAACTTCTCATCCGCAAGCTGCCGTTCCAGCGCTTGGTGAGGGAAATCGCTCAGGATTTCAAGACCGACCTCCGATTCCAGAGTTCGGCTGTGATGGCCCTTCAGGAGGCCAGCGAGGCCTACCTGGTCGGTCTCTTCGAGGACACCAACCTGTGCGCCATCCACGCCAAGCGCGTTACCATCATGCCGAAGGACATCCAGCTGGCCCGGCGCATCCGTGGCGAGCGCGCCTAAGTTCGGTTCGGCCGCTGTCTGCGCCGCAGCCTCGGTCAGGCAAGCAACACAAAACGGTCCTTCTCAGGACCACCTACATGTTTGCTTCGGCCACGGGAGCACGCGAGACCACGTACTCCAACCGTAACCTCTCGGTCTGTCTGTTTTGTTGTTATTTTTTATTATCAATAATTTTTGTGTGTGTGTGTCTGTGGTGAGCTGCCGGTGCGAGGTGGTGCCTCGTTTGGGATGCATATGGTAAGTATTGCGCGCGCTCGAGCAAGACGAGAGAGAGGAAAAAAAAAAGAAACAAAATGCGCGTTCGTTGCAAAACGGTTCGCGCATTCATGCGAAGAAGCCGCGCACGAAGACGAAATTAATGCGGCCGATGTTGCGTGCAAGCTTTTGTGTATTGGTATGCCATGCATGCGTTTGTTCACGTTCCTCATGCATACCTGCCTGGCTCATAAGTGCATGCTGGTTGCGGATATGGGCCATTTTTTGTTGTTTGTTTTTAAGGGCCCGATCGCCTATCACATTCCACTACGCGAATCGTACGCTATTTGCAGTGAGGCTCGTCCCTGTGCGCCCCCAGACACCCTGAAGCTCGCTTTCTATCTACATTCGTGCACTGACATGCCAGCTAGCTAGCAGCAGCGTCAGTTCAACAGGCACGGTTGCGCTAATTCAAACAGAGGGAAACGGGCGCGGAGAACGGGATTGCCAAGCAAAACCCTGCCGTCACACGCATTTCGGTGGTCCTGACAAGGACCGTTGGGTTGTGCGACGAGCGCGACTGTAGTCCGGCGGCTGGGAGCTGCTCGCTTACGCCTTCTTCTCGGTCTTCTTTGGGAGAAGCACAGCTTGGATGTTGGGCAAGACGCCGCCCTGCGCGATCGTCACGCCGGAGAGCAGCTTGTTCAGCTCCTCGTCGTTGCGGATGGCGAGCTGCAGGTGGCGGGGGATGATCCTGGTCTTCTTGTTGTCACGAGCCGCGTTGCCAGCGAGCTCGAGCACTTCGGCAGCCAGGTACTCGAGGACGGCCGCGAGGTAGACGGGAGCGCCCGCTCCGACGCGCTCGGCGTAGTTTCCCTTGCGCAGGAGACGGTGGATACGGCCCACGGGGAACTGGAGACCCGCGCGGCTGGAACGCGTCTTGCTCTTGCCCTTCGCCTTGCCGCCTTTGCCGCGTCCGGACATGCTGGTGCTGCTGATGCGTAGGCTGAGACAGAGAAAAGCACGACTTACGCAGTCGCGATCTGTGAGCGATTTGAGCCGTGCTCGTAGTGCCTTCGCCGCTGTCGCCGCCGCCGGTCCCAAAGGAAAGCGCGAGCGAGCACGAGGGAAAGGGAGAGAAGCCGCGCGGACCAATGGCACGCGCGGATATGCGAGGTCGCTTGAACACCACCCTCCCGCGATAAAAACGCGGCGCGCGCGACCGGTCGCGCGTATTCCGATCTCGTTTGCTCGGCTACTGACAACGTTGCGATGCCTCCCCAGCCCAGCGGTAAGGCCGTGAAGAAGGCCGGCAAGGCGCAGAAGAACGTGCGCGCCACCGACAAGAAGAAGAAGAAGCGCCGCAGGAAGGAGAGCTTCTCCATCTATATCTACAAGGTGCTGAAGCAGGTGCACCCGGACACTGGAGTCTCCAGCAAGGCCATGTCTATCATGAACAGCTTCGTGAACGACATCTTCGAGCGCATCGCCGCGGAGTCGTCCCGTCTGGCTCACTACAACAAGCGCTCGACCATCACGAGCCGGGAGATCCAGACTGCCGTGCGTCTGCTGTTGCCCGGCGAGCTGGCCAAACACGCCGTGTCCGAGGGCACCAAAGCCGTCACCAAGTACACCAGCTCCAAGTAGGCGACCGAGCGCTCGTCCGCCCAGCCCACACCCAACGGCTCTTCTCAGAGCCACCCAAAGTGTCTGCATTGGCATTGGGATGTAGTGAGAATCTCGACAATTCCGTCCGTTCCCTCTGTTCGACGCTTCCTCGTTTAGGGACAAAAAAAAAAAAAAAAACCCGACGCGCGCTGTCGAACAACGCGTTCTCATTGCTCATTGCGACAGCGCGTGTGTGCTAAAAGTTTTGTAGCAGAAACGCACAGAACGCCATGCGCTCAGCACAACAACACAAACAAAGCAAGTATAGGGCGCGTGAGCGGCCACGTTCGCCTGCACTAATTACCACGGCGCGTGTTTCGCACACCTAGGCTGATGAGGCGGTCGTTGTTGCACATTTACGTAATTCTGATGTAGCGTAAGCTCTAAAAGCAGGCAGCCCTCATTCCCCCCCTTGTTTTTTTCACATTTTATTTCTTCTTTTTTCGGTCGACGTGCATTTACGGGTCCCGAGGTGTGCCTCTATGGCTGCTAGAACTAATGTCGTCGGTCGCTGCGTGTGCTAGAATGCCCACTCGGCGGCCGCCCGCACGTATAGAGCAGTGCTCCGGACTGAAATTTAGAGCCGCGTGCTGTCAGCGCCGCATCGCTGTAGCAGTGGCTGGCGAGCGGAAATGCGTTAGCACGTTCACGAAGCAGCAGCAGCGCGTAAGGGAAATTTTACGCTGTTATTACAAATGTAGTAGTAATTTGACGTGGAAAAAGAAGAGATGCGCGCGGCTCTCCGCATGCTGCATAGCGGTTTCGCGCGCGTCCTGCGTAGCTGCCTTCGTACGGGCTGGGGGCGATGGGAGAGGGAGGAGGTCGGAGCGCCGCCAGTAGTGCCCTCGCTCTCTTCCGTCCCCTAGAATGCTGAATTTGGCTCGCGCGCGCGTCTTAGGCTGATTTCGCTGACGCTATCTACGAGGCTACGTAAGCTATCGCGACGAAATTTGACGGTCGTGTGGGCACCAGTCAGCGGTGCCTGCGTGCGAAATTTGAAACGCCTGAGGCGAACGGAGCATGAGCGCGCCCTGTTTTGCGACTAGTGATCAAGTGAACGATGTTGGCGTGGCTGAGTTTGAAGTTGTGCGCGCGGTGTGCTTTGCGGCAATGACCAGGGTGCACTTGCAAGCGTAGCCGAGCTAACGGTGAATAGAACGAGTAATCACAATTATGAGAACACAATAAACTTGTTCCTGGGGCGCGACACGAGCAGTGAGTGCGTGCAACATACCACAATAACATTGTTGACACGTTTGTTTTTCTCTTGGCGAGTTGAGCAAAATAAGAAGGGAGGCGGGTTGAACATCAGCCTACGTTGCAGTGTGAAATGCCCAAAAAGAGAGACAACATAAGAAAAACAAAAGTAAACTCTGCGATTGTGTTACGAGGCCACTTGTCTTGAACTCAGTGCGTGGCCTAAGAAGGGCTCAGTGCAGCAACCAGCGACTCACTCGCGAAGAGAGGCCGCGCTGCCCGTGAGCCAATCGGCGCGCGTTCGTCCTCCTCGCCCTTTTTTTTGCGGCGCGGCTTCCTCGTTCAGTCGCGGCGCAAGGACGGGGCATTCGCTTTCCTGACTCGCTCCGAAGCAGCAGCAACAGCCGAGATGTCTGGACGTGGCAAGGGCGGCAAGGGGCTCGGCAAGGGTGGCGCGAAGCGTCATCGTAAGGTGTTGCGTGACAACATCCAAGGCATCACCAAGCCTGCCATCCGTCGCCTCGCTCGCCGTGGCGGTGTCAAGCGTATCTCTGGCCTGATCTACGAGGAGACACGCGGTGTGCTCAAGGTGTTCCTCGAGAACGTGATTCGGGACGCCGTCACCTACACTGAGCACGCCAAGCGCAAGACCGTGACCGCCATGGACGTTGTGTATGCCCTCAAGCGTCAGGGCCGCACCCTCTACGGTTTCGGAGGCTAAGCAGCGCGCGTGCGCGACGTCGTCTGCAAGCAGCGCATCAGCTCCTCTGAAGAACCCAACAGCCCTCTTCAGGGCTACCCACTTGGTGCTTCGGCAGTGATGCGCAGGATTTGCGATCTCCTGCTCCGTTAACCCTCTTTTGCGTGCCATTATCTCGCGTTCGGCCGTACGAGACACGCGCGGTGAACTTGGTCAGGTGAGCGAGCGCAACCGCGTGTATTCATAAGGCGTGGTAGCATTGTTTTTCGCCCTCGCAAGGCGAGCTCTGCTCGATTGCATTTGCGCTCGCCACTGTGTGTTGTGTTGCTGCCATTTCGCCCGCCCTCAGCGTGTCCTAGTTGCGACGTGCCGGTCGTTCGTGCAGCTCAGTTGTCGCCTTTGGTTGGACCCTTGTTGAGCCAGCCAGAGTGGCATGACGATTAAAAGAAAGGTAATCGTAAGCTCGTCGATGCGCATTTTGTCGCTTTGAAGTGGCTCGCTTCTTCTACTCCCTTGGAGAAGAGTATGAGCCGGGCGGCAGCACTCGGTTACATACGCCGAGCGTGGCGGTCAGCGGGCACACTTAAGTTAAGTAAGGCCCCATATTTCACAGCAATAGCTCGTGTGGATATGCAACGAAGCAAAGCACGAGGAAAATATTGCCCGGCACGGGCCAGTGTGTAACAGCTGAAAGCGAGTTTTCTACAGGCAGCAGTTATTTGTTCTCTCCAGTGCAAGCGTTAAATGAGCGAGCCTGAGCTGCATTCGCACGGCTTCGATAGTTTGCGTCGGAGAAGCAATAATGTGCCAGTCCTCTTGGCCTACGAGCTGAGCGGCCGTCGTGTCCCTCGTCTAGCCTTGTGGTTGTTGCATGCGCGATGGGCGGCCGTAGACTACCACCGTGCGATTCACAATTGCGTAACTCTTTTGAGCGACGCAAATGAATGGAAAGGTGAGGAGATTAGCTAGGTAGCTGTCGCTAGAACCGGGCTCACTGCGTTGTATTCAAGTGGACGAGGGTGCGCGCGGTAGACACCGAGGGGCGTGCTGTTGTTTGTAATACTTGTGCACAGGGGGATTTCTTATGCGCGCGCTATAGGTGATAAGCTGTTGGTTCGAGGTCAACGTGGTTCTTGCAAGCCAATGCACCCCCGAGTCGCCCAAAACAAGAGGAAAATAAAATACTGGAGCAGAGCGGTGAAGTGTGCTTACTGAGACAGAAATATGCTTGCACAGTGCAGGCTCATTTTCTCTCGTTATTTGTATACGACTCGCTCTTTCGTCATGCGTGCGCGTAGGTGATGCTGGGCGACCTTGTTCGCGCCATATACTTAGATCGGTAAGGAAGCGGGCGCTGGACATGCGCTGCGTTTAAAGAAAACAAACTTTTTCGAGCGACGTATTTGTGCATGCCAAGCGGGAGACGAGCGGCCGCCCGCTTGCTCGATTTGAGCGGTGCATCGCGTATTTGTCGAACTCTTCGCCGCCAGAGGGAGCCTCCTGTCCTACGTGTGAACATTTGTCCTTTTGGCAGTTTGTGCCACGCGTATTTATGCGCTGTAAGGCGGTTGCGTAATGTCATTGCGTGGAAGCGCCAAAGTGCACAAGACTACCTCTTGCCGCTGCTTCCCTGGAATATCGTAAATGTGAAAGCTGCTGTACAGAAAGATTCCGAATTTGAACCGGCTGCTCCCTCACTCATGGCGCATGTATTGGCACGCGAAAGTAAGAGAAACTGACACGCGCCGGCCGTCGCCATCGCACGGATTTCGCATTCGTGTTGCGTTTAATGAAAGCCAAGCTCGCGCCAATTATTTTACATTCCTCCCACGAAGCCGCCGGGAAATGCGTGCGCCTATGGCCTTGACGTATAGCAAAGCGAGATGATGGCTCAACAGGTAAACAAATGGGGAAGGAGCAGCCGGAGAAAATGCACGGGCCGCTTACTTTGAAGAAACTCGGCACTTTTGGTTATTTCTTTTCTCTTGTTTATGTATGGATTGCTACTGTGAACTCACTGGCATGTGCGTGCAAAGGGAATAGCCGAGGACGAAGCAAGGCGTACACAGTGCGCAATGAGGTCATACGGGTCGTGCGTGTAGCTCGGAGGTGAACTCCAAGTAATGCATCGGAACACACCCAAGAGAAAACAACGGGTTGTCACGAGAGAACTAATGCAGCCATGTAAACGAAGCTTGTTGCATGTGAGAAAAACGTGTGGTGGTGCGGTGACGTTTCTTTTTTTCCTTCCATAATGCACGAGTACTGGCAGGTTAAGACGTACAAAGTTTCATATCTCAACAATACAAATCGGTACCGCGATCGTGTGAATTGCACACAACAACTCACGCAAGTTCTGTGTAAAAATTTTCGTCCCATCGAAAACGCCTCTCATGTCTATGAAGGTACTGTAAAAGTCATACTCACGCATGAATGGTATATCTTATCGAGGCGTATAAATTGTGTTCCCTTTATACATATCGCCTTGTGCAATTAACAGAATTTCCAAATCCGGTTCCATTGCTGCGTGACGGAGCTTTAAAGCGCACTGTTGAACTGCTCTTTTTTTTTTTTTTTTTTTTTCCTCTCTTCCATTTCACAGTTTTCCACAATCACTGAGAATAATTTAAGAAATGAGGAAGAGCTCGGCATCAGTTGAAAATTGCGCTGTTGCAGGCGCGGGATTTGAACTTTTTCTGTTACACGCAATTAGGCGCACCAAATTCGGTGCGTTAGTTGGCGAGGAAATAGATTTCTGCCGGCGGCTGCCGAGCTGGAGCTTCGCTATAACATGACAACAATGCCGTCGATCCTGTGGCGAAGTTGCGTGCGGGAATGCAATCGAAAAAGCTAGCTGACGAAATGTACACCTCTGTATAGAGCAAAGTGTTGCGTTTGATGACTGTTTGTCAAAACATGGTGTCCCTTGCGAGTGCGAAAACTGTGTACCGAATACGTGGCACGCGGAAGCCGTGCCTGGGATCGCGCCTGCGAAGCGTTGGTTGATGCTCCTAACGTGTCTCCTAACGCGCGCGTTCAACACCTGTCAATATTGTATTCCAAATTCGCTCTTAGAGCGGAAGTCTGAAGTGGTGCTGGTAGACCATACGTAAGTTTGTCGTTAATCTTGCGATGCGCATGCGGGCCTCGCGTTCTTCAATGCGTGGACGGGAAAGTGTGGTACTGGCATGTCTGCATATGCGAATGCGAGAGGGTTTGCTGCCGAGTGCGGCCACAACACGGTGTAGTTGCCCCTCGAGAAGGCACCGTGGCGCGCACTTGTAGTTCGTGAAACGAGCAGCAGCATGATCAAAGCAATGCAGTGAACAAGCAATAATGTAGCCTAAACATGCCACCCATCTCCGTCGCGCGCAGATCGCGATAACAGCTCCCATGGCGTTGGGCGTGGAGCGCTAACCACTGTCGAGATTAGTGGTGTGGTCTCACACTCGGCACTGGCAATTCACGACGCGCGGCGGTATAAGCGAGATTGTGGTGTTGGCTGAAACGAAAGAGAACAGCGCAGCATGCTGTCGTGTTTAAACTCAATTAAACCGCCTGCGAATGTGCTTTCCTTAGCCGCGAACAAGGCGCCCGCGCGAAAACGTGCCTCCTCCAGCATCCTGGCGAACGGCGGCGGCGGCGTGCGCCGCACCGCCCGAGACGGCTGCGCTGGCGCTGGCCAATCGGCGGGTGAGTTGGAGAGGAGAAGAGTAGTGCGGCGAAGCACGACGCGCGCGGCGCAGGGGTCATTTTCACTCCGGCAGTCGACGACTTCGGACGCTCGCTCCGTTCGCCATGGCCAGGACCAAGCAAACCGCCCGTAAGAGCACCGGTGGGAAGGCTCCGCGTAAGCAGCTTGCTACCAAGGCTGCTCGCAAGAGTGCACCTGCCACAGGTGGGGTTAAGAAACCGCATCGGTACAGGCCTGGGACCGTGGCCCTTCGTGAAATTCGCCGCTACCAGAAGTCGACCGAACTTCTCATCCGCAAGCTGCCGTTCCAGCGCTTGGTGAGGGAAATCGCTCAGGATTTCAAGACCGACCTCCGATTCCAGAGTTCGGCTGTGATGGCCCTTCAGGAGGCCAGCGAGGCCTACCTGGTCGGTCTCTTCGAGGACACCAACCTGTGCGCCATCCACGCCAAGCGCGTTACCATCATGCCGAAGGACATCCAGCTGGCCCGGCGCATCCGTGGCGAGCGCGCCTAAGTTCGGTTCGGCCGCTGTCTGCGCCGCAGCCTCGGTCAGGCAAGCAACACAAAACGGTCCTTCTCAGGACCACCTACATGTTTGCTTCGGCCACGGGAGCACGCGAGACCACGTACTCCAACCGTAACCTCTCGGTCTGTCTGTTTTGTTGTTATTTTTTATTATCAATAATTTTTGTGTGTGTGTGTCTGTGGTGAGCTGCCGGTGCGAGGTGGTGCCTCGTTTGGGATGCATATGGTAAGTATTGCGCGCGCTCGAGCAAGACGAGAGAGAGGAAAAAAAAAAGAAACAAAATGCGCGTTCGTTGCAAAACGGTTCGCGCATTCATGCGAAGAAGCCGCGCACGAAGACGAAATTAATGCGGCCGATGTTGCGTGCAAGCTTTTGTGTATTGGTATGCCATGCATGCGTTTGTTCACGTTCCTCATGCATACCTGCCTGGCTCATAAGTGCATGCTGGTTGCGGATATGGGCCATTTTTTGTTGTTTGTTTTTAAGGGCCCGATCGCCTATCACATTCCACTACGCGAATCGTACGCTATTTGCAGTGAGGCTCGTCCCTGTGCGCCCCCAGACACCCTGAAGCTCGCTTTCTATCTACATTCGTGCACTGACATGCCAGCTAGCTAGCAGCAGCGTCAGTTCAACAGGCACGGTTGCGCTAATTCAAACAGAGGGAAACGGGCGCGGAGAACGGGATTGCCAAGCAAAACCCTGCCGTCACACGCATTTCGGTGGTCCTGACAAGGACCGTTGGGTTGTGCGACGAGCGCGACTGTAGTCCGGCGGCTGGGAGCTGCTCGCTTACGCCTTCTTCTCGGTCTTCTTTGGGAGAAGCACAGCTTGGATGTTGGGCAAGACGCCGCCCTGCGCGATCGTCACGCCGGAGAGCAGCTTGTTCAGCTCCTCGTCGTTGCGGATGGCGAGCTGCAGGTGGCGGGGGATGATCCTGGTCTTCTTGTTGTCACGAGCCGCGTTGCCAGCGAGCTCGAGCACTTCGGCAGCCAGGTACTCGAGGACGGCCGCGAGGTAGACGGGAGCGCCCGCTCCGACGCGCTCGGCGTAGTTTCCCTTGCGCAGGAGACGGTGGATACGGCCCACGGGGAACTGGAGACCCGCGCGGCTGGAACGCGTCTTGCTCTTGCCCTTCGCCTTGCCGCCTTTGCCGCGTCCGGACATGCTGGTGCTGCTGATGCGTAGGCTGAGACAGAGAAAATACCGTTGTCAGATGGGAGGAGGACTTGGCACCTTTGAAGGCACCGCGTCCATGAGCGTACAGATCTCATCAACCCATCATCATCCGATACATTGACCCCGGTACTCCCCCACAACCCGGGCTGACTGGGTGGGGGGACTTGGTTCGGGCCAACGGTCCTTCCCGGACAAGGGGGCTGTTGTGGTGCAGCAACACAGAGCTACCGCACACAACACACAAACAGCCATGTCGGTCTTACAGGACTTAAGCCTGAATGACCCTCGGACTGCCTCGGCGCAAAAAAGCCCAAGGCATACAACCATGCAGAGTACCAAAGCCGTCCGCGGAGCAGCGCGACCAACCAAGGGTTCGCCACCACCGGTTCTAGCTCTGGGTTCCGCTGAACCAGACAAAACCCCGTGGATCGACTGGCGCACACGGCCGAGTCGAGCGACCTTAGGAGCATGCATCATAACTTAATGGAAAGCTTTCCGCCTGACTCATCAAAAATCACCGCAGGACGGGCCCACACTTCGAGAAACTTCTTCTCGCCCAAGCGGTGCCGCTCCCGGGTGAGATGGAACCAGACCTCCTTCCGTGCTTTCGCAAGCACTTCGTGAAGGCCCGGCGCCCTCCCCCCGAAAACTGCATCGCGTCGTGCCAACCACACTTGGTAGGAGCACTCAGCGAGGAGAAGCACGAACTGGTTGACCGCCTGATTAGGCAAAGGGTGCAAAAATCGGACTGTCTGATAAGGAATGCCTGGGAGATTAAAAAGACTAGCGATCCTACAGAGAAGAGCTGCAGGAAGCAAACACTGCGTAAAGGCATGAACCGTGTCCTCACGAGCGCCACAGAACGGGCACACTCCACTAACCGGGACGGCAGTGAAGGGCCTGTAGCCCAACGGCAGGCACCCTCGCGCCAGGCGATACATAAAGGTGGCTCGCCTAGCGTCGAGGAAGCTAGCCGTGATGAGCTTCCAGTTTGGCCTGTGAATGGACAGGTCATACATTTGGCAGTGTGGAGGGAGGCCTGGGGTAAGGATGTCTACTAATTCTTGGAGTGGAGTTGAAACTACGTCGATGTCGGGGCGAACCTTGCGGAGGCTTACCAAAGAGTTGGCAGCCGCCGCATAAATGGTGGACGGGGTACCTGAACGAGGAACGCAGTGCGAAAAAGTGCTCTGCGAAAACAAGCGGAGTCGGGTGCTAAGGAAAAACGAGGTAAAGCTTCGAGTCAGGAGCATATCCGAGTTAAGAGCGACCTGGGTCCATCTGACGTGTAGTGCGGTAGCCACGATGCCCAGGTCGGGAATTCCGAGTCCTCCCTTATCCCTGGGCAGCTTGAGCACCCGCCTAGCTACACAACCATTTGTACCCTTCCAAAGGAAGCGAAAGAGGACCCTCTCCAAGATATGCTTGGTTCGGGTCGGAACAGGAGACACACACGCCACATACGTCAGGAACGAAAACAGAAGTGAGCGCAGGATTGTCGCTCGAGCAGTCAATGGGCATGACAACGCGCTGAACTGCTGAATTCTGGTTTCAAGCTTCTCCTTAGCCTGTTGCCAGTTTTCAGGAGACAGACCATCTGGTTCGAATTGGAAGCCTAGAATGCGCAGCCGCGTTTTCACGGGGAGACCATGAACGGGCTGCGGACTGGACGGAGTGGAGTTCAAGTACATGGCTGCACTTTTCGACCTATTCAACCTTGCACCACTCGCCCTGCAGTAACTGTCCATGACCTCCAAGACGCCGCAAGCTGATGCTTCGTCAGGGACGACAATGGACAAGTCATCCGCGTAGGCAAATAGTGCAACCGGAGGGGAACCTGGTGGTAGTAGGAACCTGCCAATTCTGCTGTCACAGGACAACCTCTGCAGAAGCGGTTCAAAAGCGAGTACGTAGAGGGCAGGTGAGAGGGGGTCCCCCTGCCGTACACCACGCCCCACAATGAACGCCTCCGAGACGCGGTCCCGTATGACAACAGCAGAAGTCGGTCGAGAATACAAAGCTTGAACCATCTGCCGAAAACCCACACTAAAACCAGCCTCTTCCAAAACACGGAAAAGGTACCTATGGCTAATGATGTCGAAAGCCTTCTCCTGATCAAAGGAGCAAAGAATACCTGGAAGTTTCCTGGTGTTTGCCCACAGGAGAAGGTCCCTCACTGCTAAACCGTGAAGCTGACAAGAGCGCCCCTGGACACTACATGCCTGGTACGGACCCAAAACAGTGCTGAGTACTGGCGTGAGTCGCGTGCACAGGCACTTTGCTATGAGCTTGTAATCGCAGTTCAGAAGCGTGATTGGACGCCATGCTCGCAGATCGGTGCTCCTCGACTCGTCCTTACAAAGGAGAGTGATTAGCCCCTCTCGTTGAGACGCTGACAAGGTCCCTTCACTGAGTAGCCGGTTCACCAGTGATGTGAACGGCTTCCCTAACAGTGTCCAAAATTTAACATAAAACTCGACTGTAAGACCATCGGATCCTGGACTGCGATTACGCTTCATAGACTTCAAGGCGGAAAATAACTCGTCCTCATCTATGGCTGAGTCGCACACTTGTGGCGGCTCAGCTGGTAGAGCAAACGGAAAAACAGCTGGAGAGGCAACTGGTTCAGCATACAAGGACATGTAAAACTGCCTCGCCAGTGCGAGAACTCCATCTGGTGAGTCGACTATGCTATTATCGCTTGGATCTATTAGGGAAGAGAGAGTTGTGCTCTTCCTTGAAAGATGTTTACGTAGGACGTTTCTGCTGCACCACGCTTCCATTTCCCACAGCTCTGCTCGGGTTGTGGCCCTCAAGCCATCCCAGCGTCGCTGCAGGAGAATCCGAAGTTCCTTTCGGAGTGAGGCCAGTGCCGGAGCAACTCCAGGCCCGCCGGACAGTGGCCTCGAGAGCAGGAGGATCGCGTCGGAGACGATTTTTATCTCCTCACGCTCCTCGCGCGCTCGACGCTTGCCCCAAGACCTGAAGCACTCACGCACCCTGACCTTCACGTCATCCCATTCCGTACCACTAAGATTCGCTGTGTTATGAAGCGATCGAAATAGTATGGATGATACCTCTGCGGTTGCCTGCCTATCTTTTAGGAGACGTGGATTTAAGCGCCACGGTCTCTTTGCCTTTGGTACTAAGCTAGAATCGGCAAACCGCAGAATTAGGAAGCAGTGGTCGCTAAGAGCAGAAGGAGTTAACCACGAGGAATGCACACTGGGAGCCAGTGACGATGAGATGTAAAAACGATCGATGCGGCTCTGCCCACCTCTCCCTGTCCATGTCATTCCTGACTGTCCAGAGCGGAGTAGGCGCCAAGCATCGACCAGTCCCAGCCCATCGACGAGCTGTCGCAGTGTAGCAATTGCACGCTTATCTTTACGTAATGGAGTCCCTCTACGTGAGAGGCGGTCAACTAGTTCTAACACACAGTTGAAGTCGCCTACTAAAACTAGTCGAGAGGGACCGACCAAATAGGGTTCTAACGTATCGAAAAACTCTCTCTGTTCTCTAGCCCGGGTTGGAGCATAAACATTAACAATTCGAATGCCACAATCAAGATCCACCGACAAGACGCGGCCCTCGGAATCCCTGGCATGGCGAATAACAAGGCCGTCGAAATTCGGCATCAAAACGATGGCCGTACCTCGGCTGCCCGACGCGCCATAACTCCAGTAAGACCGAGTGCGAAAAATCCGGTCGAAGTGGCTGATCTGGCCTAGCCTATGAACGTAAGTTTCCTGAAGTACGAGAACATCTACCTTTTTGGATTTAGCCAAATTTATAACCTCTAACTGCTTAGAAGCGCGCGACAAACCACGACAATTAAAGGTAGCTATAGTGAGAGAAGGAGCCATTTCAAAGGGGAAGGAATTTAGCTAAAAGCTAGTAAAACAAAGGAGGACGAAAAGCTAGGAAAATAAATAAAAGAGCAGGCTAGTATTAGGGAATACTAGCCGCTAAAGACAAATAAGCAAAGACTACCTATGAGAGAGTCTCCGAAATTGGAGACCCCTCATCAGTAGACTCATAGTACCTGTCTGACATCTCAGAGCAATCGCACCGAGCCAATTTGCAATGCGGACAAGGAGGGGAACTCTCCATGTCCGATGGAACGTCAGTATCAGAGTCGGATGTCTCTACGGCACTGCGCTTAAATTCTGGAGGGCCAGTCTCCGAGCCCTGGGAGCCACCTTCGTCCGAGCTCGACGCACGCTCCGCGGCCGCCGCCCTGGCAGCGGAGCCAGCGCGGTGAGCGCGCCGGCTCTTACGCTTATGGCCCGACCGGCTAGCAGTGCCAGTCGTGCCAGTCAGCGGTTCCAACGCGCCAGGGGTAGCGGCCGCTGTAGCGACAGGCGTACCAGCCACGGAGGCAACAGCGGCGCCCGCTTCAACCTCCTCGCCCGCTCCCCCATCGCACGTTGCCGTGACAGACGGGGAAGCGACCGCGGTGGCGTCCACGGAATCGCCGCCGCGCTCGGCAGCTTCGACCACGCTCGAGGAGGCCTGGCTATCTCCTTCATCCAAGGCAGAGACCGTAGCAGCTACCGGCGAAGCAACCGCTTCCTCAACGGCAGGTACCTGCTGCTCAGGCCTCGCGGTCACTGACGAGTAGGTGCGGACACTACACGCCGAAACCGCATGGTCACCACCGCATCGTACGCACGCCGCGTCGCATGACGCGTGGCCGAACTGCTCGCAGCGCGCGCACTTAGGTGTGTCACACGCGGCGGCGTGGTGTCCTGCCAGGTTACACCTACGACACAACCTAACTACACCCTCGTACTCACACTGAACGACGCGCTCACCTACCCGAAGAAGGTTAGGCACGGGCCGCGCCATCTCTATCCGAATGCGCCGGTTTCCCGTGCCAACGGCAGGGAACCCGGGCACGCATTCTTCGGAGATCCCGTGGACCTTTCCGAAGACCTCTAGCTCGGAAACAAGAGCTTGGTCCGGAAGATCCGCGGGGTAGCCAAACACCCTAACCACCTTCACCCGCACACCTCTATACTCAAAACGAACTTCCACATCACGAACCTGCAATGCGGGATCAGCTGAGAAGCGATCAACCGCGGCCTTTGTCTTAAACGTTATCTCAAACCTTCCTGCACCAAAGTCCTGTACTGCCTTAAGGTCATTCAAGGAAAAGCGCTTTACGAGCGCCTTACAAACATCTACATTGGACGCGCCCTTTGGAACTCGCCCGAAAAACGTGAGCGGCCGAAGCCGCGAAGGGGCCACCATCGCGGTGAAAACCACGTGGCGCCCGTCCCTAGCCGAAGTTTAAGCTAACACTACGCAAGGTAGGAAGCTAGAAACCCTCAGCTAAAGACTGGAAAAAACCAAGGAGAAAAAAAGCCACCGGAACACCTCACCAAATCGATGAACAGCGGGTTGGAGTCTAGAAGAATCCGCACCTTACACCTATCCAACCATTCCGAGAGGGGCCCACGTGGAGGGGATCCGCAGCACCGAAGCTCGAACGCACAAATCACGCCACCACCGCACCGATCACACCACCACCGCAGCAAGCAGCATGGCGAGACGGACAGAGAAAAGCACGACTTACGCAGTCGCGATCTGTGAGCGATTTGAGCCGTGCTCGTAGTGCCTTCGCCGCTGTCGCCGCCGCCGGTCCCAAAGGAAAGCGCGAGCGAGCACGAGGGAAAGGGAGAGAAGCCGCGCGGACCAATGGCACGCGCGGATATGCGAGGTCGCTTGAACACCACCCTCCCGCGATAAAAACGCGGCGCGCGCGACCGGTCGCGCGTATTCCGATCTCGTTTGCTCGGCTACTGACAACGTTGCGATGCCTCCCCAGCCCAGCGGTAAGGCCGTGAAGAAGGCCGGCAAGGCGCAGAAGAACGTGCGCGCCACCGACAAGAAGAAGAAGAAGCGCCGCAGGAAGGAGAGCTTCTCCATCTATATCTACAAGGTGCTGAAGCAGGTGCACCCGGACACTGGAGTCTCCAGCAAGGCCATGTCTATCATGAACAGCTTCGTGAACGACATCTTCGAGCGCATCGCCGCGGAGTCGTCCCGTCTGGCTCACTACAACAAGCGCTCGACCATCACGAGCCGGGAGATCCAGACTGCCGTGCGTCTGCTGTTGCCCGGCGAGCTGGCCAAACACGCCGTGTCCGAGGGCACCAAAGCCGTCACCAAGTACACCAGCTCCAAGTAGGCGACCGAGCGCTCGTCCGCCCAGCCCACACCCAACGGCTCTTCTCAGAGCCACCCAAAGTGTCTGCATTGGCATTGGGATGTAGTGAGAATCTCGACAATTCCGTCCGTTCCCTCTGTTCGACGCTTCCTCGTTTAGGGACAAAAAAAAAAAAAAACCCGACGCGCGCTGTCGGACAACGCGTTCTCATTGCTCATTGCGACAGCGCGTGTGTGCTAAAAGTTTTGTAGCAGAAACGCACAGAACGCCATGCGCTCAGCACAACAACACAAACAAAGCAAGTATAGGGCGCGTGAGCGGCCACGTTCGCCTGCACTAATTACCACGGCGCGTGTTTCGCACACCTAGGCTGATGAGGCGGTCGTTGTTGCACATTTACGTAATTCTGATGTAGCGTAAGCTCTAAAAGCAGGCAGCCCTCATTCCCCCCCTTGTTTTTTTCACATTTTATTTCTTCTTTTTTCGGTCGACGTGCATTTACGGGTCCCGAGGTGTGCCTCTATGGCTGCTAGAACTAATGTCGTCGGTCGCTGCGTGTGCTAGAATGCCCACTCGGCGGCCGCCCGCACGTATAGAGCAGTGCTCCGGACTGAAATTTAGAGCCGCGTGCTGTCAGCGCCGCATCGCTGTAGCAGTGGCTGGCGAGCGGAAATGCGTTAGCACGTTCACGAAGCAGCAGCAGCGCGTAAGGGAAATTTTACGCTGTTATTACAAATGTAGTAGTAATTTGACGTGGAAAAAGAAGAGATGCGCGCGGCTCTCCGCATGCTGCATAGCGGTTTCGCGCGCGTCCTGCGTAGCTGCCTTCGTACGGGCTGGGGGCGATGGGAGAGGGAGGAGGTCGGAGCGCCGCCAGTAGTGCCCTCGCTCTCTTCCGTCCCCTAGAATGCTGAATTTGGCTCGCGCGCGCGTCTTAGGCTGATTTCGCTGACGCTATCTACGAGGCTACGTAAGCTATCGCGACGAAATTTGACGGTCGTGTGGGCACCAGTCAGCGGTGCCTGCGTGCGAAATTTGAAACGCCTGAGGCGAACGGAGCATGAGCGCGCCCTGTTTTGCGACTAGTGATCAAGTGAACGATGTTGGCGTGGCTGAGTTTGAAGTTGTGCGCGCGGTGTGCTTTGCGGCAATGACCAGGGTGCACTTGCAAGCGTAGCCGAGCTAACGGTGAATAGAACGAGTAATCACAATTATGAGAACACAATAAACTTGTTCCTGGGGCGCGACACGAGCAGTGAGTGCGTGCAACATACCACAATAACATTGTTGACACGTTTGTTTTTCTCTTGGCGAGTTGAGCAAAATAAGAAGGGAGGCGGGTTGAACATCAGCCTACGTTGCAGTGTGAAATGCCCAAAAAGAGAGACAACATAAGAAAAACAAAAGTAAACTCTGCGATTGTGTTACGAGGCCACTTGTCTTGAACTCAGTGCGTGGCCTAAGAAGGGCTCAGTGCAGCAACCAGCGACTCACTCGCGAAGAGAGGCCGCGCTGCCCGTGAGCCAATCGGCGCGCGTTCGTCCTCCTCGCCCTTTTTTTTGCGGCGCGGCTTCCTCGTTCAGTCGCGGCGCAAGGACGGGGCATTCGCTTTCCTGACTCGCTCCGAAGCAGCAGCAACAGCCGAGATGTCTGGACGTGGCAAGGGCGGCAAGGGGCTCGGCAAGGGTGGCGCGAAGCGTCATCGTAAGGTGTTGCGTGACAACATCCAAGGCATCACCAAGCCTGCCATCCGTCGCCTCGCTCGCCGTGGCGGTGTCAAGCGTATCTCTGGCCTGATCTACGAGGAGACACGCGGTGTGCTCAAGGTGTTCCTCGAGAACGTGATTCGGGACGCCGTCACCTACACTGAGCACGCCAAGCGCAAGACCGTGACCGCCATGGACGTTGTGTATGCCCTCAAGCGTCAGGGCCGCACCCTCTACGGTTTCGGAGGCTAAGCAGCGCGCGTGCGCGACGTCGTCTGCAAGCAGCGCATCAGCTCCTCTGAAGAACCCAACAGCCCTCTTCAGGGCTACCCACTTGGTGCTTCGGCAGTGATGCGCAGGATTTGCGATCTCCTGCTCCGTTAACCCTCTTTTGCGTGCCATTATCTCGCGTTCGGCCGTACGAGACACGCGCGGTGAACTTGGTCAGGTGAGCGAGCGCAACCGCGTGTATTCATAAGGCGTGGTAGCATTGTTTTTCGCCCTCGCAAGGCGAGCTCTGCTCGATTGCATTTGCGCTCGCCACTGTGTGTTGTGTTGCTGCCATTTCGCCCGCCCTCAGCGTGTCCTAGTTGCGACGTGCCGGTCGTTCGTGCAGCTCAGTTGTCGCCTTTGGTTGGACCCTTGTTGAGCCAGCCAGAGTGGCATGACGATTAAAAGAAAGGTAATCGTAAGCTCGTCGATGCGCATTTTGTCGCTTTGAAGTGGCTCGCTTCTTCTACTCCCTTGGAGAAGAGTATGAGCCGGGCGGCAGCACTCGGTTACATACGCCGAGCGTGGCGGTCAGCGGGCACACTTAAGTTAAGTAAGGCCCCATATTTCACAGCAATAGCTCGTGTGGATATGCAACGAAGCAAAGCACGAGGAAAATATTGCCCGGCACGGGCCAGTGTGTAACAGCTGAAAGCGAGTTTTCTACAGGCAGCAGTTATTTGTTCTCTCCAGTGCAAGCGTTAAATGAGCGAGCCTGAGCTGCATTCGCACGGCTTCGATAGTTTGCGTCGGAGAAGCAATAATGTGCCAGTCCTCTTGGCCTACGAGCTGAGCGGCCGTCGTGTCCCTCGTCTAGCCTTGTGGTTGTTGCATGCGCGATGGGCGGCCGTAGACTACCACCGTGCGATTCACAATTGCGTAACTCTTTTGAGCGACGCAAATGAATGGAAAGGTGAGGAGATTAGCTAGGTAGCTGTCGCTAGAACCGGGCTCACTGCGTTGTATTCAAGTGGACGAGGGTGCGCGCGGTAGACACCGAGGGGCGTGCTGTTGTTTGTAATACTTGTGCACAGGGGGATTTCTTATGCGCGCGCTATAGGTGATAAGCTGTTGGTTCGAGGTCAACGTGGTTCTTGCAAGCCAATGCACCCCCGAGTCGCCCAAAACAAGAGGAAAATAAAATACTGGAGCAGAGCGGTGAAGTGTGCTTACTGAGACAGAAATATGCTTGCACAGTGCAGGCTCATTTTCTCTCGTTATTTGTATACGACTCGCTCTTTCGTCATGCGTGCGCGTAGGTGATGCTGGGCGACCTTGTTCGCGCCATATACTTAGATCGGTAAGGAAGCGGGCGCTGGACATGCGCTGCGTTTAAAGAAAACAAACTTTTTCGAGCGACGTATTTGTGCATGCCAAGCGGGAGACGAGCGGCCGCCCGCTTGCTCGAATTGAGCGGTGCATCGCGTATTTGTCGAACTCTTCGCCGCCAGAGGGAGCCTCCTGTCCTACGTGTGAACATTTGTCCTTTTGGCAGTTTGTGCCACGCGTATTTATGCGCTGTAAGGCGGTTGCGTAATGTCATTGCGTGGAAGCGCCAAAGTGCACAAGACTACCTCTTGCCGCTGCTTCCCTGGAATATCGTAAATGTGAAAGCTGCTGTACAGAAAGATTCCGAATTTGAACCGGCTGCTCCCTCACTCATGGCGCATGTATTGGCACGCGAAAGTAAGAGAAACTGACACGCGCCGGCCGTCGCCATCGCACGGATTTCGCATTCGTGTTGCGTTTAATGAAAGCCAAGCTCGCGCCAATTATTTTACATTCCTCCCACGAAGCCGCCGGGAAATGCGTGCGCCTATGGCCTTGACGTATAGCAAAGCGAGATGATGGCTCAACAGGTAAACAAATGGGGAAGGAGCAGCCGGAGAAAATGCACGGGCCGCTTACTTTGAAGAAACTCGGCACTTTTGGTTATTTCTTTTCTCTTGTTTATGTATGGATTGCTACTGTGAACTCACTGGCATGTGCGTGCAAAGGGAATAGCCGAGGACGAAGCAAGGCGTACACAGTGCGCAATGAGGTCATACGGGTCGTGCGTGTAGCTCGGAGGTGAACTCCAAGTAATGCATCGGAACACACCCAAGAGAAAACAACGGGTTGTCACGAGAGAACTAATGCAGCCATGTAAACGAAGCTTGTTGCATGTGAGAAAAACGTGTGGTGGTGCGGTGACGTTTCTTTTTTTCCTTCCATAATGCACGAGTACTGGCAGGTTAAGACGTACAAAGTTTCATATCTCAACAATACAAATCGGTACCGCGATCGTGTGAATTGCACACAACAACTCACGCAAGTTCTGTGTAAAAATTTTCGTCCCATCGAAAACGCCTCTCATGTCTATGAAGGTACTGTAAAAGTCATACTCACGCATGAATGGTATATCTTATCGAGGCGTATAAATTGTGTTCCCTTTATACATATCGCCTTGTGCAATTAACAGAATTTCCAAATCCGGTTCCATTGCTGCGTGACGGAGCTTTAAAGCGCACTGTTGAACTGCTCTTTTTTTTTTTTTTTTTTCCTCTCTTCCATTTCACAGTTTTCCACAATCACTGAGAATAATTTAAGAAATGAGGAAGAGCTCGGCATCAGTTGAAAATTGCGCTGTTGCAGGCGCGGGATTTGAACGTTTTCTGTTACACGCAATTAGGCGCACCAAATTCGGTGCGTTAGTTGGCGAGGAAATAGATTTCTGCCGGCGGCTGCCGAGCTGGAGCTTCGCTATAACATGACAACAATGCCGTCGATCCTGTGGCGAAGTTGCGTGCGGGAATGCAATCGAAAAAGCTAGCTGACGAAATGTACACCTCTGTATAGAGCAAAGTGTTGCGTTTGATGACTGTTTGTCAAAACATGGTGTCCCTTGCGAGTGCGAAAACTGTGTACCGAATACGTGGCACGCGGAAGCCGTGCCTGGGATCGCGCCTGCGAAGCGTTGGTTGATGCTCCTAACGTGTCTCCTAACGCGCGCGTTCAACACCTGTCAATATTGTATTCCAAATTCGCTCTTAGAGCGGAAGTCTGAAGTGGTGCTGGTAGACCATACGTAAGTTTGTCGTTAATCTTGCGATGCGCATGCGGGCCTCGCGTTCTTCAATGCGTGGACGGGAAAGTGTGGTACTGGCATGTCTGCATATGCGAATGCGAGAGGGTTTGCTGCCGAGTGCGGCCACAACACGGTGTAGTTGCCCCTCGAGAAGGCACCGTGGCGCGCACTTGTAGTTCGTGAAACGAGCAGCAGCATGATCAAAGCAATGCAGTGAACAAGCAATAATGTAGCCTAAACATGCCACCCATCTCCGTCGCGCGCAGATCGCGATAACAGCTCCCATGGCGTTGGGCGTGGAGCGCTAACCACTGTCGAGATTAGTGGTGTGGTCTCACACTCGGCACTGGCAATTCACGACGCGCGGCGGTATAAGCGAGATTGTGGTGTTGGCTGAAACGAAAGAGAACAGCGCAGCATGCTGTCGTGTTTAAACTCAATTAAACCGCCTGCGAATGTGCTTTCCTTAGCCGCGAACAAGGCGCCCGCGCGAAAACGTGCCTCCTCCAGCATCCTGGCGAACGGCGGCGGCGGCGTGCGCCGCACCGCCCGAGACGGCTGCGCTGGCGCTGGCCAATCGGCGGGTGAGTTGGAGAGGAGAAGAGTAGTGCGGCGAAGCACGACGCGCGCGGCGCAGGGGTCATTTTCACTCCGGCAGTCGACGACTTCGGACGCTCGCTCCGTTCGCCATGGCCAGGACCAAGCAAACCGCCCGTAAGAGCACCGGTGGGAAGGCTCCGCGTAAGCAGCTTGCTACCAAGGCTGCTCGCAAGAGTGCACCTGCCACAGGTGGGGTTAAGAAACCGCATCGGTACAGGCCTGGGACCGTGGCCCTTCGTGAAATTCGCCGCTACCAGAAGTCGACCGAACTTCTCATCCGCAAGCTGCCGTTCCAGCGCTTGGTGAGGGAAATCGCTCAGGATTTCAAGACCGACCTCCGATTCCAGAGTTCGGCTGTGATGGCCCTTCAGGAGGCCAGCGAGGCCTACCTGGTCGGTCTCTTCGAGGACACCAACCTGTGCGCCATCCACGCCAAGCGCGTTACCATCATGCCGAAGGACATCCAGCTGGCCCGGCGCATCCGTGGCGAGCGCGCCTAAGTTCGGTTCGGCCGCTGTCTGCGCCGCAGCCTCGGTCAGGCAAGCAACACAAAACGGTCCTTCTCAGGACCACCTACATGTTTGCTTCGGCCACGGGAGCACGCGAGACCACGTACTCCAACCGTAACCTCTCGGTCTGTCTGTTTTGTTGTTATTTTTTATTATCAATAATTTTTGTGTGTGTGTGTCTGTGGTGAGCTGCCGGTGCGAGGTGGTGCCTCGTTTGGGATGCATATGGTAAGTATTGCGCGCGCTCGAGCAAGACGAGAGAGAGGAAAAAAAAAAAGAAACAAAATGCGCGTTCGTTGCAAAACGGTTCGCGCATTCATGCGAAGAAGCCGCGCACGAAGACGAAATTAATGCGGCCGATGTTGCGTGCAAGCTTTTGTGTATTGGTATGCCATGCATGCGTTTGTTCACGTTCCTCATGCATACCTGCCTGGCTCATAAGTGCATGCTGGTTGCGGATATGGGCCATTTTTTGTTGTTTGTTTTTAAGGGCCCGATCGCCTATCACATTCCACTACGCGAATCGTACGCTATTTGCAGTGAGGCTCGTCCCTGTGCGCCCCCAGACACCCTGAAGCTCGCTTTCTATCTACATTCGTGCACTGACATGCCAGCTAGCTAGCAGCAGCGTCAGTTCAACAGGCACGGTTGCGCTAATTCAAACAGAGGGAAACGGGCGCGGAGAACGGGATTGCCAAGCAAAACCCTGCCGTCACACGCATTTCGGTGGTCCTGACAAGGACCGTTGGGTTGTGCGACGAGCGCGACTGTAGTCCGGCGGCTGGGAGCTGCTCGCTTACGCCTTCTTCTCGGTCTTCTTTGGGAGAAGCACAGCTTGGATGTTGGGCAAGACGCCGCCCTGCGCGATCGTCACGCCGGAGAGCAGCTTGTTCAGCTCCTCGTCGTTGCGGATGGCGAGCTGCAGGTGGCGGGGGATGATCCTGGTCTTCTTGTTGTCACGAGCCGCGTTGCCAGCGAGCTCGAGCACTTCGGCAGCCAGGTACTCGAGGACGGCCGCGAGGTAGACGGGAGCGCCCGCTCCGACGCGCTCGGCGTAGTTTCCCTTGCGCAGGAGACGGTGGATACGGCCCACGGGGAACTGGAGACCCGCGCGGCTGGAACGCGTCTTGCTCTTGCCCTTCGCCTTGCCGCCTTTGCCGCGTCCGGACATGCTGGTGCTGCTGATGCGTAGGCTGAGACAGAGAAAAGCACGACTTACGCAGTCGCGATCTGTGAGCGATTTGAGCCGTGCTCGTAGTGCCTTCGCCGCTGTCGCCGCCGCCGGTCCCAAAGGAAAGCGCGAGCGAGCACGAGGGAAAGGGAGAGAAGCCGCGCGGACCAATGGCACGCGCGGATATGCGAGGTCGCTTGAACACCACCCTCCCGCGATAAAAACGCGGCGCGCGCGACCGGTCGCGCGTATTCCGATCTCGTTTGCTCGGCTACTGACAACGTTGCGATGCCTCCCCAGCCCAGCGGTAAGGCCGTGAAGAAGGCCGGCAAGGCGCAGAAGAACGTGCGCGCCACCGACAAGAAGAAGAAGAAGCGCCGCAGGAAGGAGAGCTTCTCCATCTATATCTACAAGGTGCTGAAGCAGGTGCACCCGGACACTGGAGTCTCCAGCAAGGCCATGTCTATCATGAACAGCTTCGTGAACGACATCTTCGAGCGCATCGCCGCGGAGTCGTCCCGTCTGGCTCACTACAACAAGCGCTCGACCATCACGAGCCGGGAGATCCAGACTGCCGTGCGTCTGCTGTTGCCCGGCGAGCTGGCCAAACACGCCGTGTCCGAGGGCACCAAAGCCGTCACCAAGTACACCAGCTCCAAGTAGGCGACCGAGCGCTCGTCCGCCCAGCCCACACCCAACGGCTCTTCTCAGAGCCACCCAAAGTGTCTGCATTGGCATTGGGATGTAGTGAGAATCTCGACAATTCCGTCCGTTCCCTCTGTTCGACGCTTCCTCGTTTAGGGACAAAAAAAAAAAAAAAACCCGACGCGCGCTGTCGGACAACGCGTTCTCATTGCTCATTGCGACAGCGCGTGTGTGCTAAAAGTTTTGTAGCAGAAACGCACAGAACGCCATGCGCTCAGCACAACAACACAAACAAAGCAAGTATAGGGCGCGTGAGCGGCCACGTTCGCCTGCACTAATTACCACGGCGCGTGTTTCGCACACCTAGGCTGATGAGGCGGTCGTTGTTGCACATTTACGTAATTCTGATGTAGCGTAAGCTCTAAAAGCAGGCAGCCCTCATTCCCCCCCTTGTTTTTTTCACATTTTATTTCTTCTTTTTTCGGTCGACGTGCATTTACGGGTCCCGAGGTGTGCCTCTATGGCTGCTAGAACTAATGTCGTCGGTCGCTGCGTGTGCTAGAATGCCCACTCGGCGGCCGCCCGCACGTATAGAGCAGTGCTCCGGACTGAAATTTAGAGCCGCGTGCTGTCAGCGCCGCATCGCTGTAGCAGTGGCTGGCGAGCGGAAATGCGTTAGCACGTTCACGAAGCAGCAGCAGCGCGTAAGGGAAATTTTACGCTGTTATTACAAATGTAGTAGTAATTTGACGTGGAAAAAGAAGAGATGCGCGCGGCTCTCCGCATGCTGCATAGCGGTTTCGCGCGCGTCCTGCGTAGCTGCCTTCGTACGGGCTGGGGGCGATGGGAGAGGGAGGAGGTCGGAGCGCCGCCAGTAGTGCCCTCGCTCTCTTCCGTCCCCTAGAATGCTGAATTTGGCTCGCGCGCGCGTCTTAGGCTGATTTCGCTGACGCTATCTACGAGGCTACGTAAGCTATCGCGACGAAATTTGACGGTCGTGTGGGCACCAGTCAGCGGTGCCTGCGTGCGAAATTTGAAACGCCTGAGGCGAACGGAGCATGAGCGCGCCCTGTTTTGCGACTAGTGATCAAGTGAACGATGTTGGCGTGGCTGAGTTTGAAGTTGTGCGCGCGGTGTGCTTTGCGGCAATGACCAGGGTGCACTTGCAAGCGTAGCCGAGCTAACGGTGAATAGGACGAGTAATCACAATTATGAGAACACAATAAACTTGTTCCTGGGGCGCGACACGAGCAGTGAGTGCGTGCAACATACCACAATAACATTGTTGACACGTTTGTTTTTCTCTTGGCGAGTTGAGCAAAATAAGAAGGGAGGCGGGTTGAACATCAGCCTACGTTGCAGTGTGAAATGCCCAAAAAGAGAGACAACATAAGAAAAACAAAAGTAAACTCTGCGATTGTGTTACGAGGCCACTTGTCTTGAACTCAGTGCGTGGCCTAAGAAGGGCTCAGTGCAGCAACCAGCGACTCACTCGCGAAGAGAGGCCGCGCTGCCCGTGAGCCAATCGGCGCGCGTTCGTCCTCCTCGCCCTTTTTTTTGCGGCGCGGCTTCCTCGTTCAGTCGCGGCGCAAGGACGGGGCATTCGCTTTCCTGACTCGCTCCGAAGCAGCAGCAACAGCCGAGATGTCTGGACGTGGCAAGGGCGGCAAGGGGCTCGGCAAGGGTGGCGCGAAGCGTCATCGTAAGGTGTTGCGTGACAACATCCAAGGCATCACCAAGCCTGCCATCCGTCGCCTCGCTCGCCGTGGCGGTGTCAAGCGTATCTCTGGCCTGATCTACGAGGAGACACGCGGTGTGCTCAAGGTGTTCCTCGAGAACGTGATTCGGGACGCCGTCACCTACACTGAGCACGCCAAGCGCAAGACCGTGACCGCCATGGACGTTGTGTATGCCCTCAAGCGTCAGGGCCGCACCCTCTACGGTTTCGGAGGCTAAGCAGCGCGCGTGCGCGACGTCGTCTGCAAGCAGCGCATCAGCTCCTCTGAAGAACCCAACAGCCCTCTTCAGGGCTACCCACTTGGTGCTTCGGCAGTGATGCGCAGGATTTGCGATCTCCTGCTCCGTTAACCCTCTTTTGCGTGCCATTATCTCGCGTTCGGCCGTACGAGACACGCGCGGTGAACTTGGTCAGGTGAGCGAGCGCAACCGCGTGTATTCATAAGGCGTGGTAGCATTGTTTTTCGCCCTCGCAAGGCGAGCTCTGCTCGATTGCATTTGCGCTCGCCACTGTGTGTTGTGTTGCTGCCATTTCGCCCGCCCTCAGCGTGTCCTAGTTGCGACGTGCCGGTCGTTCGTGCAGCTCAGTTGTCGCCTTTGGTTGGACCCTTGTTGAGCCAGCCAGAGTGGCATGACGATTAAAAGAAAGGTAATCGTAAGCTCGTCGATGCGCATTTTGTCGCTTTGAAGTGGCTCGCTTCTTCTACTCCCTTGGAGAAGAGTATGAGCCGGGCGGCAGCACTCGGTTACATACGCCGAGCGTGGCGGTCAGCGGGCACACTTAAGTTAAGTAAGGCCCCATATTTCACAGCAATAGCTCGTGTGGATATGCAACGAAGCAAAGCACGAGGAAAATATTGCCCGGCACGGGCCAGTGTGTAACAGCTGAAAGCGAGTTTTCTACAGGCAGCAGTTATTTGTTCTCTCCAGTGCAAGCGTTAAATGAGCGAGCCTGAGCTGCATTCGCACGGCTTCGATAGTTTGCGTCGGAGAAGCAATAATGTGCCAGTCCTCTTGGCCTACGAGCTGAGCGGCCGTCGTGTCCCTCGTCTAGCCTTGTGGTTGTTGCATGCGCGATGGGCGGCCGTAGACTACCACCGTGCGATTCACAATTGCGTAACTCTTTTGAGCGACGCAAATGAATGGAAAGGTGAGGAGATTAGCTAGGTAGCTGTCGCTAGAACCGGGCTCACTGCGTTGTATTCAAGTGGACGAGGGTGCGCGCGGTAGACACCGAGGGGCGTGCTGTTGTTTGTAATACTTGTGCACAGGGGGATTTCTTATGCGCGCGCTATAGGTGATAAGCTGTTGGTTCGAGGTCAACGTGGTTCTTGCAAGCCAATGCACCCCCGAGTCGCCCAAAACAAGAGGAAAATAAAATACTGGAGCAGAGCGGTGAAGTGTGCTTACTGAGACAGAAATATGCTTGCACAGTGCAGGCTCATTTTCTCTCGTTATTTGTATACGACTCGCTCTTTCGTCATGCGTGCGCGTAGGTGATGCTGGGCGACCTTGTTCGCGCCATATACTTAGATCGGTAAGGAAGCGGGCGCTGGACATGCGCTGCGTTTAAAGAAAACAAACTTTTTCGAGCGACGTATTTGTGCATGCCAAGCGGGAGACGAGCGGCCGCCCGCTTGCTCGATTTGAGCGGTGCATCGCGTATTTGTCGAACTCTTCGCCGCCAGAGGGAGCCTCCTGTCCTACGTGTGAACATTTGTCCTTTTGGCAGTTTGTGCCACGCGTATTTATGCGCTGTAAGGCGGTTGCGTAATGTCATTGCGTGGAAGCGCCAAAGTGCACAAGACTACCTCTTGCCGCTGCTTCCCTGGAATATCGTAAATGTGAAAGCTGCTGTACAGAAAGATTCCGAATTTGAACCGGCTGCTCCCTCACTCATGGCGCATGTATTGGCACGCGAAAGTAAGAGAAACTGACACGCGCCGGCCGTCGCCATCGCACGGATTTCGCATTCGTGTTGCGTTTAATGAAAGCCAAGCTCGCGCCAATTATTTTACATTCCTCCCACGAAGCCGCCGGGAAATGCGTGCGCCTATGGCCTTGACGTATAGCAAAGCGAGATGATGGCTCAACAGGTAAACAAATGGGGAAGGAGCAGCCGGAGAAAATGCACGGGCCGCTTACTTTGAAGAAACTCGGCACTTTTGGTTATTTCTTTTCTCTTGTTTATGTATGGATTGCTACTGTGAACTCACTGGCATGTGCGTGCAAAGGGAATAGCCGAGGACGAAGCAAGGCGTACACAGTGCGCAATGAGGTCATACGGGTCGTGCGTGTAGCTCGGAGGTGAACTCCAAGTAATGCATCGGAACACACCCAAGAGAAAACAACGGGTTGTCACGAGAGAACTAATGCAGCCATGTAAACGAAGCTTGTTGCATGTGAGAAAAACGTGTGGTGGTGCGGTGACGTTTCTTTTTTTCCTTCCATAATGCACGAGTACTGGCAGGTTAAGACGTACAAAGTTTCATATCTCAACAATACAAATCGGTACCGCGATCGTGTGAATTGCACACAACAACTCACGCAAGTTCTGTGTAAAAATTTTCGTCCCATCGAAAACGCCTCTCATGTCTATGAAGGTACTGTAAAAGTCATACTCACGCATGAATGGTATATCTTATCGAGGCGTATAAATTGTGTTCCCTTTATACATATCGCCTTGTGCAATTAACAGAATTTCCAAATCCGGTTCCATTGCTGCGTGACGGAGCTTTAAAGCGCACTGTTGAACTGCTCTTTTTTTTTTTTTTTTTTTTTCCTCTCTTCCATTTCACAGTTTTCCACAATCACTGAGAATAATTTAAGAAATGAGGAAGAGCTCGGCATCAGTTGAAAATTGCGCTGTTGCAGGCGCGGGATTTGAACGTTTTCTGTTACACGCAATTAGGCGCACCAAATTCGGTGCGTTAGTTGGCGAGGAAATAGATTTCTGCCGGCGGCTGCCGAGCTGGAGCTTCGCTATAACATGACAACAATGCCGTCGATCCTGTGGCGAAGTTGCGTGCGGGAATGCAATCGAAAAAGCTAGCTGACGAAATGTACACCTCTGTATAGAGCAAAGTGTTGCGTTTGATGACTGTTTGTCAAAACATGGTGTCCCTTGCGAGTGCGAAAACTGTGTACCGAATACGTGGCACGCGGAAGCCGTGCCTGGGATCGCGCCTGCGAAGCGTTGGTTGATGCTCCTAACGTGTCTCCTAACGCGCGCGTTCAACACCTGTCAATATTGTATTCCAAATTCGCTCTTAGAGCGGAAGTCTGAAGTGGTGCTGGTAGACCATACGTAAGTTTGTCGTTAATCTTGCGATGCGCATGCGGGCCTCGCGTTCTTCAATGCGTGGACGGGAAAGTGTGGTACTGGCATGTCTGCATATGCGAATGCGAGAGGGTTTGCTGCCGAGTGCGGCCACAACACGGTGTAGTTGCCCCTCGAGAAGGCACCGTGGCGCGCACTTGTAGTTCGTGAAACGAGCAGCAGCATGATCAAAGCAATGCAGTGAACAAGCAATAATGTAGCCTAAACATGCCACCCATCTCCGTCGCGCGCAGATCGCGATAACAGCTCCCATGGCGTTGGGCGTGGAGCGCTAACCACTGTCGAGATTAGTGGTGTGGTCTCACACTCGGCACTGGCAATTCACGACGCGCGGCGGTATAAGCGAGATTGTGGTGTTGGCTGAAACGAAAGAGAACAGCGCAGCATGCTGTCGTGTTTAAACTCAATTAAACCGCCTGCGAATGTGCTTTCCTTAGCCGCGAACAAGGCGCCCGCGCGAAAACGTGCCTCCTCCAGCATCCTGGCGAACGGCGGCGGCGGCGTGCGCCGCACCGCCCGAGACGGCTGCGCTGGCGCTGGCCAATCGGCGGGTGAGTTGGAGAGGAGAAGAGTAGTGCGGCGAAGCACGACGCGCGCGGCGCAGGGGTCATTTTCACTCCGGCAGTCGACGACTTCGGACGCTCGCTCCGTTCGCCATGGCCAGGACCAAGCAAACCGCCCGTAAGAGCACCGGTGGGAAGGCTCCGCGTAAGCAGCTTGCTACCAAGGCTGCTCGCAAGAGTGCACCTGCCACAGGTGGGGTTAAGAAACCGCATCGGTACAGGCCTGGGACCGTGGCCCTTCGTGAAATTCGCCGCTACCAGAAGTCGACCGAACTTCTCATCCGCAAGCTGCCGTTCCAGCGCTTGGTGAGGGAAATCGCTCAGGATTTCAAGACCGACCTCCGATTCCAGAGTTCGGCTGTGATGGCCCTTCAGGAGGCCAGCGAGGCCTACCTGGTCGGTCTCTTCGAGGACACCAACCTGTGCGCCATCCACGCCAAGCGCGTTACCATCATGCCGAAGGACATCCAGCTGGCCCGGCGCATCCGTGGCGAGCGCGCCTAAGTTCGGTTCGGCCGCTGTCTGCGCCGCAGCCTCGGTCAGGCAAGCAACACAAAACGGTCCTTCTCAGGACCACCTACATGTTTGCTTCGGCCACGGGAGCACGCGAGACCACGTACTCCAACCGTAACCTCTCGGTCTGTCTGTTTTGTTGTTATTTTTTATTATCAATAATTTTTGTGTGTGTGTGTCTGTGGTGAGCTGCCGGTGCGAGGTGGTGCCTCGTTTGGGATGCATATGGTAAGTATTGCGCGCGCTCGAGCAAGACGAGAGAGAGGAAAAAAAAAAAGAAACAAAATGCGCGTTCGTTGCAAAACGGTTCGCGCATTCATGCGAAGAAGCCGCGCACGAAGACGAAATTAATGCGGCCGATGTTGCGTGCAAGCTTTTGTGTATTGGTATGCCATGCATGCGTTTGTTCACGTTCCTCATGCATACCTGCCTGGCTCATAAGTGCATGCTGGTTGCGGATATGGGCCATTTTTTGTTGTTTGTTTTTAAGGGCCCGATCGCCTATCACATTCCACTACGCGAATCGTACGCTATTTGCAGTGAGGCTCGTCCCTGTGCGCCCCCAGACACCCTGAAGCTCGCTTTCTATCTACATTCGTGCACTGACATGCCAGCTAGCTAGCAGCAGCGTCAGTTCAACAGGCACGGTTGCGCTAATTCAAACAGAGGGAAATGGGCGCGGAGAACGGGATTGCCAAGCAAAACCCTGCCGTCACACGCATTTCGGTGGTCCTGACAAGGACCGTTGGGTTGTGCGACGAGCGCGACTGTAGTCCGGCGGCTGGGAGCTGCTCGCTTACGCCTTCTTCTCGGTCTTCTTTGGGAGAAGCACAGCTTGGATGTTGGGCAAGACGCCGCCCTGCGCGATCGTCACGCCGGAGAGCAGCTTGTTCAGCTCCTCGTCGTTGCGGATGGCGAGCTGCAGGTGGCGGGGGATGATCCTGGTCTTCTTGTTGTCACGAGCCGCGTTGCCAGCGAGCTCGAGCACTTCGGCAGCCAGGTACTCGAGGACGGCCGCGAGGTAGACGGGAGCGCCCGCTCCGACGCGCTCGGCGTAGTTTCCCTTGCGCAGGAGACGGTGGATACGGCCCACGGGGAACTGGAGACCCGCGCGGCTGGAACGCGTCTTGCTCTTGCCCTTCGCCTTGCCGCCTTTGCCGCGTCCGGACATGCTGGTGCTGCTGATGCGTAGGCTGAGACAGAGAAAAGCACGACTTACGCAGTCGCGATCTGTGAGCGATTTGAGCCGTGCTCGTAGTGCCTTCGCCGCTGTCGCCGCCGCCGGTCCCAAAGGAAAGCGCGAGCGAGCACGAGGGAAAGGGAGAGAAGCCGCGCGGACCAATGGCACGCGCGGATATGCGAGGTCGCTTGAACACCACCCTCCCGCGATAAAAACGCGGCGCGCGCGACCGGTCGCGCGTATTCCGATCTCGTTTGCTCGGCTACTGACAACGTTGCGATGCCTCCCCAGCCCAGCGGTAAGGCCGTGAAGAAGGCCGGCAAGGCGCAGAAGAACGTGCGCGCCACCGACAAGAAGAAGAAGAAGCGCCGCAGGAAGGAGAGCTTCTCCATCTATATCTACAAGGTGCTGAAGCAGGTGCACCCGGACACTGGAGTCTCCAGCAAGGCCATGTCTATCATGAACAGCTTCGTGAACGACATCTTCGAGCGCATCGCCGCGGAGTCGTCCCGTCTGGCTCACTACAACAAGCGCTCGACCATCACGAGCCGGGAGATCCAGACTGCCGTGCGTCTGCTGTTGCCCGGCGAGCTGGCCAAACACGCCGTGTCCGAGGGCACCAAAGCCGTCACCAAGTACACCAGCTCCAAGTAGGCGACCGAGCGCTCGTCCGCCCAGCCCACACCCAACGGCTCTTCTCAGAGCCACCCAAAGTGTCTGCATTGGCATTGGGATGTAGTGAGAATCTCGACAATTCCGTCCGTTCCCTCTGTTCGACGCTTCCTCGTTTAGGGACAAAAAAAAAAAAAAACCCGACGCGCGCTGTCGGACAACGCGTTCTCATTGCTCATTGCGACAGCGCGTGTGTGCTAAAAGTTTTGTAGCAGAAACGCACAGAACGCCATGCGCTCAGCACAACAACACAAACAAAGCAAGTATAGGGCGCGTGAGCGGCCACGTTCGCCTGCACTAATTACCACGGCGCGTGTTTCGCACACCTAGGCTGATGAGGCGGTCGTTGTTGCACATTTACGTAATTCTGATGTAGCGTAAGCTCTAAAAGCAGGCAGCCCTCATTCCCCCCCTTGTTTTTTTCACATTTTATTTCTTCTTTTTTCGGTCGACGTGCATTTACGGGTCCCGAGGTGTGCCTCTATGGCTGCTAGAACTAATGTCGTCGGTCGCTGCGTGTGCTAGAATGCCCACTCGGCGGCCGCCCGCACGTATAGAGCAGTGCTCCGGACTGAAATTTAGAGCCGCGTGCTGTCAGCGCCGCATCGCTGTAGCAGTGGCTGGCGAGCGGAAATGCGTTAGCACGTTCACGAAGCAGCAGCAGCGCGTAAGGGAAATTTTACGCTGTTATTACAAATGTAGTAGTAATTTGACGTGGAAAAAGAAGAGATGCGCGCGGCTCTCCGCATGCTGCATAGCGGTTTCGCGCGCGTCCTGCGTAGCTGCCTTCGTACGGGCTGGGGGCGATGGGAGAGGGAGGAGGTCGGAGCGCCGCCAGTAGTGCCCTCGCTCTCTTCCGTCCCCTAGAATGCTGAATTTGGCTCGCGCGCGCGTCTTAGGCTGATTTCGCTGACGCTATCTACGAGGCTACGTAAGCTATCGCGACGAAATTTGACGGTCGTGTGGGCACCAGTCAGCGGTGCCTGCGTGCGAAATTTGAAACGCCTGAGGCGAACGGAGCATGAGCGCGCCCTGTTTTGCGACTAGTGATCAAGTGAACGATGTTGGCGTGGCTGAGTTTGAAGTTGTGCGCGCGGTGTGCTTTGCGGCAATGACCAGGGTGCACTTGCAAGCGTAGCCGAGCTAACGGTGAATAGAACGAGTAATCACAATTATGAGAACACAATAAACTTGTTCCTGGGGCGCGACACGAGCAGTGAGTGCGTGCAACATACCACAATAACATTGTTGACACGTTTGTTTTTCTCTTGGCGAGTTGAGCAAAATAAGAAGGGAGGCGGGTTGAACATCAGCCTACGTTGCAGTGTGAAATGCCCAAAAAGAGAGACAACATAAGAAAAACAAAAGTAAACTCTGCGATTGTGTTACGAGGCCACTTGTCTTGAACTCAGTGCGTGGCCTAAGAAGGGCTCAGTGCAGCAACCAGCGACTCACTCGCGAAGAGAGGCCGCGCTGCCCGTGAGCCAATCGGCGCGCGTTCGTCCTCCTCGCCCTTTTTTTTGCGGCGCGGCTTCCTCGTTCAGTCGCGGCGCAAGGACGGGGCATTCGCTTTCCTGACTCGCTCCGAAGCAGCAGCAACAGCCGAGATGTCTGGACGTGGCAAGGGCGGCAAGGGGCTCGGCAAGGGTGGCGCGAAGCGTCATCGTAAGGTGTTGCGTGACAACATCCAAGGCATCACCAAGCCTGCCATCCGTCGCCTCGCTCGCCGTGGCGGTGTCAAGCGTATCTCTGGCCTGATCTACGAGGAGACACGCGGTGTGCTCAAGGTGTTCCTCGAGAACGTGATTCGGGACGCCGTCACCTACACTGAGCACGCCAAGCGCAAGACCGTGACCGCCATGGACGTTGTGTATGCCCTCAAGCGTCAGGGCCGCACCCTCTACGGTTTCGGAGGCTAAGCAGCGCGCGTGCGCGACGTCGTCTGCAAGCAGCGCATCAGCTCCTCTGAAGAACCCAACAGCCCTCTTCAGGGCTACCCACTTGGTGCTTCGGCAGTGATGCGCAGGATTTGCGATCTCCTGCTCCGTTAACCCTCTTTTGCGTGCCATTATCTCGCGTTCGGCCGTACGAGACACGCGCGGTGAACTTGGTCAGGTGAGCGAGCGCAACCGCGTGTATTCATAAGGCGTGGTAGCATTGTTTTTCGCCCTCGCAAGGCGAGCTCTGCTCGATTGCATTTGCGCTCGCCACTGTGTGTTGTGTTGCTGCCATTTCGCCCGCCCTCAGCGTGTCCTAGTTGCGACGTGCCGGTCGTTCGTGCAGCTCAGTTGTCGCCTTTGGTTGGACCCTTGTTGAGCCAGCCAGAGTGGCATGACGATTAAAAGAAAGGTAATCGTAAGCTCGTCGATGCGCATTTTGTCGCTTTGAAGTGGCTCGCTTCTTCTACTCCCTTGGAGAAGAGTATGAGCCGGGCGGCAGCACTCGGTTACATACGCCGAGCGTGGCGGTCAGCGGGCACACTTAAGTTAAGTAAGGCCCCATATTTCACAGCAATAGCTCGTGTGGATATGCAACGAAGCAAAGCACGAGGAAAATATTGCCCGGCACGGGCCAGTGTGTAACAGCTGAAAGCGAGTTTTCTACAGGCAGCAGTTATTTGTTCTCTCCAGTGCAAGCGTTAAATGAGCGAGCCTGAGCTGCATTCGCACGGCTTCGATAGTTTGCGTCGGAGAAGCAATAATGTGCCAGTCCTCTTGGCCTACGAGCTGAGCGGCCGTCGTGTCCCTCGTCTAGCCTTGTGGTTGTTGCATGCGCGATGGGCGGCCGTAGACTACCACCGTGCGATTCACAATTGCGTAACTCTTTTGAGCGACGCAAATGAATGGAAAGGTGAGGAGATTAGCTAGGTAGCTGTCGCTAGAACCGGGCTCACTGCGTTGTATTCAAGTGGACGAGGGTGCGCGCGGTAGACACCGAGGGGCGTGCTGTTGTTTGTAATACTTGTGCACAGGGGGATTTCTTATGCGCGCGCTATAGGTGATAAGCTGTTGGTTCGAGGTCAACGTGGTTCTTGCAAGCCAATGCACCCCCGAGTCGCCCAAAACAAGAGGAAAATAAAATACTGGAGCAGAGCGGTGAAGTGTGCTTACTGAGACAGAAATATGCTTGCACAGTGCAGGCTCATTTTCTCTCGTTATTTGTATACGACTCGCTCTTTCGTCATGCGTGCGCGTAGGTGATGCTGGGCGACCTTGTTCGCGCCATATACTTAGATCGGTAAGGAAGCGGGCGCTGGACATGCGCTGCGTTTAAAGAAAACAAACTTTTTCGAGCGACGTATTTGTGCATGCCAAGCGGGAGACGAGCGGCCGCCCGCTTGCTCGAATTGAGCGGTGCATCGCGTATTTGTCGAACTCTTCGCCGCCAGAGGGAGCCTCCTGTCCTACGTGTGAACATTTGTCCTTTTGGCAGTTTGTGCCACGCGTATTTATGCGCTGTAAGGCGGTTGCGTAATGTCATTGCGTGGAAGCGCCAAAGTGCACAAGACTACCTCTTGCCGCTGCTTCCCTGGAATATCGTAAATGTGAAAGCTGCTGTACAGAAAGATTCCGAATTTGAACCGGCTGCTCCCTCACTCATGGCGCATGTATTGGCACGCGAAAGTAAGAGAAACTGACACGCGCCGGCCGTCGCCATCGCACGGATTTCGCATTCGTGTTGCGTTTAATGAAAGCCAAGCTCGCGCCAATTATTTTACATTCCTCCCACGAAGCCGCCGGGAAATGCGTGCGCCTATGGCCTTGACGTATAGCAAAGCGAGATGATGGCTCAACAGGTAAACAAATGGGGAAGGAGCAGCCGGAGAAAATGCACGGGCCGCTTACTTTGAAGAAACTCGGCACTTTTGGTTATTTCTTTTCTCTTGTTTATGTATGGATTGCTACTGTGAACTCACTGGCATGTGCGTGCAAAGGGAATAGCCGAGGACGAAGCAAGGCGTACACAGTGCGCAATGAGGTCATACGGGTCGTGCGTGTAGCTCGGAGGTGAACTCCAAGTAATGCATCGGAACACACCCAAGAGAAAACAACGGGTTGTCACGAGAGAACTAATGCAGCCATGTAAACGAAGCTTGTTGCATGTGAGAAAAACGTGTGGTGGTGCGGTGACGTTTCTTTTTTTCCTTCCATAATGCACGAGTACTGGCAGGTTAAGACGTACAAAGTTTCATATCTCAACAATACAAATCGGTACCGCGATCGTGTGAATTGCACACAACAACTCACGCAAGTTCTGTGTAAAAATTTTCGTCCCATCGAAAACGCCTCTCATGTCTATGAAGGTACTGTAAAAGTCATACTCACGCATGAATGGTATATCTTATCGAGGCGTATAAATTGTGTTCCCTTTATACATATCGCCTTGTGCAATTAACAGAATTTCCAAATCCGGTTCCATTGCTGCGTGACGGAGCTTTAAAGCGCACTGTTGAACTGCTCTTTTTTTTTTTTTTTTTTTTCCTCTCTTCCATTTCACAGTTTTCCACAATCACTGAGAATAATTTAAGAAATGAGGAAGAGCTCGGCATCAGTTGAAAATTGCGCTGTTGCAGGCGCGGGATTTGAACGTTTTCTGTTACACGCAATTAGGCGCACCAAATTCGGTGCGTTAGTTGGCGAGGAAATAGATTTCTGCCGGCGGCTGCCGAGCTGGAGCTTCGCTATAACATGACAACAATGCCGTCGATCCTGTGGCGAAGTTGCGTGCGGGAATGCAATCGAAAAAGCTAGCTGACGAAATGTACACCTCTGTATAGAGCAAAGTGTTGCGTTTGATGACTGTTTGTCAAAACATGGTGTCCCTTGCGAGTGCGAAAACTGTGTACCGAATACGTGGCACGCGGAAGCCGTGCCTGGGATCGCGCCTGCGAAGCGTTGGTTGATGCTCCTAACGTGTCTCCTAACGCGCGCGTTCAACACCTGTCAATATTGTATTCCAAATTCGCTCTTAGAGCGGAAGTCTGAAGTGGTGCTGGTAGACCATACGTAAGTTTGTCGTTAATCTTGCGATGCGCATGCGGGCCTCGCGTTCTTCAATGCGTGGACGGGAAAGTGTGGTACTGGCATGTCTGCATATGCGAATGCGAGAGGGTTTGCTGCCGAGTGCGGCCACAACACGGTGTAGTTGCCCCTCGAGAAGGCACCGTGGCGCGCACTTGTAGTTCGTGAAACGAGCAGCAGCATGATCAAAGCAATGCAGTGAACAAGCAATAATGTAGCCTAAACATGCCACCCATCTCCGTCGCGCGCAGATCGCGATAACAGCTCCCATGGCGTTGGGCGTGGAGCGCTAACCACTGTCGAGATTAGTGGTGTGGTCTCACACTCGGCACTGGCAATTCACGACGCGCGGCGGTATAAGCGAGATTGTGGTGTTGGCTGAAACGAAAGAGAACAGCGCAGCATGCTGTCGTGTTTAAACTCAATTAAACCGCCTGCGAATGTGCTTTCCTTAGCCGCGAACAAGGCGCCCGCGCGAAAACGTGCCTCCTCCAGCATCCTGGCGAACGGCGGCGGCGGCGTGCGCCGCACCGCCCGAGACGGCTGCGCTGGCGCTGGCCAATCGGCGGGTGAGTTGGAGAGGAGAAGAGTAGTGCGGCGAAGCACGACGCGCGCGGCGCAGGGGTCATTTTCACTCCGGCAGTCGACGACTTCGGACGCTCGCTCCGTTCGCCATGGCCAGGACCAAGCAAACCGCCCGTAAGAGCACCGGTGGGAAGGCTCCGCGTAAGCAGCTTGCTACCAAGGCTGCTCGCAAGAGTGCACCTGCCACAGGTGGGGTTAAGAAACCGCATCGGTACAGGCCTGGGACCGTGGCCCTTCGTGAAATTCGCCGCTACCAGAAGTCGACCGAACTTCTCATCCGCAAGCTGCCGTTCCAGCGCTTGGTGAGGGAAATCGCTCAGGATTTCAAGACCGACCTCCGATTCCAGAGTTCGGCTGTGATGGCCCTTCAGGAGGCCAGCGAGGCCTACCTGGTCGGTCTCTTCGAGGACACCAACCTGTGCGCCATCCACGCCAAGCGCGTTACCATCATGCCGAAGGACATCCAGCTGGCCCGGCGCATCCGTGGCGAGCGCGCCTAAGTTCGGTTCGGCCGCTGTCTGCGCCGCAGCCTCGGTCAGGCAAGCAACACAAAATGGTCCTTCTCAGGACCACCTACATGTTTGCTTCGGCCACGGGAGCACGCGAGACCACGTACTCCAACCGTAACCTCTCGGTCTGTCTGTTTTGTTGTTATTTTTTATTATCAATAATTTTTGTGTGTGTGTGTCTGTGGTGAGCTGCCGGTGCGAGGTGGTGCCTCGTTTGGGATGCATATGGTAAGTATTGCGCGCGCTCGAGCAAGACGAGAGAGAGGAAAAAAAAAAGAAACAAAATGCGCGTTCGTTGCAAAACGGTTCGCGCATTCATGCGAAGAAGCCGCGCACGAAGACGAAATTAATGCGGCCGATGTTGCGTGCAAGCTTTTGTGTATTGGTATGCCATGCATGCGTTTGTTCACGTTCCTCATGCATACCTGCCTGGCTCATAAGTGCATGCTGGTTGCGGATATGGGCCATTTTTTGTTGTTTGTTTTTAAGGGCCCGATCGCCTATCACATTCCACTACGCGAATCGTACGCTATTTGCAGTGAGGCTCGTCCCTGTGCGCCCCCAGACACCCTGAAGCTCGCTTTCTATCTACATTCGTGCACTGACATGCCAGCTAGCTAGCAGCAGCGTCAGTTCAACAGGCACGGTTGCGCTAATTCAAACAGAGGGAAACGGGCGCGGAGAACGGGATTGCCAAGCAAAACCCTGCCGTCACACGCATTTCGGTGGTCCTGACAAGGACCGTTGGGTTGTGCGACGAGCGCGACTGTAGTCCGGCGGCTGGGAGCTGCTCGCTTACGCCTTCTTCTCGGTCTTCTTTGGGAGAAGCACAGCTTGGATGTTGGGCAAGACGCCGCCCTGCGCGATCGTCACGCCGGAGAGCAGCTTGTTCAGCTCCTCGTCGTTGCGGATGGCGAGCTGCAGGTGGCGGGGGATGATCCTGGTCTTCTTGTTGTCACGAGCCGCGTTGCCAGCGAGCTCGAGCACTTCGGCAGCCAGGTACTCGAGGACGGCCGCGAGGTAGACGGGAGCGCCCGCTCCGACGCGCTCGGCGTAGTTTCCCTTGCGCAGGAGACGGTGGATACGGCCCACGGGGAACTGGAGACCCGCGCGGCTGGAACGCGTCTTGCTCTTGCCCTTCGCCTTGCCGCCTTTGCCGCGTCCGGACATGCTGGTGCTGCTGATGCGTAGGCTGAGACAGAGAAAATACCGTTGTCAGATGGGAGGAGGACTTGGCACCTTTGAAGGCACCGCGTCCATGAGCGTACAGATCTCATCAACCCATCATCATCCGATACATTGACCCCGGTACTCCCCCACAACCCGGGCTGACTGGGTGGGGGGACTTGGTTCGGGCCAACGGTCCTTCCCGGACAAGGGGGCTGTTGTGGTGCAGCAACACAGAGCTACCGCACACAACACACAAACAGCCATGTCGGTCTTACAGGACTTAAGCCTGAATGACCCTCGGACTGCCTCGGCGCAAAAAAGCCCAAGGCATACAACCATGCAGAGTACCAAAGCCGTCCGCGGAGCAGCGCGACCAACCAAGGGTTCGCCACCACCGGTTCTAGCTCTGGGTTCCGCTGAACCAGACAAAACCCCGTGGATCGACTGGCGCACACGGCCGAGTCGAGCGACCTTAGGAGCATGCATCATAACTTAATGGAAAGCTTTCCGCCTGACTCATCAAAAATCACCGCAGGACGGGCCCACACTTCGAGAAACTTCTTCTCGCCCAAGCGGTGCCGCTCCCGGGTGAGATGGAACCAGACCTCCTTCCGTGCTTTCGCAAGCACTTCGTGAAGGCCCGGCGCCCTCCCCCCGAAAACTGCATCGCGTCGTGCCAACCACACTTGGTAGGAGCACTCAGCGAGGAGAAGCACGAACTGGTTGACCGCCTGATTAGGCAAAGGGTGCAAAAATCGGACTGTCTGATAAGGAATGCCTGGGAGATTAAAAAGACTAGCGATCCTACAGAGAAGAGCTGCAGGAAGCAAACACTGCGTAAAGGCATGAACCGTGTCCTCACGAGCGCCACAGAACGGGCACACTCCACTAACCGGGACGGCAGTGAAGGGCCTGTAGCCCAACGGCAGGCACCCTCGCGCCAGGCGATACATAAAGGTGGCTCGCCTAGCGTCGAGGAAGCTAGCCGTGATGAGCTTCCAGTTTGGCCTGTGAATGGACAGGTCATACATTTGGCAGTGTGGAGGGAGGCCTGGGGTAAGGATGTCTACTAATTCTTGGAGTGGAGTTGAAACTTACACACGCGAGACAGATCTGGACACTTCGGGTCGGTCGCCGTGTGAACTTCTTTTTCACAGTTGTGGAACATGGGCGTTGTCTGTTTTCATTCATCACTAGCACTGTTGCCTTCGTATGCCTTGCTGTATGTAAGGAAAAACGAGGTAAAGCTTCGAGTCAGGAGCATATCCGAGTTAAGAGCGACCCTGGGTCCATCTGACGTGTAGTGCGGTAGCCACGATGCCCAGGTCGGGAATTCCGAGTCCTCCCTTATCCCTGGGCAGCTTGAGCACCCGCCTAGCTACACAACCATTTGTACCCTTCCAAAGGAAGCGAAAGAGGACCCTCTCCAAGATATGCTTGGTTCGGGTCGGAACAGGAGACACACACGCCACATACGTCAGGAACGAAAACAGAAGTGAGCGCAGGATTGTCGCTCGAGCAGTCAATGGGCATGACAACGCGCTGAACTGCTGAATTCTGGTTTCAAGCTTCTCCTTAGCCTGTTGCCAGTTTTCAGGAGACAGACCATCTGGTTCGAATTGGAAGCCTAGAATGCGCAGCCGCGTTTTCACGGGGAGACCATGAACGGGCTGCGGACTGGACGGAGTGGAGTTCAAGTACATGGCTGCACTTTTCGACCTATTCAACCTTGCACCACTCGCCCTGCAGTAACTGTCCATGACCTCCAAGACGCCGCAAGCTGATGCTTCGTCAGGGACGACAATGGACAAGTCATCCGCGTAGGCAAATAGTGCAACCGGAGGGGAACCTGGTGGGAGTAGGAACCTGCCAATTCTGCTGTCACAGGACAACCTCTGCAGAAGCGGTTCAAAAGCGAGTACGTAGAGGGCAGGTGAGAGGGGGTCCCCCTGCCGTACACCACGCCCCACAATGAACGCCTCCGAGACGCGGTCCCGTATGACAACAGCAGAAGTCGGTCGAGAATACAAAGCTTGGACCATCTGCCGAAAACCCACACTAAAACCAGCCTCTTCCAAAACACGGAAAAGGTACCTATGGCTAATGATGTCGAAAGCCTTCTCCTGATCAAAGGAGCAAAGAATACCTGGAAGTTTCCTGGTGTTTGCCCACAGGAGAAGGTCCCTCACTGCTAAACCGTGAAGCTGACAAGAGCGCCCCTGGACACTACATGCCTGGTACGGACCCAAAACAGTGCTGAGTACTGGCGTGAGTCGCGTGCACAGGCACTTTGCTATGAGCTTGTAATCGCAGTTCAGAAGCGTGATTGGACGCCATGCTCGCAGATCGGTGCTCCTCGACTCGTCCTTACAAAGGAGAGTGATTAGCCCCTCTCGTTGAGACGCTGACAAGGTCCCTTCACTGAGTAGCCGGTTCACCAGTGATGTGAACGGCTTCCCTAACAGTGTCCAAAATTTAACATAAAACTCGACTGTAAGACCATCGGATCCTGGACTGCGATTACGCTTCATAGACTTCAAGGCGGAAAATAACTCGTCCTCATCTATGGCTGAGTCGCACACTTGTGGCGGCTCAGCTGGTAGAGCAAACGGAAAAACAGCTGGAGAGGCAACTGGTTCAGCATACAAGGACATGTAAAACTGCCTCGCCAGTGCAAGAACTCCATCTGGTGAGTCGACTATGCTATTATCGCTTGGATCTATTAGGGAAGAGAGAGTTGTGCTCTTCCTTGAAAGATGTTTACGTAGGACGTTTCTGCTGCACCACGCTTCCATTTCCCACAGTTCTGCTCGGGTTGTGGCCCTCAAGCCATCCCAGCGTCGCTGCAGGAGAATCCGAAGTTCCTTTCGGAGTGAGGCCAGTGCCGGAGCAACTCCAGGCCCGCCGGACAGTGGCCTCGAGAGCAGGAGGATCGCGTCGGAGACGATTTTTATCTCCTCACGCTCCTCGCGCGCTCGACGCTTGCCCCAAGACCTGAAGCACTCACGCACCCTGACCTTCACGTCATCCCATTCCGTACCACTAAGATTCGCTGTGTTATGAAGCGATCGAAATAGTATGGATGATACCTCTGCGGTTGCCTGCCTATCTTTTAGGAGACGTGGATTTAAGCGCCACGGTCTCTTTGCCTTTGGTACTAAGCTAGAATCGGCAAACCGCAGAATTAGGAAGCAGTGGTCGCTAAGAGCAGAAGGAGTTAACCACGAGGAATGCACACTGGGAGCCAGTGACGATGAGATGTAAAAACGATCGATGCGGCTCTGCCCACCTCTCCCTGTCCATGTCATTCCTGACTGTCCAGAGCGGAGTAGGCGCCAAGCATCGACCAGTCCCAGCCCATCGACGAGCTGTCGCAGTGTAGCAATTGCACGCTTATCTTTACGTAATGGAGTCCCTCTACGTGAGAGGCGGTCAACTAGTTCTAACACACAGTTGAAGTCGCCTACTAAAACTAGTCGAGAGGGACCGACCAAATAGGGTTCTAACGTATCGAAAAACTCTCTCTGTTCTCTAGCCCGGGTTGGAGCATAAACATTAACAATTCGAATGCCACAATCAAGATCCACCGACAAGACGCGGCCCTCGGAATCCCTGGCATGGCGAATAACAAGGCCGTCGAAATTCGGCATCAAAACGATGGCCGTACCTCGGCTGCCCGACGCGCCATAACTCCAGTAAGACCGAGTGCGAAAAATCCGGTCGAAGTGGCTGATCTGGCCTAGCCTATGAACGTAAGTTTCCTGAAGTACGAGAACATCTACCTTTTTGGATTTAGCCAAATTTATAACCTCTAACTGCTTAGAAGCGCGCGACAAACCACGACAATTAAAGGTAGCTATAGTGAGAGAAGGAGCCATTTCAAAGGGGAAGGAATTTAGCTAAAAGCTAGTAAAAACAAAGGAGGACGAAAAACTAGGAAAATAAATAAAGAGCAGGCTAGTATTAGGGAATACTAGCCGCTAAAGACAAATAAGCAAAGACTACCTATGAGAGAGTCTCCGAGATTGGAGACCCCTCATCAGTAGACTCATAGTACCTGTCTGACATCTCAGAGCAATCGCACCGAGTCAATTTGCAATGCGGACAAGGAGGGGAACTCTCCGTGTCCGATTGAACGTCAGTATCAGAGTCGGATGTCTCTACGGCACTGCGCTTAAGTTCTGGAGGGCCAGTCTCCGAGCCCTGGGAGCCACCTTCGTCCGAGCTCGACGCACGCTCCGCGGCCGCCGCCCTGGCAGCGGAGCCAGCGCGGTGAGCGCGCCGGCTCTTACGCTTATGGCCCGACCGGCTAACAGTGCCAGTCGTGCCAGTCAGCGGTTCCAACGCGCCAGGGGTAGCGGCCGCTGTAGCGACAGGCGTACCAGCCACGGAGGCAGCAGCGATGCCCGCTTCAACCTCCTCGCCCGCTCCCCCATCGCACGTTGCCGTGGCAGACGGGGAAGCGACCGCGGTGGCGTCCACGGAATCGCCGCCGCACTCGGCAGCTTCGACCACGCTCGAGGAGGCCTGGCTATCTCCTTCATTCAAGGCAGAGACCATATCAGCTACCGGCGAAGCAACCGCTTCCTCAACGGCAGGTACCTGCTGCTCAGGCCTCGCGGTCACTGACGAGTAGGTGCGGACACTACACGCCGAAACCGCATGGTTACCACCGCATCGTACGCACGCCGCGTCGCATGACGCGTGGCCGAACTGCTCGCAGCGCGCGCACTTAGGTGTGTCACACGCGGCGGCGTGGTGTCCTGCCAGGTTACACCTACGACACAACCTAACTACACCCTCGTACTCACACTGAACGACGCGCTCACCTACCCGAAGAAGGTTAGGAACGGGCCGCGCCATCTCTATCCGAATGCGCCGGTTTCCCGTGCCAACGGCAGGGAACCCGGGCACGCATTCTTCGGAGATCCCGTGGACCTTTCCGAAGACCTCTAGCTCGGAAACAAGAGCTTGGTCCGGAAGATCCGCGGGGTAGCCAAACACCCTAACCAACTTCACCCGCACACCTCTATACTCAAATCGAACTTCCACATCACGAACCTGCAATGCGGGATCAGCTGAGAAGCGATCAACCGCGGCCTTTGTCTTAAACGTTATCTCAAACCTGCCTGCACCAAAGTCCTGTACTGCCTTAAGGTCATTCAAAGAAAAGCGCTTTACGAGCGCCTTACAGACATCTACATTGGACGCGCCTTTTGGAACTCGCCCGAAAAACGTGAGCGGCCGAAGCCGCGAAGGGGCCACCGTCGCGGTGAAAACCACGTGGCGCCCGTCCCTAGCCGAAGTTTAAGCTAACACTACGCAAGGTAGGAAGCTAGAAACCCTCAGCTAAAGACTGGAAAAAACCAAGGACAAAAAAAGCCACCGGAACACCTCACCAAATCGATGAACAGCGGGTTGGAGTCTAGAAGAATCCGCACCTTACACCTATCCAACCATTCCGAGAGGGGCCCACGTGGAGGGGATCCGCAGCACCGAAGCTCGAACGCACAAATCACGCCACCACCGCACCGATCACACCACCACCGCAGCAAGCAGCATGGCGAGACGGACAGAGAAAAGCACGACTTGCACGGTCGCGATGTGTGAGCGATTTGAGCCGTGCTCGTAGTGCCTTCGCCGCTGTCGCCGCCGCCGGTCCCAAAGGAAAGCGCGAGCGAGCACGAGGGAAAGGGAGAGAAGCCGCGCGGACCAATGGCACGCGCGGATATGCGAGGTCGCTTGAACACCACCCTCCCGCGATAAAAACGCGGCGCGCGCGACCGGTCGCGCGTATTCCGATCTCGTTTGCTCGGCTACTGACAACGTTGCGATGCCTCCCCAGCCCAGCGGTAAGGCCGTGAAGAAGGCCGGCAAGGCGCAGAAGAACGTGCGCGCCACCGACAAGAAGAAGAAGAAGCGCCGCAGGAAGGAGAGCTTCTCCATCTATATCTACAAGGTGCTGAAGCAGGTGCACCCGGACACTGGAGTCTCCAGCAAGGCCATGTCTATCATGAACAGCTTCGTGAACGACATCTTCGAGCGCATCGCCGCGGAGTCGTCCCGTCTGGCTCACTACAACAAGCGCTCGACCATCACGAGCCGGGAGATCCAGACTGCCGTGCGTCTGCTGTTGCCCGGCGAGCTGGCCAAACACGCCGTGTCCGAGGGCACCAAAGCCGTCACCAAGTACACCAGCTCCAAGTAGGCGACCGAGCGCTCGTCCGCCCAGCCCACACCCAACGGCTCTTCTCAGAGCCACCCAAAGTGTCTGCATTGGCATTGGGATGTAGTGAGAATCTCGACAATTCCGTCCGTTCCCTCTGTTCGACGCTTCCTCGTTTAGGGACAAAAAAAAAAAAAACCCGACGCGCGCTGTCGGACAACGCGTTCTCATTGCTCATTGCGACAGCGCGTGTGTGCTAAAAGTTTTGTAGCAGAAACGCACAGAACGCCATGCGCTCAGCACAACAACACAAACAAAGCAAGTATAGGGCGCGTGAGCGGCCACGTTCGCCTGCACTAATTACCACGGCGCGTGTTTCGCACACCTAGGCTGATGAGGCGGTCGTTGTTGCACATTTACGTAATTCTGATGTAGCGTAAGCTCTAAAAGCAGGCAGCCCTCATTCCCCCCCTTGTTTTTTTCACATTTTATTTCTTCTTTTTTCGGTCGACGTGCATTTACGGGTCCCGAGGTGTGCCTCTATGGCTGCTAGAACTAATGTCGTCGGTCGCTGCGTGTGCTAGAATGCCCACTCGGCGGCCGCCCGCACGTGCTCCGGACTGAAATTTAGAGCCGCGTGCTGTCAGCGCCGCATCGCTGTAGCAGTGGCTGGCGAGCGGAAATGCGTTAGCACGTTCACGAAGCAGCAGCAGCGCGTAAGGGAAATTTTACGCTGTTATTACAAATGTAGTAGTAATTTGACGTGGAAAAAGAAGAGATGCGCGCGGCTCTCCGCATGCTGCATAGCGGTTTCGCGCGCGTCCTGCGTAGCTGCCTTCGTACGGGCTGGGGGCGATGGGAGAGGGAGGAGGTCGGAGCGCCGCCAGTAGTGCCCTCGCTCTCTTCCGTCCCCTAGAATGCTGAATTTGGCTCGCGCGCGCGTCTTAGGCTGATTTCGCTGACGCTATCTACGAGGCTACGTAAGCTATCGCGACGAAATTTGACGGTCGTGTGGGCACCAGTCAGCGGTGCCTGCGTGCGAAATTTGAAACGCCTGAGGCGAACGGAGCATGAGCGCGCCCTGTTTTGCGACTAGTGATCAAGTGAACGATGTTGGCGTGGCTGAGTTTGAAGTTGTGCGCGCGGTGTGCTTTGCGGCAATGACCAGGGTGCACTTGCAAGCGTAGCCGAGCTAACGGTGAATAGAACGAGTAATCACAATTATGAGAACACAATAAACTTGTTCCTGGGGCGCGACACGAGCAGTGAGTGCGTGCAACATACCACAATAACATTGTTGACACGTTTGTTTTTCTCTTGGCGAGTTGAGCAAAATAAGAAGGGAGGCGGGTTGAACATCAGCCTACGTTGCAGTGTGAAATGCCCAAAAAGAGAGACAACATAAGAAAAACAAAAGTAAACTCTGCGATTGTGTTACGAGGCCACTTGTCTTGAACTCAGTGCGTGGCCTAAGAAGGGCTCAGTGCAGCAACCAGCGACTCACTCGCGAAGAGAGGCCGCGCTGCCCGTGAGCCAATCGGCGCGCGTTCGTCCTCCTCGCCCTTTTTTTTGCGGCGCGGCTTCCTCGTTCAGTCGCGGCGCAAGGACGGGGCATTCGCTTTCCTGACTCGCTCCGAAGCAGCAGCAACAGCCGAGATGTCTGGACGTGGCAAGGGCGGCAAGGGGCTCGGCAAGGGTGGCGCGAAGCGTCATCGTAAGGTGTTGCGTGACAACATCCAAGGCATCACCAAGCCTGCCATCCGTCGCCTCGCTCGCCGTGGCGGTGTCAAGCGTATCTCTGGCCTGATCTACGAGGAGACACGCGGTGTGCTCAAGGTGTTCCTCGAGAACGTGATTCGGGACGCCGTCACCTACACTGAGCACGCCAAGCGCAAGACCGTGACCGCCATGGACGTTGTGTATGCCCTCAAGCGTCAGGGCCGCACCCTCTACGGTTTCGGAGGCTAAGCAGCGCGCGTGCGCGACGTCGTCTGCAAGCAGCGCATCAGCTCCTCTGAAGAACCCAACAGCCCTCTTCAGGGCTACCCACTTGGTGCTTCGGCAGTGATGCGCAGGATTTGCGATCTCCTGCTCCGTTAACCCTCTTTTGCGTGCCATTATCTCGCGTTCGGCCGTACGAGACACGCGCGGTGAACTTGGTCAGGTGAGCGAGCGCAACCGCGTGTATTCATAAGGCGTGGTAGCATTGTTTTTCGCCCTCGCAAGGCGAGCTCTGCTCGATTGCATTTGCGCTCGCCACTGTGTGTTGTGTTGCTGCCATTTCGCCCGCCCTCAGCGTGTCCTAGTTGCGACGTGCCGGTCGTTCGTGCAGCTCAGTTGTCGCCTTTGGTTGGACCCTTGTTGAGCCAGCCAGAGTGGCATGACGATTAAAAGAAAGGTAATCGTAAGCTCGTCGATGCGCATTTTGTCGCTTTGAAGTGGCTCGCTTCTTCTACTCCCTTGGAGAAGAGTATGAGCCGGGCGGCAGCACTCGGTTACATACGCCGAGCGTGGCGGTCAGCGGGCACACTTAAGTTAAGTAAGGCCCCATATTTCACAGCAATAGCTCGTGTGGATATGCAACGAAGCAAAGCACGAGGAAAATATTGCCCGGCACGGGCCAGTGTGTAACAGCTGAAAGCGAGTTTTCTACAGGCAGCAGTTATTTGTTCTCTCCAGTGCAAGCGTTAAATGAGCGAGCCTGAGCTGCATTCGCACGGCTTCGATAGTTTGCGTCGGAGAAGCAATAATGTGCCAGTCCTCTTGGCCTACGAGCTGAGCGGCCGTCGTGTCCCTCGTCTAGCCTTGTGGTTGTTGCATGCGCGATGGGCGGCCGTAGACTACCACCGTGCGATTCACAATTGCGTAACTCTTTTGAGCGACGCAAATGAATGGAAAGGTGAGGAGATTAGCTAGGTAGCTGTCGCTAGAACCGGGCTCACTGCGTTGTATTCAAGTGGACGAGGGTGCGCGCGGTAGACACCGAGGGGCGTGCTGTTGTTTGTAATACTTGTGCACAGGGGGATTTCTTATGCGCGCGCTATAGGTGATAAGCTGTTGGTTCGAGGTCAACGTGGTTCTTGCAAGCCAATGCACCCCCGAGTCGCCCAAAACAAGAGGAAAATAAAATACTGGAGCAGAGCGGTGAAGTGTGCTTACTGAGACAGAAATATGCTTGCACAGTGCAGGCTCATTTTCTCTCGTTATTTGTATACGACTCGCTCTTTCGTCATGCGTGCGCGTAGGTGATGCTGGGCGACCTTGTTCGCGCCATATACTTAGATCGGTAAGGAAGCGGGCGCTGGACATGCGCTGCGTTTAAAGAAAACAAACTTTTTCGAGCGACGTATTTGTGCATGCCAAGCGGGAGACGAGCGGCCGCCCGCTTGCTCGATTTGAGCGGTGCATCGCGTATTTGTCGAACTCTTCGCCGCCAGAGGGAGCCTCCTGTCCTACGTGTGAACATTTGTCCTTTTGGCAGTTTGTGCCACGCGTATTTATGCGCTGTAAGGCGGTTGCGTAATGTCATTGCGTGGAAGCGCCAAAGTGCACAAGACTACCTCTTGCCGCTGCTTCCCTGGAATATCGTAAATGTGAAAGCTGCTGTACAGAAAGATTCCGAATTTGAACCGGCTGCTCCCTCACTCATGGCGCATGTATTGGCACGCGAAAGTAAGAGAAACTGACACGCGCCGGCCGTCGCCATCGCACGGATTTCGCATTCGTGTTGCGTTTAATGAAAGCCAAGCTCGCGCCAATTATTTTACATTCCTCCCACGAAGCCGCCGGGAAATGCGTGCGCCTATGGCCTTGACGTATAGCAAAGCGAGATGATGGCTCAACAGGTAAACAAATGGGGAAGGAGCAGCCGGAGAAAATGCACGGGCCGCTTACTTTGAAGAAACTCGGCACTTTTGGTTATTTCTTTTCTCTTGTTTATGTATGGATTGCTACTGTGAACTCACTGGCATGTGCGTGCAAAGGGAATAGCCGAGGACGAAGCAAGGCGTACACAGTGCGCAATGAGGTCATACGGGTCGTGCGTGTAGCTCGGAGGTGAACTCCAAGTAATGCATCGGAACACACCCAAGAGAAAACAACGGGTTGTCACGAGAGAACTAATGCAGCCATGTAAACGAAGCTTGTTGCATGTGAGAAAAACGTGTGGTGGTGCGGTGACGTTTCTTTTTTTCCTTCCATAATGCACGAGTACTGGCAGGTTAAGACGTACAAAGTTTCATATCTCAACAATACAAATCGGTACCGCGATCGTGTGAATTGCACACAACAACTCACGCAAGTTCTGTGTAAAAATTTTCGTCCCATCGAAAACGCCTCTCATGTCTATGAAGGTACTGTAAAAGTCATACTCACGCATGAATGGTATATCTTATCGAGGCGTATAAATTGTGTTCCCTTTATACATATCGCCTTGTGCAATTAACAGAATTTCCAAATCCGGTTCCATTGCTGCGTGACGGAGCTTTAAAGCGCACTGTTGAACTGCTGTTTTTTTTTTTTTTTTTTTTCCTCTCTTCCATTTCACAGTTTTCCACAATCACTGAGAATAATTTAAGAAATGAGGAAGAGCTCGGCATCAGTTGAAAATTGCGCTGTTGCAGGCGCGGGATTTGAACGTTTTCTGTTACACGCAATTAGGCGCACCAAATTCGGTGCGTTAGTTGGCGAGGAAATAGATTTCTGCCGGCGGCTGCCGAGCTGGAGCTTCGCTATAACATGACAACAATGCCGTCGATCCTGTGGCGAAGTTGCGTGCGGGAATGCAATCGAAAAAGCTAGCTGACGAAATGTACACCTCTGTATAGAGCAAAGTGTTGCGTTTGATGACTGTTTGTCAAAACATGGTGTCCCTTGCGAGTGCGAAAACTGTGTACCGAATACGTGGCACGCGGAAGCCGTGCCTGGGATCGCGCCTGCGAAGCGTTGGTTGATGCTCCTAACGTGTCTCCTAACGCGCGCGTTCAACACCTGTCAATATTGTATTCCAAATTCGCTCTTAGAGCGGAAGTCTGAAGTGGTGCTGGTAGACCATACGTAAGTTTGTCGTTAATCTTGCGATGCGCATGCGGGCCTCGCGTTCTTCAATGCGTGGACGGGAAAGTGTGGTACTGGCATGTCTGCATATGCGAATGCGAGAGGGTTTGCTGCCGAGTGCGGCCACAACACGGTGTAGTTGCCCCTCGAGAAGGCACCGTGGCGCGCACTTGTAGTTCGTGAAACGAGCAGCAGCATGATCAAAGCAATGCAGTGAACAAGCAATAATGTAGCCTAAACATGCCACCCATCTCCGTCGCGCGCAGATCGCGATAACAGCTCCCATGGCGTTGGGCGTGGAGCGCTAACCACTGTCGAGATTAGTGGTGTGGTCTCACACTCGGCACTGGCAATTCACGACGCGCGGCGGTATAAGCGAGATTGTGGTGTTGGCTGAAACGAAAGAGAACAGCGCAGCATGCTGTCGTGTTTAAACTCAATTAAACCGCCTGCGAATGTGCTTTCCTTAGCCGCGAACAAGGCGCCCGCGCGAAAACGTGCCTCCTCCAGCATCCTGGCGAACGGCGGCGGCGGCGTGCGCCGCACCGCCCGAGACGGCTGCGCTGGCGCTGGCCAATCGGCGGGTGAGTTGGAGAGGAGAAGAGTAGTGCGGCGAAGCACGACGCGCGCGGCGCAGGGGTCATTTTCACTCCGGCAGTCGACGACTTCGGACGCTCGCTCCGTTCGCCATGGCCAGGACCAAGCAAACCGCCCGTAAGAGCACCGGTGGGAAGGCTCCGCGTAAGCAGCTTGCTACCAAGGCTGCTCGCAAGAGTGCACCTGCCACAGGTGGGGTTAAGAAACCGCATCGGTACAGGCCTGGGACCGTGGCCCTTCGTGAAATTCGCCGCTACCAGAAGTCGACCGAACTTCTCATCCGCAAGCTGCCGTTCCAGCGCTTGGTGAGGGAAATCGCTCAGGATTTCAAGACCGACCTCCGATTCCAGAGTTCGGCTGTGATGGCCCTTCAGGAGGCCAGCGAGGCCTACCTGGTCGGTCTCTTCGAGGACACCAACCTGTGCGCCATCCACGCCAAGCGCGTTACCATCATGCCGAAGGACATCCAGCTGGCCCGGCGCATCCGTGGCGAGCGCGCCTAAGTTCGGTTCGGCCGCTGTCTGCGCCGCAGCCTCGGTCAGGCAAGCAACACAAAACGGTCCTTCTCAGGACCACCTACATGTTTGCTTCGGCCACGGGAGCACGCGAGACCACGTACTCCAACCGTAACCTCTCGGTCTGTCTGTTTTGTTGTTATTTTTTATTATCAATAATTTTTGTGTGTGTGTGTCTGTGGTGAGCTGCCGGTGCGAGGTGGTGCCTCGTTTGGGATGCATATGGTAAGTATTGCGCGCGCTCGAGCAAGACGAGAGAGAGGAAAAAAAAAAGAAACAAAATGCGCGTTCGTTGCAAAACGGTTCGCGCATTCATGCGAAGAAGCCGCGCACGAAGACGAAATTAATGCGGCCGATGTTGCGTGCAAGCTTTTGTGTATTGGTATGCCATGCATGCGTTTGTTCACGTTCCTCATGCATACCTGCCTGGCTCATAAGTGCATGCTGGTTGCGGATATGGGCCATTTTTTGTTGTTTGTTTTTAAGGGCCCGATCGCCTATCACATTCCACTACGCGAATCGTACGCTATTTGCAGTGAGGCTCGTCCCTGTGCGCCCCCAGACACCCTGAAGCTCGCTTTCTATCTACATTCGTGCACTGACATGCCAGCTAGCTAGCAGCAGCGTCAGTTCAACAGGCACGGTTGCGCTAATTCAAACAGAGGGAAACGGGCGCGGAGAACGGGATTGCCAAGCAAAACCCTGCCGTCACACGCATTTCGGTGGTCCTGACAAGGACCGTTGGGTTGTGCGACGAGCGCGACTGTAGTCCGGCGGCTGGGAGCTGCTCGCTTACGCCTTCTTCTCGGTCTTCTTTGGGAGAAGCACAGCTTGGATGTTGGGCAAGACGCCGCCCTGCGCGATCGTCACGCCGGAGAGCAGCTTGTTCAGCTCCTCGTCGTTGCGGATGGCGAGCTGCAGGTGGCGGGGGATGATCCTGGTCTTCTTGTTGTCACGAGCCGCGTTGCCAGCGAGCTCGAGCACTTCGGCAGCCAGGTACTCGAGGACGGCCGCGAGGTAGACGGGAGCGCCCGCTCCGACGCGCTCGGCGTAGTTTCCCTTGCGCAGGAGACGGTGGATACGGCCCACGGGGAACTGGAGACCCGCGCGGCTGGAACGCGTCTTGCTCTTGCCCTTCGCCTTGCCGCCTTTGCCGCGTCCGGACATGCTGGTGCTGCTGATGCGTAGGCTGAGACAGAGAAAAGCACGACTTACGCAGTCGCGATCTGTGAGCGATTTGAGCCGTGCTCGTAGTGCCTTCGCCGCTGTCGCCGCCGCCGGTCCCAAAGGAAAGCGCGAGCGAGCACGAGGGAAAGGGAGAGAAGCCGCGCGGACCAATGGCACGCGCGGATATGCGAGGTCGCTTGAACACCACCCTCCCGCGATAAAAACGCGGCGCGCGCGACCGGTCGCGCGTATTCCGATCTCGTTTGCTCGGCTACTGACAACGTTGCGATGCCTCCCCAGCCCAGCGGTAAGGCCGTGAAGAAGGCCGGCAAGGCGCAGAAGAACGTGCGCGCCACCGACAAGAAGAAGAAGAAGCGCCGCAGGAAGGAGAGCTTCTCCATCTATATCTACAAGGTGCTGAAGCAGGTGCACCCGGACACTGGAGTCTCCAGCAAGGCCATGTCTATCATGAACAGCTTCGTGAACGACATCTTCGAGCGCATCGCCGCGGAGTCGTCCCGTCTGGCTCACTACAACAAGCGCTCGACCATCACGAGCCGGGAGATCCAGACTGCCGTGCGTCTGCTGTTGCCCGGCGAGCTGGCCAAACACGCCGTGTCCGAGGGCACCAAAGCCGTCACCAAGTACACCAGCTCCAAGTAGGCGACCGAGCGCTCGTCCGCCCAGCCCACACCCAACGGCTCTTCTCAGAGCCACCCAAAGTGTCTGCATTGGCATTGGGATGTAGTGAGAATCTCGACAATTCCGTCCGTTCCCTCTGTTCGACGCTTCCTCGTTTAGGGACAAAAAAAAAAAAAAAAACCCGACGCGCGCTGTCGGACAACGCGTTCTCATTGCTCATTGCGACAGCGCGTGTGTGCTAAAAGTTTTGTAGCAGAAACGCACAGAACGCCATGCGCTCAGCACAACAACACAAACAAAGCAAGTATAGGGCGCGTGAGCGGCCACGTTCGCCTGCACTAATTACCACGGCGCGTGTTTCGCACACCTAGGCTGATGAGGCGGTCGTTGTTGCACATTTACGTAATTCTGATGTAGCGTAAGCTCTAAAAGCAGGCAGCCCTCATTCCCCCCCTTGTTTTTTTCACATTTTATTTCTTCTTTTTTCGGTCGACGTGCATTTACGGGTCCCGAGGTGTGCCTCTATGGCTGCTAGAACTAATGTCGTCGGTCGCTGCGTGTGCTAGAATGCCCACTCGGCGGCCGCCCGCACGTATAGAGCAGTGCTCCGGACTGAAATTTAGAGCCGCGTGCTGTCAGCGCCGCATCGCTGTAGCAGTGGCTGGCGAGCGGAAATGCGTTAGCACGTTCACGAAGCAGCAGCAGCGCGTAAGGGAAATTTTACGCTGTTATTACAAATGTAGTAGTAATTTGACGTGGAAAAAGAAGAGATGCGCGCGGCTCTCCGCATGCTGCATAGCGGTTTCGCGCGCGTCCTGCGTAGCTGCCTTCGTACGGGCTGGGGGCGATGGGAGAGGGAGGAGGTCGGAGCGCCGCCAGTAGTGCCCTCGCTCTCTTCCGTCCCCTAGAATGCTGAATTTGGCTCGCGCGCGCGTCTTAGGCTGATTTCGCTGACGCTATCTACGAGGCTACGTAAGCTATCGCGACGAAATTTGACGGTCGTGTGGGCACCAGTCAGCGGTGCCTGCGTGCGAAATTTGAAACGCCTGAGGCGAACGGAGCATGAGCGCGCCCTGTTTTGCGACTAGTGATCAAGTGAACGATGTTGGCGTGGCTGAGTTTGAAGTTGTGCGCGCGGTGTGCTTTGCGGCAATGACCAGGGTGCACTTGCAAGCGTAGCCGAGCTAACGGTGAATAGAACGAGTAATCACAATTATGAGAACACAATAAACTTGTTCCTGGGGCGCGACACGAGCAGTGAGTGCGTGCAACATACCACAATAACATTGTTGACACGTTTGTTTTTCTCTTGGCGAGTTGAGCAAAATAAGAAGGGAGGCGGGTTGAACATCAGCCTACGTTGCAGTGTGAAATGCCCAAAAAGAGAGACAACATAAGAAAAACAAAAGTAAACTCTGCGATTGTGTTACGAGGCCACTTGTCTTGAACTCAGTGCGTGGCCTAAGAAGGGCTCAGTGCAGCAACCAGCGACTCACTCGCGAAGAGAGGCCGCGCTGCCCGTGAGCCAATCGGCGCGCGTTCGTCCTCCTCGCCCTTTTTTTTGCGGCGCGGCTTCCTCGTTCAGTCGCGGCGCAAGGACGGGGCATTCGCTTTCCTGACTCGCTCCGAAGCAGCAGCAACAGCCGAGATGTCTGGACGTGGCAAGGGCGGCAAGGGGCTCGGCAAGGGTGGCGCGAAGCGTCATCGTAAGGTGTTGCGTGACAACATCCAAGGCATCACCAAGCCTGCCATCCGTCGCCTCGCTCGCCGTGGCGGTGTCAAGCGTATCTCTGGCCTGATCTACGAGGAGACACGCGGTGTGCTCAAGGTGTTCCTCGAGAACGTGATTCGGGACGCCGTCACCTACACTGAGCACGCCAAGCGCAAGACCGTGACCGCCATGGACGTTGTGTATGCCCTCAAGCGTCAGGGCCGCACCCTCTACGGTTTCGGAGGCTAAGCAGCGCGCGTGCGCGACGTCGTCTGCAAGCAGCGCATCAGCTCCTCTGAAGAACCCAACAGCCCTCTTCAGGGCTACCCACTTGGTGCTTCGGCAGTGATGCGCAGGATTTGCGATCTCCTGCTCCGTTAACCCTCTTTTGCGTGCCATTATCTCGCGTTCGGCCGTACGAGACACGCGCGGTGAACTTGGTCAGGTGAGCGAGCGCAACCGCGTGTATTCATAAGGCGTGGTAGCATTGTTTTTCGCCCTCGCAAGGCGAGCTCTGCTCGATTGCATTTGCGCTCGCCACTGTGTGTTGTGTTGCTGCCATTTCGCCCGCCCTCAGCGTGTCCTAGTTGCGACGTGCCGGTCGTTCGTGCAGCTCAGTTGTCGCCTTTGGTTGGACCCTTGTTGAGCCAGCCAGAGTGGCATGACGATTAAAAGAAAGGTAATCGTAAGCTCGTCGATGCGCATTTTGTCGCTTTGAAGTGGCTCGCTTCTTCTACTCCCTTGGAGAAGAGTATGAGCCGGGCGGCAGCACTCGGTTACATACGCCGAGCGTGGCGGTCAGCGGGCACACTTAAGTTAAGTAAGGCCCCATATTTCACAGCAATAGCTCGTGTGGATATGCAACGAAGCAAAGCACGAGGAAAATATTGCCCGGCACGGGCCAGTGTGTAACAGCTGAAAGCGAGTTTTCTACAGGCAGCAGTTATTTGTTCTCTCCAGTGCAAGCGTTAAATGAGCGAGCCTGAGCTGCATTCGCACGGCTTCGATAGTTTGCGTCGGAGAAGCAATAATGTGCCAGTCCTCTTGGCCTACGAGCTGAGCGGCCGTCGTGTCCCTCGTCTAGCCTTGTGGTTGTTGCATGCGCGATGGGCGGCCGTAGACTACCACCGTGCGATTCACAATTGCGTAACTCTTTTGAGCGACGCAAATGAATGGAAAGGTGAGGAGATTAGCTAGGTAGCTGTCGCTAGAACCGGGCTCACTGCGTTGTATTCAAGTGGACGAGGGTGCGCGCGGTAGACACCGAGGGGCGTGCTGTTGTTTGTAATACTTGTGCACAGGGGGATTTCTTATGCGCGCGCTATAGGTGATAAGCTGTTGGTTCGAGGTCAACGTGGTTCTTGCAAGCCAATGCACCCCCGAGTCGCCCAAAACAAGAGGAAAATAAAATACTGGAGCAGAGCGGTGAAGTGTGCTTACTGAGACAGAAATATGCTTGCACAGTGCAGGCTCATTTTCTCTCGTTATTTGTATACGACTCGCTCTTTCGTCATGCGTGCGCGTAGGTGATGCTGGGCGACCTTGTTCGCGCCATATACTTAGATCGGTAAGGAAGCGGGCGCTGGACATGCGCTGCGTTTAAAGAAAACAAACTTTTTCGAGCGACGTATTTGTGCATGCCAAGCGGGAGACGAGCGGCCGCCCGCTTGCTCGATTTGAGCGGTGCATCGCGTATTTGTCGAACTCTTCGCCGCCAGAGGGAGCCTCCTGTCCTACGTGTGAACATTTGTCCTTTTGGCAGTTTGTGCCACGCGTATTTATGCGCTGTAAGGCGGTTGCGTAATGTCATTGCGTGGAAGCGCCAAAGTGCACAAGACTACCTCTTGCCGCTGCTTCCCTGGAATATCGTAAATGTGAAAGCTGCTGTACAGAAAGATTCCGAATTTGAACCGGCTGCTCCCTCACTCATGGCGCATGTATTGGCACGCGAAAGTAAGAGAAACTGACACGCGCCGGCCGTCGCCATCGCACGGATTTCGCATTCGTGTTGCGTTTAATGAAAGCCAAGCTCGCGCCAATTATTTTACATTCCTCCCACGAAGCCGCCGGGAAATGCGTGCGCCTATGGCCTTGACGTATAGCAAAGCGAGATGATGGCTCAACAGGTAAACAAATGGGGAAGGAGCAGCCGGAGAAAATGCACGGGCCGCTTACTTTGAAGAAACTCGGCACTTTTGGTTATTTCTTTTCTCTTGTTTATGTATGGATTGCTACTGTGAACTCACTGGCATGTGCGTGCAAAGGGAATAGCCGAGGACGAAGCAAGGCGTACACAGTGCGCAATGAGGTCATACGGGTCGTGCGTGTAGCTCGGAGGTGAACTCCAAGTAATGCATCGGAACACACCCAAGAGAAAACAACGGGTTGTCACGAGAGAACTAATGCAGCCATGTAAACGAAGCTTGTTGCATGTGAGAAAAACGTGTGGTGGTGCGGTGACGTTTCTTTTTTTCCTTCCATAATGCACGAGTACTGGCAGGTTAAGACGTACAAAGTTTCATATCTCAACAATACAAATCGGTACCGCGATCGTGTGAATTGCACACAACAACTCACGCAAGTTCTGTGTAAAAATTTTCGTCCCATCGAAAACGCCTCTCATGTCTATGAAGGTACTGTAAAAGTCATACTCACGCATGAATGGTATATCTTATCGAGGCGTATAAATTGTGTTCCCTTTATACATATCGCCTTGTGCAATTAACAGAATTTCCAAATCCGGTTCCATTGCTGCGTGACGGAGCTTTAAAGCGCACTGTTGAACTGCTCTTTTTTTTTTTTTTTTTTTCCTCTCTTCCATTTCACAGTTTTCCACAATCACTGAGAATAATTTAAGAAATGAGGAAGAGCTCGGCATCAGTTGAAAATTGCGCTGTTGCAGGCGCGGGATTTGAACGTTTTCTGTTACACGCAATTAGGCGCACCAAATTCGGTGCGTTAGTTGGCGAGGAAATAGATTTCTGCCGGCGGCTGCCGAGCTGGAGCTTCGCTATAACATGACAACAATGCCGTCGATCCTGTGGCGAAGTTGCGTGCGGGAATGCAATCGAAAAAGCTAGCTGACGAAATGTACACCTCTGTATAGAGCAAAGTGTTGCGTTTGATGACTGTTTGTCAAAACATGGTGTCCCTTGCGAGTGCGAAAACTGTGTACCGAATACGTGGCACGCGGAAGCCGTGCCTGGGATCGCGCCTGCGAAGCGTTGGTTGATGCTCCTAACGTGTCTCCTAACGCGCGCGTTCAACACCTGTCAATATTGTATTCCAAATTCGCTCTTAGAGCGGAAGTCTGAAGTGGTGCTGGTAGACCATACGTAAGTTTGTCGTTAATCTTGCGATGCGCATGCGGGCCTCGCGTTCTTCAATGCGTGGACGGGAAAGTGTGGTACTGGCATGTCTGCATATGCGAATGCGAGAGGGTTTGCTGCCGAGTGCGGCCACAACACGGTGTAGTTGCCCCTCGAGAAGGCACCGTGGCGCGCACTTGTAGTTCGTGAAACGAGCAGCAGCATGATCAAAGCAATGCAGTGAACAAGCAATAATGTAGCCTAAACATGCCACCCATCTCCGTCGCGCGCAGATCGCGATAACAGCTCCCATGGCGTTGGGCGTGGAGCGCTAACCACTGTCGAGATTAGTGGTGTGGTCTCACACTCGGCACTGGCAATTCACGACGCGCGGCGGTATAAGCGAGATTGTGGTGTTGGCTGAAACGAAAGAGAACAGCGCAGCATGCTGTCGTGTTTAAACTCAATTAAACCGCCTGCGAATGTGCTTTCCTTAGCCGCGAACAAGGCGCCCGCGCGAAAACGTGCCTCCTCCAGCATCCTGGCGAACGGCGGCGGCGGCGTGCGCCGCACCGCCCGAGACGGCTGCGCTGGCGCTGGCCAATCGGCGGGTGAGTTGGAGAGGAGAAGAGTAGTGCGGCGAAGCACGACGCGCGCGGCGCAGGGGTCATTTTCACTCCGGCAGTCGACGACTTCGGACGCTCGCTCCGTTCGCCATGGCCAGGACCAAGCAAACCGCCCGTAAGAGCACCGGTGGGAAGGCTCCGCGTAAGCAGCTTGCTACCAAGGCTGCTCGCAAGAGTGCACCTGCCACAGGTGGGGTTAAGAAACCGCATCGGTACAGGCCTGGGACCGTGGCCCTTCGTGAAATTCGCCGCTACCAGAAGTCGACCGAACTTCTCATCCGCAAGCTGCCGTTCCAGCGCTTGGTGAGGGAAATCGCTCAGGATTTCAAGACCGACCTCCGATTCCAGAGTTCGGCTGTGATGGCCCTTCAGGAGGCCAGCGAGGCCTACCTGGTCGGTCTCTTCGAGGACACCAACCTGTGCGCCATCCACGCCAAGCGCGTTACCATCATGCCGAAGGACATCCAGCTGGCCCGGCGCATCCGTGGCGAGCGCGCCTAAGTTCGGTTCGGCCGCTGTCTGCGCCGCAGCCTCGGTCAGGCAAGCAACACAAAACGGTCCTTCTCAGGACCACCTACATGTTTGCTTCGGCCACGGGAGCACGCGAGACCACGTACTCCAACCGTAACCTCTCGGTCTGTCTGTTTTGTTGTTATTTTTTATTATCAATAATTTTTGTGTGTGTGTGTCTGTGGTGAGCTGCCGGTGCGAGGTGGTGCCTCGTTTGGGATGCATATGGTAAGTATTGCGCGCGCTCGAGCAAGACGAGAGAGAGGAAAAAAAAAAAGAAACAAAATGCGCGTTCGTTGCAAAACGGTTCGCGCATTCATGCGAAGAAGCCGCGCACGAAGACGAAATTAATGCGGCCGATGTTGCGTGCAAGCTTTTGTGTATTGGTATGCCATGCATGCGTTTGTTCACGTTCCTCATGCATACCTGCCTGGCTCATAAGTGCATGCTGGTTGCGGATATGGGCCATTTTTTGTTGTTTGTTTTTAAGGGCCCGATCGCCTATCACATTCCACTACGCGAATCGTACGCTATTTGCAGTGAGGCTCGTCCCTGTGCGCCCCCAGACACCCTGAAGCTCGCTTTCTATCTACATTCGTGCACTGACATGCCAGCTAGCTAGCAGCAGCGTCAGTTCAACAGGCACGGTTGCGCTAATTCAAACAGAGGGAAACGGGCGCGGAGAACGGGATTGCCAAGCAAAACCCTGCCGTCACACGCATTTCGGTGGTCCTGACAAGGACCGTTGGGTTGTGCGACGAGCGCGACTGTAGTCCGGCGGCTGGGAGCTGCTCGCTTACGCCTTCTTCTCGGTCTTCTTTGGGAGAAGCACAGCTTGGATGTTGGGCAAGACGCCGCCCTGCGCGATCGTCACGCCGGAGAGCAGCTTGTTCAGCTCCTCGTCGTTGCGGATGGCGAGCTGCAGGTGGCGGGGGATGATCCTGGTCTTCTTGTTGTCACGAGCCGCGTTGCCAGCGAGCTCGAGCACTTCGGCAGCCAGGTACTCGAGGACGGCCGCGAGGTAGACGGGAGCGCCCGCTCCGACGCGCTCGGCGTAGTTTCCCTTGCGCAGGAGACGGTGGATACGGCCCACGGGGAACTGGAGACCCGCGCGGCTGGAACGCGTCTTGCTCTTGCCCTTCGCCTTGCCGCCTTTGCCGCGTCCGGACATGCTGGTGCTGCTGATGCGTAGGCTGAGACAGAGAAAAGCACGACTTACGCAGTCGCGATCTGTGAGCGATTTGAGCCGTGCTCGTAGTGCCTTCGCCGCTGTCGCCGCCGCCGGTCCCAAAGGAAAGCGCGAGCGAGCACGAGGGAAAGGGAGAGAAGCCGCGCGGACCAATGGCACGCGCGGATATGCGAGGTCGCTTGAACACCACCCTCCCGCGATAAAAACGCGGCGCGCGCGACCGGTCGGGATCCTTCTCGGGGCCTCTCGTCTGAGAGGTCACGCTTCAAGCGCTCCAGTTTTCCCGCGCTTTTACCTTATCGCCTAGACGGCCTTCGCCCCGTATCTGCCGCTGAGTCTAGCCCTTGTCAGGGCGCTCGGGCAGGCAGATATGGGTCACTGAACCGCCACACCCGTCAACGTCGCCCTCATGGGTGATAAAGAAGACACCGTGGCGCTGTACCGCACTGGTACTTCACAGGGCCACTCCCGTGCCCTAGACCTGCTTCTTAGGGAAGCCGGTCGAATCCTTCACAATCCACCAAGGCGTCTTTCGCCTACAACGAGGCTCACCAGCCGCAGGACACGCAGAGCCGGTCGACTCTCGCCAACTGAAGAAGACTCCCGCCCGCCCCTGCCCACATCACCGGTCGGCCCCAGGTCGCCCGCCATGGAGCTGTCTGCAGCTACAGCTATGGACACCCCAGTGCTGAACTTTTACTTCATCTCTCCCGTGAAGCTCAACTCACCACCGGCCAGCTGCCAAACGCCGCCGGCCGCTGACAATGATATCGCGCACGCGGTATCAGGCAGCGACACCACCTCCGAAGCCAGTTCTCCGTCCCTGTCGGCAACGGACAACAGCTGTGCGAGCTCGCCTGCCGACAGCCCAAACAAACCGGATTGCGCCTCAACGCCTTCCTCAAATACCTGTAGTGAGACTTCGTCCCCCACTACAACGAACACGTCTTTCAGCGATACATCTGCGGGCGCCGATTGCGCCTCGCCATCCGCGACCTCCCCCCGAGCACCTGTTGACAGGGAGTCGACTGACCCCGCAACGAACGCCAACCTGCTCCCGCATACCGAATGCGCCCCAGTACAAGCGACCGTGCCCGAGCCGACTCCCGCCGACCTCCCCCGTTGCCATGACAACGCTCGGAGTCTGCCCGGCCCAGCGACGGACACACGCGAAACGCCAACCAGCACGCCCTCACCACGAGCGCCCGTTGCCACCGTCTCCACAGAGAGCCATCCTGAGCGAGCCGCCGACGCGGATCCGGTTCTCTCCGGTTCTACCGGGAGCCATGGCAACAAAAACTCTCCCCCCTGCACGTCTCCGTGCGAGGAGGACAGCATCGCGCGAGCAACGCTCGGCGAACCCTCTCCCCGCGCCCCCGCACCCGGTCTGGCCCGCCGACGGCCTGCAACGAGGGGGAACGGAAAGAAAAAACACAGAAAACCTGTCTCTAGCGAGTCCCAAGCTTCCGATCGTGACTCACCACGTCTCGTGGATTATGAGTCAACCGACTCTTCCGCAAGCGAGGGCGCCTCACCGCAAGCGCGCCCGGCGAAACTCATCGGAGTGTTGTCGTCTGCTAGCGGCGCCGCTGCGCATGCGCGTGAATCGTCACCGCGCGCGGCGGCCTCCCCCGCTCCTCGCCCCGTCGCCGTCTCGTCGGCCACGGACATTGCTGCGCCGCATGTAAACACGGAAGTCACCGACCTCCCGTGTTCGTCTCAGCTAGCGCGTTTCTCGGTCTGCTCTCCACAGGGCCGTCCTCCTCTCAACGCCGCGCCTTCTGCCATCACCACTTCCGCCTCTGTGCCGGAAAATCTGCATAACAAGGACGCTCCCGCCTACGTGCCTGAATCGGAGCATAATCACCCTGGGAAGCCCCTCCCTTCAAGTGTATCCCAGACTGTCCACGGCTACGCGACGGGAAGGAAGGATGCTCCTTTCGCCCGCCCCCTTGAATTGCAAATCACAGCTGACTGCGCCTCCCGCAACGAGCGCCATGTGCAGTTCAAAAGCAACTCCGTCCTCGGGCCGCTTCGCCCCCTTATTCAGGAGGCCTTCACACAGGCTGACTACAACAAGATGCCCTCCTGGGAAGACGCAAACAGCAAGCGCACCGCTCCGAACAAACGCGCCCTAGCTCCTTCTACAAGGAACGACAGTGACCAAACCTTGATTAAGGAGGTGGCCTCTACCGTGAAAGTACAAGCCCCCACAATCAAGGTCGCTTCCGAAGGGCCCAAACGACGTCGGCGCTTCCGAAATTGGGTGCAGCCGGATCAACCCGCTGCTCTGAGAAATGCCGCCACCGAAACAGTCCTCTTCAGGCCGAAGGGCAAGGCGGCAAACTTCCTCTCCCTGACCAAGGACGCCATCGCCGCCCAGCTATCCAAGATACCTGGCAGCCAGCGGGTACGCGTCAACCTGCGTGGCAATGTTGTGGCTGTGGACTGCATTCCGGGTGCCGACCTCACGCCACTTCTGGCTGTATCTGCTGTCGGCGGAGTGGCGGTTAAATCGAAAACCGCGTCGAAGAACACCTGTACCGGCGTCGTGTTCGGCGTCGACCCTGCCCTCGACTGCGACACCATCGCCCAGAACATCGAGAGCGCGGCCCCTGTCGTGGGTTGTTCTCGCAGCGGCCGCAACGTGGTCGTGAAATTTGCCGGAAGCACTGCACCGAGCGAACTGGCCATATTCAAGCAGCGTCGCCCTGTTCGCGCCCGCCGCCCTCGACCTGTGCAGTGTATCAACTGTGGGAGGTACGGCCACGTTGCGGCCGCGTGCACTTGGCAGACACGCTGCCTACGCTGCGGCGGCGCTCATGAGACGGCACAGTGCAATGCGCCTCACCCTAAGTGCTCCAACTGCGGCGATCGTCATCTCGCCACCGAGCCTCGCTGCCCTCGCTGGCAGCATGAAAGAAGGATTGCTGAATTCATGGCCTCGTCTCAGCATCCCGTCAGTCGTCGCGAGGCTGAAAAGGCGGTCAAGAGCGCATCGAGTGTCGCCCCAAAACGGCAACCCGAAGCTCGTTCGAGCGCCGTGACGCAACCGGGGCGCTCTTACAGTCAAGCCCTCACAGGCAAGCCTGCCCCATCCCGCGCGCCCCAGCCTACCGAGCCTGCCGACACGGAATCCCAGAAGGATGTCGTGATTGCTGCCCTTGCTGCCGCGGTCAAGGCTCTGCTCGGCTCCGTTGCAGCCAACTCGCCCGTCCACAACTTGTGCACCGCGGCCTTAGCCGCTCACGAAGCCCTGTCTCAGCATGGCTAATCACACCTTGCCCCGGCCGCGCATACTCCAATGGAACGTCCGTTCCCTGCGCCGCCGTCACGCAGAACTGGTAGACGAGCTCTTTCTAAACGAGTACGATGTTCTCGCCCTGCAAGAGACCCATATTCGCGAGGGGGAGCTCTCTCTACCCGGATACCTTTCGTATCACAGTGCCACGAACTGTGAAATCAGCACGTGTACTGCCCACCCGTGTGTTGACCCGTCTCACCCACCTGGCCGCTCCCGTGCTTCGCTGTTCATTCGCGCTCAACTGGCACACGTCGTTGTGCCCACTTGTAGTGTTCAGTGCACCGGAGTGGAATGCGTGGCCGCCACTGTTCGCGTTGGTTCCGTCGACACCACCGTGGTCAGTGTGTATGTGCACCCTCCTCGGAGATGGGATACCCGCTTCGTCACTCGCCTGTGTAAGTACATTCACGGCGACCACGTCGTTTGCGGTGACTTTAATTCTCATCATACCTCGTGGGGTAGCAGCCACACGGATGTAAACGGACGCGAGCTCCTCGACGCCATTCACGCTGCCGGGCTTCTCCTAATCAACACAGGGGAACCGACGTTCGCCAGAAGAGGAGTGAAACGCAGCGTGATTGACCTCTCTCTCGTATCCGACCGCTGCCAGTACGAATGGCATCGAAAGCCCGACACGCAGGGATCCGACCATTTTCCCATCCTGCTCGATCCCCTTCACAACGTGCGCCGACAGGTGAGGTCATACAGTGTAGTGAACTGGCCCCGCTTTCGCGAACTGTGTGCTGCTGTGCCAGTCGCGTCGGACCTTTTCGCGCACATCGCCGATTGTGCCAGTCGGGCGTCCGTGACATGTGAGGTGCCTGTCAACACCCCTGTGCCGGATATCAAACAACTCAACCTACGCGCTTCTCGACGCAGAGCTCAGCGAAAGGCTATCCGCACGGATAATCCCGAACATTGGACCGTCTACAATCGGATCGACGCCGTCTGTCGTAGACACTCCAAACATCGCCGCAACGAAAGTTGGGACAGTCTGTGTGTCAGCCTCGATGACCCACGAAACCAATCGCGCTGCTGGCGCATTTTCGGCGCCATGCTGCGTCCCAAAGTGCCACGCTGCCCTGTGCTTTCGCTCGCGATTGCTCGCCACATCACTGCGGTTGAAGCTGCTGAACTGCTGGCGGACAGCTTCCTTGCCCCAGTGCGAACTATTCCTCACTCTAACCTCGCAGAACTAGCTCCGCCTGAACACAACAGGTGTGAGCTGTTTGCACCGTTCCGTTTCTTCCCGACGCAACGTATTAGAGAGGAAATCCGTGCACTGTGCAACGCTGACTTCACCGTCGGAGAACTGACGCACGTTCTTCAAAGCCGCAAACGCCGCTCTGCACCGGGAAGCGATGGCATAACGTACCAAATGTTACGCAACCTCGACCGGTCCCAACTCCCACAACTTCTTGAAGAGTTCAACAAAGTTTGGCGTGCCGGAGCCCTGCCACCCTCATGGAAAGAAGCCGTCGTGGTCCCTCTTCTCAAGAGAGGCAAACCCTCGCGCGAACTGTCTTCCTACCGGCCCGTCTCACTTACATCGGCCGCTGGAAAAGTTTTCGAGGCCATGGCCCTTCGTCGCCTCGAATGGATTTGTGCCGCACTGGACTTCCTACCCCCTGAACTGAGTGGCTTTCGACGACAACGATCGACAGCCGACTGCCTCGCCGACGTCATCGCCACCCTCGAGAACGCCAAGCACCGCGGAGAAGCAGGGTACCTTGTTTTATTGGACGTGCAGAACGCTCGTTTGACAGTTTGGCAGCAGTGCTCGCAGGATTCACATCAGTAACGAGCATTCTCTGTACGCAGCTCATCACATTGCTGGGATCTTTATCGCCGCGCGCTGCAACGGGTACCACCGACTGGAGCACTGAACGGACAGCCCAAGCGATACAGATCGTGTCGACACGCGGCGCAGTCCTACCAAATCGACACGTGGCTTGGTGCTGCGGAACGGAAGCGCCTGCGCAGAGGACGGCATTCTAGGCCACGGACAGTATATAAGCCGGGATCTTTCTGCTCCGACCACAGTTTGGCAGCAGTGCTCGCAGGATTCACATCAGTAACGAGCATTCTCTGTACGCAGCTCATCACATTGCTGGGATCTTTATCGCCGCGCGCTGCAACGGGTACCACCGACTGGAGCACTGAACGGACAGCCCAAGCGATACAGATCGTGTCGACACGCGGCGCAGTCCTACCAAATCGACACGTGGCTTGGTGCTGCGGAACGGAAGCGCCTGCGCAGAGGACGGCATTCTAGGCCACGGACAGTATATAAGCCGGGATCTTTCTGCTCCGACCACAGTTTGGCAGCAGTGCTCGCAGGATTCACATCAGTAACGAGCATTCTCTGTACGCAGGTGAGGATTCATTCCTTCATCTTAATTATACCGTTGCTAGCACTGCTGCCAAACACCATCGACCCTTTTTTAGTCTCGTTATTGCTGTTTTGTTGAAAGATGACTAAGGAGCTAGAAGTCTTTCAGCGAGAAATACGGAAGGAACTTCGCGACTTTAAGAAAAGTGTGGACTATTGCAGTTCAGTCTGTGATGACATTAAGCCGCTCACGGAAGAGATAAAGTCGTTGCGAAAAGAACTCGCAGAAGCACGGAAAGCTAACGATATTCTCGCGATGGAAACAAAGACATTACGCATGAAAGTTGAAGACTTGGAGGCGTATACCAGAGCAAACAACCTTGAAATCAAGGGTGTGCCTAATCAAGGTGATCCTTCTGAAGTAGTCCAGAAAATTTGTGCTGCAGTTGGGGAACCCATAACTTCCACAGATATTGATATTTGTCACAGAATAGGAACTAAGCACCCCGAGGTGAAGAATATCATTGTACGCTTTGTTCGACGAGAAAAGCGAAATGCTATTTTCACTAAAGCCAAGAGAGCGCGTCTTTCTGCTAACCAAATTGGCTTCCAGTCCACCGATCCTATATTTGTTAATGAAAACCTAACTCAGCTTGGGAAACAACTCCTGGGTGCTGCTATAGCTAAGAAGCGTGATGTTGGATGGAAGTACGTATGGACAAATAATGGCAAAGTTCTTGCCAGGAAAACAGAATCATCGGAGGTGCTGCGAATCGCTGAGCGCAATGATTTGGACCAAATGTGTCACTAAGTACCCAACTGACACTTTTAAATGACTCAATCTGCTACGAAATGGCTCTATTTGACAGTTGTCATTACTATGATGCGGACAGTTTTAACAAAGCTGCCAAACATATTGGAAAGCATTTCAGTGCTTTTCATCTCAATGTGCGCAGTATTAAAAACAAAATTTGTGATCTCAGCACGTTCCTTGATTCCTTAGCTATAAAATTTGATGTTGTACTGCTTTCCGAAACATGGCTCACTCCGAATGACACTCCTTCACAGCTAGACTATTACACATACAATGGTGTTACCAGGACTACCAATCGTGGGGGAGGATTAGCCTTGTATGTGAAAGATTGTCTTACGCATGATGTCATTGATGAGCTAACGTTCGTGACCACTAGCCTCGAATGTATTACAATACGATTACCAAATATTGCAGTTACTGCAGTGTATCGGCCACCCACGAGCAGAAAGTCTGAATTTCTTGATACCTTTGAAAGCCTTATATGTAAGTTAAGCTTATTGCACGTGCCTTTTTTTCTGATGGGTGACATAAATGTCAACATGATAAGCGATGACGCAGCCACCGTGCAGGTTGATACTATTCTATCCACATATCATTGTTCGAACACCATTAGGCTGCCCAGCCGAATCACTGATCATAGCGCCACACTGCTGGACGTTTGCATAACAAACGCGCCAACAAATAAGATTGCTTCAGGCCTATTTTCACTCGACCTCAGTGACCACTTACCAGTCTTCGCTCTTTTCTCTACTGCACCTAACAAACCTAACTACACCGACAAAACAACGTATCGAGCCATAAACCAGCTCACACTTGAGAAATTTCGCTCGGAACTATCGCTTACGAACTGGTCTTTCGTATACGCAGAACAGGATTCTGATCGCGCATATAGCGTTTTCTTTCGCTATCTCAAAACATGTTACGATAGCAATTTTCCCATCGTATCGCACACATTAAACAAAAAGAAAATCCGAAAGCCATGGATCAGCACGAGCCTTCACAAAAGAATCAAAATAAAAAACAAAATGTATCATAAGTTTGTTCAAACACGTGACCTAGCCGCTCTAAAAGAATTCAAAACGTATCGCAATAAACTAAATGCCGACATAAGAAAAGCTAAGAAGATATACTATGAATGCCTATTCGCCAAGATTTATAATGATCCTCGCAAGCTATGGAATGCAGTTAATAATCTGGGACAATTTGTGGAAAACAAAACTCGCTTCAACGTCAGAGCCCTCTCCCAAGACATGAGCGATGATGCGGCTATTATGGCTTTGAATGAATATTTTGCCCACTCCGGCGACTATTTGCCGCCTTCTGAACAGAGTACGCGGGAAAGAATCTGCCGTAGAGTAAGACTGCCTAACACAATTAGTTTAGCCCCAGTGACACCGTTTGAGGTATTAAGCTCGATACGTATACTACGTAACAATGTCGCAACAGGTTCTGATGAATTAAGTGCGGCGCCTATGAAGTTTGTTGCGGATCTCATCTCGGAGCCCCTGGCTCATATCATAAATTGTATGTTCGTTTCTGGACTTTTCCCTTCCGATCTCAAGCTTGCGCGTGTATGCCCTGTGCATAAAGGCGGTGCTCTAAATGACATTTCGAATTACAGGCCAATCTCTGTTTTGCCCGTTCTATCGAAGGTGTTTGAATCTGCCATAAATTGCAGACTAAGGAACTTTCTTAGTAAGTATAACATAATAAACAATGCTCAGTACGGATTCCAGAAAGGCAAGTCTACTGAATTAGCCCTATTAAACGTAAAAGAAGAGATACTAAACAATTTCGAAAAAAGGCTGTATACAGTTGGATTGTTTCTTGATCTGAAAAAGGCTTTTGATAGTATAAAACATGATATCCTAGAACAAAAATTATTCGACTACGGAATACGCGGTGTTGCTCTTCAACTTATTAAAAACTACTTATTTGCCAGAAAACAATATGTTAAAGTCGGAAGCTTAACGTCAGCAGAAATTGAACTTAAGCAAGGCGTCCCACAAGGTTCGATCTTAGGACCGTTATTATTCATAGTTTATATTAATGATATATGTAATATCCCTTACACAGAAAAACTAGCTATGTATGCTGATGATACGAATGTCTTTTTTAGTGCTGATTCAATGAAAAGTCTCCAAGTTACTGTAACAAATTATTTAAGGCATTTGGAAGTGTGGCTAAATGAAAACAAACTTGCATTAAACGCACGTAAAACAAAATACGTTATTTTTAGGCCTACGAACAAACCATGTATTCATCTGAAACTCTCATTTCAAGGCACAACATTAGAGTGCGTTCGCAAGCAAAAATTTCTTGGTGTTTGGTTCGAGGAAAACATGTCGTGGAATACCCATGTGTCCAGGCTTGCTTCTGAATTGGGCAAAACTGTAGGCTGTCTGTACAGGTTATCAAACCTAGTTCCATTATGGCTAAAGAAAGCTATATATTACGGCTACTTCTACTCTCGCTTGTCTTACTGCGCGCTAGTATGGGCAAAAACGACTGCTCAAAACCTACACAGACTCGAAGTGTTGCAGAAGAAGGTTCTCAGAATATTTGAAAATTTTTATGGGCACCCTCGCGAACTGCGTACTCATCAGCTGTTCATAAAGCACGATATTACTAGAGCAAGTGATCTTTATACATATAAACTACTACTTTATACAAAAAAGAAGAAGCTTTATGAGCATTCATTTGATAGCTCCCCCCGATACTCTCTCCGTAATCAACCCTTACCAGTTCCTTTTTCCCGTACAAGCTACGGAGAATGTCTTCTTCAATACCAGATACCAGCAATACTGAACAAATTCTTAACTTGTACCAAATTCGAACTACCAGAATATAAATTCAAGAAACATGTGCGAAATATGCTTTTAAACATGTAAGAACCATTCGAACATCTTTATTTTTGCTATTTCATATTGATGTATAAAATTTATTTTTTTGCCTTTGCACAAATGCTTATAAGGATCTTGTGACATCTGTATTATATGCAATTGTGTTGTGCACTAAAAGTGTTGCATTGCGTGTATTATATTTCATGCCTATATTTTTGTACAGCGTTTCAGATGATTATTTTTGCAATCTGTCTGCTGCTGTTTAATGGGTCCTTGGGCACTCTCAAGATGTCTGCGACATCTTTTCGCCCAAGAACCTCCGACTTGGTGTTGGAAATAAACTTCACTTCACTTCACTTCACTTTTGACTCGGTGCCGCATGTTTCAATCGCAAATGCCCTTCGCGCAATGTGTGTCACTGGCCGTCTCCTCTCCTATGTTGCCGCTTTTTTGAATGGTCGCAGCTTCCGCGTACGTATAGGCGGCACATTAAGTGCGCCCCGTTTCGTCACCACCGGTGTTCCCCAAGGCAGCGTACTCAGCCCCTTTTTGTTTAATTTGGCTCTCGCTCGCATCAGAGATTTCGTTCCGCGCGCTCTTCCTCATGAGGTCCGCATCGCAGTTTATGCTGACGATATTGCCCTTTTCGCCACCGGACCCACTTCCCGTGGCCGGCAGGTTCGTGAAAGCATTCAATGCGCCCTCAATGCTGTCGAAGGTTTCCTTTCCGGCATAGGCCTTAACCTTTCGCCTACCAAAACCGAGGCCCTACTCGTTCACCCTCGTTTTAAAGCGCGCTTCGAGGTTCCTCGTCTCAGTCTGCGCGGCGTCTCTCTCCCGTGGGCTCGCAGGGTGCGGTACCTTGGCGTCCTTTTAGACCACCGCCTTAGCTTTAGGCCGGCTGTCACCGCTCTGCGCAAAAGCGCCACTAAAGTCGCCAGCGCCGCACGTTCACTCCTCGCTCGAGGCCGCGGCTGCTCTCCGCAACTCGCCCTCAGAGTGTACAATGCGGTCGCCTCCTCGAGAATCCTCTACGGTCTCCCCTCGGCTTCTCTCAAACCTGTTCTTTGGCGGTCGCTCGACCTACAGCATAGAACCGTCATACGGCAGCTTTATGGCCTCCCGCGCTCGTCGCCAATAGGTCCCACTCTGGCTGAAGCCAAAGACTTCCCCCTCTCTCTCAGAGCGGAAAAGCGCGCCCTAAATCACGTCGAGCGCCTTCAACGCACACCGCAAGGGCAAAAGCTCGTAACGCGCCTCCACTCTCTCCCCCACTCTGGCATGGGACGGAGAGCAACAGAATTTCACTCGCTTGTGAAAATGCCCCCCGCTTGTGGCTGGCTCCCGCCCCTTCCTTATCGTTACCGCCCGCTTGTCATCCGCACGACAGTGCCGGGGGTGAAAAGCAAACGGCGCACTCCCACTTGCGCGATCCTTCAGGAGGTCGCCGCTACCTTTGACGAGCGACTGTCGGGTCGCGTGTTGGTTTTCACAGACGGCTCCGTTCTTAACGACGGCTCCTCATCCGCGGCATGTGTTGTCCCGGAACTTTCGCTGCACAGTGCGTGCCGCCTCCGCCGCGGCTGTTCTTCAACCCTCGCTGAACTCGCCGCCCTTAATCTGGCTGCAGACTTCCTTATCGAGCGGCTTCCCCCGTCAGTCGCCGTACTCACGGACTCCCGCGCGGCGCTACTCACGCTCGCCAAAGCGGAGAGAGGCCCCCTCATCGCGCAACGTCTTTCACTAAAGTTTCAGTACGTGCAAGAAATGGGCTGCGATCTCATTTTCCAATGGGTTCCCTCACACGTCGGAATCGAGGGTAACGAACGAGCAGACCACCTCGCCAGAGAGGCTCACTCTCGTGTTACGCCTGCTTCCAACTTTGTCTCGCTGTTTGACACCGCACGCCAACTGGTAGCAAATGCAGTCAGAGTCAAGCATCCGGACTCGCGCGTCGCCGCCGGCGATCCACCCCGGCCGCTTCCGAAACTCGGACTTCCTCGCGCTGATAGGGCCCTTTTGCTCCGCCTTCGCGTCGGTTGTTTCAACACAGCAGACCGCATCTCTCGCCATTCAGGCGTAATTAGTCCTGTCTGCCAGTTTTGTGCTGCCGGCGAGAATGAAACTCTCTGTCACATTCTTCTCCATTGCGCGGCATACAGCTCCGCTCGCGAGGACCTAATCGCCTCCTATCGTCGCCTCGGTCTTCCCACAGCCCGTCTCGAGGACTTCCTGTTCCCTAGGGGTTTTGCGGGACTACTCAAAAGAGCCTTTCCGGCTCTGGTTTCGTTCTTCGAGGCCTCCAACCTTTACACGCGGCCATAGGCCCCGTTTTTCGCTTCTTCCTTTTTTTTTGTTGTTGGTCCCTTAGCGGACTTACGCTCGGCTCCCTCCATCTTTATTTCTCCATTATCTTTTACTCCCATTACCCTTCCCCGTGCAGTACTGTTGAGGTGACCTCCTAAACGAGAGACAGTTACGGTACTGCACTTTTCTCTTCTTTTCACACTCCAAAAGTCACTTACTACTACGACCGGTCGCATCCTTCTCGGGGCCTCTCGTCTGAGAGGTCACGCTTCAAGCGCTCCAGTTTTCCCGCGCTTTTACCTTATCGCCTAGACGGCCTTCGCCCCGTATCTGCCGCTGAGTCTAGCCCTTGTCAGGGCGCTCGGGCAGGCAGATATGGGTCACTGAACCGCCACACCCGTCAACGTCGCCCTCATGGGTGATAAAGAAGACACCGTGGCGCTGTACCGCACTGGTACTTCACAGGGCCACTCCCGTGCCCTAGACCTGCTTCTTAGGGAAGCCGGTCGAATCCTTCACAATCCACCAAGGCGTCTTTCGCCTACAACGAGGCTCACCAGCCGCAGGACACGCAGAGCCGGTCGACTCTCGCCAACTGAAGAAGACTCCCGCCCGCCCCTGCCCACATCACCGGTCGGCCCCAGGTCGCCCGCCATGGAGCTGTCTGCAGCTACAGCTATGGACACCCCAGTGCTGAACTTTTACTTCATCTCTCCCGTGAAGCTCAACTCACCACCGGCCAGCTGCCAAACGCCGCCGGCCGCTGACAATGATATCGCGCACGCGGTATCAGGCAGCGACACCACCTCCGAAGCCAGTTCTCCGTCCCTGTCGGCAACGGACAACAGCTGTGCGAGCTCGCCTGCCGACAGCCCAAACAAACCGGATTGCGCCTCAACGCCTTCCTCAAATACCTGTAGTGAGACTTCGTCCCCCACTACAACGAACACGTCTTTCAGCGATACATCTGCGGGCGCCGATTGCGCCTCGCCATCCGCGACCTCCCCCCGAGCACCTGTTGACAGGGAGTCGACTGACCCCGCAACGAACGCCAACCTGCTCCCGCATACCGAATGCGCCCCAGTACAAGCGACCGTGCCCGAGCCGACTCCCGCCGACCTCCCCCGTTGCCATGACAACGCTCGGAGTCTGCCCGGCCCAGCGACGGACACACGCGAAACGCCAACCAGCACGCCCTCACCACGAGCGCCCGTTGCCACCGTCTCCACAGAGAGCCATCCTGAGCGAGCCGCCGACGCGGATCCGGTTCTCTCCGGTTCTACCGGGAGCCATGGCAACAAAAACTCTCCCCCCTGCACGTCTCCGTGCGAGGAGGACAGCATCGCGCGAGCAACGCTCGGCGAACCCTCTCCCCGCGCCCCCGCACCCGGTCTGGCCCGCCGACGGCCTGCAACGAGGGGGAACGGAAAGAAAAAACACAGAAAACCTGTCTCTAGCGAGTCCCAAGCTTCCGATCGTGACTCACCACGTCTCGTGGATTATGAGTCAACCGACTCTTCCGCAAGCGAGGGCGCCTCACCGCAAGCGCGCCCGGCGAAACTCATCGGAGTGTTGTCGTCTGCTAGCGGCGCCGCTGCGCATGCGCGTGAATCGTCACCGCGCGCGGCGGCCTCCCCCGCTCCTCGCCCCGTCGCCGTCTCGTCGGCCACGGACATTGCTGCGCCGCATGTAAACACGGAAGTCACCGACCTCCCGTGTTCGTCTCAGCTAGCGCGTTTCTCGGTCTGCTCTCCACAGGGCCGTCCTCCTCTCAACGCCGCGCCTTCTGCCATCACCACTTCCGCCTCTGTGCCGGAAAATCTGCATAACAAGGACGCTCCCGCCTACGTGCCTGAATCGGAGCATAATCACCCTGGGAAGCCCCTCCCTTCAAGTGTATCCCAGACTGTCCACGGCTACGCGACGGGAAGGAAGGATGCTCCTTTCGCCCGCCCCCTTGAATTGCAAATCACAGCTGACTGCGCCTCCCGCAACGAGCGCCATGTGCAGTTCAAAAGCAACTCCGTCCTCGGGCCGCTTCGCCCCCTTATTCAGGAGGCCTTCACACAGGCTGACTACAACAAGATGCCCTCCTGGGAAGACGCAAACAGCAAGCGCACCGCTCCGAACAAACGCGCCCTAGCTCCTTCTACAAGGAACGACAGTGACCAAACCTTGATTAAGGAGGTGGCCTCTACCGTGAAAGTACAAGCCCCCACAATCAAGGTCGCTTCCGAAGGGCCCAAACGACGTCGGCGCTTCCGAAATTGGGTGCAGCCGGATCAACCCGCTGCTCTGAGAAATGCCGCCACCGAAACAGTCCTCTTCAGGCCGAAGGGCAAGGCGGCAAACTTCCTCTCCCTGACCAAGGACGCCATCGCCGCCCAGCTATCCAAGATACCTGGCAGCCAGCGGGTACGCGTCAACCTGCGTGGCAATGTTGTGGCTGTGGACTGCATTCCGGGTGCCGACCTCACGCCACTTCTGGCTGTATCTGCTGTCGGCGGAGTGGCGGTTAAATCGAAAACCGCGTCGAAGAACACCTGTACCGGCGTCGTGTTCGGCGTCGACCCTGCCCTCGACTGCGACACCATCGCCCAGAACATCGAGAGCGCGGCCCCTGTCGTGGGTTGTTCTCGCAGCGGCCGCAACGTGGTCGTGAAATTTGCCGGAAGCACTGCACCGAGCGAACTGGCCATATTCAAGCAGCGTCGCCCTGTTCGCGCCCGCCGCCCTCGACCTGTGCAGTGTATCAACTGTGGGAGGTACGGCCACGTTGCGGCCGCGTGCACTTGGCAGACACGCTGCCTACGCTGCGGCGGCGCTCATGAGACGGCACAGTGCAATGCGCCTCACCCTAAGTGCTCCAACTGCGGCGATCGTCATCTCGCCACCGAGCCTCGCTGCCCTCGCTGGCAGCATGAAAGAAGGATTGCTGAATTCATGGCCTCGTCTCAGCATCCCGTCAGTCGTCGCGAGGCTGAAAAGGCGGTCAAGAGCGCATCGAGTGTCGCCCCAAAACGGCAACCCGAAGCTCGTTCGAGCGCCGTGACGCAACCGGGGCGCTCTTACAGTCAAGCCCTCACAGGCAAGCCTGCCCCATCCCGCGCGCCCCAGCCTACCGAGCCTGCCGACACGGAATCCCAGAAGGATGTCGTGATTGCTGCCCTTGCTGCCGCGGTCAAGGCTCTGCTCGGCTCCGTTGCAGCCAACTCGCCCGTCCACAACTTGTGCACCGCGGCCTTAGCCGCTCACGAAGCCCTGTCTCAGCATGGCTAATCACACCTTGCCCCGGCCGCGCATACTCCAATGGAACGTCCGTTCCCTGCGCCGCCGTCACGCAGAACTGGTAGACGAGCTCTTTCTAAACGAGTACGATGTTCTCGCCCTGCAAGAGACCCATATTCGCGAGGGGGAGCTCTCTCTACCCGGATACCTTTCGTATCACAGTGCCACGAACTGTGAAATCAGCACGTGTACTGCCCACCCGTGTGTTGACCCGTCTCACCCACCTGGCCGCTCCCGTGCTTCGCTGTTCATTCGCGCTCAACTGGCACACGTCGTTGTGCCCACTTGTAGTGTTCAGTGCACCGGAGTGGAATGCGTGGCCGCCACTGTTCGCGTTGGTTCCGTCGACACCACCGTGGTCAGTGTGTATGTGCACCCTCCTCGGAGATGGGATACCCGCTTCGTCACTCGCCTGTGTAAGTACATTCACGGCGACCACGTCGTTTGCGGTGACTTTAATTCTCATCATACCTCGTGGGGTAGCAGCCACACGGATGTAAACGGACGCGAGCTCCTCGACGCCATTCACGCTGCCGGGCTTCTCCTAATCAACACAGGGGAACCGACGTTCGCCAGAAGAGGAGTGAAACGCAGCGTGATTGACCTCTCTCTCGTATCCGACCGCTGCCAGTACGAATGGCATCGAAAGCCCGACACGCAGGGATCCGACCATTTTCCCATCCTGCTCGATCCCCTTCACAACGTGCGCCGACAGGTGAGGTCATACAGTGTAGTGAACTGGCCCCGCTTTCGCGAACTGTGTGCTGCTGTGCCAGTCGCGTCGGACCTTTTCGCGCACATCGCCGATTGTGCCAGTCGGGCGTCCGTGACATGTGAGGTGCCTGTCAACACCCCTGTGCCGGATACCAAACAACTCAACCTACGCGCTTCTCGACGCAGAGCTCAGCGAAAGGCTATCCGCACGGATAATCCCGAACATTGGACCGTCTACAATCGGATCGACGCCGTCTGTCGTAGACACTCCAAACATCGCCGCAACGAAAGTTGGGACAGTCTGTGTGTCAGCCTCGATGACCCACGAAACCAATCGCGCTGCTGGCGCATTTTCGGCGCCATGCTGCGTCCCAAAGTGCCACGCTGCCCTGTGCTTTCGCTCGCGATTGCTCGCCACATCACTGCGGTTGAAGCTGCTGAACTGCTGGCGGACAGCTTCCTTGCCCCAGTGCGAACTATTCCTCACTCTAACCTCGCAGAACTAGCTCCGCCTGAACACAACAGGTGTGAGCTGTTTGCACCGTTCCGTTTCTTCCCGACGCAACGTATTAGAGAGGAAATCCGTGCACTGTGCAACGCTGACTTCACCGTCGGAGAACTGACGCACGTTCTTCAAAGCCGCAAACGCCGCTCTGCACCGGGAAGCGATGGCATAACGTACCAAATGTTACGCAACCTCGACCGGTCCCAACTCCCACAACTTCTTGAAGAGTTCAACAAAGTTTGGCGTGCCGGAGCCCTGCCACCCTCATGGAAAGAAGCCGTCGTGGTCCCTCTTCTCAAGAGAGGCAAACCCTCGCGCGAACTGTCTTCCTACCGGCCCGTCTCACTTACATCGGCCGCTGGAAAAGTTTTCGAGGCCATGGCCCTTCGTCGCCTCGAATGGATTTGTGCCGCACTGGACTTCCTACCCCCTGAACTGAGTGGCTTTCGACGACAACGATCGACAGCCGACTGCCTCGCCGACGTCATCGCCACCCTCGAGAACGCCAAGCACCGCGGAGAAGCAGGGTACCTTGTTTTATTGGACGTGCAGAACGCTTTTGACTCGGTGCCGCATGTTTCAATCGCAAATGCCCTTCGCGCAATGTGTGTCACTGGCCGTCTCCTCTCCTATGTTGCCGCTTTTTTGAATGGTCGCAGCTTCCGCGTACGTATAGGCGGCACATTAAGTGCGCCCCGTTTCGTCACCACCGGTGTTCCCCAAGGCAGCGTACTCAGCCCCTTTTTGTTTAATTTGGCTCTCGCTCGCATCAGAGATTTCGTTCCGCGCGCTCTTCCTCATGAGGTCCGCATCGCAGTTTATGCTGACGATATTGCCCTTTTCGCCACCGGACCCACTTCCCGTGGCCGGCAGGTTCGTGAAAGCATTCAATGCGCCCTCAATGCTGTCGAAGGTTTCCTTTCCGGCATAGGCCTTAACCTTTCGCCTACCAAAACCGAGGCCCTACTCGTTCACCCTCGTTTTAAAGCGCGCTTCGAGGTTCCTCGTCTCAGTCTGCGCGGCGTCTCTCTCCCGTGGGCTCGCAGGGTGCGGTACCTTGGCGTCCTTTTAGACCACCGCCTTAGCTTTAGGCCGGCTGTCACCGCTCTGCGCAAAAGCGCCACTAAAGTCGCCAGCGCCGCACGTTCACTCCTCGCTCGAGGCCGCGGCTGCTCTCCGCAACTCGCCCTCAGAGTGTACAATGCGGTCGCCTCCTCGAGAATCCTCTACGGTCTCCCCTCGGCTTCTCTCAAACCTGTTCTTTGGCGGTCGCTCGACCTACAGCATAGAACCGTCATACGGCAGCTTTATGGCCTCCCGCGCTCGTCGCCAATAGGTCCCACTCTGGCTGAAGCCAAAGACTTCCCCCTCTCTCTCAGAGCGGAAAAGCGCGCCCTAAATCACGTCGAGCGCCTTCAACGCACACCGCAAGGGCAAAAGCTCGTAACGCGCCTCCACTCTCTCCCCCACTCTGGCATGGGACGGAGAGCAACAGAATTTCACTCGCTTGTGAAAATGCCCCCCGCTTGTGGCTGGCTCCCGCCCCTTCCTTATCGTTACCGCCCGCTTGTCATCCGCACGACAGTGCCGGGGGTGAAAAGCAAACGGCGCACTCCCACTTGCGCGATCCTTCAGGAGGTCGCCGCTACCTTTGACGAGCGACTGTCGGGTCGCGTGTTGGTTTTCACAGACGGCTCCGTTCTTAACGACGGCTCCTCATCCGCGGCATGTGTTGTCCCGGAACTTTCGCTGCACAGTGCGTGCCGCCTCCGCCGCGGCTGTTCTTCAACCCTCGCTGAACTCGCCGCCCTTAATCTGGCTGCAGACTTCCTTATCGAGCGGCTTCCCCCGTCAGTCGCCGTACTCACGGACTCCCGCGCGGCGCTACTCACGCTCGCCAAAGCGGAGAGAGGCCCCCTCATCGCGCAACGTCTTTCACTAAAGTTTCAGTACGTGCAAGAAATGGGCTGCGATCTCATTTTCCAATGGGTTCCCTCACACGTCGGAATCGAGGGTAACGAACGAGCAGACCACCTCGCCAGAGAGGCTCACTCTCGTGTTACGCCTGCTTCCAACTTTGTCTCGCTGTTTGACACCGCACGCCAACTGGTAGCAAATGCAGTCAGAGTCAAGCATCCGGACTCGCGCGTCGCCGCCGGCGATCCACCCCGGCCGCTTCCGAAACTCGGACTTCCTCGCGCTGATAGGGCCCTTTTGCTCCGCCTTCGCGTCGGTTGTTTCAACACAGCAGACCGCATCTCTCGCCATTCAGGCGTAATTAGTCCTGTCTGCCAGTTTTGTGCTGCCGGCGAGAATGAAACTCTCTGTCACATTCTTCTCCATTGCGCGGCATACAGCTCCGCTCGCGAGGACCTAATCGCCTCCTATCGTCGCCTCGGTCTTCCCACAGCCCGTCTCGAGGACTTCCTGTTCCCTAGGGGTTTTGCGGGACTACTCAAAAGAGCCTTTCCGGCTCTGGTTTCGTTCTTCGAGGCCTCCAACCTTTACACGCGGCCATAGGCCCCGTTTTTCGCTTCTTCCTTTTTTTTTTGTTGTTGGTCCCTTAGCGGACTTACGCTCGGCTCCCTCCATCTTTATTTCTCCATTATCTTTTACTCCCATTACCCTTCCCCGTGCAGTACTGTTGAGGTGACCTCCTAAACGAGAGACAGTTACGGTACTGCACTTTTCTCTTCTTTTCACACTCCAAAAGTCACTTACTACTACGACCGGTCGCGCGTATTCCGATCTCGTTTGCTCGGCTACTGACAACGTTGCGATGCCTCCCCAGCCCAGCGGTAAGGCCGTGAAGAAGGCCGGCAAGGCGCAGAAGAACGTGCGCGCCACCGACAAGAAGAAGAAGAAGCGCCGCAGGAAGGAGAGCTTCTCCATCTATATCTACAAGGTGCTGAAGCAGGTGCACCCGGACACTGGAGTCTCCAGCAAGGCCATGTCTATCATGAACAGCTTCGTGAACGACATCTTCTGATTCTGATGTAGCGTAAGCTCTAAAAGCAGGCAGCCCTCATTCCCCCCCTTGTTTTTTTCACATTTTATTTCTTCTTTTTTCGGTCGACGTGCATTTACGGGTCCCGAGGTGTGCCTCTATGGCTGCTAGAACTAATGTCGTCGGTCGCTGCGTGTGCTAGAATGCCCACTCGGCGGCCGCCCGCACGTATAGAGCAGTGCTCCGGACTGAAATTTAGAGCCGCGTGCTGTCAGCGCCGCATCGCTGTAGCAGTGGCTGGCGAGCGGAAATGCGTTAGCACGTTCACGAAGCAGCAGCAGCGCGTAAGGGAAATTTTACGCTGTTATTACAAATGTAGTAGTAATTTGACGTGGAAAAAGAAGAGATGCGCGCGGCTCTCCGCATGCTGCATAGCGGTTTCGCGCGCGTCCTGCGTAGCTGCCTTCGTACGGGCTGGGGGCGATGGGAGAGGGAGGAGGTCGGAGCGCCGCCAGTAGTGCCCTCGCTCTCTTCCGTCCCCTAGAATGCTGAATTTGGCTCGCGCGCGCGTCTTAGGCTGATTTCGCTGACGCTATCTACGAGGCTACGTAAGCTATCGCGACGAAATTTGACGGTCGTGTGGGCACCAGTCAGCGGTGCCTGCGTGCGAAATTTGAAACGCCTGAGGCGAACGGAGCATGAGCGCGCCCTGTTTTGCGACTAGTGATCAAGTGAACGATGTTGGCGTGGCTGAGTTTGAAGTTGTGCGCGCGGTGTGCTTTGCGGCAATGACCAGGGTGCACTTGCAAGCGTAGCCGAGCTAACGGTGAATAGAACGAGTAATCACAATTATGAGAACACAATAAACTTGTTCCTGGGGCGCGACACGAGCAGTGAGTGCGTGCAACATACCACAATAACATTGTTGACACGTTTGTTTTTCTCTTGGCGAGTTGAGCAAAATAAGAAGGGAGGCGGGTTGAACATCAGCCTACGTTGCAGTGTGAAATGCCCAAAAAGAGAGACAACATAAGAAAAACAAAAGTAAACTCTGCGATTGTGTTACGAGGCCACTTGTCTTGAACTCAGTGCGTGGCCTAAGAAGGGCTCAGTGCAGCAACCAGCGACTCACTCGCGAAGAGAGGCCGCGCTGCCCGTGAGCCAATCGGCGCGCGTTCGTCCTCCTCGCCCTTTTTTTTGCGGCGCGGCTTCCTCGTTCAGTCGCGGCGCAAGGACGGGGCATTCGCTTTCCTGACTCGCTCCGAAGCAGCAGCAACAGCCGAGATGTCTGGACGTGGCAAGGGCGGCAAGGGGCTCGGCAAGGGTGGCGCGAAGCGTCATCGTAAGGTGTTGCGTGACAACATCCAAGGCATCACCAAGCCTGCCATCCGTCGCCTCGCTCGCCGTGGCGGTGTCAAGCGTATCTCTGGCCTGATCTACGAGGAGACACGCGGTGTGCTCAAGGTGTTCCTCGAGAACGTGATTCGGGACGCCGTCACCTACACTGAGCACGCCAAGCGCAAGACCGTGACCGCCATGGACGTTGTGTATGCCCTCAAGCGTCAGGGCCGCACCCTCTACGGTTTCGGAGGCTAAGCAGCGCGCGTGCGCGACGTCGTCTGCAAGCAGCGCATCAGCTCCTCTGAAGAACCCAACAGCCCTCTTCAGGGCTACCCACTTGGTGCTTCGGCAGTGATGCGCAGGATTTGCGATCTCCTGCTCCGTTAACCCTCTTTTGCGTGCCATTATCTCGCGTTCGGCCGTACGAGACACGCGCGGTGAACTTGGTCAGGTGAGCGAGCGCAACCGCGTGTATTCATAAGGCGTGGTAGCATTGTTTTTCGCCCTCGCAAGGCGAGCTCTGCTCGATTGCATTTGCGCTCGCCACTGTGTGTTGTGTTGCTGCCATTTCGCCCGCCCTCAGCGTGTCCTAGTTGCGACGTGCCGGTCGTTCGTGCAGCTCAGTTGTCGCCTTTGGTTGGACCCTTGTTGAGCCAGCCAGAGTGGCATGACGATTAAAAGAAAGGTAATCGTAAGCTCGTCGATGCGCATTTTGTCGCTTTGAAGTGGCTCGCTTCTTCTACTCCCTTGGAGAAGAGTATGAGCCGGGCGGCAGCACTCGGTTACATACGCCGAGCGTGGCGGTCAGCGGGCACACTTAAGTTAAGTAAGGCCCCATATTTCACAGCAATAGCTCGTGTGGATATGCAACGAAGCAAAGCACGAGGAAAATATTGCCCGGCACGGGCCAGTGTGTAACAGCTGAAAGCGAGTTTTCTACAGGCAGCAGTTATTTGTTCTCTCCAGTGCAAGCGTTAAATGAGCGAGCCTGAGCTGCATTCGCACGGCTTCGATAGTTTGCGTCGGAGAAGCAATAATGTGCCAGTCCTCTTGGCCTACGAGCTGAGCGGCCGTCGTGTCCCTCGTCTAGCCTTGTGGTTGTTGCATGCGCGATGGGCGGCCGTAGACTACCACCGTGCGATTCACAATTGCGTAACTCTTTTGAGCGACGCAAATGAATGGAAAGGTGAGGAGATTAGCTAGGTAGCTGTCGCTAGAACCGGGCTCACTGCGTTGTATTCAAGTGGACGAGGGTGCGCGCGGTAGACACCGAGGGGCGTGCTGTTGTTTGTAATACTTGTGCACAGGGGGATTTCTTATGCGCGCGCTATAGGTGATAAGCTGTTGGTTCGAGGTCAACGTGGTTCTTGCAAGCCAATGCACCCCCGAGTCGCCCAAAACAAGAGGAAAATAAAATACTGGAGCAGAGCGGTGAAGTGTGCTTACTGAGACAGAAATATGCTTGCACAGTGCAGGCTCATTTTCTCTCGTTATTTGTATACGACTCGCTCTTTCGTCATGCGTGCGCGTAGGTGATGCTGGGCGACCTTGTTCGCGCCATATACTTAGATCGGTAAGGAAGCGGGCGCTGGACATGCGCTGCGTTTAAAGAAAACAAACTTTTTCGAGCGACGTATTTGTGCATGCCAAGCGGGAGACGAGCGGCCGCCCGCTTGCTCGATTTGAGCGGTGCATCGCGTATTTGTCGAACTCTTCGCCGCCAGAGGGAGCCTCCTGTCCTACGTGTGAACATTTGTCCTTTTGGCAGTTTGTGCCACGCGTATTTATGCGCTGTAAGGCGGTTGCGTAATGTCATTGCGTGGAAGCGCCAAAGTGCACAAGACTACCTCTTGCCGCTGCTTCCCTGGAATATCGTAAATGTGAAAGCTGCTGTACAGAAAGATTCCGAATTTGAACCGGCTGCTCCCTCACTCATGGCGCATGTATTGGCACGCGAAAGTAAGAGAAACTGACACGCGCCGGCCGTCGCCATCGCACGGATTTCGCATTCGTGTTGCGTTTAATGAAAGCCAAGCTCGCGCCAATTATTTTACATTCCTCCCACGAAGCCGCCGGGAAATGCGTGCGCCTATGGCCTTGACGTATAGCAAAGCGAGATGATGGCTCAACAGGTAAACAAATGGGGAAGGAGCAGCCGGAGAAAATGCACGGGCCGCTTACTTTGAAGAAACTCGGCACTTTTGGTTATTTCTTTTCTCTTGTTTATGTATGGATTGCTACTGTGAACTCACTGGCATGTGCGTGCAAAGGGAATAGCCGAGGACGAAGCAAGGCGTACACAGTGCGCAATGAGGTCATACGGGTCGTGCGTGTAGCTCGGAGGTGAACTCCAAGTAATGCATCGGAACACACCCAAGAGAAAACAACGGGTTGTCACGAGAGAACTAATGCAGCCATGTAAACGAAGCTTGTTGCATGTGAGAAAAACGTGTGGTGGTGCGGTGACGTTTCTTTTTTTCCTTCCATAATGCACGAGTACTGGCAGGTTAAGACGTACAAAGTTTCATATCTCAACAATACAAATCGGTACCGCGATCGTGTGAATTGCACACAACAACTCACGCAAGTTCTGTGTAAAAATTTTCGTCCCATCGAAAACGCCTCTCATGTCTATGAAGGTACTGTAAAAGTCATACTCACGCATGAATGGTATATCTTATCGAGGCGTATAAATTGTGTTCCCTTTATACATATCGCCTTGTGCAATTAACAGAATTTCCAAATCCGGTTCCATTGCTGCGTGACGGAGCTTTAAAGCGCACTGTTGAACTGCTCTTTTTTTTTTTTTTTTTTTTTCCTCTCTTCCATTTCACAGTTTTCCACAATCACTGAGAATAATTTAAGAAATGAGGAAGAGCTCGGCATCAGTTGAAAATTGCGCTGTTGCAGGCGCGGGATTTGAACGTTTTCTGTTACACGCAATTAGGCGCACCAAATTCGGTGCGTTAGTTGGCGAGGAAATAGATTTCTGCCGGCGGCTGCCGAGCTGGAGCTTCGCTATAACATGACAACAATGCCGTCGATCCTGTGGCGAAGTTGCGTGCGGGAATGCAATCGAAAAAGCTAGCTGACGAAATGTACACCTCTGTATAGAGCAAAGTGTTGCGTTTGATGACTGTTTGTCAAAACATGGTGTCCCTTGCGAGTGCGAAAACTGTGTACCGAATACGTGGCACGCGGAAGCCGTGCCTGGGATCGCGCCTGCGAAGCGTTGGTTGATGCTCCTAACGTGTCTCCTAACGCGCGCGTTCAACACCTGTCAATATTGTATTCCAAATTCGCTCTTAGAGCGGAAGTCTGAAGTGGTGCTGGTAGACCATACGTAAGTTTGTCGTTAATCTTGCGATGCGCATGCGGGCCTCGCGTTCTTCAATGCGTGGACGGGAAAGTGTGGTACTGGCATGTCTGCATATGCGAATGCGAGAGGGTTTGCTGCCGAGTGCGGCCACAACACGGTGTAGTTGCCCCTCGAGAAGGCACCGTGGCGCGCACTTGTAGTTCGTGAAACGAGCAGCAGCATGATCAAAGCAATGCAGTGAACAAGCAATAATGTAGCCTAAACATGCCACCCATCTCCGTCGCGCGCAGATCGCGATAACAGCTCCCATGGCGTTGGGCGTGGAGCGCTAACCACTGTCGAGATTAGTGGTGTGGTCTCACACTCGGCACTGGCAATTCACGACGCGCGGCGGTATAAGCGAGATTGTGGTGTTGGCTGAAACGAAAGAGAACAGCGCAGCATGCTGTCGTGTTTAAACTCAATTAAACCGCCTGCGAATGTGCTTTCCTTAGCCGCGAACAAGGCGCCCGCGCGAAAACGTGCCTCCTCCAGCATCCTGGCGAACGGCGGCGGCGGCGTGCGCCGCACCGCCCGAGACGGCTGCGCTGGCGCTGGCCAATCGGCGGGTGAGTTGGAGAGGAGAAGAGTAGTGCGGCGAAGCACGACGCGCGCGGCGCAGGGGTCATTTTCACTCCGGCAGTCGACGACTTCGGACGCTCGCTCCGTTCGCCATGGCCAGGACCAAGCAAACCGCCCGTAAGAGCACCGGTGGGAAGGCTCCGCGTAAGCAGCTTGCTACCAAGGCTGCTCGCAAGAGTGCACCTGCCACAGGTGGGGTTAAGAAACCGCATCGGTACAGGCCTGGGACCGTGGCCCTTCGTGAAATTCGCCGCTACCAGAAGTCGACCGAACTTCTCATCCGCAAGCTGCCGTTCCAGCGCTTGGTGAGGGAAATCGCTCAGGATTTCAAGACCGACCTCCGATTCCAGAGTTCGGCTGTGATGGCCCTTCAGGAGGCCAGCGAGGCCTACCTGGTCGGTCTCTTCGAGGACACCAACCTGTGCGCCATCCACGCCAAGCGCGTTACCATCATGCCGAAGGACATCCAGCTGGCCCGGCGCATCCGTGGCGAGCGCGCCTAAGTTCGGTTCGGCCGCTGTCTGCGCCGCAGCCTCGGTCAGGCAAGCAACACAAAACGGTCCTTCTCAGGACCACCTACATGTTTGCTTCGGCCACGGGAGCACGCGAGACCACGTACTCCAACCGTAACCTCTCGGTCTGTCTGTTTTGTTGTTATTTTTTATTATCAATAATTTTTGTGTGTGTGTGTCTGTGGTGAGCTGCCGGTGCGAGGTGGTGCCTCGTTTGGGATGCATATGGTAAGTATTGCGCGCGCTCGAGCAAGACGAGAGAGAGGAAAAAAAAAAAGAAACAAAATGCGCGTTCGTTGCAAAACGGTTCGCGCATTCATGCGAAGAAGCCGCGCACGAAGACGAAATTAATGCGGCCGATGTTGCGTGCAAGCTTTTGTGTATTGGTATGCCATGCATGCGTTTGTTCACGTTCCTCATGCATACCTGCCTGGCTCATAAGTGCATGCTGGTTGCGGATATGGGCCATTTTTTGTTGTTTGTTTTTAAGGGCCCGATCGCCTATCACATTCCACTACGCGAATCGTACGCTATTTGCAGTGAGGCTCGTCCCTGTGCGCCCCCAGACACCCTGAAGCTCGCTTTCTATCTACATTCGTGCACTGACATGCCAGCTAGCTAGCAGCAGCGTCAGTTCAACAGGCACGGTTGCGCTAATTCAAACAGAGGGAAACGGGCGCGGAGAACGGGATTGCCAAGCAAAACCCTGCCGTCACACGCATTTCGGTGGTCCTGACAAGGACCGTTGGGTTGTGCGACGAGCGCGACTGTAGTCCGGCGGCTGGGAGCTGCTCGCTTACGCCTTCTTCTCGGTCTTCTTTGGGAGAAGCACAGCTTGGATGTTGGGCAAGACGCCGCCCTGCGCGATCGTCACGCCGGAGAGCAGCTTGTTCAGCTCCTCGTCGTTGCGGATGGCGAGCTGCAGGTGGCGGGGGATGATCCTGGTCTTCTTGTTGTCACGAGCCGCGTTGCCAGCGAGCTCGAGCACTTCGGCAGCCAGGTACTCGAGGACGGCCGCGAGGTAGACGGGAGCGCCCGCTCCGACGCGCTCGGCGTAGTTTCCCTTGCGCAGGAGACGGTGGATACGGCCCACGGGGAACTGGAGACCCGCGCGGCTGGAACGCGTCTTGCTCTTGCCCTTCGCCTTGCCGCCTTTGCCGCGTCCGGACATGCTGGTGCTGCTGATGCGTAGGCTGAGACAGAGAAAAGCACGACTTACGCAGTCGCGATCTGTGAGCGATTTGAGCCGTGCTCGTAGTGCCTTCGCCGCTGTCGCCGCCGCCGGTCCCAAAGGAAAGCGCGAGCGAGCACGAGGGAAAGGGAGAGAAGCCGCGCGGACCAATGGCACGCGCGGATATGCGAGGTCGCTTGAACACCACCCTCCCGCGATAAAAACGCGGCGCGCGCGACCGGTCGCGCGTATTCCGATCTCGTTTGCTCGGCTACTGACAACGTTGCGATGCCTCCCCAGCCCAGCGGTAAGGCCGTGAAGAAGGCCGGCAAGGCGCAGAAGAACGTGCGCGCCACCGACAAGAAGAAGAAGAAGCGCCGCAGGAAGGAGAGCTTCTCCATCTATATCTACAAGGTGCTGAAGCAGGTGCACCCGGACACTGGAGTCTCCAGCAAGGCCATGTCTATCATGAACAGCTTCGTGAACGACATCTTCGAGCGCATCGCCGCGGAGTCGTCCCGTCTGGCTCACTACAACAAGCGCTCGACCATCACGAGCCGGGAGATCCAGACTGCCGTGCGTCTGCTGTTGCCCGGCGAGCTGGCCAAACACGCCGTGTCCGAGGGCACCAAAGCCGTCACCAAGTACACCAGCTCCAAGTAGGCGACCGAGCGCTCGTCCGCCCAGCCCACACCCAACGGCTCTTCTCAGAGCCACCCAAAGTGTCTGCATTGGCATTGGGATGTAGTGAGAATCTCGACAATTCCGTCCGTTCCCTCTGTTCGACGCTTCCTCGTTTAGGGACAAAAAAAAAAAAAAAAACCCGACGCGCGCTGTCGGACAACGCGTTCTCATTGCTCATTGCGACAGCGCGTGTGTGCTAAAAGTTTTGTAGCAGAAACGCACAGAACGCCATGCGCTCAGCACAACAACACAAACAAAGCAAGTATAGGGCGCGTGAGCGGCCACGTTCGCCTGCACTAATTACCACGGCGCGTGTTTCGCACACCTAGGCTGATGAGGCGGTCGTTGTTGCACATTTACGTAATTCTGATGTAGCGTAAGCTCTAAAAGCAGGCAGCCCTCATTCCCCCCCTTGTTTTTTTCACATTTTATTTCTTCTTTTTTCGGTCGACGTGCATTTACGGGTCCCGAGGTGTGCCTCTATGGCTGCTAGAACTAATGTCGTCGGTCGCTGCGTGTGCTAGAATGCCCACTCGGCGGCCGCCCGCACGTATAGAGCAGTGCTCCGGACTGAAATTTAGAGCCGCGTGCTGTCAGCGCCGCATCGCTGTAGCAGTGGCTGGCGAGCGGAAATGCGTTAGCACGTTCACGAAGCAGCAGCAGCGCGTAAGGGAAATTTTACGCTGTTATTACAAATGTAGTAGTAATTTGACGTGGAAAAAGAAGAGATGCGCGCGGCTCTCCGCATGCTGCATAGCGGTTTCGCGCGCGTCCTGCGTAGCTGCCTTCGTACGGGCTGGGGGCGATGGGAGAGGGAGGAGGTCGGAGCGCCGCCAGTAGTGCCCTCGCTCTCTTCCGTCCCCTAGAATGCTGAATTTGGCTCGCGCGCGCGTCTTAGGCTGATTTCGCTGACGCTATCTACGAGGCTACGTAAGCTATCGCGACGAAATTTGACGGTCGTGTGGGCACCAGTCAGCGGTGCCTGCGTGCGAAATTTGAAACGCCTGAGGCGAACGGAGCATGAGCGCGCCCTGTTTTGCGACTAGTGATCAAGTGAACGATGTTGGCGTGGCTGAGTTTGAAGTTGTGCGCGCGGTGTGCTTTGCGGCAATGACCAGGGTGCACTTGCAAGCGTAGCCGAGCTAACGGTGAATAGAACGAGTAATCACAATTATGAGAACACAATAAACTTGTTCCTGGGGCGCGACACGAGCAGTGAGTGCGTGCAACATACCACAATAACATTGTTGACACGTTTGTTTTTCTCTTGGCGAGTTGAGCAAAATAAGAAGGGAGGCGGGTTGAACATCAGCCTACGTTGCAGTGTGAAATGCCCAAAAAGAGAGACAACATAAGAAAAACAAAAGTAAACTCTGCGATTGTGTTACGAGGCCACTTGTCTTGAACTCAGTGCGTGGCCTAAGAAGGGCTCAGTGCAGCAACCAGCGACTCACTCGCGAAGAGAGGCCGCGCTGCCCGTGAGCCAATCGGCGCGCGTTCGTCCTCCTCGCCCTTTTTTTTGCGGCGCGGCTTCCTCGTTCAGTCGCGGCGCAAGGACGGGGCATTCGCTTTCCTGACTCGCTCCGAAGCAGCAGCAACAGCCGAGATGTCTGGACGTGGCAAGGGCGGCAAGGGGCTCGGCAAGGGTGGCGCGAAGCGTCATCGTAAGGTGTTGCGTGACAACATCCAAGGCATCACCAAGCCTGCCATCCGTCGCCTCGCTCGCCGTGGCGGTGTCAAGCGTATCTCTGGCCTGATCTACGAGGAGACACGCGGTGTGCTCAAGGTGTTCCTCGAGAACGTGATTCGGGACGCCGTCACCTACACTGAGCACGCCAAGCGCAAGACCGTGACCGCCATGGACGTTGTGTATGCCCTCAAGCGTCAGGGCCGCACCCTCTACGGTTTCGGAGGCTAAGCAGCGCGCGTGCGCGACGTCGTCTGCAAGCAGCGCATCAGCTCCTCTGAAGAACCCAACAGCCCTCTTCAGGGCTACCCACTTGGTGCTTCGGCAGTGATGCGCAGGATTTGCGATCTCCTGCTCCGTTAACCCTCTTTTGCGTGCCATTATCTCGCGTTCGGCCGTACGAGACACGCGCGGTGAACTTGGTCAGGTGAGCGAGCGCAACCGCGTGTATTCATAAGGCGTGGTAGCATTGTTTTTCGCCCTCGCAAGGCGAGCTCTGCTCGATTGCATTTGCGCTCGCCACTGTGTGTTGTGTTGCTGCCATTTCGCCCGCCCTCAGCGTGTCCTAGTTGCGACGTGCCGGTCGTTCGTGCAGCTCAGTTGTCGCCTTTGGTTGGACCCTTGTTGAGCCAGCCAGAGTGGCATGACGATTAAAAGAAAGGTAATCGTAAGCTCGTCGATGCGCATTTTGTCGCTTTGAAGTGGCTCGCTTCTTCTACTCCCTTGGAGAAGAGTATGAGCCGGGCGGCAGCACTCGGTTACATACGCCGAGCGTGGCGGTCAGCGGGCACACTTAAGTTAAGTAAGGCCCCATATTTCACAGCAATAGCTCGTGTGGATATGCAACGAAGCAAAGCACGAGGAAAATATTGCCCGGCACGGGCCAGTGTGTAACAGCTGAAAGCGAGTTTTCTACAGGCAGCAGTTATTTGTTCTCTCCAGTGCAAGCGTTAAATGAGCGAGCCTGAGCTGCATTCGCACGGCTTCGATAGTTTGCGTCGGAGAAGCAATAATGTGCCAGTCCTCTTGGCCTACGAGCTGAGCGGCCGTCGTGTCCCTCGTCTAGCCTTGTGGTTGTTGCATGCGCGATGGGCGGCCGTAGACTACCACCGTGCGATTCACAATTGCGTAACTCTTTTGAGCGACGCAAATGAATGGAAAGGTGAGGAGATTAGCTAGGTAGCTGTCGCTAGAACCGGGCTCACTGCGTTGTATTCAAGTGGACGAGGGTGCGCGCGGTAGACACCGAGGGGCGTGCTGTTGTTTGTAATACTTGTGCACAGGGGGATTTCTTATGCGCGCGCTATAGGTGATAAGCTGTTGGTTCGAGGTCAACGTGGTTCTTGCAAGCCAATGCACCCCCGAGTCGCCCAAAACAAGAGGAAAATAAAATACTGGAGCAGAGCGGTGAAGTGTGCTTACTGAGACAGAAATATGCTTGCACAGTGCAGGCTCATTTTCTCTCGTTATTTGTATACGACTCGCTCTTTCGTCATGCGTGCGCGTAGGTGATGCTGGGCGACCTTGTTCGCGCCATATACTTAGATCGGTAAGGAAGCGGGCGCTGGACATGCGCTGCGTTTAAAGAAAACAAACTTTTTCGAGCGACGTATTTGTGCATGCCAAGCGGGAGACGAGCGGCCGCCCGCTTGCTCGATTTGAGCGGTGCATCGCGTATTTGTCGAACTCTTCGCCGCCAGAGGGAGCCTCCTGTCCTACGTGTGAACATTTGTCCTTTTGGCAGTTTGTGCCACGCGTATTTATGCGCTGTAAGGCGGTTGCGTAATGTCATTGCGTGGAAGCGCCAAAGTGCACAAGACTACCTCTTGCCGCTGCTTCCCTGGAATATCGTAAATGTGAAAGCTGCTGTACAGAAAGATTCCGAATTTGAACCGGCTGCTCCCTCACTCATGGCGCATGTATTGGCACGCGAAAGTAAGAGAAACTGACACGCGCCGGCCGTCGCCATCGCACGGATTTCGCATTCGTGTTGCGTTTAATGAAAGCCAAGCTCGCGCCAATTATTTTACATTCCTCCCACGAAGCCGCCGGGAAATGCGTGCGCCTATGGCCTTGACGTATAGCAAAGCGAGATGATGGCTCAACAGGTAAACAAATGGGGAAGGAGCAGCCGGAGAAAATGCACGGGCCGCTTACTTTGAAGAAACTCGGCACTTTTGGTTATTTCTTTTCTCTTGTTTATGTATGGATTGCTACTGTGAACTCACTGGCATGTGCGTGCAAAGGGAATAGCCGAGGACGAAGCAAGGCGTACACAGTGCGCAATGAGGTCATACGGGTCGTGCGTGTAGCTCGGAGGTGAACTCCAAGTAATGCATCGGAACACACCCAAGAGAAAACAACGGGTTGTCACGAGAGAACTAATGCAGCCATGTAAACGAAGCTTGTTGCATGTGAGAAAAACGTGTGGTGGTGCGGTGACGTTTCTTTTTTTCCTTCCATAATGCACGAGTACTGGCAGGTTAAGACGTACAAAGTTTCATATCTCAACAATACAAATCGGTACCGCGATCGTGTGAATTGCACACAACAACTCACGCAAGTTCTGTGTAAAAATTTTCGTCCCATCGAAAACGCCTCTCATGTCTATGAAGGTACTGTAAAAGTCATACTCACGCATGAATGGTATATCTTATCGAGGCGTATAAATTGTGTTCCCTTTATACATATCGCCTTGTGCAATTAACAGAATTTCCAAATCCGGTTCCATTGCTGCGTGACGGAGCTTTAAAGCGCACTGTTGAACTGCTCTTTTTTTTTTTTTTTTTTTCCTCTCTTCCATTTCACAGTTTTCCACAATCACTGAGAATAATTTAAGAAATGAGGAAGAGCTCGGCATCAGTTGAAAATTGCGCTGTTGCAGGCGCGGGATTTGAACGTTTTCTGTTACACGCAATTAGGCGCACCAAATTCGGTGCGTTAGTTGGCGAGGAAATAGATTTCTGCCGGCGGCTGCCGAGCTGGAGCTTCGCTATAACATGACAACAATGCCGTCGATCCTGTGGCGAAGTTGCGTGCGGGAATGCAATCGAAAAAGCTAGCTGACGAAATGTACACCTCTGTATAGAGCAAAGTGTTGCGTTTGATGACTGTTTGTCAAAACATGGTGTCCCTTGCGAGTGCGAAAACTGTGTACCGAATACGTGGCACGCGGAAGCCGTGCCTGGGATCGCGCCTGCGAAGCGTTGGTTGATGCTCCTAACGTGTCTCCTAACGCGCGCGTTCAACACCTGTCAATATTGTATTCCAAATTCGCTCTTAGAGCGGAAGTCTGAAGTGGTGCTGGTAGACCATACGTAAGTTTGTCGTTAATCTTGCGATGCGCATGCGGGCCTCGCGTTCTTCAATGCGTGGACGGGAAAGTGTGGTACTGGCATGTCTGCATATGCGAATGCGAGAGGGTTTGCTGCCGAGTGCGGCCACAACACGGTGTAGTTGCCCCTCGAGAAGGCACCGTGGCGCGCACTTGTAGTTCGTGAAACGAGCAGCAGCATGATCAAAGCAATGCAGTGAACAAGCAATAATGTAGCCTAAACATGCCACCCATCTCCGTCGCGCGCAGATCGCGATAACAGCTCCCATGGCGTTGGGCGTGGAGCGCTAACCACTGTCGAGATTAGTGGTGTGGTCTCACACTCGGCACTGGCAATTCACGACGCGCGGCGGTATAAGCGAGATTGTGGTGTTGGCTGAAACGAAAGAGAACAGCGCAGCATGCTGTCGTGTTTAAACTCAATTAAACCGCCTGCGAATGTGCTTTCCTTAGCCGCGAACAAGGCGCCCGCGCGAAAACGTGCCTCCTCCAGCATCCTGGCGAACGGCGGCGGCGGCGTGCGCCGCACCGCCCGAGACGGCTGCGCTGGCGCTGGCCAATCGGCGGGTGAGTTGGAGAGGAGAAGAGTAGTGCGGCGAAGCACGACGCGCGCGGCGCAGGGGTCATTTTCACTCCGGCAGTCGACGACTTCGGACGCTCGCTCCGTTCGCCATGGCCAGGACCAAGCAAACCGCCCGTAAGAGCACCGGTGGGAAGGCTCCGCGTAAGCAGCTTGCTACCAAGGCTGCTCGCAAGAGTGCACCTGCCACAGGTGGGGTTAAGAAACCGCATCGGTACAGGCCTGGGACCGTGGCCCTTCGTGAAATTCGCCGCTACCAGAAGTCGACCGAACTTCTCATCCGCAAGCTGCCGTTCCAGCGCTTGGTGAGGGAAATCGCTCAGGATTTCAAGACCGACCTCCGATTCCAGAGTTCGGCTGTGATGGCCCTTCAGGAGGCCAGCGAGGCCTACCTGGTCGGTCTCTTCGAGGACACCAACCTGTGCGCCATCCACGCCAAGCGCGTTACCATCATGCCGAAGGACATCCAGCTGGCCCGGCGCATCCGTGGCGAGCGCGCCTAAGTTCGGTTCGGCCGCTGTCTGCGCCGCAGCCTCGGTCAGGCAAGCAACACAAAACGGTCCTTCTCAGGACCACCTACATGTTTGCTTCGGCCACGGGAGCACGCGAGACCACGTACTCCAACCGTAACCTCTCGGTCTGTCTGTTTTGTTGTTATTTTTTATTATCAATAATTTTTGTGTGTGTGTGTCTGTGGTGAGCTGCCGGTGCGAGGTGGTGCCTCGTTTGGGATGCATATGGTAAGTATTGCGCGCGCTCGAGCAAGACGAGAGAGAGGAAAAAAAAAAAGAAACAAAATGCGCGTTCGTTGCAAAACGGTTCGCGCATTCATGCGAAGAAGCCGCGCACGAAGACGAAATTAATGCGGCCGATGTTGCGTGCAAGCTTTTGTGTATTGGTATGCCATGCATGCGTTTGTTCACGTTCCTCATGCATACCTGCCTGGCTCATAAGTGCATGCTGGTTGCGGATATGGGCCATTTTTTGTTGTTTGTTTTTAAGGGCCCGATCGCCTATCACATTCCACTACGCGAATCGTACGCTATTTGCAGTGAGGCTCGTCCCTGTGCGCCCCCAGACACCCTGAAGCTCGCTTTCTATCTACATTCGTGCACTGACATGCCAGCTAGCTAGCAGCAGCGTCAGTTCAACAGGCACGGTTGCGCTAATTCAAACAGAGGGAAACGGGCGCGGAGAACGGGATTGCCAAGCAAAACCCTGCCGTCACACGCATTTCGGTGGTCCTGACAAGGACCGTTGGGTTGTGCGACGAGCGCGACTGTAGTCCGGCGGCTGGGAGCTGCTCGCTTACGCCTTCTTCTCGGTCTTCTTTGGGAGAAGCACAGCTTGGATGTTGGGCAAGACGCCGCCCTGCGCGATCGTCACGCCGGAGAGCAGCTTGTTCAGCTCCTCGTCGTTGCGGATGGCGAGCTGCAGGTGGCGGGGGATGATCCTGGTCTTCTTGTTGTCACGAGCCGCGTTGCCAGCGAGCTCGAGCACTTCGGCAGCCAGGTACTCGAGGACGGCCGCGAGGTAGACGGGAGCGCCCGCTCCGACGCGCTCGGCGTAGTTTCCCTTGCGCAGGAGACGGTGGATACGGCCCACGGGGAACTGGAGACCCGCGCGGCTGGAACGCGTCTTGCTCTTGCCCTTCGCCTTGCCGCCTTTGCCGCGTCCGGACATGCTGGTGCTGCTGATGCGTAGGCTGAGACAGAGAAAAGCACGACTTACGCAGTCGCGATCTGTGAGCGATTTGAGCCGTGCTCGTAGTGCCTTCGCCGCTGTCGCCGCCGCCGGTCCCAAAGGAAAGCGCGAGCGAGCACGAGGGAAAGGGAGAGAAGCCGCGCGGACCAATGGCACGCGCGGATATGCGAGGTCGCTTGAACACCACCCTCCCGCGATAAAAACGCGGCGCGCGCGACCGGTCGCGCGTATTCCGATCTCGTTTGCTCGGCTACTGACAACGTTGCGATGCCTCCCCAGCCCAGCGGTAAGGCCGTGAAGAAGGCCGGCAAGGCGCAGAAGAACGTGCGCGCCACCGACAAGAAGAAGAAGAAGCGCCGCAGGAAGGAGAGCTTCTCCATCTATATCTACAAGGTGCTGAAGCAGGTGCACCCGGACACTGGAGTCTCCAGCAAGGCCATGTCTATCATGAACAGCTTCGTGAACGACATCTTCGAGCGCATCGCCGCGGAGTCGTCCCGTCTGGCTCACTACAACAAGCGCTCGACCATCACGAGCCGGGAGATCCAGACTGCCGTGCGTCTGCTGTTGCCCGGCGAGCTGGCCAAACACGCCGTGTCCGAGGGCACCAAAGCCGTCACCAAGTACACCAGCTCCAAGTAGGCGACCGAGCGCTCGTCCGCCCAGCCCACACCCAACGGCTCTTCTCAGAGCCACCCAAAGTGTCTGCATTGGCATTGGGATGTAGTGAGAATCTCGACAATTCCGTCCGTTCCCTCTGTTCGACGCTTCCTCGTTTAGGGACAAAAAAAAAAAAAAAAACCCGACGCGCGCTGTCGGACAACGCGTTCTCATTGCTCATTGCGACAGCGCGTGTGTGCTAAAAGTTTTGTAGCAGAAACGCACAGAACGCCATGCGCTCAGCACAACAACACAAACAAAGCAAGTATAGGGCGCGTGAGCGGCCACGTTCGCCTGCACTAATTACCACGGCGCGTGTTTCGCACACCTAGGCTGATGAGGCGGTCGTTGTTGCACATTTACGTAATTCTGATGTAGCGTAAGCTCTAAAAGCAGGCAGCCCTCATTCCCCCCCTTGTTTTTTTCACATTTTATTTCTTCTTTTTTCGGTCGACGTGCATTTACGGGTCCCGAGGTGTGCCTCTATGGCTGCTAGAACTAATGTCGTCGGTCGCTGCGTGTGCTAGAATGCCCACTCGGCGGCCGCCCGCACGTATAGAGCAGTGCTCCGGACTGAAATTTAGAGCCGCGTGCTGTCAGCGCCGCATCGCTGTAGCAGTGGCTGGCGAGCGGAAATGCGTTAGCACGTTCACGAAGCAGCAGCAGCGCGTAAGGGAAATTTTACGCTGTTATTACAAATGTAGTAGTAATTTGACGTGGAAAAAGAAGAGATGCGCGCGGCTCTCCGCATGCTGCATAGCGGTTTCGCGCGCGTCCTGCGTAGCTGCCTTCGTACGGGCTGGGGGCGATGGGAGAGGGAGGAGGTCGGAGCGCCGCCAGTAGTGCCCTCGCTCTCTTCCGTCCCCTAGAATGCTGAATTTGGCTCGCGCGCGCGTCTTAGGCTGATTTCGCTGACGCTATCTACGAGGCTACGTAAGCTATCGCGACGAAATTTGACGGTCGTGTGGGCACCAGTCAGCGGTGCCTGCGTGCGAAATTTGAAACGCCTGAGGCGAACGGAGCATGAGCGCGCCCTGTTTTGCGACTAGTGATCAAGTGAACGATGTTGGCGTGGCTGAGTTTGAAGTTGTGCGCGCGGTGTGCTTTGCGGCAATGACCAGGGTGCACTTGCAAGCGTAGCCGAGCTAACGGTGAATAGAACGAGTAATCACAATTATGAGAACACAATAAACTTGTTCCTGGGGCGCGACACGAGCAGTGAGTGCGTGCAACATACCACAATAACATTGTTGACACGTTTGTTTTTCTCTTGGCGAGTTGAGCAAAATAAGAAGGGAGGCGGGTTGAACATCAGCCTACGTTGCAGTGTGAAATGCCCAAAAAGAGAGACAACATAAGAAAAACAAAAGTAAACTCTGCGATTGTGTTACGAGGCCACTTGTCTTGAACTCAGTGCGTGGCCTAAGAAGGGCTCAGTGCAGCAACCAGCGACTCACTCGCGAAGAGAGGCCGCGCTGCCCGTGAGCCAATCGGCGCGCGTTCGTCCTCCTCGCCCTTTTTTTTGCGGCGCGGCTTCCTCGTTCAGTCGCGGCGCAAGGACGGGGCATTCGCTTTCCTGACTCGCTCCGAAGCAGCAGCAACAGCCGAGATGTCTGGACGTGGCAAGGGCGGCAAGGGGCTCGGCAAGGGTGGCGCGAAGCGTCATCGTAAGGTGTTGCGTGACAACATCCAAGGCATCACCAAGCCTGCCATCCGTCGCCTCGCTCGCCGTGGCGGTGTCAAGCGTATCTCTGGCCTGATCTACGAGGAGACACGCGGTGTGCTCAAGGTGTTCCTCGAGAACGTGATTCGGGACGCCGTCACCTACACTGAGCACGCCAAGCGCAAGACCGTGACCGCCATGGACGTTGTGTATGCCCTCAAGCGTCAGGGCCGCACCCTCTACGGTTTCGGAGGCTAAGCAGCGCGCGTGCGCGACGTCGTCTGCAAGCAGCGCATCAGCTCCTCTGAAGAACCCAACAGCCCTCTTCAGGGCTACCCACTTGGTGCTTCGGCAGTGATGCGCAGGATTTGCGATCTCCTGCTCCGTTAACCCTCTTTTGCGTGCCATTATCTCGCGTTCGGCCGTACGAGACACGCGCGGTGAACTTGGTCAGGTGAGCGAGCGCAACCGCGTGTATTCATAAGGCGTGGTAGCATTGTTTTTCGCCCTCGCAAGGCGAGCTCTGCTCGATTGCATTTGCGCTCGCCACTGTGTGTTGTGTTGCTGCCATTTCGCCCGCCCTCAGCGTGTCCTAGTTGCGACGTGCCGGTCGTTCGTGCAGCTCAGTTGTCGCCTTTGGTTGGACCCTTGTTGAGCCAGCCAGAGTGGCATGACGATTAAAAGAAAGGTAATCGTAAGCTCGTCGATGCGCATTTTGTCGCTTTGAAGTGGCTCGCTTCTTCTACTCCCTTGGAGAAGAGTATGAGCCGGGCGGCAGCACTCGGTTACATACGCCGAGCGTGGCGGTCAGCGGGCACACTTAAGTTAAGTAAGGCCCCATATTTCACAGCAATAGCTCGTGTGGATATGCAACGAAGCAAAGCACGAGGAAAATATTGCCCGGCACGGGCCAGTGTGTAACAGCTGAAAGCGAGTTTTCTACAGGCAGCAGTTATTTGTTCTCTCCAGTGCAAGCGTTAAATGAGCGAGCCTGAGCTGCATTCGCACGGCTTCGATAGTTTGCGTCGGAGAAGCAATAATGTGCCAGTCCTCTTGGCCTACGAGCTGAGCGGCCGTCGTGTCCCTCGTCTAGCCTTGTGGTTGTTGCATGCGCGATGGGCGGCCGTAGACTACCACCGTGCGATTCACAATTGCGTAACTCTTTTGAGCGACGCAAATGAATGGAAAGGTGAGGAGATTAGCTAGGTAGCTGTCGCTAGAACCGGGCTCACTGCGTTGTATTCAAGTGGACGAGGGTGCGCGCGGTAGACACCGAGGGGCGTGCTGTTGTTTGTAATACTTGTGCACAGGGGGATTTCTTATGCGCGCGCTATAGGTGATAAGCTGTTGGTTCGAGGTCAACGTGGTTCTTGCAAGCCAATGCACCCCCGAGTCGCCCAAAACAAGAGGAAAATAAAATACTGGAGCAGAGCGGTGAAGTGTGCTTACTGAGACAGAAATATGCTTGCACAGTGCAGGCTCATTTTCTCTCGTTATTTGTATACGACTCGCTCTTTCGTCATGCGTGCGCGTAGGTGATGCTGGGCGACCTTGTTCGCGCCATATACTTAGATCGGTAAGGAAGCGGGCGCTGGACATGCGCTGCGTTTAAAGAAAACAAACTTTTTCGAGCGACGTATTTGTGCATGCCAAGCGGGAGACGAGCGGCCGCCCGCT